>NC_137325.1:144168686-145581034 GCF_965287045.1 Carcharhinus amblyrhynchos | reverse complement strand
GATAAATTTGTCACCACAGTAAATTTATTATGCATGTTCACATGGGATCAAGGGTAATTTATTAGTTTAGATAGAGGATTGGCTGACCCAACAGAGAGTCAGGATAAAGATGTCTTTTTTGGGTTGGCAAATTGTACCACAGGGTTCAGTCCTTGGGCCCCAACTATTTACAATCTATATTAATGACTTGGATACAGCGATAGAAGGTACTATAGCCAAATTTGCAGATGATGCTATAATAGGTGGGCTAGTAAATTGCAATAATTAGAACATAAGAATTAGGAGCAGAAGAAATTTACAAATGGATAGGTTAAGGTAATGAGGAAATATCTGACAAATGGAACGTAACATGGGTAAGTGAGAGGTTATTCATTTTGGTAGGAAAAATACCAAGGCAATTTTTATTTAAATGGAGTGAAACTTCAGAGTGCAGAGGGATCATGCATGAATCACAGAAAACAAGTATGCAAGTAAAGCAGGTAATAAGGAAGGCAAATGGAATGTTGGTGTTTATTATTAAAGGAATAGAGCATAAAAGTAGTGAAGTGTTGCTGCTCCTGTACAATGCACTAATGAAACCGCACTTAGAATATAGTCTATAGTTTTGGTCAATTTACTGGAGGAGGGTTGTAGTTTAGGCAGTTTTGAGGAGATCTAGTAGACTGATTCCAGAGAAGAGGGATTTGTCTTACGAAGAGAGATTGGACAGTTTAGACCTATACTATCTAGAGTTTAGAAGAATAAGAGATCTAATTGAGGCATATAAGATGATAAAGAGGATTGACAAAATAGACCTAGAGGGGGTGTTTCCTGTTGTGGGCCAATCTAGAAGGAGAGGTCATAGTTTTAGGATAAAAGGTAGCACATTCAAAACAGAGGTGAGGTGTAATTACTTCTCTCTAAGGGTTGTGAGTCTGAAATTCACTACCCAAGAGCATGGTAGATGTCAGGACATTGAGTAAATTTAATGAGGAGATAGATTTTTAATTAATAACCAGATGAGAGTTATTGAGAACAGGCAGGAAAGGAGTTGAGGCTGAGATAAGATCACCCAGGATTGTACTGAATAGAAGAACAGGTTTGAAAGGGTGAATGGCCTAATCCTGTTCCCAGTTATTATATTATCTTCATATGTTGCATTTTCAGCACTGAGTCAATTCACCCCTTCAGAAGTCAGACCATTCTCCCTTCTCCGGAATAGGCCATTGTTTCTCTGACTGATCCCTGCCCCCCACCCCACCTCATGCCTCTCCTCCTCCCCCTCCTACCAATTGGCTTCCCCCCCTCCCAGTCTTGACCTGACCTGGATACCCTCCTCTCCTCTATAGCCTGGTGCCCCAAAGAGCTGCCCTCCTGAAGCCTCCTGACCAACCCAGTACTTGAGCTGCAAGCCCAGTGACTGGCTCCACCTGACCTCTCTGGTGCCTCTTTTCCTGTGTTCTGCAGTGATGGCCCGCGGAAAAGTGTACATTCACCTCTGCACTCCCCTCGGAAGTGAGATCACCAATTCCACATTTTTAACAAACTGTTGTGAAGCTCGCTGACATGATGTCAATTCACCGGTGCAAACTGTTCCACGTTGGAGAGGATTGCTGTGGAGAGGCCCACTAATGATATTATAATATATTCAGATGGGCTTCCTGATGTTGCATGGTGGGAACCCTATTACACCTGGTAAGGGGGTGGGGATAATTGCTCATACAAATTACATTTTCAGCTCCTCACAATATTTTATGCCCCTGCTGCCATTTACACCAATGACAAATGGGGGAGGGCAAAATCCTAGCCTATGTTTTTAGACTTAAATAAGTGCAATTATAATAACATGTAAACAACACTTGCGAAAGTGAGTCAGCAAAATTAGATTCAGGATAAGTCAATAGAAATGCAGTGGCAAACATTTAAGGGAATATTCCAGGATACACAGAATAAAAACATTCCAAAGAATAAGCGTCATTCCAAAGGATGAACACAACATCTGTTGTTAACCAGAAAGGTTAAAAAAGCAGCAGACTTAAAGAAGAAGCAAACAGTTGTGCAAAGATCATACGATTGGACAGAATACAAGGAACAGCAAAGAATGACTGAAAGATTCATAAGGAAGGAAACGTTAGAGCACAGGACAAAGCTAGCCAGAAATATAAAAGCAGATAGGAAGCAATTCTGTAAATATTTTGAAAAGAAATGAGTTAAAAAAGTGAGCATAGGTCGATAGAAAGTGAGTCTGGAGAATTGATAATGGAAAACATGGAGATGGCAGATGAATTGGACAGGTATTACAGAGCATACAAAGATATGTAGAGGGACAAGTAATACTGAGGAAGCAGGGGGACTGCAGAAGGAATTGGACAAGTTAGGAAAGTGGGCAAAGAAGTGGCAGATGGAATACAGCGTGGAAAAGTGTGAGGTTGTGCACTTTGGAAGGAGGAATGGAGGCGTAGACTATTTTCTAAATGGGGAATTGCTTAGGAACACAAAGGGAATTGGGAGTCCTTGTTCAAGATTGTCTTAAGATTAATGTGTAGGTTCAGTGAGGAGTTAGGAAGGCAAATGCAATGTTCGCATTCATGTCGAGAGGGCTAGAATACAAGAGCAGGGATGTATTTCTGAGGCTGTATATGCCTCTGGTTAGACCCCATTTGGAATATTGTGAACAGTTTTTGACCCCATATCTAAGGAAAGATATGCTGACCTTGGAAAGGGTCTAGAGAAGGTTCTCAAAAATGATCCCTGGAATGAAGACCTTATCATATGAGGAACGGTTAAGGACTCTGGGTCTGTAATTGTTGGTGTTTAGAAGGATGAGGGGGCAGGGGATCTTATTGAAACTTACAGGATACTGCGAGGCCTGGATAGAGTGGACATGGAGAGGATGTTTCCATTATTAGGAAAAGCTAGAGGATACAACCTCAGAGTAAAGGGACGATCCTTTAACACATAGATGAGGGGGAATTTCTTCATCCGGAGAGTGGTGAATCTGTCGAACTCTTTGCCTCAGAAGGCTTTGGAGGTCATTGAGTGTCTTTAAGACAAAGATAGATAGATTTTTGATTGATAAGGCGTTATGAGGAAAAGGCAAGAGAATGGAGATGAAAAAATTATCAGCCATGATTGAATGGTGGAGCAGACTCGATGGGCCAAATGGACTAATTCTGCTCCTATGTGTTGTGGTCTATTGGTATTTTGCAACAGTGTTCACTATAGTCTAGAGGATATATGTAACATCCTAGAAGCAGCTATTAAACAGGAAATGGAAACTTTCAATCATTGGAGAAATGGTATTGTGTAAATAGTTGGAGGTGCAGGCTGAAGAGAGCACAGCTCCTCATACACTTCATCCGAGAATTTTAGAAGAAGTGTTTAACAATAGTTGGTACACTGATTTTAATTTTCCATAACTAGAATATAAAAATAAGGATATCATGTTGGAATTGTATAAAACACTGGTGAAGCCACAACTGGAGTATTATGTGCTGTTCTGCTCACTATATTACAGGAAGGACTTAATAACTTTGGAGAGAGTGCAGTGGAAGTTTCAGAGAATGTTGCCAGGGCTAGACAAGTGTATCTATGGGGAGAGATTGGATAGGTTGGGGCTATTTTCTTTGGAACAAAGATGGCTGAAGGTGACTTGATGGAGGTGTACAAAATCATGAGAGGAAGATAGAGTGGACAGAATAAAATTGTTTCCCTTGGTGGAGAATTCTAGAACAAGAGAGCACAGATGCAAGATAAATGGCTGTAGGTGTAGAGGGGATCTGAGGAAGAACTTTTTCATGGTGGAAACACAGACGCTAAACTCTTTTTAAAGGTACCCGGATTTGCATCTTAAGTGCTGTTAGCTGTATGCCTATAGGCCGGGGGAAGGTGGGATTAGAAAGAGTATCTGAGTGTCCTCATGCTGGCATGGGCCAAAGGGTCCCCTTCTGTGCTGTAACTTTTATATGGTTCAAAGCGAGTGGGTAAAGGTCTGGCAAATCAAGCATAATGTGGGAAAATATGAAATAGTCCATTTTAGCAGGAAGGATGAAAAAGAAGCATATTATCTGAATGTTGAGAGATTGCAGAGGCCTGAGATGCAGAAGAATCTGGATATTTTAGTGCATATACCAAGAAAATCTAGTATGCAGATACAGCAAGTGATGGGGAAAGCTAATAAAATGTTATAATTTATTGTGAGAGGAATTGACTACAAACAGTAGGGAGGTGACATTTCAGTTGAACAGGGCAGTAGTGAGACCATATTTGGAGGACTGGTATTGGTGACATATTTAAGGAAGGATTGGAAGCCGTCCTGAGAAGATTTACCAGATTAACACCTCAGTTGGGTGGGTTGTCCTATGAAGAATGTTATGCTTGAGTCCACTGGCGATTAGAGGCAACTTGATTGAAACATGTAAGTCCTAATGGTCTTGATAGGTGGATATGAAATGGGTGTTTCCTCTTGCAGGGAATTCTGGAACTAGGGGTCACTTTGTTAAAAAAGGGATTGCCTATTTAAAATGGAAATGGGACAATATTTTTTCTCGAACTGTATTATGAGCCCTTGGAACTCACTTCTTAAAAAAGCGGCGGAAGCAGAGTTTTTGAATGTTTTTAACCAGCTGAAGTATGAAGCAAGAACTCATCTCTTAAGAGAGGGGTATGTCATTGAACAATGCCAGACCCTAAATTATCAGTTCAGAGTTGTCTTGTTTGATGTCCTTAACTTCTTAAATTTTACTTTCGTCGCCATTGGAGAAAGAGAATTTTCTCTGGCTCATTCCTGCCCTTGACCATCTCAGAATTGACAGAAAGTCAAATCACACATATATCTGGCTGTTCAACAATCTTCTTTGGAAGTTCAGGGAGCTAAGTAGGATTCAAAAATTGAATGAAGTGGATAGATACTTGGAAATTAAGGGGAGGGTGATAAGTTATTGGGGTAGATAGGATATAGATTTGAGGTTACTGTCAGATCAACAGAGTGGGGAGATACAAAAGCATCCAGAGTGGCAATCTTTTCACACAGAGGGTGGTGAGTGTCTAGAACGAGCTGCCAGAGGTAGTAGTAGACGTGAGTACAATTTTGTCTTTGAAAAAGCATTTATTCAGTTGCATGGGTAAGATATGTATAGAGGGATATGGACCACATGCGGCCAATTGGGACTAGCTTAGTGGTTAAAAGAAAGGGCAGCATGGGCCAAAGGGCCTGTTTCCATGCTGTAAACCTCTATGACTCTATTATGACTCAACCATGATCTTATTAAATGGCGGAGCATCTTTAGGGCTGGCTGAAGGATCCACTGCTGATCCTTATTCATATCTAAGCATGAATTTCCATTATGTAGACTTTTTTAGCAGAACATTTCTCTGTTCAATAATTCTGTGTCTATGCTTGGTCACTGCTTACACACCTTGCAGCATGGAGCTAAGTTTTGATGTACAACATAGTGATTGCTTTCTTTTTCTTATCTGCAGCTTTATTTGACGAAAGGGAACCAACTGAAAGCGCTCGGAAGAGACGTAAGTTACTGAACAATGTCAGATGCTAATTTGTCAGTTTAAAGCTGCTTTGTTTGGTGTTCCTAACTTCTTAAATTTTATATGAACCTTGTGTCGCTTTTGGAGAAAGGGAATTTTTTTGGGCTGTTTTTCCCACTTAACTATTTCAGCATAGGATTGATGGAAAGTCAGTTTGTAGCTATATCTGGTTGTTCACCAATCTCTTGTTGAAATTCAGGGAGCTAATCAGGAGAACCTGGAGGAAATTCCTAATGAGATTGCAAATCTGAGTCAACATATGCCTTTGGCTAATCCATAAAATGTTAAGTGTTAAATGGGTGATCAAATGTACTTGTGTGCATGTTTCTTTGTGAAGGAGCACATGTGTAAATGTCTGAGAATATGTGGTTTGTGTGTAATATATATGTGCATTTATGTTGTCAAAGTCTCAACTTCTGAGTTTGACTTCAACAAAACATATATGAACACAAGATACTTAACTATCAGATTGTGTCTTTATTTACTTGTTAGCAAGAGAGGGTGCTTGAAGCAAAGGGCCAAGTCACCACTCCACAGGACAAAGAAAGCCATTGATCTTTATAACTTCTTTGGCTAAACCAACCCCAGCTGGACATAATCCAATAAAAAGTGTTACACATTATATACATTGCTTATCAATCCAATGGCTAAGCATTTGCCTGCTACGTGACAAGTAAATGATGTCTCAGAGGGTGGTAGCATATTGTCATTAATCTTTGTCAGTTCCCGCTGAGTCTCCCTTACCAGAAAATTTTCCTTAGCTGTGACATTAATGTCTTTCTGATTCTGTTTTGATTAGAAACTGTCAAGGCAGCCTCATTAAAACTCCCTCTTGTATCAGTTGTTTTTACTGATGAAGTGTCTGGAAAGGCAATTAAATGTCCTTTATGTGATTCTAACAGTTTCAGATACCTTAAAGGAATATAATTAGCTCATGTTAGTTTCACAGGCCACTTTGTAACTATGCATCACTTTGAACAAAGTTTCTTTGTTCACTTCCAAAAATGTATGGAACATAAGAACATAAGAAACATAAGAAATAGGAGCAGGAGTAGGCCATCTAGCCCTTCGAGCCTGCCCCGCCATTCAATAAGATCATGGCTGATCTGAAGTGGATCAGTTCCACTTTCCTGCTCTCTCCCCATAACCCTTAATTCCCTTGTCTATCAGAAACCTATCTACCCATGACTTAAATATATTTAGCGAGGTAGCCTCCACCACTTCAACGGGCAGAGAATTCCAGAGATTCACCACCCTTTGAGTGACGAAGTTCCTCCTCAACTCTGATCTAAACTACTCCCCCCTTATCTTGAGGCTATCCTTTCTAAGCGTGAAGAATCTCTCTACCTCTACCCTATCCATCCCCTTCATTATCTTATACATCTCTATAAGATCCCCCCTCAGCCTTCTAAACTCCAACGAGTACAGACCCAGTCTATTTAGTCTCTCTTCATAGTCCAACCTCCTCGTCTCCGGTATCAGCCGAGTGAACCTCCTCTGCACTCCCTCCAAGGCCAATATATCCTTCCACAAGTGCAGTGACCAAAACTCCACCCAGTACTCCAGCTGCAGCCTCACCAGTACCCTGTACAGTTGCAGCAAGACCTCCCTGCTTTTATATTCTATCCCCCTCGCTATAAAGGCCAACATTCCATTCGCCTTCTTGATCACCTGCTGCACCTGCAGACTGGGTTTTTGTGACGCGTGCTCAAGGACCCCCAGGTCCCTCTGCACCGTAGCATGCTGCAGCTTTTCGCCTTTTAAATAATAATCCCTCCTACTATTATTTCTGCCAAAGTGGATATCCTCACACTTGCTAACATTATACTCCATGTGCCAGGTCCTCGCCCACTTGCTTAGCCTATCCAGATCTCTCTGCAGACTTTCCACACCCTCCACGCAATTTGCTTTTCCACTCATCTTCATGTCATCAGCAAATTTCGTCACCCTACACTCAGCCCCCTCCTCCAGATCATCTATGTAAACGGTAAATAGCTGAGGCCCCAGCACCGATCCCTACGGCACTCCACTAGTCACCAACCGCCAACCAGAATAGCACCCATTGATTCCAGCTCTCTGCTTCCTATTAGACAGCCAATCCTCTATCCACGCTAACACCTTACCCCCAACTCCATGCACCCTAACCTTCTGTAGTAACCTTTTATGAGGCACCTTATCAAATGCCTTTTGGAAGTCTGAAAACACCACATCCACCAGTTCCCCTCTGTCTACCGCACTGGTCACATCCTCATATAAATCCAATAAATTCGTCAAACACGACTTCCCCTTAACGAATCAGTGCTGCGTCTGCTCTATCAAACCATTCTTTCCTAGGTGCTTAGCTATTTCTTTCATGACGGATTCCAGCATTTTTCCAACTACAGACGTTAAACTAATCGGCCTATAATTCCCTGCCTTTTGTCTGCTACCTTTTTTAAACAGTGGCATAACATTAGCCGTTTTCCAATCTTCTGGCACTTCCCCGGAATCCAGCGAATTTTGGTAAATAATTACTAAGGCATCCATTATCACCTCTGCCATTTCCTTCAGAACCCTGGGATGCATTCCATCCGGTCCTGGGGACTTGTCCACCTTCAGTCCCATTAGTCTATCAAGCACGACCTCTCTAGTGACAGTAATCGCATTCAGGCCCTCAACTCCTACCATCCTTCTATCTTTAAGATCTGGCAAACTATTCGTGTCCTCCTCCGTGAAGACCGAGGCAAAAAACTTATTTAAACCCTCAACCATTTCCTCATCTCCCACCACTAAATCCCCCCTCTCATCCTCTAAGGGTCCAACATTCACTCTAGCCAGCCTCCTCTTCTTTATATATTTGTAAAAACTTTTACTGTCCTTTTTTATATTTAGTGATAGTTTAGCTTCATAGTCTATCTTCCCTTTCTTTATCACCTTCTTAGTCATGCTTTGTTGTTTTTTAAATTTTTCCCGATCTTCTACTCGCTCACTACTTTTAGCCACTCTGAACGCATCAGCTTTTAATTTAATACGCTCCTTTATTCCCTTAGATAACTGCAGCTGGTTATCCCTTCTCCTACATTCCTTCTTTACCATTGGAATATATTTCTGCTGAGTACTGGAAAAGATCTCCTTAAAAATCCTCCACTGTTCCTCAGCCATCCTACCGACCGATCTGCGCCCCCAATCCACATTTGCCAATTCTGCTCTCATCCTATCGTTCTCCCCTCTGTTCAAACAGAGGACACAGGTTTGGGACCCTACTTTCTCATCCTCAATCTGCATCAAAACCTCAACCATACAATGATCACTCGTCCCAAGAGGATCCCTCACAAGAAGATCTATTCTTCCTGCCTCGTTACACAACACCAGATCTAAGATAGCTTGCTCCCTCGTAGGTTCCATCACACACTGTTCAAGGAAACTATTCCGACAGCATTCCAAGAACTCTTCCTCAAGCCCACCACGTCCGACTCGGGTCATCCAATCAATATGCAGATTAAAATCCCCCATAATTATCGCCATTCCATTTCTGCACGCATCATTTATTTGCTTGTTTATAGCCCGCCCCACCTCTAAGTTATTATTTGGGGGCCTATAGACCACACCCACCAGCGTCTTCCTCCCCTTACTATTCCTTATCTCCACCCACAACGATTCCACGTTCTGCTCTTTGGAGCCTATATCTTCCCTTACTACCGCCCTGATATTATCCTTAATTAACAGAGCTACCCCACCCCCTTTCTCCTCCTGTCCATCCTTCCTAAACACTTGATACCCCCGGACATTCAGCTCCCAGTCCCTGTCACCCTGCAACCACGTTTCTGTAATGGCCAACAGATCATATCCATTTGTGTCGATCTGCGCCACCAGCTCATTCACTTTGTTCCGAATGCTTCGTGCATTCAGGCAAAGTGTCTTTAAACCAGCCTTTATCTGGACCTTGTTTGAAGGAACTCTACTTACCTCTCTCATACCCCCTACTCCTTTTATTATTGGGACATCCTCAACATTTTCCCGCGCCCGTACCCTCTCCTTTACTTTAGATTTTGTAATTTCCCACCCCTGCACCCTCCCTGCCACCTCCCCCCCCACTCCTGCAGATCCTTAGTTCCCATTTTGCCTATGTCATTGGCACCCACATGTACCACAACGTCCGGAGTCTCACCCTCCCACTCCAGGTTCCTCTGCAGCTCAGATGAGACATCCTGGACCTGAGCACCAGGCAGACAACACACCCTTCTGTATTCTTTATCCTTGTCACAAAGGACTGTGTCTATACCCCTAACCACACTATCCCCAATTACCACTACATTCCTCTTTACTTCTTCCTCTTTGTCCTGTGTCTGCACCACTGTACCATAGGCAGTTTGCTCATCAACCTTACAGCCCTCGTTCTTGTTCACACTGGGAGCAAGAATCTCAAACCTGTTGTGCAGATTCAGGGGCTGAGGCCTTTGGGTCCCCCCCTCCTTCCTCCCAACTCCCCCCTCCTTCCTCTCACCCTTCCTCCCCACTCCCCCCTCCTTCCTCTCACCCTTCCCCCCCAATCCCCCCTCCTTCCTCTCCACTCCCCCCCTTCCTCTCATCCTTCCACCCCACTCCCCCCTCCTTCCTCCCCGCTCCCCCCTCCTTCCTCTCACCCTTCCTCCCCACTCCCCCCTCCTTCCTCTCAACCTACTCCCCACTCCCTTCACCTTCCTTACCACTCCCCCCTCCTTCCTCTCACCTTTGCTCCCCTCAGCAACACCCTCCTGTTCCTGACCCTCAGAGTTAGCCAGTCTAGGGGGTGTGAATCTCTCTTGTACCCCATTATCCAGGTTACACTCCCCCTCCCTGATGAGCCTCAGTGTCTGAAGCTCAGTTCAGTTTGTTTATTTTGAGCTGGATCTCTTCAAGCAACCAGCACTTAGTGCAGACATGGTCATTGGGAAGGACCTTGGGGTCCACCAGCTCCCACATCATATAGAAACAGCACATTATATGCCCCTCCATCCCAGCCTCCTAGTGATTTCTAAACACAGTTAAGAATTTAGACTTACCTTGCTCTTTTCTCCCAAGCCCTGTGATCCAAAGCCCTTACAGCTCACTCTGCTTCCCTTTCACTCCGCTGCCCACTCCCGATGCTGCCCACTGTCTACTGCAACCCACCTTTTATACTTTGCGCGGTAAAAAAAATTCCCTTCCCACAAAGCCCCACATGAAGATATATATTTATATGCTATTGTATTACACATACCTTTAAAACTACAAAATATTTAAAACATCTAATTACAATCACTAAAATTTGCTCACCATTGATTTAAGTAAATTCTACACCTAAGTTGATTAAACAAAAAACCTAGCAGAGCCTGGCAATCTTATAATAGCCCTTCCTTTTCTATCTTTCTACAATATGGCCTTAATACTGACTGCCTATGAGACCTGGGGTCATGTCTGATTAGACAGAAAGATCTGAGCCTACTTTGTAGTTGATGAACCGATGCACCTAATGGTGTTTCTCTTATAAGTTAGAAATTTGCATTAATGGCTACCACCTTGGGAGGAACAGCACCCCAAAGACTGAATACAGTTGTGTTGAGCCTGACATCAGTACTGGGGAAGTTGCTAGAGTCCATTATCAAAGATTTCATAACTCGGCATCTGGAAAGCAGTGGTATAATCAGACAGCATGGATTTACAAAAGGGAAATCATGCTTGACGAATCTATTGGAATTCTTTGAGGATGTAACTGGTAAAGTTGACCAAGAAGAACCAATGGATGTAGTTTATTTAGATTTTCAGAAGGCTTTCGACAAGGTTTCACAGAACAGACTACTATGTAAAGTTAAAGCACATGGAATTGCAGGTACGGTCTTGAGGTGGATAGAAAGCTGGTTAGCAGATAGGAAGCAAAGAGTTGGTATAAATGAGTCATGTTTTGAGTGACAATCAGTGACTAGTGGGGTTCTGCAGGCATCTGTGCTAGGACCGCAACTGTTCACATTATATTTTAATGATTTGGAAGAGGGAACTGAATGTATTATCTCCAAATTTGCAGATGATACAAAGTTGGGTGGGAGGGTGAGCTGTGAGGAGGATGCAGAGATGCTTCAGCGTGATTTGGGCAGGCTGGGTGTGTGGGCATCTGCATGACAGATACAGTATGATGTGGATAAATATGAGGCTATACACTTTGTTATGGTCACTCATCCCCAAGGGGTCTCATACAGCTGGATTGGCAATGATTCCCTTCTCATTACACAATACCCAGTCTAATAGCCTGCTGTCTAGTTACATGCTCCTACAGAGATTTTGATATGAACCGAATGGCTTTTCTTTGCATTTTTACCATATATTTATTTGTGATGTTTAATACTTTCAATCTTAAAAGTAAAGGATTTAGTTAGAACATAGAACATTACAGCGCAGAACAGGCCCTTCGGCCCACGATGTTGCACTGACCAGTTTTTTTTTTAAAAAACACTGACCCACTAATCTAAACCAATCCCTTTTCATCCATAAACCTATCCACAGATCTCTTAAACGCCCCCAAACTAGGCGCATTTACAACCGCAGCAGGCAGGGCATTCCAATCCCTCACCACCCTCTGGGTAAAGAACCTACCCCTGACATCCGTCCTATAACTACCACCCCTTAATTTAAAGCCATGCCCCCTCGTGCTAGCATTCTCCATCCGAGGAAAAAGGCTATCACTATCCACCCTATCTAAACCTCTAATCATCTTATATGTTTCAATAAGATCCCCTCTTAGCCTCCTTCTTTCCAGCGAAAACAACCCCAAATCCCTCAGTCTCTCCTCATATGACCTCCCCTCCATACCAGGCAACATCCTGGTAAACCTCCTCTGCACCGTCTCCAAAGCCTCCACGTCCTTGCTGTAATGTGGGGACCAGAACTGCACACAGTACTCCAAGTGCGGCCGCACCAGAGTTGTGTACAGTTGCAACATGACGCTGCGATTCCTAAATTCAATCCCCCTACCAATAAACGCCAAGACACCGTATGCCTTCTTAACTACCTTATCTACTTGATTCCCAACTTTCAGGGATCTATGTACACATACACCTAGATCCCTCTGCTCCTCCACACTATTCAAAGTCCTCCCATTAGCCCTATACTGAACACATCTGTTACTCCTACCGAAATGAATTACCTCACACTTCTCCACATTAAACTCCATCCGCCACCTCGCGGCCCAGCTCTGCAACCTGTCTAAGTCACCCTGCAAACTATGACACCCTTCCTCACAATCTACCACACCTCCGACTTTGGTGTCATCAGCAAATTTACTAATCCACCCAACTATACCCTCATCCAGATCATTAATAAAAATTACAAACAGCAGTGGCCCCAAAACAGATCCCTGAGGCACACCGCTCGTAACCGAACTCCATGACGAATATTCACCATCAACCACCACCCTCTGTCTCCTATCTGCCAGCCAATTCCTGACCCAAGTACCTAGATTACCCCCAATCCCATACATCTGCATTTTCTGCAGAAGCCCACCATGGTGAACCTTATCAAACGCCTTACTAAAATCCATATATACCACGTCAACTGCCTTACCCCTATCCACCTCTTTGGTCACTTTCTCAAAGAACTCAATAAGGTTAGTAAGGCACGACCTACCTGCTACAAAACCATGCTGACTGTCTCTAATCAATTCATTGCTCTCCAAATAACTATAAATCCTATCCCTAATAATTCTTTCTAAAACCTTGCCCACAACAGAAGTAAGACTCACCAGTCTATAATTCCCGGGGAAGTCTCTGTTCCCCTTCTTAAACAATGGGACAACATTCGCTGTCCTCCAATCTTCCGGTACTATACCAGAGATCAACGATGACCTGAAGATCAGAGCCAGAGGCTCTGCAATCACCTCTCTGGCCTCCCAGAGAATCCTAGGGTAAATCCCATCCGGACCAGGGGACTTATCTATTTTCAAGCCCTCTAGAATATCCAGCACATCCCTGGTTTCAACTGCAATACTTTCTATTTTACACCCCTGCACCCCAGTGTCCTCCACAGCTACATTCATGTCCCCCTGCGTGAACACCGAAGAGAAATATTGGTTCAATGCCTCTCCAATCTCTTCCGGTTCCACACACAACTTCCCTCTACTGTCTATAACTGGCCCTAATCTTGCCCTAACCAACCTTCTGTTCTTGACAAACCTATAGAACGCCTTAGGATTCACCTTAATCCTATCAGCCAAAGTCATCTCATGTCCTCTTTTAGCCCTTCTTAACTCCCTCTTCAACTCCCTCCTAGCCAATCTAAAGCTTTCTAATGCACTACCTGAGCCCTCAAGCCTCATCCGAACATAAGCCTCCTTTTTCTTCCTAACCAACGAATCAACTTTTTTAGTACACCACGGTTCCCTAGCCCTACCAAATCCTCCTTGCCTGACAGGGACATACCTATTGCAGACACGCAGTAGCTGTTCCTTGAAAAAATTCCACATTTCGGACGTTCCCAGTCCCTGTAATCTCCTAGTCCAACTTACGCTTCCTAATTCTCTCCTAATAGCCTCATAATTACCCTTCCCCCAGCTAAAACTACTGACCCGAGGTTCATGCCTATCCCTATCCATCACTAAGGTGAACGTAACTGAATTGTGGTCACTATCACCAAAATGCACACCAACTTCCAAGTCTAGCACCTGGTCTGGCTCATTACCCAATTAGATCATTGTTTTATTTTTATCTCTCTCACAGAGGAACTTATGGATACATATCACGCAGGCTTGGAAACCGGTAAGAGAAGAACTTCACACACTGTGGATGCAGTATATCTTTCAATTACCATTCGCCCAGTTACGATAGATTCAAAGACATGATTTTCATTTTCTCTGTCAACAGTAAGGCAAAGCGAAGAAGCACATAGACAGAGGCAAGAAGACATTCGAGGTCAGTCATAGAACTAGGCTTAAGTTTAGATTGGACTTCCAATGCCTACACCAATGAATGATCGGACATTGATCTGTAATCGCTAGGAATGCTGAATCAGAAATCTTTCATGGGCATTCTTTCATGGGCTGTGGGTGTTGCTTGGAAGGCCTGCATTCTTGCCCCATCCTTAATTGTCCTTGACCTGAGTGGCTTGCTAGGCCAGGTGAGAAAGCAATTAAAATGCAATCATGCTACTGTGTGGCTCTGCAGTCATATACAGGCCTGTCTGGGTAAGGTTGGCAGATTTCCTTCCCTATATGACATCAGTGAATCAGATATTTTTTTGACAAATAGTGATCGTTATTTTGGTCACTATTACTGAGTCTAAGGTCCCGATTCTCCCATTGCGACCCGCAACTTTTCTGTCAGGTCGCACTGGGAAGCGTGCATCTGCGACCTTGTACTGGGATTTGCGCATGCGCGGGAAACACGTTTACATCTCCCAGAGCTGGCAAACAGTCGCCTATCAGAGCTCTCAGGTCCCGATTGAGTCTCCAACCCCGCCAGGAATGCTTCATTCTGGTGGGGTTTACACTAACTCCCCATGTTGGGGGATCGAGCAGGAAACCACGCTGGAATGAAGAGTGGGCAATTGGGACACCCCAGGGGATCGGGCAGCCGGCAGGTTGATACCTCCTGGGCATGGGCACCTGGAAGTGCCAGCCTATGTCCCCTGGCACTGCCCTCGGGACAAATTGCCCATGCTCAGGGTGCACCTTGGCAATGCAAGGGGCAGGTCCTACAGGTAAGCGGTGGGGATCCTGCTGCCACTTTGCAGACAAGATTGGTCAGGGATGGAGGGAGGGCAGCGATTAGGATGGGCTGGGGAAAGGGGGCTGAGGGGGGTGATCTGCTGGGGTTGGGGGAAGGGCTTGCCAGGGTGAGGGGTGTGGAGAGATTGCCACTGCTGCAGGGGTGAGGCCTGGACATGGGAGTGCTCTGGGACAGGGAGGGGGTCAGGGCTGGTCCAGGAATTGCTGTGGGGGCTGTATCAGGCTATAGGGGAAGTTGGATGGGCAGCACTGAGGGGGTCACAGACTGACAGATCAGGGCCACTGCACATGCTCAGAGCTCCAGAACTGTCAAATTCCAGTGTGAATACGAGCCCCCCCTCCCCCGTTCCCCGGGGTTTTTAATGATATTCACAACTGGGATCTTTGCAGTGCACAGAGTGTGTGGCGATTCGGGTGAAAAGCTGAACTGACAAAACAGTCGGGATCGGGAACAGTTTTCCCACCAATTCAGCACTTTTGGGAGAATCGCGACCCTAGATTTCAATTCTAGATTTAATGAGTGAACGTAAATGGTGCCAGATGCTCTGGTGGGATTGGACCCATGTCCCCAGAACACAGCTCAGATTTCTGGATTATTCTACTAATAACATTACCACTGTGCCGCCATTTCCCAATGCATGAGGGAATGGTTCAGTAAGTCCTGGGTTCAACATAAGTCTAAATATGTGTTATGGTCTTATCAGCCACTCTATTTATTCAACTGTATTAATGACCTAGATTTGAGTTGGGTGTGCAAGGCACAGTTTCAGTTTGCAGATGGCACGAAGCTTGGGAAGTATTTGAACTGTGAGGAGGTTACTGGTAGAGTTCAACAGTAAAAAGTCTGACAACACCAGGTTTTAGTCCAACCTATTTATTTGATAATATACTCACAAGCTTTCGGGGTTAGTCCCTTCGTCAGGTGAATGGAGAGTTCTGGCCTCAGACAGAGCATATAAAGCACAGACAGTTTAGAGATTACTGATTAGAATGCGAATCCTTACACCTAACCTGTTGTTCAAGACCTGAAGTGGCTGATAATGTGAGTGGAAGGAGCACTGATCACAGTTTAAAGAGATGTGTATTGTCTCCAGACAGTACAGTGAGTGAGGTTTTGCAAACCCAGGCAAGTCACGGGGGTTACAGATAGTGCGACATGAACCCAAGATCCCTGTTGAGACCGTCCTCATGTGTGCGGAACTTGGCTATCAGTCTCTGTTCAGCGACTCTGCGCTGTCGTGTGTCGTGAAGGCCGCCTTGGAGAATGCTTACCCGATGGTCAGAGGCTGAATGCCTGTGACCACTGAAGTGTTCGCCAACAGGAAGGGAACAGTCTTGCCTGGTGACTGTCGAGCGATGTTCATTCAAGTAACGGATGAATGAACATCGCTCGACAGTCACCAGGCAAGACTGTTCCCTTCCTGTTGGCGAACACTTCAGTGGTCACGGGCATTCAGCCTCTGACCTTTGGGTAAGCATTCTCCAAGGCGGCCTTCACGACACACGACAGCGCAGAGTCGCTGAACAGAGACTGATAGCCAAGTTCCACACACACGAGGACGGTCTCAACAGGGATCTTGGGTTCATGTCGCACTATCTGTAACCCCCGTGACTTGCCTGGGTTTGCAAAACCTCACTTACTGTACTGTCTGGAGACAATACACATCTCTTTAAACTGTGATCAGTGCTCCTTCCACTCACATTATCAGCCACTTCAGGTCTTGAACAGCAGGTTAGGTGTAAGGATTCGCATTCTAATCAGTAATCTCTAAACTGTCTGTGCTTTATATGCTCTGTCTGAGGCCAGAACTCTCCATTCACCTGACGAAGGGGCTAACCCCAAAAGCTTGTGAGTATATTATCAAATAAATCGGTTGGACTAAAACCTGGTGTTGTCAGACTTTTTACTGTGTTTACGCCAGTCCAACGCCGGCATACCCACATCAAGAGTTCAACAGGGCAGAGGCTTGTCTTTGGTGGAGATGTGGTGGATAAAATTTAAAGGGAAGAAGTGTGAAGTGATACACTTGTATAAGAAAATGAGGAGAGACCATACATAAGTAAATAATGTGTATCTGCATAGGCCCCAGTTCTGTCTGTCTTTGTGCGGGATATGTCGATGTAATAACTCCACGGAGGCGAAAGTCCTGTCACCAAGTTACTTTATTTACACTATACATCTGTACACAGCCAGCTTTCCAGTTGCTCCTTGTGAATGCAGGCTGGGAGTCTGACATACCTGCTTTAAATAGGGAGCATGAGACTCCCTGATTTAACCATCAATTAAGACTCGTCAGGTAGCTACGCCACATACCCTAGACCAGCGGAGTGGTCCTCTTCTAGGGGGTCATCCTCTGCGACTGAGCACTGATCTTTGGGACGGACGCACATGGAGCTGTGAGGGGAAGGGAGACACCCGCCTAGCCAGCCAGATCAGCCAAATCAACCCTAGTGATCAATGGGGTGACAGATGTCACAGCCAGATCGCCCTCACACCCGGCAGTTCATTAGCAAGCCAACCTCATTAGCCTGGCTGAAGTAATCACAATAGATCATTCCTTATTGCGGTCCTGTTCATGTCCTCTCCCGCAACTCCTCCTCAATTTACATAAGAACATAAGAACATAAGAAATAGGAGAAGGAGTAGGCCATCTGGCCCTTCGAGCCTGCCCCGCCATTCAATAAGATCATGGCTGATCTGTCGTGGCTCAGTTCCACTTTCCCGCCCTCTCCCCATAACCCTTAATCCCCTGTCTTATCAAAAACCCATCAACCCGCTTCTTGAAAATATTTAGCGAGGCAGCCTCCACCACTGCAATGGATAGAGAATTCCAGAGATTCACGACCCTTTGAGTGAAGAAGTTCCTCCTCAACTCCGTTCTAAAACGCCCCCCCCTTTATCTTGAGGCTGTGCCCCCTAGTCCTACTGTCTTTTTTCAGTGGGAAGAGTCTCTCCACCTCTATCCTATCCATCCCATTCATCATCTTATACGTCTCAATGAGATCTCCCCTCAATCTTTTAAACTCCAACGAGTACAAGCCTAGTTTATTCAGCCTCTCCTCATAGCTCAACCCCCTCAACTCCGGTATCAGCCTAATAAACCTCCTCTGCACTCCCTCCAAGGCCAAAATATCTTTGCGCAGGTGCGGCGCCCAAAACTGCACACAGTACTCCAGCTGCGGCCTCACCAATGCCCTATACAGCTGCAGCAAGACCTCCCTACTTTTATATTCAATCCCCCTCGCTATGAAGGCCAGCATCCCATTCGCCTTCCTGACCACCTGCTGCACCTGCAAGCTGGGTTTTTGCGACTCATGCACAAGGACCCCGAGGTCCCTCTGCACCGTCGCCTGCTGCAGTTTTTCGCCCCGTAAGTAATAGTCCTTCCTACCATTCTTCCTACCAAAGTGGACCACCTCACACTTGCCAACATTAAATTCCATTTGCCATTTCCTGGCCCATTCGCCCAGCCTATCTAGATCCTTCTGCAGACTCTCCACACCCTCCGCACAATTTGCCGTTCCCCCAATCTTGGTGTCATCCGCAAATTTCGACACCCTACACTCGGTTCCCTCCTCCAGATCATCTATATAAATGGTAAAAAGCTGAGGCCCCAGCACCGACCCCTGGGGCACTCCACTAGTCACCATCCGCCAATCCGAATAGCACCCGTTGACCCCCACTCTCTGCCTCCTATTTGACAACCAATCCTCTATCCACGCTAACACCCTACCCCCAACTCCAAGTCCCCTGACCTTCTGCAATAACCTCTTATGAGGTACTTTGTCAAACGCCTTCTGAAAATCCAGAAAGACCACATCCACCGGCTCTCCTCTATCGACCGCCCTAGACACATCCTCATAGAACTCCAGTAAATTTAGAACATAGAACATAGAACATAGAACACTACAGCACAAACAGGCCCTTCGGCCCACAAGCTGCGCCGACCACATCACCTACCAACCTACAGACCTATCTATAACCCTCAATCTCATTAAACCCCATATACTCATCCAGAAGTCTTTTAAAAGACCCCAGCGAGTTCGCCTCCACCACCACTGACGGCAGCCGATTCCATTCACTCACCACCCTCTGAGTGAAAAACTTACCCCTAACATCACTTCTGAACCTCCCTCCCCGCACCTTAAATCTGTGTCCTCTCGTAGCGACCATTTCAAACCGGGGAAATAGCCTCTGAGAGTCCACCCTATCTATTCCTCTCAACATTTTGTAAACTTCTATCAGGTCGCCTCTCAACCTTCGTCTCTCCAGGGAAAAGAGTCCCAGCTCCCTCAACCTAACTTCATAAGGCATGCCTCCCAGTCCAGGCAACATCCTTGTAAATCTCCTCTGCACCCTTTCAATAGCTTCTACATCTTTCCTATAGTGAGGCGACCAGAACTGCGCACAATACTCCAAATGAGGCCTGACAAGGGTCTTATAAAGTTCCAGCATTACCTCCCGACTCCTAAACTCAATCCCTCGATTAATGAAGGCCAGTACACCATACGCCTTCTTGACCACCTCCTCCACCTGCGAGGCCGATTTAAGAGTCCTGTGGACCCGGACCCCAAGATCCTTCTGCTCCTCAACACTACTCAGACTTCTGCCCTTAATAGTGTACTCGTTCATCCCGTTGGTTCTGCCAAAATGGACGACAACACATTTATCCGCGTTGAAGTCCATCTGCCACTTCTCCGCCCAGTCCTGCATCCTATCTATGTCCTGCTGCAACTTTTGCCATCCTTCCAGATCATCCACAACACCACCGACCTTCGTGTCATCAGCGAACTTACTTACCCATCCCTCCACTTCCTCATCCAGGTCATTTATGAAAATGACAAACAACAAGGGTCCCAGAACAGATCCTTGAGGCACTCCGCTGGTGACTGACCTCCATTCAGAAAAAGCCCCATCCACAACCACTCTCTGCCTTCTGCAGGCAAGCCAGTTCTGGATCCACAAGGCCAAAGGCCCTTGGATCCCATGCCCTCTCACCTTCTCAAGAAGTCTTGCATGGGGGACCTTATCAAACGCCTTGCTGAAGTCCATGTACACTACGTCCACGGCACTTCCTTCGTCAATGTGTTCAGTCACATTATCGAAGAACTCAACTAGGCTTGTAAGGCACGACCTGCCCTTGACAAATCCATGCTGACTATTCCTGATCATGTCAAACCTCTCCAAATGTTCGTAAATCTTGTCCCTCAGAAGCCTCTCCATCAGCTTACCAACCACTGAGGTCAGACTCACCGGTCGGTAATTTCCCGGGCTATCTCTGTTCCCTTTCTTAAAAATAGGAACTACATCCGCAATCCTCCAATCCTCTGGAACCTCTCCCGTCTCCATTGACGACGCAAAGATCATCGCCAGGGGCTCTGCAATCTCTTCCCTCGCCTCCCACAGTATCCTGGGGTACATCCCATCTGGTCCCGGCGACTTATCTACCTTGATAGAATTCAAAAGTTCCAACACATCCTCCTCCTTAATATTCACGTACTCAATCCTTTCCATCTGCTGCAAATCCATAACAAAATCTCCCAGATCGGCTTCCACCGTGAATACTGAGGCGAAGTACTCGTTAAGCACCTCCGCCATTTCTTCTGGTTCCACACAAACCTTTCCCCCCTCACCTTTTATCGGTCCTATCCCTTCTCTTCTTATCCTTTTACCTTTCACATATTTATAGAAGGCCTTGGGATTCTCCTTAATCTTACTCGCCAAGGTCTTCTCATGACCCCTTCTGGCTCTCCTAATTTCCCTTTTAAGTTCCCTCCTACAGTCCTTATACTCCTCAAGATCTTTAACATCTCCTAATTCCCTGAACCTCTTGTACACCTTCCTTTTCTTCCTGACTAGGTTCAACACATCCTTTGTGCACCACGGTTCCCTCGACCCACCAAAACCCCCTCGTCTCATCGGAACGTTGTCATTCAGAGCTCCAGACACACATTCCTTGAATATCTGCCACCTTCCTTCGGTACTTTTCCCTAAGAACGCCTCCTTCCAGTTTATTTGTCCGAGTAACTTCCTGACTTCTTCGTATCTCCCCTTACCCCAGACAAACACCTTCCTAGCCTGCCTGATCCTATCTCGTTCCAACGCAATTGTGAAGGAGATAGAATTATGGTCACCATTTCCAAGATGCTCTCCTACCGAAAGATCCATCACCTGCCCTGGTTCATTCGCCAGTACCAGGTCAAGTACAGCCTCTCCCCTTGTAGGCTTGTCCACATACTGCGTCAGGAAACCCTCCTGAACACACCTAACAAACTCCTCCCCATCTATACCCCTTACCCTAGGGATATTCCAGTCGATGTTTGGGAAATTGAAGTCTCCCATCACGACAACTCTGTTATTAAAACATCTCTCCAGAATCTGTTTCCCTATTTGCACTTCAACTTCCCTGTCACTATTGGGCGGCCTATAGATTACACCCAGCAAAGTTTTTGACCCTTTGCTGTTCCTAACTTCCACCCACAGAGATTCTGTAGACAATCCCTCCACGACATCCTCTTTCTCTGTAGCCATGACACTATCCCTGATCAACAGTGCCACGCCACCACCCCTTCTGCCACCCTCCCTGTCCTTCCTGAAGCACCTGAAGCCTGGCACCTGAAGTACCCAGTCCTGTCCCTGAGACATCCAAGTCTCCGTAATGGCCACCACATCACAATCCCAAACAGCTATCCACGCCCTAAGCTCATCTACCTTATTCACTATACTCCTTGCATTAAAATATATACACTTCAGCCCCTCAGTCTGGGCATTTCCCATCTCCACCACCTGTCTAACCTCCCTCGCATACTGCCTGCGGTCCTCCCCTACCTGGGAGCGAACCTCCTCCGTCCCAGTTTCCCCAACACAGTTCCCTCCCCCCATCCTTTCTAGTTTAAAGTCCCCCCGGTAGCCTTAGCCAGTCTTCCCGCCAAGATACTAGTCCCCCTGGTATTTAAGTGCCACCCGTCCCTACTATAGAGGTCCCACCTACCCCTAAAGAGGTCCCAGTGATCTAGGAACCGAAATCCCTGCCCTCTACACCAGTCCCTCAGCCACGCATTCACCCTCCACCTCATTTCATTTCTTCCCTCATTCTCCCTTGGCACAGGCAGCAATCCTGAGATTACTACCTTCGCTTTTCTCTTCCTCAGCTGCCTACCCAGTTCCCTATAGTCCTTTTTCACAAGTGCCTCCCTCTTCTTACCTACATCAGTAGTACCTATATGTACTACTACCTCCGGTTCCTCACCCTCCCCTTTCAGGATGTCTGGGACCCGCCCAGAGACATCCTGGATCCCAGCCCCAGGGAGACAAACCACCATCCGCGACTCCCTTCTACGTCCACAAAAACGCCTGTCTGCGCCCCTCACTGTGGAGTCCCCTATTAATACTACCTTTCTGCTTCCCTTTTTGATTTTTTGGCTCACTGGCTCAGCTCCAGAGAGCTGGCCATCGCTTCCTCCCTCAGATGAGCTGTCCCCCCCAGTAGTACTCAGGCCGGAGTACTTATTTTGAAGGGGGACATCCACCGGAGTGCTCCCCATCACCCGTGTTTTCCCCTTCCTAATGGTAACCCAAGTGCCCTCATCCCGTTGCCCTGGTGTGACTACCTGCTGGTAGCTCCTTTCTATAACGTCCTCACTCTCCCTAACTAGCCGAAGGTCCTCGAGCTGCATTTGCAGCTCCTTAACCTGGTTTCGTAGGGCCTGCAACTCCACACACCGAGCACAGGTGTGGATGTCTGGCAGGCCAGGAGCCTCCAAGACCTCCCACATGTTGCATTGGCAACAACATACAGGTCTCACACTCATATTTACCCCTTATAGCAACCCAAAGGAAAAAAGGAAAAAAAAAACTTACAACTTACCTTATCTCTTTGGCCCTGTGAGCCAAAGCACTTACAGCACACACAAATACAAAAGCAGTCTTACCAGCTCTCTGACAGAGCCCCTCTCTCTCTCTCTCTTTTTTTTTAGGTTAGGGGAGGGGGGAGGGCTGGGATACTCTACCCGTGTAGAGTATCGGGAAACCCCTCCGGTCTAATTTATAGTCGGGTAAAAAAAAACGCGACCCGAGTGCCCTCGCAACTACTTTGTCAGACACGACTTCCCTTTAATGAAACCGTGCTGCGTCTGCTCTATCAAGCAATTGCCTTCAAGATGCCTCGCAATTTCCTCCTTAATGACAGATTCTAACATTTTACCTACCACAGACGTTAAACTAACCGGCCTATAATTCCCTGCCTTTTGCCTGGCACCCTTCTTAAACAACGGCGTAACATTAGCCGTTTTCCAATCATCCGGCACTTCCCCGGAATCCAGCGACATTTGGAAAATAACCACCAATGCATCCACTATAACCTCCGCCATTTCTTTCAGAACCCTCGGATGCATTCCATCCGGTCCTGGGGACTTGTCCACAATCAGTCCCTCCAGTCTGTCGAGCACCGCCTTTCTAGTAACAGTAATGTCATTAACACCCTCCAGTCCTACCACCTTTCCATCGCTAACACCCGGCAAATTATTCACGTCCTCCTCCGTGAAGACAGAAAGAAAAAAGTTATTCAATACCTTAGCCATATCCCCATCCCCTACCACTAGGTCCCCTTTCTCATCCTCTAAAGGACCAACGTTCACCCTAGCCAGCCTCTTCCTTTTTATATATTTATAAAAACTCTTGCTATCCTTTTTTATATTAATTTCATCAATGACTATATTAGTATGCCTTTTGCTCTTGTCTGGACCAGGAAAAATGTATTAATTTTGCTTCCAATTTCCACCTTTGTCTCAGATTCATCTGGTCCATCCCTGACACTTCTCTTTCTTCACCTCCCTGTCTCCATTTCTGGCAATAGATTGATCACTGCTATTCATTACAAACCCACCAACTCCACAACTACCTCAATTACTGTTCCTCAAACCTTGTTCCCTGTAAGAACTCAATCCCATTCTCCCGGTTTCTGCATCTGTTCCAATGATGCCACCTTTGAAAACAGCACTTCTGGTATGTCTTGTCTTTTTTCTCAGGGTGCATGTGAGATCACTCCATTAAGAAACTCCAGTGCATCTATATCTCTTCTGTGAGGGACACTCAACCATGTCTGATGCATCTCCCACACCTCTACCCTCACCACCTCCCCTGCCTCCCAGAACCATAGCAGAATCCTTTTTATTCTCACTTTTCACCCCATCCACCTTTGCATTCAAAGGATCATCTTGCACCATTTCCCACCAACTCCAGCATGATACCCCTCTAAACACTTCTTGCCCTCACCACTCCCCCACCCTCCCCCTCACTATTCCCCCTCCCACTCCCAACCTCCCCCCAACCCACCCCCATCAGCATTCTGCAGGGACCAGTCCTTCCAAGACACCCTGGCCTACTCTTGCATTCCCCCCAACCTATCATCCTCTTCCCACAGCAGCATTCCTTGCAAATACAGAAAGTGAAACACATGTCTGTTTATCTCTGCCCTCCCCAATGTCCAAGTACCCTAAAACTCCTTTCTCATAATGCAACGTCTGACTTGCATCTCCTTCCATTTGGTCTATTATTATCACCACTCTTAATGAGGCCTCCGTTATGTTGGGGTGACTAAACACAGACTGGGTGACCATTTTGTGGAACATACTAGGTCAATCTGCGAACCTGACCCCAGGCCTCAGATCACATGTCATTTCAACTCAACATCCTGCTTTCATGCCCACATGTCCATCTGTGGCCTGCTGCAACATTCCAGTGAAGCCCAATGCAAACTGCAAAAACGACACCTCATCTTCTGATTAGATACATTACAGCCTTCTGGACTCAACATTAAATTTAACAACTTTAGACTGTGAACTTTCCCCTCAGTCTTGGCGCTCTCCTTTTGTTTTTGTTAATCAGTTCCCCTGTCTCCTACTGGCAAGCCAATTTTGTATCCAGTTGGCGAGTTCTCTCTGGATCCCATGTGATTTAATGTTACTCACCAGTCTACCATGTAGTATCTTGTTGAGCAACATCTACTGCACTGCCTTCATCTATTTTCTTGGTCTCTCCTTCAAAAAACTCTTATCAAATTTGTAAGACATGATTTCCCATGCACGAAGCCATGCTGACGATGCCTAATCAGTCCTTGTTCTCCCAAATGCACGTAGATCCTGTCTGTCAGTGTCCCCTCCAACAACTTACCCACTGTTGATGTTAGGCTCATTGATTTGTAGATGACTGGCTTTTCCCTGCCGCCTTTCTTAAATAACAGCACAACACTTGCCTCCCTCTAGTCATCTGGCATTTTACCCATGGCTGTTAAGGGCTCTGCAATTTCTTCCTCGCTTCCCACAATGATTTGGGATACGTTTGATCCGATCCTGGAGATTAATTTACCTTCATGCATTTTAAGACCTCCAGCATCTCCTCTACTGTAATGTGGATGCTTTTCAAGATATCACCATTTATTTCCCCAAGTTCCTTAGCTTCCATCTTTTCCACGGGAAATATTCAATTATGATCTCATCCATCTCCTGTGGCTCCACACATAGAGGACCCTGTTGATCTTTAAGAGGCCCTATTCTCTCCCTAGTTGCTCTTTTCCTCTTAATATATTTGTAGAATCTCTTTTGATTCTCCTTCAGTGTATCTGCCAAAGCTATCTCATGTCACCGAAAGAGAAAATGCTGGAAAATCTCAGCAGGTCTAGCATCACCTGTAAGGAGAGAAAAGAGCTGATGTCTCGAGTCCAGATGACCCTTTGTCAAAGCCCAGTAATATCTCACGTCATCTTTTTGCCGTCCTGATTTTCCTTCTTTGCAAGTAGCCCATTCAGCTATCATTTTCTCTGCCAACCTTTAGCTTTAATTTATTTGGCCCAGATCCATTCTAATCCACTGGCTTTCCCCCAGTTTATTTTTCTTACTTAGGACTGTTTATCTTTTTCCATTGTCAATCTATTATGAAAAAAAAAGATCACTGTCCCAAAATCTTCTTCTACTGACTCTTGATTTGCTTTACTCACCTCAGTTCCAAGACTCACAATATTTCCTTCCTTGTTGGATTGGAAACATTCAGCTGAAGAAAGCATTGCTGAACACATTCCAGGAATTCTACCCTCTTTGCCTTTTACACAATTACTATCCCAGTCTTTAGCTACACCGAGCAATGTAATTGCACCTTTTTTCCTGAGTTCTAGCCAAATAGATTTTGTACTTCATTTCTCTGAGACATTCTTTTCCTCCACTACTGCAATGCTTTCCTTTATCAATATTGCAATCCCTCCTCCTTCCTCTCCCCCTGCTCTTCTTTGAGCTAAGTCTCTGTTACAAACAGAACATCATATTTCCACATGGCAAACTTTGCCTGTAACTGACCAGACACACTGACCACACTGTGCATTCATATACATGAGTGCTAACCCTGACTTAGCCTCTACTACTCCTTTATTATGACCCCACTATTAACTTATTATATCCTACTCTATGAGTGCTAATTTCTCCAAGTATTGTGTAGTCCTTTTCAATTTTCATGGTTCCCACAACGTTGTTGAGATAGCTTAAAACCTCCTCATCTGTTGGCCTTAAGAGAAAATTGAGGGGAGATTTAATTCAGGTGTTCAAAGTCATGAGGAATGACAGAGTAGATAGGGAGAAACTGTTCTCAGAGGACACTTATTTAAATTGATTGGCAACTTGATGGCATGGTGGCAGAGTGGTTAGCATTGCTGCTGCACAGTTCCAGCGACCAGGGTTCAATTCCAGCCTTGACTGTCTGTGTGGAGTTTACACATTCTCCCCATGTCTGCGTGGGTTTCCTACAAGTGGTCCAGTTTCCTCCTAAAGTCCAAAGATGTGCAGGTTAGGTGGATTGGCCATGATAAATTGTGCCTAACTCTTCGAAGGTATGTAAGTTAAATGAATTGGCCATGGTAAATGTGTGGGGTTACAGGGATAGGGTAGGGGTAGAGGGCTTGGGTAAGATATTCTGACAGCACGACTATAACCTAGATTGCTTCATTTACCCTGTCTGGCATAATTCTAACTCACTAAGTCTGTTCAGTGTGGAATGAATCTGCATATGGACTAAGTCCTCCAGTGATGTTACAACAGGGGTTGTTGAAGGAACGAGAAGAAGACTCGATGGACCAAATGGCCTCTTCTGTACTGTAAGAACATAAGAACATAAGAAATAGGAGCAGGAGTAGGCCATCTGGCCCTTCGAGCCTGCCCCGCCATTCAATAAGATCATGGCTGATCTGTCGTGGCTCAGTTCCACTTTCCCGCCCTCTCCCCATAACCCTTAATCCCCTCTCTTATCAAAAACCCATCAACCCGCTTCTTAAAAATATTTAGCGAGGCAGCCTCCACCACTTCAACGGGCAGAGAATTCCAGAGATTCACCACCCTTTGAATGAAGAAGTTCCTCCTCAACTCCGTTCTGAACTGCCCCCCCTTTATCTTGAGGCTGTGCCCCCTAGTCCTACTGTCTTTTTTGAGCGGGAAGAGTCTTTCCACCTCTATCCTATCCATCCCATTCATCATCTTATACGTCTCAATGAGATCTCCCCTCATTCTTCTAAACTCTAACGAGTACAAGCCTAGTTTATTCAGCCTCTCCTCATAGCTCAACCCCCTCAACTCCGGTATCAGCCTAGTAAACCTCCTCTGCACTCCCTCCAAGGCCAAAATATCCTTGCGCAGGTGCGGCGCCCAAAACTGCACACAGTACTCCAGCTGCGGCCTCACCAATGCCCTATACAGCTGCAGCAAGACCTCCCTACTTTTATATTCAATCCCCCTCGCTATGAAGGCCAGCATCCCATTCGCCTTCCTGACCACCTGCAGGCTGGGTTTTTGCGACTCATGCACAAGGACCCCGAGGTCCCTCTGCACCGTCGCCTGCTGCAGTTTTTCGCCACGTAAGTAATAGTCCTTCCTACCATTCTTCCTACCAAAGTGGACCACCTCACACTTGCCAACATTAAATTCCATTTGCCATTTCCTGGCCCATTCGCCCAGCCTATCTAGATCCTTCTGCAGACTCTCCACACCCTCCGCACAATTTGCCTTTCCCCCAATCTTGGTGTCATCAGCAAATTTCGACACCCTACACTCGGTTCCCTCCTCCAGATCATCTATATAAATGGTAAATAGCTGAGGCCCCAGCACCGACCCCTGGGGCACTCCACTAGTCACCAACCGCCAATCCGAATAGCACCCATTGACCCCCACTCTCTGCCTCCTATTTGACAACCAATCCTCTATCCACGCTGACACCCTACCCCCAACTCCATGTCCTCTGACCTTCTGCAGTAACCTCTTGTGAGGTACCTTATCAAACGCCTTCTGAAAATCCAGAAAGACCACATCCACCGGCTCTCCTCTATCCACCGCCCTAGACACATCCTCATAGAACTCCAGTAAATTTGTCAGACACGACTTCCCTTTAATGAAACCGTGTTGCGTCTGCTCTATCAAGCAATTCCCTTCAAGATGCCTCGCAATTTCCTCCTTAATGACGGATTCTAACATTTTACCTACCACAGACGTTAAACTAACCGGCCTGTAATTCCCCGCCTTTTGCCTGGCACCCTTCTTAAACAACGGCGTAACATTAGCCGTTTTCCAATCCTCCGGCACTTCCCCGGAATCCAGCGACGTCTGGAAAATAACCACCAAGGCATCCACTATCACCTCCGCCATTTCTTTCAGAACCCTCGGATGCATTCCATCCGGTCCTGGGGACTTGTCCACAATCAGCCCCTCCAGTCTGTCGCGCACCAAGGATTGGATGAAAAGATCTAAAGGTGACAGGGAGTGAGACTAGCTGAATTGTTGTCGCAGCGAGCTGGCACAGGTGTTAGAATCATAGAATCATAGAACATTACAGCACAGAAACAGGCCTTTTGGCCCTCCTTGGCTGTGCCGAACCATTTTTCTGCCTAGTCCACTGATCTGCACTTGGACCATATCCCTCACCGCCCTCTTATCCATGTACCTGTAAGTTTTTCTTAAATGTTAAAGCGACCAAATGAACTCCATTTGTGCTGCAACCATTTTATGAATCTGTGAGTTTATTGTTCTGTCACCATCCTCCAGAATGACATTGACTCTCAACATTAAATTCTTTAAACTCGTTTTTATATCCACTTTCAGTAATTGATGTGCCATGCCTCTAACTATTAACTTTGTTTTCTGTTGTATGTTAACAGCTCAACTGGAAAGAGCAGCAAGTAAGTATAGTTAGTGGTTGTGTGGTGTCATTTTGGTTCTGCTTTTATCTTGAGAACAACATTTTTAGGTAGGTAAGATTTTAATTGAATCTTTTTCTTTATCAACAGTTGCAAGCGAACAAGCAGCAAATCCAAGGCCTGCACCAAGAAGAAGAAGTAGGACAATAATTAAATAAGAAACAACTGTAGTTTTGAGCCAATTAAGCCTTTCTCTCCACAATAATATTGCATGTTGTTCAAAGACAATAGAACAGTACATATTCCATTTACCTCTACCTTCCTAGTCACAGAACTAAAGGACAGTTACAGCACTTCATTTGGGGATTGCCAATTTTCTTGGCTTGCCCTGAAAACTTCGGATAATTAAAGATAATTCTCCAGGACTTACTACACATGGTAGAAACAATTCATAGCAGGCAATGAAAGTGTACTTTTGTTTTTTTATTAGTTATAAAATATTGGAAAAGACAAGAAGGCTGTTTTACTGCGTAGGATTTGTGAGGTGCTCTGATCAGAATTCAACATGAAGATCCAGAGTTGCCGATCTCTTAGACCTCTGTCTAAGATTTAATAACATTTTTTGCTTTCTTCTTGTGATGCAGACAACACGAATAAGTCTAGCCTTGTTGCCCAGTGAAAATATTGATGGGAAATTGCGCAAACGACAAGAAGAGAAATCCAGCATTAATGTGCACGCAACTAGCCATGTGGAAATAGTAAATAGCTTTGAAATAACAACCCTTAACGATCATGATGCTTAATTATTGAACCTTTTGACTTTCAAAGTATTTGGCTAACAAATGTAAGGCATTACTGGCTACTTAAAAAAAAACTAAAGCCCTGGCTCTGTCTAAGATTGTTTGTTGACATTGTCTGATTATTTGTTAATCTTTGCTCCTTCCATAGAAACAGTTTGTCAAAATTATTCAGACGCGCAGATGGCACCATATTTCCTTCCGAGAGGACATCGACCTAAACTTGCACGTCCGCCACCATCACCAATAGAACGTAAGCTTGAGATACTTGAAATTGATCAAACGTCTTTGACCTGTATTGTCCCCCATATAAGCTGTTGAAGTGAGGCATAGACTGGCACCTACGATAATTAGACTGTGGGTGTACTTACCTGAATTGGTAACACACAAAGAGCAAATTCAAATCTCAGCATGGCAAGTGGCAACCTAATTTTACACCGTAACTCCTGCTGCCGATTGGAAGAGTGACAAGAATGGATGCATATGCAACCCAAAGTGTAGCTGTCAGTGCATGCACAGTTGTTCCTGGCGTTGGTGACAGGATGGAATTTTTCACCTGCAAGAATGCTCCCTTTCACGGGACAAAATTAGCTATCTAGCTGCTCCCAGACTTTGTCCACTTCAAATAAGTTTGAAATACTTGAAGTGACCGGATGTGTATATTGTAGCAGCCTACTGAGAGCTAGGTAGCTCAGCTGAACTTACCATCCCCTTCTGTGGACACATGTCCATGCAATGACCACCTAACTATGAGATCATTCTTTGTATTGGCACTAATCCCCAGAAGGTGTGTGCTCCTGAGCTGGTGAGGGTGCAAGTGAGCTCTGTAACACCTCTATAGGGGTGCAGCTCACCTCTTCTTCTTCCTTCTGGCTCACCTCTGAGCTGTGGCTGGAGATGGAGCTTGATAGGGAATCCTCCTCAGGCTTGGAGGCATCTGCAAGTGAAACAGGAGAATGCAAGTGACAACGTCAACTGCCTTCAATAGGGACAATAATCTTTCCCTCAATAACAGCAAAATGAAGGAGACTGCCATTGATTTCAGGAACCATAGTGGAGAACACTCCCCCATCTACATCAACGGGGACAAAGTAGAAAAGGTCGAAAGTTTCAAGTTTTTTTTTAGTTTATTTATTATTAATCACAAGTAAGGCTTACATTAACACTGCAATGAAGTTATTGTGAAATTCCCCTACTCATCACACTTCGGCACATGTTAGGGTCAAATGCACCTAAGCAGCATGCCTTTCAGATTGTGGGAGGAAACCAGGGCACTTGGAGGAAACCCACGCAGACATGGGGAGAACATGCAAACTCCACACAGACAGTGACCCAAGCCATGAATTGAACCTGGGTCCCTAGCACTGTGGGGCAGCTGTGCTAACCAGTGTGCTACGGTGCAATCACCAACAGTCTGTCCTGGTCCCTCAATGCGACGCTATAGTTAAGAAAGTTCATCAACACTTCTACTTTCTCAGAAGACTAAGGAAATTTGGCATGTCAGCTATGACTCTCACCAATTTTTACAGTTGCACCATAGAAATCATTCTTCCCGGTTGTAACACAGCTTGGTACGGCTCCTGCTCTGCCCAAGACCACAAGGAACTACAAAAGATCGTGAATGTAGCTCAATCCATCACGCAAACCAAGGATGAAGAGGTTGCTAGTTGCTCTGCACCAGAGGCTGCTGGGTCTTCCTCTTTCCTCCACCTAGCCACCTCCTATCCATGAACTCTGTCTACATTTCCCACTGCCTCAGCAAAGCAGCCAGCATAATTAAAGATCCCATGCACCCCAGACATTCTCTCTTCCACCTTCTTCCATTGGGAAAAAGATACAAAAGTCTGAGGTCATGTACCATCTGACTCAAGAACAGCTTCTCTGCTGCCATCAGACTTTTGAATGGACCTACCTTGCATTAAGTTGATCTTTTTCTATGCCCTAGCTGTAACATTACATTCTGCACTCTCTCCTTTCCTTTTCTATGAATGGTATGCTTTATTTGTATAGTGTGCAAGAAACAATACTTTTTACTGTATGCTAATACACGTGACAATAATAAATCAAATCAAAGTCAAGGAGGCATGCTTGATCCTCAAATTTGCAATGAATGGTTGAATCCATACTCGGTGAATGCCCAAAGCCAAGCTCCCCACTGCCAATGGTTCTGACATATTCCACTTCTGAGGGCTCAGATGCCCTATCTCAAATTCAGCCAGACTCTCAGACATGGCTGCCAACCTCCTGCTTTATCTCATTTTTCACAATTGTAATGAAGCTTCTCCTACTCAAAGAAGCGAACATGTTGGAGAGAAGTTGCAAGTTGCCTTGGTTGATTGATCCCCTTGTAAGACCACACACTTCTGCACAGGTCATCATTGCTGGAAATTGGGCAGAAGGATTGTGGAACCCTCTCGCCAGACCACGAAGTACATTCACATTCAAGGAGCAGGTTCAGGCAGGCATGTTGTTTGGAGAGTTTGCTAGTTTGCTGTGCACCAGAGGTTGCTGGGTCTTCCTCTTCTCCTCCACCCAGCCACCTCCCCCCTCTCCCACCATCCATGTCTGTCCCATGCTGTGTCCCAAACGCCAGGTGAAAGGTGAAGGAGGCTCAGTGGTCACTCCACCACAAGATGCATGCACTGACAGGGGGTTGTGAGACAGGACATGCTATTTCTACTCGTCCTTGAATCCTGACATATTGCAATCTTGGATTATGTGACCATTGATGAGATTAGGTGAAGGAATCCTATAGAATCCCTACAGTGCAGAAGGAGGCCATTTGGCCCATTGACTGCGCTGACTCTCCAAAGAGCATCCCAGCCAAATCCTAGCTCCATAACCCCACAAATTTACCCTACTAAAATTCCTAACCTACATAACTGTGGACACTAAGAGGCAATTTAGCACGTTTAGTACACCTAACTTGCACATCTTTGGACTCTTGGAGGAAACTGAAGCACCCAGGGGAAACCCACCCAGACATGGGGAGAATGTGCAAACTCCACACAGTCACGCAAGGCCGGAACTGAACCTGGTTTCCTAGCACTGTGAAGAAGCAGTGCCACTATGCCACCATGGCGCCCTAAATAAGGGTGAATAAGTTTGTTATTCCTCTTCTGGCACTGTGTTGCAGACCAGGAGGGCTTCTTGAAACAGAATGTAGATAGTCCAATTAGGGAAGGGGCCATACTGGGCCTGGTATTGGGGAATGAGCCGACCAGGTGGTTGATGTTTCAGTAGGGGAGCAGTTCGGGAACAGTGACCACAATTCACTAAGCTTTAAGCTACTGATGGAGAAAGATAAGTGTAGTCCTCAAATTAAGGTGCTAAATTGCGGGGAGGCTAATTACAACAATGTTAGGCAGAAACTGAAGAATGTAGATTGGGGGCAGACGTTTGAGGGCAAATCAACATCTGGCATGTGGGAGGTTTTCAAGTGTAAGTTGATAGAGATTCAGGACCGACACATTCCTGTAAGGATGAAGGATAAGTACGGCAAGTTTTGGGAACCTTGGATCACGAGAGAAATTGTGAGCATAGTCAAAGAGAAAAAGGAAGCATTTGTCAAAGCTAGGAGGCTGGGCACACACGAAGCAAGTATGGAATACAAGGAAAGTAGAAAGAAACTTAAGCATGGAGTAAGGAGGGCTAAAAGGGGTCATGAAAAAGCATTGGCCAGCAGCATTAAGAACATAACATAAGAACATAAGAAATAGGAGCAGGAGTAGGCCATCTAGCCCTTCGAGCCTGCCCCGCCATTCAATAAGATCATGGCTGATATGTCGCTGCTCAGTTCCACTTTCCCGCCCTCTCCCCATAACCCTTAATCCCCTCTCTTATCAAAAACCCATCAACCCGCGTCTTAAAAATATTTAGCGAGGCAGCCTCCACCACTTCAACGGGCAGAGAATTCCAGAGATTCACCACCCTTTGAGTGAAGAAGTTCCTCCTCAACTCTGTTCTAAACCGCCCCCCTTTTATCTTGAGACTGTGCCCCCTAGTCCTACTGTCTTTTTTGAGCGGGAAGAGTCTCTCCACCTCTATCCTATCCATCCCATTCATCATCTTATACGTCTCAATGAGATCTCCCCTCATTCTTCTAAACTCCAATGAGTACAAGCCTAGTTTATTCAGCCTCTCCTCATAGCTCAACCCCCTCAACTCCGGTATCAGCCTAGTAAACCTCCTCTGCACTCCCTCCAAGGCCAAAATATCTTTGCGCAGGTGCGGCGCCCAAAACTGCACACAGTACTCCAGCTGCGGCCTCACCAATGCCCTATACAGCTACAGCAAGACCTCCCTACTTTTATATTCAATCCCCCTCGCTATGAAGGCCAGCATCCCATTCGCCTTCCTGACCACCTGCTGCACCTGCAAGCTGGGTTTTTGCGACTCATGCACAAGGACCCCGAGGTCCCTCTGCACCGCCGCCTGCTGCAGTTTTTCGCCACGTAAGTAATAGTCCTTCCTACCATTCTTCCTACCAAAGTGGACCACCTCACACTTGCCAACATTAAATTCCATTTGCCATTTCCTGGCCCATTCGCCCAGCCTATCTAGATCCTTCTGCAGACTCTCCACACCCTCCGTGCAATTTGCCGTTCCCCCAATCTTGGTGTCATCAGCAAATTTCGACACCCTACACTCGGTTCCCTCCTCCAGATCATCTATATAAGTGGTAAAAAGCTGAGGCCCCAGCACCGACCCCTGGGGCACTCCACTAGTCACCATCCGCCAATCCGAATAGCACCCGTTGACCCCCACTCTCTGCCTCCTATTTGACAACCAATCCTCTATCCACGCTAACACCCTACCCCCAACTCCATGTCCCTCGACCTTCTGCAATAACCTCTTGTGAGGTACTTTGTCAAACGCCTTCTGAAAATCTAGAAAGACCACATCCACCGGCTCTCCTCTATCCACCGCCCTAGACACATCCTCATAGAACTCCAGTAAATTTGTCAGACACGACTTCCCTTTAATGAAACCGTGCTGCGTCTGCTCTATCAAGCAATTCCCTTCAAGATGCCTCGCAATTTCCTCCCTAATGACAGATTCTAACATTTTACCTACCACAGACGTTAAACTAACCGGCCTATAATTCCCCGCCTTTTGCCTGGCACCCTTCTTAAACAACGGCGTAACATTAGCCGTTTTCCAATCTTCCGGCACTTCCCCGGAATCCAGCGACGTCTGGAAAATAACCACCAAGGCATCCACTATCACCTCCGCCATTTCTTTCCTTATTCCTTAATTGGGATTAAGGAAAATCCCAATGCTTCTTATACATATATAAAGAGCAAGAGGGTAGCCAGGGAGAGGGTTGGCCCACTCAAGGACAAGGGAGGAAATCTAGGCATGGAGTCAGACGAAATGAGATATTAAATGAGTACTTTGCGTCAGTATTCACCAAAGAGAAAAGCTTGGTGGATGATGAGTCTGGGAAAGAGTGTGTAAATGGTTTGTGTCATGTTGAAATCTAAAAGGAGGAGGTACTGGGGTTCTCGAGAAACATTAAGGTAGACAAGTCCCCAGGGCCTGATGAGATATATCCCAGAATACTGAGAGAGGCAAGGAAGCAAATTGCTGGGGTCCTGAGAAAAATCATTGTATCCTCACCAGCTATAGGGGAGGTCCCACAGGATTGGAGAATAACCAATGTTGTTCCTTTGTTTGAGAAGGGTAGCAAGAATAATCCAGGGAATTACAGGCCAGTCAGCCTTACATCAGTGATAGGGAAATTATTGGAGAGGATTCTTCGAGACAGGATTTATTCCCATTTGGAAATAAGTGGACATATTAGTGAGAAGCAACATGGTTTTGTGAAGGTGGGAGGTCGCGTCTCATTAACTTGATTGAGTTTTTCGAGGAAATAATGAAGATGATTGATGAGGTGGGGCAATGGATATTGTTTTCATGGACTTCAGTAAGGCCTTTGACAAGGTCCCTCATGGCTGACTGGTGCAGAAGGTAAAGTCGCACGGGATCAGAGGTGAGTGGCAAGGTGGATTCAAAACTGGCTCGGTCAAAGAAGACAGAGGGTAGCAGTGGGAGGGTGTGTTTCTGAATGGAGGGCTGTGACAAGTGATGTTCCTCAGGGGTCAGTGCTGGGACCTTTGCTGTTTGTAATATATATAAATGATTTGGAGGAAAATGTAACTGGTTTGATTAGTAAGTTTGCGGATAATACAAATGTTGGTGGATTTGCGGATAGTGATGAGGACCATCAGAGGATACAGCAGGATATAAATCAGTTGGAGACTTGGGGGCAGAGGTGGCAGATGGAGTTTAATCCGGACAACTGTGAGGTTGGAAGGTCTAATACAGATAGAAAATACACAGTAAATGGCAGAACCCTTAGGAGTATTGATAGGCAGAGGGATCTGGGTGTACAGGTACACAGATCTCTGAAAGTGGCAATGCGGTGGAGGAGGTAGTCAAGAAGGCATACGGCATGCTTGCCTTCATCGGCTGGGGTATTGAGTTTAAAAATTGGCAAATCATGTTACAGCTTTATAGAACCTTGGTTAAGCTGCACTTGGAATATAGTGTTCAATTCTGGTCACCACATTACCAGAAGGATGGTGGAGGCTTTGGAGAGGATACAGAAAAGATTTACCAGGATGTTTCCCGGTATGATTAATTTCTGTCTTTTTTTCTCTATTTTCAGCAATACTTTTTCATTTTCCTTCAATTTGTTTTCTCAGTTGGCCAGGTCTGTGAAGTCAGCTTGTTTCAGTTTTGGAAATTGTGTAATTGATGGTTTCAGTATCTGCTCACTGCTTGGAAAGCTATGCAGATTTTCCTTTCACTGTCTTCTCTTTTCAATTGAACTGGCTCTTCAGCTATCCAGTCTCTTTCCTGTACCTCTTGGGTCTTCCTGGAATATTGAACATTGCTGAGTCTTCTCTGCCAACTTAGTCCTTTAAAAGTGATAGTAAATTAATTTTGCCTCTCTTCATAATTTTACAGGGCAACAAACTTGACCTGGTAGATCCTTGTAGCATATGAGATTCCTTTAGCCAATTTTCCTTTTCTTTGTGAAGCTCAATTTTTCTGTGTTGAGTTTTCTTGTAATTCAGAAAGTCTCCTCAACTATCGTTAGCATTGCTGCTTCACAACTCCAGGGATCAGGGTCCAGTTCCAGCCTTGGGTCATTGTCTGTGTGGAGATTGCATGTTCTCCCTGTGTCTGGGTGGGTTTCCTCTGCATGCTCTGATTTCCTCCCACAGTCCAAAGATGTGCAGGTTTGATGGATTGTCCATGCTAAATTTTTCCTTAGTATCCAAAGATATCTAGGTTAGCCATAGGAAATGTGTTGGGGTAAGAAGCAGGGGAGGACCTGTTTAAGATGCTCCATCAGAGAGTTGGTGCAGACTCAGTGGGCCAAATGGTGTCTTCTGCACTGTTGGAATTTTATATACCTTTTAATTTTGTTCTGCTGTTCTTCCATTATGTTGCTCATCTCTTCACTCTACCGAAGGGTGATGTACAGTCTTCATTTCTCCATCTTGGAGAAAGGTAGTGCACTCTTTTTACATTCATTTTGAAGGACAATTAACTATTCTTTCAGTTGTTTATTAAGTTTTGCGATGAACATTTTCATATTCCCTGTTTTCTCTCTACCTCCCTTTTGGAATAGCAGGCTTACATTAGCTACCCTCCAATCTATCTGTAGTGACCATCCCAGAGTCCAAAGAATTTTGGAAAATGATCACCAATTAATTTACAATTTCTAGTGCCTCTTCCTTAAACACTCTGGGATGAAGATTATCAGGCCTGGGATACTTACTTTCCTTAAATACTATTATACCCCCAAACTTTTCGCAGTAACTTCATTGCAGTGTTATTGTAAGCCTACTTGTGACTAATAAATAAACTTTACTAACTGAAATTTTTTCTCTACTAATACAGATTTTCTTCAGTCTTTGCTAAAACAGTGTTTCTCAGAACATCTAGTGCATTATTATTCACATCTTCCTTTGTAAAGACAGAAGCAAAGTCTGAATTTAGTTTCTGAGCCATTCTTTGTTCTCTATTATGAATTTAACAACTCACTGAATCAGGAAGCTCCACAAATATCCCCAAGCTCAATGATAGACATGTATAGTACAGATAGGTTATTCATAAAATATCTGAATGAACGTTACAAACATTTCAAAATGCTCATTATCTAAAGTACAATGACATTCACTTGGGGAGGCAGGGGCATTATTGCTCAATAGTAATCCAGAGACCTGGGGTCCTAGGTTCAAATTCCACTCTGGCAACTAGGGATGGGGAATCAATGTTGGCCAGTCAGTGACACTCATGTCCCATGAATTAATAAAAAATTAAAATCTTGAATTAAAAGTCTAATGATGACCATAAAGGCATTGTGGATTGTTGTAAAAACCCACATGGTTCTCTAATGTATGTCCTTACATATGCCTCCAGATCACAGCCATAGCAATGTTGTTGATTCCGAAATGGCCAAGCAAGCTACTCTGTTCAAGCACAATTAGGGATGGGCAGGCAATGCTGGCTTAACAGTGACACACACCCACATCTAATGAATAAAAAAATTCTGGTTCCCATCACAGGGTAAAAGTATCTCCTGTTGGTGCTTGATTGCCTTGAAGTTTGTTGTATCTATCCAATCCAGAATCTGCAACCATCTTCTTAATCAATGCTTTAACCAGGTGCCTTTACTTATGAAAAGAGCAAAGTATGGACACAGATATAACGCAACAAACTTTACTTAATAAGTTACCCACTATGTATATAAGAAAACATCCAGGATTTGGTAATACTACCTGTAAAGATGGCTGGGTAGGCTGTAGATCTGATCCATGATTCCTTCTGGTTTGGCATCGCGAAGGTGATTCTTGTTGGCTATTTCTTTCTTGCTCATTTCCTTCCTTCATTCTCTGGTCTGGTCTTTGTCATCTTGAGTCTTCACTCACAAAGTGTCCGGAGTCCCTATTTTATCCCCCTTTGGCTACGTGCTTCTTTTCCCACCTGCCTTTGGCCTTCTGCCAATGAGATCTTAGGATGGGGGGAGGGAGGTCTCAGTGCCTAATGGTCTAGTTGATGACCTGTTGACAGGACATCTGAACCCAGCCCCGGCTGCTTAGAGTCTGGCCCATCTAGGTTGCGGACAATAGGTTGGTGCATGTCACATAGGAGCTTAATGTGTTACTGGATGCTGATCCAGACATGCCTTGTCTGAGATTGTATATTCAAAATTTGGTCCTATTTTCTGCAGGCTACTTGCTGGAACTGGCTGGAGTTTAATTTAGAGTGCCCAATTCCTAAATTTCAAATGTCCAATTTTATTTTGGGCTCAGTGCTGCAAGTTCCAGCTTCTTTCTTCTCTACTCCATCCTGGTACTTGCCTCGACAAATCCTGGGCTGCAGAGAGTGAATGGGATCCATTTAGATATGGCATCTCAAAGAGCAATCCAACAGTGGAGCAGAGAAATCCCACCTGGCCTTCCCATGAGACACAACATGCTGCATGTACGTGGCTGGATAATGAGGTGAAAAGTGGATCTGGTGCAAAAACCCGCCAGACTAGCTGGTGAGAAACACTTACTGCCTGTCACCGCACTTAGCCTCCGGAATGGAAAATTCTGTCCAATAGTAGAGCCATTCTTTGGGACGTGCTATGATTGAGAGCAGCAGGGACCTTACAGTGAAGCCTACACCCTGCTCACATGTTCAGCAGGAGCACTTCCCCCACAAGCTGAAGCTGTAATGGTTTTCTCTTAATGGCCTACTCTTACTGAGCCTTGGTTCTGGTGAGGAAGCGGTTCAGTTTCATCTCAATTCCAGCTATCTTACGTATGACCAACTGCAAATTGTCATTCAGTTCTTTGTATCTGACCCTGATCCAGTTTGCCATCAGTAAGGATAGGCAACAACGCCTCTTCCACGATCATCCTCTACACTAGTGCCCCACAAGGCTGTGTTCTCAGCCCCCTACTATACTCCTTATACATTTATGACTGTGTGGCCATATTCTCCTCCAACTTGATTTTCAAGTTTGCTGATGAGACCACCATAGTGAATAAGATCTCAAACAATGATGAGACAGAGTACAGGAATGAGATAGAGGGTGCAATTCTCCTAAAAAAGTTCTAAGTGCTGACTTTGCAGGAAAACTGATGTAAATCACAATTGTTTTTCTCAGTGGGAGTTCACACTCGAATCTCCCACACTCTGTGCAATGCAGGGGTCACAATCGTAAATCTCATTAAAAGCTTATTCGTGCCAGAGTCTGACAGTTCCGGGCCTCTGTGTGATTAGCCTGCAGTTTGCTGGCCAGCTCGATCGCTGGCTAGCCTGTGATCACCATAGTGCTGCCCCCACTCCCCCCACAAAACCCTCACGCGGCCTGATCGCAGCTCCCCTTGCACATTGTCAGGCCAACCCCAAAACCCTTACCCCCCCATCCCGGAGCACCCTGATCTTCAGCCTTACACCTCCAGCAGTGATGATCCCCACCCCCCCCCGCCCGCCCCACAGACCCCCTCATGGCAGACCCCAACCCCCACATGGGAGGCAGACCCCCCCACCTGCACCCCTGCCAGACCACCCTCCACCCAGCCCGCCCCGATCTCTGGCCTCCCTCCAGCCCTGACTGGTACCCATGCAGAATGGCAGGGGGAATGCCCACCCCCACGGATCATCTCCTCAGCCCTGCCTCCAGCAGGCCTCATCCCCAGTAACCCCTCCCCCCAGATTCTTACGCCCACTGGGTAGTATCAAGATGCCGCATGGGCGTTTTGCCCCTTAAGTAGTGCCAGGGGTCAGAGGCCATCACTGACAAGGTTCCTATGCCCCAGGGGCACCGCTCCCCCTGCCGCCCGAACCCTCGAGAGGCCCAGATTATCCCCCCATTCACTCCGGCAGGATCTGCCGCTACTTCTCTGCAAGTGGAGAGCTAGTCTGAACACTGCCAGAGTAAAATTGTATTGGCGAGGTAGAAGATCATATTAAAATAACATGAAAATAAGACTTAAATCACTTACCTACTATTGCCACCGGTTTCCAGCGTGGTCCTGACTGCGCCAGATATCCAGCGCTCGGAGATGTGCATGCAGTGAGAATACACGCACGAATTGCCAGCATGCAATTCTCCTGGCCCACCGTGCTAAAATATTAGCGCAGCATGATGGGAGAATTGCTCCCAGAGAGTCTGGTGAACTGGTGCAATGACAATAATCACTCCCTAATGCCCCTGTCTATATATGAACGTTAATGGAGTAGAGATCTCCACGTTTCTAGGTGTTCAGATCAACAATCTGTCCTGATCCCTCCACACTAATGCTATACTTAAGAAAGCCCACCAATGTCTCTACTTTCTCAGGAGGCTAAGGAAATTTGGCATGTCCACTACAACTCTTGCTAATTTTTACAGATGCAACACAGAAAGCATCCTTCCTGATGTAACACAGCTTGGTATGGGTAGCACTGCTACCTCAGAGTGCCAGGGATTCTGGCTTGGGTCATTGCCTGTGTGGAGTTTGCATGATCTCCCCATGTCTGCGTGGGTTTCTTCCAGGTACTCTGGTTTCCTTCCGCGGTCTGAAAGACATGTTGGTTAGGTGCATTGGCCATACTAACTTTTCTTTCAGTGTACCTGAATGGGCACTGGACTGTGGTGACTAGAGGATTTTCACAATAACTTCAATGCAGTGTGAAGGCGAGCTTACAAATAAATAAACTTTAAAGACCACAAGATTACAAATAAATAAACTTTAAAGACTACAAAGGGTTGCGAATGTAGCCCACTCCACCACACAAACCAACCTCCCATCCGTTGACTCTGTCTACACTTCCCGCTGTCTCAGGAAAGCAGTCAGCATATTCAAGGACTCTACGTACCCCAGATATTCTCTCTTCCACCTTCTTCCCTTGGGAAAAGATACAAAAGTCTCAGATCACACACCCACTGACTCAAGAACAGCTTCTTCCCTGCTGTGCGAGACTTGAATGGCCCTATCATATTGTAAGCTGAGCTTTCTCTACACTCTATCCTTTCCTTTTCCCCTAGGTTAGATCAATAAAAGTGGTGACAGCAATTAATAAGCATATAGTATTCTGAGCTTTTTTAATAGGGACATGGGACAAGAGCAATCTAAGCTGTTATGGTTTCAGGTCAGAAACTCCAAAGTGTTTTATGGAGCCCAGCTGGATCATAGGTTTCATCATTATTTTAGTATTTATCATGCCATGATAAGCATGGTAGGTATTTCGTCAGTTATGATTCAAATGACCCACGAGGGAGCGTTTGTCAAAGTTTATTTAAGAATATGGTTAATATGTATAGTAAGAACTCAGTAATTGCAAACAAGAAACAAAACAGCTATGATTGTGTATAACCCTTAAATTAATCTAATGTGTTCCAATCAAACCAATCCCACGGACAAAAGACTCTTTTCACAGGTTTAACACAGCGAAGATTAATGCTCATGTGATATTTGAGTTCTTTGAATGAACATAGAACATAGAACATTACAGTGCAGTACAGGCCCTTCGGCCCTCGATGTTGTGCCGACCAGTGGAACCAATCCAATGACCCTCTAACCTAAACTATTCCAATGTTATCCATATGCCTATCCACTGACCATTTGAACGCCCTTAAAGTTGGCGAGTCCACAACTGCTGCAGGCAGGGCATTCCACGACCTTACTACCCTCTGAGTAAAGAACCTACCTCTGACATCCGTCCTATAATTACCAGCCCTTAATTTAAAGCTTTGTCCCCTTGTGTTAACCATCACCATCCAAGGTAAAAGGCTCTCACTGTCCACCCTATCCAATCCTTTGATCATCTTGTATGCCTCAATAAGGTCACCTCGTAACCTTCTTCTCTCCAATGAAAATAACCTCAAGTCCCTCAGCCTTTCCTCATAAGACCTTCCCACCATACCAGGCAACATCCTGGTAAATCTCCTCTGCACCCTTTCCAATGCCTCCTCATCTTTCATATAATGCGGCGACCAGAACTGTATGCAATACTCCAAGTGTGGCCGCACCAGAGTTTTGTACAGTTGTAACATGACCTCACAGCTCCAAAATTCAATCCCTCTACCAATAAAAGCTAACACACCGTATGCCTTCTTAACAACCTTATCAACCTGGCTGCCAACTTTCAGGGAGCTGTGCACATGTACCCCGAGATCTCTCTGCTCGTCAACACTACTAAGAGTCCTTCCATTAGCCCTATATTCTGTACTCCTGTTATTCTTACCAAAGTGAATCACCTCACACTTTTCCGTATTAAACTCCATCTGCCACCTCTCAGCCCAGCTCTGCAGCTTATCTATGTCCCTCTGCAAACTGTAACATCCATCCTCACTGTCTACAACTCCTCCAACTTTGGTGTCATCGGCAAATTTACTAACCCATCCTTCTACACCCTCATCTAGGTCATTTATAAAAATGACAAACAGCATTGGCCCCAAAACAGATCCTTGAGGTACACCACTTGTAACTGAAATCTGCAGTTCTCTGGATAGACTCAGAACAGTTTGAAGTCAGAACAGCTTCCCAAAACACCAGGGACTCTAGGCAAACCACCAACACTGCAGACCACTCCTCCAGAAAAAGCAAGACCTTGCTTTCAGATGACCAGAACTTCCAAAACCAGGGAGGGAAAGATTTCTTTTCAGCTTGATGCCCCTTCTAAAGCTCAAACTGCCGTAAACATCACTGTAAAAATAACCAAACCCTGTGTAAGCAGCAATAAAAGGATATCTCCAGTCAAGCTGGCAACATAATGAAAAAGTAACTGCAGAAAATGTGATTTTAGAAAAAAACCATCTCTTCAAGGTACACTAATGTCACACTGGTTAGACCTCAGCTGTAAAATTGCATGCAGTTCTGGGTGCCACACAATAGGAAGGGTGTGAATGCATTGGAGAAAGTGCAGAAAGGTTTTACGGGAATGTTGCAGTATGAGAAACTTCAGTTATGAGGACAGATTAGAGAGGTTGGGACTCATCTTTTTGAAACAAGGTGGCACAGGGAAGGGGGTTGGACGGAGTAGATAGGGAGAAACTGCTTCTTCATGAAAGGATAAAGTAGTTTGCAAAAGAAGCAAATGCTATGTGCGAAAAAGCTGTTTCATGTAAGTGGTTTGGGTTTGGAATGTACTGCCCGGAAGTGTGGTGGAGGCAGGTTCAGTTAAGGCATGCAAGAGGGCATTAGATGTTTATTTGAATAGAAATAATGTGCAGTGGCATGGGGGAAAAGCAAGAGAATGGCATCATATCATAATGCTCATTTGGACAGCTCGTGTAGACATAATGGCCTGAGTAGCCTCCTTCTTTACTAACAGCTCTGTGCCTCCAATGACCCATTAAAGCAGCTGAATCGCAATAGATTAGCACTTTATTAATTGGGCTGTCCGGCCCAGAGTGGGCAGTAGGTTTTTTAAATTCATTTGTGATGGACTGGCTGGCCAACCCTACAAAGTTTATTTATTAGTCACAAGTGAGGCTTACATTAACACGGCAATAAAGCTACTGTGAAATTCTCCTAGTCGCCACCCGTTCGGGTCAATGCGCCTAACCAGCACATCTTTCAGATTGCGGGAGGAAACCAGAGCACCCAGAGGAAACCCATGCGGACACAGGGAGAATGTACAAACTCCACACAGAGAGTGATCTGAGCCGGGACTCAAACCCATCTCCCTGGCACTATGAGGCAGCAGTGCTAACCACTTTGTCACTTTGCCCAAGAGTCATCCACGGCAGATTTCATTCCCTAAAGGACATTTGTGAACAGGTGGATTTTTACGATCGACAGTGGTTGAATAGTCATGGATTCTTACTTCCAGATACTTTTCATTGAATTCAAATTCCACCATCTGCCTTGGTGGGATTGAAATTCAGGTTCCCAGAACATTAGTTGAGTTTCTGGATTAGTAGTCCAGTAGTAAGTGATAATATCTCAAGGTCATTACCTTCCCAAGAGAAATACTTAACTAAATACTTGAGAAATTAAATACTTAAACAGGATGTTCTAAATAATAAATCCAAATAACTAAATAAAATAATGTTGGGGAGGCTCATATGGAGCATAAAACACCATCACAGTTAAGGTGGGTTCAATAGCCAATTTAATGATGTAAATTCTAACACCCCCGCTTTCACTGATCAGTACTTATTGTAATAGATTTTCCTATTAGCATTTTAGCCTTGAACTAAGTGTGTTTGACTTCTGTTTTTGTTTAAAGCGCCATCTCCACTCTACGATCCTTTTCCTCCGTTCCGGACACCTCCAGTACCTGAACCGTGGGATTTGTCGTGTTTGCAAATACCAATACTTAACAAGCCTGTGCTGGAGGAGGGTCTACCTGAACCTCTGAAGCCCACGAGTAAGTTCCAAAGCTGTGTTATCTATTTACTAGCGGGATATTACAGCATCCTTTCCATATTATAGTGATTAGAGAACTGATCTAGTGAGTAATTGATGTTTATGTACCTCATACAAAGGAAAACAAGGCACTCCCTCCTCCCACTTACCATGCTTCACCTAAAAGAGCATTTAAATACTAGAAATTGGAACAAGAGTGGGTTTTCTTTAATCCATTCATAGGATGCGGGCGTCGCTGGCTAGGCTAGTCTTTATTGCCCATCCCTTGCTACCCTTCAGAAGGTGGTAAGTTGCCTTCTTGAGCTGCTGCAGTCCCCCACAGTGCTGTTGGGAAGGGAATTCCAGATTTTGACCTAATGACCTTTCAAGCCTGCTCCTGTTCAAGACTGCCCTTGAGCTTCAATCCCACTTTCCCATCTCCTTTCCATGACCTTTGATTCCCTAACAGACCAAAAGTCTCTCTCTCGTAGCCTTAAGTGTATTCACATATGGAGCTTCTGGGGTAGGAATTTCCAAAAGTTCACGTGCTTTTGAGTGAAATAATTCCATAGAATAGAATTGCTACAGTGCAGAAGGAGGCCATTTGGCCCATTGAGCCTGCACCGGCAACAATCCCACTCAGGCCCTATCCCTGTAACCCAACGTATTTACCCTGCTGATCCTCTGATACAAAATCAATTTAGCATGGCCAATCAACTTAACCTGCACATCTTTGGAATGTGGGAGGAAACCGGAGTACCCAGAGGATACCCACGCAGACATGGGGAGAACGTACAGACTCCGCACAGATAGCTATCTGAGGTCGAAATTGAACCCAGGTCCCTGGTGCTGTGAGGCAGCAGCTAACCACCGTGCCACCTCATCATTCCCTTCTCCTGAGACTGTGTCCCTGTGTTTTAGATTCACAGAGTCACTGTCTTTCCTATCAAGTCCTTCAGAATCTTCTCAGGCTCAGTATACAGCCTCCTATTCTGCTACATTCCAGAGAATGTGGGCCTGATTTACTCACTATTGGACAAGCTTCTAATGCCCCAGACCAATTTACATAGGGATATTAAGACTATAGGAACTAGGAACAGACCATTCAACCTGTTGAGCTAGGTTTGTCATTCAAGCAGATAGTCATTAATACTCTACCCCAATGCTACTTTCCCTTGATGTCATTAGTATCCAGAAATCTGTCAATATCGGCCTTGAATATGCTCAATGATTGAACTTCCACAGGCCTCTGGGATAGAGAATTCCAAAGATTCAACACCCACTGAGTGAAGAAATTCCTCCTCACCTCCATATTAAGTGGCCTACCCCTTAATCTGAGGCTGTGTCACCAGCCACGAGAAAAAAATCAATCTTCATAGCCTATAAGAATTTTGTAAGTTTCAATGAGGCCATCCCATTCCTTGAAATGTTGAGAATACGGGTCCAGTCTCCTCAATCTCTCCCCATAGGACAATCCTGCAGTCCAAAGGATTAGCACGGTGAGCCTTCACTGCATGTCCTCTATGGAAAACACATTTCCTTAGACAAGGAGACCAATATTATAGACAATATTCCAGCTGCGGTCCCCATACAATTGCAAAAAACAATTTTTACTCCTGTACTGAAATGCCTTTGCAATGAAGGACAACATTCTATTCGCCTTCCTTACTGCTTGTGGTGCCTAAATAATAGCTACCAACACCTCCATGACTGTGTCTTCCCAAAGTCAATTTTCTCAAGAACTTCACAGTGTCTTCCCCTGAATTTCATACCCTCCTCCTGATTCTCTTGGGTGAAGACAGATGTAAAGTATTCAATCAACATTCTACCAATGTCCTCTGACTCCATCCACAGATTGCCCCCTTTGTCCCCAATGAGTCTTCTTTCCCTGGTTATCCTCTTCCCATTGATATACTTATAGAATTTTCTGGGATTTTCCTCATTTTTACCAGCCAGAGCTTTCTCACATCCCCTCTTTGTTTTCTGAGTTGCTTTCTTAAGCTCCACCCTGCAATTTATGTACCTCACGAATACCTCCACTGATTTGCTCCCCGTATAGTTTTTAAAAGCCTTTCTTTTCTTTCTCACGGTATCCTGAGTATCTCTGATCATCCATGGTTCTCTATACTTCTTACTCCTACCTATCACCCTCAAGGGAGCATGTTGGGCTTGCACCCTCCCCGTTTCCTTTCCAAATGCTGGTCCCGCACACCACCACCATCACCCCCCCCCCCCCCCCCCCACCCCACCCCCCGCCCCCTCCAGCTTTACTGTAGATTTTCTATACTCCTTATACACCTATGACTGTGTGGTCAAATTCCCCTCCAACTTATTTTTAAGTTTGCTGACGACACCACTGTGGTGGGTCAGATCTCAAACAATGACGAGACAGAGCACAGGAAAGAGAGAGAATCTGGTAAACTGGTGCGGCAACAATAATCTCTCCCTCAATGTCCACAAAACAAAGGAGATTGTCATCGACTTCAGGAAGCGTAAAGGTGAACATACCCCTGTCTACATCAATGGGGATCAAATAGAAATGGTTGAAAGTTTCAGGTTTTTATGTGTCTAGATCACCAACAACCTGTCCTGGTCCTTCCTTGTCGATATTGTAGCTAAGAAAGCCCACCATACCTCTGCTTTCTAAGGTGTCTAAGGAAATTTGGTATGTCAACTACGACTCTCACTGACTTCTGCAGATGCGCCATAGGAAGCATTCTTTCTGGTTGTATCACAGCTTGGTATGGTTCCTGCTCAGCCCAAGACCACAAGAAACTAAGCGTCATGAACAAAACCCAGTCCATTATTCAAGCCAGCCTCCCATCCATTGACACTGTCTACACTTCGAGCCTGCTCCACCGTTTGATCGTGGCTGATCATCCAACTCAATAGCCAAATCCTACTTTTTCCCCATAACCTTTGATCCCATTCACTTCAAGTGCTATATCTAGCCATCTCTTGAATGCATTCAATGTTTTGGTATCAATTCCACAGACTCACCACTCTTTGGGTGAAGAAATGTCTTCTCATCTGCGCCCCAAATGATCTATCCTGAATCCTCAGACTGTGACCCCTGGTTCTGGACTCCCCCACCATCGGGAATATCCTCCCTGCATCTACCCTGTGTAGTCCTATTAGAATTTTATAAGTCTCTTTGAGATCCCCCCTCATTCGTCTGAAGTCCAGTGGAAACAATCCTAACTTAGTCAATTGCTTCTCATATATCAGTCCCACCATCCCAGGAGTCGGCCTGGTAAACCTTCGTTGCACTCCTTTGAGAGCGAGAACACCCTTCCTCAGAAAAGGTGACCAAAAGTGCCACAATACTCTGGTTGTGGCCTCACAAGGCCCTGTATAATTATAACAACACACCCCTGCCCCTGTACTCGAAACCTCTTGCAATGAAGGCCAAAATATCATTTGCCTTCTTTACTGCCTGCTACACCTGCATGCTTACCTTCATTGACTGATGCACAAGGACACCCAAGCCCTGCTGCAAACTCCCCTCTCCCAATTTGCAGCCAATCAGGCAGTAATCTGCGTTCTTGATTTTGCTTCCAAAGTGAATAACCTCACATTTATCCAAATTGTACTGCATCTGCCATTAGTTAGCCCACTCACCCAACCTGTCCAGATCATGCTGAAGGATCTCTGTATCCTCATCACAGTTTACCCTCATACCCAACTTGGTATCATCTGCAAACTTTGAGATATTACATTTTGTTCCCTCATCCAAATCATTAATATATATATATTGTTAACAGCTGGTATCCCAGCACCGATCCCTGTGGCAGTGCCTGCAATTTGAAAAGTACCCATTAATTCCTACTTTTTATTCCCTCTCTGCCAACCAGTTTTCTATCCATCTCAATACACTTCCTCCAATCCCATGTGCTTTAATCTTGCATGATAATCTCTTATACAGGACTTTGTCAAATGTTTTCTGAAAATCAAAGATACCACATCGACTGGCTCCCCCTTGTCAACCCTACGAGTTACATCTTCAAAGAATTCCAACAGATTTATCAAGCATGATTTCCCCTTCATAAATCTATACTAACTCTGTCTGATCCTATCACTAAAATCTCTGCTACAAAGTCATTAAAAGTAGATTTGAGAATTTTCCTCACTACCAATGTGAGGCTTACTGGTCTATAATTCCCTGTTTTCTATCTCCCTTTTTGAATATTGGAATGACATTAGCTACCCTCCAATCTGCTGGGACTGCTCCAGAGTCTATAGAATCCTGGACCGCCAATACATCCACTATTGTTCGAGCCTCTTCCTTAAATACTCTGGGATGTAGATTATCAGGCCCTGGGGATTTATCTGCCGTCAATCCCATCAATTTCCTCAGCACCATTTCTCCGCTAATATTGATCTCCCTCAGTTCTTCCCTCTCACTAAATCTTGCATTCTCCAACATTTATGGTATCTGATTTGCATCCTCTTTTGAGAGACAGATCAAAAGTTTGTATTCAGTTGTTCAGCCATTTCTTTGTCCCCTATAATACATAAGAACTAGGAGCAGGAGTAGGCCATCGGGCCCCTCGAGCCTGCTTTACCATTCAATAAGGTCATGGCTGACCTTTTTGTCAACTCAGCTCCACTTACCCGCCCGCTCACCATAACCCTTAATTCCTTTACTGTTCAAAAATGTATCTATCCTCGCCTTAAAAACATTCAATGAGGTAGCCTCAACTGCTTCACTGGGCAGGGAATTCCACAGATTCACAACCCTTTGTGTGAAGAAGTTCCTCTTCAACTCAATCCTAAATCTGCTCCCCCTTATTTTGAGGCTATGCTCTTAGTTCTAGTTTCATCTGTCAGTGGAAACAACTTCCCTGCTTCTATCTTATCTATTCCCTTCATAATCTTATGTGTTTCTATAAGACCTCCCCTCATTCTTCTGAATTCCAATGAGTATAGACCCAGTCTACTCAGTCTCTCCTCATAAGCCAACCCTCTCAACTCCAGAATCAACCTAATGAATCTCCTCTGCACCCCTTCCAGTGCCAGTATATCCTTTCTCAAGTAAGGAGACCAAAACTGTACACAGTACTCCAGGTGTGGCCTCACACAGCACCTTATACAGCTGTAACATAACCTCACTGGTTTTAAACTCCATCCCTCTAGCAATGAAGGGCAAAATTCCATTTGCCTTCTTAATTACCTGCTGCACCCACAAACCAACTCCTTGAGATTCCTGCACAAGGACACCCAGGTCCCTCTGCACAGCAGCATGCAGCAATTTTTTACCATTTAAATAACAGTCTATTTTGCTGTTATTTCTACCAAAATGGATGACTTCACATTTACCAACATTGCACTCCACCTGCTAGACACTCACTTAGATTATCAATATCCCTTTGCAGACTTCCAGCATCTCTACACACTTTGCCCTGCCACTCATCTTAGTGTCATCTGCGAATTTTGACACACTATACTTGGTCCCCAACTCCAAATCATCTATGTAAATCGTAAACAATTGTGGTCCCAACACTGATCATAAGAACATAAGAAATAGGAGCAGGAGTAGGCCATCTAGCCCTTCGAGCCTGCCTGCCATTCACTAAGATCATGGCTGATCTGAAGTGGATCAGTTCCACTTTCCTGCTTTCTCCCCATAACCCTTAATTCCCCTGTCTATCAGAAACCTATCTACCCGTGACTTAAATATATTTAGCGAGGTAGCCTCCACCACTTCAACGGGCAGAGAATTCCAGAGATTCACCACCCTTTGAGTGAAGAACTTCCTCCTCAACTCTGATCTAAACTGCCCCCCTCTTATCTTGAGGCTGTGCCCTCTAGTCCTGCTATCCTTTCTAAGTGGGAAGAGTCTCTCTACCTCTACCCTATCTTACCCTATTATCTTATATGTCTGTATAAGATCCCCCCTCAGCCTTCTAAATTCCAACGAGTACAGACCCAGTCTATAATATCTCTTCATAGGCTAACCCCCTCATCTCCCGTATCAGCCCAGTGAACCTTCTCTGCACTCCCTCCAAGGCCAATATATCCTTCCTCAAGTGCGGCAACCAAAACTACACACAGTACTCCATTTGCAGCCTCACCAGTGCCCTGTACAGTTGCAGCAAGACCTCCCTGCTTTTATATTCTATCCCCCTCGCTATAAAGGCCAACATTCCATTTGCCTTCTTGATCACCTGCTGCACCTGCAGACTGGGTTTTTGCGATTCGTGCACAAGGACCCCCAGGTCCCTCTGCACCGTAGCATGCTGCAGCTTTTCGCCTTTTAAATAATAATCCCCCCTGCTATTATTTCTACCAAAGTGGATAACCTGAGGCACACCACCAGTCACTGATTACCAACCAGAAAAACATCCATTTAGCCCCACTGTTTGCTTTCTGTTAGTTAACCAAAAAACTCCACATTTCGGACGTTCCCAGTCCCTGTAGTCGCCTAGTCCAACTTATGCTTCCTAATTCTCTCCTAATAGCCTCATAATTACCCTTCCCCCAGCTAAAACTACTGACCCGAGGTTCATGCCTATCCCTTTCCATCACTAAGGTGAACGTAACCAAATTGTGGTCACTATCACCAAAATGCACACCAACTTCCAAGTCTAGCACCTGGTCTGGCTCATTTCCCAGCACCAAATCCAATATAGCCTCACCTGTAGTTGGCCTATCTACATACTGAGTCAAAAAACTTTCCTGCACGCTTTGTACAAAAACTGACCCCTCTAACGAGCTAGAGCTATAGCAATTCCAATCAATATTAGTAAAGTTAAAGTCACCCATAACAATTACCCTATTACTTTCACTCCTAACCAGGATCGTCTCCGCAATCCTTTCCTCAACCTCTCTAGAACTTTTAGGAGGTCTATAAAAGACTCCCAACAGGGTGACCTCTCCTCTCCTATTTCTAATCTCCGCCCATACTACCTCAACAGACAAGTCCTCATCAAACTTCCTCTCTGACACTGTGATACAGTCCTTGACTAATAATGCTACCCCTCCCCCCCTTCTACCTCCTTCTCTGCTCCGACTAAAGCATTTGAACCCCGGAACCTGCAACAACCATTCCTGACCCTGCTCTATCCATGTCTCTGAAATGGCCACAACATCAAAGTCCCAGGTACTGATCCACGCTGCAAGTTCATCCACTTTATTGCGAATACTCCTCGCATTAAAGTATACGCATTTCAAACCCTGGTCCGCCCCACCCCCACGATGCCGTGCATTGCAGTCCCCATCTATGCCCCCCTCACTTTCACCCCTTCTACTCAGGATCCCACCCCCCCTCCGAATAGCAGGAGGGATTATTATTTAAAGCATGCTACGGTGCAGAGGGACCTGAGGGTCCTTGTGCACAAATCGCAAAAACCCAGTCTGCAGACGCAGCAGGTGATCAAGAAGACGAATGGAATGTTGGCGTTTATAGCGAGGGGGATAGAATATAAAAGCAGGGAGGTCTTGCTGCAACTGTACAGGGTACTGGTGAGGCCGCAGCTGGAGTACTGTGTGTAGTTTTGGTCACCGCGCTTGCGAAAGGATATATTGGCCTTGGAGGGAGTACAGAGAGGGTTCACTAGGCTGATACCGGAGATGAAGGAGTTAGCTTATGAAGAGAGATTGAATAGACTGGGTCTGTACTCGTTAGAGTTTAGAAGGCTGAGGGGGATCTTATAGAGACTTACAAGATAATGAAGAGGCTAGATAAGGTAGAGGTAGAGAGATTCTTCCCACTTAGAAAGGATAGCAGAACTAGAGGTCACAGCCTCAAAATAAGGGAGGGGCGCAGTTTGGAACGGAGTTGAGGAGGAACTTCTTCACTCAAAGGGTGGTGAATCTCTGGAATTCTCTGCCCACTAAAGTGGTGGAGGCTACCTCATTGGAATATGTTTAAGTCACGGGTAGATAGATTTCTGGTAGACAAAGGAATTAAGGGTTATGGGGAGAAAGCAGGAAAGTGGAACTGATCCACTTCAGATCAGCCATGATCTTATTGAATGGCGGGGCAGGCTCGAAGGGCTAGGTGGCCTACTCCTGCTCCTATTTCTTATGTTCTTATCTTCTGATGATAATACATTACTTGTAACAGTGCGCACCTTCATTTTATATAGCAGTCTTTGGTGCGGCACCTTGTCAAATGCCTTCTGGAAATCCAGATACACCACATCCACAGGTTCCCCATTGTCCACTGCACATGTAATGTTCTCAAAGAATTCCACCAAATTAGTCAAACATGACCTGCCATTCATGAACCCATGCTGCATCTTCCCAATGGGACAATTTACATCCAGATGTCTCACTATTCCTTCCTTGATGATAGATTCAACATTTTCCCGACTACAGAAGTTAAGCTAACCGGCCTATAGTTACCCACCTTTTGTCTACCTCTTTTTTTAAACAGTGGCGTCACATTTGCTGTTTTCCAATCTGTGGGAACCACCTCAGAGTCCAGTGAATTTTGGTAAATTACCACTAGTGCATTTGCTATTTCTCCCGCCATCTCTTTTAGTTCCCTGGGATGCATTCCATCAGGACCAGGAGACTTGTCTACCTTTAGCCCCATTAACTTGCCCAATACTATCTCTTTCATGATAATGATAGATTCTAGGTCCTTTCCTGCCATAACCCTCTTGTCATCAATTTTTAGCATGTTATTTGTGTCTTCCACTGTGAAGACCAACACAAAATACCATTCAATGCCTCAGCCATTTCCTCATTTCCCGTTATTACATCTCTCTTCACATCCTCTAAAGGATCAATGTTTATTTTCACCACTCTTTTTTGTTTCATTTATTTATAGAAACTTCTGCTATCTGCTTTTATATTCTGAGCTAGTTTACTCTCATAATGCATCTTACTTTTCCTTAGAACTTTTCCTCTGTTTCTATCTGTAGGGGACTTACATTTGTTTTCACCAACCTCTTTCTCTTCACATATCTATAGAAACTCTTAGTGTCAGTCTTTATGTTCCCTGCAAGCTTACTTTCGTACTGTATTTTCCCCTTCTTAATCAATCCCTTGGTCTTTCTTTGCTGAATTCTAAACTGCTCCCAATCATCAGATCTATTATTTTTCTTGGCCAATCTGTATGCCTCTTCCTCAGATCGGATTCTCTCTCTACTTTCCTTTGTAAGCCATGGATTGGCCCTCTTACCCATTTTGCTTTTGTGCCTGATAGGAATAAACAGTTGTTGCAGTGCCCCCATGTGCTCCTTGAATGTTTGCCATTATCTATCCACTGTCATCCCTTTGAGTAACTCTCCCCAATCTATCAAGGCCAACTCATGCCTCATATCCTTCATCGTTTCCTTTATTAAGATTCAGCACCCAAGTCTCTGAATCAACTACTTCACTCTCCATCTTGATAAAAAAATTCTATCACGTTATGGTCACTCATCCCCAAGAGGTCTTGTACAGCTAGATTGGCAACGATTCCCTTCTCATTACACACGATTCAGTCTAATAGTTGGTTCCACAACATATTGGTCAAGAAAACTATCCCGTATACACTCCAGGAATTCCTTCTCTACGGCATTGTGGCTAATTTGATTTGCCTAATCTATGTGCAGATTAAAATTACCCATGTCACCGATATTCCCTTATCACAAGCATGTCTAATTTTGTGATTAATGCCATTCCCAAGTGCAGTTTGGGATTTATATATGACACCCACTAACGGTTTTTGCCCCTTGTTATTTCTCACTTCTACCCATACAGACTCCAAGTTGTCAGAGCTAATATCCTTTCTCACTATTGTGTTAATTTTCTCTTTAACCAGCAGTGCCACTCCACCACCTTTTCCTTTATGCCAATCCTTCCTAATTATTGAATACCCTGGGACATTCAATTCACACCACTGGTCACCCTGCAGGCACATCTTCGTAGTCCCAATTATATCATACCCATTTACATCTACCTGCACAATTAGTTCATCCACTTTATTGCAAATGCTCTGTGCATTAAGACACAGAGCCTTTAAGCTTGTCTTTTTCACATTGTTTGCCTTGCTCCCAATATTTTTCTCTATAGCTCCATTTGGACTTTGTCCTTGGTTCCTCTGCCTATCACTTTTCTTATTCCCTTTACTACCTTTTGTTTTTGACCTTGCTCCCTTCTTCTTGGACTCCTTACATAGGTTCCCATCCCCCTGGCATATTAGTTTAAACCTTCCCCAATCGCTCCAGCAAACACTCTCCCTAGGGCATCATTCCCAGTTCTGTCCACGTATAACCCGTCCAATTTGTACAGGTCCCACCTCCCCGAGAACCAGTTCCAATGCCTCAGGAATCTGAAACCTTCCCCCGACACCATTCTTCAGCTATGTATTCATCTCACATATCCTGAGATGTTTCTGAGATTCCTCTGTAAACCTGACTCCCTGTTATTTATTTCCTTTACCCATTTCATTTGGAGTTACAGAGTCATAGAAGTTTACAGCATGGAAACAGGCCCTTCAGCCCAACTTGTCCATACTGCCCAATTTTTAAACCACTAAGCTAGTCCCAATTGCCTGCATTTGGCCCATATCCCTCTATACCCATCTTACCCATACAACTGTCTAAATGTTTTTTAGAAGACAAAATTGTCCCCGCCTCTACAACTACCTCTGGCAGCTCGCTCCAGGCACTCACCACCCTCTGTGTGAAAGAATTGCCCCTCTAGACCCTTTTGTATCTCTCCCCTCTCACCTTAAACATATGCGTTCTGGTTTTAGATTTCCCTACCTTTGGGAAAAGATATTGAATGTCTAGCTGATCTGTGCCCCTCATTATTTTATAGACCTGTATATGATTCCCCCTCAGTCTCCGACATTCCTCAGAAAGAAGTCCCAGTCTATCTAGCCTCTCCTTATATCTCAAACCATCTTTGTCAGGGTTATTTCTTCCATAACATTAAGATAAATGTACTTTCATTGATGGTTTGCCAATCAACATTTGCCGTAAATAGATTTTTTGATATGCCACTTTTGGGCTAAGTGCATCTGTTCTAATCCTTTTAACAGGATACCGTCGAAAGCCAACAAGACGGGCAGTGCTGAGGCCAGTGAGGAGTAAGTTTCAAAACTGCAGAACTTCTTTAATGGCAGGATGTTGGAACGTCCTTTCCAAAATGTAACGATTAAAGATCTTTTAAGTAGCTAACTGATCTGTGTGTACCAGACACCAAAAAAAGAATGAGGTGCTCCTCCCAATAACTGTGTTCACCCACACCAATTTGTGTAAGGGCATGGTGGATCTTGTGTTCATATTCAGAATGGACAAACATCAGCAGCATAACAGGAATGCACTGGATGCAGATTATCAAGACCATGTTACCACTTACAGCCATTTAGATGTTATGTGACAATATACTGGCACGAGAGGTATGAAGATTATTTGCTCTTAATGTGCATTGAGGGGCCAAATGGAAAACAGAACATTTGTGGTCGGAAATGCACGATCAAAGTTTAATTTGTTTTTTGTTACTGACTTAACCGACTTGACCACCAAAAAACAAGGTCAGATTGTTTTTAACAGACCAACCCATGAGAAATCATCGCGTTTGGGTCCACGGCCTGTTTCAAAATGTGGTAATGATTTGATTATGTCAACTTCTCGCTAGTCAAATTCAGGTAATTGACATGTTGGGAATTTTATTTACGTGGTTCACCGGCCAGGATCATGTGTAACATTAATGTATCCAAGCTTTCAGTTTGCCACTCAAGCGTTATTGCAGTAGATTATTTTTGATGTTCTGGTTTTGAATAAAGTGTAACCCTCCTCTATTTCACAAACAGCACCAGCTCGACCTCCAGGACCACTTGATTTGCCAAATCCAGAGGAACTTCTGTGCCCATTAAAACCTACTCGTAAGTACCAAAACTGCACATGTTCTTTAATTGTCAACTTGCTGAAACACATTTTTGAAATGATAATGATGAGATATTTGGTCCAGTGAATGACATCTATAAATGACTGAATAATTATAGGAAATCCAGCCAAAATAGTTCAAAGTGCTAAATTCGTGTAGAAACGAGTAAATCTCACTGTTTTTCTCAGCTAGATTTTCAAAATGAATCTCCCACACTCTGTGCATCACAGAGTCCCCTAGCGTGAACCTCAATAAAAATCATCCTATTCCCACATAGCGCTGAGCTGGCCACTACACATGTATCAATCTGTCACATTGAAGGTCGGTGCACACACTGTAGACCTGAACTGCTGGCCTCCTGATCGCTGGCCAACCCCACAACCACTGTAACCACCCTCCACCCATTGATCGCTGGCCTCCACGTCCCCCCACATCCCACCCTCCAGCCCATCTCAACCTCTCCCCCACTTCTCTCATCAATAGCCTGATCACCCGATGCCCCCCGCATCCCCACCACCGCCATCTGCAGTTTGTGCTGTTCAAAGAAACTATCCTGAAAATATGCTATGAACTCAACATTTATGAACTAAAAGGAACTTAAATATGGAATTAAGAGGGCTAAAAGTGGCCACGAAATGTCTTTAGCAAACAAGGTCACGGAGAATCTCAAGGCTTTTTATGCATATATTAGGACTAAGACAGTAGCAAGACTAGGCCCACACAAAGACAATGGAGGGAAGTTATGCATGAAAATACAAGAAGTGGGAGTGAGATCTTTAATGAGTACTTTGTGTCAGTATTGACCAAGGAGAAGGACTTGACAGATGTTGAGGTCAGGGATAGATGTGTGACCACTCCTGAGAATGGCAATATATCAAAGTGTTGAGTATCCTAAATTGCATTAAGGCAGACAAGTCCCCAAGGCCGCTTGGGATTTTACAGAGTCACTGAGGTTTACAGCGTGGAAATAAGCTCTTTGGCCCAACTTATCTGTGCAGCCCAGTTTTTACCACTAAGCTAATCCCAATTGCCTGCATTTGGCCTATATCCCTCTATGCCCATCTTACCCATGTAACTGTCTAAACACTTTTTAAAAGACAAAATTGTACCTGCCTCTACTACTACCTCTGGCAGTTCATTGCAGATACACACCACCCTCTGAAAGAATTGCCCCTCTGGGACCTTTTGTATCTCTCCTCTCTCACCTTAAAGCAATGCCCTCTAGTTTTAGACTCCCCTACCTTTGGGAAAAGATGTTGACTATCTAGAAACATAGAAAAACTACAGCACAATACAGGCCCTTTGACCCACAAAGTTGTGCTGAGAGTGTCTCTACCTTAGAGATTACTAGGCTTATCTATAACCCTCTAACTTACTAAGTTCCATGTATTTACCTAAAAGTCTCTTAAAAGACCCTATTGAATCCACCTCCACCACCGTTGCCGGCAGCCCATTCCACGCACCCACCACTCTCTGAGTGAAAAACTTACCCCTGACATCTCCTCTGTACCTACTCCCCAGCATCTTAAACCTGTGTCCTCTTGTGGCAACCATTTCAGCCCTGGGGAAAAGGCCTCTGACTATCCATCTGATCAATACCTCTCAACATCTTATACACCTCTATCAGGTCGTCCCTCATCCTTCAAGTCTCCAAGGAGAAAAGGCCGAGCTCCCTCAACCTGTCCTCATAAGGCATGCTCCCCAATCCAGGCAACATCCTTGTAAATCTCCTCTGCACCCTTTCTATGGCTTCCACATCCTTCCTATAATGAGACGACTAGAACTGCGCACAGTACTCCAAGTGGAGTCTGACCAGGGTCCTATGTAGCTGCAACATTATCTCTTGACACCTAAACTCAATTCGTCGATCGATAAAGGCCAGTACACCATACGCCTTTTTAACTACAGCTTCAACCTGTGCAGCTGCTTTGAGCGCCCTATAACCGGACCCCAAGATCCTTCTGATCTTCCACACTGCCAAGAGTCCTACCATTAATATTATATTCTGCCATCCTATTTGACCTGCCAAAATGAACCACTTCACACTTATCCGGGTTGAAGTCCATCTGCCACTTGTCCGCCCAGTCTTGCATCCTATCAATGTCTCGCTGCAATTTCTGACATCCCTCCACACTATCCACAATACCTCCAACCTTTGTGTCATCAGCAAACTTACCAACCCATCTATCCACTTCCTCATCCAGATCATTTATAAAAATCACAAAGAGTAAGGGTCCCAGAACAGATCCCTGGGGCACTCCACTGGTGACTGACCTCCATGCAGAAGATGATCCATCTGTAACCACTCTTTGTCTTCTGTGGGCAAGCCAATTCTGGATCCAGAAAGCAATGTCTCCTTGGATCCCATGCCCCCTCACTTTCTCAATAAGCCTTGCATGGGGCACCTTATCAAATACCTTGCTGAAGTCCATATAAACCACATCTACTGCTCTTCCTTCATCAATGTGTTTAGTCACATCCTCAAAAAATTCAATCAGGCTCGTAAGGCATGATCTGCTTTTGACAAAGCCATGCTTAATCATATTATACCTCTCCAAATGTTCATAAATCCTGCCTCTCAGGATCTTCTCCATCAACTTACCAACCACTGAGGTTAGACTCACTGGTCTATAATTTCCAGGACTATCTCTACTCCCTTTTGTGAATAAAGGTACAATATCCGCAATCCTCCAATCCTCTGGAACCTCTCCCGTCTCCACTGATGATGATCTACCTCATCTATGCCCATCATAATTTTATAGACCTCTGTAAGATCACAGTTAAGCCCCCTATGCTTCAGAGTAAAATATTCCAGCCTCTCTTTATAACTTAAACCATCAAGTCCCGGTAACTTCCTAGTAAATCTTTTCTGCATGCTTTCTAGTTTAATAATATCCTTCCTATACACATTATTCCAAGTGTGGCCTTACCCAATATCTTGTACAGCTTCAATAAGACGTCCCAACTCCTGTATTTAATGTTCTGACCAATGAAACCAAGCATGCAAATGCCTTCGCCACTCTGTCCACCTGTGATTCCACTTTCAAGGACCTATGAACATGTACCCCTGGATCTGTTTGTTCTGTAACTCTCCCCAACGCCCTACTATTACCTACCCTAGTCCGATCTATCAAAATCCCACCTCACATTTATCTACATTAAACTCCATTGGCCATTCATTGGCCCACTGGACCCAATTGATCAAGATCCTATTGCAATCCTAGACAACCTTCTTCACTAGGATCTATCTCAGATTATTGCAGAAGGCGAGGGGAGAAATAGCTGGGATCTTAACAGATATCTTCACATCCTCTTTGATCACAGGCGAGGTTCCAGAGGACTGGAAAATATCCAAAGTTGTTCCCTTACTTAAAAAAGGAAACAGGATAATTAGGAAATTATAGGCCAGTGAGCCTGATGTCAGTGGTGGGGAAGCTTTTGGAGAAGATACTGAGGGACAGGATATCTGCATATTCTCCCTCAGTGTATCTGAACAGGCACTGGAGTGTGGTAACTAGGGGACTTTCATAATAACTTCATTGCAATGTTAATGTAAACCTACTTGTGACACTACTTCTTAAACTTTAAAACATTACAAGGAAGACAGGATTGCTCTGGAGAGAGTGCAGGACTTGAAAAATGCAGCAATGAGGAAAGATTGGATAGACTAGGGTTACTTTTAGAACAGCAGGGGCTGAGGGGTGACCTAATTCAGGGGCCTAGACTGTTAGACAGGAAAGATCTGTGTCCCTCATTCCAATTCCAGATTTAAGGGGACACAGATTTAAGGAGATTGATGGAAGAACTGGAGGGGACAGGGGGAAAATCTTTTTCACCCAGGGTGTGTGGAATTCACTGTCTAATTTAATGGTTAAGGCTGACATGCTCAACTCATGTAACATGTACCTGGGTCTGCCTTTCGAGCGCTGGAAGCTGCAGGGCGATGGACCAGGGATTAAAATGAGCGGCTAGTTCCTTTTCTTTCCTCTTTTATTTGCTGGTGCACATATGATTAGCTCAATGTCCTCTTTCAACACTATGGTGGGGGTGGTGGTTGGGGGCCCTATAGAGGGCCAAATATGAGCAGTTGGAACTAGCTTAATGGTAAAAACTGGACAGCATGGACAGGTTGGGCGGAAGGGCCTGTTTCCATGCTGTAAACTTTTCTGATTCTTTGACTCTAGCGGCAAAATGTACCAGGATCTACCAGCGTAGGCCATTTAGTAGGCTCCCTGCTGGATGCCACAGTGTCCACACCTCTCCAGGGCCAGGATTTTTAGTGTAATCAACTCCGTACTGGAAATCGGCACAGAACTGATTTAAAAAGCAAAATCTGAATTTGAATCCCATTTGCGGGCCTGGGACTGAAGTCTCCAGGCCCGCTGCTGTCTCCCCCGCTGCTGGGAGTGGTTCACTCAGCCAGATTTACAACACCTCCACACTGATGGGGAAATGGCCGGCAACCCCGCTGGAATGAACTGAGGCCCTGGCGGCTCCTCCAGGAGGTTAGGGGTAAGAGGGTTGCCCCCTGGATAATGCCAATTATCCAAGGGGGTGGGGGGGGTGGTGTGTGGGGGTGGGGTTGTCGGGGTAGGGGGCGGGGGGAGAGGGTAGGGGAAGGGGACGGGAAGGGGATGGAAGGAGGGGGGCGTGGGGGGCAAACCGCATATGCTGATCTCTGCTGTGACAGATTGGCACATATGCAGTGGCCCGCTCAGCGCTATGCAGCCAGTCTCTCAGGTGGGAATAGGCCCCACGCACAGATGTTTAGCATGAATCTTTCTGAGGCAATTTATAATGCTCAGACTGTGGGAGGTTCGTTTTGAAAATCCAGCTTAAAAAAATAGATGGGAGTTACTCCCGTTTTTATGCAAATTTTTTTTCGAGAATTGCCCCCCCATAACTTTATTATGATTCTAAAGTGAGTGGAATGTACTGGAAGGAATGTGTCATGCAATGGAGTTTAGTTTCACTTTGCTTTCAACAGAGTACAGATGCACAGCTCTGTAACTCTGGTAGCTTCAAGCTTTTTATCCATATAGTATATGTGTTTGCATTTCCCTATAATTGATAAATGAATCCACAATGTTTTTGCAAAATCTCTTATGAGTGATTGATACTTTTATATCTTTATGGGTGGAATATTTACAAGATTGATTTTATGTGTCCAGCTTGTGTGATAACAGGAGAATTCTCACACATTTTTGGGTGAGTTCTCATACCCAATCATATGCACTCAGTCATTGAGAAAATGGTATCGAGCTGCTGCAGGTAGTGGGCTGTGCTTAATTCACCAGCCAACTGACCTCTGATTCTGCATGTGCTCAATAGCAGCTGCAGGGGTCACGATGCGGAGAAAGAGCTGTCAGGGCCCTGCTACTGCAGGTAGCCTCAACATAGCCCCGCCTCCTCTCCACAATCACAGAGGCCCACAACTGATCTCAAGCCCTGCAACATGTGACCATCTAACCCCCACCACCCAGACTGATTGGGTCCCCCTCCCCCGATCCAATTGTAACTGCAGAGCAGTGGCAGGCTCCCCCCCACCCCCATCCGATCCCATTGCAGAGAGTGTAGTGTCCCCATCCCACCTGATCAGGCTGCCCCAATAGTCTTTGCCCCATTTTCCTCTCCCCTTCATTGGCCCCACCCTCATTCTACCTGGTGGACAGTGCCAAGGTGTCCGTTGGGAAGTACCACTGTGCTGGGGCAGCACTGTCAAGCTGGCAGTGCCCAAGAGGCATCCCAGCTTGTCCTCGACCTCCCCAAGTGGCGTCCATGGTCTCCGGTTCCACTGGCGAGGCCCAGAGTACTGTTCCCTGTTCATGGGAAGTCGGTGTTTTCCTCACTGGGTGAACATCTCCCAGCGAGGCCATAAAGATGATACAGCACCGGACTCTCTAAACACATGCAAATCATCATGATCATATATTTAAATAAATTATTCAGCCTCTCATCCCTTTCCAGCAAGATACTGACCCCGCCAGAAATCTGGCCGTCACAAAATCACAAGAGACTCTGATTGATTGATCCTGATTTCTTGGCTCTATCATCATAACACACACATGTACACTCTGGCAGCTGGGATTCTCCAGCACTGCTCCATGAACAGAAACTTGGCTGAGTGCCAAATTCTCCATTCTCGCTGGCTGTGGCAGCGAGGCGTGTGAGACTGGAGAATCCCAGCCCCTATCTCTACATTCTCTTCCAGTCCTATAACACTCCATGTTCTCTGCACTTATCCAATTTCCATCTTTTGTCCATTTCCAATTTTTATTATTCCAGCTTTTGGCAGCTGTATCATTGAGTGTAAGCTCTAGAATTCCTTCACTAACTCCCTCTCCTTCTCGCTTCATTTAAAGATGCCCCTTAAAATACTTGCCCAAGTTTTTGCTCACTTGTTTTAACATCTCTTTTACACAGTTTATTGTCAAATTCTGGCTGATAATGTTCTTGTGAAATATGTTTCATTCTATTAAAGGCGCTTTAGAAAGACAAGTTTGTCTTCTTTTCCACCATTCCTTAGTATATCCTGTATTTACATTTTTCAATTTCTTTCCATTGATTAACAGAGATACCAGCTCCCTTTGTTGTTCCGCCAGAATTCCTACAGAAGCCATATTTGTCACGTAAGTTCTGGAAAAGAAAAGGTTGTTTAGTTAAAAGATATTTAAAATCTCTTTTGGAAATAAAAATGTTAGCTTCCCCCTTCCTCCCTCTCTGAAAGCTGTAAGTTTATTCAATAGCTGGCTGAGCTAGTCTATACTTGCAAAATCTGTTTGCGCAAAGTCCTGTGATTCTATTTGGGAGGAGAAAATATATACTTATACACATAAGAAAATCAGTTATATTCTAGATTGTAAAATAAGCCGGTAAGAAGTCTCACAACAACACCAGGTTAAAGTCCAACAACTTTATTTGGAATCATGAGCTTTCCAAATGCTGCTCCTTCATCCTGATCATAGAATCCCGACAGTGCTGAAGGAGGCCATTTGGCCCATCAAATTTGCACCAACCACAGTCCCACCCAACCCCTCTCCCTGTAATCCCACATATTTACCTTACTAATCCCCCTGATCCCCTGATAGTAAGGGTTAATTTAGCACGGCCAATCAACCTAGCCCGCACATCTTTGGACTGTGGGAGGAAACTGGAGCACCCAGGGGAGAACATACAAACTCCACACAGACAATGACCCAAGCCAGGAATTGAACCTGTGTCCCTAGTACTGTGAGGCAGCAGCGCCAACCACTGTACCACTGTGCTGTCCCCATGATGAAGGGGCAGCACTCCAAAAGCTTGTGATTTCAAACAAACCTGTTGAACTTTCACCTGGTGAGACTTCTTACTGTGGCCACTCCAGTCCATAAGAACATAAGAAATAGGAGCAGGCATAGGCCATCTAGCCCTTTGAGCCTGCCCCACTATTCAATAAGATCATGGCTGATCTGATGGCATTTCCACATCTTAAAGTAAGCTAGGTAGTAGTCACTCTTCAGAGCTGCAAGGCCCTTTAAGGCACTATCATAAATGTGCACAACACAAGCCTGAGGTGAAATGCACTGCTTTCCATTACCATTGGACCATAGAAATGGCAGCTCTGATTGTGAGGTCGGGGTGGGGGGGAATGGGGGCTCTGATCGCAGGGGGTGGGGGGGAATGGGGGCTCTGATCGCAGGGGGTGGGGGGGAATGGGGGCTCTGATCGCAGGGGGTGGGGGGGAATGGGGGCTCTGATCGCAGGGGGTGGGGGGGAATGGGGGCTCTGATCGCAGGGGGTGGGGGGGGAATGGGGGTTCTGATCATTGAGGGTGGGGGGGAATGGGGGCTCTGATCATGGAGGGTGGGGGAGAATAAGGGCTGTAATTGTGGGGCTGGGGGGGGAACGGGGACTTTGATCACAGGTGGTGGGGGGGAATGGGGGCTGTGATTGTGGGGTGTGGGTGTGTGGGGGAATGGGGGCTGTGATTGTGGGGGTGGGGGTGGGGGAATGGGGGCTGTGATTGTGGGGTGTGGGTGTGTGGGGGAATGGGGGCTGTGATTGTGGGGGTGGGGGTGGGGGAATGGGGGCTGTGATTGTGGGGTGTGGGTGTGGGGGGAATGGGGGCTGTGATTGTGGGGTGTGGGTGTGGGGGGGAATGGGGGCTGTGATTGTGGGGTGTGGGTGTGGGGGGAATGGGGGCTGTGATTGTGGGGTGTGGGTGTGGGGGGGAATGGGGGCTGTGATTGTGGGGTGTGGGTGTGTGGGGGAATGGGGGCTGTGATTGTGGGGTGTGGGTGTGGGGGGAATGGGGGCTGTGATTGTGGGGTGTGGGTGTGGGGGGGAATGGGGGCTGTGATTGTGGGGTGTGGGGGTGGGGGAATGGGGGCTGTGATTGTGGGGGTGGGGGTGGGGGAATGGGGGCTGTGATTGTGGGGTGGGGGGGATGGGGATTCTAATCGCAGGAAGTGGGTGTGGGGGGACATGGGGACTTGGATCACAGGGGGTGGAGGGAATGGGGGCTGTGATTGTGGGGTGTGGGTGTGGGGGGGAATGGGGGCTGTGATTGTGGGGTGTGGGTGTGGGGGGGAATGGGGGCTGTGATTGTGGGGGTGGGGGTGGTGGAATGGGGCCTCTGATTGTGGGGGTGGGGTGGGGGAATGGGGCCTCTGATTGTGGGGGTGGGGGTGGGGGAATGAGGTCTCTGATCTCTGGGACAGGGAGCTTGAAACCTCCGTCTTGGGGTGGGATTGGAGAATGGTTATTTTCTGCTTTGATCAGGGCTCCCATTAAAAATGGTGCTCCAATCTGTGCGCAGCTGGCTTTCCCAGCCCATCCCTCAATAAAATGACGGAAACACACTCCCCTGTTTTCATTTGACAAAGCACTATAAAAGCTGGAGAGAAAACCTGTCTGTTTTTCTGGAGAGAAACACACCAGTTGTCAGACAAAACCTGACTGCTTGCTATATTTTGGTGAGATTCCCCACTGATACCTGCTGAAACGGGAGAGAATTTGTAACAGGGAATAAAGAAATGGCCCAGGGAATAAATTCATACTTTGCTTCTGTCTTCACAAAGGGAGATATGAATAAAGCACCATATTTTCTGAGACAAACAAGTTTCAGTGAGAAGCTGAAGGAAATCAGCATTAGTAGAGAAATGGTTTTGGAGAAATTATTGGGATTGGAGGAGGATAAATCTCCAGGTCCTGGTAATCTTCATCCCAGAGTACTTAAGGAAGTAGCCCTGGAAATAGTAGATCCATTGGTATTTTCTGATAATTCTTTGAACTCTGAACTGGTTCCTACAGATTGGAGGGTAGCTAATGTACGCCCACTATTCCAAAAGGGAGGTAGAGAGAAAACAGGAACTATCGACCTAACGCCAGTACTGGGGAAGTTGCTGGAGTCCATTATCAAGGATTTCGTTACTCCACATTAGGAAGTCAGTGGTATAATGAGACAAAGTCAGCGTGGATTTATAGAAAGGAAATCATGCTTAACGAATCTATTGGAATTCTTTGAGGATGTAATAATAATAATAAGGGGAAGCAGATTTGGGACTGAGTTGAGGAGGAACTTCTTCACACAAAGGGTTGTGAATCTGTGGAATTCCCTGCCCAGTGAAGCAGTTGAGGCTACCTCATTGAGTGTTTTTAAGACAAGGATAGATACATTTTTGAACAGTGAAGGAATTAAGGGTTATGGTGAAGTGGGCGGGTAAGTGGACTGAGTCCACAAAAAGATCAGCCATGATCTTATTGAATAGTAGAGCTGGCTCGAGAGGCCAGATGGCCTACTCCTGCTCCTAGTTCTTATGTTCTTATGTAACTACTAGAGTTGACCGAGGAGATCCAGTGGATGTGGTTTATTTAGACCGTGAGAAGGCTTTTGATAAGGTCTCACATAACAGACTACCATGTAAAGTTAAAGCAAATGGAATCACAGGTATTGGCTTGAGGTGGATAGAAAGTTCATTAGCAGATCAGAAACAAAGAGTTTAAGTTTATTTATTAGTGTCACAAGTAGGCTTACGTTAATACTGCAATGAAGTTTCTGTGAAAATCCAATAGAGTTTGGCATAAATAGGTCTTTTTCTGATTGGCAGTCAGTGATTAGTGGGATTCTGCAAGGATCTGTGCTAGGACCCCAACAGTGGGGTGTTGGTGAGACCACACCTGGAGTACTGTGTGCTGTTTTGGTGTCCTTATCTGAGGAAGGATGTCCTTGGTATTGAGGGAGTACAGCAAAGGTTTACCAGGCTGATTCCTGGGATGTCAGGTCTGTCATATGAGGAGAGACTAAGTTGGGTTAGGATTATGTTCATTGGAGTTTAGAAGAGTGAGAGGGGATCTCATTGAAACTTAAAATTCTAACAGGGTTAGGCAGGATAGGTTCAGAAAGAATGTTCCCGATGGTGGGGAGTCCAGAACTAGGGGTCAGAGTTTGAGGATAAGGGGTGAACCTTTTAGAACTGAGGTGAGGAGAAATTTCTTCACCCTGTGTGAAGTCAAGAAGAAATTAGATATAGCTCTTAGGGCTAAAGGAATATGGAGGGAAGGGGGGATCAGGATATTGAATTTGATGATCAGCCATGATCAAAATGAATGGTGGAGCAGGCTCGAAGGGCTGTTTCTAGTTTCTATGTTTTTATGACTGTGGCTGTGAACTTTTATGCATTTGTTTTCTTCCAGGATGTTAGTGGGGAGATTAGTAACATCTTGTAATTTGCAATCCACTGTTCAATCAGGGAGATCATGAAAGCTCAAAAAGAGCTTCATTTTGTTCCCTCTCGCTAGAGAACCAGACAGAAGCAAAAGTGTTCACAATGGTTGGGTACTTCCCTACAAGGAAGGGTGTCAATAGCTTAATGTATATTGCTTTGCAGACATCTAATATCAGCTCTGCTGTACACCTGAACAGAAAGGGATTTGACTTCCCCCAAGTGTAGCTGGTGTGTGACCATTGGCAGCACATCTTGCAGATCCATACTCAATAGCCTGCCAAAATCCTGCTTATATCCATTCTGCAGCAGTCCTCAATGCCATCTATATGATCCTCTGAAATACATGCAGTGTCAGTGTCTGAGCTGAGAAATTAAGTGACAGTTTACCATTATTATCACTATTTCCTGTTCTTTCACCATTGCATGGATAGGTTGTAGTTCTTTTTGAATATCTAAAAATGTTCAGAGAGAGGAGAAAGTAAGAAGGACGTGCTTTTCAGCTGAAATAATTTAGGGGATGAGTTTGGGGGGAGTGGTGGTGGGTGGGGGGGTGGATCTGGATGAAGGATGATTTAGGTTTGAGGATCCTCCATGGATGTTAGAAGCCTGTTTCCCTTCAGTTAGTCCCTGCTCTCTCCATTTATACATTGCCTTCTCTGCAGAACACTATGTCAGTGAGTTTGGTGCAATACATTTGGGTAAAGTGGCTACCAAGTGTGAGTAGTTACAGCATGTACAATCTGGGAGATGTGGGTATGAGGCTTGTGAACATGCTAAGTGAGTAAGGGTGAGATGAAGCTTTGAATGTTATACAGTGGATAGAGATTGTAGGTGACTGAGTGATGAGGTGTGCTGATTTGAGCAGGATCTGTGGCCAGTGGAGAAATTACATTGATTCACCTTGACTGCTTAGATCATTAATTGTCTTGTTACACTGCATCCAGGACCTCAGGAATTGCATTGATTTCCACAGCTATCCGTTCCCAGTGTGTTTTCACCATGTGTCTGGAAGCACTCCAGTAGGGTCCCATTGTGTTCACAGGACATCTCTCTTCCTTTCTTACTCTGTGACTTTGATTACAGTGTCCAAAGAACTGGGTCCGCTATCCCGCTTAATCTGCTATAGTACAATCTGTTCCCAGATTAAAATGAACTGCAGAACACATCCCAACACCCGCGTCAACCACAATGCAATTCCCCTTTTAAGAGATGCAGGATAGCTTAAGTTGTGGAAGTTAGTTATCTGTGATGCAGATTACTGATGATGTTGGGCCTATTTGTGGCCACTGAAGAGTGTGGTTCACCCTGGCTGTGTGCAGAAATCATCAGAATAAGCAGGCAGGACAAAGTTTGCCTGAATAGACGCAAGTTAATCATACCTGTGATGCTGGGGCTGTTTTAAGGACTACCCAATCTAACTCTACCAATATCTCTCCACTCCCTTACCTATTAGAAAACATTTAATGCACTCATACAACCTATTCATTAAGAATGTCAATTTGTGTGGGATTGGAAACTGTTGTTAATGAATCTTAAATTAGGAACATTGGGGAAGAGTTAAACGACTACATCATCAGTGAACACAACCCCAGTTCCCCATTTACTTGGTATAACTAACCATCACACAGTCAGCTTAACCACATGGCTAAAATAAAAGCCACCATAAAAAACTTGAACCCAGATGTATAAATGAAACCAGTTGTTTGACTTTGAAAGCTCAAGTGATTTGAAGTGCAATGCTGCCTTGAATTATAGCCTATTTATATCACAAGCTTTGCTTTAAACCAACATGGTCCAATAGAACTGCAGCTCAGTGCAAAATCAAGTTTCAAAGACTGTTCATCCTCAAGATTTAACCTTGTTCAAAAGGTAGTGAAGTACATTGAAGCTGATATGTCCTCGACCAGTGTACTATCAATGCTACGCCTTGGTTTAATAACTTGGCAAAGAATACATTTAGTAGTCTAAGATTAGTTTGTCTTATTATTGCCTCCTTTTCAAATTTTGAAAAGATAGGTCTGAATTTCTGGAAATAAAGTGTTGTGAACAAGTACTTTTTCGGCTTGTCTAACCAGTTTGCTAAACTGTTGTTTCTTTCGTTTTTTTTTGTTTGGTCATGCATTTGTTGTGTGGCTGGCATCCAGCTTTTCTGCTCAGTCACAAAGTTCATTTTTAGCAGCTGTTGGGGCCTAGCTAGCTATACAGCTGAACAGTGGTTGGTCACTTGCCAGAAGCCCTGTGAGGTGCAATTGTTCTCTCTTATGTAAAACTTTGAGCGGTAATTCTGCTTGTACTGGCGGGACTGATTTACTTTGTCACAAGAATTTGACTCATGTACCTGATCAACAAAAACAAAGGAGCGGCAGTTAGGTCAGGCAGATCAGCTGTGAACTTTGGTCAATTGAACATATGTCCACAAATGCAGAGAAGTGCATAATTTTTCCTTGTTGATTTGCACTCCAGATGCAGTTAAAATAAAAGAAACTAAACAGAAAGAAATTGTAGTTTGTGCTTGACTGATATTTTGATTTCTCTTTGCAGAAGAAGAAAGGGATGCGTATAATGAAAGGATAGGTAAGTTGCAGAACAGTGGATAATTGGAAAATAATAAAGGTATTGTTTAAAAATAGTACAGTGAGACACGGCAATGGAGAGTTCTTTAAAGGACTATATCAGAGAAAGGGCAAATCCATATTATTCCAAACAGCTTATTCTGATATGTCTTCCTTTTCCCTTTGGGTGAAGCATGGTGTATAGGGTTTCCACTGTGTCTGATCTATTTCATACACTTTAGCTCTCACCTCTACTCCTCCCCCCCAGAACTATGATAGGCCTTCATTTCCACTCACCTTACACCCACCAGACCACATTCAATAGCTCACTCTGTCATTTCTTCCATGTTCAGCTTGATGCCAATGCTCAACACGTCTTGCCCGACTTGCCTGCTTCATCGTTCTGAAGGAATTGTTCTATCTGCAATATTCTGGTCCCACTCCTTCCCCAACCCCCCATCAAACTCTTCCTCTTCCACAGCACCTTCTTACGCTAGCACAGGTGATGCAACACCTGTTATTTTACTTCCTTCTCACACCTAAGGCTTCAAATTTTAGTTTATGATATTCACTGCTCACCATATCAATTCTCTGACCTCACCTGCAGTTCAGATTCTCTTGTCGCGCTACACTGAAGGGCAGCATATGCTCCGAAGGAACGCTTCCTTTCAGTCCAAAAACATGACCCTGAGCTTCCAGTCACTTGCTTCAATTCTACACCTTGCTTCTGCTCAGAGCTTTCTGTCCTTGGCCTACTCCAAGAAAGCTCCCTGTCCTGTTCCAAGAAAGCTCGACACAAGCACATGGAATAACAGGCAGAATTCTCCCAAAACATTTCTAAATGTCTCCAGCGGGAAGACCAGTGAGATTTTTGCTGGGTGGTTTGGGGCAGTTCATTTTGCAATTCAATCATGCTTAGAAAATGTTTTGGAGGCTGGGGAGATTCTCACTGAACTCCTACCTGTTTAGAAGTTTGTTTGAAGAGGGGACATAAAAACACCAGCAAGACCAGCTCCTCAGAAATCTCAAAGTTAAATTGAATGTCCCCCTCTCTTCCCCCTCTCAGGGGCAGCACAATCCCTCCCTCAGACATGAGGAACACCCCCAGCCCACAACCCCAGAGGGACAACCTCCCCCCATTACTAGTTGTCTGGGTCACACCCCCCCACCATCCCCCGTTCCCCCCAACAACACCAGACAGTCATGAGGGTGACCACCCACTTCCCCCTCTCCCCCCACCCAATATGCATCCTCATTGATATCGAGACATTGGTTCCGCCCCCCACCCCCAGTAAGTGAAACCCAGCTATCGGTCGTCAAAGGTCCCGCCCCTTCAGGCATCCCCTCGAGGCCCTGATTCTTGCTACCTAGGTACTACCCCAGTCATTTCACTGATTATCCAGGGAGTTCCTGCCCTGCCGGCATGGTCATCATGACTGAACTCCGTTTGTGGAGACCAGTAGTGATTCACGCCGGTTTCTACTGTCCCCAAAGATCTGAGAAGCCTATGAGCAGGATGAATGGGTTTAAAACTGACCCTGTAGACCTAAGTGATGATTTAAACACTCTAACCTGGTTCACACCCTCACTGGACATGAATCAGATTATGTTCGGGTGTGGGAACAGGGAGAATCCCAGCCAGGGTCCTCATTAGTGCTAAAGATGCAATGGCTCCTCCCTGACAATTCCCCAGCTCTGGCAGCTCCAGCATGATCTGTGCATGGATGTGCAGGACTGGAGAATTGTCCCCAGCATCATAGAATCATCGAATCCTACAGTGCAGAATGAGCCTATTCAGCCTATCAAATCTACACTGATTATAATCCCACTCAGGCTTTGTCCCCATAACCCTATGCATTAACCCTGTTAATTCCTTTCATATTAAGGGGCAATTTAGCATAGCTAATTCACCTAACCCACACATTGAGGGCGGGCGGCACAGGGGCACAGTGGTTTAGCACTGTTGCCTCATAGTGCCAGGGACCCGGGTTCAATTTTGGTCTCGGGTCACTGTGTGGAGTTTGCACATTCTCCCTATCTGTGTGGGTTCCTTCTGGATGCTCCAGTTTCCTCCCACCCTCCAAAGCTTTACAGTTAGGGTTGATTGGCCATTGACCCTAGTGTCAATGGGATTAGCAGGGTAAATATGTGGGGTTATGGGAATAAGGCCTAGGTGGGACTGTGGTTGGTGCAGACTTGATGGGCCGAATGGCCTCCTTCTACACTGTATGGTTTTTGGATTGTGGGAGGAAACCGGAGCACTTGGAGGAAACCCACGCAGACATGGAGAGAATGTGCAGAGCTACGCTGGAATTGAACCTGGGTCCCTGGCACTGTCAGTCAGCAGTGCTAACTGCCGTGCCACCATGCCGCCCATCAACTGGGCACATCTTTTGTTTCTTGCCCCTTTATCACAAAACAATTTTTATTTAATCTTGTGCACCCTCCACCCAACTCAGAAATTCTTTGTTCTTTCTCTTCTCATCTCCCACCTCCAAACCTTTCAGTCTTTTCAGAGTAACAAACGCTACTGCTTCAGGCACTTGGTGAGAACGTCAGGGGTGAGGGGGGTATCAGCAATACGCTGCAATACCGACAGACAGTGATGGTTACAGATCCTTATGATAGATGGGAAATCACAGAAATTTTCTAACATGCTATTTGTCACAACTGGATATTGCCGGGATCACCAGGAGCAAACTTTTCCCAACGTGGTTTGGAAGTTAGTGTTGGGGTTTGGGTGATGTGGATAGGGGGGTGGAATCTTAAAAATGTCTATTGGGGTGGCCACATGGGTTTTCCCTGCATTTTCCAAGGGCACTGGTGTTTTGCTGGAGGCATAAGGTGTCTGTTTCTGCGCTCAACCCCTCAATGAATGTTCACACAGGGGGATCTTTATTGCAGCATCAAGATTTCATTCAGCATATCCGCAGGCAAATGCCTTGAAGCGAAAGCATTTCCCTGTGGATAGATCCATAGTTCTGAGTGTTGGGATTTGCCTGTTGTTTATAATATTAGTCACGTATCTCTATCTTGTGGTGCCTGCTTCATTCATCTGAGCATCACATGTTTCTTCAGAAGGAATGCTTCAAAATGGGGCTGATGAAAATATACAAACACAAAGAACAACCCAGCATAGGAAACAGGCCCTTTGGCCCAACGAGCCTGCGCCGCCATTTCAACAAAGCATTTTCCTACATCTACCCTGCCCCGTGTGTATGTGAATGGTACCCCTAATGTAGCCAGATTCAGGGGAGAATAGTGTAGGGTCAATTGGGTACACCAATCAGCCTAAGAGCACATCTTTGGGGTGTGGGAGGAAACCGGAAAACCTGCGCAACCACAGGGAGAATGCGCAAACTCCCACAGACACTGGCCCAAATCCACGTATCTGCACAGCTAGCAGTGATAGTCACTGAGCTGTTGCGGTGCCCATCTGCTGGTCCAGGATTAAGCACACACAACGACATGAAGTACTAGGCCACTCCCGGAACCTCCAAGAGCAGCCCACGCACGATCCACCGTGTGCATGCCCCTCGTTTGACAACAAGGTGGACCGACACCTGCGGATTAAAAGAGACAAAACATTAACATGTAATATTACATTTCCAGTGTCGTCCCGAGGCTCTGACCCTTTTTAATACCGTCTACTATAACCCTCCATCCCTGTTTCACTCATGTGTCTATCTAAGTAAACCTTAAACAAGTCCAACGTGCCTACCTCCACCACCTTACTTGGTAGCGCGTTCCATACCCCCACGACCCTCTGCATGAAAAACCTTCCTCTCATATCCAAATTATACTTCTCCCCCCTTACCCTTAGATTGTGACCTCTCATAATAGTTGTCCCCAATCTAGGGAAAAGCCTGCCACTGTTGACTCTATCTATTCCCTTCATTATTTTATACACCTCTATCAGATCCCCCCTTAATCTCCGTCTTTCTAAGGCGAAGAGCCCCAGTTTTTCCAATCTTTCCTCGTAACTCAGTCCTTCCATACCAGGCAGCATCCTGGTAAACCTCCTCTGCACTCTCTCCAGGGTTTCCATGTCCTTCCGGTAGTAAGGTGACCAGAACTGGACGCAGTACTCCAAATGCGGTCTAACCAGCGTTCTGTACAACTGAAGCATTAGACGACAGCTCTTATACTCTAGACCCCTTCCTATAAAGGCTAGCATTCCATAAGCTTTCTTCACAACCTTCTCTACCTGTGTTGCCACCTTCAGAGACTTGTGCACCTGCACTCCCAGGTCCCTCTGTATTTCTATACTCTTAATCGGTCTACCTTTTATCATGTAACTCCTCCCTGCATTATTCCTTCCAAAATGCATCACCTCGCATTTGTCAGGATTAAATTCCATCTGCCATCTATCTGCCCAATATACCAACCTATCTATATCCTGCTGTGTCACCTGACAATCTTTCTCAGTATCCGCCAATCCTGCCATCTTGGTGTCATCTGCAAACTTGCTGATCACACCACGTACACCCTCTTCCAAGTCGTTTATATATATTACAAAGAGAGGTCCCAGTACTGAGCCCTGCGGCACACCACTGGTGACTGACCTCCAGCCAGAAAAGGACCCTTCCACTACTACTCTCTGTCTCCTATTGCCCAGCCAGTTTTCAATCCATCTAGCTACCTGTCCTTGTATCCCATGTGCCTTAACCTTTTCTACCAGCCTACCGTGAGGGACTTTGTCAAACGCCTTACTGAAATCCATATAGACGACATCAACGGCTCGCCCATCGTCAACTGTTTTTGTCATCTCATCAAAAAATTCTACCAGATTCGTAAGGCAAGACCTCCCCTGAACAAAGCCATGTTGCGTATCCCTAATCAGATCGCAACGCTCCAAATGCTTATACATCCTATCCCTAAGAATTTTTTCCAATAATTTTCCTACCACCGATGTCAAACTCACTGGTTTATAATTACCAGGGTTATCCCTACTACCCTTTTTAAACAGCGGTACCACATTAGCTACCCTCCAGTCCTCTGGGACCTCACCTGTGTCCAAAGACGAGACAAAGATTTGCGTCAGAGGCCCAGCAATTTCATCTCTCACCTCCCTGAGCAGCCTGGGATAAATACCATCAGGCCCTGGAGTTTTATCCGTTTTTATGCTACCTAAAAACCCTAGCACTTCCTGCCTCATAATGGATATTTCCTTCAAATGATCTACAGCTCCCTCCAAGACATTACACGACACCAAACCCCTCTCCTCCGTGACTACCGACGCAAAGTATTCATTCAGGATCTCCCCCATTCCCTCAGACTCGATGCATAGCTCCCCTCCTTTGTCCCTAAGAGGACCAATTTTCCCTCTAACAACTCTCTTGCTCCTAATATAAGAGTAAAATGCCTTTGGATTTTCCTCAATCCTATCAGCCAAAGCCATTTCATGCCCTCTTTTCGCCCTTCTAACTCCCCTTTTAAGCTCCCTCCTACTCTCTCTATATTCCTCCAGCGCTCTCTCCGTTCCCAGTTGTTTCGACCTAACATATGCCTCTTTCTTCTTCCTGACCAAGTCTTCAATACCCCCAGTAATCCACGGCTCTCTAATCCTGCCTTTCCCATCCTTCCTCTTTGCCAGCACATGCCTTTCCTGCAACATTATCAGTTTGCCCTTGAAAGCCTCCCACTTACCAACCGTGGACTTGCCAGCTAACAACCCCTCCCAATCAGTGTCCTTCAGCTCCCTCCTAATCCGGCTATAGCTCGCCTTCCCCCAGTTCAGCACCCTCCCCTTTGGACGGCACTCATCCCTTTCCATTTTGATCCTAAAGTAGACAGACTTGTGGTCACTGTTAGCCACATATTCGCCTACCGCAACCTCAACCACCTGCCCCGGCTCATTACCCAACACTAAATCCAGTATAGCCCCCTCCCTAGTCGGGCTAGTTACGTACTGTTCCAAGGACCCTTCCAACACACGTTTTACAAACTCCTCCCCATCCGTACCTCCAGCTCTAGGCACCTTCCAATCCACTCCAGGAAGATTAAAGTCACCCACTACAACTTACAATCCAAAGAAAGGATTTAATAAAGAAACATCATTACTCCAAACTTGGGGCCTTGCCTTGGGCCACTCCAAGCTCCCCAGAATTCTACATAGTTCCTTATTTATAGCAAATCAGCTAGTCAGCTGACTATTACATCACTCTGTGTTTGGTTCCATGTTTTACTGGGTCAGCTGACCCTTACATCTTGTTCCCATTGGTCACAGTTGTCACTGGTTACATTCTAACATCATGTCGTATTCTCAGTGAGCATTCCCTGATTCCCTTTGGCCTCATTCCTGTCTCCAGTGTCCACCCATTATCCCTTACCATACAACATTCTTGGAGGTAGTTTGTTTGTTAACTGCCTTGGGGAGAATCGTGCAGGAAGGAGCATTGCTGACATGAGTGGGTTCAGGACCTAAAAATTGCCCTGAAGCGGAAATGTTAAAGTGTGGAAAATTCCCACTAAGTGGCTACATGTCGACTAATGAGGCAAGCTATTAAAGTAGGGAAATTCCTGAGTTGACAGACTTTCCTTAATAAAAAATACCATGTCATACTCAACTTTGGCTCCAATGTTTGTGGGGGGATGGAGAGGTGGGAACAAGCACAAAAGGATCCAGGCCGATTGCCTCCAGAAGCAGATCAGAGGCAGCCACAGGTGACCGGCATTCAAAACAGGCTGATTTGATGACATGTTAGGCCCTCTATAATCCTCATCTCTCTGTAAGGTTCCTCGCACAGATCCCTGCAGAATCCCATAGTCACTGAATGTCAATCAGAAAAGGATCCATTTATGCCAACTCTTTGCTTCCAATCAACTAACTAGCTTTCGAGACATCTCAAGATATCACCTGCAATCCCATTAGCTTTAATTTGGGCAAAGAATGGTTTGATAATTCCTAGAAACAAAAGCATTTTGGAAAAGAACAGTTTACTATGTAATGGTGAGAAGAATCAGTGAAGATTGGGAGACAACTGCATTAAAATAGGAATAGTTTATGCCATACAACTAGATCTTCAGCACTAAGTTAACATTCTTGAGTCAAATACTTAATCTCATCACAAACCTTTCACGATTTACAGATATTGGCCACGATTCTCCCAAAGGAATACCAAGCGCCCATGAATGAATCTCTGACACTCCATGCCATGCAGAGTGCCTCAGACTGATTCACAATGGGGACCAGGTCCTCATCCAGCTCAAGAGGCCAGCAGCATAGTGCAGTATGCCCAAACTGTCAATGCGGAGATTGGTGCATACACCGGCCTTCCCCATTGGCAGTCTCCTGATTGCTACAGAAGTAGTGACCACGGGCCCACCCCAAAACACCTCCCCACAAAGATCACGGCCATCCCCCAGAACCCCCACGATCACTGCCCTTCCCCAAAATGCTGCCGATCACTGCCCTTCCCCAGAAGTGGGAAGTGGGTGTCAGTGCATGCTATTCGGATCGGCATTTGGTGACTAGTGGAGTGCCCCAGGGATCGGTGCTGGGGCCTCAGCTATTTACCATTTATACAGATGATCTGGAGGAGGGAGCCAAGTGTAAGGTGTCGAAATTTGCCGATGACACAAAGATAAGTGGAACAGCAAATTGTGCGGAGGGTGTGGAAAGTCTGCAGAGGGACCTAGATAGGCTGAGCGAGTGGGCGAGGACCTGGCAGATGGAATACAGTGTTGGCAAGTGTGAGGTTATCTACTTTGGTAGGAATAATGGTAGGAAGTACTACTACTTACAGGGCGAAAAGCTGCAGCGTGCTACGGTGCAGAGGGACCTGGGGGTCCTTGTGCATGAGTCGCAAAAACCCAGCCTACAGGTGCAGCAGGTAGTCAGGAAGGCAAATGGGATGTTGGCCTTCATAGCGAGGGGGATTGAATATAAAAGTAAGGAGGTCTCGCTGCAACTGTACAGGGCACTGGTGAGGCTGCAGCCGGAGTACTGTGTGCAGTTTTGGTTGCCACACTTGCGCAAGGATATTTTGGCCTTGGAGGGAGTGCAGAGGAGGTTCACTAGGCTGATACCAGAGTTGAAGGGGTTGAGCTATGAGGAGAGGCTGAATAGACTGGGCTTGTACTCATTAGAGTTTAGAAGAATGAGGGGAGATCTCATTGAGACGTATAAAATGATGAAAGGGATGGATAGGATAGAGGTGGAGAGGTTCTTCCCGCTCAGAAAGGACAGCAGGACTAGAGGGCACAGCCTCAAGATAAGGGGGGGGGCGGTTTAGAACAGAGTTGAGGAGGAACTTCTTCAGTCAAAGGGTGGTGAATGTCTGGAATTCTCTGCCCGTTGAAGTGGTGGAGGCTGCCTCGCACAATATATTTAAGAAGTGGGTAGATAGGTTTTTGGTAGGCAAGAGGAATAAGGGTTATGGGGAGAGGGCGGGAATGTGGAACTGATCCACTTCAGATCAGCCATGATCTTATTGAATGGCGGGGCAGGCTCGAGGGGCTAGATGGCCTACTCCTGCTCCTATTTCTTATGTTCTTAAGTTCTAATGTTCTTAGAACCCCGCTGACTACTGCCCTCCCCCGAAACTCCCCTGATCACTGCCCTCCCCCGAAACTCCCCTGATCACTGCCCTTCCCCTGAAACTCCCCTGATCACTGCCCTCCCCCGAAACTCCCCTGATCACTGCCCTTCCCCAGAATGCCCCTGATCACTGCCCTTCCCCAAAACCCCCCTGATCGCTGCCCTTCCCCAAAACCCCCCCGATCACTGCCCTTCCCCAGAACGCCCCTGATCACTGCCCTTCCCCAAAACCCCCCTGATCACTGCCCTTCCCCAGAACGCCCCTGATCACTGCCCTTCCCCAGAACCCCCCTGATCACTGCCCTTCCCCAAAACCCCCCTGATCACTGCCCTTCCCCAGAACCCCCCTGATCACTGCCCTTCCCCAGAATCCCCCTGATCACTGCCCTTCCCCAAGACCCCCCTGATCACTGCCCTTCCCCAAAACCCCCCGATCGCTGCCCTCCCCCAGAATCCCCCCTGATCACTGCCCTTCCCCAGAACCCCCCTGATCACTGCCCTTCCCCAGAACCCCCCTGATCACTGCCCTCCCCCAAAACCCCCCTGATCACTGCCCTTCCCCAAAACCCCCCGATCGCTGCCCTCCCCCAGAATCCCCCCTGATCACTGCCCTTCCCCAAAACCCCCTGATCACTGCCCTTCCCCAAAAACCCCCCGATCACTGCCCTTCCCCAAAACCCCCTGATCACTGCCCTTCCCCAAAACCCCCCCGATCACTGCCCTTCCCCAAAAACCCCCCAATCACTGCCCTTCTCAAAACCCCGCTGATCACTGCCCTTCCCCAACACCCCCTGATCACTGCCCTTCCCCAAGACCCCCCTGATCACTGCCCTTCCCCAAAACCCCCCTGATCACTGCCCTTCGCCAGAACCCCCCTGATCACTGCCCTTCCCCAAAACCCCCCTGATCACTGCCCTTCCCCAAAACCCCCCTGATCACTGCCCTTCCCCAGAATCCCCCTGATCACTGCCCTTCCCCAAAACCCCCCTGTTCACTGCCCTTCCCCAGAACCCCCCCGATCACTGCCCTTCCCCAGAACCTGATCACTGCCCTTCCCCAAGACCCCCCTGATCACTGCCCTTCCCCAGAACCTGATCACTGCCCTCCCCCAAAATCCCCCTGATCACTGCCCTTCCCCAGAATCCCCCTGATCACTGCCCTTCCCCAAGACCCCCCTGATCACTGCCCTTCCCCAAAACCCCCCTGTTCACTGCCCTTCCCCAGAACCCCCCCGATCACTGCCCTCCCCCAAAACCCCCCTGATCACTGCCCTCCCCCAAAATCCCCCTGATCACTGCCCTTCCCCAAGACCCCCCTGATCACTGCCCTTCCCCAGAACCTGATCACTGCCCTTCGCCAGAACCCCCCTGATCACTGCCCTTCCCCAGAATCCCCCTGATCACTGCCCTTCCCCAAGACCCCCCTGATCACTGCCCTTCCCCAAGACCCCCCTGATCACTGCCCTCCCCCAAAACCCCCTTGATCACTGCCCTTCCCCAAAACGCCGCTGATCACTGCCCTTCCCCAGAACCCCGCTGATCACTGTCCTTCCCCAAAACCCCCCGATCACTGCCCTTCCCCAAAACCCCCCGATCACTGCCCTTCGCCAGAACCCCCTGATCACTGCCATCCCCCAAACCCGTCCTGATCACTGCCCTTCCCTGAAATCCGTCCTGATCACTGCCCTTCCCCAAAACCCCCCGATCACTGCCCTTCGCCAGAACCCCCTGATCACTGCCATCCCCCAAACCCGTCCTGATCACTGCCCTTCCCTGAAATCCGTCCTGATCACTGCCCTTCCCCAAAACCCCCTGATCACTGCCCTTCCCCAGAACCCCCCTGATCACTGCTCTTCCCCAGAACCCCCCGATCACTGCCCTTCCCCAGAACCCCCCTGATCACTGCCCTTCCCCAGAATCCCCCTGATCACTGCCCTTCCCCAGAACCCCCTGATCACTGCCCTTCCCCAGAACCCCCCTGATCACTGCCCTTCCCCAGAACCCCCTGATCACTGCCCTTCCCCAGAACCCCCCTGATCACTGCCCTTCCCCAGAACCCCCCTGATCACTGCCCTTCCCCAGAACGCCCCTGATCACTTCCCTTCCCCAAAATCCCCTGATCACTGACCTTCCCCAAAATTCCCTGATCACTGCCCTTCCCCAAAACCCCCCTGATCACTGCCCTTCCCCAAAACCCCCCTGATCACTGCCCTTCCCCAAAACCCCCCGATCACTGCCCTTCCCCAAAACCCCCCTGATCACTGCCCTTCCCCAAAACCCCCCTGATCACTGCCCTTCCCCAAAACCCCCCTGATCACTGCCCTTCCCCAGAACCCCCCTGATCACTGCCCTTCCCCAGAACCCCCCTGATCACTGCCGTTCCCCAAAACCCCCCGATCACTGCCCTTCCCCAAAACCCCCCTGATCACTGCCGTTCCCCACAACCCCCCGATCACTGCCCTTCCCAAACTACCCCCCCCACCCGATCACTGCCCTTCCACACAACCCTGCTGATCACTGCCCTCCCCCAAAACCCCCCGATCACTGCCCTTCCCCAAAACTCATTGTTCTCTGCAGCAGTATACTGGTGGCTGGTGAGTGTAAACTGCAAGTGTACTTTTTTTAAAATTGCATTGCTGGGTTGCGGGTTTTTTTTTCCTTTTGTGCCTTCTGTAGTGGGTCCTAGGCGCAAGGGCTGTTGGGAAGGGAGCGCAGGAGTATAAAAACAAGGCTACAGTAGACAGTGGGCAGTGGAGTGAGCTGTGTGTTGAGTGAGTACTGCAAGGGCTTTGGCTCACAGGGCTTAGGCAAGGTGAGTTGCTGGTCAAATTTTTCTACGTGTGTCCATAGGTCTAAGGGTAGTCAAATAAATGGCAGGGTCCAGTGTAAGGTGCACTATGTGGGAGTTCCTGGAGACACAGCATCTCTGGAGAGTCCACATTGCACCAAATGTCTGGAGTTGCAGTGTTTGAGGGCCTGGGTCAGGCAACTGGAATTGAGGCTGGAGGATTTATTTTTAGTTAGGGAAAATGAGGTGCTAATGAATAGGAACCAGATTCAAGAGGGGATCCCAGAGCCAAGGAGGGGGGATGGGTGGGTTACAGTTAGGAAGGGGTAAAAGAAGAGGAGTAATGTTCCAAAGGCTACCCCAGGGGTAGTCTCTCAAGATAGTAGGGGTAAGGCACCAACTGAGGTGGAAAGGGCATGAGGGGAAGAGCAGAATGCCTCAGAGGGAAGGAAGGGGGCTGGATGTGAGATAGTTGTGGGGGATGGGAGGGTTAGAGGAATGGATAGGTGGTCCTGTGGGCAAAAGCAGGACTCCAGGATGGTGGTCTGCCTCCCTGGAGCAGGGGGGTACAGGATGTGTTGGACAGGGTAGAGGGAATGTTGAAGGGCAAAGGGACCCAGGTGGATGTAATTATACATGTAGGTGAGAAGGACATAGGAAGGAAGAGTAGGGGGGATATATGTACGCAGTTCAGGGAGTTGGGAGCCAGGCTGAAGTGTAGGGCCTCCAGGGTGGTGATCTCTGGGCTGCTGCCAGTGCCCAGCAATAGCAGGGATAAGAATAATGAGATCCTACAGCTGAATGCATGGCTGAGGGATTGGTGCAGGATAGAGGGTTTTAGTTTTGTTGACCATTGGGAAGCCTTTGCAAAGGAAGGGCACTTGTATAAGAGGGATAGGGAACACTTAAATGGGAATGGTACACATTTTAGCTGGGAGGTTAGCTGGAGTGTTTCGGCAGGGTTTAAACTAATATGGAGGGGGGGGTGGGGGGAGGAGACTGACAGCTCAGGCACTGGGAGTGAGTTGGACGTCAGGGTAAGTCTAGATGATAGGAAAATCCCCCAGGAGAAGGAGGATCCGAGAGGGCCTGAGGGTCTTAGGCGCATCTGTTTAAATGTGAGGAGTGTGATGGGAAAGTCGGATGAACTTAGGGCCTTGATGTTCACGAGGAATTTAGATGTGGTGGCAGTGACGGAGATGTGGTTAAAGGAGGGGCAGGACTGGCAGCTAAATATTCCAGGGTATAAGTGTTTTAGGTGTGATAGGGGAGGGTTGAAAAGAGGAGGGGGAGTGGCGCTCTTAGTTAGGGAGCAGATCACAGCAGTGCAGAGGGAGGATAACATGGAGGGGTTGGGAATTGAGTCTCTGTGGGTGGAGTTGAGGAATAGGAAGGGGGCCATTACTATGCTAGGAGTGTACTATAGGCTGCCCGACAGCCTGCAGGCAGTGGAAGAGGGTATATGTAGGGACATTTTGGATAAGTGTAGGAAGAACAGGGTTGTTGTAGTGGGAGATTCCAATCTCCCTGGGGTGGATTGGAAGGTGCCTAGAGCTGGGGGTTCAGACGGGGAGGAATTTGTAAGATGTAAGATATTGGAAAGGTCCTTGGAGCAGTATGTAGATAGCCTGACTAGAGAGGGGGCTATACTGGATTTAGTTCTGGGAAATGAGCCAGGTCAGGTGGTTGATGTTGCGGTAGGTGAACATGTGGCTAATAGTGACCATAACTCTGTCTACAGGATACGAATGGAAAAAGATGAAAGCTGTCCTAAGGGGAGGGTGCTAAATTGGGGGAAGGCTAGATACAGCCGGATTAGGCAGGAGCTTAGGGATACAGACTGGGATAGGCTGTTGGAAGGCAAGACCACGTTAGGCATGTGGGAGTCTTTCAAGGGAAAACTGCAATGGGTGCAGGAAAGGCATGTGCCAGTTAGGAGGAAGGATGGGAAAGGTCAGATTAGGGAACTGTGGATTACTAGAGATATAGAAGACCTGGTTAGGAAGAAACGAGAGGCGTATGTCAGGTCTAAGCAGCTGGGAACAGAGAGAGCATTGGAGGAATACAGAGAGTAGGAGGGATCTCAAACGGGGAGTTAGGAGAGCAAAGAGGGGGCATGAAATGGCTTTGGCAGGTAGGGTTAAGGAGAATCCAAAGGCGTTTTACTCCTATCTTAAGAACAAAAGGGTGGCTAGGGGTAAAATCGGTCCTCTCAGGGACAGACGTGGGGAATTGTGCTTGGAGGCAGAGGGAATTGGGGAGATCCTGAATGAATACTTTGCGTCGGTATTCACGAAGGAGAGGGGCTTGATGTCTGGTATGGTCATTGAGGGAGCTGTAGACCAATTGAAAGATCTATCGATTATGAGGGAAGAAGTGTTAAGGCTTTTAGCCGGCATTAAAACCGACAAATCTCCGGGGCCCAATTGCATTTATCCTAGGCTGCTTAGAGAGGCGAGGGATGAGATTGCTGGGCTTCTGACGCGAATCTTTGTCTCTTCTTTGGACACAGGTGAGGTCCCAGAGGACTGGAGGATAGCGAACGTGGTACCGTTGTTTAAAAAGGGTAGGAGGGATAGCCTGGGTAACTAGAGGCCGGTGAGCTTAACGTCAGTGGTAGGTAAGTTGATGGAGAGGATTCTTGGGGATAGGATGTATGCGCACCTAGAGTGTTGCGGTCTGATTAAGGATACGCAGCATGGCTTTGTAAAGGGGAAGTCTTGCCTTACAAATCTGGTAGAATTCTTTGAGGAGGTGACAAAAACGGTCGATGAAGGACAAGCCGTTCATGTCGTCTATATGGATTTCAGTAAGGCGTTTGACAAAGTCCCTCATGGTAGGCTGGTAGAGAAGATTAAAGCTCATGGGATATGTGGTCAGGTATCTAGATAGGTAGAGAACTGGCTTGCAAAGAGGAGTCAGTAGTAGTGGAGGGGTCCTTTTCTAGCTGGAGGTCTGTCACTAGTGGTGTGCCGCAGGGCTCAGTACTGGGACCTCTCCTCTTTGTAGTGTATATAAATGATTTGGAAGAGGGAGTAGGTGGTGTGATCAGCAAATTTGCTGATGACACCAAGATGGCTGGATTGGCGAGCAGTGTCTGGCAATACAGCAGGATATTGATAGGCTGGTTGATTGGGCAGATACATGGCAAATGGAGTTTAATCCAGATAATGTGAGGTGATGCATTTTGGCCGGAAAAATGTAGGGGGGAGTTATGGTAAAGGGTAAGCCCATAAGGAGTATAGAATTGCAGCGAGACCTGGGGGTGCAAGTGCACAAGTCTTTGAAGGTGGCAGTACAAGTGGAGAGTGTGGTGAAGAAAGCCTATGGTATGTTAGCCTTTATAGGAAGGGGTATAGAATATAAGAGCTGGAGTCTAATGTTGCAGTTGTACAGAACGTTGGTTAGGCCGCATTTGGAGTACTGCATCCAGTTCTGGTCGCCTTACTACCGGAAGGACGTGGAGACTCTGGAGAGAGTACAGAGGAGGTTTACCAGGATGTTGCCTGGTATGGAAGGACTGGGTTATGAGGAAAGATTGAAGAAGTTGGGGCTCTTTTCCCTTGAAAGATGCTGACTGAGGGGGGATCTAATAGAGGTATATAAGATTATGAAGGGTATAAATAGAGTAAACAGAGGTAAGCTATTTCCTATGATAGAGACACGTAGGACAAGGGGCCATGGACTTAAGGTGAGGGGGGAGAGGTATAACACAGATATTAGAGGGAGGTTTTTCACAGAGGGTAGTGGGGGTATGGAATGCTCTGCCAAGTAAGGTGGTGGAGGCAAACACGCTAGAGTCATTTAAGACTAACTTAGACAGGCCCATGACTGGGTTGGAGATGGGTGGATATAGGAGATTGTTTTAAATAAGGTTCATTAGCATTGGGGCGTCCCTGCTAAGGTAAATGGATATGGTATAATAATGTTTTTTTTCCCTTTTCATTGACAGGTTATAAGTCGGTCTACCTCGTGTCCAAGAGGGGCATATACGCGATGGGTTGTACTGGGGCTGCTCTTGGTTGTTTGAGATTGGCCTAGTGCTTCATGTCGTTAGTGTGTGCCTAAACTGGACAAGATACTAGGCAAGACGACAGCTCAGTGACTATCGCTGATTGCTGTGCAGACACATGGATTTGGGCCGGTGTCTGTGAGTTTGCGCATTCTCCCCATGCTTGCGTGGGTTTTCTCCGGGTGCTCCGGTTTCCTCCCACACCCCAAAGATGTGCTGTTAGGCTGATTGGCAGGAATAAATTGTCCCTAAATCAGTTTCCCTCAATCTGGATGGCCATAAAACATTAGACAGGGGTTGTGGGTGGAGAGGGGGACTGGTGGTGTTGAGATGGCGGCGCGGGCTTATTGGGCCAAAGGGCCTGTTTCTCGGGCTGATTTTCTTCTTTGTAAAACCCCCCCCCCACAATCACTGTCCTTCCCCAGAAGGCCCCCCCAATCACTGCCCAACTGTTAAAACACTCATGTTCAAATCCCTTCAGCATTGCTTCCATCCTCTCCAAAGCACTAAACTTTGACCAGCATGTCTCTTTTTTCAATTACCACATTTTTCTTCTACCAGCTGCTCTTTCCCAAGTTCTTGTCCATTTATGTCAGCCTCTGGACTGTACTCCTTTAGGGCAATATCATGACTACCCACAGCCTCTTGTGCTGAGTAGCAGTTTGAGAGATCTTGCCTCTTTCTTCTCCCAGAAGGCTACCAATATAATATCCCTAATTTTTACTGCCTTGAGGTCATCGGACAGAGGACCCAGAAAAATTCTCAGCTGCCCTGATGCTGCACCATAATTCCAGATACACATCTAGTGTGAAAGTCCTGAGCCTGAGCATAAACAGCTAGAGACGCCCCAAAGCACATGCAGTGTTCTGAAACTCTCACACCCCGCAGAAGCTGCAAACAGTAGGTCACCACTGCGCATTCATGATGTAAATAATTTTGTTTCCCTCTTCTCAAATCTAGTTAGCATATTGTTTGAAAGATTTTGATTTTAATGCCTCTTGACAATGGGCTGCGTACTAGCTCCTCTTTGACTGTGGGAGAAAACCAGAGCAGCTGGAGGAAACCTATGCAGACAGGGGAGAGAATGTGCAAACTCCACACAGATAGTGACTCAAGCTGAGAATTGAACCCCAGTCACTGGAACTGAGGCAGCAATGCTAACCACTGTGCCACCCTGTGCTATATACTAGCAATGATTATTAATTCATTTACCACAAATTGAAATGTTTTATTTTCCAGCTCCTAGTTTGATTAAATGACTGACTTTAGAGAGAGCAAAAGAGAAATACCCACCAACCAATCGCTTAATTGCTTTCTTGTGACATCAAATGTTGACATTTTTCACTTTTTTGTTTTTTTCTTAACCATGGTCAGTTTGTTCCAAATCTAGTTCTTTATATCCCACCGCTGGCCTTTCCTCATCTCGCTGTTTGTTGTACTATATTGAATTTGGAATTTCTTTCAAGGGAGTTTTGACATAATTGCTCCTATTTATTTTTTATTTATTAACAGGGAAAGAAAGGCTGGTTTTCGATTTTACCCCTTTCCAAACACCGGAGGCAGCACGCCGAGTGACTGAGTTCATGGACAGACAGACAGCAGAAGAGGAGAAGAAACGGAAACGTCTGGTTGATATGAAAGCTCTCCGAAACCAGTACCAGGTGCTGATTGTCCATCAACAAATGAAAATTGATGAAATCTTAGAGGCCATGAAATGCCCAGAGAAGTCAGCAGAGCAGAAAGCAGATCTGGAAAGACAGCTAAAGGACTTGGAACAACAGCATCTGGATGCAAAACAACAACTGAAGGAGGTCATGGGACATCTCCTGAGCTTTGAGAGAAAGGAGATGAAAAAAATGAAAGCGATGAGAAAGGAAGAAGAACAATGCTGTAAGTCTGAAAAGTTAAAACCTTTAGTGTTATTTCAGTTGCGATGTCTTGTACAACTTCAAGACATCCCAATTCTTGTATTCAGTGTTCTGATCGATGAAACCAAGCATGTCGAATGCCTTCTTCACCACTCTGTCCACCTGTGACTCCATTTTCAAGGAGCTATGAACATGTACCCTTCGATCTTTGCTCTGTAACTCTCCCCAATGCCCTGGTAAATCCTGCCCTGGTTCAATCTACCAAAATGTATCACCTCACATTTATCTAAATTAAACTCCATCTGCCGTTCTTTCAGCCCACTGGCCCAATTGATCAAGATCCTGTTGTAATCCTAGATAGCCTTCTTCACTGTCCACTATGCTGCCAATATTGGTATCATCAGCAAACTTAGTAACCATGCCTCCTAAATCCTCATTCAAACCATTAACATAAATGACAAATGATTGTGGACCCAGCATTGATCCCTTATTATATGTTTACTATATTCTTAAATAAAGTTTGTTTGATAAAAGCTCCCTAGTGGGTCATTTGAATCATACCTGGAGTGAAAAGACTTGGGTGCAATACTCCCCCAGAAAAATGTCGAATTCTCGTGAAAACTGGAGTAAATCACGCTGTTTTTTCAGTGGGAGATGAAGAAAAATCTCCCACACTCAGTGCACTATGGACAGCACTAGTGTGATGGACTCCAGAAACCACTGGAGTAGCTGGCAGCTTCGCACTGAGCTGCCACTACACATATGCTGATCTGTCAGAGGTGAGATCAGCGAATGCAGAGTGGCCCCTGTCTACCCACCTCCAGGAAGAAGATGAAGAGAGTATGTCCAGCATGTGTGGGGTCCTTAATTATGCTGTGCTATAACATTGTGGAAGTGCTGGATCCCAATGGCAGTGGGAGGTGTAGACAAAGTCAATGGATGGGAGGTTGGTTTACGTGAGGGATTGGGCTACATTCACAACTTTTTGTAGTTCCTTGCGGTCTTCGGCAGAGGAACAGCCCATATCAAGCTGTGATACAACCAGAAAAAAGCTTTCTATGGTGCATCTGTAAACGTTGGTGAGAGTTATAGCTGACATGCTAAATTAAACTATAAATCATGGGTAGCCAGCCATTGGAATCCAGCACTTCCACAATGTTATAGCACCTGGAAAGAATGAGCTGTAGTGGATGAGGGTGCATTGAGGATACAGGAGACCAAGTAGGCTTTATAATGTGATCATTGGTTCTATGAGGTTGACGTCTGTGAATGTGCTGCTAATACAGGGATGGTTTATCGGTTCTCAAAGGAATAAGATTTTTCTTTGTAAGGAAAATGTCACTATTGCTATCACTAGACCAAAACCATGTTCAACCCTGTTGTTAGTGTTCAGCATGCAGCAGCTTCTTACCCACTGCTACAGTAGTGAACTCACCAACATTAAGGGCATTTAATTGGTCATTGGATAAACATACAGATGAGATTGGAATAGTGTAGGTTAGATGGGCTTTAGATTGGTTTCACAGGTCGGCATAACATTGAGGGCTGATGGGCCTCTCCTGAGCTGTAATGTTCTATGTTCTATATCCCACTGACTGCAATTATCTTTTTATTGTCAGCGTTAAAACCTGACACTTGGCGACCTGGAGATGACGACCTTAAAGAATTTAAACTTCTACCTCCGCCACCAGGGAAATTTAAGAAAGGTGAGTAAGCAATCATAAAGACATACAGCACAGAAACAGGCCCTTCGGTCCAACTCATCCATTCCAACCAGCTTTCCTAAACTGAACTAGTTGCATTTGCCTGTATTTGACCCATATCCCTCTAATCTTTTCCTATTCATGTACTTGTCCAAATGTTTGAATTGTACCCACCTCAATCACCTCCTCTGGCAGTTCATTCCATACACTCGCCATCCTCTGTGAAAAAGTTGCCCTTCAGGTCCCTTTAGAATAAACAACAAAGAACAAAGAAAATTACAGTGCAGGAACAGGCCCTTCAGCCCTCCAAGCCTGCACTGACCGTGCTGCCCGACTGAACTAAAACCCCCTACATTTCCGGGAAACATATCCCTCTATTCCCATCCTATTCATGTATTTGTCAAGACGCCCCTTAAGGTCGCTACCGCATCCGCTTCCAATACCTCTCCCGGCAACGAGTTCCAGGCACCAACCACCCGCTGTGAAAAATCTGCCACTAGTCACAGACCTCCAGCCAGAAAAACACCCTTCCACCACTACTTTCTGACTTCTACAGGCAGCGATGCAGGGGTCATGGGGCTGGCTAGTAATTGGGGGGCCAGTAGTGCGGGAGCTACTGTGCATGTCCAAACTCGGCGCTGACAGGTTGGTGCCTGCACAGTGGCCCACTCAGCACTATGCTGTAGCCTCTCCAGCAGGAATAGGCCCTGCTCACTGATTTTCCATAGGACTCATGCTTGGGCAGTCTGCAGTGCACAGAATGTTGGAGGTTCATTTTGAAGCTTCTGCTTAAAAAAAATCAGTAATAATCAAAGCTGGTCAGGATGGAGAAAGTTTTTTGCTCAGAGTTGCCAGTCTGTGCATTCTGTTTTCTGGAGATGAGTGGGTGCTGAGTAATTGAATATTTTAAAGGCTGTTATATTTTTGACTGACAAGGGATCAGAAGGTCAAAGGGCTGGATTAGGAAATAGAGGTCACAATTAGATCAGCCATAATCCTAGCAAATGGCAGACCATGACACAACATGGTGGCACAGTGGTTAGCACTGCTGCCTCAAGTGCCAGGGACCCGGATTCAATTATACCTTGGATCACTGTCTGTATGGAGTCTGCACGTTCTCCTCGTGTCTGTGTTGGTTTCTCCGGGTGCTCCAGTTTCTTCACACAGTCCAAAAGATGTGCATGTTGGGTTGATTGGCCATGCAGAATCACTCCTAGTGCCAGGGGATTAGCAGGGTAAATATATTGAGTTACAGGAATACGGCCTGGATGGGATTGTTGTTGGTGCTATCTTGATGGGCTGAATGGCCTTCTTTTGCACTGTAGGGATTCTCTGATTCAGTAGACTCGAGGGGCTCAGTGGCCTACTCCTGCTCCTAATTAGTATGTTTGTGTTGACTATGTAAGAAGTCTCTCAACACTAGTTTAGAGTCCAACCAGTTTATTTGATAGTAATCTCACAAGCTTTAGGAAACGCTGTTCCTTCGTCAGGTGTGTGGATCTTAGGCTGATTGGTGTAACAAATTGTCCCTAAATTAGTCTTCCCTCAATGTGGAATGCCATAAGCATAGACAAGGGTCATGGGTGGAGAGGGGACTCGTAATGTTAAAATGGTGGCGCGAGCTCATTGGGCCGAAGGGCCTGTTTTCCCCTGCTGTGTTGTTCTTTGCTCTTTGTACCCCAGTCCAACGCCGGCATCTCTACATGTGTCGACTATCAGCAGGGGAATATTTGGGGAACAATGTTCATAGTATTGTAAAGTTTAGATTATCTAGGGAAGTGTTGTAAAGTTCAGATTAGCATTGAAAAGGACAATGAGAAATCCTCTTAATTTGAAGAGATCGGGTCTGTCTTCGTGAGCACAGAATTAACTCCCTCCCGGTGGGCAATTCTAGAAATACTATCAAAGATATAAGCCATTGAGCATATTTTGCTTCATCACTGGTTATTTGCCTGGAAATAGCTCCATTGCCTTGAACTTCACCAAACTTACTTTATATTGTTCCATTCCAATTAAAACTCTTGTCTGGCTTCGACATTCCTACATTTAGTCTTCCTAACATTTTTAAAAAGCATAATTAAATGCAATTTGATTCTAAAATGTATCTCAAGCAATGGTTCTTAGCTATCCTTTAGTTAGCTTTTTATTTTTTCAAAAGTTGCTTTATTGTGAAATAGAACAGAGCAGACTCTCTAAGTGCACCCATAGCTATAGAAATATAAATCTTCTTTTTCTTTAAGTGCTGTGTCTATCCCAATGTGCTTCGAGTCCTGATCAAGTCCCCAGCTATTTTATTTTCTGTTGACCACCAGTCTCCTTACTTAAACAGCATTCCAAATCTCCATTTTACCCTTTTCTTTCTCATTATAGAACATAGAACACTACAGCACAAACAGGCCCATCGGCCCACGAGTTGCACCGATCACATCAACACCTACCCCCAATCTATAGACCTATCTATAACCCCAATCCCATAAAACCCCATATACTCATCCAGAAGTCTTTTAAAAGACCCCAGCGAGTTCACCTCCACCACCACTGACGGCAGCTGATTCCATTCACTCACCACCCTCTGAGTGAAAAACTTACCCTTAACATCACTTCTGTACTTTCCTCCCCGCACCTTAAATCTGTGTCCTCTCGTAGTGACCATTTCAACCCGGGGAAATAGCCTATATTTAATTTAATTTTCTTCTAAGATAAAGACACAAGTCCTGATTATAATATCCAATGAGTAACCCACTTCTTGCAATCGGATTAGTCTGATCTACATTAAAAGCAAAAATGAGAAGGTTTTTGAAGTAGGTTTGGTTCCTGACCCAGATGTGGAGGTCCTATGAGGAGAGGCTGAGGGATTTGGGGTTGTTTTCGCTGGAAAGAAGGTGGCTAAGAGGGGATCTTATTGAAACATATAAGATGATTAGAGGTTTAGATAGGGTGGATAATAATAGCCTTTTTCCTCTGATGGAGAAATCTAGCACGAGGGGGCATGGCTTTAAATTAAGGGGGGGTAGTTATAGGACGGATGTCAGGGGTAGGTTCTTTACCCAGAGGGTGGTGAGGGATTGGAATGCCCTGCCTGCTGCAGTTGTAAATGCGCCTAGTTTGGGGGCGTTTAAGAGATCCGTGGATAGGTTTATGGACGAAAAGGGATTGGTTTAGGTTAGTGGGTCATTGTTTTGTAACTGGTCGGCGCAACATCGTGGGCCGAAGGGCCTGTTCTGCGCTGTAATGTTCTATGTTCTATGTTCACTGTATCACCTTGCATTACCCAACCAAAGTTACTGGGAATAATTATCAACTAATTGCATTATTTTTATTCTGTGTCTGCTTGCAGGAAAAAAAGACGTCTGTCCACTCCCATACCAGGTTTCACGTAAGTTTTAAGATAAGTAAGAAAGTATATCTTATTTAAAATTGAGGGATGAGAACTGGATGAGGTGCATCCAAGGCTATTGAAGTAAAAATAGCGATACTAATGATACTCCAGTATTCCTTAGACGCAGGCGTGATGTCACAGGACTGGAGAATTGGGAATATTACACTCTTGTTAAAAAAACAGATGTAATAATAAAGCTGGCAATTACAGACCAACCAGTTTGATTTCAGTGCTAGGGAAAGCTCTGGGAACAATAATATTTCAGGAAAAATATCAATTGTCATTACGCATTAGGCTAGCACAGTGCCACAGTGGCACTGCTGCCTCACAGCGCCAAGGACCCGGATTTGATTCCAGCATCGGGTGACAGTACGGACTTTGCATGTTCTCCCTATGTCTGTGTGGGTTTCCTTGGGGTTCTCGGGTTTCCTCCCACTCGATGTGCGGGTTAGATTAATTGGCCATACTAAATTATCTTTTGGTCAGGGGAATTAGCAGAATAAATACATAGGATATTGGAATAGGGCCTGGGTGGGATTGTTGTCAGTTCAGGCTCGATGGGCCAAATGACCACCTTCTGCACTATGAACCTATGATTCATTCTATGATTCAGACAAATGCAGGATAATTAAGAAAAGTTAGCATGGATTTACTAAGACAAGAACATGTATAACTAATTTGCTAGAGTTTTTAGACATGGACAAAGAACATAGAAAATTACAGCACAGGAACAGGCCCTTCAGCCCTCCAAGCCTGCACCGACCATGCTGCCCGACTGAACTAAAACCCCTTTCCCTTCTGAGGACCACATCCCTCTATTCCCATCCTATTCATGTACTTGTCAAGATGTCTCTTAACAGTCACTGCTGTATCTGCTTCCACTATCTCCCCTGGCAACGAGTGCCAGGCACCACCATCCACTGTATCAAAAACTTGCCCCATACATCTCCTTTAAACCTTACCCCTCACACCTTAAACCTGTGCCCCCTAGTAATTGACTCTTCCACCCTGGGTAAAAGCTTCTGACTATCCACTCTATCAATGCCTCTCGTAATCTTGTAGACTTCTATCAGGTCGCCCCTCAACCTCCACTGAGAACAAACCAAGTTTCTCCAACCTCTCCTCATAGCTAATACCCTCCATACCAGGCAACATCCTGATAAATCTTTTCTGTACCCTCTCCAAAGCTTCCACATCCTTCTGGTAGTGTGGTGACCAGAATTGAACACATATTCTAACTGTGGCCTAACTAAGGCTCTGTAAAGCTGCAACATGACTTGCCAGTTTTTAAACTCAATGCCCCAGCATCCTGTACATCATCCAAAAACTGTTCCTGACCTTCCCTCAGATTATTTTATAATGGAAAGTGTTGATGGACAGTATATGGTTTTTCAAAAGGCATTTGATACAGTACCACACATCACAGAATCAAAGAATCTATGGCACAGAGACAGATCCTTTGGCCCAAACTTGGCCATACTGGCCAAAATGCCCATCTAAGCTAACCCCATTTGCCTGCATTTGGCCCATATCCCTCGATCTTTTCTATCCATGTATCTATCCAAATGCCTTTTAAATTTTGATAATGTAAGTTAATGGAAAAGGTCCAGAGGGATAGGATTTATTTCCATTTGGAAAGATGCAGCTTAATCCAAGATAGTCAACACGGATTCGTGAAGGGTAAGTCTTACCTCACAAATTTGACTGAATTTTTTGAGGCGATAACTAAGTATGTAGATGAAAGTAGAGCAGTTGATGTCATATACATGGATTTTAGTAAGGGATTTGATAAGGTTCTGCATGGTCAGCTCATGAAGAAAGTAAGGAGGTGTGGGATAGAAGGAAATTTGGCCGATTGGATATGTAACTGGCTATCTCATAGAAGGCAGAGGGTGATGGGGGATGGAAAATTTTCAGACTGGAGACCAGTTACTAGCGGTGTCCCACAGATCAGTGCTGGGTCCTCTGCTATTTGTAACTTTTATCAATGACTTGGAGGGGACTGAAGGGTGGATCAGTAAATTTACTGATGACACCAAGATTGGTGGAGTAGTGGATGACATGGAGGGCTCTTATAGGCTGTAAAGAGACATTGATAGGATGCAGAGCTGGGCTGAAAAATGGCAGATGGAGTTTAACTCTAAGTATGAGTTGATTCATATTGAGACAAACTTGAATGCAGATTACTGGGTCAACAGCAGGGTTCTGAGGATTGTGGAGGAACAGATCTTAGGGTTCATATTCACAGATCTCTGAAGGTTACCACTCAAGTGGATGGAACCATGAAGGCATATAGTGTGTTAGCATTTATTAACAGGGAGTTTGAGTTGAAGAGCCGTGGGGTCATGCTGCAAGTGTACAGGACTTTGGTGAGACCACATTTGGAATATTGTGTTCAGTTCTGGTCACCTCACTATAAGAAGGATGTGGAAGAATTGGAGAGAGTGCAGAGATTTACCAGGATGCTGCCTGGTTTGGAGGGAGGTCTTATGAGGAAAGGTTGAGGGAGCTGGGGCTTTTCTCTTTAGAGCGGAGGAGGAAGAGAGGCAACTTAATAAAGGCTTATAAGATGATGAGGGGGATAGATAGAGTGGACATTCAGAGACTATTTCCTTGGGTGGATGTAGCTGTTACTAGGGAGCATAACTATAAGGTTCATGGTGGGAGATGTAGGAAGGATGTCCGAGATAGATTCTTTACTCAGAGAATGGTTAGGGTGTGGAATGCACTGCCTACTGTGATAGTGGAGTCGGACACTTTAGGAACTTTCAAGTGGTTATTGGATAGACAAATGGAGCACACCAGAATGATAGGGAGTGGGATGGCTTGATCTTTGTTTCGGGCAAAGCTCAGCACAACATCGAGGGCCAAAGGGCCTGTACTGTGCTGTACTGTTCTGTTTTATGTTCTATGTTCTAATGCCCCTGCCTCAATTCCTGATTGAAGGCAAGCATGCCATATGCCTTCTTATTCACTTTCACCATCCGTGTTGCCACTTTTAGAGAATTGTGGACCTGCATGCCCAGATCCCTCTGCATGGAGTAATAGTGGAAGGGCGTTTTACAGAATGGAGATCTGCAGCTAGTGGTGTTCCTCAGGAATCAGTACTGGGACCTCTGTTTGGAGTATATATAAATCTTCAGGAGGAAAATGTGAGGGTCTGATCAGTAAATTTACAGATTTGGTGGAGTTGCTGATAGTGCAGGAAAATGTCAGAGGATATGAATGGATATAGATAGATAGGAGACTTGGGCACAGAAATGGCAGATGAAGTTTAATCTGGACAAATGTGAGGTGATGCATTTTGGAGGATCAAATTTAGGTGTGAATTATACCATAAATGGCGAAACCCTTAGGAACATTAACATACAGAGGGATCTGGGTGTGCAGGTCTACAATTCCCTAAAAGTGGCAACACAGATGGTGAAAGTGATCAAGAAGGGATATGGAATGCTTACCTTCATCAGCTGGGGCATTGAGTACAGAGTTGGGAAATGATGTTGCAGTTATATAAAAGATTGGTTAGGCTGTATTTGGGGTATTGCATGCAGTTCTGGTCACCACAGTCCCAGAAGCATGTGGATGCTTTGGAGAGTGCAAAGAAGGTTCACCAGGATATTCCCTGGTCTTGATGGTGTTGGCTATGAGGAATAAGCTAGGATTGTTTTTACTGGAAAGGCAGAGGCTGAGGGGAGACCGAATAAAGGTCTACACAATTGAGAGGCATAGACAGGGTGGATAGTCAGAGGCTTTTTCCCAGGGTGGAAGAGTCAATTACAAAGGAGGCACAGGCTCTAGGTGAGAGGGGAAGAATTTAAGGGAGTTTTTCACGTAAAGAGTTATGGGTGCTTGGAATGTGCTACTAGAGGGGTGTACAACAGTTCACCACTAGCCAGGGGCTAATGGCCCAACACTGCTGGAGTGAAGGGGGGACCATGGAAGCCCCTCCGGGATGGGGGGGGGGCTGTCCCAGGGTACTGCCAGTTTGGCAATGCCAGCCTGGCCCTGGCACTGCCCATGGGGCAAAGTGGCAATGCCCAAGGGGGCACCTTGACACTGCCCAGTGAGCATCAGGCACTCTGATGCACAATGCGTTGGAGCTGCATTTTGAAAACCTTGCTGGAAAAGAACAGTGGGATTTATTCCAGTTTCTACCTGAATTTGGCATGGAGACATTTTTGGGAGAATCCCACCTAATACTTCTAACAACTTTGAAGGAAACTGAAGAGGTGAGTCCAAATACATTATGGAAATGGGGCAAGCTCTGAGATTTAATGAATAAAAATTATTAGCGCTGCAAGTGAAATATCTAAGCCTTGTGAGTAAATTGTACAGAAACGGATGATCCATGTCTAACCTTCATTATTGGATCGATCAGCTTCATTAGGCAGTTGTAAGTATCAACAATGGAATTCATAAACAACCTTCCTTGTTTAAGCAACAGTTTAATTAATCTGCATGATTTCAGTAAGTGTTTTTTGACTAGGGTAAACTCAGGTGGGAAGAGTGAATGTTTCTCATCCATTCCACTGCTGGCTTTTTCCATTGTATTTTTTCAGCACTTAATCAAAAGAAATCCTGGCGGTGTCACACTCCATAACCTCACTGTGGAGGGGTGGCCTCTGAATCTCTCCTCCCTGCCAGCAACCTTGACTTTAAAAAAATTAGGTCATCCTTTTTAAAGGCTGCACCATGGACACAAGACCTAACCATTGCCCAGAGAACCTTTCTCCACCCTGAACCTCCCCAGTGGGCACCAGTGCTTCTGGAAGCACTGTCCCCATTACTGTGCCCTGGCACTGCCATGATGCTGCCTGGGCATGAACCTCTCCCCCACCTCAAGGACATTGTTACCTGTGCACCCCAGGGGTTCTCTTTGCCAGTTCTCCACCTGTAAAAATGTGTTAGGAACCCTGGTTACATGATGTCATGTTGCTGGGGGAGGGAGGGGCAAAGCTTTCTTATCTGGGACAGGTTTTCCAGCAAGGAGACTCAGATTACATTGCAACAAATTCAGATGGGGGTTCCTGTCATTTCATAGCAGGAATGAAGTTTTGTCACTGGCTGGAGGAGGCAGGGACAGGTGAGTGGGAAAAGCAGCTCTGTGTGAAAGCTGTTTTGAGTGCCATCCTCAATCCTCTCACTGTCATTACTCCTGCCACTGAAAACTCTACCGCCACCCCTCCACTCATCCCACCACTGATTTTTTCATGACCTAACACTCTTCATTTTGATCTTTGCCTTATGACAGCTCCAGCGCCTGTAAAGCCTCCAGTTTCTTTCACCATCCCATGGATTGACCCAGCGGAGGCACGCAGGAGGAGAATCAAGAAATTGATGAAAAATGAGGACTTCTGTCGACCTTTGCGTAAGTTGTGGAAGCAGAATATTCTTCCAAAAGCTGTCTAATTCTCTTTTAAATTTTGTAACAGTTGAAAGTATTAGTTTGGTCAAGTAGCATTCAGTTTCATCCCTGCAAGTGCTGAATCTGGTCACGATTCAAATCTGACTTGGAAACCTGTTCTCAGGCACCCCCATATATACTTAGCCTGAAGAAAGATTCACAGATTTGAATCATGCTATGGGTGGGGCTTATCACCCCCAAAATGCTGCAGTCCCAATTGAAGCTTTGAACTGTGTGTACGCAGTGAAAGAAAATCGGGCATCCCTCCTTCCCACCCCCACCCCACCGCCACTCTCCAAGACAGTAATCTGGTTCATCTTCTCTCTCACCCCCACCAGAGAATGATTGATTGGCCACCCTCCCCTCCTCCCCACCAGAGATACATCTGACATGCCTCCTCTTCCCCTCTCCCCTGCCCTTGCCACCAGAGAACAATCTGCCCAAACCCCCCTCCAGATCTGAGTCAGAGCAACTGGAAGCTCTGAACTTACCTTTTCAGCAGCTGGAGCGCCCGAAACAGACCTTTGCCGAGCAGGTCTGTTTCATGCTGAATCTGGACAGGCGAACACAATGGTAAAGGGTGAAATGTTGGTAAGATTGAATTAATGGGCTGAATGCCCAATCTAAATGCATGCAAATGGTGCGGTTCAGGCCTTGGTAAAGTGGGTCCCTACACGGACGTGGGCACGGATCACACCAAACCGCCTCACACCCCACTTCAAGTTTTCGGGCATGACAAAGGTAAAATCAAGCCCGGAATGTCCCAAAATGTTGTTGGTTATGGTTTTTAATCAAAAGAAGATGTGGTTTGCACATGCTGATTTAAAGTAATACTCTGCAGATTTATTGGGAGACTAGGAGGGGGCAGGGGGACAGGGAGGGGGGTGGTGATTCTCCCCTGCCCCCACCCCCAGAGGCTAACAGCAAAATGCTGAGCGGGCCACTGAGCATGTGCCAGTCTGTCAGTGGGGAGATTGTGATGCATGTGCACTGGGTGGGGGGGGTGCCAATCACCAGCTCTCCCAGCCCTGCCCTCCTGATCACCAACTTCCTCAATGCAACCATCACCTCCCCCACAATCACTGACCTTCCTGGCCTCCCAGGCAAGCCCAAATCACCAGCCCCACCATGGCCTGCCCTAACACCCCCATGACTTGTCCTGACCCCTCCCATGGCAGGCCCTGATCACTCACCCACCCTCTACTGATCCCTAATGCAGATTGCGCAGTCGGTCCCCTCTCTCCTCACCACCACTGATGGCCCGCCTTGCTACTGTCAGGGTGGGCACTGCCAGGGTGCCAGGCTGGCCCTATCAAAGGGGAATCCCCAACCTCAATCTCCCAGGGGAGGGGCCTTAATGGCCTCTGTCCCCACCAGTGAGGTCATCACGCCTGGTCCACTTTGATAGGGAACAGCTTCCCCTGCTCTGGGAACCTCACCTGGTAAGGAGAGGGAAGTGGAGGGGGGGCATTAGTGAACCCAGATGATACCATCCTGGGCTTGCTAACCTTATAGAAATGTCAATTTCCATATTGTAATCAGCCTTATTCTGACTTCTGGTGCAGAGCTGGTTACATTAAAGATAAACTCCTGGAGAAGTTGCAGTTGGCTGGATGTCAGTCACCACTCCTGCTACAGTCCCTCTGCTGGCATTTCCCAGCCCGCTGTGCTACCTGAACAGCACAGCAGGCCAGGAAAATTAAGCCTAGATACTCTGCACTGAATGTAAACTGAAACTAAACAGCAACCTGTGAAACTCCCAATGACATCACCATGAAATCATGCAATCATCCTTAAAGCAATCATGTAACCACTTAAATATATAACATCCTTTCCTCCCTCTGTACATATCTGGTAATGATTACAAATTCCTACAATGTTATATATCAGATCAATAATATTCTAGAGACTGTCAATAAGAAAGTTGATCAGGAAGACATCTATTCCTCCTTGGTTATACACAACATTCTGGAATTTGGCTGTCCTTGTCACTAAAGTATGATTTGGAATTTCAGTAGACAATTATCTTGGAACTAATCAGGAATTGGCTAGCAGATAGGAGACAGAGGGTGGTGGTTGATGGTAAATATTCGTCATGGAGTTCGGTTACGAGTGGTGTGCCTCAGGGATCTGTTTTGGGGCCACTGCTGTTTGTAATTTTTATTAATGATCTGGATGAGGGTATAGTTGGGTGGATTAGTAAATTTGCTGATGACACCAAAATCGGAGGTGTGGTAGATTGTGAGGAAGGGTGTCATAGTTTGCAGGGAGACTTAGACAGGTTGCAGAGCTGGGCCGAGAGGTGGCGGATGGAGTTTAATGCGGAGAAGTGTGAGATAATTCACTTTGGTAGGAATAACAGATGTGTTATTCCTACCAAACGGTAGGAATAACGGGGCTAACGGGGGGACTCTGAATAGTGTGGATGAACAGAGGGATCTAGGTGTATGTGTACATAGATCCCTGAAAGTTGGGAATCAAGTAGATAAGGTTGTTAAGAAGGCATATGGTGTCTTGGCGTTTATTGGTAGGGGGATTGAATTTAGGAGTCGCAGCGTCATGTTGCAACTGTACACTACTCTGGTGCGGCCGCACTTGGAGTATTGTGTGCAGTTCTGGTCCCCACATTACAGGAAGGATGTGAAGGCTTTGGAGAGGGTGCAGAGGAGGTTTACCAGGATGTTGCCTGGTATGGAGGGGAGGTCCTATGAGGAGAGACTGAGGGATTTGGGGTTGTTTTCGCTAGAAAGAAGGCAGCTAAGAGGGGATCTTATTGAAACATATATAAGATGATTAGAGGTTTAGATAGGGTGGACAGTGATAGCCTTTTTCCTCGGATGGAGAAAGCTAGCACGAGGGGGCATGGCTTTAAATTAAGGGGGGGTAGTTATAGGACAGATGTCAGGGGTAGGTTCTTTACCCAGAGGGTGGTGAGGGATTGGAATGCCCTGCCTGCTGCAGTTGTAAATGCGCCTAGTTTGGGGGGCGTTTAAGAGATCCGTGGATAGGTTTATGGATGAAAAGGGATTGGTTTAGGTTAGTGGGTCATTGTTTTTTAACTGGTTGGCGCAACATCGTGGGCCGAAGGGCCTGTTCTGCACTGTAGTGTTCTATGTTCTAATTCTGCATCATTCTCACTCAGTGTAGTAGCATGGACACAATCATCAGGCAACTCAGATTCATAGAATCATAGAATCCCTACAGTGTAGAAAGAGGCCCTTTGGCCCATTGAGTCTACACCGACCACAATCCCATCCAGGCCCTACCCTCATATCCCTACACATTTACCTGCTAATCCCTCTAACCAATGCATCCCAGGACACTAAAGGGCAATTTTAGCATGGCCAATCAACCTAACCTGCACATCTTTGGACTGTGGGAGAAAACTGGAGCACCCGGAGGAAACGCACGCAGACACAGGGAGAATGTGCAAACTCCACACAGACAGCGACCCAAGCTGAGAATCGAACCCAGGTCCCTGGAGCTGTGAAGCAGCTGTGCTAACCACTGTGCTACCGTGACACCCCCATTCAACTAAATCTTCTGTAGTAGTCACAACACTAGGAACTACAGGCATTTATACTTCTGGTGGTGATTCTGAGAAATAATTTTGAGTACAATTGGTCAGCATGGCTTACTGTGGGTGCTACCCGTGTCTCACTTGTGGCATAATTACGTGCCAACACTCAATCTCCTCATTGAAATGAGCCTTGTCTTGCCCTCACATTTCGCCTAGCAACTTGAGATTATTATTGATGCTCTATTATCTCTGAGCATCTGAAGGTAACAACAAATCAAATATAGTTCTCGTCATTGTCTCCAAGACGAGTAATGCAGGTGATCTCTGGATAGTCGCATGAGTAATGTTTCTATAAGATGCCAAAAAGCTAATCACGCAATATGATAACTAACCTTGCTTTTTTTTGAAGCTTTCAAAGAAAGATTTGTCCAATGCCCGAAACATTCAGCTAGTGCATTGGTTGATGGATGATAGGGTGCAGATTTTATAGGCTGGACACCATTTATTTTGAGATAATCCTCAAACTCTTATTAAGTAAACTGTGCACCATTCCTGCTAACAATCTGCTCCGGTTTACCAAACCTTGCAAATGTTTTAAGTTTTTCAGTGGTTTGTTCAGATGTAGTGGATCTGCAATTGTTTATAAGGCATTAGGCCAAACCCAGAGGTGTAAGGGAGACAGCAGTGGTGTATTTCTGATTCATGCACGAGGTTGACACTGTCCCACTTCATCTTCAATCTGAGCACCCAGACCCAACAACCAAAACAAACAATAGACTAATTTCTTCATCCACCAAGATGTCCTTCAGGCCGTTGTTGAAGAGCTCTTCCATGTAAACGGGGAGAAATGATGACTCGGATTCCCCTTGATAGGCATCGGTTTGAATGGCCAACTCAAATTTTCTTGAAACGAATGGGTCAGAATTTTCCCACCTTGCTGCACCTGGCCCAAATAGTGACGAGCCGCAAAAACAGCCTTTGAAGCTTCAAATCTGATTCGTGCCCAGTGCTAAATGGTTTGTGATCTTCCTTTTTGAATGGTGCAAAACCTATCAGACCCAGAAAGGGTGTGACGCTTACTAACGTGAGATTAACTGGATTTCAGTATCATTAGTGAGCTCTGCCCATGATCATCCACCTCCTGGAATATTCCCACCTCTCCAGGGTGTCACGCTGGGCTCCACCAATGGAGATCTGACAGGATGGTCACACCAGGGGGCGCAGAGGGCAATGATGCCATCAGGTGTGTGGGGGCATGGCCAATGTTGGAGGCAATGAACAAACAGCCTTTGAGACTGAATAGAACTTTAACAAAAATGGTTTTATTCAACATGGATGAGGGAGAGCAGTAATCAGAGCTGTAAATCCAGCTTGTTCCCGAGTTATTCTACCCATTGTAGGTAGTTACACATTCTTATACATTTTCACATGGCAAAGCACTACAGCTTGATTAGGTCATCATATTGTTACTTTAAATTTATTAAAGTTCTGTTTTGATCACATCATGCTGTTCCATTGTCCTGTGTGCTTTATCTTTAATTGTTTCCTGAACATATCCTGTTTACCTGTTTGCACTGTAGCTATCAAGCCAATTTCAATGGTGTGTTAATTGTCTCCATTTCCCTGATATTTGATTAGTTTCCAGAGGCACAATGGCTCCTCTACACATTGTACAATCTCAGTAAGTGGTATCGATTCCCTTACTGTTGCTGCAACCTCGGAAAGGTCTCAGCTGGGCTGTGACTGCTGCAGTCTGGGATGCAGTAATTTATAGTTGTCGTGTGACTGCCTACGCAAATGTAGATATTACAGTCATCTGTCTGCTTAACCTTTTCCAATCATTCCTCTCTTGCTGCAGCCCACTCTCCATTACAGCCAGGCAGTTTATTCTGGCACACTGGCAGTGCCAACCAGATACCCTGGCAATAGCCACCAAGCACTCTGGCAGTGGTGCACCTTGATAGGGCAGTTGGGTGCCACCAGTATGCCAGAGGGAGTGACAAGGGGATAGGGCCTAAGTGGGGTCTGTGATGGGGAAGGGATATGTGGGGAGGCTATGCAGGGGGGTCAGGATGGGGTTGTGTGGGGGTGAATCAGGTTCAGGCCCTGATGAGGGGGGCCTGTTGGAGTCATGGGAGGGACCCACGGAGAGGGCCCGATGCCAGTGACCCATGCTGGGGTGGATGAGGTAACATGCCACTGATGAGGGAGGGCCCTCATGTCCATTGGGGGGGCGGGGGTTGGGTGAGGGACTCCCAGTGCACTGAGAGATCACGACACTCCTGTGGAACTACGTCTATGTTCTCTGAAGTTGGGCTCACCTGTGTGTTTAGGCTCCCCTCCGTTCCAGCAATGGTACACAACTCACTGGTCTCCAAACTGACTGAGTATCGGAAGATCGTGATGGAGACCATGCCTGAAAGGCCGCTGCCATTCACTCAATCATTCTCGCCATTATGATATTGAGTGGGTGATCTTACCAAAACAATTCTCTGCAGGAGAGCTTGTTTCTTCAGCAAGTAGAAAAATCCAATCATATGACAGTTGAAAAAAAGATCCACAATGCAATTCTGGCCAGCATGGAGAGGGGGTAGGGTCTAATTGCACCAGAAAGCCAGTTGCTGACCTCATGAGGCACCATTGCGAATGTACCCCAGTCTCCTGGTGTAACCAGTGATCTTCTGTTGGCATTCCCCTGCCCCTCTCCCACCACCACTCACATAGGCTCCTCCCAAACCAAACCGGATATTGGCAACTCCTCCCCACCACGAACATTGCCTCCCTCCCATGGCCATCTGTGATTCCCATGAATATCTGACACCCCCCTCCCCTCACCCCCCCACCCCATATGGCTCCTCCTGCCCCCTCCCTGGTCACCACCCCTGCAGAATTCCAGCCCCCGGCCGATTACCCTTCTCCCCCTGGATCACCACCCCTGCAGAACTCCCCCCCCCCCGATTACCCTTCTCCCCCTGGATCACCACCCCTGCAGAACTCCCCCCCCCCCCCCCCCCGATTACCCTTCTCCCCCTGGATCACCACCCCTGCAGAACTCCCCGCCCCCCCCACCCCCGATTACCCTTCTCCCCCTGGATCACCACCCCTGCAGAACTCCCCGCCCCCCCCCCCCCCCCCCGATTACCCTTCTCCCCCTGGATCACCACCCCTGCAGAACTCCCCGCCCCCCCCCCCCCCCCCCCCCCCCGATTACCCTTCTCCCCCTGGATCACCACCCCTGCAGAACTCCCCGCCCCCCCCCCCCCCCCCGATTACCCTTCTCCCCCTGGATCACCACCCCTGCAGAACTCCCCCCCCCCCCCCCCGATTACCCTTCTCCCCCTGGATCACCACCCCTGCAGAACTCCCTCCCCCACCCCCCCCCCCCGATTACCCTTCTCCCCCTGCATCACCACCCCTGCAGAACTCCCCCCCCCCCCCCCCCCCGATTACCCTTCTCCCCCTGGATCACCACCCCTGCAGAACTCCCCCCCCCCCCCCCCGATTACCCTTCTCCCCCTGGATCACCACCCCTGCAGAACTCCCTCCCCCACCCCCCCCCCCCCGATTACCCTTCTCCCCCTGCATCACCACCCCTGCAGAACTCCCCCCCCCCCCCCGATTACCCTTCTCCCCCTGGATCACCACCCCTGCAGAACTCCCCCCCCCCCCCCCCTCGATTATCCTTCTCCCCCTGGATCACCACCCCTGCAGAACTCCCCCCCCCAGATTACCCTTCTCCCCCTGGATCACCACCCCTGCAGAACTCCTCCCCCCCCCCCACACCAGATTACCCTTCTCCCCCTGGATCACCACCCCTGCAGAACTCCCCGCCCCACCCCCCCCACCCCGATTACCCTTCTCCCCCTGGATCACCACCCCTGCAGAACTCCCCCCCCCGCACCCCCGATTACCCTTCTCCCCCTGGATCACCACCCCAGCAGAGTTCCTCTTCCCCTCCGCCCCAGCCCATTACAACAACAAAGCTGCCTCCAGTGTTTCTTGCCAGAATGGAGCATCTGGGTGCATGACTCACCCAAACTTCCACAGCAAGGGAGTGCTGTATATCAGCTTTAATGGACACACATGCAGTCACACTAGGAAGATGGTACCTTGACGAACAGCTCCCAGGTTTACTGAGGGAGAACTGGGCCATCTGCTATGCACAGTAGAGGAGAGGAGGGCTACATTATCCCGCCGCCCCCCCCCCCCCCACCCCCCCCACTAAACATGGGCGATGAGCCAGGAGTCATGAGGCAAATAAGATGAGACTGAGGGGAAAACACATTTCTTCTCTCTCACGCGATCTTATGTGCTCATCATGCTGAAAAATGGGTGGGATGAGGTTGCAAAATTCCACTCTTAGTTTCAAATCAGGATGGATATTATCATTCTAGCTATTGTTCCTTTCAATATCCATCACCCTCCCTATCATGGGATCATTCATGACATAGGAACATAGAAAATAGGGGCAGGAGTAGGCCATTTGGCCCTTCAAGCCTGCACCACCATTCAATATGATCATGGTTAATCATGCACTTTCAGTATCACACTCCCGATTTCTCTCCATACCCCTTGATGCCTTTAGCCGCAAGGGCTGCTCCGGCTCGCTCTTGAACATATCTAATGAACTGGCCCCCACAGCTTTCTGTGGTAGAGAATTCCAAATGTTCACAACTCTCTGAGTGAAGGAGTTCTTCCTCATCTCAGTCCTGAAGAGTTTATACCTTATTCTTAGACTATGATCCTTAGTTCTGGACTTCCCAACATTGGGAACTTTGTTCCCTCATTCAAATCATTAATGTACAATGTGAATAGTTGCAGTCCCAACACCGATCCCTGCAGCACCACACTAGTCACTGTCTTCCACTCAGAAAAGGAGCTGTTCATTCCTACTCTCTGCTTCCTGTCTACCAACCAGATCTCTGTCCACATCAATACATTACCCCTAATACCATGAGCTTCAATTTTGTTCAGTAATCTCTTGAGTGGGACCTTGTTCAAAGCCTTTGAAAGTCCAGACACACAACCTCCACCAACTCACTCTTGTCCACTCTACTGGTCACATCCTCAAAAAATTCCAAGCATCAGGCATGCCTTTTGAATGGACCTATCTTGCATTAAGTTGATCTTTCTCTACACCCAATCTATGACTGTAACACTGCATTTTGCACTCTCTCATTTCCTTCTCTATGAATAGTATGCTCTGTATTGTGTGCATGAAACAATACTTTTTGCTGTAATACACATGCAACAATAATAAATCAAATCAAATTGTGGAGTAAGGGGAAAAATGAAGACATCAGGCAGATAATTGGACGAGTAAACTGGAAGGAGGTTTTCTTAGGGAAAAGTACTGAAGGAAGGTGGCGGATTTTCAAGGAATGTTTGACTGGAGCTCTGCACGACAATGTTCTGATGAGACAAGGAGGTCGCGGGAGCCGTGGTGCATGAAGGTTGTGATGAACCTGGTCAGGAAGAAAAGAAAGGCATACAAAAGGTTCAGAGAGCTAGGAGATGTTAAGGATCTAGAGGAATATAAGGCTTGTAGAAACATAAGAACATAAGAAATAGGAGCAGGAGTAGGCCAACTAGCCCTTCGAGCCTGCCCCGCCATTCAATAAGATCATGGCTGATCTGTCATGGCTCAGTTCCACATTCCCGCCCTCTCCCCATAACCCTTAATCCCCTCTCTTATCAAAAACCCATCAACCCGCGTCTTAAAAATATTTAGCGAGGTAGCCTCCACCACTTCAACGGGCAGAGAATTCCAGAGATTCACCACTCTTTGAGTGAAGAAGTTCCTCCTCAACTCTGTTCTAAACCGCCCCCCCTTTATCTTGAGGCTGTGCCCCCTAGTCATACTATCCTTTCTGAGCGGGAAGAGGCTCTCCACCTCTATCCTATCCATCCCATTCATCATCTTATACGTCTCAATGAGATCTTCCCTCATTCTTCTAAACTCTAACGAGTACAAGCCTAGTTTATTCAGCCTCTCCTCATAGCTCAACCCCCTCAACTCCGGCATCAGCCTAGTAAACCTCCTCTGCACTCCCTCCAAGGCCAAAATATCCTTGCGTATGTACGGCGCCCAAAACTGCACACAGTACTTCAGCTGCGGCCTCACCAGTGCCCTATACAGCTGCAGCAAGACCTCCCTACTTTTATATTCAATCCCCCTCGCGATGAAGGCCAGCATCCCATTTGCCTTCCTGACCACCTGCTGCACCTGCAAGCTGGGTCTTTGCGACTCATGCACAAGGACCCCGAGGTCCCTCTGCACCGTCGCCTGCTGCAGTTTTTCTCCACGTAAGTAATAATCCTTCCTACCATTATTCCTACCAAAGTGGACCACCTCGCACTTGCCAACATTAAATTCCATTTGCCATTTCCTGGCCCATTCGCCCAGCCTATCTAGATCCTTCTGTAGACTCTCCACACCCTCCGCACAATTTGCCTTTCCACCAATTTTGGTGTCATCAGCAAATTTCGACACCCTACACTCGGTTCCCTCCTCCAGATCATCTATATAAATGGTAAATAGCTGAGGCCCCAGCACCGACCCCTGGGGCACTCCACTAGTCACCATCCGCCAATCCGAATAGCACCCATTGACCCCCACTCTCTGCCTCCTATTTGACAACCAGTCCTCTATCCACACTAACACCCTACCCCCAACTCCATGCCCCCTGACCTTCTGCAATAACCTAACCTCTTGTGAGGTACCTTGTCAAACGCCTTCTGAAAATCAAGAAAGACCACATCCACCGGCTCTCCTCTATCCACCGCCCTAGACACATCCTCATAGAACTCCAGTAAATTTGTCAGACACGACTTCCCTTTAACGAAACTGTGCTGCGTCTGCTCTATCAAGCAGTTCCCCTCAAGATGCCTCGCTATTTCCTCTTTGATGACGGATTCTAACATTTTACCTACAACAGACATTAAACTAACAGGCCTATAATTCCCCGCCTTTTGCCTGGCACCCTTCTTAAACAACGGTGTAACATTAGCCGTTTTCCAATCTTCCGGCACTTCCCCGGAATCCAGCGACGCCTGGAAAATAACCACCAAGGCATCCACTATCACCTCCGCCATTTCTTTCAGGACCCTCGGATGCATTCCATCCGGTCCTGGGGACTTGTCCACAATCAGCCCCTCCAGTCTGTCGAGCACCGCCTCTCTAGTAACAGTAATGTCATCGAGACCCTCCAGTCCTACTACCTTTCCATCGCTAACACCCGGCAAATTATTCACGTCCTCCTCCATGAAGACCGAAACAAAAAAGTTATTCAAGACCTCAGCCATTTCCCCATCCCCTACCACTAAGTCCTTAAAAAGGAAATTGGGAGAGCCAGAAGGGGACATGAGAAGGCCTTGGCGGGTAAGATTAAGGAGAATCCCAAGGTGTTCTACAAATATGTGAAGAGTAAAAGGATGAGAAGAGAAGGGATAGGACCTATAAAAGGTAAAGGGGGAAAAGTCTGTATGGAACCGAAAGAAATGGCTGAGATGCTTAATGAGTACTTTGCCTCAGTATTCACGGTAGAAAGTGATCTGGGGAGTTGTACTACAGGTTTGCGGCAGACTGAAAAGATTGAGTATGTGGACGTTAAGAAAGAGGATGTGTTAGAACTTTTAAACTCTATCAAGATAGATAAGTCACCAGGACCAGATGGGATGTACCCCAGGTACTGTGGGAGGTGAGGGAAGTGATTGCAGAGCCCCTGGCGATGATCTTTGCATCGTTGATGGAGATGGGAGAGGTTCCGGAGGATTGGAGGTTTGCGGGTGTGGTTCCTATTTTCAAGAAAGGGAACAGGATTAGCCTGGGAAATTACCGACCAGTGAGTCTGAGCTCAGTGGTTGGTAAGTTGATGGAGAGGATTCTGAGGAACAGGATTTATGAGCATTTAGAGAAGTTTAATATGATCAGAAATAGCACGGCTTTGTCAAGGGCAGGTCGTGTCTTACGAGCCCAGTTGAGTTCTTTGAAAATGTGACTGAACACATTGACGAAGGAAGAGCAGTGGACGTGGTGTACATGGACTTCAGCAAGGCGTTTGATAAGGTCCCCCATGCAAGACGTCTTGAGAAGGTGAGAGGGCATGGGATCCAAGGGGCTTTGGCCTTGTGGATCCAGAACTGGCTTGCCTGCAGAAGGCAGAGAGTGGTTGTGGATGGGTCTTTATCTGCATGGAGGTCGGTCGCCAGTGGAGTGCCCCAGGGATCTGTTCTAGGACCCTTGCTGTTTGTCATTTTCATAAATGACCTGGATGAGGAAGTGGAGGGATGGGTTAGTAAGTTCACCGACAATACGAAGGTTGGTAGTAGTGTGGATAGTCTGGAGGGATATCAGAAGTTGCAGCAGGACATAAATAGGATGCAAGACTGGGCGGAGAAATGGCAGATGGACTTCAACGCGGATAAATGTGTAGTGGTCCATTTTGGCAGGACCAATGGGATGAAGGAATACAACATCAAGGGTAGGAGTCTTAGCAATGTTGAGGAGCAGAAGGATCTTGGGGTCCAGGTCCGTAGGACGCTCAAATCAGCCTCACAGGTGGAGGATGTGGTCAAGAAGGTGTATGGTGTACTGGCCTTCATTAATCAAGGGATTGAGTTTAGGAGTCAGGAGGTAATGCTGCAACTTTATAAGACCCTTGTCAGGCCCCACTTGGAGTACTGTGCGCAGTTCTGGTCGCCTCACTATAGGAAGGACGTAGAAGCTATTGAAAGGGTACAGAGGAGATTTACAAGGATGTTGCCTGGATTGGGAGGCATGTCTTATGAAGATAGGTTGAGGGAGCTGGGACTCTTCTCCCCGGAGAGACGAAGGTTGAGAGGCGACCTGATAGAAGTTTATAAAATGTTGAGAGGAATAGATAGGGTGGATTCTCAGAGGCTATTTCCCCGGGTTGAAATGGTCACTACGAGAGGACACAGATTTAAGGTGCAGGGAAGCAAGTACAGAGGTGATGTTAGGGGTAAGTTTTTCACTCAGAGGGTGGTGAGTGAATGGAATCGGCTGCCGTCAGTGGTGGTAGAGGCGAACTCGCTGGGGTCTTTTAAAAGACTTCTGGATGAGTATATGGGATTTAATGGGATTGGGAGTTACAGATAGTTCTATGGCTTGGTAGGTATGGATGTGATCGGTGCAACTTGTGGGCCAAAGGGCCTGTTTGTGCTGTAGTGTTCTATGTTCTAAATCAAATCAAATCTGAATCTCTTCCTTTGTTAAATATAAAGCCTTCTGATCCGCTGCTTCTGCTACTTACAGCTTCCCACTCTAACTTTCGGACCTCATCTTCTTGCACACTTTGCAATTCTTGAGCATTTTCCATGGCCGAAGCCACCTCCATAGCCTTCTTCAAACCAATACGTGACTCTGAAGCAACATCTTCTGAATTGTTGCTATATTGAACTCCCCATGTTAATCACTCTCTCAGTGGATCAAAATCACCATGTTCAGCTACCTGCCTCAATCTTGCAACGCAATCTGTAATGGACTACCCTGGGGACCCTCCCCACAAAATTAAACTTTTATCTCTGTAAAATGAAGGAGTGTTTTGGATGATAGTGACTCTTTACTAACTCGATGAACCCAGTAAATGTCAGGAGTAACTGGGTAAGTTAAGTTTCTGATCACACTGTAAGTTTGGGTGTTGCATGCTGTCAGCAATGTGACTCTCTCTTGTCCAACCCCACCACTCTACACGCTTTAAATAAGTGTTGAAAGACCTCGAAGTATTTCACCCATTCATTCTCATTGGCATCGAATGGTTTATGCTTACTGAAGAATGGCATGGGGATCTGTCATTTTCTGTTTATTGAGATCAGTTATCGTTGCAACAGTAAGTCTTCTGCTTCATTACTCTGTAATTGTCCTCATCGCCAATGTAATAACGGAACTATTGACGACCATCAACTATTTATTTACCATAAGACATAGGAGCAGAATTAGGCCCATGGAGTCTGCTCCACCGTTCAATCATGGCTGATATTTTTCTCATCCCCATTCTCTCCTGTCTTTCCTCCATAATCCCTGATCCCCTTATTAATCAAGAACCCATCCATCTCTGTCTTAAAGACACTCAATGACCTGCCCTCCTCTGTGGCAAAGAGTTCCACAGATTCACTACTCTCTGGCTGAAGAAATTCCTGCTCATTTCTGTTTCAAAGGATCGTCCCTTTAGCCTGAGGCTGTGCCCTCTGGTTCTAGTAGACAAGCAGAACAAGAACTGTATAACGGATGCTCTGGTATCGATTATCATTCATAAGAACGTAAGAACATAAGAAATAGGAGCAGGAGTAGGCCATCTAGTCCCTCGAGCCTGCCCCGCCATTCAATAAGATCATGGCTGATCTGTCGTGTCTTAGTTCTACATTCCCGCTCTCTCCCCATAACCCTTAATCCCCTTGCCTATCAAAAACCCATCAACCCGCGTCTTAAATATATTTAGCGAGGCAGCTTCCACCACTTCAATGGGCAGAGAATTCCAGAGATTCACCACCCTTTGAGTGAAGAAGTTCCTCCTCAACTCCGTTCTAAACCGCACCCCCCTTTATCTTGAGGCTGTGCCCTCTAGTCCTACTGTCCTTTCTGAGCGGGAAGAGGCTCTCCACCTCTATCCTATCCATCCCATTCATCATCTTATATGTCTCAATGAGATCTCCCCTCATTCTTCTAAACTCTAATGAGTACAAGCCTAGTTTATTCAGCCTCTCCTCATAGTTCAACCCCTTCAACTCTGGGATCAGCCTAGTAAACCTCCTCTGCACTCCCTCCAAGGCCAAAATATCCTTGCGTAAGTACGGCGCCCAAAACTGCACACAGTACTCCAGCTGCGGCCTCACCAGTGCCCTATACAGCTGCAGCAAGACCTCCCCACTTTTATATTCAATCCCCCTCACTATGAAGGCCAGCATCCCATTTGCCTTCCTGACCACCTGCTGCACCTGTAGGCTGGGTTTTTGCGACTCATGCACAAGGACCCCGAGGTCCCTCTGCACTGTCGCATGCTGCAGTTTTTCGCCACGTAAGTAATAGTCCTTCCTACCATTATTCCTACCAAAGTGGACAACTTCACATTTGCCAACATTAAATTCCATTTGCCAGTTCCTGGCCCATTTGCCCAGCCTATCTAGATCCTTCTGCAGACTCTCCACACCCTCCGCACAATTTGCCGTTCCCCCAATCTTGGTGTCATCAGCAAATTTCGACACCATACACTCAGTTCCCTCCTCCAGATCATCTATATAAATGGTAAAAAGCTGAGGCCCCAGCACCGATCCCTGGGGCACTCCACTAGTCACCAACTGCCAATCCGAATAGCACCCATTGACCCCCACTCTCTGCCTCCTATTTGACAACCAATCCTCTATCCACGCTAACACCCTACCCCCAACTCCATGCCCCCTTACCTTCTGTAATAACCTCTTGTGCTGCACCTTATCAAACGCCTTCTGAAAATCAAGAAAGACCACATCCACCGGCTCTCCTCTATCCACCGCCCTAGACACATCCTCATAGAACTCCAATAAATTCGTCAGACACGACTTCCCCTTAAGAAACCGTGCTGCGTCTGCTCTATCAAACAATTCTCCTTAAGATGCCTCGCTATTTTCTCCTTGATCACGGATTCTAACATTCTACCTACAACAGACGTTAAACTAACCAGCCTATAATTCCCTGCCTTTTGCCTGCCACCCTTCTTAAACAATGGCGTAACATTAGCCGTTTTCCAATCTTCCGGCACTTCCCCGGAATCCAGCGACGTTTGGAAAATAATCACCAAGGCATCCACTATCACCTCCGCCATTTCTTTCAGACCCTTGGATGCATTCCATCCGGTCCTGGGGACTTGTCCACAATCAGTCCCTCCAGTCTGTCGAGCACTGCCTCTCTAGTAACAATAATGTCATTCAGGCCCTCCACTCCTACCATCTTTCCATCGCTAGCACCCGGCAAATTATTCACGTCCTCCTCCGTGAAGACCGAAACAAAAAAGTTATTCAAGGCCTCTGCCATTTCCCCATCCCCTACCACTAAGTCCCCCCTCTCATCCTCTAAGGGTCCAACTTTCACCCTAGCCAGCCTCTTCCTTTTTATGTATTTATAAAAACTCTTACTATCCTTTTTTATATTTAGCGCTAGCCCAGCTTCATAGTTTATCCTACCCTTCTTTATCAACTTCTTTGTCATTCTTTGTTGACATTTAAACCTCTCCCAATCCTCTTCTCGCCCACTACTCTCAGCTACTCTAAACGCATCCGCTTTTAATTTAACACTTCCCATTACCTCCTTCGTTATCCACGGCTGATTATCTCTCCTCCTACGATCCTTTTTAACCATCGGAATAAATTTCTGCTGAGCACCAAGAAAGATCTCTTTAAAGATCCTCCACTGTTCCTCAGCAGACCTACCTTCCAACGCGCTCCCCCAATCAACATTCGCCAATTCCTCTCCTATCATACTCCCCTCTGTTTAAACAAAGGACACATGTCCGGGAACCCACTTTCTCCTCCTCCATCTGCATCAGAAACTCCACCATACAATGATCACTCTTCCCAAGAGGATCCTTCACCACAAGGTCCCTAATTCTACCCGCCTCATTACATAGCACCAGATCCAAGATAGCTCGCTCCCTCGTCGGCTCCAACACACACTGTTCAAGGAAACTATCCCGGCAGCATTCCAAGAACTCTTCCTCAAGTCCAACAAGGGTCGACCAATCAATATGTAGATTGAAATCCCCCATAATTATCGCCGTTCCATTCCTGCACGCCGCATTTATTTGCATGTTAACAGCCCGCCCCACCTCCAGATCATTTTTCGGGGGCCTATAAACGACACCCACCAGCGTCTTCCTCCCTTTGCTGTTCCTAATCTCCACCCACAATGATTCCACTTTCTGCTCTTTGGCTCCTATATCATCCCTTACTACCACCCTGATGCTATCCTTAATCAGCAGAGCTACGCCCCCGCCCCTTTTTCCTCCCGCCTATCCTTCCTAAACACTTGATACCCCTGGACATTCAGCTCCCAGTCCCTGTCACCTTGCAGCCACGTCTCTGTAATGGCCACCAGATCATATCCATTTGTGCTGATCTGTGCCACCAGCTCATCCACTTTATTCCGAATGCTTCGTGCATTCAGATAAAGTGCCTTCATCCCAGCCTTCACCTGGACCCTATTTGCCAGAACACCACCAACCATACTCACGCCCCCTACTCCTTTTATTATTGGGACATCCTTGGCCTCTTCCCTTACCTGTACCCTCTCCTTTACTTTAGACCCCGTAATGTCACCTACCCTCGCACCCTCCCCCCCCCACTAATTAGTTTAAAGCCCTGTCTACAGTCCTATCTACACAGGACTCTGGTCCCAGCACGGTTCAGACCAACCCCATCCCACCTGAACAGGTCCCACCTACCCCAATACTGGTGCCAATGCCCCATAAATTCAAACCCATTCCTCCCACACCAATCCCTGAGCCACCCATTCACTTCCTTAATCCTATCAACCCTACGCCCGTCTGCACTCGGTTCAGGCAGCAGTCGAGAGATAACCACCTTGTCGGTTCTACTTTTTAATTCCGTTCCCAGCTTTTCATACTCCCTCCCCAGATCCTCAGTTCATCAACTCCAAGATCCGGTCAGAGGGTAAACATCCATGCTCAGCCCCAGGGATTTGCAAGCTAGCATCCCATTGGACAAATGGGTCACATGACCCATCAAGAAGAGCTGTTTATTGATAATACAGGATATGTATTCAGATGATGCCACTGAAAAGTAACATACAGAAAAATCAAAGGGGTCAACTTCAGATCATGGGGGCTCCAGAGGTAACAATATCACATCCCAGTAGTCACTTGTCTGAAACTGTTATGGACACTAACATGAAGTCAATACATTCAAGAGGCAAGGGGTGAGGAGATTTAATGAAGAGAAAGGTTAGCGTACTCAGGAATTTGATTCTATTATACTGAGTGACAATTGTCTCTGTTTCTTCACAGCAATGCCTGCAGACTTTATAATCAGATGAGACCCAGACCTTTGGACTGATTCAGGCCGCACCATTATCCGGACAATAATCTTGATGTACAGGACACGAATTGTGACTTTCCAGGTATGTTCCAAATTAACAAGAGTCTTGTATTTAAAAATATTAAGAGTGCTAATTGATCGAAGCTTTGTACAATAATGTTGGTATTTTGCATTCATTGTCCTGTATGAACTGGATTTTAGCTCAATAGTAGCTGAATGATGCCCACCAGTCACTGCACTTGTTCATTGGCTTTCTAGGAGCTTATGAACTGGGACCTGCTGTGCATAGAAAGCAGTTCTGGTGCAATACCCTCCAAAGATTATCTAGGGCCTGTGTAAGTGAGGCAGGCAGCTATGTACCCCCTTCAGCAATAAGGTTGAAGAATGATTGCCAAAGTGTGCAGAATCTAGAAAATGTCAATTAGAGTAACAAATTCAATGCAAAATCATACACTGAGAGTCAAATAGAGATGGGATTAAAAGAGCTAGCCAGCTTTAAAAGAAACAAAAAGTAAAAAAAAAGTTTTGTTTTAAATCTCCAGGAAAAATTTATCCTCAGGTGGTAAAGGCAAAGGTTAGAGATAATAAGGACTGTTTATCTCAGGTTAGACAAATGAGGGCGGAAGAGAAATAAAAAAGACTCAGATGTTTTTATTTTTGTAATAAAATCAGACTAGGAAAGTTACAGTGTTGGTGGCTTAAGAAAAGCACAAGGAAGACTGACATGACAGTGGGGTTTGTTAAAGTAGCAAAGTGGTTTAAGCTAAAGAGGTGCAAAAGATCCTCGACCAGAACCCAAATTACATTAGGATGTCAGACTAGATCCCGACACTGTTTCTATGTTGGCATAAACGTGAGGAAAGGATACTTCCTTCTCAGAATGATTTCACTGATAAAGTAGGAATCTTTAATAGTGAATCAAATTATAATTAATGTTTCAATATGACTCTAACAAATGAAGCAAATTAGCCATTAACGGTTGCACAATACATTAAAACAAAGAGGAACGAATTTTAACTTCTAACTTATCACAGTTTGAGTTCCAAATAAGCAACTTTTTTACTTGACTTAAATGCTACTTTAAATATAGTTAGCAATCATAAATATACTTGCTATAATGAGTGTAGACAGTCTTGAAGCTTCAGAGAGAGGTAGAATTCCAGAAGTCAGCAAATCCTCCGTTAAACCAGCCTTCAGCTGCAAAATTAAACAGCTGTCTGTAAAAGCTGTTTTTCTCAACTGGAAGTCTGCACATAAACCATATCATCACTAGACCCTGTCAATCACTCTAATCAGAAATCCTAGGGGGACTCAAGTAAACAGAAGTCCATTAATTCTATTGAAATCTAACCTCTACTCTCAAGACTAAAATGAATAATTATCTTGCACTCCCAATATCTCAGTTGCACTCCCCATACGTGATGACTATCTGTCGCATAAAGCTGAATTTTTAAACATTCCCCAGAAACACAAAAAACTATATATGGATAACATTATTATCATCACAGTTAAAGCAGTTGGGAACAGTGTAAACAGCAGTCAAGACAAACAAATCACATGGTGATAGTTATAAAATCTGGATACCAAATTTGTTCTTAAAAGTGGAATGGTAGCTTTGCTTCAAGGAGTAATTTAGAAAACCTACATTGGATTTCAGAATGCAAACCACTCATAGAAAGGATTGTTATGAAAGAAGAGTTTAAAGCTTGTTTTTTTGGAGCAGAGTTTGGAAACTCTCATATGACAACCATCTGGGGAGATTTGAAGACAAATTAATGGGCATTCACTTGGGTTCACTTGGTTCTATAAACCAAAAAAGAGTGGCTAAAGTAAACATTGGTCCTTTAGAGGATGAGAAGGGGAATGCAATAACTGGAAATGAGGAAATGGCTGAGGTATTGAACAGGTATTTTGTGTCGGTCTTCATAGTGGAAGACACAAATAACATGCCCAAAATTGATGACAAGAAGGTTATGACAGGTGAGAACATAGAACCTATCATTATCACGAAAGAGGTAGTGTTGGGCAAGGTAATGGAGGGGCTAAAGGTAGACAAGTCTTCTGGTCCTGATGGAATGCATCCCAGGGAACTAAAAGAGATGGCGGGAGAAACAGCAAATGTACTACTGGTAATTGACCAAAATTCACTGGACTCTGGGGTGTTCCCACAGATTGGAAAACAGCAAATGTGACGCCACTGTTTAAAAAAAGAGGTAGACAAAAGGTGGGTAACTATAGGCCAGTTAGCTTAACTTCTGTAGTCGGGAAAATGCTTGAATCTATCATCAAGGAAGGAATAGTGAGACATCTGGATATAAATTGTCCCATTGGGAAGATGCAGCATGGGTTCATGAATGGCAGGTCATGTTTGACTAATTTGATGGAATTCTTTGAGAACATTACATGTGCAGTGGACAATGGGGAACCTGTGGATGTGGTGTATCTGGATTTCCAGAAGGCATTTGACAAGGTGCTGCACCAAAGACTGCTATATAAGGTAAAGGTGCACAGTGTTACGGGTAATGTATTAGCATGGATAGAGGATTGGTTAACTAACAGAAAGCAAAGAGTGACAGTAAGTGGGTGTTTTTCTGGTTGGCGATCAGTGACTAGTCGTGTCCCTCAGGGATCAGTGTTGGGACCGCGATTGTTTACGATTTCCATAGATAATTTGGAGTTGGGGACCAAGTGTAGCATGTCAGTTTTCACAGATGACACTAAGATGAGTGGCAGAGCAAAGTGTGCAGAGGATGCTGAAAGTCTACAAAGGGCTATAGATAGTCAAAGTGAGTGGGTGAGGATCTGGCGGATGGAGTGCAATGTTGGTAAATGTGAGTTCATCCATTTTGGCAGGAATAACAGCAAAATGGACTATTATTTAAATGGTTAAAAAATTGCAGCATGCTGCTGTGCAGAGGGACCTGGGTGTCCTTGTGCAGGAATCTCAAGGAGTTGGTTTGCAGGTGTAGCAGGTAATTAAGAAGGCAAATGGAATTCTGTCCTTCATTGCTAGAGGGATGGAGTTTAAAAGCAGCGAGATTATGTTACAGCTGTATAAGGTGCTGGTGAGGCCACACCTGGAGTACTGTGTATAGTTTTGGTCTCCTTACTTGAGAAAGGATATACTGGCACTGGAGGGGGTGCAGAGGAGATTCACTAGGTTGATTCCGGAGTTGAGAGGATTGGCTTATGAGGAGAGACTGAGCAGACTGGGGCTACACTTACTGGAATTCAGAAGAATGAGGAGAGATCTTATAGAAACATATAAGATTATGAAGGGAATAGATAAGATAGAAGCAGGGAAGTTATTTCCACTGGCAGATAAAACTAGAACTAGGGGGCATGGCCTCAAAATAAGAGAAAGAAGATTTAGGACTGAGTTGAGGAGGAACTTCTTCACATAAAGGGTTGTGAATCTATGGAATTCCCTGCCCAGTGAAGTAGTTGAGGCAAGCTCATTGAATGTTTTTAAGGCAAGGATAGATAAATTTTTGAACAGTAAAGAAATTAAGGGTTAAGGTGAACAGGCGGGTAAGTGGAGCTGACTCAACAAAAAGATTAGCCATGATCTTATTGAATGGCAAAGCAGGCTCAAGGGGCCAGATGGCCAAATCCTGCTCCTAGTTCTTATGTTCTTATGTTCAGTGTGGACTGTGTATTTGACCACAGTCACCTTGTGTGCCAGAAGGACTTTGTGTTAAGATGTATTTTGCAATCCTTGTTTATCTTAAAATCTGTGTATATTTATTAAGCTAAGCCGGAGTAAGAGAATATTATATCATCATCAAACTTTTCATGGGTAATAAATATTTTTATTTATTCTTGTTAAAACTAATCAGTGCCTTGTGACTCTGTTCCTCCATGTTTCCTAAACTGGATGGGCCCTTCCTTTCCAGTTATAAGACCAATAGTAACTAAGAACTTACAGTTAGTGCCAAAATGTAAGAAAGAAACCTAATCAAACATCTGTAGAGTTTGCAAGAGAAGAACCATTCCCTAGGATTAATGGGAACTTTTATTCCAAGATGGCTCCCAAACAATGGTTAAGCCATCTGGATATTCAATAAGGAAGAAGTAAGCTCTTCCTTAAGAGAGAACAAAAATAATGCATCAATCCAGGCTTTTCTTTTGAACTGTACATTTGCTTAGATGGAAGTAAGAAATGATGGGTGGCCATTACGTTGTTGAGATGGGATCACCTGGTATTGTTCCTGCTCCATTAAATTGCTGTTGAGTATTGAGGTAACAGATAGGAAGGGCCCATTTGTCAAACAAAGCATCCAAACAGCTATGGTATACAACATGAATGTAGTACATGTCACTGGTTGATTTTCCTCTTCCTTGGTAGGCAGTCTGAGAATACCCTCTATCAGCCTGAGATTCAAGTAACATACAAATAAAGCTTATTTATTAATGTCACAAATTGGCTTACATTAACACTGCAGTGAAGTTACAGTGAAAATCCCCTTGTCGCCACACTCCGGCGCCTGTTCGGGTATGCTGAGGGAGAATTTAGCATGGCTAGTGGAATACTGCGTCCAGTTCTGGTCGCCCACACTACCAGAAGGATGTGGAGGCTTTGGACCGAGTACAGAAAAGGTTTACCAGGGTGTTGCCTGGTATGGAGGGTCTTAGCTATGAGGAGAGATTGGGCAAACTGGGGTTGTTCTCCCCGGAAAGACAGAGGATGAGGGGTGACTTAATAGAGGTGTATAAAATTATGAAGGGTATAGATAGGGTGAACAGTGGGAAGCTGTTTCCCAGGTCGGAGGTGATGAACACAAGGTGACACGGAGGCAACCATTGAGCAAGGGGCAGAGGGGTGCAGTTTTAGTTACTTGGAAGCAGTGGATCTCACTGGGACCAAGGGAAGGAACTTTGGGGTATAGGAAGCTGGGGGGTGGGGGCGTTGGTTAGAGGCTGGGTTGTACAGACAGGGCTATGTGGGATCAAGTGGAGAGCTGAGGGTGCGTCTGGGAGGAGGGGAGGAAGGTGGGGACAGTGGGATGAGGGTGTTGGGGCAGAGGTACAAACTTGGTAGATGGTAGGCATCCAGTTGAGGGAGTCAGATCTGAACCTCCCAACCTATGAAGGAGTCAGCCTATGAAGGAGACATCCTCTTCTTATTTTTTTGGACCCTAGCACCAAACCAAATTACCTGTCACTGTCCTCCTCCCGCTGGCCAGAAAAATATCACCAGGTGGGAAGGCCATCAAATCGCCCATTTAGTGGCCTTAGTTGGTGCCAGGATGGACAGAGTATAGTCTATTAAATCAGGGTTAGGTCAGAGTGGGTGGTTAGGATATTGAAAAGCAACCTCAGAATATGCTGGGCCCTCCTACCTGTCAACTGCCCACAGAGGACTGCCCCAGGGATATGAGCATATCAGGTCAGTATAGACATGTCAGTACTGTTCTGTGTGAGAGTGCATCTTTCAGCTGAGCCGTCAGCTGTCCTCTCAGAGAGGAAGGAAAAGATTTCATGGCACCATTTTGAAGAGGTGAGGATGTTCCCCCTGTCCTTGAATAGGGGTTGGCCATTTCTCCACTTGCTCAGCTGTTGCCCAACTTCAAGAATTTATCATTAGTAATAATTCCTTAGCTCTATGTCTCCCGATAATTTTAATTTTAGAGTCTGGCATCTGGATTTGTCGGGAACCATTTATCTGATGGAAACATTTCTGCTGTTTTTCCAGGTTGGTAAAAAGTATTGATTCAGCATCTGATCTCTCCACCCAGTTGTCATTTGTGAAGGAAATAACGATAGATCCTCACCAATTCAGACTGTCCAAGCGAGCCTGACACCGAGCTCACTGAGGGCAATATGCTCATTCCTCAATGGAGTCCCTAGATTTACAACAGCAACCCAGTTCAGTAAACATCATCACACAAAATAAAAGACCTTTGACTGACTGATCACTCAATAAAACAACAACAAACAAAAAATAGTTTTTTGTCATTTTGATTTGTGTAAGCACTTAATTTTATCAGAGTTAACACCCATGTTACTTTATTAGCACTGAGTTTTAACAGTTTGGACACTTCCTCAAAGACCTGATAATAAACAGTGACCATAATTCCCTCGGGAAAATGGCAGTGTTTCCTGCGGCTGGGATTCGCCCACCTGAAAGAGGCTAATAAATTCATTTTGACCAACCCTCTGGCCAGCTCTGCTGTTCCCAGACTGGAGAGGGTGGAGTGAGCTCCACGCTCAGAGATAGCCCCATTCCCTGTCACCACCCCCTTCCCCTGCAAAAAAATGATTTCTTCAAAATGATTGCGGTTTGCAAAAGAGGAAGTTAAACCACAGGCTGTCCACTAATCGGGCTTACACTCTGTCAACATTGCAGTCAGGATCAATGACTTGAGCTGTAATGAACTGTGAAGGGAAACAAAAATAAACACAGGTGGCTGGACGATGATAGAAATCACTCAAGCTGCCAATGAGAACATAAGAACATAAGAAATAGGAGCAGGAGTAGGCCATCTAGCCCTTCAAGCCTGCCCCGCCATTCAATAAGATCATGGCTGATCTGAAGTGGATCAGTTCCACTTTCCCGCTTTCTCCCTTATTGCAGAAGGTCGAGGGACATGGAGTTGGGGGTAGGGTGTTAGCGTGGATAGAGGATTGGTTGTCAAATAGGAGGCAGAGAGTGGGGATCAACGGGTGCTATTCGGATTGGCGGATGGTGACTAGTGGAGTGCCCCAGGGGTTGGTGCTGGGGCCTCAGCTTTTTACCATTTATATAGATGATCTGGAGGAGGGAACCGAGTGTAGGGTGTCAAAATTTGCTGATGACACCAAGATTGGTGGAACGGCAAATTGTGCGGAGGGTGTGGAAAGTCTGCAGAAGGATCTAGATAGGCTGGGCGAATGGGCCAGGAAATGGCAAATGGAATTTAATGTTGGCAAATGTGAAGTTGTCCACTTTGGTAGGAATAATGGTAGGAAGGACTATTACTTACGTGGCGAAAAACTGCAGCAGGTGACGGTGCAGAGGGACCGCGGGGTCCTTGTGCATGAGTCACAAAAACCCAGCTTGCAGGTGCAGCAGGTGGTCAGGAAGGCAAATGGGATGCTGGCCTTCATAGCGAGGGGGATTGAATATAAAAGTAGGGAGGTCTTGCTGCAGCTGTATAGGGCATTGGTGAGGCCGCAGCTGGAGTACTGTGTGCAGTTTTGGGCGCCGCACCTGCGCAAAGATATTTTGGCCTTGGAGGGAGTGCAGAGGAGGTTTACTAGGCTGATACTGGAGTTGAGGGGGTTGAGCTATGAGGAGAGGCTGAATAAACTAGGCTTGTACTCGTTAGAGTTTAGAAGAATGAGGGGAGATCTCATTGAGACGTATAAGATGATGAATGGGATGGATAGGATAGAGGTGGAGAGACTCTTCCCGCTCAAAAAAGACAGTAGGACTAGGGGGCACAGCCTCAAGATAAAGGGGGGGCGGTTTAGAACGGAGTTGAGGAGGAACTTCTTCACTCAAAGGGTGGTGAATCTCTGGAATTCTCTGCCCGTTGAAGTGGTGGAGGCTGCCTCGCTAAATATTTTTAAGACGCGGGTTGATGGGTTTTTGATAAGAGAGGGGATTAAGGGTTATGGGGAGAGGGCGGGAAAGTGGAACTGAGCCACGACAGATCAGCCATGATCTTGTTGAATGGCGGGGCAGGCTCGAGGGGCTGGATGGCCTACTCCTGCTCCTATTTCTTATGTTCTTATGTTCTCCCCATAACCCTTAATTCCCTCATCTGTCAAAAACCTATTTACCCATGACTTAAATACATTCAGCGAGGTAGCCTCCACCACTTCAACGGGCAGAGAATTCCAGAGATTCACCACCCTTTGAGTGAAGAAGTTCCTCCTCAACTCTGTTCTAAACTGCTCCCCCCATATCTTGAGGCTGTGCCCTCTAGTCCTACTGTCCTTTCTGAGCAGGAAGAATCTCTCTACCTCTACCCTATCCATCCCCTTCATTATCTTATACGTCTCTATAAGATCCCCCCTCATCCTTCTAAACTCCAACGAGTACAGACCCAGTCTATTTAGTCTCTCTTCATAGTCTAACCCCCTCATCTCCAGTATCAGCCTAGTGAACCTCCTCTGCACTCCCTCCAAGGCCAAAATATCCTTGCGCAAGTGCGGCGACCAAAACTGCACACAGTACTCCAACTGCGGCCTCACCAGTACCCTGTACAGTTGCAGCAAGACCTCCCTGCTTTTATATTCTATCCCCTTCGCTATAAAGGCCAGCATCCCATTCGCCTTCTTGATCGCCTGCTGCACCTGCAGACTGGGTTTTTGCAACTCATGCACAAGGACCTCCAGGTCCCTCTGCACTGTAGCATGCTGCAGCTTTTCGCCCTTTAAATAGTAATCCCTCCTACTATTATTCCTGCCAAAGTGGATAACCTCACACTTGCTAACATTACTCCATGTGCCAGGTCCTCGCCCACTCGCTCAGCTATCCAGATCCCTCTGCAGACTTTCCACACCCTCCGCACAATTTGCTTTACCACTCATCTTCCTGTCATCAGCAAATTTCATCACCCTACACTCAGCCCCCTCCTCCAGACCATCTATATAAATGGTAAATAGTTGAGGCCCCAGTACCGATCCCTGTGTCACCAACCACCAATCAGAATAGCACCCATTGATACCAACTCTCTGCTTCCTATTAGACAGCCAATTCTCTATCCACGCTAACACCTTACCCCCAACTCTGTGCACCCTAACCTTCTGTAGCAACCTTTTGTGAGGCACCTTATCAAATGCCTTCTGAAAATCTAGAAACACCACATCCACCGGTTCCCCTCTGTCTACCGCAGTAGTCACATCCTCATAGAAATCCAATAAATTTGTTAAACACGACTTTCCCTTAATGAATCTATGCTGTGTCTGCTCGACCAAACCATTCTTTTCTAGGTGCCTCGCTATTTCTTCTTTGATGACGGATTCAAGCATTTTTCCAACTACCGACGTTAAACTAACCGGCCTATAATTCCCTGCCTTTTGCCTGCTACCTTTTTTAAACAGTGGTGTAACATTAGCCGTTTTCCAATCTTCCAGCACTTCCCCGGAATCCAGTGAATCTTGATAAATAATTACTAAGGCATCTGCTATCACCTCTGCCATTTCCTTCAGAACCCTGGGATGCATTCCATCCGGTCCTGGGGACTTGTTTACCTTCAGTCCCATTAGTCTATCAAGCACTATCTCTCTAGTGACAGTGATCGCATTCAGGCCCTCAACTCCTACCATCCTTCTATCTTTAATATCCGGCAAACTATTCGTATCCTCCTCCGTGAAGACCGAGGCAAAAAACTTATTTAAGACCTCAGCCATTTCCTCATCTCCCACCACTAAATCCCCCCTCTCATCCTCTAAGGGTCCAACATTCACTCTAGCCAGCCTCCTCTTCTTTATATATTTGTAAAAACTTTTACTGTCCTTTTTTATATTTAGTGATAGTTTAGCTTCATAGTCTATCCTTCCTTTCTTTATCAACTTCTTAGTCATTCTTTGTTGATTTTTAAACCTCTCCCAATCTTCTAATCGCCCACTACTTTTAGCCACTCTAAATGCATCAGCTTTTAATCTAATACTCTCCTTTAGTTCCTTAGATAACCACGGCTGGTTATCCCTTCTCCTACATTCCTTCTTTACCATTGGAATATACTTCTGCTGAGTACCGAAAAAGATCTCCTTAAAGACCCTCCACTGTTCATCAGCCGTCCTACCAACCAATCTGTGCCCCCAATCTACATTCACCAATTCTGCTCTCATCCTATCGTTCTCCCCTCTGTTCAAACAGAGGACACAGGTTCGGGACCCTACTTTCTCATCCTCCATCTGCATCAAAACCTCAACCATACAATGATCGCTGTTCCCAAGAGAATCCCTCACAAGAAGATCCCTAATTCTTCCTGCCTCGTTACACAACACCAGATCTAAGATAGCTCGCTCCCTCGTAGGTTCCATCACACACTGTTCAAGGAAACTATTCCGACAGCATTCCAAGAACTCTTCCTCAAGCCCACCACGTCCGACTCGGGTCAACCAATCAATATGCAGATTAAAATCCCCCATAATTATCGCCGTTCCATTTCTGCACGCATCATTTATTTGCTTGTTTATAGCCCGCCCCACCTCTAAGTTATTATTTGGGGGCCTATAGACCACACCCACCAGCGTCTTCCTCCCCTTACTATTCCTTATCTCCACCCACAATGATTCCACGTTCTGCTCTTTGGAGCCTATATCTTCCCTTACTACCGCCCTGATATTATCCTCAATTAACAGAACTACTCACTCCCCCTTTTTCCTCCCGCTTATCCTTCCTAAACACTTGATACCCCCGGACATTCAGCTCCCAGTCCCTGTCACCCTGCAACCACATTTCTGTAATGGCCACCAGATCATATCCATTTGTGTCGATCTGCGCCATCAGCTCATTCACTTTGTTCCGAATGCTTCGTGCATTCAGATAAAGTGTCTTTATCCAGCCTTTATCTGGACCCTATTTGAAGGAACGCTACCAACCTTTCTCATGCCCCCTACTCCCTTTATTATTGGGACATCCTCAACATTTTCCCGTGCCCGTACCCTCTCCTTTACTTTAGACATTGTAATTTCACCTATCCCAGCACCCTCCCCCCCCAGTTAGTTTAAAACCCTATCTACAGTCCTAGTTATACGATTTGCCAGGACTCTGGTCCCAGCACAGTTCAGACCAAGACCATCCCATCTGAACAGGTCCCACCTGCCCCAATACTGGTGCCAATGCCCCATAAATTCAAACCCATTCCTCCCACACCAATCCCTGAGCCACCCACTCATCCCTTTAATCCTATTTACCCTGTGCCAATTTTCACGTGGTTCAGGTAGTAATCCAGAGATAACCACCTTGTCGGTTCTGCTTTTTAATTTGGTTCCCAGATTATCATACTCCTTCTGCAGATCCTTAGTTCCCATTTTGCCTATGTCATTGGCACCCACATGTACCACAACGTCCGGAGTCTCACCCTCCCACTCCAGGTTCCTCTGCAGCTCAGATGAGACATCCTGGACCTGAGCACCAGGCAGACAACACACCCTTCTGTATTCTTTATCCTTGTCACAAAGGACTGTGTCTATACCCCTAACCACACTATCCCCAATTACCACTACATTCCTCTTTACTTCTTCCTCTTTGTCCTGTGTCTGCACCACTGTACCATAGGCAGTTTGCTCGTCAACCTTACAGCCCTCGTTCTTGTTCACACTGGGAGCGAGAACCTCAAACCTGTTGTGCAGATTCAGGGGCTGAGGCCTTTGGGTCCCCCCTCCTTCCTCCCAACTCCCCCCTCCTTCCTCTCACCCTTCCTCTCCACTCCCCCCCTTCCTCTCATCCTTCCTCCCCACTCCCCCCTCCTTCCTCTCACCCTTCCCCCCCAATCCCCCCTCCTTCCTCTCCACTCCCCCCCTTCCTCTCATCCTTCCACCCCACTCCCCCCTCCTTCCTCCCCGCTCCCCCCTCCTTCCTCTCACCCTTCCTCCCCACTCCCCCCTCCTTCCTCTCATCCTTCCCCCCCAATCCCCCCTCCTTCCTCTCCACTCCCCCCCTTCCTCTCATCCTTCCACCCCACTCCCCCCTCCTTCCTCCCCACTCCCCCCTCCTTCCTCCCCACTCCCCCCTCCTTCCTCCCCACTCCCCCCTCCTTCCTCCCCACTCCCCCCTCCTTCCTCTCACCCTACTCCCCACTCCCCCCTCCTTCCTCCCCACTCCCCCCTCCTTCCTCCCCACTCCCCCCTCCTTCCTCCCCACTCCCCCCTCCTTCCTCTCACCCTTCCTCCCCACTCCCCCCCCTTCCTCTCACCCTACTCCCCACTCCCCCCTCCTTCCTCTCCACTCCCCCCCTTCCTCTCATCCTTCCTCCCCACTCCCCCCTCCTTCCTCTCACCCTTCCCCCCCAATCCCCCCTCCTTCCTCTCCACTCCCCCCCTTCCTCTCATCCTTCCACCCCACTCCCCCCTCCTTCCTCCCCGCTCCCCCCTCCTTCCTCTCACCCTTCCTCCCCACTCCCCCCTCCTTCCTCTCAACCTACTCCCCACTCCCTTCACCTTCCTTACCACTCCCCCCTCCTTCCTCTCACCTTTGCTCCCCTCAGCAACACCCTCCTGTTCCTGACCCTCAGAGTTAGCCAGTCTAGGGGGTGTGAATCTCTCTTGTAACCCATTATCCAGGTTACACTCCCCCTCCCTGATGAGCCTCAGTGTCTGAAGCTCAGAGTTCAGTTCATCTGTCGAAGAAACAGAATTGAAGAAACGTCCCTCAACATCCGTTGATCCAGTGAGAACAAACCAAGTTTCTCCAACCTCTCCTCATAGCTAATACCCTCCATACCAGGCAACATCCTGGTAAATCTTTTCTGTGCCCTCTCCAAAACCTCCACATCCTTCTGGTAGTGTGGCAACCAGAATTGAACACTATATTCCAAGTGTAGCGTAACTAAGGTTCTATAAAGCTGCAACATCATTTGCCAATTTTTAAACTCAATACCCCGGCCGATGAAGGCAAGCATGCCATGTGCCTTCTTGACTACCTTCTCCACCTGCGTTGCTACTTTCAGTGACCAATGTACCTGTATATCCAGATCCCTTTGCTTATCAATATTCTTAAAGGTTCTGCTATTTACTGTATACTTCCTATCTGTATTAGACATTCCAAAATGTCACATTTATCTGGATTAAACTCCATCTGTCATCTCTCTGCCCAAGTCTCCAACTGATCTATATCCTGCTGTATCCTCTGATGGTCCTCATCGCTATCCATAAATGCACCCGTCTTTGTGTCGTCCGCAAACTTACTAATCAATCCAGTTACGTTTCCCTCCAAATCATTTATTGATATGTAGAGACATATTGAATAGGTGTAGGAAGAATAGGGTTGTTGTAGTGGGAGACTTTAATCTCCCTGGGGTGGATTGGAAGGTGCCTAGATCTGGGGGGGTCGGATGGGGAGGAATTCGTAAGATGTGTATTGGAAGGATCCTTGGAGCAGTATGTAGGTAGCCCGACTAGAGAGGGGGCTACACTGGATTTAGTTCTGGGAAATGAGCTGGGTCAGGTGGTTGAGGTTGCGGTAGGTGAACATGTGGCTAATAGTGACCACAATTCTGTCTACTTTAGGATACGAATGGAAAAAGATGAAAGCTGTCCTAAGGGGAGGGTGCTAAATTGAGGGAAGGCTAGATACAGCCAGATTAGGCAGGAGCTTAGGGATACAGACTGGAATAGGCTGTTGGAGGGCAAGACCACGTTAGGCATGTGGGAGTCTTTCAAGGGAAAACTGAAATGGGTGCAGGAAAGGCATGTGCCGGTTAGGAGGAAGGATGGGAAAGGTAGGATTAGAGAGCCGTGGATTACTAGAGATATAGAGGACCTCGTCAGGAAGAAACGAGAGGCGTATGTTAGGTCTAAGCAACTGGGAATGGAGAGATAATTGGAGGAATACAGAGAGAGTAGGAGGGATCTCAAACGGGGAGTTAGGAGGGCAAAAAGGGGGCATGAAATGGCTTTGGCAGGTAGGATTAAGGAAAATCCAAAGGCATTTTACTCCTATGTCAGGAACAAAAGGGTGTTTAGAGGAAAAATCGGTCCCCTCAGGGACATAGGAGGGGAATTGTGCTTAGAGTCCAAGGGAATGGGGGAGATCCTGAATGAACTTTGTGTCGGTATTCACGAAGGAGAGGGGCTTGGTGTCTTGTAATGTCTTGGAGGGAGCTGTGGATCAATTGAAGAAATTATCCATTACGAGGGAGGAAGTGTTAGGGTTTTTAGGCAGCATACAAACAGATAAGTCTCCGGGGCCTGATGGCATTTATCCCAGGCTACTTAGAGAGGCGAGAGATGAAATTGCTGGGCCTCTGACGCAAATCTTTGTCTCTTCTTTGGACACAGGTGAGGTCCCAGAGGACAGGAGAATAGCGAACGTGGTACCCTTGTTTAAAAAGGGTAGGAGGGATAGCCCAGGTAACTATAGGCCGGTGAGCTTAACGTCAGTGGTAGGCAAGTTGATGGAGAGGATTCTTAGGGATAGGATGTATGAGCACTTAGAGCGTTGCGATCTGATTAAGGATACACAGCACGGCTTTGTAAAGGGGAAGTCTTGCCTTACAAATCTGGCAGAATTTTTTGAGGAGGTGACAAAAACGGTCGACAAAGGATGAGCCGTTGATGTTGTATGTATGGATTTCAGTAAGGCGTTTGACAAAGTCCCTCATGGTAGATTAGTTGAAAAGGTTAAGACTCATGAGATACAAGGACAGGTATCTAGATGGATTGCAAACTGGCTGGGAAATAGGAGACAGAGAGTAGTAGTGGAAGGGTCCTTTTCTGGCTGGAGGTCTGTCACTAGTGGTGTGCCACAGGGCTCAGTACTGGGACCTCCTATTTGTAACATACATATATGATTTGGAAGAGTGAGTAGGTGGTGTGATCAGCAAATTTGCTGATGACACCAAGATGGCTGGATTGGCGGGCAGTGAGGAGCAGTGTCTGGCAATACAACGGGATATTGATAGGCTGGTATATTGGGCAGATATATGGCAAATGGAGTTTAATCTGGATAAATGTGAGGTGATGCATTTTAGAAGAAATAATGTAGGAGGGAGTTATATAGAACATAGAACATAGAACATTACAGCGCGGAACAGGCCCTTCGGCCCACAATGTTGCGCCGACCAGTCTTATTTTTAAAAAAAAACATTGACCCACTAATCTAAACCAATCCCTTTTCGTCCATAAACCTATCCACCAATCTCTTAAACGCCCCCAAACTAGGCTCATTTACAACTGCAGCAGGCAGGGCATTCCAGTCCCTCACCACCCTCTGGGTAAAGAACCTGCCCCTGACATCCGTCCTATAACTACCCCCCCTTAATTTAAAGCCATGCCCCCTCGTGCTAGATTTCTACATCCGAGGAAACAGGCTATCACCATCCACCCTATCTAAACCTCTAATCATCTTATATGTTTCTATAAGATCCCCTCTTAGCCGCCTTCTTTCCAGTGAAAACAACCCCAAATCCCTCAGTCTCTCCTCATAGGACCTCCCCTCCATACCAGGCAACATCCTGGTAAACCTCCTCTGCACCCTCTCCAAAGCCTCCACATCCTTCCTGTAATGTGGGGACCAGAACTGCACACAATACTCCAAGTGCGGCCGCACCAGAGTTGTGTACAGTTGCAACATGACGCTGCGACTCCTAAATTCAATCCCCCTACCAATAAACGCCAAGACACCGTACGCCTTCTTAACAACCTTATCTACTTGATTCCCAACTTTCAGGGATCTATGTACACATACACCTAGATCCCTCTGCTCCTCCACTCTATTCAAAGTCCTCCCATTAGCCCGATACTCAACACATCTGTTATTCCTACCGAAATGGATTACCTCACACTTCTCCGCATTAAACTCCATCCGCCACCTCGCAGCCCAGCTCTGCAACCTGTCCAAGTCACCCTGCAAACTACGACACCCTTCCTCACAATCTACCACACCTCCGACTTTGGTGTCATCAGCAAACTTACTAATCCACCCAACTATACCCTCATCCAGATCATTAATAAAGATTACAAACAGCAGTGGCCCCAAAACAGATCCCTGAGGCACACCACTCGTAACCGAACTCCATGATGAATAATTACCATCAACCACCACCCTCTGTCTCCTATCTGCTAACCAATTCCTGATCCAAGTACCCAAATTACCACCAATCCCATACATCTGCATTTTCTGCAGAAGCATACCATGGTGAACCTTATCAAACGCCTTACTAAAATCCATATATACCACATCTACTGCCTTACCCCTATCCACCTCTTTGGTCACCTTCTCAAAGAACTCAATAAGGTTAGTAAGGCACGACCTTCCCGCTACAAAACCATGCTGACCATCTCTAATCAATTCATTACTCTCCAAATAACTATAAATCCTATCCCTAATAATTCTTTCTAAAACCTTGCCCACTACAGAAGTAAGACTCACTGGTCTATAATTCCCAGGGAAGTCTCTGTTCCCCTTCTTAAACAATGGGACAACATTCGCTGTCCTCCAATCTTCCGGTACTATACCAGAGACCAACGACGACCTGAAGATCAGAGCCAGTGGCTCTGCAATCACCTCTCTTGCCTCCCATAGAATCCTAGGGTAAATCCCGTCTGGACCAGGGGACTTATCTATTTTCAACCCATCTAGAATATCCAACACATCCTCTGTATCAACTACAATACTTTCTATTTTACACCCCTTCACCCCAGTGACCTCCTCAGCTACATTCATATCATCCTGCGTGAACACCGAAGAGAAATAATGGTTCAATGCCTCTCCAATCTCTTCCGGTTCCACACACAACTTCCCCCTACTGTCTGTAACTGGCCCTAATCTTGCCCTAACCAACCTTCTGTTCTTGACATACCTATAGAACGCCTTAGGATTCTCCTTAATCCTATCAGCCAAAGTCATCTCATGCCCTCTTCTAGCCCTTCTTAACTCCCTCTTCAACTCCCTCCTAGCCAATCTAAAGCTTTCTACTGCACTACCCGAGCCCTCAAGCCTCATCCGAACATAAGCCTCCTTCTTCTTCCTAACCAACAAATCAACTTTTTTTGTGCACCACGGTTCCCTAGCCCTACCAATTCCTCCTTGCCTGACAGGGACATACCTATCAGAGAACCGCAGTAGCTGCTCCTTGAAAAAACTCCACATTTCAGACGTTCCTAGTCCCTGTAATCTCCTAGTCCAATCAATGCTTCCTAATTCTCTCCTAATGGCCTCATAATTACCCTTCCCCCAGCTAAAACTACTGACCCGAGGTTCATGCCTGTCCCTTTCCATCACTAAGGTGAACGTAACCGAATTGTGGTCACTATCACCAAAAAGCACACCAACTTCCAAGTCTAGCACCTGGTCTGGCTCATTTCCCAGCACCAAGTCCAATATAGCCTCACCTCTAGTTGGCCTATCTACATATTGAGTCAAAAAACCTTCCTGCACACTTTGAACAAAAACTGACCCCTCTAACGAGCTAGAGCTATAGCAATTCCAATCAATGTTAGTAAAGTTAAAATCCCCCATAACAATTACCCTATTACTTTCACTCCTAACCAGGATCGTCTCTGCAATCCTTTCCTCAACCTCTCTAGAACTTTTTGGAGGTCTATAAAAGACTCCCAACAGGGTGACCTCTCCTCTCCTATTTCTAATTTCTGCCCATACTACCTCAACAGACAAGTCCTCATTAAACTTCCTCTCTGACACTGTGATATAGTCCTTGACCAATAATGCTACTCCACCCCCCCTTCTACCTCCTTCTCTACTCCGACTAAAGCACTTGTACCCCGGCACCTGCAACATCCATTCCTGACCCTGCTCTATCCACGTCTCTGAAATGGCCACAACATCAAAGTCCCAGGTACTGGTCCACGCTGCAAGTTCATCCACTTTATTGCGAATACTCCTCGCGTTAAAGTATATACATTTCAAACCTCGCTCCGCCCCACCCCCACAATGCCGTGCAATGCCGTCCCCTTCTATGCCCCCCTCACTTTCACCCCCTCTACCCAGGATCCCACCCCCCCTCTGAATCAGTTTAAACCACTCCGCATAGCCTTCACAAATTTACCCCCCAGGATATTTGTTCCCCTCTGGTTCAGATGTATACCATCACTCTTATAGAGATCCCACCTTCCCCAGAATGAGCCCCAATTGCTCAAGTAATTAAACCCCTCCCTCCTGCACCATCCCCTCAGCCACAAGTTCAAACTTTCCCTCTCCCTATTCCTCTATGATAAAGGGTAGACCTATAAAGAGTATAGAAACGCAGCGAGACCTGGGGGTACAAGTGCACAAGTCTTTGAAGGTGGCAGTACAGGTGGACAAGGTTGTAAAGAAAGCCTATGGTATGTTAGCCTTTATAGGAAGGGGTATAGAATATAAGAGCTGGAGTCTAATGTTACAGTTGTACAGAACGTTGGTTAGGCCGCATTTGGAGTACTGCGTCCAGTTCTGGTCGCTTTACTACCGGAAGGACGTGGAGACTCTGGAGAGAGTGCAGAGGTGGTTTACCAGGATGTTGCCTGATATGGAAGGACTGGGTTATGAGGAAAGATTGAGCAAATTGGGGCTCTTTTCCCTTGAAAGACGGCGACTGAGGGGGAATCTAATAGAGGTATATAAGATTATGAAGGGTATAGATAGAGAAAACAGTGGTAAGCTTTTTCCTAGGTTGGAAACAAATATCACGAAGGGTCATGGGCTTAGGGTGAGCGGGGGGTGCGGGGGGAGGAATAATTGGGATATTAGAGGGAGGTTTTTCACACAGAGGGTAGTGGGGGTATGGAATGCTCTGCCAAGCAAGGTGGTGGAGGCAGGCACGCTGGAGTTGTTTAAGAGTAACTTAGACAGGCACATGAGCAGGGTGGAGATGGAGGGATATAGGAGATTGTTTTAAATAAGGTTCAGGAGCCTTGGGACATCCCTGGGAATCAATTGATTCCTATGGACCTTCCAACATATTTTCTGGCTCACTTGTTTCACCTGGGGATTCCCTTGAATGTGTGTCTAAGGATGTGGATGATACTGATGTTTTTCTCTTTTAATCCACAGGTGCTCTGGTCTGCCTTGCTGTCCAATGAGGAGCACACACACGATGGGTCGTACGAGGGCTGCTCTTTGTTGTTTCGAGAAGAGCCTCGTACTTCACGTCATTAGTGTGTGCTTAAACTGGACCAGATACTGGACAAGACATCAGCTCAGTGACTATCACTGATTGCTGTGCAGACACTTGGATTTGGGAGTTTGCACACTCTCCCCGTGCTTGTGTGGGTTTTCTCCGGGTGCTCCAGTTTCCTCCCATACCCCAAAGACGTTCTATTAGGCTGATTGGTGTAACAAATTGTCCCTAAATTAGTTTCCCTCAATGTGGAATGCCATAAGCATAGACAAGGGTCATGGGTGGAGAGGGGACTCAATGTTAAAATGGTGGTGTGGGCTCGTTGGGCCGAAGGGCCTGTTTCCTGGGCTGTTTTGTTCTTTGTTCTTTATATATTGCAAACAGCAAAGGTCTCGGCACTGATCAGTTTTGGATCCACCTTGCCAGCTCACCTGTGATCCCATGCTACTTCACCTTCTGCACCAGTCTGCTATGAGGGACCTTGTCAAAGGCCTTACTGAAGTCCATGTAGACAACATCCACTGCCCTTCCCTCATCAATCATCTTCTTCTTCAAAAAACTCGATCAAGTTTGTGAGACGTGACCGCCCCTTCACAAAACCATATTGCTTCTCACTAATACGCCCACTTATTTCCAAATGGGAATAAATCCTGTCTTGAGGAATCCCCTCCAATAATTTCCCTACCACTGATGTAAGGCTCACTGGCCTGTAATTACCTGGATTATTCTCGCTATCCTTCTTAAACAAACAACTTTTAAAACTATTCGATAGAGGTTGCTGAGGGGCTTCACAGGTGCAGTCTGGGAGAAGTCGGACCAGCAAATCTACCACAGAAGCATTCCTCCAGTGATAAACTTCCCTGCACTTTGTCTTGTCATTGTTTGCAATCCGACCCACTATGGTGGTGTCGTCAGCAAACCTGACAATCGAATTGGAGGGGAATTTGGCCACACAGTCACAGGTGTGTAAGGGGTGTAGAAGGGGGTTGAGAACACAGCCTTGTGGTACACCAGTGCTGAGGATGATCGTGGAGGGGATGTTGTTGCCTGTCCCTTACTGATTGTGGTTTGTGAGTTAGGAAGTTCAGGGTCCATTCGCAGAGGGAGATGCCAAGGCCCAGGTCATGGAGTTTAAAGATGAGTTTTGTAGGAATAATGATGTTGAAGCCTGAGCTGTAATCATAGAAACATAGAAACTAGAAGTAGGAGGAGGCCATTTGGTGCTTTGAGCCTGCTCCACCATTCATTTTGATCATCAAATTCAATATCCTGACCACCCCGCCCCCGCTTCCCCCCCATCCCTCGAACCCCTTAGTCCCAAGAGCTATATCTAATTTATTCTTGAAATCAAACAACATTTTGGCCTCTGTGGTGGTGAATTCCACATTCACTACCCTCTGGGTGAAGAAAATTCTCACCTCAATTCTAACAGGTATACCCCTTATCCTCAAACTATGACCTCTAGTTCTGCATGGCCCCACCAGTGGGAACATTCTTTCTGAATCAACCCTGTCCAATCCTGTTAGAATTTTGTAAGTTTTAACTGGCTTCCATCTCTCTTCCAAATCCAGAAATACCCAATTGAATGTGGTTTGCAGGTGATGTCCCATCGTAAGTCAATCAGCATGAGCCTTGTGGTTGTATTTGCCTTGGAATTGGATTGACTTTGAGCTTGCTTCTTCATTGACGGTTTGAATGTTGGTACAGCTTGTTCTGTAAACCCATTGAACGCTGGATGATAAGGTGCTGAGCGAACATGGCAAAAACTATTTGACCTTCCAAATTTCTGAAACTTGTCCACTGTAAATCATAGAATTATACAGGATATCGAGTTGGCCCATCGAGTCTGCACTGTGAGAAACTTGACCTTCTACTTAATCCCATTTACCAGCGCTTGGCCCTTGGCTCTGAATGTTATGATGCACCAAGTGCTCATCCAGGTTCTTTTTAAAGAATGTGAGGCATTTCGCCTCCACCACCCTCCCCAGCAGCACATTCCAGACCATCACCTGGGTAAAAAAGCTTTCCTCACATCCCCTCTAAACCTTTTGCCTCTTACCTTAAATCTATGCCCTGTAGTCATAGATCCCTCCACCAAGGGGGAATGTTTCTTTCTGTCTACTTTACCAGCACCCTTTATAATTTTATATATCGCAATTATGTACCCCTCAGTCTCCAGTCACTCAGAAACAAAAATCTTCACAGAATTAGTAGATATGGTAAAAAATATTTACTGTTCAAAGCCACCAGGAATCATGCAGAGGTATAAATTCAATTTGACTGCAAGAGCTCCTGGAGAAGTAATCGCTGCTTTTGTGGTCATATTATGGCAAGTTGCAGAATATTGTGAAGTTGGCTCTGCTCTTAATGACATGCTAAGAGACCGGTTGGTATATGGGGTGGGTGAATAACACTGCTATCCAAAAACGAATGGTTGGCAGAGTTTGAGATAATGCTAAAGAAGGGACTGGACATTGCTTTGACAACGGAAAGCACAGAAAAGGGAACTTTGGAGCTTCAATGTCTGTAAGGTGATGAAGTCTACTGGATCCAGAGAGAGGCTGCAAGTGGCAGCAGTGCAAGGATTGAAATAGCAGGGTTTGATAAGCAGAGACATGCAGAAAGTGGGAGAATACAGAAATGCAACAGATTTATCCACAGCCTAAAACCAGTGAAGGTCGGTACGATAGATGTGGCTGAGTAACCGCAGTTTTAAGGAGGCTATGTGTTTTGCCTGTGATAGAAAGGTGGTTGGAGAACAAAGTTATTAATCTCTTCACCTGGCTTGGTGGTATTGGTAGAATCAGGGATATGCTGGGCCAGAAGGTTACAGATTGTGGTTAATGGCCCACAGCACCTCATGGATGCCCAGGCTTGAGCTGCTAGATCGGTTCAAAGTCTGTCCCATTTAGCAGAGTGCTACACAACACCATGGAGGCTATTCATAAGAACATAAGAAATAGGAGCAGGAGTAGGCCATCTAGCCGCTCGAGCCTGCCCCGCTATTCAATCAGATCATGGCTGATCTGTCGCTGCTCAGTTCCACTTTCCTGCCCTCTCCCCATAACCCTTAATCCCCTTGCTTATCAAAAACCCATCAACCTGCGTCTTAAAAATATTTAGCGAGGCAGCCTCCACCACTTCAACAGGCAGAGAATTCCAGAGATTCACCACCCTTTGAGTGAAGAAGTTCCTCCTCAACTCCGTTCTAAACCACCCCCCCTTTATCTTGAGGCTGTGCCCTCTAGTCCTACTGTCCTTTCTGAGCGGGAAGAGTCTCTCCACCTCTATCCTATCCATCCCATTCATCATCTTATATGTCTCAATGAGATCTCCCCTCATTCTTCTAAACTCTAACGAGTACAAGCCTAGTTTATTCAGCCTCTCCTCATAGCTCAACCCCCTCAACTCCGGCATCAGCCTAGTAAACCTCCTCTGCACTCCCTCCAAGGCCAAAATATCCTTGCATAAGTACGGCGACCAAAACTGCACACAGTACTCCAGCTGCGGCCTCACCAGTGCCCTATACAGCTGCAGCAAGACCTACCTACTTTTATATTCAATCCTCCTCGATATGAAGGCCAGCATCCCATTCGCCTTCCTGACCACCTGCTGCACCTGCAGGGTGGGTTTTTGTGACTCATGCACAAGGACCCCGAGGTCCCTCTGCACCGTCGCCTGCTGCAGTTTTTCTCCACGTAAGTAATAGTCCTTCCTACCATTATTCCTACCAAATTGGACCACCTCGCACTTGCCAACATTAAATTCCATTTGCCAGTTCCTGGCCCATTCGCCCAGCCTATCTAGATCCTTCTGCAGACTCTCCACACCCTCCATGCAATTTGCCGTTCCACCAATCTTGGTGTCATCAGCAAATTTCGACACCATACACTCGGTTCCCTCCTCCAGATCATCTATATAAATGGTAAATAGCTGAGGCCCCAGCACCGACCCCTGAGGCACTCCACTAGTCACCAACCGCCAATCCGAATAGCACCCATTAACCCCCACTCTCTGCCTCCTATTTGACAACCAATCCTCTATCCACACTAACACCCTCCCCCAACTCCATGCCCCCTTACCTTCTGCAATAACCTCTTGTGAGGTACCTTGTCAAACGCCTTCTGAAAATCAAGAAAGACCACATCCCTGGCTCTCCTCTATCCACCGCCCTAGACACATCCTCATAGAACTCCAGTAAATTTGTCAGACACGACTTTCCCTTAACGAAACTGTGCTGCGTCTGCTCTATCAAACAATTCCCCTCAAGATGCCTCGCTATTTCCTCCTTGATCACGGATTCTAACATTTCACCTACAACAGACGTTAAACTAACCGGCCTATAATTCCCTGCCTTTTGCCTGCCATCCTTCTTAAACAACGGCGTAACATTAGCCGTTTTCCAATCTTCTGGCACTTCCCCGGAATCCAGCGACGTTTGGAAAATAACCACCAAGGCATCCACTATCACCTCCGCCATTTCTTTCAGAACCCTTGGATGCATTCCATCCGGTCCTGGGGACTTGTCCACAATCAGTCCCTCCAGTCTGTCGAGCACCGCCTCTCTAGTAACAATAATGTCATTGAGACCCTCCAGTCCTAACACCTTTCCATCGTTAGCACCCGGGAAATTATTCACGTCCTCCTCTGTGAAGACCGAAACAAAAAAGTTATCGCTATTCTCAATGTGAAGACGGCGTTTTGTCTCCAGAAGGACTGTGCAGTGGTCGCATCTCTGTCCTCGGGTTGCATGGTGACACAGCGGTTAGCATTGCTGCCTCACAGCGCTGGGGACCAGCCTTGGGTGACTGTCTATGTGGTGTCTGCATGTTCTCCTCATATGTACATGTGTTTCCTCTGGTTTCCTCCCACAGTCCAAAGATGTGCGGGTTAGGTTTAGTCACCCAAGGCTAGAGGGGAGCCCAGATCTCTGATGTTGTGAAGAAGCAGTGCTAACTCCTGTGCCATTGTGTCGCCCTAATGTCCTCTTCACGTCTTCTCATGGTGTAGGGCTGAGCAAAACATCCAACCAATGCGGTGCCACCCTCCTGAATGAAGTTTAATTTGTTGTATTTGGACACTTACTTGATTAATAAACATCAGGGACCACATTCCACTGGGCATCAATGTGATTTATACTCTTCCCATTTTTTTCAATCAAGATCTTTGGGGTAAAAGTTCAATGTGGCCTGTTTTAAAGCTTATCAGAAATTGTCCCTCACTCTTGATTGTAATAATAAACGTGATTGGCTGCTCATCTGATGGCAGCTATTGAATTGGGATAGAAAATGGAGGAAAATTGAATGGACAAAGTGGGGAAAGCTTGATGTTGTATTGTGAAGCAGGAAAGAGAAAGTGGACTTAATTTATCAGTCACAAGACTTACATTAACACTGCAATGAAGTTACTGTGAAATTCCCTTTCATTAAAAAGTAAAAAGAATTTGCTTAACTTTTCTTCAAATTTCTCAGGTTATTAATTTATGAAGGAATATGTAGTCCAAGTATAACTGAAAATCTAGTCAGAGCAGCGAGGCGCACTTTACAGTACGTCACCAATTTTGTAAATGAGGAGAGGATCCCACATTGTGTAGTTAATGGCTGCAAATGATAGCAGAACTCTGTAAGGACCAGTAAGCCTTACCTTTGCCACAATATCACAACTCCACACATTGGCTGACGCAATGATGATTTTGTGCCCAAAATACAGATGTGTGTTCCAGTTTTTGGAATCACTGAATTCCTGGCATTAACGGGACAGCACACAGGAAAGACAGTTGTTCACATTACAGTGAATATAAAGCCAGAGACATTTTAAAAGTGGTCCATCACTATCCATTCAAACAGGCAGTCTCGTCTCAGGCATTCAGCTTCTTCTGGTAAACCAACCCAGGGTTCTGACCTTCATGTCGTGCTGGTAAGCAGGGCTGCACAAAACTGGGATTTCTCAGTTAGATATGCTGCATTGAATTATTAACGGTATGGGTGACCCACTGCTCCAAGGTGCCTATGACTTAAAATGGTGGAACTCATGAGCTAGAGTTATCTGCCATTGTCCAATAGTCAGCATTGACCTGCAATAGCTTTAGTTAGGTGGTTACCATATAGAGTCATACAGTGCAGAAGAGGCCCTTCAGTTCACTGAGTCTGCACTAACACACATGAAACACCCGAACTCCCAACTAAGCCCACTTACCTTGAACGTTACGATGTACCAAGTCCTAATCCAGTACTTTTTAAAGGAAGTGTGGCAACCCACCTCCACCACCCTCCGCATTCTGGACTGTCACCACCCTCTGGGTAAGAAGATTTTCCTCATGCACCCCCCAAACCTCCTGCCCCTCACCTTGAACCTATGCCCTGTTGTAATTGACACTTCAACCATGGGGAATAGCTGTTCCTTATCCATTCTGTCCATGTCTCTCAGAATCTTGTACTGAGGCTGTCCCTCAGTCTTCTCTGCTCCAATGAAAACAGTCCAAGCCTATTCAACCTCTCCTCATAATGTAAATGTTCCACCCCAGGCAATATCCCAGTGAATCTCCTCTGCACCCCCTCCAGTGCAATCATATCCTCCCTATAATGTGACAACCAGCATTGCACACTGTACTCTAGCTGTGGTCACACCAAAATTCCATTCCACTCCATCATGACTTCCTTGTTTTTGTAATCTATACCGTGACTGATAACGGCAAGTGTCCCGTTTGCCTTTTTCACCACCCTACTAACATGCTCTTCTGCTTTCAGTGATCTGTGGGCAAACACAGAAAGGTCCCTTTGTCCCACAGGTCCTAGTGTCCTACCATTCATTGAGTACCTCCTTGTCAAATCACTCCTTCCAAAGTGTATCACCTCATACTTTTCAGGGTTAATAATTTTCCACTTCTTTGCCTAGTTGACCATTCCATCAATATCTTGTAGCCGAAGACACTCCACCCCACTACATAAAAGCAAATTACTGCAGCTACTAAAATCTGAAACCAAAAGAGAAAACATTGGAAAATTTCCACAGGTCAGACGGCATCTGTAAGGAGAGAAATGAGCTGACACCTCGAGTCCAGGTGACCCTTTGTCAAAACTAAAAGGCAGAGAAAGTGGGAGATATTTATACTGCAGGGGGAGGGAATGAAAGATGAGTCATAGCCACAGAAACCAGGGGAAAAGACTGCTGATGACTGTTCATAGAGAGAATAAAGGGTGTGAATGGCCAAACGGCAGAGAAACTATAAGCTGTAACAGATGGAGATATGGGGCGGGGGGGGGGGGGGGGGGGGGGGTGTCGGGTTGGTGGAAGAGAGGGAGGCTGGAATAGCACAGAGGTAGAATGTAGAAAAGGGGAAGTGGGGGGAGAAAAGGTAAGGGGAGGGGATGAAGTAGAGGAAAGAGTGGGGGGAGGGAAAAAAATGAAGTAAAGAAACAAAAGGTAGAGAACTGTAAAAAAATGAAAATAGAATGAAAACAAAAGGAGCTGAGGTAGGATAGAGCAAATCATTTGAAGTTGTTGAATTCGATGTTGAGACTGGAAGGTGTAAAGTGCTGAGGCAGAAGATGAGAGGCTGTTCCTCCAGTTTGTGTTGAGCTTCACTGTAACACTGCAGCAAGCCAGGGACAGACGGGTAGGCACTGGAGCAGGACAGCAACCGGAAGGTCAGCATTCTGATCGTTCCACCTCACTGTTTGGCCGATCTTTGTTATATCTGTAAACTTGCTAATCCTACTCCCCAGTCATCAATGTTATTTATATAAATGACAAATAATAGGAGGACCCAGTACAGACTCTGTGATACACCACTGGACACTGGCTTCCAGTCACTAAAGCAGCTTTCTGTCATCACTCTCTGTCTCCTATAATTCAAACACAAAACAGCGACTGACAAAACTTGGTTTTATTGAGTGAACGCCCTTTGGTAGTAATCCATTTGTTCCAGTCGCAGGCTTTCCTCTAAACAATAGCCTCTACCAAATAAACAGTGGCTGCCCATCATTGGCCGCCATCATGGCCAGGCAGTTGAGTAGTACCATTAGATCTCGCACTAGGTTGATTGGAGCATTTTTGAGAATTAATTTCTTCAGGTATTCTGGATCATTGTAATTGTCCAAGATTGCTTGCTCTTGTGGTTTTTCCTTCAGGATTCCAAACATATTCACCACGCGTTCTGAAAATTTGGGATGCGTATGTCTGCAGTAGCCCATGTTTCCCAGATTCTGCAGGGTTTGATTGTGACGCTGCATCATATTATTAAGCTCGCATGGACTCGATGAAACCTGGGGAACAAATAGTCAGGTGAGACATAATTCTTTGCAACATATCAGCCTTCTGTCATATTCTTGTTTACATGGGTTCTACTTTTGCCTGTAATGTTGCAGTACAGTGAAGCACACTATCGCTCTGAATAGGTTGTGAGGTAGCCCTCAATATTAATGGTAAGTTTGTCAACCCAGCACATTTTGACTTTAGCTACTGCTGGCCAAGAAAACACAATTTGTCCGTCATAAACAATAATTGAGGCAACAAAAATATTCATTTAATTGGTACACTAGTATAAAGGAAAATGGCTGAAATGAGATTGTTATTGCCAAGATTTTCCACTGTCAGAATGTTACCCAGCTATAAAAATGGGAAATGTTACTTCTTAAACTCATAAATAAGTTGTAATGTGTATCCCGAATTTGTTTCTCCTGAGTGTATATTGCTTCCCTAATAAAGCACTGGGTTTCCAGCACAGATCTAACCCATCATGTCTGCTGACACGGTGATCTCTCTGCTAAAATATTCCAGGAAAAAGTCTGACAACACCAGGTTTCAGTCCAACCGATTTATTTCATAGTAAACTCACAAGCTTTCGGGTTAGTCCCTTCATCAGGTCCATCCATTCACCTGACAAAGGGGCTAACCTGAAAGTTAGTGAGTTTACTATCAAATAAATCGGTTGGACTGAAACCTGGTGTTAGACTTTTTACTGTGTTTACCCCAGTCCAACACTGGCATATCCACATCAAAAATATTCCAGAGCACCTTTGAAACTTAAAGTTTTGAAAATTTGTTATTTCCTAGGGTAAAATTTAAAATTATTGCAAGTCATTTTCTTTTTAACAACTAGGAGGGGATGTTCACCGTCGGTCTCTCCATTTCTGTAAATTCAACTGCGTGGCATCAAATGGAACCAGACATATTCTGACAAGGCCCAAATGGAAAATGGAGCTTTTCACAACTTATTCTCATTCCCTGTGTTCAATATTGAAGCCCTGAGATTATTTAAAAATGATCATACTGTAAGCAGGCAGCATGAAAGGTAGGAGGGTGGGCTAAACAGGCTGGGAACTTTCTTGTACCTTAATTACCATGTTCATTTTATAACTGAGGCTTCAGTTGCCCTGCTGGGTTTCTAACTGTGCCAGAGGTTCACGAGGTCACAGACAAGACAGTACTGGGTAGAGTCAGAATTAATAACAGGTAATTGCTCTCAAAGTGTAAACAGTCGCTTCAACTGCCCAACACGCTCAACCCCTACAGTAATAGCAAATAGCCAATCAGCTATCGTAGGTTAGCCAGAATAATCGAGGATGGTACATGTGATGTTCACTGTATTCTATAAAAAAATGAACATTCCAGGTAATAAATTGCTTCTCTGAGTCTGTTATTTTATACATAAACCAGTCAATCCTGAGATTTTCCAGCCTGTGAATCACTTTGTGGTATCTATTACTCAATTGTTAAACCATCCAAATCCCTCAATTCAGTTACAATCTCTAACTCCTACAGCTGCTGCTGAACAGAAAGATCAAACCTTTATTCTGAGGACTCAAATAGAAGTGGTAGAAACAATACTTCATTTGTACATTCCAAAAGTATCATTTAATGAAGGAAGTCTCATAAAGTTAAAATTGTTGGCAATCAGGGACGGCACATGAGGCTGTGAGATAAAACATCAAAAAGCAGTGCTGTGATTCCTGCTGTTATTACCCACATAAACATCCTAATTCATCAATCTTATTAAGCTTGTCAAACTCAAGGCCACAGTCTCAGCTAAAAGTCATCTGTTTACGAGGTAACTCAGTTTAAAAACCGCTTCCAAACCCATATTTTCTCAATAACAAAGATTGTTTATTTTCATTGAGTGGAACTCTCCTGTCCCATCACGCCGCCTCCCCCCACGGGAATCGTAGCGGGCAGGGGGGACGGATACTGCGCAGGTCCATTCACCCCATACCGGATTCTGTGGTCTTGAGGTGTGTGTGGATGGGAAATCTCACCTACTGCCTGCTTTGGCTGCATCTGTTCACCAGATATGAAACTCTCATCCATGCCTTTATCCTCCAAGTTACCCAGCTGTGTACTTCAGCTGTAGAAAACTGCGTCAGCCCTTTCCTAATGTGTGCACTCATCAGTCTATCTTACTGACCAGGGTTTCAATTCCACAAATGCATGATTAAATCCCTCATGGCCTCCCACCTTCCTCCGCCTCCAGAACTGTCCACCTCACATTGCCCTCTTGTGCATCTCTTGCTCTCTTTGTCTCTGACTGGGCAATCCATTCCCGATGTCCCATCTGGATTTCTGTGGCCAGGCGCCCTCTGCCATGAGACAGTCTCTGTAAGCAGACACCTCCACATCCACTCAATAAAGGCCTATTGTGAGAAAGCAATAAGAAAGCACGATTGTCTTTAAACACAAACCATGGGCTGGAATTTACTATCAACCCACTGTGTGTTTCGAAGTGATGGCAGATGGCCCATCATTGGATCTTCGGGTTCCATTGTTGGCAATAGAGTTTCCTGTTAAATGCACCCCCTGCTGCTGTCAAACCTGTGGTGGGGGTGTGCCGTCGGCAGGACTGGAAGATCCCGCTGGCGTAAATGGCTGGAAAATCCCAGGCATTGTGTGAAGAAATGGATGTATAATAAACATTCAAGATCCTCCAAATGCTGCAGAGAAGATCCTGAGGACCCTGACCCCAATCCCAGCCTGACCCTGACCCCAATCCCAGCCTGACCCTGACCCCGCCTGACCCTGACCCCAATCCCAGCCTGACCCTGACCCAGCCTGACCCTGACCCCAATCCCAGCTTGACCCTGACCCAGCCTGACCCTGACCCCAATCCCAGCCTGACCCTGACCCCAATCCCAGCCTGACCCTGACCCCAATCCCAGCCTGACCCTGACCCCGCCTGACCCTGACCCCAATCCCAGCCTGACCCTGACCCCAATCCCAGCCTGACCCTGACCCAGCCTGACCCTGACCCCAATCCCAGCCTGACCCTGACCCCAATCCCAGCCTGACCCTGACCCCAATCCCAGCCTGACCCTGACCCCAATCCTAGCCTGACCCTGACCCCAATCCCAGCCTGACCCTGACCCCAATCCCAGCCTGACCCTGACCCAATCCCAGCCTGACCCTGACCCCGCCTGACCCTGACCCCAATCCCAGCCTGACCCTGACCCCGATCCCAGCCTGACCCTGACCCCGATCCCAGCCTGACCCTGACCCCGATCCCAGCCTGACCCTGACCCCGATCCCAGCCTGACCCTGACCCCGATCCCAGCCTGACCCTGACCCCGATCCCAGCCTGACCCTGACCCCAATCCCAGCCTGACCCTGACCCCGCCTGACCCTGACCCCAATCCCAGCCTGACCCTGACCCCAATCCCAGCCTGACCCTGACCCAGCCTGACCCTGACCCCAATCCCAGCCTGACCCTGACCCCAATCCCAGCCTGACCCTGACCCCAATCCCAGCCTGACCCTGACCCCAATCCCAGCCTGACCCTGACCCCGCCTGACCCTGACCCCAATCCCAGCCTGACCCTGACCCAGCCTGACCCTGACCCCAATCCCAGCCTGACCCTGACCCCAATCCCAGCCTGACCCTGACCCCAATCCCAGCCTGACCCTGACCCCAATCCCAGCCTGACCCTGACCCAGCCTGACCCTGACCCCAATCCCAGCCTGACCCTGACCCCAATCCCAGCCTGACCCTGACCCCAATCCCAGCCTGACCCTGACCCCGCCTGACCCTGACCCCAATCCCAGCCTGACCCTGACCCCGCCTGACCCTGACCCCAATCCCAGCCTGACCCTGACCCCGCCTGACCCTGACCCTGACCCCAATCCCAGCCTGACCCTGACCCCAATCCCAGCCTGACCCTGACCCCGCCTGACCCTGACCCCAATCCTGACCCCAACACCAACTGTGAGAACTGTGACCCTGACCTTGACCTTAACCCTCAGGACCCTGACCCTGACACACAGAAATGTTCAAATCTGTAAAAAGATGCTGACAAAAGATAAGTAAAAAACCAAAGGTGAGTTTCCATGTCTGCTGTAGACTTCCCCCATCCAGCTCCTATCAACTTCACAGAATCATACAATCCCTACAGTGCAAAAAGAAGCCATTCGGCCCATTACGTCTACACTGACAACAATCCCACCCAGGCTCTATCCCTTTTACAGCGCATATTTACCCTGCTAATCTCTCTAACACTAAGGGGAAATTTTAGCATGGTTAATCAGCCTAACCCACACATCTTCAGACTGTGGGGGGAAACCAGAGCACCCAGAGGAAACCCACACAGACACGGGAAGAATGTGCAAACTCCACACAGACAGTGATCCGAGGCTGGAATTGAATCAGGTCTCTGACGCTGTGAGACAGCACTGCTAACCACTGTTCCACCGTGCTGCCTATGAAAGGTGATATATGAAGAAATGCCAGTTTTTCCAGCTGCAATAGTAAAACCACAGACCCTAGCAGACCCCTGCCACAGCTTTCCCGGCAGCGTGGGGAGATGTCAATGGAAAATCCCATTTTCAGAGATGGGACCAAAAGATTCTGCTGTCAGCCAACAGCCCACCGTGAGAAACACGCAATGAGGGGGGCAGAGAATCCCACACAAGAGCAAGGAGCAAATAGGACGTGGTACAAAAAATGTCAAAAAGACAAAGGCACTGTATCTGAATGCACGAGGCACTCACTAGAAAGACAGATTACACAAGAGTGCAAATTGGTATAATATGATTGCAATGATAGAGAAATGTCAGCAGGCAGACTAAGGCTGGGAACTGAATATCCAAGCTTAGTCAATGTTTAAGAAGGACCGAGAAAAAGGGAAAGGAAGTGGGGTGGCATTGTTAATTAAGAATGAAATTAATGCAATGGTGAGGTATAGATAAAGAAGGGTAGGAGAAACTATGAAGCTGGGCTTGCGCTTAATATAAAAAAGGATAGCAAGAGTTTTTATAAATATATAAAAAGAAAGAGGCTGGCTAGGGTGAACATTGGTCCCTTAGAGGATGAGAGGGGGGACTTAGTGGTGGGGGATGGGGAAATGGCTGAGGCCCTGAATAACTTTTTTGTTTCTGTCTTCACGGAGGAGGACGTGAATAATTTGCCGGGTGTTAGCGGTGGAAAGATGGTAGGACTGGAGGGTCTTAATGACATTATTGTTACTAGAGAGACGGTGCTCGACAGACTGGAGGGGCTGATTGTAGACAAGTCCCCGGGACCGGATGGAATGCATCCGAGGATTCTGAAAGAAATGGCGGAGGTGATAGTGGATGCATTGGTGGTTATTTTCCAAACGTCGCTGGATTCCGGGGAAGTGCCGGAAGATTGGAAAACGGCTAATGTTACGCCGTTGTTTAAGAAGGGTGCCAGGCAAAAGGCAGGGAATTATAGGCCGGTTAGTTTAACATCTGTTGTAGGTAAAATGTCAGAATCCGTCATCAAAGAGGAAATAGCGAGGCATCTTGAGGGGAATTGCTTGATAGAGCAGACGCAGCACGGTTTCGTTAAAGGGAAGTCGTGTCTGACAAATTTACTGGAGTTCTATGAGGATGTGTCTAGGGCGGTGGATAGAGGAGAGCCGGTGGATGTGGTCTTTCTGGATTTTCAGAAGGCGTTTGACAAGGTACCTCACAGGAGGTTATTGCAGAAGGTCAGGGGACAGGGAGTTGGGGGTAGGGTGTTAGCGTGGATAGAGGATTGGTTGTCAAATAGGAGGCAGAGAGTGGGGGTCAATGGGTGCTATTCGGATTGGCGGATGGTGACTAGTGGAGTGCCCCAGGGGTCGGTGCTGGGGCCTCAGCTATTTACCATTTATATAGATGATCTGGAGGAGGGAACCGAGTGTGTGGTGTCGAAATTTGCTGATGACACCAAGATTGGAGGAAAGGCAAATTGTGCGGAGGGTGTGGAGAGTCTACAGAAGGATCTAGATAGGCTGGGCAAATGGGCCAGGAAATGGCAAATGGAATTTAATGTTGGCAAGTGCGAGGTGGTCCACTTTGGTAGGAATAATGGTAGGAAGGACTATTACTTACGTGGCGAAAAACTGCAGCAGGCGACGGTGCAGAGGGACCTCGGGGTCCTTGTGCATGAGTCGCAAAAACCCAGCTTGCAGATGCAGCAGGTGGTCAGGAAGGCGAATGGGATGCTGGCCTTCATCGCGAGGAGGATTGAATATAAAAGTAGGGAGGTCTTGCTGCGGCTGTATAGGGCACTGGTGAGGCCGCAGCTGGAGTACTGTGTGCAGTTTTGGGCGCCGTACTTACGCAAGGATATTTTGGCCTTGGAGGGAGTGCAGAGGAGGTTTACTAGGCTGATGCCGGAGTTGAGGGGGTTGAGCTATGAGGAGAGGCGGAATAAACTAGGCTTGTACTCGTTAGAGTTTAGAAGAATGAGGGGAGATCTCATTGAGACGTATAAGATGATGAATGGGATGGATAGGATAGAGGTGGAGAGACTCTTCCCGCTCAGAAAGGATAGTAGGACTAGGGGGCACAGCCTCAAGATAAAGGGGGGCGGTTTAGAATGGAGTTGAGGAAGAACTTCTTCACTCAAAGGGTGGTGAATCTCTGGAATTCTCTGCCCGTTGAAGTGGTGGAGGCTGCCTCGCCAAATATTTTTAAGACGCGGGTTGATGGGTTTTTGATAAGAGAGGGGATTAAGGGTTATGGGGAGAGGGCGGGAATGTGGAACTGAGCCACGACAGATCAGCCATGATCTTATTGAATGGCGGGGCAGGCTCAAAGGGCTAGATGGCCTACTCCTGCTCCTATTTCTTATGTATAGAATCAGATGGAGTAAAGAAGCAACAGAAGTGAAAAACCTTACTGGGAGTTACCGAGAAACCGCCAAATAGTAGAGGAAAAGTTGCGGGGGGCAGGGGATGGGAGGGGATAGTGGTGGAGAACAACATTGAATAGAAAATTTGAGATGCACAAGAGTGCTACAGTAATCTGGGTAATTTTAATCTACATAAATCAAATCACAGTATTGTGCTAGATTAATTCCTGGAATGAGTATAAGAGGGTGTTTAGACCAGTATATTGAGGAACTTACTAAGGAACATGCTATCCTAGATTTGGGATATCATGAGAAACAGTTCATTAATAATTTTGTTGTGTGAGGTCTTTTAAAAAACAGTGACCATAACATGACAGAATTACCCATTTGGATGGAAAATGAAGAAGCCCAATCTGAAGATTCTACAAAGACTACAAAGGTATGAAGTGGGAGTTAGCTAAGCTAGATTGGGGATTTTCATTAAAAGGCAGAATGGTGGATAGGTAAGGCTAACACTTAAGGAGTGAAGGAATATATTGCAAGTTATACATTCCATTCTGGTGCAAAAACAAGAAAAGCAGCCAAACTATGGCTTACAAAATTTTTTTTTATTCATTTGTGGAATATGGGCATCATTGGCTGGCCTACATTTAGTGTCCATCTCTAGTCACCATGAACTGAGTGGCTTGCTAGGCCATTTCAGAGAGCAGTTGAGTGCCAATGACATTGTTGTGGATCTAGATTTACATGTAGGCCTGACCAGGTAAAGATGGCAGATTTCCTTCCCTAACATTAGTGAACCAGATAGGTTTTTCCAATAGTCGACAATGGTTTCATGATCATCAGTAGATTCCAGATATTTTATTGAATTAAAATTCCACTATCTACCATGGTGGGATTCGAACTCAGAACACTGGTTGAGTTTCTGGATTAATAGTCTAGCAATAATATCACTAGGCCATTACCTTCCCCCATACATTGAAGCTAGCATTAGATAAAAGAGGAGTCCTATAAAGTTGCTAGAAAAAGATTGGGAGAAGTTTAAATTCATTGATGGGATGTGGGCTTTGTTGACTATGGCACCAGTTATTGCCCATACCTAGTTAGCCTTCAGGAGGTGGTGGTAAGCAACAGTTCCTGAGGTCGAGGTACACTCATAGTGCTGTTAGGGAGGGAATTCCAGGGTTTTGACCCAGTGACTGTGAACGAATGACAATATATTTCCAAGTCAGGCTGGTGAGTACTTGGAGGAGAACTTGCAGGTGAGGGTGTTCCCAGGTATGTGCTATTCTTGTTCTTCTAGATGGCAGTGGTTGCGGGTTTGGTAGGTGCTGTCGAAAGAACCTTGGTGATTCCCTGCAGTGCATTGAGTAGATGGTACACAATGCTGCTACTGATTATCAATGGTGAAGGAAGTGAATGTTTGTGGAAGGAGTACCAATCAAATGGGCTGCTTTGTCCTGGATAGTGTCAAGCTCCTTGGGCGTTGCTGAAGCTGCACCCATCCAGACAAGTGGAGAATATTGCATCACATCCTGATTGTGCCTTGTAGATGGTGGACAGGCTTTGGGGAGTCAGGAGGTGAGTTACTCACTGTAGGATTCCTAGCCATTTAATTGCTCATGGGAAATGAATGATTGTCCTTTGCCTCATTACGAATGCCAATTTTGGTGAACACATAATTAGCCTTCTCTGATGGAATGCCAAATATTGTGCAGCTGTGTTCTCCTTTACTATTGCCGATGTTCCCAAATTCTAAATCTCTATATATTACTCTGAGATGCAGTGACAATGAAAGAACATAACAACTTAAGAACTAGGAGCTGGAGTAGGCCATCTGGCCCCTCCAGCCTGCTCCGCCATTCAATAAGATCACGGCTGACCTTTTTGTGGACTCAGCCCCACTTACCCACCCACTCACCATAATTCCTTCACTGTTCAAAAATGTATCTATCCTTGTCTTAAAACACTCAATGAGGTAGCCTCAACTGCTTCACTGGGCAGGGAATTCCACAGATTCACAACCCTTTGTGTGAAGAAGTTCCTTTTCAACTCAGTCTGCTTCCTCTTATTTTGAGGCCATGCCCCCTAGTTCTAGTTTCATCCGCCATTGAAACAACTTCCCTGCTTCTATCTTATCCATTCCATTCATAATCTTATATGTTTATATAAGACCTCCCCTCATTCTTCTGAATTCCAATGCTCAGGACTAGAGGCACAGCCTCAAGGGGAGGGGCAGTTTAGATTGGAGTTGAGGAGGAATTTCTTCACTCAAAGGGTGGTGAATCTCTGGAATTCTCTGCCCGTTGAAGTGGTGGAGGCTACCTCGCAAAATATATTTAAGTCACGGGTGGATAGGTTTTTGACAGGCAAGGGAATTAAGAGTTATGGGGAGAAAGCGGGAAAGTGGAACTGATCCACTTCAGATCAGCCATGATCTTATTGAATGGCAGGCAGGCTCGAAGGGCTAGATGGCCTACTCCTGCTCCTATTTCTTATGTTCAATAAGTATAGCCCCAGTCTACTCAGTCTCTCCTCATAAGCCAACCCTCTCAACTCCGGAATCAATTTAGTGAATCTCCTCTGCACTCCCTCCAGTGCCAGTATATCCTTTCTCAAGTAAGGAGACCAAAACTGTACACAGTACTCCAGGTGTGGCCTCACCAGCACCTTATACAGCTGTAACATAATCTCGCTGCTTTTAAACTCCATCCCTCTAGCAATGAAGGACAGAATTCCATTTGCCTTCTTAATTACCTGCTACACCTGCAAACCAACTCCTTGAGATTCCTGCACAAGGACACCCAGGTCCCTCTGCACAGCAGCATGCTGCAATTTTTTAACCATTTAAATAATAGTCCATTTTGCTGTTATTCCTGCCAAAATGGATGAACTCACATTTACCAACATTGCACTCCATCCGCCAGATCCTCACCCACTCACTTTGACTATCTATAGCCCTTTGTAGACTTTCAGCATCCTCTGCACACTTTGCTCTGCCACTCATCTTAGTGTCATCTGTGAAAACTGACATGCTACACTTGGTCCCCAACTCCAAATTATCTATGGAAATCGTAAACAATCGCGGTCCCAACACTGATCCCTGAGGGACACGACTAGTCACTGATCGCCAACCAGAAAAACACCCACTTACTGTCACTCTTTGCTTTCTGTTAGTTAACCAATCCTCTATCCATGCTAATACATTACCCGTAACACTGTGCACCTTTACCTTATATAGCAGTCTTTGGTGCAGCACCTTGTCAAATGCCTTCTGGAAATCCAGATACACCACATCCACAGGTTCCCCATTGTCCACTGCACACGTAATGTTCTCAAAGAATTCCATCAAATTAGTCAAACATGACCTGCCATTCATGAACCCATGCTGCATCTTCCCAATGGGACAATTTATATCCAGATGTCTTACTATTTCTTCCTTGATGATAGATTCAAGCATTTTCCCGACTACAGAAGTTAAGCTAACTGGCCTATAGTTACCCACCTTTTGTCTACCTCTTTTTTTAAACAGTGGCGTCACATTTGCTGTTTTCCAATCTGTGGGAACACCCCAGAGTCCAGTGAATTTTGGTAAATTACCACTAGTGCATTTGCTATTTCTCCCGCCATCTCTTTTAGTTCCCTGGGATGCATTCCATCAGGACCAGGAGACTTGTCTACCTTTAGCCCCATTAACTTGCCCAATACTATCTCTTTCACGATAATGATAGATTCCTTTCCTGCCATAACCCTCTTGTCATCAATTTTTAGCTCGTTATTTGTGTCTTCCACTGTGAAGACCGACACAAAATACCATTCAATGCCTCAGCCATTTCCTCATTTCCAGTTATTACATCCCCCTTCTCATCCTCTAAAGGATCAATGTTTAATTTCACCACGCTTTTTCATCTTATATATTTGAAGAAACTTTTGCTATCTGTTTTTATATTCTGAACTAGTTTACTCTCATAATCCATCTTACTTTTCTTTATAGCTTTTAAGAGTTCCCAATCCTTTAGCTTCCCAATAATCTTTGTCACTTTGTAGGCATTTTCTTTCAGTTTGATACCCTCCTTTATTTCCTTAGATATCCATTCTTTACATAACACTTAGATGATCTTTTTTCTGTCCTTCCTTATCAGTGGTACGGAAGTTGGCTGAGCACTGTGAAAGCCCGATTGAAAATCCTCCACTGTTCCTCAATTGTCCCTATCATAAAATTTTTGCTTCCAGTCTACTTTAGCCAACACCTCCCTCATCCCTTTGTAGTCTCCTTTGTATAATTACAAGACACTGATATTGGATTTTACCTTCTCACGCTCCATCTGTATTTTAAATTCAACCATACTGTGGTCGCTTCTTCCGAGAGGATCCCTAACTGTAAGATCATTAATTATCCCTGTCTCATTATACAGGACCAGATCTAGGATAGCCTATTCCTTGGTAGGTTCCATTACATACTCTTCAAGGAAGCTATCGTGGATACATTCTATGAACTCCTCATGGTTGCCTTGACCGACCTGGTTTGACCAGTTGACGTATAGATTAATATCCCCTGTGATAGTTGCTCTGTCATTTTTGCATGCAGTTATTTCTTTATTTCTTGCCCCACGATGATACAACTATAGACTATGCCTATCAGTGACTTTTTCTCCTTACTATTTCTAATTTCCACCCAAATGGATTCAACCTTTTTTTCCATAGAACCTATATCATCTCTCAGTACCGCCCTGATGTCATCCTTAATTTTATAGCTACGTCACCTCCCTTACCCTCCTGTCGATCCCTCCGAACAGTCTGATATCCCTGGATATTTAACTCCCAGTCGTGACCATCCCGCAACCATGCCTCTGTAATGGCCACCAAATCATGCTCATTCGTAATGATTTGTGCTGTCAATTCATATACGTTGTTTTGAATGCTTCGAGCATTCAGATAAAATGCCCTTATGCTAGTTTTTGTATCTTTTTTTGAATTTTAACACTTCTATTAATAACATCTCCTAAGTTCACCTTCCTTGTAACTTTTACACTGATTTTTGATGTAGTTGGAACCTTCTCCCCACACTTTGTCCTTGCTCCTTGCTTCTCAGATTCCTTACATAGATTCCCATCTCCCTGGCATTAGTTTAAACCCTCCCCAATTGCTTCAGCAAACACTCCCCCTCAGACATCAGTCCCAGTCCTGCCCAAGTGCAACCCATCCAATTTGTACAAGTCCCACCTCCCCCAGAACCGGTCCCAATGCCCCATGAATCTGAAATCCTCCCCGACTCCATCTCTTCAGCCACGTATTTATCCAATATATCCTCTCATTTCTACTCTGACTAGCACGTGGCACTGGTATTAATCTTGAGTCACTACCTTTGAGGTCTGATTTCTTAATTTTCTTGTTAAGTGAAGACGTTGAACCCTGAATAATCCTTTAACAACACATTGTCTTTCATTTGCTATCTTCCAAAGGAGTCATCTTACTCCTTTCTCACTCAGCAGATTCACACTTCTGGCACTAACAAGTTAGAATGGACTCCCAGGAATGGCCTCTTAGCCCAGCAGGGCACTCCTCTCACATTATCTCAGACCAGATTCACTGGCATTTTTGATTCGAGTTATTACTATTATTTTGGTCCAGATGTTGATTCTCTACTATCACTTTTAAGTATAATTTAACACACTGTCTCACTCACTCATGTGCTTGACTTATACCCAGAACCTTACAATGAGGCTGGAACTCTCACCTTTTGTTCTCCAGCCTCCCCCAATAATACTGGATCCCATATTTGATCTGTTGGACATTCCTACCCTCCTCTCCCCAAACCCATTGCCTGAGATCTGCCCATCTTCCACTGTACCTCTCCCCACCCCATCCAGATGCTGTGTGTATTGTCGCACGGCTAGAGCACTACCCACTACTTTCTGCACCATCCAGGCTTATACTCACCTCGGGGCCTCTGACATGTCATTATGACGGGTTTGTTTTTGGAAAGCAGCAGTGATTCTGGTGAAACTGCAGAAAATGCAGATGCATGGGATTGAGTGTGATTTAGCGGTTTGGATCAGGAACTGGCTAGCTGATAGAAGACAGAGGGTGGTGGTTGATGGGAAATATTCAACCTGGAGTTCAGTTACAAGTGGTGTACCTCAAGGATCTGTTTTGGGGCCAATGCAGTTTGTCATTTTTATAAATGACCTAGATGAGGGTGTAGAAGGATGGGTTAGTAAATTTGTGGATGACACCAAAGTTGGAGGAGTTGTAGACAGTGAGGATGGATGTTACAGTTTGCAGAGGGACATAGATAAGCTGCAGAGCTGGGCTGAGAGGTAGCAAATCTCAGTCCAGCTCTGCAGCTTATTTATGTCCCTCTGCAAACTGTAACATCCATCCTCACTGTCTACAACTGCTGGCCTTCATAGCGAGGGGGATTGAATGTAAAAGTAGGGAGGTCTTGCTGCAGCTGTATAGGGCACTGGTGAGGCCGCAGCTGGAGGTGGCAAATGGAGTTTAATACGGAAAAGTGTGAAGTGATTCACTTTGGAAGGAGTAACAGGATTACAGAGTACTGGGCTAATGGAAGGACTCTTGGTAGTGTTGACGAGCAGAGAGATCTCGGGGTACATGTGCATAGCTCCCTGAAAGTTGGCACCCAGGTTGATAAGGTTGTTAAGAAGGCGTACGGTGTGTTAGCTTTTATTGGTAGAGGGATTGAATTTCGGAGCCGTGAGGTCATGTTACAACTGTACAAAACTCTGGTGCGGCCGCACTTGGAGTATTGCGTACAGTTCTGGTCACCGTATTATAAGAAAGATGTGGAGGCATTGGAAAGGGTGCAAAGGAGGTTTACCAGGATGTTGCCTGGTATGGTGGTAAGGTCTTACGAGGAAAGAACATAAGAACATAAGAAATAGGAGCAGGAGTAGGCCATCCAGCCCCTCGAGCCTGCCCCGCCATTCAATAAGATCATGGCTGATCTGTCGTGTCTCAGTTCCACATTCCCGCCCTCTCCCCACAACCCTTAATCCCCTCTCTTATCAAAAACCCATCAACCCGCGTCTTAAAAATATTTAGCGAGGCAGCCTCCACCACCTCAAAGGGCAGAGAATTCCAGAGATTCACCACCCTTTGAGTGAAGAAGTTCCTCCTCAACTCCGTTCTAAACCGCAACCCCCCTTTATCTTGAGGCTGTGCCCTCTAGTCCTACTGTCCTTTCTGAGTGGGAAGAGTCTCTCCACCTCTATCCTATCCATCCCATTCAACATCTTATATGTCTCAATGAGATCTCCCCTCATTCTTCTAAACTCTAACGAGTACAAGCCTAGTTTATTCAGCCTCTCCTCATAGTTCAACCCCCTCAACTCCAGTATCAGCCTAGTAAACCTCCTCTGCACTCCCTCCAAGGCCAAAATATCCTTGCGTAAGTGCGGCGACCAAAACTGCACACAGTACTCCAGCTGCGGCCTCACCAATGCCCTACACAGCCGCAGCAAGACCTCCCTACTTTTATATTCAATCCCCCTCGCTATGAAGGCCAGCATCCCATTAGCCTTCCTGACCACCTGCTGCACCTGCAGGCTGGGTTTTTGCGACTCATGCACAAGGACCCCGAGGTCCCTCTGCACCGTCGCCTGCTGCAGTTTTTCTCCACGTAAGTAATAGTCCTTCCTACCATTATTCCTACCAAAGTGGACAACCTCACATTTGCCAACATTAAATTCCATTTGCCATTTCCTGGCCCATTCGCCCAGCCTATCTAGATCCTTCTGTAGACTCTCCACACCCTCCGCGCAATTTGCTGTTCCACCAATCTTGGTGTCATCAGCTGAGGGACTTGAGGTTATTTTCATTAGAGAGAAGAAGGTTACGAGGTGACCTGATTAAGGCATACAAGATGATCAAAGGATTGGATAGGGTGGATAGTGAGAGCCTTTTTCCTCGGATGGTGATGGCTAACACAAAGGGACACAACTTTAAACTGAGGGGTGATAAATATAGGACGGATGTCAGAGGTAGGTTCTTTATTCAGAGAGCAGTAAGGGTGTGGAATGCCCTGCCTGCAGCAGTTGTGGACTCGCCAACTTTAAGGGCGTTCAAATGGTCAGTGGATAGGCATATGGATCACATTGGAATAGTTTAGGTTAGAGAGTCATTAGATTGGTTCCACTGGTCAGCGCAACATCGAGGGCCGAAGGGCCTGTACTGCGCTGTAATGTTCTATGTTCTCTGGTGCTGGTGCGTCATGCCAGCTGGGAAGTACATAATGAGCCCAGAAGAAACAATGTAAAGAGTAAAACCGCCTGTGTGGGCAGGAACCTGATTATATTGGTGGGAGGGATGGGCAAGATCTCAAATGCAGACCTCGCTGCAGCAAATTCCATTATGTCCCTCTCGTGAGAGTTAGTGGCCAGAATGAGATCTGCACTTGTGGCAAACAGGCCCTGAGAATCACAGCTTTGGACTTTCACTCAGCCTTGTATTGCCGTTATAATGGAGTGCAGTGTCCCACCCCCCTCTCCCCTCCACTCCCCCAGCCACCACCCGTTCTGAGTGTCTTTCAGAGAATCATAGAATCCCTACAGTACAGGAAGAGGCCATTTGGCCCACTGAGCTTGCACCAATAACAATTCCACCCAGGCCCTATCCCTATAACCCCACATATTTGCCCTCAAAATCTCTCTGACACTAAGGGTCAATTTAGTATGACTGAATCCACCAAACCAGCACATCTTTGGCATGTGGGAGGAAACAGGAGCACACGGAGGAAACCCACAGGGAGAATGTGCAGCCTCTGCACAGACAGTGACCCGAGGCTGGAATTGAACACGGGCTCCTGGTGCTGTGAACCGCAGTGCCACCAATCCCACCTGTGCCACACTAACAACACTCCTCCTTCCTGTTTCAGAGTTTATGTGCATCACCTTCCAGTCAGCATATGTTAACCCTTTGACCTCGTTGTTTGTCAATGTTTTGCCAATCCTTGTCACATTCCAACTTCTCATCCCCAATCTAACCTCTGCCTTCCATTGATCCCCATCCTCTTCCTTGCCTCACTGCCTTCAAAGCCTTTTCCCCATCATAACGCTTACACACTTCCCCATTGCCCTCTTCTGTTCGTCATCTCCAGCTTCCACTCACACACCATCCCCTCAGCCAAAGTAGTTTATGAGAGTGGAGTTCTGCCCGAGTCCCGCAGCACAATGGTGTTGCTGTGAATAAAGATGTCAGCTATTGGGAACCTGCACTCACCAACCCTGGATTCAATACTTGTCAGTGTCTGAAAGTGCGTGAGTATTGCTGCACAGTGAGGTCCTTCTGGACAATGTGGGCAGAACAACCCTACAGCCCCCGCAGTGCTGTGTTCATGATAATCAGACCAGCAGCAGGGCAAAGTTTGTTGCACACATCTTGAAGTCACAAACTAGCCAAGTCCGATATGTGTACGCCACTCTTTTTCAAATGGATTTCAGGCTGAATCTCCTGCTGGTGTGACACGAGATTGGTAGATGCCACAAGATTCCTGCAAGTAACTGTTCCATGAACATTCATCAGATGGTAATGAAAATAAATGGCATTCTCGCCACTGCGCAGCGGGATAATCAACCCATCATTAACTCACCATCAGAGTGGACACCAATCAAGCTCCACAATGGCAGGCAATCACTAGGAGAGGAGAGGAAACACTACAAGACACTCTATAAACTTTCCTAAATAAATGCAACATTCCCATCAACACATAGGAATTCTGCCTTAGAATGCACAAACCAGAAGAGCATCCATGAAGGCACAGTCACCTCGAGCTTCACCAGGTGCAGCACACAGAGGCTAAACATAAACAGCAGAAAGAGAGCACAGGATCAGTAACGCCCCATCCACCTCAAACACCACCTACCAAACCTGCGGCAGGGTCCGTGGTTCCAGGACTGGAGTATTCAGAACCCACCTCCAGCAAGTGGACAAGAAAAAGATACAAAAGTCTGAGGTCACGTACCAACCAACTCAAGAACAGCTTCTTCCCTGCTGCAGTCAGGCTTTTGAATGGACCTACCTTGCATTAAGTTGGTCTTTCTCTACACCCTAGCTATAACTGTAACATACATTCTGCACTCTCTCCTTTCCTCCCCAAGTACTCTATGAACAGTATGCTTTGTCTGTATTCCGCACAAGAAACAATACTTTTCACTGTGTCCCAATGCATGTGACAATAATAAATCCAATTAAAAAAAAACAAAAAGCAAGTCATCCTATATCTTGCCAAAGAAGACAAACCCACCATCTCCTGTCGGTTAGTGATCTTGACCATCAGACCTCACTGCAAAATGAAACATTTCCTCATGTTGTCTTCAATCTCTGTCCCCTGATTACCAATCAGGTAATAGTGGCTGTGATTCTCCCATCGCGACCCTTGGGAATGACTGAAAACAGCTACTGGGAAGCTTCAAGGTAGAATTTTCCCAACCCCGCCCACCACAGGACACCAACCCTGCAAAGATCTGCTGATCTTGAATGGGATTTGCCAGTCTTTGAGGGCAAGCACAGATTGCCCAGCGGGCACACTGACACTGCCCATTGGGCATCAGACTGTGCCAAGGGGGTGGGGCCTATTGTAGGCAGGACCTATGGGCGATCGGTGGGGGTGGAGGGTCCAGCTGCCACTCTGCAGACAGGATCGATCTGGGATGGAGGGAGGGCAGTGAGTGGGGTGGGCCGGTGGGGGATGGGGTTGGTCGCCTGCCTGGCTGGGGGGGATCTGACCCCGGGAGGGGTCAGCAAGGTTGGGGGGGTGGGGTAGATCTGCAGAGGTGAGGGATGCACTGCAGGGAGGGGTTGGGCTGGATATCAGGATGGTCCAGTTTAAGGAGGTCGGGGCTGGCCCAGGAACTGTTGTGGGGGCCGTCTGTTGGCAGAGTGGGTGGACGGGCAGCACTGCGGGGGTCCTGGGCTAGCCAGCGATTGAACTGGCTAACAAATGGGGAGTCTGACAAACTGGGACCACTGCACATGCACAGAGCTCCAGAACTGTCAAACTCCAGCGCATCTGTGGAATTCTCTGCCCAGTGAAGCAGTTGAGGCTCCCTCATTGAATGTTTTTAAGGCAAGGATAGATACATTTTTGAACAGTAAAGGAATTAAGGGTTATAGTGAGTGGGCAAGTAAGAGGAACTGAGTCCACAAAAAGATCAGCCATGATCTTACTGAATGGCGCAGCAAGCTCGAGGGGCCAGATGGCCTACTCCTGCTCCTAGTTCTTGTGTTCTTAAATAGGCCATGGCCCTCACTCGGTTTTTAATGAGATTCACGATTGTGACCTCTGCAGTGCACACAGTGTGGCAGATTCAGGTTTGAAGTTGAACTGATAAAACAGTTATGATCTAGACCAGTTTTCTGGCCAATTCAGCATTTTTGGGAGAATTGCCCCCAGTGTTTCTGTATTTACTCCATCAACCCCATTCATGACTTTGAACAGGTTTATCAAATCTCCTCTAAACATAAGAACATAAGAACATAAGAAATAGGAGCAGGAGTAGGCCATCTAGCCCTTCGAGCCTGCCCCGCCATTCAATAAGATCATGGCTGATCTGTCGTGGCTCAGTTCCACTTTCCTGCCCTCTCCCCATAACCCTTAATCCCCTCGCTTATCAAAAACCCATCAACCCGCGTCTTAAAAATATTTAGCGAGGTAGCCTCCACCACTTCAACGGGCAGAGAATTCCAGAGATTCACCACCCTTTGAGTGAAGAAGTTCCTCCTCAACTCCGTTCTAAACCGCTCCCCTTTATCTTGAGGCTGTGCCCCCTAGTCCTACTGTCTTTTTTGAGCGGGAAGAGTCTCTCCACCTCTATCCTATCCATCCCATTCATCATTTTATACGTCTCAATGAGATCTCCCCTCATTCTTCTAAACTCTAACGAGTACAAGCCTAGTTTATTCAGCCTCTCCTCAACTTTTTCGGCTCATGACGAAAAGCAATCCCAGCTTCCCAAGTTAAAGACTTGTCCATTATTTAATATTCATCACCTGACCTCCTTCATATCTGTCTATAAGCGAGATTTTCCATCTGTGCTCGCCCCCAGAAAGACCTTTGCATGGTCCATGCCCCACCTCCTCCGATTCCCGTGGTGGGTGAGGTTCAGAAAATTTCACCTTCCAAGTATCTGTTTTTGGTCATTCCCAAGGGGAGGAAATTATTGCCGCTCCCGCTGTGACATTCTGCCCCAGATTTCAATCCTAGCACTGGAACCTCCCTGTTTCCCTCTTGTTCCTGCTCTTTTCTAAAAACGTTGAAAGGCTTTTGTTTGGGAAATGATACTGAAGATGTTGGGATTGCTGGTTTTGTTGCCTGATTCCTTGTTCATATTGAATAACCAAAGGCTGATAAAGAACATAAGGTGCTTTACTCAGATATACAAACCTGCATGATTCTCTCCGGGATGTTTAAAACTCTGAATCCGTACAGCCGAGCACCTGTAGTGAAGACGTAAGTCAGAATCCTGCGATCCAACTGGAAAGCAACTTCTCCAATCACAGTCCTATTCTTTTCCTCTTCTGTAAAGTAAATATTAGATGTCAGCAGGAATGGGTGCTCGGAATAATATTTTCAGTGTCATGCAATCAGTGTCAGCTTTACAGGAATGAGCAAGTAGAAAGTTTTCTGACCTCTGAACTGTGAATGGAGGTGGGAAAGACAGATAATTAGACAGGAATATGGCATCTTGCCATCTCTGCCAGCGTCCTAGCTATGACTGTGACTCTACATTCTGTATCTTCTCCTTGTCTGTGCACGGTATAGTGTGCAAGAAACAATACTTTTCACTGTATACTGATACATGTGACAATAATAAATTAAATCCAATGAAATCAGTCAGGGGTCAGAGCTACTGTGGTTGGGCTCCCCACTGCCATAAGAGACCCTCAAGTGGCCAATTAATCACCATTTGAAAGTCTTATCACCGCCACCGCCTACCTGGGTCTCTCATTCAAAGGTACCCAGTGTCTGATTGAATGTTGGGAAGGGGTGGCCTGCTAACCCCTGGTCTTTGCGACCAACTCCCTAAACACTCATAGAACATAGAACATTACAGCGCAGAACAGGCCCTTCAGCCCATGATGTTGCGCTGACCAATTAAAAAAGCAATGACCCTCTAACCTAAACCAATCCCTTTCCATCCATAAACCTATCCACGGATCTCTTAAACGCCCCCAAACTAGGCGCATCTACAACTGCAGCAGGCAGGGCATTCCAATCCCTCACCACCCTCTGGGTAAAGAACCTTCCCCTGACATCCGTCCTATAACTACCACCCCTTAATTTAAAGCTATGCCCCCTCGTGCTAGCTTTCTCCATCCGAGGAAAAAGGCTATCACTATCCACCCTATCTAAACCTCTAATCATCTTGTATGTTTCAATAAGGTCCCCTTTTAGCCGCCTTCTTTCTAACAAAAACAACCTCAAATCCCTCAGTCTCTCCTCATAGGACCTCCCCTCCATACCAGGCAACATCCTGGTAAACCTCCTCTGCACCTTCTCCAAAGCCTCCACATCCTTCCTATAATGTGGGGACCAGAACTGCACACAGTACTCCAAGTGTGGCTGCACCAGAGTTGTGTACAGTTGCAACATGACGTTGCGGCTCCTAAATTCAATCCCCCTACCAATAAACGCCAAGACACCGTATGCCTTCCTAACAACCTTATCTACTTGATTCCCAACTTTCAGGGATCTATGTACACATACACCTAGATCCCTCTGTTCATCCACACTATTCAGAGTCCTCCCGTTAGCCCTATACTCGACACATCCGTTATTCCTACCAAAGTGAATTACCTCACACTTCTCCGCATTAAACTCCATCCGCCACCTCTCGGCCCAGCTCTGCAACTTGTCCAAGTCTCTCTGTAAACTATGACACCCTTCCTCACTATCTACCACACCTCCGACTTTGGTGTCATCAGCAAATTTACTGATCCACCCAACTATACCCTCATCCAGATCATTAATAAAAATTACAAACAGCAGTGGCCCCAAAACAGATCCCTGAGGCACACCACTTGTAACTCCTTTTCTCATAATCACCATCCTTGACCAACAGCTCCAGGTAGGCAGACTTCCACACCGAGGGTCCTGGGGAAAGCCCCAAGATGGCATTGAACTGCCTGAGGGACAGTTAACTCCGGTGGGCTATTCCAGAGGAAGTCCCATCGGTCTCTCACCAGTTCTCCAGCCAGAGGTCGAGACCCTGGATACTTCCATGAAATCCAGCCCAGGGTTTCAAAACACCTCAAACCACATCCCACTCCTAGCAACTCCCTTCCTCTATCGCAGGTAATTGATACGAGATGGGAGAGCACCACGTCAGCATGGACTGGGTGGGCTGAAGAGCCTATTTCCATGCTGCATTGCTCTATGACTCTGTGACATTGTTTTCAGATCGTCATTTTTAACTTGACTCAAATTTATGTGCAAAACTACAATTTGAGATAGCTTCTGCATTTGGATTGGAGAGTAATGGTTGACTAAATTCCCAGTGCCCATTGAGTAAGTAAAGACATAACTAAATGAGATGAGATACTATTGTGGTTAATGTTTTTTCTGGTGTATATTCATTGGTCTGCATCTGCACTAACTCGGCTATTCTTTGTCTTATGATATTAAACATTAGAACAATAGAAATGGTACAGCTGGAATGGAGCCATTCGGCCCAACTTGTCCATATCGATCCAACACACCCAGGTGCCCCATGTAATAAGAGAGGGGATTAAGGGTTATGGGGAGAGGGCGGGAATGTGGAACTGATCCACTTCAGATCAGCCATGATCTTATTGAATGGCGGGGCAGGCTCGAAGGGCTAGATGGCCTACTCCTGCTCCTATTTCTTATGTTCTTATGTAATCCCATCTTCCTGCACACGGCCCATAACTCAGCAGCTTACAGCACTTGAGGTACAAATCCAGACACTTCTTAAATGAATCCCTCCCTCCACCACCAACTCAGGCAGCACATTCCAGATACCCATAGAATCACAGAAAAATTACAGCACAGAAGGATGCCATTTGACCCATCTTTCCCATGCCAGTCCAAGGGCACCCAGGTATCCTTTCTAATCAGACTTTCCTGTACCCAGCCCATAGTCGTGTAGCTTATTGTTCTTAAGGTGCAGATCCAGGTACCTTTTAAAATACTTTAGGGTCTCTGCTTCCACCAACTTGGGCAGTGAGTTCCAGGCACCACCATGCTCTATGTAACAAAATTCTTAATAAGATAAGAACATAAGAACATAAGAAATAGGAGCAGGAGTAGGCCATCTGGCCCTTCGAGCCTGCCCCGCCATTCAATAAGATCATGGCTGATCTGTCGTGGCTCAGTTCCACTTTCCCGCCCTCTCCCCATAACCCTTAATCCCCTCTCTTATCAAAAACCCATCAACCCGCGTCTTAAATATATTTAGCGAGGCAGCCTCCACCACTTCAACGGGCAGAGAATTCCAGAGATTCACCACCCTTTGAATGAAGAAGTTCTTCCTCAACTCCGTTCTAAACCGCCCCCCCTTTATCTTGAGGCTGTGCCCCCTAGTCCTACTATCCTTTCTGAGCGGGAAGAGTCTCTCCACCTCTATCCTATCCATCCCATTCATCATCTTATACATCTCAATGAGATCTCCCCTCATTCTTCTAAACTCTAACGAGTACAAGCCTAATCTATTCAGCCTCTCCTCATAGCTCAACCCCCTCAACTCCGGTATCAGCCTAGTAAACCTCCTCTGCACTCCCTCCAAGGCCAAAATATCCTTGCGTAAGTACGGCGACCAAAACTGCACACAGTACTCCAGCTGCGGCCTCACCAATGCCCTATACAGCCACAGCAACACCTCCCTACTTTTATATTCAATCCCCCTCGCTATGAAGGCCAGCATCCCATTCGCCTTCCTGACCACCTGCTGCACCTGCAGGCTGGGTTTTTGCGACTCATGCACAAGGACCCCGAGGTCCCTCTGCACCGTCGCCTGCTGCAGTTTTTCGCCATGTAATAGTCCTTCCTACCATTATTCCTACCAAAGTGCCCTCTACACCTACTGTCACTTACCTTGAATCTTTGTCCCCTGGTTCTAGAATTTTCCACCAAGGGAGACAATTTTATCCTGTCCACTCTATCTCTTCCCCTCATAATTTTATCCACCTTTATCAAGTCACCCCTGAACTTTTCCAAGGAAAATAACCCCAACCTATCCAATCTCTTCTTGTATCTACACAATTCTAGCCATCCTCTGCACAAAAAAAGTTTCTTCTCATGTCCCTTTAATACATAGAACATAGAACATAGAACATTACAGCGCAGAACAGGCCCTTCGGCCCACGATGTTGCGCCGACCAGTTACAAAAACAATGACCCACTAGCCTATACCAATCCCTTTTCGTCCATAAACCTATCCAGAGATCTCTTAAACGCCCCCAAACTAGACGCATCTACAACTGCAGCAGGCAGGGCATTCCAATCCCTCACCACCCGCTGGGTAAAGAACCTACCCCTGACATCCGTCCTGTAGCTACCCCCCCTTAATTTAAAGTCATGCCCCCTCGTGCTAGCTTTCTCCATCCGAGGAAAAACTTCAGCCATTTCATTGTAATCTATGATCCCTGGAAGTTGATCTTACCAAAAAGCTTTTAAGTGCTGAACAAGTATGAAAAAGTACTGAAAAAGTGTGTAACAAGTGGTTACACCCATTTTTTTCGGCGCAATGTCAGACAATAACTTTTGCCATTTAGTCCAAAAAGAAAAGCAAAGTGTGATTCACGCCAGTAGAGGGAGTGGATGGAGTGAATAGCAGGCTGATAGAAGTTGAATTCTAGAAATTGTTTATTCCTGTTTGGTGCATGAGTAATGGAATTGTGGCCAAACCGTGGCTTACAAAGGAAATTAGAGATAGTGTCAATTCAAGGAAGAAGCAAACAAATTGGCAAGAAGACAGACTGGAGGGGCTGATTGTGGACAAGTCCCCAGGACCGGATGGAATGCATCCGAGGGTTCTGAAAGAAATGGCGGAGGTTATAGTGGATGCATTGGTGGTTATTTTCCAGACATCGCTGGATTCCGGGGAAGTGCCGGAAGATTGGAAAACGGCTAATGTTACGCCGTTGTTTAAGAAGGGTGCCAGGCAAAAGGCAGGGAATTATAGGCCGGTTAGTTTAACGTCTGTGGTAGGTAAAATGTTAGAATCCGTCATTAAGGAGGAAATTGCGAGGCATCTTGAAGGGAATTGCTTGATAGAGCAGACGCAGCACGGTTTCATTAAAGGGAAGTTGTGTCTGACAAATTTACTGGAGTTCTATGAGGATGTGTCTAGGGCGGTGGATAGAGGAGAGCCGGTGGATGTGGTCTTTCTGGATTTTCAGAAGGCGTTTGACAAAGTACCTCATAAGAGGTTATTGCAGAAGGTCAGGGGACATGGAGTTGGGGGTAGGGTGTTAGCGTGGATAGAGGATTGGTTGTCAAATAGGAGGCAGAGAGTGGGGGTCAACGGGTGCTATTCGGATTGGCGGATGGTGACTAGTGGAGTGCCCCAGGGGTCGGTGCTGGGGCCTCAGCTTTTTACCATTTATATAGATGATCTGGAGGAGGGAACCGAGTGTATGGTGTCGAAATTTGCGGATGACACCAAGATTGGGGGAATGGCAAATTGTGCGGAGGGTGTGGAGAGTCTGCAGAAGGATCTAGATAGGCTGGGCGAATGGGCCAGGAAATGGCAAATGGAATTTAATGTTGGCAAGTGTGAGGTGGTCCACTTTGGTAGGAATAATGGTAGGAAGGACTATTACTTACATGGCGAAAAACTGCAGCAGGCGACGGTGCAGAGGGACCTCGGGGTCCTTGTGCATGAGTCGCAAAAACCCAGCTTGCAGGTGCAGCAGGTGGTCAGGAAGGCGAATGGGATGCTGGCCTTCATAGCGAAGGGGATTGAATATAAAAGTAGGGAGGTCTTGCTGCAGCTGTATAGGGCATTGGTGAGGCCGCAGCTGGAGTACTGTGTGCAGTTTTGGGCGCCGCACCTGCGCAAAGATATTTTGGCCTTGGAGGGAGTGCAGAGGAGGTTTACTAGGCTGATACCGGAGTTGAGGGGGTTGAGCTATGAGGAGAGGCTGAATAAACTAGGCCTGTACTCGTTGGAGTTTAGAAGAATGAGGGGAGATCTCATTGAGACGTATAAGATGATGAATGGGATGGATAGGATAGAGGTGGAGAGACTCTTCCCGCTCAAAAAAGACAGTAGGACTAGGGGGCACAGCCTCAAGATAAAGGGGGGGCGTTTTAGAACGGAGTTGAGGAGGAACTTCTTCACTCAAAGGGTGGTGAATCTCTGGAATTCTCTGCCCGTTGAAGTGGTGGAGGCTGCCTCGCTAAATATTTTCAAGAAGCGGGTTGATGGGTTTTTGATAAGAGAGGGGATTAAGGGTTATGGGGAGAGGGCCGGAAAGTGGAACTGAGCCACGACAGATCAGCCATGATCTTATTGAATGGCGGGGCAGGCTCGAAGGGCCAGATGGCCTACTCCTGCTCCTATTTCTTATGTTCTTATGTTCTTAAGAAGCAATAAGACTGAGGATTGGGAGCAGTTTAAAATTCAGCAAAGGCCGACCAGGGGATTGATTAAGAAGGGAAAAATAGAGTATGAAAGTAAGCAAGTGGGAACATTAAAACTGACTGGAAAGGTTTTTATAGATACGTAAAGAGAAAAAAATTGACAAAAAAAAGACCTTTTACCGTCAGAAACGGGAGAATTCATAACAGGGAATAAAGAAATGGCTGAGAAATTAAATTTGTACTTTGTTTCAGTCTTCACAAAGGGAGACATGAATAATGTACCAGAAGTGCTGAAACATATTTTAGTGAGGAGCTGAAAGAAATCAGCTTTAGTAAAGAAATGATTGAGGAGAAATTGATGGGATTGAGTAAGTAATCATTAAACTTGCTTTCAGGATTAGCCAAATTAATTCTTCAACTGGGGGGAGGGGGAGGGGCGGGGGGGGGGGTGGTTTAAAACTGTGCTTTAGCTAGTTCGTGTCTGAAACAGGAGGCAACTGAGTTGTTCTTAATTGTAGCTCTGGCTGGTCAATTGTATAACTGGTTCAAAGCAGTTCCAGGTCATCGCAATTTAAAAGCAGAAGCCCCAGTCCCACTTGGCTAAGTTTGAGTGCTTTTGGAGTTGGATGGAAACTGGCAGCAGAGGCTACAAGGGAGAGTGCTGATTGGTAGATTGTGGGTCAGGTCGGCAAGTCTTTACAACTTGAATCACTTGCGGTTTGAAAATAAAAATTGTGACTCATAATCTATAAGGACTGGAATTGAATGAGGACATGAAAAGAAAGGCTTAATTAGCACTAAATTTAATAAATATTTTGATATGACTGATCAGTTAACTCTAGAAATGTCAGTCAGTGGGATGCAGTGCTCTAACTGTGATATGTGGGAAGTCTGCAACACTTCCAGCATTCTGGATGGCTACATCAAGATAGATAAAGGGGTCTTTTTCAGACGGGCAGACAGTGACTAGTGGTGTGCCTCAGGGGTCAGTGCTGGGACCACAATTTTTCACAATATACATTAATGATTTGGAGGAAGGAACTGAAGACACTGTTGCTATGTTTGTAGGCGATACAAAGATATGTAGAGGGTCAGGTAGTACTGAGGATGCAGGGGGGCTGCAAACTGACTTGGGCAGGCTAGAAGAGTGGACAAAGAAATGGCAGATGGAATACGATGTGGAAAAGTGTGAGATTATGTACTTTGGAAGGAGGAATGGAGGCATAGACTATTTTCTAAATGGGGAAATGCTGAGGAAATCAGAAACACAAAGGGATTGGGAGTCCTTGTTCAAGATTCTCTTAAGGTTAACCTGCAGGTTCAGTTGGCAATTAGGAAGGCAAATGCAATGTTAGCATTCATGTTGAGAGGGCTAGAATACAACTGCAGGGATGTACTTCTGAGGCTGTATAAGGCTCTGGTCAGAACCTATTTGGAGTATTGTGAACAGTTTTGGCCCCCATATCAAAGGAAGAATGTACTTGGAAAGGGTCCAGAGGAGATTCACAAGAATGATCCCTGGAATGAAGAGCTTGCCATATGAGGAATGGTTGAGGACACTGGGTCTGTACTTGTTGGACGTTTAGAAGGAAGGGGGAGGATCTTATTGAAACTTACAGGATACAGGGAAGTTGTTTCCACTGGACATGGGTGAAACTAGAACTAGGAGCAGAGCCTCAAAATAAGGGGAAGCAGATTTAGGACTGAGTTGAGGAGAAACTTGTTCACACAAAGGGTTGTGAATCTGTGGAATTCCCTGCCCAGTGAAGCAGTTGAGGCTACCTCATTGAATGTTTTTAAGGCGAGGATAGATACATTTTTGAACAGTAAAGGAATTAAGGGTTATGCGATTGGGCGGATAAGTATCTGCATGGGTTCCCTCTGGGTGCTCTGGTTTCCTCCCACAGTCCAAAGATGTGCAGGTTAGATGGATTGGCCATGCTAAATTGACCCTTTGTGTCGGGGGACTGGCTAAGATAAATGCATGGGGTTATGGGGATGGGGCCTGGGTGGGATTGTCGTCAGTGCAGATTCAATGGGCTGAATGGCCTCCTTCTGCACTGTAGGGATTCTATAATATGATTTCTATGACTGGAGTATAAGGGTACAGAAGTATGCTGCAGCCACATACAAAACCCTGGTTACATTCCAATGGAAGTACTGAGAGCAGACCTGGGCACCTTTGGAAGGATGCATTGGCCTTGGATGGACAGTGTGAAGAATGATGGATGGGATTTTCCAGCACCCATGCTCCAAGACTGGAGAATCCTGCCCAGGGTCAATGGACTTCTGTATGGTCCGCCGTTGCTTGCCAAGTTTCCCGTGGTGGGCGGGACGGGAGAATTCGCCCTCATATCGGGACTTTAAGGGTTTAATTATGAGGAGATATTGTACAAATTAGACCTGTTTTAGAACTGTAGAATTACAGAATCCATACAGTGCAGAGAAAGACCATTCAGCCCATCGAGCCTGCACCAATTCCACTGAGGACCTATCCCCACAACCCATGCATTTACCCTGCTAATCCACCTGACACTAAGGGGTAATTTAGCAATTGAAATTGTCTAGAATTTTGAAGGTTAAGGGCTGATCTGATCAAAGTTTTCAAGACATTAATAGGAAAAGACAGATAGACAAGGATAAACTAATTCCACTGGCTGGAGTTTCTAGGACTAGGGGGTAGAATCAGATAGTTTGAGCCAGATTGTTTAGGAGAGATGTTAGGAAGCATTCTACACACAAAGGGTGTAGAGGTTTGGAATTCTTTTCCCACAAATGGCATTTGACACTAGATCAGTTGCTAATTTTAAATCTGACATAGATAATTTTTTGTTAAGCAGAGTATTAAGGGATATTGGTCAAAGACAGATGTATGGAGTTAGGCCTCAGATAAGCCATGAAATGGTGGAACAGACTCAATGGGCTGAATGGCCTACTCCTGTTCCTATAGGAGCCTTGGTGAGTTCCTGCAAAGCATCTTGTAGATGATACACACCACAGCCAATGTGCTTCAGTGGTGGAATGAATGAATGTTTGTCAGGGGCTTGCCAATCAACTGGATTAGTTAGTCCTGGAAGGCATCAAACCTTTTGACTGTTGATGGACCTGCACTCATCCAGGCAAGTGAAGAATATAGAGTCATAGAGGTTTACAGCAAGGAAACAGGTCCTTCGGCCCAACTCACCCATGCCATCCTTATGTTTTTTTTAAACCGTGAAGCGAATCCCAATTGCCCACATTTGGCCCATATCCCTCTGTACCCATCATACTCATGTAACTATTTAAATGCTTCTTAAGAGATAAAATTGTACCTACCTCTACTATTACCTCTGGCAGCTTGTTCCAGACACTAACCATCCTCTGTGTGAAAAAAATTGCTCCTCTGTACACTTTTGTATCTCTCCCCTCTCATCTTAAACCTATACCCTCTAGTTTTAGACTCCCCTACCTTTGGGAACAGATATTGACTATCTACCTTGTCTATGCCCCCATTATTTTATAAATCTCTATAAGATCACCCCTCAGCCTCCTACACTCCAGAGAAAAAAGTCCCAGTCTATCCAGCCTCTCCTTATAACTCAATCCATCAAGTCCCAGTAGCATCCTAGTAAATCTTTTCTGCACTCTTTCGAGTTTAATAATATCCTTTCTATAATAGGGTGACCAGAACTGTACACAGTATTCCAAATGTGGCCTTACGATGTCTTGTACAACTTCAACAAGTCATCCCAACTCCTGTATTCAATATTCTGATTGATGAAACCAAGCATGTCGAATGCCTTCTTCATCACTCTGTCCACCTGTGACTCCACTTTCAAAGAGCTATGAACATGTACCCCTAGATCTCATTGTTCTGTAACTCTCCCCAACGCCCTACCATTAACTGAGTAAGTTCTGCCCTGATCTGATTTACCAAAATGCATCACCTCACATTTATCTAAATTAAACTCCATCTGCCATTCGTCAGCCCACTGGCCCAATTGATCAAGATCCTGTTGCAATTAGTGATAACCTTCCTCACTGTCCGCTATACCGCCAATCATGGTGTCATCTGCAAACTTACTAACCATGCCTCCAATATTCTCATCCAAATCATTAATATAAATGACAAATAACAGTGGACCCGGCACTGGTCCCTGAGGCACACCGCTGGTCACAGGTCTCCAGTTTGAAAAACAATCCTCCACAACCACCCTCTGGCTTCTGTCAAGAAGCCAATTTTGTATCCATTTAGATACCTCACCCTAGATCCTGTGAGATTGAACTTTATGCAACAACCTACCATGTGGTACCCTGTCAAAAGCCTTGCTGAAGTCCATGTAGACAACATCAACTGCACTGCCCTCATCTTGGTTACTCTTCAAAAAACTCAATCAAATTTGTGAGACATGATTTTCCACTCACAGAGCCAACTGTCCCTAATCAGTCCTTGAATCTCTAAATGCCTGTAGATCCTGTCTCTCAAAATACCTTCCAACAATTTACCCACCACAGATGTGAGGCTCACTGGCCTGTAGTTCCCAGGCTTTTCCCTGCTCTTTTTAAACAAAGGCACAACATTTGCTGCTCTCCGATCTTCAGGCACCTCACCCGTGACGACTGATGATTCAAATATCTCGGCTAGGGAAGCCGCAATTTCCTCCCTCGCCTCCCACAATGTCTTGGGATACACTTCACCAAATCTCGGGGATTTATCTACCTTGATGCACTTTAAGACATCAGCACCATAAGAACATAAGAAATAGGAGCAGGAGTAGGCCATCTAGCCCTTCGAGCCTGCCCCGCCATTCAATAAGATCATGGCTGATCTGTCGTGGCTCAGTTCCACATTCCCGCCCTCTCCCCATAACCCTTAATCCCCTCGCCTCCCAAAAACCTATCTACCCGCGTCTTAAATATATTTAGCGAGGCAGCCTCCACCACTTCAACGGGCAGAGAATTCCAGAGATTCACCACCCTTTGAGTGAAGAAGTTCCTCCTCAACTCTGTTCTAAACCGCCCACCCCTTTATCTTGAGGCTGTGCCCCCTAGTCCTACTGTCCTTTCTGAGCGGGAAGAGTCTCTCCACCTCTATCCTATCCATCCCATTCATCATCTTATACGTCTCAATGAGATCTCCCCTCATTCTTCTAAACTCTAACGAGTACAAGCCTAGTTTATTCAGCCTCTCCTCATAGCTCAACCCCCTCAACTCCGGTATCAGCCTAGTAAACCTCCTCTGCACTCCCTCCAAGGCCAAAATATCCTTGCGTAAGTGCGGCAACCAAAACTGCACACAGTACTCCAGCTGCGGCCTCACCAGTGCCCTGTACAGCTGCAGCAAGACCTCCCTACTTTTATATTCAATCCCCCTCGCTATGAAGGCCAGCATCCCATTCACCTTCCTGACCACCTGCTGCACCTGTAGGCTGGGTTTTTGCAACTCATGCACAAGGACCCCGAGGTCCCTCTGCACCGTCGCCTGCTGCAGTTTTTCGCCACGTAAGTAATAGTCCTTCCTACCATTATTCCTACCAAAGTGGACAACTTCACATTTGCCAACATTAAATTCCATTTGCCAGTTCCTGGCCCATTTGCCCAGCCTATCTAGATCCTTCTGCAGACTCTCCACACCCTCCGCACAATTTGCCTTTCCCCCAATCTTGGTGTCATCAGCAAATTTCGACACTCTACACTCGGTTCCCTCCTCCAGATCATCTATATAAATGGTAAATAGCTGAGGCCCCAGCACTGACCCCTGGGGCACTCCACTAGTCACCATCCGCCAATCCGAATAGCACCCATTGACCCCCACTCTCTGCCTCCTATTTGACAGCCAATCCTCTATCCACGTTAACACCCCACCCCCAACTTCATGCCCCCTGACCTTCTGTAATAACCTCTTGTGAGGTACCTTGTCAAACGCCTTCTGAAAATCCAGAAAGACCACATCCACCGGCTCTCCTCTATCCACCGCCCTAGACACATCCTCATAGAACTCCAATAAATTCGTCAGACATGACTTTCCCTTAACGAAACCGTGCTGCGTCTGCTCTATCAAACAATTCTCCTCAAGATGCCATGCTATTTTCTCCTTGATCACGATTCTAACATTTTACCTACAACAGACATTAAACTAACCGGCCTATAATTCCCTGCCTTTTGCCTGGCACCCTTCTTAAACAACAGCGTAACATTAGCCGCTTTCCAATCTTCCGGCACTTCCCCGGAATCCAGCGACGTTTGGAAAATAACCACCAAGGCATCCACTATCACCTCCGCCATTTCTTTCAGAACCCTTGGATGCATTCCATCCGGTCCTGGGGACTTGTCCACAATCAGTCCCTCCAGTCTGTCGAGCACTGCCTCTCTAGTAACAATAATGTCATTCAGGCCCTCCACTCCTACCATCTTTCCATCGCTAGCACCCGGCAAATTATTCACGTCCTCCTCCGTGAAGACCGAAACAAAAAAGTTATTCAAGACCTCAGCCATTTCCCCATCCCCTACCACTAAGTCCCCCCTCTCATCCTCTAAGGGTCCAACGTTCACCCTAGCCAGCCTCTTCCTTTTTATATATTTATAAAAACTCTTGCTATCCTTTTTTATATTAAGCGCTAGCCCAGCTTCATAGTTTCTCCTACCCTTCTTTATCAACTTCTTTGTCATTCTTTGTTGACATTTAAACCTCTCCCAATCCTCTTCTCGCCCACTTCTCTTAGCTACTCTAAACGCATCCGCTTTTAATTTCATACTTTACCTCCTTCGTTATCCACGGCTTATTACCTCTTCTCCTATGATCCTTTTTAACCATCGGAATAAATTTCTGCTGAGCACCAAGAAAGATCTCCTTAAAGATCCTCCACTGCTCCTCAGCAGACCTACCTTCCAACGCGCTCCCCCAATCAACATTCGCCAATTCCTCTCTCATCCTACCGTACTCCCATCTGAAATATGTACACTCCTCAAGACATCACTATTTATTTCCCCAAGTTCCCTAACAACCATACTTTTCTTAACAGTAAATACTGATGAGGAATATTCATTTAGGATCTCATCCATCTCTTGGGGATCCGCACATAGATGACCTTGTTGATCCTTAAGAGGCCCCACTCTTAATATGTTAAGAATGTCATTTCCCAAAGAATGTGTTTATTCTTTGTAGATAGTGGACAGACTTTGGGGAGTCAGGAGGCAAGTTAGTCATTGCAGGATTCCTGCCTCTGACCTGCTCTTGTAGCCACTGTATTTATATGGTAAGTCCAGTTGGGCGGACTTTTCCGGCCCCAAAACTGGAAAATCCCACCCAAGGTCAATGGAGCTTTCCATGGTCTGCCTCTTGTCCACTTCGATTTCTGGAGCAGGGGGGAGTGGAGGGGAAAATTCGCCCTGTTCTGTTTCTGGTCAATGGTAATCCTCATGCTGTTGAAAGTGCGGGATTTGGTGAATGCCATTGAAGGTTGGTGATGGTCATTGCCTGGCACTTGTGTGGTACAAATGCTACTTGCCACTTGTCAGCTCAAGCCTGCATACTGTTTGGGCATGATCTGCTTTAGTATCTGAGTATCCGCGAATGGTGCTGAACATTGCTGTTAGTAATCATCCCCACTACTGACCTTAAAACTACAAAAGGTAGCCCAGTCCATCACGCAAACCAATCCCCCATCCACTGACTCTGCCTATACTTCCCGCTGCCTCAGCAAAGCAGCCAACATAATTAAGGATCCCATGCACCCTGGACATTCTCTCTTCCACCTTCTTCTGTCGGATAAAAGATACATCCGACAGGGCATCTTGAGGAGAATTGCTTGATAGAGCAGACACAGCACGGTTTCGTTAAGGGGAAGTCGTGTCTGACAAATTTACTGGAGTTCTATGAGGATGTGTCTAGGGCGGTGGATAGAGGAGAGCCAGTGGATGTGGTCTTTCTGGATTTTCAGAAGGCGTTTGACAAGGTACCTCACAAGAGGTTAGGTTATTGCAGAAGGTCAGGGGGCATGGAGTTGGGGGTAGGGTGTTAGCGTGGATAGAGGATTGGTTGTCAAATAGGAGGCAGAGAGTGGGGGTCAACGGGTGCTATTCGGATTGGCGGATGGTGACTAGTGGAGTGCCCCAGGGGTCGGTGCTGGGGCCTCAGCTTTTTACCATTTATATAGATGATCTGGAGGAGGGAGCCGAGTGTATGGTGTCGAAATTTGCTGATGACACCAAGATTGGGGGAACGGCAAATTGCACGGAGGGTGTGGAGAGTCTGCAGAAGGATCTAGATAGGCTGGGCGAATGGGCCAGGAACTGGCAAATGGAATTTAATGTTGGCAAGTGTGAGGTGGTCCACTTTGGTAGGAATAATGGTAGGAAGGACTATTACTTACATGGTGAAAAACTGCAGCAGGCGACGGTGCAGAGGGACCTCGGGGTCCTTGTGCATGAGTCGCAAAAACCCAGCCTGCAGGTGCAGCAGGTGGTCAGGAAGGCGAATGGGATGCTGGCCTTCATAGCGAGGGGGATTGAATATAAAAGTAGGGAGGTCTTGCTGCAGCTGTATAGGCCACTGGTGAGGCCGCAGCTGGAGTACTGTGTGCAGTTTTGGTCGCCGCACTTACGCAAGGATATTTTGGCCTTGGAGGGAGTGCAGAGGAGGTTTACTAGGCTGATACCGGAGTTGAGGGGGTTGAGCTATGAGGAGAGGCTGAATAAACTAGGCTTGTACTCGTTAGAGTTTAGAAGAATGAGGGGAGATCTCATTGAGACATATAAGATGATGAATGGGATGGATAGGATAGAGGTGGAGAGACTCTTCCCGCTCAGAAAGGACAGTAGGACTAGAGGGCACAGCCTCAAGATAAAGGGGGGGCAGTTTAGAACGGAGTTGAGGAAGAACTTCTTCACTCAAAGGGTGGTGAATCTCTGGAATTCTCTGCCCGTTGAGGTGGTGGAGGCTGCCTCGCTAAATATTTTTAAGACGCGGGTTGATAGGTTTTTGATAAGCGAGGGGATTAAGGGTTATGGGGAGAGGGCGGGAATGTGGAACTGAGCCACGACAGATCAGCCATGATCTTATTGAATGGCGGGGCAGGCTCGAGGGGCTAGATGGCCTACTCCTGCTCCTATTTCTTATGTTCTTACAAAAGATACTGGCTCAGAACAGCTTCTTCCCTGCTGCCATCAGACTTTGAATGGACCTACCTTACATTAAGTTGATCTTTCTCTATGCCCTAACTATGACTGTAACACTACACTCTGCACTCTCTCATTTCCTTCTCTATGAATGGTATGCTTTGTCTGTATCGCGCGCAAGAAACAATACTTTTCACTGTAAACTAATGCATGTAACAAAAATAAATCAAATCAAATTATTGTGGAAGGAAGGTTATTGATGAAGCAGCTGAAGCTGTTTGGGTCTAGGGCACTACCTTCAGGAACTCTTGCTGTGACATCCTGGAGCTGAAATGACAGATCTCAGCCATCTTCCTTTTTGCCATGTTTGACTCCAACCAGCAAAGAGTTTTGCTTCTGATTCCCAATGAATTCACTGTTGCTAGGTCAAGGGCACTCATTCTCACCCCACCTCTGTAATGAGGTCAGGAGATGAGTGACCCTGGCAGAACCCAAACTGAGCATCAAATGAGCAGGTTATTACTGAGCAAGTGCTCCTTGCCCCCTTCCATCACCTTACTGATGATTGAGAGTGGTCTGTGGCAGTAATTGGTCAGGTTGGATTTGTCCTGTTTCTTACGTACAGACATACCTGGGCAATTTTCCACATTGCTGGGGAGATGCCAGTGTTATAACTGTATTGGAAAAGCTTGGTTGGGGATGGGGGCGGTGGGGGGGGGGTTATTGCTGGAGTTCTGTCAGGGCCCAAACCCTTTGCTGTGTGTCTTTAGCTGTTCCTTAATCAAAATGATCAGAGTGAACGGGATTGGCTGAAGACTGGCATTTGTGATGCTGGAGACCTTCAGAGAGTAACTTTACATGGATAGTCCCCTTGTCATCACTGGCTGGAGATTGTAGTTAATGTTCCAGCCTCATCCTTTGCACTGATTTGCTGGTCTCCCCTATCACTGAGAATGGGGATATTTGTGGAGACTCCTGGTGAACTAGATGGGTACTTATAACAATAACATATAATTTCATAGTCACCATTACTGAATATAGATCCCAGATTCATTAATTAAATTTCAATTCCAATTCATTGTGCTGGGATTTGGACACATGACCCCAGAGGAGTAGTTCACTCACATCACTAATATGCCACCATTGAACAAAGAACAAAACAGCCCAGGAAACAGGCCCTTCGGCCCAACGAGCCCACGCCGCCATTTTAACATTACCCCTTCCACCCATGACCCTTATCTATTGTTTTATGGCATTCCACATTGAGGGAAGACTAATTTAGGGACAATTTATTACCTCCAATCAGCCGAATAGCACATCTTTGGGGTGTGGGAGGAAACCGGAGCACCCGGAGAAAACCCATGCAAGCACAGGGAGAATGCGCAAACTCCCACAGACACCGGCCCAAATCCATGTGTCTGCACAGCAAACAGTGATAGTCACTGAGCTGTCGTGTTGCTCAGCAACTGGTCCAGTTTAAGCACACACTAACGACATGAAGCACTAGGCCAATCTCGAACATTCAAGAGCAGCCCTAGTACGACCCATCGCGTGTATGCCCCTCGTTGGACAACAAGGCGGACCGACTTAAAACCTGTGAATTAAAAGAGAAAAAACATTATTATCATACCATATCCTTTTACATTACCAGGGACGTCCCAATGCTAATGAACCTTATTTAAAACAATCTCCTATATCCTCCCATCTCCAACCCACTCATGTGCCTGTCTAAGTAACTCTTAAACAACTCCAGCGTGCCTGCCCCCACCACCTTACTTGACAGAGCATTCCATACCCCCACTACCCTCTGTGTGAAAAACCTCCCTCTAATATCTGTGTTATACCTCTCCCCCCTCACCTTAAGTCCATGGCCCCTCGTACTGTGTGTCTCTAACATAGGAAATAGCTTACCTCTGTTTACTTTATCTATACCCTTCATAATCTTATATACCTCTATTAGATTCCCCCTCAGTCGCCATCTTTCAAGGGAAAAGAGCCCCAATTTCTTCAATCTTTCCTCATACCCCAGTCCTTCCATACCAGGCAACATCCTGGTAAACCACCTCGGCACTCTCTCCAGAGTCTCCACATCCTTCCGGTAGTAAGGCGACCAGAACTGGACGCAGTACTCCAAATGCGGCCTAACCAACGTTCTTTACAACTGCAACATTAGACTCCAGCTCTTATATTCTATACCCCTTCCTATAAAGGCTAACATACCATCGGCTTTCTTCACCACCTTCTCCACTTGTACTGCCACCTTCAAAGACTTGTGCACTTGCACCCCCAGGTCTCGCTGCGTTTCTATACTCCTTATGGGCTTACCCTTTATCATACAACTCCCCCCTACATTATTCCAGCCAAAATGCATCACCTCACATTTATCCGGATTAAACTCCATTTGCCATATATCTGCCCAATCAACCAGCCTATCAATATCCCTCTGTATTGCCAGACACTGCTCCTCACTGCCCGCCAATCCAGCCATCTTGGTGTCATCAGCAAATTTGCTGATCACACCACTTACTCCCTCTTCCAAGTCATTTATATATACTACAAAAAGAGGTCCCAGTACTGAGCCCTGCGGCACACCACTAGTGACAGAGCTCCAGCTAGAAAAGGACCCCTCCACTACTACTCTCTGTCTCCTCTTTGCAAGCCAGTTCTCAACCCATCTAGATACCTGGCCTCATATCCCATGAGCCTTAATCTTTTCTACCAACCTACCATGAGGGACTTTGTCAAACGCCTTACTGAAATCCATGTAGACGGCATCAACGGCTCGTCCTTCATCGACCGTTTTTGACACCTCCTCAAAAAATTCTACCAGATTTGTAAGGCAAGACTTCCCCTTTACAAAGCCATGCTGCGTATCTTTAATCAGATCGCAACGCTCAAAGTGCACATACATCCTATCCCTAAGAATCCTCTCCATCAACTTGCCTACCACTGACGTTAAACTCACCGGCCTATAGTTACCTGGGCTATCCCTCCTACCCTTTTTAAACAACGGTACCACGTTCGCTATCCTCCAGTCCTCTGGGACCTCACCTGTGTCCAAAGAAGAGACAAAGATTTGCGTCAGAGGCCCAGCAATTTCATCTCTCGCCTCTCTAAGCAGCCTGGGATAAATGCAATCAGGCCCCGGAGATTTATCGGTTTTAATGCTACCTAAAAGCCTTAACACTTCTTCCCTCGTAATCAATAGATCTTTCAATTGGTCTACAGCTCCCTCAATGACCGTACCAGACATCAAGCCCCTCTCCTTCGTGAATACCAACGCAAAGTATTCATTCAGGATCTCCCCCATTCCCTCTGCCTCTAAGCACAATTCCCCACGTCTGTCCCTGAGAGGACCGATTTTACCCCTAGCCACCCTTTTGTTCTTAACAAAGGAGTAAAACGCCTTTGGATTCTCCTTAACCCTACCTGCCAAAGCCATTTCATGCCCCCTTTTTGCCCTCCTAACTCCTCAAATGAACCCAACAGCATTACCCTTTGATGGTGGCCTGTCACTTGTTGCTGTTTGTCCCCTCTGTGGTCCAGCTGGTGCTCTCGATCGATCAGGTCTGCCGCGTCTCTGACCCCTTTGTGAGCCTGCATTAGGAAAAAAACATCATTCAACTCAAAACCTTCCATCTGGGTCAAATGACATTAGCATATTACTGGGATGTGATTTCTTTAATTTGTCCATTGCAAGAGTTTGTTCCTTAGTAGTGAATATTGAATCAATTAGTAAAAATGAAAATCTGTAAATTTATTTGTTATTTATTTTTCCTGGGAACTAAACATATTTCTGATTTATAAAAGCACATTATAAAGTGGATGCTTGTTCACCCTGGCCTGTCATCCAGAATCGGGTCAGGACAGGATAATCTAGCATGCACTTACTGTTAGACCACCAATATCATTGGAACATTAGGCATAGGAACAGAGTAAACCTTTCGGCTCATTGAGTCTGCCCCACCATTCATTGAGATCTGAAGCGGTAATCTTTAACATCGCTTTCCCATCTTATCCCTAAGGTTGGTGGGTGCTTGGAACTCGCTGCCGGGAGAGGTAGTGGAAGCAGATACAACAGTGACTTTTAAGGGGCATCTTGACAAATACATGAATAGAGTAGGAATAGGGGGATATGGTCCCCAGAAGAACAAAGAATAAAGAAAATTACAGCACAGGAACAGGCCCTTCGGCCCTCCAAGCCTGCACTGACCATGCTGCCCAACTGAACTAAAACCCCCTACCCTTCCAGAGACCATATCCCTCTATTCCCATCCTATTCTTGTACTTGTCAAGACATCTCTTAAAAGTCACTTGTGTATCCGCTTCCACTACCTCCCCTGGCAATGAGTTCCAGGCACCCATCACTCTCTGTGTAAAACATCTGCCTCGTACACCTCTTTTAAAACTTGCCCCTCACACCTTAAACCTGTGCCCCCTAGTAATTGACTCTTCCAATCCTGGGTAAAAGCTTCTGACTATCCACTCTATCCATGCCTCTCATAATCTTATAGACTTCTATCAGGTCTCCCCTCAACCTCCGTCGCTCCAGTGAGAACAAACCAAGTTTCTCCTACTCTCCTCATAGCTAATGCCCCCCAAAACCAGGCAACATCCTGGTAAATATTTTCTATACCCTCTCCAAAGCCTCCACATCCTTCTGGTAGTGTGGCAACCTGAATTGAACACTATATTCTAAGTGCAGTCTAACTAAGGTTCTATAAAGTTTCAACATGACTTGCCAATTTTTAAACTCAATACCATGGCCGATGAAGGCAAGCATGCCGTATGCCTTCTTGACTACCTTCTGCACCTGCATTGCCACTTTCAGTGATCTGTGTACCTGTACACCCAGATCCCTCTGCCTATCAATACTCCTAAGGGTTCTGCCATTTACTGTATATTTTCTATCTGTATTAGACCTTCCAAAATGCATTACCTCACATTTGTCCGGATTAAACTCCATCTGCCACCTCTGCCCCCAAGTCACCAACTGATTTATATCCTGCTGTATCCTCTGATGGTCCTTATCACTATCCGCAAATCCGCCAACTTTTGTGTCATCCGCAAACTTACTAATCAAACCGGTTATATTTTCCTCCAAATCATTTATATATATTACAAACAGCAAAGGTCCCAGAACTGATCCCTGAGGAACACCACTTGTCACAGCCCTCCATTCAGAAACACACCCTCCCACTGCTACCCTCTGTCTTCTTTGACTGAGCCAGTTTTGTATCCACCTTGCAACTCACCTCTGATCCTGTGCTACTTCATAAGAATATAAGAACATAAGAACATAAGAAATAGGAGCAGGAGTAGGCCATCTAGCCCTTCGAGCCTGCCCCGCCATTCAATAAGATCCTGGCTGATCTGAAGTGGCTCAGTTCCATTTTCCCGCTCTCTCCCCATAACCCTTAATTCCCTTGTCTGTCAAAAACCTATCTACCCGTGACTATAAAGGCCATCATTCCATTTGCCTTCTTGATCACCTGCTGCACTTGCAGACTGGGTTTTTGCGACTCGTGCACAAGGACCCCCAGGTCCCTCTGCACCGTAGCATGCTGCAGCTTTTCGCCCTCTAAATAGTAATCCCTCCTACTATTATTCCTGCCAAAGTGGATAACCTCACACTTGCTGACATTATACTCCATCTGCCAGGTCCTCGCCCACTCGCTCAGCCTATCAAGACTTCATCTTCTGCACCAGTCTGCCATGAGGGACCTTGTCAAAGGCCTTACTAAAGTCCATGTAGACAACATCCACTGCCCTTCCCTCAACAATCACCTTTGTCACTTCCGCAAAAATCTCGATCAAGTTCGTAAGACTTGATCTCCCCTTCATAAAACCATGTTGCCCCTCACCAATACGCCCATTATTTCCACATGGGAATAAATCCTGTCTTGAAGAATTCTCTCCAATAATTTCCCTATCACTGATGTAAGGCTCACTGGCCTGTAATTATCTGGATTATTCTTGCTACCCTTTTTAAACAAAGGAACAACATTGTCTATTCTCCATCCTCTGAGATCTCTCCTGTAGCCAGGGGTTTTAGTTCAGACGGGCAGCCTATTCAGTACAGGCTTGAAGGGCCAAAGGGCCAGTTTCTGTGCTGTAATTTTCTTTGTTCTTTATTCTAAAGATGCAAGATTATTCAAAATTGGTGATTTCAGAAGTGGACTAAGCTGAAACAGAGGAGATTGACATCAGTTTCAGAAGAAACGTCGAGTGTAACCATTCCTATAGAAAGTCCCGCAGCAGAAACAACCCAGTCACTGGAGCTGAGAAAGAGGGAGGCACCAGAGAGACCGAGTTTTTAACAGATTGATCAGAAGTGTTCATTCTTGTAAATTATGGGGAACCCCTCAGTTAACTATTATTCTGTGTATGAAGGAATTTAGAGAGAGGGATGTAGTAGCTAGCTCCTTTAAGGAGTGATCGTCTGGAGGGTCATGTGATATGTCTGTCTGATCGGTAACCAGTACACGGGATCACCCCAGCAGAATGTGGGCTTATGCCTCAGTTTGATTCTAGAGATAGAACTGGAAGCATTGAATCTGCATCACCCTGTTATTGTTAATAAATGTTATGCATTTGTTCATAACTTGTGGAAAAGATCAAGATTCGAAACCAGTTTGGGAGAGACAGGAGCTTCCAGGCCCCGGAGCAGCAGTTAAACAGTAGGACAGAGTTTACATCAATGGGAGTTTACAGGAACTCACTCCGATTTCAATCTTCACATTCATTTGCCTTCTGGTTCGTCACTAAAGCACAAGGGAAACTTAATTCCTGAAGTGCCCCAGCGTGATACTGAGACGCTCCCATGCACAGCATGTTGTAGACAGGGTTTGTACTGACCCACCTGCAGACTGTCTCCTCCGACCCCGATATGGTACAATCATCATGTTGTCTGGTGTTGATGCAGCTGCAATCATAGAAAGAACAGATTTGAGGTCACTCATGAAGATTAACATAGAACACAGAACACTACAGCACAAACAGGCCCTTCGGCCCATAATTTGCACCAATCACATCTATACCTACCAAGCCATAGAACTATCTGTAACTCCCAATCCCATACACTCATCCAGAAGTCTTCTAAAAGACTCCAGCGAGTTCGCAAAGTTGAGTTACTCAAAGAGCAATCGACAGGCAGTAAAAACACAGATAGCTCCAGAGTGGGAAGCTCCATTGGGAGTGAATGAACTCCCAGTGCCACAGGGCTGCCTCACAGCACCATGGACCAGGGTTCGATTCCTGGCTTGGGTCACTGCCTATGCGGAGTCTGTACGTTCTCCCCGTGTCTGTGTGCGTTTTCTCTGGGTGCTCCGGGTTCCTTCCACAGTCTGAAAGACGTGCTGTTTAGGTGCATTGGCAGTGTACCCAGGCAGGTGCCAGAGTGTGGCAACTAGGGGATCTTCACAGTAACTTCACTGCAGTGTTAATGTAAGCCTACTTGTGACACTAATAAATAAACTTTAAACCTGTCTCCTTTTTCTTTATTATTTCATGAGAACTGGGTGTCACTGGCAAAGCCAGCATTTCAGTTGGTCTTCCTTTTTGCCCTACCTGTAATTGCAACATTATCTTCTGCATTCTATCCTTTCCTTCTGCCCTATGTATTTTATGAATGGTATGCTTTGTCTGTATAGCACGCAAGAAACAATATTTTTCACTGTATCTCAATACATCATAGAATTCCTACAGTGCAGAAGGAGGCCATTCAGCCCATCGAGTCTGCACCAACCACAATTCCACCCAGGCCCTATCCCCATAACCCCACATATTTACCCTGCTAATCCCTGTAACCTACACATACTGGGACACTAAGGGACAATTTAGCATGGCCAATCAACCTAACCCACACATCTTTGGACTGTGGGAAGAAAGTGGAGCACCCAGAGGAAACCCACGCAGACACGGGGAGAATGTGCAAACTCCACACTGACAGTGACCCAAGCTGGGAATTGAACCCGGGTCCCTGGAGCTGTGAGGCAGCAGTGCTAACCACTCAGCCCCCATGCTGCCACGTGACAATAATAAATCAAATCATTTGTTGCCCATCCCTAATTGCCCTTGAACTGAGCAGCTTACTCTGCCATTACAGAGGGCAGTTAAGAGTTAACCCCATTGCTCTGGGTCTGGAGTCGCATGTAAATGGATAAAAGACAACAGATTTCCTTCCCAAGAGAACATTAGTGAACAAAATGAGATTTCATGCCAATCTGGTAATTTCATGGTCATTAATGAACCAAATTGGTTTTTACAACAATCAATAATAGTATCATGGTCATCAGTTCCAGATTGTTAAAAACCCATCTCATTCACCAATGTCCTTTAGGAAAGGAGATCTGCCATTCTCACCTGGTCTGGCCTACATGTGACTCCAGATCAGTGATGGACAACCTAGGCTAGTGAATGAGCCATGTGAGTGGCCCTCCCTCATCTCAGTGGCCTGCACAACGAAATCAGGCCTGTTCACCAACTATGGCTTTATGAATAAAACTAAGCGTATTTAACATATGCAAACATTTCATAATGAGTTATAGAAGACGCTTAATCATTTACATATTTATAGAACTATCAACAAATGGTAAAAATACAATAAATATTGATGCTTCGGATGCAGAGGGAGCACATGGCTCTCAGTCAACGTTGTAGGCAATCCTCGCCAACGTCTGGCTTTATGTGTGCATCACTTCAGCCATACTGATAGGAAAACATTATGTGGACAAAATCAGCAGACTGTGGCAACTCTGCCTGTCTCATGCACTCAGAACCCAGATGGGTGCATTTGACGACTGGGCTGTAGGCTGCCCACCACTGCTCCAGATTTACAAGGAATGTGGTTGACTCTTAAATGACCTCTGGAATAGCCGAGCAAGTTTCACAATTCAGGAGAAAGAAGGGATAGGCAACATTCATCCAGTGACATCCACATCCCATGAATAAAAAACAAATTATTAATTGAATTTAGATTCCACTAGCTGCCATGATGGGGCATGAACCCATGCCCCTAGATCATTGGCCTGAGTCTCTGGATAACTAGTCCAGTGAGATTACCACTTTGCCACCATCTCCCCAATGGAAGAGCAATGAATATTTGATTTGATTTGATTTATTATTGTCACATGTATTAACATATAGTGAAAAGTATTGTTTCTTGCGTGCTATACAGACAAAATGTACCATTCGTAGAGAAGGAAACAGTGCAAAATGTAGTGTTACAGTCATAGCTAAGTCCACTCAAAAGTCTGACAGCAGCATGGTAGAAGCAGTTCTTGAGTCAGTTGGTACATGACCTCAGACTTTTGCGTCTTTTTCCTGAAGGAAAAAGGTGGAAGAGAGAATGTCCAGGTGTGTGGGCCCTTGATTATGCTGGCTGCTGTAGACAGAGTCAATGGATGGGAGGATGATTTACGTGATGGATTGGGCTACATTCACGACCTTTTATAGTTTGTTGCGGTTTTGGGCAGAGCAGAAGCCATACCAAGCTGTGATACAACTAGAAAGAATGCTTTCTATGGTGCATCTGTAAAAGTTGTTGAGAATCGTAGCGGACATGCCAAATTTCCTTAGTCTCCTGAGAAAGTAGAGGCATTGGTGGCCCAATATAAAAAGTGACCCAACCAATGACATCTACATCCCATTAATGAATTTAAAAAAATAACTTAGGTGAGGAAGGGAACTCCATTTAGGAATGGTGGTGACAGTCCTGGCCAGTTTTAACAGACATTTCACCAAACAATTTTCATTCAAAATGAAGAGACATCAGTGAAAAGCAGCAAAAATTCAGATTGTCTAAAGCAGGCCAGGTCAGAAAATAATGAAACTGAGGGAGACTAGAGCAAGGGAAATTTGCACATTTATAGCCCAATGCTGAAAGGGTTCAATTCACCTAGAATTTTGCAGAGTGCAATAGGAAGGTCACTCTTAAAATTTTATCTGAGGGCATTGACTATTGTTCCTGCACAAGACAGCTAAACTTCCCAGCATGGTATAACATTCAATATATTGTTGGCAAGGTAGAAGATCAAAAGCCTCAAGATCTTTAAACTGACCTCAGAGATTGTGAAATGGGACGGAGTGTAGAACAAGCTTTCAAGATACATTTCATGCCAGTGTGACACTCTGGCATCCATACACCGACTCATACAACCCGATATCAGTGCAGGCTGCTGTTTGGCTGACTCACCTGCCCCCTGCTGGCACACTCCTGATGGTGCTGGGGCTGCAGCTGCGGCTGGGGCTGGGGCTGGGGCTGGGGCTGGGGCTGGGGCTGGGGCTGGGGCTGAGCCTGCAATATAACAGAGAACAGAATTCAGATCCAACATGGGAATTAATCCGAGTGCTATTAATATACATATAAAAGCCAGGGAGGGAATTGCTTTCAGAGGTGGAGAATGCTGGAACAAGTGGATTGGCCACTGGATCAGTTTTCCTCAGTTTGACTCATCTGAGGAAGGAGTGACACTCCGAAAGCTCGTGCTACCAAATAAACCTGTTGGACTGAACCTGGTGTTGTGAGGCTCCATAGAACCATAGAACATTACAGCTCAGAAACTGGCCTTTTAGCCCTTCTTGGCTGTGCCGAACCATTTTTTTGCTTAGTCCCACTGACCTGCATCCTCCACACCCCTCTCATCCATGAACCTGTCCAAGTTTTTCTTAAATGTTAAAAGTAACCCCGCATTTACCACTTTATCCGGCAGCTCATTCCACACTCCCACCACTCTCTGTGTGAAGAACCCCCTAATATTCCCTTTAAACTTTTCTCCTTTCACCCTTAACCCATGCCCTCTGGTTTTTTTCTCCCCTAGCCTCAGTGGAAAAAGCCTGCTTGCATTCACTCTATCTATACCCATCAAAATCTTATACACCTCTATCAAATCTCCCCTCATTCTTCTACACTCCAGGGAATAAAGTCCTAACCTATTCAACCTTTCACCCTACTCATTTTTCACTGCCTGCCTGCCTTATTGACACTGAGCAGTGGAATCATCTGGATTTATACAGCAATAAGTCTCACAACACCAGGTTAAAGTCCAAAAGGTTTATTTGGTAGCATGAGCTTTCAGAGTGCTGCTCCTTCATCATCACTCACCTGATGAAGGGGCAGTGCTCCAAAAGCTCGTGCTACCAAATAAACCTGTTGGACTTTAACCTAGTGGTGTGAGAGTTCTTACTGTGCCTACCCCAGTCCAATGCCGGCATCTCCACATCTGGATTTAGTGAATTTTGAACATTAAAGGTGCCTTCATGTTGGTAGGCATGTGGATTAGTAAATTATTACACTTGGTAGCCCCTCAGACATCTAGTATCAGCGTTTGCCATTCTCACACAATTATATTTTATCTCTTGGAATATCCTGTCTATATTGCAAAATCCAATACACAGTTCCCACCTGCATTTTTATTTCTATTTCCAAGCATTTAAAGTTATAAGTAGGATATTTTATTTAGATTGAGGAAGCTAGTACACCTAGTTCCCATCAAGAATAAATTTTGTGATCTTGTGCTCCCAACAAGAGATATCGTTAGTGGAATGGCATTAAATAGGCAATGTGGCCCCATCACTCATCTATGACTCTGTCTATGTATGGCTCAATATTAAAGTTGATCTAGATTCCCATGGCCGAGACTCATAGAACATTCGGACCATCAAGCCCATGATGCTTGTCTGTAGAACAATCCACCTAATCCCATCGGCCTACACCAGCCCTCCACATTTATTTCCATTCAATATCTATCCGTACTGACCATCTCCAATCTCAGTGCCCTCGTAGGCAGCAGGTTATGACCATTCATACAACTTTCAAATGTTTTAACATCCCTATAGGCAACATCCACTGCATTTTCTTCATCAATCTTCTCTGTTACTTTATGAAATTAGACATCACTGATGCTACTATAGGGAAAGAACTCTGCCATCCTTATCTGATTCCAGATCCATAGCAATGCGGTTAATTCTCGCTGGTAGTGAGGTGAGAACAGATGAGATCAGACACTCAACGGTTAGCGCTGTTTCCTCACAGCACTGGGGACCCGGGTTCGACTCCAGCCTTGGGTGTCTCTGTGCAGTTTGCACATTCTCCATGTGTCTGCGTGAGATTTCCTCCCACAGTCCAAAGATCTGCAGGTTAGGTGGATTAATCATTGTAAATGTGCAGGGTTATGTGGATGGGGTGGGGTGGTGGGCCTGGATGACATGTTCTTTCAGAGAGTCAGTGCAGATTCCATGGGGCAAATGGCCCCCTTCTACATGGTAGGGATTCTATGAATCCCATCCAATGTCTCCGTTTACAATGTATTGTAAACCTGACCTTGTCCGCATAGTCCTTAGTTTGCTCCGACTGCTTATTTTTGAATACTACCCAACACTCTCATTCCTTTATGCACTTTTTTCCTCTTTTCTACTTCTTTAATATTGCCAATTCCTCCTGTCAATGAGTTTAAACTCTCCCCTGTCAAAACAGTAACCCTCCCCATGAGCACAAGTTAGTACCAGACTCTGTGGAGTTAGTTGATAGTATCAAAATTCCTGAGTTAGAGAGGTTAAAACAAAGCTACAATGTGTAAACCTGCTCTGGATTGGCTACTGGAGTTATATTATCACACAAGATAAATGTTATCAATCAGGTGCCCCCAACATAACACTTTGGCACCGGTTCACATTCCGAGTATCTGTGTGGAATTTAAGGCTATTTTTATGCTAACTAACCTTCATGCATTGAGCACCAATCTTTTGTTTGTGGTCGTGCAGCTGCTGTAATACAGAGAATTTAATTAATTTAAAACATGGGAAGTAATCAAAGTGCAATCAACAACAGAAAAAGAGGGAAGGAATTCATTCTTTTCAGAGTAAGTAGTCTCACAACACCAGGTTAAATTCCAACAGGTTTATTTAGTAGCACGAGCTTTCAAAGTGTTGTCCCTTCATCAGGTCAGCATCATGTGACTCACCTGATGAAGAGGAAATGCTCCAAAAGCTCATGCTACCAAATAAGCCTGTTGGACTTTAACCTGGTGTTGTGAGACAACTTACTGAGCCCACCCCAGTATAACGCCAGCATCTCTGCATCATTCCTTTCAGAGTAAGAATCAGTCTGTCACCTGGCCCACTTTAACTGGCCACCCAACCAATTTCCCTGACAGACCTGATATCAATCTCGTGAAGTGTAAAAACTCACCCACATTATCATGGCAGCCCATTTGGTCAACATGCCCCACTCCCTAATCCTGAGAAAACTGTGTTACAGTTCCTTCACTATTCTGTATCTGCTGTAAAACCCATTAAAAATCTTCACAAAGTTAAACTCATCGGGGCAGATTCCCCAACCTGGTGTGCAGTCGGGATTCTCCAGTCCCACTGCACTGAATTAAGATTTGGCTGAGCGCCAAATTTTCCATCTCCGCTGACAGCTGTGGCCAGGCGGGAATGGCTGGAGAATTCTGAGCAGAGTCAGGCTTCTAATTCCCGTATTATTCTCTGTTAATATATTGGTGATTCCTGATCTAGAAATATGTGCAAGAAGAAAGCCTTGTTTAGAGCAGAGGAAACTCCTGTAAGCTTTCCATACTGAGGGTAAATATCAGAATGAATCATTTTGTTGCGTAAAACTTGGGAATTGCTGAAAGAAGACACATCATTGGGACAATTCACAGGAATACTGAGTTGTAAAGTGAATAATTTAAATTTCCTGAGATTGCTGATTGTTTGGGAACATAGAAACATAGAACATCACAGCACAGTACAGGCCCCTTGGCCCTCAGTGTTGTGCCGAGCTATGTCCAATCCCAAGGTCAAGCTATCTCACTCCCTATCATTCTGGTGTGCTCCATGTGCCTATCCAATAACCGCTTGAAAGTTCCTAAAGTGTCCGACTCCACTATCACAGCAGGCAGTGCATTCCACACCCCAACCACTCTCTGAGTAAAGAATCTACCTCGGACATCCCTCCTATATCTGCCACCATGAACCTTATAGTTATGTCCCCTAGTGAAGGCTACATCTACCTGAGGAAATAGTCTCTGAACGTCTACTCTATCTATCCCCTAAATGTCTACCAGAGTACACTCTGATTGGTAGACACATTGCTATGGTGAATGCACCAGTAAACTGACCGTTAACTGCCAAGCTAATTCAAACAGGGAGGTTGCCTCTGATTTTCCTTGGGAATGGACATTCATATGGTTTAGTTCCTTATGTCTGCAAAGGACAGGGCCCTCTACTCCTAGCTTGGGTAAGTGAGCCAGATTGACAGCCAATTTAAGATAATCAATGTAATTCTTCTCCCCTCCTCACCCAGGGGTCTCTTACCCAGGGGTCTCTTACCCAGGGGTCCCTTACCCAGGGGTCTCTTACCCAGGGGTCTCTTACCCAGGGGTCCCTTAACCAGGGGTCCCTTACCCAGGGGTCTCTTACCCAGGGGTCCCTTACCCAGGGGTCCCTTACCTGGTTGTGGTGGAGCTGCAAAAAGAGGGAGAATTGAATTAGTTTAAAACAGAAGAATTAATTAAAATGCAGTCAGCAAAGAGTAAGACCAGAAATGTAAAAATATTTGGTATAGAGAATCATGGTGAGGATTTTTTAAAAAGTGGGAACTGTGAGCGAGACAGATTTAAGGGCATGCAGAGTAAAAACAGGGATTTATAATGAGTGGAAGCTGAGACATTATTTTATTCATTCATGGGATATGTCCATTGCTGGCTAGCCAGCATTTATTACCCACCATCCTTAATTGCCCTTGACAAGGTGACGGTGAGTTGCCTTCTTAACCTGCTGCAGCCCATTTAGTGTGGGAGCACCCACAGTTCTGCCAGGGAGGGAATTCCCGGATTTTGCTCAAGCTCAGGATAGCTAAGCTTGCCAGGCAGCTCGGGTCACTGTGGAGCATCAGGAAGGCTAAGAGTTTCCTGGATCCAGGAGGGAAAGTCCCAAGTGAATACCAGGCTCTGTGGAGCTGGCTGATAGTGTCAAAATGCCTCAGTTAGAGAGGTGAAAGCAAAGCGTCCCAACATTACACTTTGTCCCCCATGTACTTACACAGATAGTCCAAGAATAAGTGCTGAATTCAAGGCTAGCTTTGGGCTAACTCACCTGCATGCAGTTGGTACCAATCTTGTCTTGGTCCTGGTGCAGGTGCAGCTGCAGCAGTACAGAGAATTTCATTAATTTGAAACACAAAAATTAATCAAAATGCAAGCAACAACCGAGAGGGAATTCATGTCTTTCAGAGTAAGAGTGAGTCTGTCATCTGATCCACTTCAAGTGGCCCCCAACCAAACTCCCTGGTCAACAGACCTGAACCTCCCACCCCAGTATCCGAATATCGATCCAGTAAAAACTCACCCACATTATCACATTATCAATTAAGCTTGGTTGCCCATTGAATGTTTGGTCAACACACCCCGCTCCCTAATCCTGAAAAAGCTGCATTACAGTTCCTTCAGTTTTCTGTATTTGCTGTGAGATCCATTAATATTCTCCACAAAGTTAAACCCATTGGGTCGGATTCTCTGATCCCTCTCCCCGACTCTGAATGGCCTACCCCGATCCTTCCCTGCACTCCAGAGTTGATTTCACCTCTCTAAGGTCCCCTTGGCGCTATTGGGGTGCCAGGCTGGCAGTGCCAGGCTGACACTGCCCAAGTGGCACAAACCCCTGCTCCGAAATCCTAGGTGGGCCTCAATGGCCTCTGGTTCTAACGGTGAGGCCATCATATCTGATCCTTGTTGATGAGGATGTTACATGACCCCTGTCAGAGAGAACCTTCCCCGGTGAGGCCACAGGGGCAAGTGGGCCCAGATGATTCCATCCTGGGATCACGAATTCTATTCAAATCAGCATCTAAGTAACAAAATTTCAGGAGCAAGGCTGATGGAGCCGAATATCCAGTGCTGGTAAGATGACAAGAGGCGAGAAATCCGGCGTGAATCTAATTTCCCAGCTCTCTCACGCTCTCCCTACCCATCAGCCAGTGGGGTGTACCAGTAAAATCGCCCCCTGTAGAGTTATAAAGTGCAGAAAAGGCCCTTTGGCCCATCAAGTCCATACTGACAATATCTAGCACTAAAGGCACGCTAAGGTAAGTTTGTGTGGAAATTTTCAATACTACTGCAGTGAATAATGGAGGGGCATGTGATGTGTTGTTTCTGTACGATGTGGGAACTGGTGGACCCCAGGGTCCATCCCAGTGACCATGTCTGCAGTAAGTGCTGGTTGCTGGAGGAGCTCCAGCTCAAGGTAGATGAGCTGGCCTCTGAGCTACAGACACTGAGGCTCATCAGGGGGAGGGAGGGTGCCATTGTCAATGGGGTGCAAGTGAGGAAGGGGGATGGAGAGAGGAGGAAGGGTGGTGGGGAGCGGAGGCCTCAGCATCTCAATCTGCATAACAGGTTTGAGGTTCTTGCTTCCAGTGTGGACGAGGATGAGGGAGGTGAGGTCGGTGAGCAAACTGCACACGGTACAGTGATGCAGCAGGACATAGGCAACGAGAAGGTGAAAAGGAACGTAGTAGTGATTGGGGATAGTGGGGTGAAGGGTATTGACACTGTCTTTTGTCACAGTGACAAAGTGCACAGAAGGGTGTGTTGTCTGCCTGGTGCTAGGGTACGGGATGTCACATCTGGGCTGCAGAGGAACCTGGAGTGGGAGGGTGAGAATCCGGTCGTTGTGGTACATGTGGGTGCCAACGACATAGGCAAAATGGGAACTGAGGATCTGGGGAGGGAGTATGAGAAGCTGGGAATGGAATTAAAAAGTAGAACCGACAAGGTGGTTGTCTCTGGACTACTGCCTGAACCGAGTGCAGACGGGCGAAGGGTTGACATGATTAAGGAAGTGAATGGGTGGCTCAGGGATTGGTGTGGGAGGAATGGGTTTGAATTTATGTGGCATTGGCATCAGTATTGGGGTAGGTGGGACCTGTTCGGGCGGGATGGGGTGGGTCTGAACCGTGCTGGGACCAGAGTGCTGGCGAATCGTGTAGAGGACTGTAGTCAGGGCTTTAAAGTAATTAGGTGGGGGGAGGGTGTGATGGTAGGTGACATTACGAGGCCTAAAGTTAAGGAGAGGGTACAGGTAAGGGTGGAGGCCGAGGATGTCCCAATAATAAAGGGAGTAGGGGTCGTGAGTATGAATAGGGTCCAGGTGAAGGCTGGGATGAAGGCACTTTATCTGAATGCACGAAGCATTTGGAATAAAGTGGATGAGCTGGTGGCGCAGATCAGCACAAATGGATATGATCTGGTGGCCATTACAGAGACGTGGCTGCAAGGTGACAGGGACAGGGAGCTGAATGTCCAGGGGTATCAAGTGTTTAGGAAGGACAGGCAGGGAAAAGTGGGGGGCGTAGCTCTGCTGATTAAGGATAGCATCAGGGTGGTAGCAAGGGATGATATTGGAGCCAAAGAGCAGAACGTGGAATCGTTGTGGGTGGAGATTAGGAACAGCAAAGGGAGGAAGACGCTGGTGGGTGTCGTCTATAGGCCCCAAATAATGATCTGGAGGTGGGGCGGGCTGTTAATGCGCAAATAAGTGTGGCGTGCAGGAATGGGACGGCGATAATTATGGGGGGATTTCAATCTACATATTGATTGGTCGACCCATGTTGGACACGGTGGGCTCGAGGAGGAGTTCTTGGAATGCTGCCGGGATAGTTTCCTGGAACAGTGTGTGTTGGAGCCGACGAGGGAGCGAGCTATCTTGGATCTGGTGCTATGTAATGAGGCGGGTAGAATTAGGGACCTTGTGGTGAAGGATCCTCTTGGGAAGAGTGATCATTGTATGGTGGAGTTTCTGGTACAGATGGAGGAGGAGAAAGTGGGTTCCCGGATACACGTCCTTTGTTTGAACAGAGGGGAGTACGGTAGGATGAGAGAAGAATTGGCGAATATGGACTGGGGGAGCGCGTTGGAAGGTAGGTCTGCTGAGGAGCAGTGGAGGATCTTTAAGGAGATCTTTCTTGGTGCTCAGCAGAAATTTATTCCGATGGTCAATAAGGACCATAGGAGGAGAGGTAATAAGCCGTGGATAACGAAGGAGGTGAAGGAAAGTGTTAAATTAAAAGCGGATGCGTTTAGAGTAGCTAAGAGTAGTGGGCAAGAAGAGGATTGGGAGAGGTTTAAATGTCAACAAAGATTGACAAAGAAATTGATAAAGAAGGGTAGGAGAAACTATGAAGCTGGGCTAGCGCTTAATATAAAAAAGGATAGCAAGAGTTTTTATAAGTATATAAAAAGGAAGAGACTGGCTAGGGTGAACGTTGGTCCCTTAGAGGATGAGAAGGGGGACTTAGTGGTAGGGGATGGGGAAATGGCAGAGGTCTTGAATAACTTCTTTGTTTCGGTCTTCACGGAGGAGGACGTGAATAATTTGCCGGGTGTTAGCGATGGAAAGGTGGTAGGACTGGAGGGTCTTAATGACATTACTGTTACTAGAGAGGTGGTGCTCAACAGACTGGAGGGGCTGATTGTGGACAAGTCCCCGGGACCGGATGGAATGCATCCGAGGGTTCTGAAAGAAATGGCGGAGGTGATAATGGATGCCTTGGTGGTTATTTTCCAGACGTCGCTGGATTCCGGGGAAGTGCCGGAAGATTGGAAAGCGGCTAATGTTACGCCGTTGTTTAAGAAGGGTGCCAGGCAAAAGGCGGGGAATTATAGGCCGGTTAGTTTAACGTCTGTTGTAGGTAAAATGTTAGAATCCGTCATCAAGGAGGAAATAGCGAGGCATCTTGAGGGGAATTGCTTGATAGAGCAGACGCAGCACGGTTTCGTTAAAGGGAAGTCGTGTCTGACAAATTTACTGGAGTTCTATGAGGATGTGTCTAGGGCGGTGGATAGAGGAGAGCCGGTGGATGTGGTCTTTCTTGATTTTCAGAAGGCGTTTGACAAGGTACCTCACAAGAGGTTATTGCAGAAGGTCAGGGGACGTGGAGTTGGGGGTAGGGTGTTAGCGTGGATAGAGGACTGGTTGTCAAATAGGAGGCAGAGAGTGGGGGTCAATGGGTGCTATTCGGATTGGCGGTTGGTGACTAGTGGAGTGCCCCAGGGGTCGGTGCTGGGGCCTCTGCTATTTACCATTTATATAGATGATCTGGAGGAGGGAACCGAGTGTATGGTATCGAAATTTGCTGATGACACCAAGATTGGTGGAAAGGCAAATTGTGCGGAGGGTGTGGAGAGTCTGCAGAAGGATCTAGATAGGCTGGGCGAATGGGCCAGGAACTGGCAAATGGAATTTAATGTTGGCAAGTGCGAGGTGGTCCACTTTGGTAGGAATAATGGTAGGAAGGATTATTACTTACGTGGAGAAAAACTGCAGCAGGCGACGGTGCAGAGGAACCTTGGGGTCCTTGTGCATGAGTCGCAAAAACCCAGCTTGCAGGTGCAGCAGGTGGTCAGGAAGGCGAATGGGATGCTGGCCTTCATAGCAAGGGGGATTGAATATAAGAACATAAGAACATAAGAAATAGGAGCAGGAGTGGGCCATCCAGCCCTTCGAGCCTGCCCCGCCATTCAATAAGATCATGGCTGATCTGTCATGGCTCAGTTCCACATTCCCGTCCTCTCCCCATAACCCTTAATCCCCTCTCTTATCAAAAACCCATCAACCCGCATCTTAAAAATATTTAGCGAGGCAGCCTCCACCACTTCAACGGGCAGAGAATTCCAGAGATTCACCACCCTTTGAGTGAAGAAGTTCTTCCTCAACTCCGTTCTAAACCGCCCCCCCTTTATCTTGAGGCTGTGCCCCCTAGTCCTACTGTCCTTTCTGAGTGGGAAGAGTCTCTCCACCTCTATCCTATCCATCCCATTCATCATCTTATACGTCTCAATGAGATCTCTCCTCATTCTTCTAAACTCTAACGAGTACAAGCCTAGTTTATTCAGCCTCTCCTCATAGCTCATAATATAAAAATAGGGAGGTCTTGCTGCGGCTATATAGGGCATTGGTGAGGCCGCAGCTGGAGTACTGTGTGCAGTTTTGGGCGCCGTACTTACGCAAGGATATTTTGGCCTTGGAGGGAGTGCAGAGGAGGTTTACTAGGCTGATTCCGGAGTTGAGGGGGTTGAGCTATGAGGAGAGGCTGAATAAACTAGGCTTATACTCGTTAGAGTTTAGAAGAATGAGGAGAGATCTCATTGAGACGTATAAGATGATGAATGGGATGGATAGGATAGAGGTGGAGAGACTCTTCCCACTCAGAAAGGACAGTAGGACTAGGGGGCACAGCCTCAAGATAAAGGGGGGGCGGTTTAGAACGGAGTTGAGGAAGAACTTCTTCACTCAAAGGGTGGTGAATCTCTGGAATTCTCTGCCCGTTGAAGTGGTGGAGGCTGCCTCGCTAAATATTTTTAAGATGCGGGTTGATGGGTTTTTGATAAGAGAGGGGATTAAGGGTTATGGGGAGAGGACGGGAATGTGGAACTGTGCCATGACAGATCAGCCATGATCTTATTGAATGGCGGGGCAGGCTCGAAGGGCTGGATGGCCCACTCCTGCTCCTATTTCTTATGTTCTTATGTTCTAACCTCTCCAATCTTTCATGATTTAGATAATATGCTTCTTTTTCTTCCTTCCAGTAGTTTCTCAATTTGCCTGATGACTGCCCACTCAATCTTTTTCCCTTTGAAACCTCTTTAAGTCCACCTCATAACTCATTTTCCTTCCATTTGCTAGATGTGGGTGTCACTGGTTAGGCCAGCAGTTGTTGCCCATGCGTTTGAGAAGGTGGTGGTAAGCTGCCTAATGGAACTGCTGCAGTCCCTCTGGTGTGGGTGCACCCACTATACTGTTAGGGAGTTCCAGTGACAGTGAATGAACAGTGATATGAGTGATTTGGAGGAAAAAGTCAAGGTGGTGTTCTAATGTGCCAGCTGCTCGTCTTTCTAGAAGATAGTGGTTTGGGAGTTTGGAAGGTGCTGCTTAAGGAGCTTTGATGATTTGCTACAGTGCATCTTGTAGATGGTACACACGACTGTCATTGTGCATCGGTGTTGGAAAGAGTGAAGGTTTGTGGATGTTGTATCAGTCAATCAGGCTGCTTTGGCCTGGATCATGCCAATCTCCTTGAGTGTAGTTGCAGCTTTACCCAAGAAGGCAAGGGGAGAATATTCCATCACACTCCTAATTCATAAGAACATAAGAAATAGGAGCAGGAGTAGGCCATCTAGCCCTTCGAGCCTGCCCCGCCATTCAATAAGATCATGGCTGATCTGAAGTGGATCAGTTCCACTTTCCTGCTTTCTCCCCATAACCCTTAATTCCCATGTCCATCAAAAACCTATCTACCCGTGACTTAAATATATTTAGCGAGGCAGCCCCCACCACTTCAACGGGCAGAGAATTCCAGAGATTCACCACCCTTTGAGTGAAGAAGTTCCTCCTCAACTCCAATCTAAACTGCTCCCCCCTTATCTTGAGGCTGTGCCCCCTAGTCCTACTGTCCTTTCTGAGCGGGAAGAACCTCTCTACCTCTACCCTATCCAACCCTTTCATTATCTTATATGTCTCTATAAGATCCCCCCTCATCCTTCTCAACTCCAACGAGTACAGACCCAGTCTATTTAGTCTCTCTTCATAGTCCAACCCCCTCATCTCCAGTATCAGCCTAGTGAACCTCCTCTGCACTCCCTCCAAGGCCAAAATATCCTTGCGCAAGTGCGGCGACCAAAACTGCACACAGTACTCCAACTGCAGCCTCACCAGTACCCTGTACAGTTGCAATTCATGCCTTGTAGATGGTTGACAGCCATTGGGGTGACAGGAGGGTGTCAATGTTCTGAGCTCCTGGTTTGCTTTTGTAGCTCCAGTATTTATGTGACAATTCCAGTTCAGGTTTGGGTCAATGGTGTCAACAGGAGGTTTAAAAAGACTGGGGCTGAGACTCAGAGCTGAGATTTAAAAAGAAAAACAGTCTTTCCAGTGAAAAAGATTCAACCTGCCCTCACAGCCAACACCCTCAGACCAGGCAACATCCTGGTGAGCCTTCTTTGCATTCTCTCCAAAGTTTCCATGTCCTTCTGGTAGTGTGGTGACCAGAACTACACACAATACTCCAAATGTGACCTAACCAAGCTTTTACGTGGCTGCAACATGATCTGCCAACTCCTGGCTGATGAAGGCAAGCAATGTCATTTGCCTTCTTAATCACTTTGGCTATTTGTGTTGCCACTTTTAGGGAACCCAGATCCCTCTGTATGTTCATGTTCTCAAGAGTTCAGCCATTTACAGTGTAATTCACACCTAAATTTGATCCTCCAAAATGCACCACCTCGCATTTGTCTGGATTAAACTCTATCTGCTATTTCTGTGCCTGAGTCTCCAATCGATCTCTATCCTGTCGTATCCTCTGACAATCTCCGGCACTATCAGCAACTCCACCAATCTTTGTGTCATCTGTAAACTAGGGGGAATGGCCTCAAAATAAGGGGAAGCAGATTTAGGACTGAGTTGAGGAGGAACTTCTTCACACAAAGGGTTGTGAATCTGTGGAATTCCCTGCCCAGTGAAGCAGTTGAGGCTACCTCACTGAATGTTTTTAAGGCGAGGACAGATACATTTTTGAACAGTAAAGGAATTAAGGGTTACGGTGAGCGGGCGGGTAAGTGGAACTGAGTCCATGAAAAGATCAGCCATGATCTTATTGAATGGCGGAGCAGGCTCAAGGGGCCAGATGGCCTACTCCTGCTCCTATTTCTTATGTTCTTAAACATCTGAATTAGGCTACCCACATTTTCCTCCAAATCATTTATATATACTAAAAACAACAGAGGTCCCAATACTGATTCCTGAGGGCTACAGATCCCCAATCTGACAAGCACCCTTCCATTGCTACTCTCTGTCTTCTATCACCAAGCCAGTTCTGCATCCATCCAGCCAAACCCCGAATCCCATGTGATTTTAGTTTTTGTACCAGCCTGCCTTGTGGGACCTTATCAAATGCCTTACCAAAGTCCATATGAACTACACCTACAACCCTTCCCTCATCAATTACCTTTGCCACCTCTTCAAAAAACTCAATCAAGTCGGAGAGACATGATCCTCCCTGTACAAAACCATACTGCATGTCACTAACTAGACCATTTTCTTCCAAATGTCTATATATCCTATGCTCAGTGTCTTCTCCAAAAGCTTCCCCACCACTGACGTCAGGCTCACCAGCATATCATTTCCTGGATTATCCCTGCATCCTTTCTTAAACAAGGGAACAACACTGGCTATTCTCCAATTTCCTGGAACCTTGCCTGTGGTCAAAGAGAGTGTGAAGATATCTGTTGAAGCTATTTCTCCCCTTGCCTTCCGCAGTAACCTTGGACAGATCCCATCCAGCTCGGGGGACTTGTCTACCTTAATGCAATTTAGATACCCGACACTTCCTCTTTCGATATATTGATATTCTCTAGAGCATTCACACAACTATCTCTGACCTCAACATCCATCATGACCTTCTCCTTGGATCTCACCCTGTCTGTGGCTCCATGTATAACTTCCCTCCATTGTCCTTGTCCCAGTGACACAAGTTTCAGTCCAAGGGTCAGACAGGTGTCTGGGCAGCATGTCACTCAGTTGGAATAAGTTGTTTGAATGAAGATTTAGCAGGCAGTGCTGACGGTGGGAACTGTGCAAGCGGGTTGATCAGATAGCAGGGGGTGGGGGCGATAACCAGGAGGGAGGTACGCAACAGGGGGTGATCTGGGATGGGGTTGGTGGCATGGTGATGTTGCATGGGGGGTGGGGGGGTGGGTGTAGAGGAGTGGTGATGTTGGGGGAGAGGAGTGAGGGACCGGCGATATCCAGTGTGAGTGGGGCGGGGGCAACCACAATCTTTGAAGATAGCAATGTCTGTCTTTTCCATTGCTGCGCACTAGCTAGGAGAAATAGCAGGAATTAATGCAGGCTTGAGTTATGGTGCAGAAGGAAAGACCTCAGAACTTGGATTAGCAGGATTGGGGTGGGGAGGAGGAGCGGCCTGGCCGTGGTGGTGGTTGGAATTCCAAGTTAACATCAGATTCTGCAGAGTTAGCATCAACATCCTGAGTTAGAGAGGTTAAAACAAAACACGGCAAAGTGTAAAACCTGCTGTGGATTGGCTACTGGAGGAGGTATTACCACACAAGATACATTTATCCCTCAATGAACAAACACAGACAGAGTATCAATGCAGAATTTAAGGTTACTTTTGTGCTGACTCACCTGCACCCAGGTGGCTCAAATCGTCTGGATCTGGAGCTGCAATAAGACGGAGAGAAGAATTCAGTTAAAACAAAGGAATGAAGCAAAATACAGTCAACAACATGAGTGATGTTTTACATGGAGTTGTTCCCAGCTGCCCTTATCCTTCTAGATACAAGTGGCTGTGAGTTTAGAAGGCGCTGTCTAAGGAGCCTTGCCGAGTTCCTGCAATGCATCTTGTCGATGGTACACACGGCTGCCACTGTGCAGCAGTGGTGGAGGGGGTGAGTGTTTGTGTAGGGGTGCTGATCAAGCAAGCTGTTGTGACCACAGTGGTATCAAGTTTCTTGAACCTAGTTGGAACAGCACTTGTTCAGGCAAGTGGACAGTGCTTCACAACATTCCTGACTTAGGTCCTTTGGAAGGTTCACAGGCTTTGGGGAGTCAGGAGATGAGTTACTTGTCTCTGAGCTGCTCTTGTAGCCACAAGATTTATATAGACAGTCCAGTCCAGTTTCTGGTCAATGCTAACCTCCAGGATGTTGAACATAAGAACGTAAGAACATAAGAAATAGGAGCAGGAGTAGGCCATCTGGCCCTTCGAGCCTGCCCCGCCATTCAATAAGATCATGGCTGATCTGTCGTGGCTCAGTTCCACATTCCCGCCCTCTCCCCATAACCCTTAATCCCCTCTCTTATCAAAAACCCATCAACCCGCGTCTTAAAAATATTTAGCGAGGCAGCCTCCACCACTTCAACGGGCAGAGAATTCCAGAGATTCACCACCCTTTGAGTGAAGAAGTTCCTCCTCAACTCCGTTCTAAACCGCCCCCCCCTTTATCTTGAGGCTGTGCCCCCTAGTCCTACTGCCCTTTCTGAGCGGGAAGAGCCTCTCCACCTCTATCCTATCCATCCCATTCATCATCTTATACGTCTCAATGAGATCTCCCCTCATTCTTCTAAACTCTAACGAGTACAAGCCTAGTTTATTCAGCCTCTCCTCATAGCTCAACCCCCTCAACTCCGGCATCAGCCTAGTAAACCTCCTCTGCACTCCCTCCAAGGCCAAAATATCCTTGCGTAAGTGCGGCGCCCAAAACTGCACACAGTACTCCAGCTGCGGCCTCACCAATGCCCTATAAAGCCGCAGCAAGACCTCCCTACTTTTATATTCAATCCCCCTCGCTATGAAGGCCAGCATCCCATTTGCCTTCCTGACCACCTGCTGCACCTGCAAGCTGGGTTTTTGTGACTCATGCACAAGGACCCCGAGGTCCCTCTGCACCGTCACCTGCTGCAGTTTTTCTCCACGTAAGTAATAATCCTTCCTACCATTATTCCTACAAAAGTGGACCACCTCACACTTGCCAACATTAAATTCCATTTGCCATTTCCTGGCCCATTCGCCCAGCCTATCTAGATCCTTCTGCAGACTCTCCACACCCTCTGCGCAATTTGCCGTTCCACCAATCTTGGTGTCATCAGCAAATTTCGACACCATACACTCGGCTCCCTCCTCCAGATCATCTATATAAATGGTAAATAGCTGAGGCCCCAGCACCGACCCCTGGGGCACTCCACTAGTCACCATCCGCCAATCCGAATAGCACCCGTTGACCCCCACTCTCTGTCTCCTATTTGACAACCAGTCCTCTATCCACGCTAACACCCCACCCCCAACTCCATGCCCCCTGACCTTCTGCAATAACCTCTTGTGAGGTACCTTGTCAAACGCCTTCTGAAAATCAAGAAAGACCACATCCCCGGCTCTCCTCTATCCACCGCCCTAGACACATCCTCATAGAACTAAAAAGGACAGTAGGAAGAGAGGTAATAAGCCGTGGATAACGAAGGAGGTGAAGGAAAGTGTTAAATTAAAAGCGGAGGAATTTAGAGTAGCTAAGAGCAGTGGGCGAGAAGAGGATTGGGAAAGGTTTAAATGTCAACAAAGATTGACAAAAAAGTTGATAAAGGAGGGTAGAAGAAGCTATGAAGCTGGGCTAGCGCTTAATATAAAAAAGGATAGCAAGAGTTTTTATAAATATATAAAAAGGAAGAGGCTGGCTAGGGTGAACGTTGGTCCCTTAGAGGATGAGAAAGGGGACCTAGTGGTAGGGGATGGGGACATGGCTAAGGTCTTGAATAACTTTTTTGTTTCTGTCTTCACGGAGGAGGACGTGAATAATTTGCCGGGTGTTAGCGATGGAAAGGTGGTAGGACTGGAGGGTCTTAATGACATTACTGTTACCAGAGAGGTGGTGCGCGACAGACTGGAGGGGCTGATTGTGGACAAGTCCCCAGGACCGGATGGAATGCATCCGAGGGTTCTGAAAGAAATGGCGGAGGTTATAGTGGATGCCTTGGTGGTTATTTTCCAGACGTCGCTGGATTCCGGGGAAGTGCCGGAAGATTGGAAAACTGCTAATGTTACGCCATTGTTTAATAAGGGTGCCAGGCAAAAGGCGGGGAATTATAGGCCGGTTAGTTTAACGTCTGTTGTAGGTAAAATGTTAGAATCCGTCATTAAGGAGGAAATTGCGAGGCATCTTGAAGGGAATTGCTTGATAGAGCAGACGCAACACGGTTTCATTAAAGGGAAGTCGTGTCTGACAAATTTACTGGAGTTCTATGAGGATGTGTCTAGGGCGGTGGATAGAGGAGAGCCGGTGGATGTGGTCTTTCTGGATTTTCAGAAGGCGTTTGATAAGGTACCTCACAAGAGGTTACTGCAGAAGGTCAGAGGACATGGAGTTGGGGGTAGGGTGTTAGCGTGGATAGAGGATTGGTTGTCAAATAGGAGGCAGAGAGTGGGGGTCAATGGGTGCTATTCGGATTGGCGGTTGGTGACTAGTGGGGTGCCCCAGGGGTCGGTGCTGGGGCCTCAGCTATTTACCATTTATATAGATGATCTGGAGGAGGGAACCGAGTGTAGGGTGTCGAAATTTGCTGATGACACCAAGATTGGGGGAAAGGCAAATTGTGCGGAGGGTGTGGAGAGTCTGCAGAAGGATCTGGATAGGCTGGGCGAATGGGCCAGGAAATGGCAAATGGAATTTAATGTTGGCAAGTGTGAGGTGGTCCACTTTGGTAGGAAGAATGGTAGGAAGGATTATTACTTACGTGGAGAAAAACTGCAGCAGGCGACGGTGCAGACGGACCTCGGGGTCCTTGTGCATGAGTCGCAAAAACCCAGCCTGCAGGTGCAGCAGGTGGTCAGGAAGGCGAATGGGATGCTGGCCTTCATAGCGAGGGGGATTGAATATAAAAGTAGGGAGGTCTTGCTGCAGCTGTATAGGGCATTGGTGAGGCCGCAGCTGGAGTACTGTGTGCAGTTTTGGGCACCGCACCTGCGCAAGGATATTTTGGCCGTGGAGGGAGTGCAGAGGAGGTTTACTAGGCTGATACCGGAGTTGAGGGGATTGAGCTATGAGGAGAGGCTGAATAAACTAGGCTTGTACTCGTTAGAGTTTAGAAGAATGAGGGGAGATCTCATTGAGACGTATAAGATGATGAATGGGATGGATAGGATAGAGGTGGAGAGACTCTTCCCGCTCAAAAAAGACAGTAGGACTAGGGAGCACAGCCTCAAGATAAAGGGGGGGCGGTTTAGAACGGAGTTGAGGAGGAACTTCTTCACTCAAAGGGTGGTGAATCTCTGGAATTCTCTGCCCGTTGAAGTGGTGGAGGCTGCCTCGCTAAATATTTTTAAGAAGCGGGTTGATGGGTTTTTGATAAGAGAGGGGATTAAGGGTTATGGGGAGAGGGCGGGAAAGTGGAACTGAGCCACGACAGATCAGCCATGATCTTATTGAATGGCGGGGCAGGCTCGAAGGGCCAGATGGCCTACTCCTGCTCCTATTTCTTATGTTCTTATGTTCTTATAAATTTGTCAGACACGACTTCCCTTTAACGAAACCGTGCTGCATCTGCTCTATCAAGCAATTCCCCTCAAGATGCCTCGCTATTTCCTCCTTAATGACGGATTCTAACATTTTACCTACAACAGACGTTAAACTAACCGGGCTATAATTCCCTGCCTTTTGCCTGGCACCCTTCTTAAACAACGGCGTAACATTAGCCGCTTTCCAATCTCCTGGCACTTCCCTGGAATCCAGCGACGTTTGGAAAATAACCACCAAGGCATCCACTATCACCTCCGCCATTTCTTTCAGAACCCTCGGATGCATTCCATCCGGTCCCGGGGACTTGTCCACAATCAGCCCCTCCAGTCTGTTGAGCACCACCTCTCTAGTAACAGTAATGTCATCGAGACCCTCCAGTCCTACCACCTTTCCATCGCTAACACCCGGCAAATTATTCACGTCCTCCTCCGTGAAGACCGAAACAAAGAAGTTATTCAAGACCTCAGCCATTTCCCCATCCCCTACCACTAAGTCCCCTTTCTCATCCTCTAAGGGTCCAACGTTCACCCTAGCCAGCCTCTTTTTATATACTTATAAAAACTCTTGCCATCCTTTTTTATATTAAGCGCTAGCCCAGCTTCATAGCTTCTCCTACCCTTCTTTATCAATTTCTTTGTCAATCTTTGTTGACATTTAAACCTCTCCCAATCCTCTTCTCGCCCACTACTCTTAGCTACTCTAAACGCATCCGCTTTTAATTTAACACTTTCCTTCACCTCCTTCGTTATCCACGGCTGATTATCTCTCCTCCTACGATCCTTTTTAACCATCGGAATAAATTTCTGCTGAGCACCAAGAAAGATCTCCTTAAAGATCCTCCACTGCTCCTCAGCAGACCTACCTTCCAACGCGCTCCCCCAGTCAACATTTGCCAATTTTTCTCTCATCCTTCCGTACTCCCCTCTGTTCAAACAAAGGATGCGTGTCCGGGAACCCACTTTCTCCTCCTCCATCTGCACCAGAAACTCCACCGTACAATGATCACTGTCCCCAAGAGGATCCTTCACCACAAGGTCCCTGATTCTACCCGCCTCATTACATAGCACCAGATCCAAGATAGCTCGCTCCCTCGTCGGCTCCAACACACACTGTTCCAGGAAACTATCCCGGCAGCATTCCAAGAACTCCTCCTCGAGCCCACCGCATCCAACATGGGTCGACCAATCAATATGCAGATTGAAATCCCCCATAATTACGGCCGTCCCATTCCTGCACGCCGCACTTATTTGCGTGTTTACAGCCCGCCCCACCTCCAGATCATTATTCGGGGGCCTATAGACGACACCCACCAGCGTCTTCCTCCCTTTGCTGTTCCTAATCTCCACCCACAACGATTCCACCCTCTGCTCCTTGGCTCCAATATCATCCCTTGCTACCACCCTGATGCTATCCTTAATCAGCAGAGCTACGCCCCCCCCTTTTCCCTCCTGCCTATCCTTCCGAAACACTTGATACCCCTGGACATTCAGCTCCCAGTCCCTGTCACCTTGCAGCCACGTCTCTGTAATGGCCACCAGATCATACCCATTTGTGCTGATCTGCGCCACCACTCATTCACTTTATTCCAAATGCTTCGTGCATTCAGATAAAGTGCCTTCATCCCAGCCTTCACCTGGACCCTATTCATACTCACGACCCCAACTCCCTTTATTATTAGGACATCCTCGGCCTCCACCCTTACCTGTACCCTCTGCTTAACTTTAGGCCTCGTAATGACACCTACCATCACACCCTCCCCCCCCAATTAGTTTAAAGCCCTGTCTACAGTCCTCTACACAATTCGCCAGCACTCTGGTCCCAGCATGGTTCAGACCAACCCCATCCCGCCCGAACAGGTCCCACCTACCCCAATACTGGTGCCAATGCCCCATAAATTCAAACCCATTCCTCCCACACCAATCCCTGAGCCACCCATTCACTTCCTTAATCCTGTCAACCCTACGCCCGTCTGCACTCGGTTCAGGCAGTAGTCCAGAGATAACCACCTTGTCGGTTCTACTTTTTAATTCCATTCCCAGCTTCTCATACTCCCTCCCCAGATCCTCAGTTCCCATTTTGCCTACGTCGCCGGCACCCACATGTACCACAACGACCGGATTCTCACCCTCCCACTCCAGGTTCCTCTGCAGCCCAGATGTGACATCCTGGACCTGAGCACCAGGCAGACAACACACCCTTCTGTGGACTTTGTCACTGTGACAAAGGACAGTGTCAATACCCTTCACCCCACTATCCCCAATCACTACTACGTTCCTTTTCACCTTCTCTTTGCCTATGTCCTGCTGCATCACTGTACCGTGTGCAGTTTGCTCACCAACCTCACCTCCCTCATCCTCGTCCACACTGGAAGCAAGAACCTCAAACCTGTTATGCAGATTGAGATGCTGAGGCCTCCGCTCCCCACCCCCCTTCCTCCTCTCTTCTCCCCCCTTCCTCACTTGCACCCGATTGACAATGGCACCCTCTCTCCCCCTGATGAGCCTCAGTGTTTGTAGCTCAGAGGCCAGCTCATCTACCTTGAGCTGGAGCTCCTCCAGCAACCTGCACTTACTGCAGACATGGTCACTGGGAAGGACCCTGGGGTCCACCAGTTCCCACATCATACAGAAACAACACATCACATGCCCCTCCATTAATCACTGCAGTAGTATGGAAAATTTCCACACGAACTTACCTGGCCCCTTTTCTCCCCAGCCCTTTTGATATTAAGCCCTAATAGCTCACTCTGCTTCCCACTCACTCCGCTGCCCGCTCCGACGCTGCCCGCTGTCTACACCAGGCCTCCTTTTAAAACTGGCGCTGATTTAAAGCCTGCTCCCCCTCAACTCCCTTCTAACCACTCCCTCAGAATTCTTAAAGCGGTAAATACAAAAAGCCCACAAAAATGCTTTTAAATGATTTAAACAGTTCTACAAGGTTAGTTCTTAAAGTTTAGAAGAATGAGGGGCGATCTCATTCAGACGTATAAGATGATGAATGGGAGGGATAGGATAGAGGTGGAGAGATTCTTCCCGCTCAGAAAGGACAGTAGGACTAGGGGGCACAGCCTCAGGATAAAGGGGGGGCGGTTTAGAACGGAGTTGAGGAGGAACTTCTTCACTCAAAGGGTGGTGAATCTCTGGAATTCTCTGCCCGTTGAAGTGGTGGAGGCTGCCTCGCTAAATATTTTTAAGACGCGGGTTGATGGGTTTTTGATAAGAGAGGGGATTAAGGGTTATGGGGAGAGGGCGGGAAAGTGGAACTGAGACACGACAGATCAGCCATGATCTTATTGAATGGTGGGGCAGGCTCGAAGGGCTAGATGGCCTACTCCTGATCCTATTTCTTATGTTCTTATGTAAAGTGCTTTAAACTTATTTAAACAGGTTTTTAACAGGTAGTTTCTTATCTGTCTCCCTGCTCCTTCACTCGCAGATTTAAAATCGGAGAGAGCTGGAAATTAAAGCAGAGATACTACATTGATTCCACAAGAGGGATTAATGGTTTTTAGATCATGGATGGACAGCTGGGAACTTCCGTTCACAACTGCTGCACCATGTGGGACATTTCACGTTTCAGCGGGATTATGTGTTTAGAAAGTGTCTCCAGTTGCTTGTGCTCAAGGTCAGGATATCTAAACTTGCCGGGCAGCTCAGGTCACTGTGGAGCATTAGGAAGGTTGAGAATTTCATGGATCCAGGAGGTAGCCACTCCAACTGGAAGAGGCTGCAAGTGCAGCAGTAATTGGTGAGTGTGCTATTCTCAAACCAATACTCAGCATTGGAGGTTAGCTGTGGTGTCAAATTGAAGAACGCAGTTCAGACCATAGTCCTAATAGGCAAGGGACTGCTCAGCGGGGATGACACAGAGTAAACATTCAGTCTCTATTTGAGGATTCCATAGCTTGGAGACAAAACAGGAATTTCTCAATCCATTGTGAGTTCCACAAAGCGTGTTGCCTTCCTGGTGAGGATACAGAATATTGTGCCGGGAGCCCCAAGTTGTAACATATTTTGGCATCAAGAACGTAGAGAGAGAGTAGTTCTGAGATGCTAATACAGGTTTACAGCAACAGGGGGTTAAGTTAAAAAACAGAACTTTGAAGACTGCTATCTCTGTCTTACTCCCATTGCCATGCACTAGCTAGGAGAAATTGGAACATGGAGGGAATGAATGCAGGACCAACTGGGGGGAAAGTCCCAAGTTAATACCAGGCTCTGAGTGAAGTTAGCTGATCGTGTGAACATGCCTCACTTAAGAGAGATTAAAGCAAAGTGTTTCAACATGGGCACCAACATACTTACACCGACGGTCCGAGAATAAGGGCCAAATTCAACGCTACTTTTGGGCTGACTTACCTGGAACCAGGTGGCATGCGGTGTGAGATGAATTAGCATCTGCAATAGAACAGAGAATTAATTTAAAACATAGGAATTCATCAAAATGCAACCAATAACAGGAACACAGGGAGGGAATTCATGTCTTTCAGAGTAAAAGCGAGTCTGTCATCTGATCCACTTTAACTGGCCACCCAACCAATTTCCCCTGGTCAACAGACCTGAACCTCCCACCCCAGTATCCAAATATTAACCAGTGAAGTGTAAAAACTCACCCACATTATCATGGCAGCCCATTTGGTCAACATGCCCCACTCCCTAATCCTGAGAAAACTGTGTTACAGTTCCTTCACTATTCTGTATCTGCTGTAAAACCCATTAAAAATCTTCACAAAGTTAAACTCATCGGGGCAGATTCCCCAACCTGGTGTGCAGTCGGGATTCTCCAGTCCCACTGCAGTGAATTAAGATTTGGCTGAGCGCCAAATTTTCCATCTCCGCTGGCAGCTGTGGCCAGGCGGGAATGGCTGGAGAATTCCGGGCAGAGTCAGGCTTCTAATTCCCGTATTATTCTCTGTTAATATATTGGTGATTCCTGATCTAGAAATATGTGCAAGAAGAAAGCCTTGTTTAGAGCAGAGGAAACTCCTGTAAGCTTTCCATACTGAGGGTAAATATCAGAATGAATCATTTTGTTGTGTAAAACTTGGGAATTGCTGAAAGAAGACACATCATTGGGACAATTCACAGGAATACTGAGTTGTAAAGTGAATAATTTAAATTTCCTGAGATTGCTGATTGAGAACCAACACTCTGACTGGTTGACACATTGCCATGGATAATGCACCAGCTGTCCATGAACTAGTAATTAACTGCCAGGCTTCATTGAAATTCAAACCAATTATTTTGATAAATGCATTGGACTGGGGAATGAACCAGGCAATGGCTGTCATCTCATTTGTTTTTGTTGAATATGAGCATACATATTCCATCTGTCTACAAAGGACAGGGTGTTAACACATGTGGTTTCCTGCATGTGTAAGTGAAGAACATTGCAAGCCTGACTGATAAACTGGTTTTTGCTATAGATCTCAGCAAACTCAGGATTGTTCTCAGCACACTCACATACTTTAGCAAGTTCTTTGGCAAGGCACCACTTGGTAATTTGTTGCATAAGGTTAAATTTCACATGAGGTATCTAATTGGATACAAAATTGGCTTCTTGACAGAAGCCAGAGGGTGGTTGTAGAGAGTTGTTTTTCAAACTAGAGGCCTGTGACCAGCGGTGTGCCTCAGGGATCAGTGCTGGGTCTGCTGTTATTTGTCATTTATATTAATGATTTGGATGAGAATATAGGAGGCATGGTTAGTAAGTTTGCAGATGACACCAAGATTGGTGGCATAGTGGACAGTGAAGAAAGTTATCTCGGATTGCAACGGGATCTTGATCAATTGGGCCAGTGGGCTGACACATGGCAGATGGAGTTTAATTTAGATAAATGTGAGGTGATGCATTTTGGTAGATTGAACCAGGGCAGGACTTACTCAGTTAATGGTAGGGTGTTGGGGTGAGTTACAGAACAAAGAGATCTAGAGGTACAGGTTCACAGCTCCTTGAAAGTGGAGTCACAGGTGGACAGAGTGGTGAAGAAGGCATTCAGCCTCTGTAGTTGGTGGTTTTGGGGAGTCCGGAGGTGAGTTACATGCCATTGGATTCCAATCCTCTGGCCTGCTTTTGTTGCCATTATTCACATGGCAAGGGCATGGTAGGTCGCGGGAGCCGTGGTGCACGAAGGTTGTGGTGAACCTGGTCAGGAAGAAAGGAAAGGTGTATAAAAGGTTCAGGGAGCTAGGAGATGTTAAGGATTTGGAGGAGTATAAGGCTTGTAGAAAGGAGCTTAAAAAGGAAATTAGGAGAGCCAGAAGGGGACATGAGAAGGCCTTGGCGGGTAAGATTAAGGAGAATCCCAAGGTGTTCTACAAATATGTGAAGAGTAAAAGGATGAGAAGAGAAGGGATAGGACCTATAAAAGGTGAAGGGGGAAAGGTCTGTATGGAACCGAAAGAAATGGCAGAGATGCTTAATGAGCACTTTGCCTCAGTATTCACGGTGGAAAGTGATCTGGGAGGTTGTACTACAGGTTTGCGGCAGACTGAAAAGATTGAGTATGTGGATGTTAAGAAAGAGGATGTGTTAGAACTTTTAAACTCTATCAAAATAGATAAGTCACCAGGACCAGATGGGATGTGCCCCAGGATACTGTGGGAGGTGAGGGAAGTGATTGCAGAGCCCCTGGCGATGATCTTTGCGTCGTCGATGGAGACGGGAGAGGTTCCGGAGGATGGGAGGATTGTGGATGTGGTTCCTATTTTCAAGAAAGGGAACAGAGATAGCCCGGGAAATTACCGACCGGTGAGTCTGAACTCAGTGGTTGGTAAGTTGATGGAGAGGATTCTGAGGGACAGGATTTATGAGCATTTAGAGAAGTTTAGAATGATCAGGAATAGTCAGCACAGCTTTGTCAAGGGCAGGTTGTGCCTTATGGGCCTAGCTGAGTTCTTTGAAAATGTGACTGAACACATTGACAAAGGAAGAGCGTTAGATGTGGTTTACATGGACTTCAGCAAGGCGTTTGATAAGGTCCCCCATGCAAGACTTCTTGAGAAGGTGAGAGGGCATGGGATCCAAGGGGCTTTGGCCTTGTGGATCCAGAACTGGCTTGCCTGCAGAAGGCAGAGAGTGGTTGTGGATGGGTCTTTTTCTGAATGGAGGTCGGTCACCAGTGGAGTGCCCCAGGGATCTGTTCTAGGACCCTTGCTGTTTGTCATTTTCATAAATGACCTGGATGAGGAAGTGGAGGGATGGGTTAGTAAGTTCGCCGATGACACGAAGGTCGGTGGTGTTGTGGATGGTCTGGAAGGATGTCAGAAGTTGCAGCAGGACATAAATAGGATGCAGGACTGGGCGGAGAAGTGGCAGACGGACTTCAACGCAGTTAAATGTGTAGTCGTCCATTTTGGCAGGACCAATGGGATGAACGAGTACACTATCAAGGGCAGGAGTCTTAGCTGTGTTGAAGAGCAGAAGGATCTTGGGGTCCGGGTCCACAGGACTCTTAAATCAGCCTCGCAGGTGGAGGATGTGGTCAAGAAGGCGTATGGTGTACTGGCCTTCATTAATCGAGGGATTGAGTTTAGGAGTCGGGAGGTAATGCTGCAACTTTATAAGACCCTTGTCAGGCCCCACTTGGAGTACTGTGCGCAGTTCTGGTCGCCTCCCTATAGGAAGGATGTGGAAGCTATTGAAAGGGTACAGAGGAGATTTACAAGGATGTTGCCTGGATTGGGAGGCATGCCTTATGAAGTTAGGTTGAGGGAGCTGGGGCTCTTCCCCCTGGAGAGACAAAGGTTGAGAGGCGACCTGATAAAGGTTTATAAAATGTTGACAGGAATAGATAGGGTGGATTCTCAGAGGCTATTTCCCCAGGCTGAAATGGTCACTACGAGAGGACACAGATTTAAGGTGCAGGGAAGCAAGTACAGAAGTGATGTTAGGGGTAAGTTTTTCACTCAGAGGGTGGTGAGTGAATGGAATCGGCTGCCGTCAGTGGTGGTGGAGGCGAACTCGCTGGGGTCTTTTAAAAGACTTCTGGATGAGTATATGGGATTTAATGGGATTGGGGGTTATAGATAGGTCTATGGCTTAGCAGGTATACAAGTGATCGGCGCAACTTGTGGGCCGAAGGGCCTGTTTGTGCTGTAGTGTTCTAAGTTCTATGTTCTAAGGTCAGTTTAGTTTCTGGTCAATGATTACCCCAGAACATTAATAGTGCGGGATTCAACAATGGCAATGACATTGCTAGCAAGGAGCAATCGTAAAATTTTATCCTGTTGGAGACAGTCATTGCCCTGGTACTTATGTGGCGTGAATGTTTCTTGTCACCTGATGGCCCAATCCTGGGCTATTTTCAGGTCTTGCTGCATCTAGACGTGGACTACTTCAGTGTCTGAGGAGTCACAAGTAGTGATGACCATTCTATCATCAACAAGTTTAGTAACTAAACCTTTGTCCCTCCATCCAAATCATTTATTGTGAAAAGATGAGGCCCGAACACTGATCCCAGGGGTACACCACTGTTTACATCTTTCCAAGCAGAAAATGATCTATTTTTGCCGACTTTATTTCCTTTGGTTACTCCATTATCCACGGCACCTGATACCTTTCCAAAAACAATCCATACATTGTGAAAGCGGTCCTCCCTTGAACATAAAATTTATTAATAACACCATATCATTCACCTTTCACAAAATCACTTTGCCTCTGCCTGATTCCCTTGATTATTTCTGTGTGCCTCCATGCAGCAACTTTAATAATAGCTTCAAACATTTTCCCTATGGTGGATGGTAACTTTGCCCCTGGTGGTGACACTGTGCTATTAATAAATGTTATGTCTAAGGGAGGATTGTTTTAAGAGCCAGGTCCACAGAGAGTCAGATTGTCTGGAAGCAATTCAGCAGATGCTGAGAAAGCAGGATGATAACTCATCTTCACCATGTAAGTGTTCATTTAGCTGAAGTTTAAAGGGGTGTTTTTTATTTTAAGTAATGAAAGGCAAATTAGGTTAATTGGAGGAACTTGGCCTGCATCATTTTAAACAGTTGCTACCAGGAGCTGGTAAAAAGAAGAGGTTCTCTCTATCTGTCTCTTGGACCCCCCAGAAATGTTCTCAAAACTTCAAAACTATTAACAAAGGCTTACCCTGTGTTTTTCTAGCAGTATAAAGTATGTTTTAAGTCTTTGAGAGATATAATTTTATTGGAAGAAATTGTTTCCTTTCATTTTTAGTTCCACTGATAGGTTATAGATTAAGCTAATTAATCTATTATATTTAAACTGTGTCGTTAAATAAAATTTGTTTGATAAAAGTCAAGTCGCTCTGGAGTGAAGCATCCTATCCTCGTATTTATGCCAACTAGAAAAAAGCTGTCGGAGAGAGTTTAGTCTGGATTCAGAATATACCTTAGGCTTCTGGCAGTCTAATAAGTCTAACTTTCCTTTATGTAGACTAAAATCCCCATGACTAGCACCAGACTTTCCTGAAAACCTCCCCATTATTTCTTCCTTTATATTCTGTCCTAGGGGATTTTCACAGTAACTTCCTTACAGAGTGAATGTAAGCCTACTTGTGGATTATAAATAAACTTTGCTTTACTTTTAGCATGTGGTTACTGTCCGAGGGCCCGTACACCATACCCTCAAGTGACTTCTCGCCTTTATTGTTTCTCATCTCTACTCAAACCACTCCTACATCTTCCGATGAAGACTGATTGCTGCCACTTGGTCGATTGCTGATTGCAGAATACGCAATGTCCCCCTGTCCTGCCTGATCCTGGGAGTGAGGCCATCGCAGTAGATCTCCTTTGATGGGACCATACATGATCAGGCAAATGAACCTGGACAATTCCGTCCTGAGCTCACTAATAATATTTAAACCAATTTAAAATCAATTTACATATCACATTCATCTTGCACACTTTTTGATTTGATCTGATTTATTATTGTCAGATGTATTGGTATACAATGAAAGTATTGTTTCTTATGCGCTATACGGGCAAAACATACCATTCATAGAGAAGGAAATGAGACAGGGCAGAATGTAGTGTCACAGTCATTGCTAGGGTGTGGAGAAAGATCAACTTAATGCGAGGTAAGACCATTCAAAAGTCTGACAGCAGCAGGGAAGAAGTTGTTCTTGTGTTGGTCAGTGCGTGACCTCAGGTTTTCTTTCTTTTTCGTGATGGAGGAAGGTGGAAGAGAGAATGTTGGTGAGAGTCATAGCTGACATGCCAAATTTCCTTAGTCTTCTGAGAAAGTAGAGGCGTTGGTGGGCTTTCTTAACTATAGTGTCTGCATGGAGGGACCAGGACAGGTTGTTGGTGATTCGGATACCTAAAAACTTGAAGCTCTTGACCATTTCTACTTATTCCCCATTGATGTAGACAGGGGCATGTTCTCCTTTACGCTTCCTGAAGCTGATGACAATCTCCTTTGTTTTGTTGCTATCTGTACAGCTGATACAGAAATTCAACAACAACACATGAAAATAGAATCTTGGATTTAATTCTCATTTGAACATTGAATTTTTGATTTTGATTTGATTTATTATTGTCACATGTTTTAATATACAGTGAAAAGTATTGTTTCTTGCGCACTATACAGAGAAAGCATACCATTCATAGAGAAGGAAACGACAGAGTGCAGAATATAGTGTTACAGTCATAGCCAGGATGTAGTGAAAGATCAACTTAATGCAAGGTAAGTCCATTCAAAAGTCTGATAGCAGCAGGGACGAAGCTGTTCTTGAGTTAGTTGGTATGTGACCTCAGGCTTTTGTATCTTTTTCCTGACGGAAGAAGGTGGAAGAGAGAATGTCCGGGGTGCGTGGGGTCCTTCATCATGCTGGCTGCTTTGCTGGGGAATCAGGAAGTGCAGACAGTGTCAATGGATGGGAGGCTGGCTGGATTAGATTACACTCATGACATTTTGTAGTTTCTTGTGATCTTAGGCAGAGCAGGAACCATACCAAGCTGTGATACAACCAGAAAGAATGCTTTCTGTGGCACATCTTAAAAGTTGGTGAGAGCTGTAGGTAGCATGCAGAATTTCCTTAGTCTTCTGGGAAAGTAGAATAGTTAGCTTTGAACAAAATAGTTGCATCTTTCTGGAGACGAGTTACATTGCTCTGTATTCCCATCAAACAGTCCCACGGTGGAAAACCCCCTGCCATTTCTCACATTATGGAAGGACAAGTGTGTGCACAACGTGTCACAGTGTGTTAATAATACCTTGCTTCCTTTCTCCCAAAACTAGACAAACCTGAGCTATTCCTGTTTTCCTTTGTGTTTTACAACACCACTGGTTCTAAATTTGTTGTTGCATGGTACCTGATACTCACAGCTATCTGTTTGTTTTGGGCAGAATACGAGGCGAGTTTCTCACTAAAGTTTTTTTTCTGGGATTTTCCGGTGATTTTTCAGCTCCTCTGGATGGCTGCAATGATTGTTTGACTATCTCGTCACTAGTTGATGTGGCAATGTTTTTTTCCTGGCGATTGGCTGCAAGATTTGTCCGATTTCCTCATCGCCAGTTTTTGTGTGGTTTTGACTTTAGGAGGCCATGAGTTCCAACAAAATTAAGAGCTTTATTCAGGAGATGTTAACAGTTCAGGCTACAATGTTACACTGGTCACACAAACAGCCAATAATGCAATCATTCTCTTAATGTATCCCTGTTCATGCAAGATTGCTGCTAAGGAATCTTTGTTGAGTCACGGGACAGAATGTTAACAGTTAAGGGGTGGTCAGTGCCTATGAAGGTGTGTTGTGATCCAGCGGAAAGACAGGAGAGTGGGGAATGGGGCACAGGGAGGGTTAAAGCATTATCACATCTGACTTGGTTTGATTTGATTTATTATTGTCAAATGTAGTAGTATACAGTGAAAAGCATTGTTTCTTGCGCACTATACGGACAAAGCATACCATTCATAGAGAAGGAAACGAGAGAGTGCAGAATGTAGTGCTACTGTCATGGCTAGGATGTAGAGAAAGATCAACTTAATGCAAGGTAGGTCCATTCAAAAGTCTGACAGCAGCAGGGAAGAAGCTGTTCTTGAGGTGATTGGTACGAAAGAATGGTGTCAGTTTAGCAACCTAACATGACCCTATCCACTTCCAACTTTAGCTGGGTGAATTCACAGCCAATTAACAACTGGTGCTGTTGGCTAAATGATATCAAATGTTTCAAGTTTGCTGACAACACCACTGTAGTGGGTCGGATCTGAAACAATGACGAGACAGAGTACAGGAATGAGATAGAGAATCTGGTAAACTGGTGCGGCAACAATAATCTCTCTGTCAATGTCAACAAAACAAAGGGGATTGTCATCGACTTCAGGAAGCGTAAAGAGGAACATGCCCCTGTCCACATCAATGGGGACAAAATAGAAAGTGTTGAGAGCTTCACGTTTTTAGGTGCCCAGATCACTAACAACCTGTCCTGGCCCCCCCATGCTGACACTATAGTTAAGAAAGCCCACCAGGCCTCTACTTTCCCAGAAGACAAAGGAAATTTGGCATGTCAGCTACTACTGTCACCAATTTCTATAGATGCATCATAGAAAGCATTTTTTCTGGTTGTATCACTGCTTGGTCTGGGCTCTTGCTCTGCCCAAGGCCGCAAGAAACTACAAAAGGTTGTGAACGTAGTCCAATCCATCACACAAACCAGCCTCCCATCCATTGACTCTGTCGACCCTTCCCGAAGCCTCGACAAAGCAGCCAGCATAATTAAGGACCCCACACACCCTGGACATTCTCTCTTCCACCTTCTTCCTTCAGGAAAAAGATACAAAAGGCTGAGGTCAAATACCGACTGGCTAAAGAACAGCTTCTTCCCTGCTGCTGTCAGACTTTGAATAGACTTACCTCACATTAAGTTGATCTTTCTCTACACCCTAGCTATGACTAACACTACATTCTGCACTCTCTCCTTTCCTTCTCTATGAATGGTATGCTTTGTCTGTATAGCGCAAGATACAATACTTTTCACTGTATGTTAATACATGTGACAATAATAAATCAAATCAAAATCAAAAATTCAATGTTCAAATGAGGATTAAACCCAAGATTGTATTTTCATGTGTTGTTGAATTTCTGTATCAGCTGTACAGATAGCAACAAAGATCAAATTCGGGATACCCACAACATATTTTACCTTAAACAGCCAACCCAAATTGTGTGGAACCTATCAGAAACAAGCAGGGAAGATTACAGAGGGAAGTGCTGGAACAGCCTTTACTTCGGTTTTTTCTAACTGTCCCACCTCTGCAGATTCTACTTGTCTTTATTTGTGGCTGGGAGAATTTTGAAGAGGTAGAAAGCTCAACTTCCAGATTCCAATTACGTGTTAACTAATTCTTGCAATCTGTCATAAAGAGGTTTTGCTTTGTAATAAATCAATCATTCTGAGTTTATTGTAGGAAGCCTGGTTAAAGTCTCTTTTATTCTGTGTATCAGTTGTGAAGGTGAACAACTGGTTATTTTGGTGAGTAAATTAAACCACTGAATTCCTGTTACGACATGTGGAACCATGGGGATGGATAATGCACTCACCTCTCCCATCTCAGGTGTAACAGATTTTTTCTTGCTTGTTTGGAAAGAGAGGTTTAGAAAACTCTGCACAAGTTTAAGTTAAAGTTTATTTATTAGTGTCACAAATAGGCTTACATTAACACTGCAAATGAAGTCACTGTGAAAACCACCACACTCCATCGCCTGTTCAGGTACACTGAGGGAGAATTTAGCATGGCCAGTGCACCTAACCAGCACGTCTTTCAGACTGTGGGAGGAAACCCACGCACACATGGGGACAACGTGCAGACTCCACACAAACAGTGACCCAAGGCCAGTAATCAAACCCAGGTCCCTGGCATTGTGAGGCAGCAGTGCTAACCACTGTACCACTGTGCCACCCTCAGTATCTCCTCAAGGGGCACTTCACCTCTTATTAATTTTCATGTAAATTTTCAACCCCTTTGAACTTTAGTGACTGCCTAAGCAATTGGACCATTTGGGTTTTGTGGTTTTCTGATGTATCAATAACAGTACTGAATTGTACAGACAAGAGAGATTTGAAGTGAATTCCTGAACTGGGCTGAGTTAGCTGATATCAATCCTGAATTAAACGTTGTCTTTTTATTGACTCACCAGCAGCCTGCTGCTGATCGCAGGGAGAACCTCCTCCTGTTGCGCCTGCTGTAAAATAGAAAATAAAACTCAGTTTAACTCAAGATGATTAATCACAGTGAGGGCAACCTTCGAAACAGGACAGGTAGGTGATATGCATTCTCACAGAAAGCAGCGTCGAGAGTCAAACCAAAAGAGAAAATGCTGGAAAATCTCAGCAGGTCTGGCAGCATCTGTAAGGAGATGCTGATTTCTGTCAGCATGTCCTTACAGATATAGGCATAAGAAGAACAGCATTCGATGCCCAAACCTATCTGCCCTTGAGCTGAGTTATTTGTTGGGTCCTGGAAAGGGCAGGTAAGAGGCATTCGCATTGTTTTGGATCTGGAATCTCATGTAGGCCACAAGGACAGTACTCTCGAGTCACAGCAACAGCGAACCAGATGGATAAAAGCAAATTACTGCAGACCTGTTGCGATTTTCCAGCGTTTTCTCTTTTGGTTTCAGTGAACCAGATGGGCTTTTTACAGCAATCAATATTTCATGATCAATTTTACTGAGGTAATTTTTAAATTCCAGATTTATTAATTGAATTTAAATTCCATTAGCTGCCGTGGAAGGATTTGAACCCAGGTTCCCAGCCTATGAGTCTGGGCCTCTGGTTGTTAGGCCATCAACATCTCCCCCTTCATTATTCAACACGCTCATCATTTCTTTATTTGCATTGACAATGCCACTACTTTCACATGGCCTATATTGCTTCTGACCACCTTTACCTTCCTAATTTGATTTTACCTCAGATTAAGGGTAAAATGTCTCTGATTAGGAGAATAGCAATGTCATTCCAGAGATCAACTGAGAGAAGCATGAGAACCACAGTATGACATTGTGCATCAATGCACTTACACACCACCCCAGTATGTGTGTGGAATAGAAGGCCACATCTTTGTCACCTTACCTGCCAAATGTCTTTGTTCTGCCTCCTGATAGCCTCGTGCTTGTGCCATCGCGGCTGAAATGAGACAGAGAGAAGAATTCAGTGAAATCATTTTGCAAAAAGAAAAGGTTTAAACTTACCTGGAAAGGCATTTTGAATTTTTGGACATTTCAAATTTGAAAAAGAGAAGAAATGGATAAAGGTAAGTGAGCTGCTCCAAATTAAATGCCCAAATGAGTAACTAATCATCCCGCCACTGTACGATTTCTATATTCATTTGTGGAAAATGGGCGTCATTGGCTGGGCCAGCATTTATTGTCTGTTGTAGGTAAAATGTTAGAATCCGTCATCAAGGAGGAAATAGCGAGGCATCTTGAGGGGAATTGCTTGATAGAGCATACGCAGCACGGTTTCGTTAAAGGGAAGTCGTGTCTGACAAATTTACTGGAGTTCTATGAGGATGTGTCTAAGATGATGAATGGGATGGATAGGATAGAGGTGGAGAGACTCTTCCCGCTCAAAAAAGACAGTAGGACTAGGGGGCACAGCCTCAAGATAAAAGGGCGGAGGTTTAGAACGGAGTTGAGGAGGAACTTCTTCACTCAAAGGGTGGTGAATCTCTGGAATTCTCTGCCCGTTGAAGTGGTGGAGGCTGCCTCGCTAAATATTTTTAAGACGCGGGTTGATGGGTTTTTGATAAGAGAGGGGATTAAGGGTTATGGGGAGAGGGCGGGAAAGTGGAACTGAGCAGCGACAGATCAGCCATGATCTTATTGAATGGCGGGGCAGGCTCGAAGGGCTAGGTGGCCTACTCCTGCTCCTATTTCTTATGTTCTTATGTTCTTATGTCTAGGGCGGTGGATAGAGGAGAGCCGGTGGATGTGGTCTTTCTTGATTTTCAGAAGGAGTTTGACAAGGTACCTCACAAGAGGTTATTGCAGAAGGTAAGGGGGCATGGAGTTGGGGGTAGGGTGTTAGCGTGGATAGAGGATTGGCTGTCAAATAGGAGGCAGGGAGTGGGGGTCAATGGGTGCTATTCGGATTGGCGGATGGTGACTAGTGGAGTGCCTCAGGGGTCGGTGCTGGGGCCTCAGCTATTTACCATTTATATAGATGATCTGGAGGAGCGAACCGAGTGTAGGGTGTCGAAATTTGCTGATGACACCAAGATTGGTGGAACGGCAAATTGCACGGAGGGTGTGGAGAGTCTGCAGAAGGATCTAGATAGGCTGGGCGAATGGGCCAGGAAATGGCAAATGGAATTTAATGTTGGCAAGTGTGAGGTGGTCCACTTTGGTAGGAATAATGGTAGGAAGGACTATTACTTACATGGCGAAAAACTGCAGCAGGCGACGGTGCAGAGGGACCTCGGGGTCCTTGTGCATGAGTCGCAAAAACCCAGCCTACAGGTGCAGCAGGTGGTCAGGAAGGCAAATGGGATGCTGGCCTTCATAGCGAGGGGAATTGAATATAAAAGTAGGGAGGTCTTGCTGCAGCTGTATAGGGCACTGGTGAGGCTGCAGCTGGAGTACTGTGTTCAGTTTTGGTCGCCGCACTTACGCAAGGATATTTTGGCCTTGGAGAGAGCGCAGAGGAGGTTTACTAGGCTGATGCCGGAGTTGAGAGGGTTGAACTATGAGGAGAGGCTGAATAAACTAGGCTTGTGCTCATTAGAGTTTAGAAGAACGAGGGGAGATCTCATTGAGACGTATAAGATGATGAATGGGATGGATAGGATAGAGGTGAAGAGGCTCTTCCCGCTCAGAAAGGACAGTAGGACTAGGGGGCACAGCCTCAAGATAAAGGGGGGTCAGTTTAGAACGGAGTTGAGGAGGAACTTCTTCACTCAAAGGGTGGTGAATCTCTGGAATTCTCTGCCCATTGAAGTGGTGGAGGCTGCCTCGCTAAATATATTTAAGATGCGGGTTGATAGGTTTTTGATAGGCAAGGGGATTAAGGGTTATGGGGAGAGGGCAGGAATGTGGAACTGAGCCACTTCAGATCAGCCATGATCTTATTGAATGGCGGGGCAGGCTCGAGGGGCTAGATGGCCTACTCCTGCTCCTATTTCCCAGTGACTGCAAAGGAATGGCGATATATTTCCAAATCAGGACGGAGAGTAGCTTGGAGGGGAAGTTGCAGGTGGTGGTGTTCCCTATTCATCTGCTGCCCTTGACCTTCTAGTTGGAAGTGGTCATGAGGTTGGAAGGTGCTGTCAAAGGATCTTTGGTGAATTGCTGCAGTGCAGCTTACAGATAGTACACACTGCTACTATTGAGCAATGGTGGTGGAGGGAGTGGATGGGTGTAGCAGTGGTTGCATGATTACTGTGATATCACTGGGGTGTTTCAGAGGCTTCTGTCTTAGTTTCATTTTCTATTCTGTGCAGAGAACATCTTTTTCAATGAACCCATTGTGTGTCACTTTGAATCTACATGTGCAAAATTTTTCTTTTGTTTAAAACCCACAACCCCGAACATAGTTAGAACTTTATGATTGATACAAGTTTCTGCAGGTGGCAGGACAAGATGCGGGGGCCATTCAGGATGTGCTTGCCTTAAACACATGGTACAGAGCGATTAGGGAGAAAACATATCACTGCACCAAAACTGACTATGGCAGAGTGTCAACTATGGAAGGAACCAAAATTTAAACAAAGATTTCAGATAAAAACAACATTGAAACAAAGCTTGCCAAGGAGCTCTGCCCAGAAAGTTCTGAAGGAGGGCAGGGAACATTGTGAGTAACAAGTATTCTGCCACACTGGGGAAGTTGCAAAACTCTGAAGGAAACAGGTTGAGCTCAGGGGTACCTGTTTGAAAAAAGAAATGGGATCATGCTAAAAGCTCCGTGACACATTGTGCTTACGCAAACCTTTCCCATAGTGAAAATGGTGGTTATTTTTGGCGATTGATGAGAACTCTGGGCCTTGTTATTTCTTCTCTGTTGCTGATCAAAATCCTTGAATTACAAATGTTCACACTTCTCTGCATTACATCCCTTTTGCCAACCCAATCACGTAATGCATCAATGGGTGGAATTTTACCGGCACATCCTCCCAAGGTTTGTACAAGGGAGTCAAGGGAGAATACTATTCTCTGAGCCTCGGGGCGGGCGTGCCAGTAAAATTCAGGCCTATATCTCTTGCTGCCCCTTTTCATTCCTCTCGCAGCTTTCTTTCCTACTTTGTATTCTGAACAAATTTATTACACTCATTCCCCTCAGAAAATGTATGTGGCTGATATATAAACACTGATCCTTTGGCCACCTCAGAAATGAACCATTAATCCCCACTCTTTGTTTTCTGTCTGCTAATCTCAGTCCATACTAATGGGTCAGGCTCATTCCCATGCAGACGAATGTTGTCGAGATCTTGTTGATTTACTATCACCAGTTATCGCCACTGTTTCAGATAAATATGATCTTTGAAGTGTTCCAACATCACACTGGTGCCAGTGCACCCATCACAATCCAGGTATCCATCTAGGATTGAAGATTTGCTTGGTGTTAACTCACCCTCACACTCAAGTCGAAAGCGGCGTTCAGCTTCTGATCGCCCTTCTGTACGGGACAGAGAAGAGAATTCAGTTTACATCATAATACTTTGTGTCACAGTGTTATTAACAGACAATAGAAAGAGAAGGTAGGAATTTGACCTCTACAAAAACATTGGCCCATTTGTAAATAGCAGCAGGAGACCCAAGCAATGTTAATGGTCAGTTATGTGGCACATTTTGGGCTCAAAAAGGTGCAGAAGATGTGTGAAAATAGCAAAAATATAAGAATCTACATCACCATCCTCTTGAGATGGCCAATAATTCACTTGGAAAGATCTTTTATTGGTTTATTTCAAACTGGAAACATTGAAGGGTCAGTGAAGGATTAAAGAGGGTCAGGCACAGCCATGTTATTTCAGACTCATCCTAGGCATTGTCAAGGTGCCTCATGCACCCCTGTGTTGTATTTCTGGAATGTTTAGAAGACTTGTGCCCAGGAAGCCATATCTGTTCCACACACAATGAGCAGGGTCTCACAGAACATCTTGCATCAGGAATATATCCTGTGCTGTACTCCCTTAACACTATCACTGCCCCCTTCGCTTCTCTCAGGATTACAGGAAAGATGGTGAAAAACTCAATGGGGCCAATTCAAGCCTCAGGATATTATTGTGTCAAAACAACAAGGTTCCTGATGAGTAATGGTTCCCAATTCATTAACTTTCCAATTAATTCTTCATTACTGCTTTCAACTGAGCCTTGACCACAATGTTCTGTTTTGCAAAAACTGACTGTCCCACCCATGAATGGGTTCATGAGTCCTGCTGCCATCTTCTCCTTCGCGGCCTCTGACCCCTCTCCGGGCAGTTTACTTCTGATTTATTAACCATGTCTTTCTACCAGGCACTCAGCAGGGTGGCGTTCCACTTTTACAGTGAGGCCAACTTCCAACCTCCCCCTATCACCGTGGAATCACACAGAAGTCGAGGTAGACCTCCCCAAGCAACAAAAACGGAAACAGCTGGAAAATCTCAGCAGGTCTGACAGCATCTGTGGGGAGAGAATGGAGCCAATGTTTTGAGTCTGGATGATACTTTGTCAGAACTCTGATGAAGGGTCATCCAGACTGGAAACATTGGCTCCATTCTCTCTCTACAGACGCTGTCAGATCTGCAGAGATTTTCTGATTTTGTTTCAGATTCCAGCATTGGCAGTATTTTGCTTTTACATCTCCCATGGTTACTCTTCTCCCTCCCCACATAATCCAAGAGCCCATGTATAATTGTTGTAGATAGTCCTGAACTTCCCCCTTTAAAGCCAACACTGTAGATTTTCCTATGTCTCACAGTGACCACACCCCTCTCCATCTCCATTGCTCCAAAGAGCAGAACGTGGAATCGTTGTGGGTGGAGATAAGGAATAGTAAGGGGAGGAAGACACTGGTGGGTGTGGTCTATAGGCCCCCAAATAATAAGTTGGAGGTGGGGCGGGCTATAAACAAGCAAATAAATGATGCGTGCAGAAATGGAACGGCGATAATTATGGGGGATTTTAATCTGCATATTGATTGGATGACCCGAGTCGGACGTGGTGGGCTTGAGGAAGAGTTCTTGGAATGCTGTAGGGATAGTTTCCTTGAACAGCGTGTGACGGAACCAATGAGGGAGCGAGCTTAGATCTGGTACTGTGTAATGAGGCAGGTAGAATTAGGGATCTTCTTGTGAGGGATCCTCTTGGGACGAGTGATCATTGTATGGTTGAGGTTTTGATGCAGATGGAGGATGAGAAAGTAGGGTCCCGAACCTGTGTCCTCTGTTTGAACAGAGGGGAGTATGATAAGATGAGAGAGAAATTGGCAAATGTAGATTGGGGGCACAGACTGGGCGGTAGGTCGGCTGATGAACACTGGAGGATTTTTAAGGAGATCTTTTTCGGTGCTCAGCAGAAGTATATTCCAATGGTAAAGAAGGAATATAGGAGAAGGGATAATCAGCTGTGGTTATCGAAGGAAATAAAGGAGAGTATTAAATTAAAAGCTGATGCATTCAGAGCGGCTAAAAATAGTGGGCGAGTAGAAGATTGGGAAAGGTTTAAAAATCAACAAAGAATGACTAAGAAGTTGATAAAGAAAGGAAGGATAGACTATGAAGCTAAACTAGCTCTAAATATAAAAAATAACAGTAGAAGTTTTTACAAATATATAAAGGAGGCTGGCTAGAGTGAATGTTTGACCCTTAGAGGATGAGAGGGGGGATTTAGTGGTGGGAGATGAGGAAATGGCTGAGGCCTTAAATAAGTTTTTTGCCTCGGTCTTCACGGAGGAGGATACGAATAGTTTGTCGGATATTAAAGATAGAAGGATGGTAGGAGTTGAGGGCCTGAATGCGATTACTGTCACTAGAGAGGTCGTGCTTGATAGACTAATGGGACTGACGATGGACAAGTCCCCAGGACCGGATGGAATGCATCCCAGGGTTCTGAAAGAAACGGCAGAGGTGATAGTGGATGCCTTAGTAATTATTTACCAAAATTCGCTGGACTTCGGGGAAGTGCCAGAAGATTGGAAAACGGCTAATGTTACACCACTGTTTAAAAAAGGTAGCAGACAAAAGGCAGGGAATTATAGGCCGGTTAGTTTAACGTCTGTAATTGGAAAAATGCTTGAATCCGTCATCAAAGAAGAAATAGCGAGGCACCTAGAAAAGAATGGTTTGATCGAGCAGACACAGCACGGATTCGTTAAGGAGAAGTCGTATTTGACGAATTTATTGGATTTCTATGAGGCTGTGACTAGTGCGGTAGACAGAGGGGAACCGGTGGATGTGGTGTTTTTAGATTTCCAAAAGGCGTTTGATAAGGTGCTTCATAAAAGATTGCTACAGAAGGTTAGGGTGCACGGAGTTGGGGGTAAGGTGTTAGCGTGGATAGAGGATTGGCTGTCTAATAGGAAGCAGAGAGTTGGTATCAATGGGTGCTATTCGGATCGGCGTTTGGTGACTAGTGGAGTGCTGCAGGGATCGGTGCTGGGGCCTCAACTATTTACCATTTATACAGATGATCTGGAGGGGGCTGAGTGTAGGGTGTCAAAATTTGCTGATGACACGAAAGTGAGTGGAAAAGCAAATTGCGTGGAGGGTGTGGAAAGTCTGCAGAGAGATCTGGATAGGCTGGGTGAGTGGGTGAGGACCTGGCAGATGGAGTATAATGTTAGCAAGTGTGAGGTTATCCACTTTGGCAGAAATAATAGTAGGAGGGATTATTATTTAAAAGGCGAAAAGCTGCAGCATGCTACAGTGCAGAGGGACCTGGGGGTCCTTGTGCATGAGTCGCAAAAACCCAGTCTGCAGGTGCAGCAGGTGATCAAGAAGGCGAATGGGATGTTGGCATTTATAGCAAGGGGGATAGAATATAAAAGCAGGCAGGTCTTGCTGCGACTGTACAGGGTATTGGTGAGGCCACAGCTGGAGTACTGTGTGCAGTTTTGGTCGCCGCACTTGCGCAAGGATATTTTGGCCTTGGAGGGAGTGCAGAGGAGGTTCACTAGGCTGATACCGGAGATGAGGGGGTTGGACTATGAAGAGAGACTAAATAGGCTGGGTCTGTACTCGTTGGAGTTTAGAAGGATAAGGGGGGATCTTATAGAGACATATAAGATTATGAAAGGGATGGACAGGGTAGAGGTAGAGAGATTCTTCCTGCTTAGAAAGGATAGCAGGACTCGAGGGCACAGCCTCAAGATAAGGGGGGGGGGGGGCAGTTTAGATCAGAGTTGAGGAGGAACTCCTTCACTCAAAGGGTGGTGAATCTCTGGAATTCTCTGCCCGTTGAAGTGGTGGAGGCTGCCTCGCTAAATATATTTAAGTCACAGGGTTTTTGATAGACAGGGGAATTAAGGGTTATGGGGAGAAAGCAGGAAAGTGGAACTGATCCACTTCAGATCAGCCATGATCTTATTGAATGGCGGGGCAGTCCCGAAGGGCTAGATGGCCTACTCCTGCTCCTATTTCTTATGTTCTTATCTTGTGTCAGTACCATCACATACCGAGACCACCCCCACCTGCATCCCCCAGCTCCCTCCTCCCATATCACAGCTTCCTCATTTACAGGTTGCAGGTACCTCCCCTGACCCTGCCAATACCATCTTCAGCCCAGTACCAGGCACACACCTCCAGGATCCCTGTGCAGGAGGCACTGACTTCAGCTTGCATCACTTTGCAGCACAGATAGGCCTTTACCCTCCCTAGACCAGGACCATGATGTGTGTGTGCGTAGCCTCCAGATAGGACTGGCTTTTATTTTCCATGTTGCTAATGTGGTCCAAGGAACTGCAGAACTAGCTTTGAGCTCTCACCTCTGAAAAGACCTGACTAGATGAGTGACTGCCACTTGCCCTCTAATTCCATCAGATCACCCACCTCACTCCGTCCATCCAAGCCATGAGTCTGAGTGAACCCTTCTCCCTCCTTCCATGTTGGGCTCCTGTTTTGCCTGTCCAAATCATTCCCTTACAAGCCAGTCCTTTCCTCCCTTGTTGGTCATCACCCCCCACCTATCCTTCCTCTATTCTCTCCATTGATCATCTAAACTCAGATTCCCATCTGACTCCACACTACCCCCCATACCAAATTTCCCAGTCTCTCAGGTACTGTGCAACCCTGTATACTGCAAGAGATGACAGCAGCACGGTAAAAGATAGTCACAGAGTCATAAAGTGCAGAAAAGGCCCTTCAGCCCATTGAGTCTGGCTGACAACAACTGCCATTAATGTTGTGCTAATCCAGTTTTCCTATATTTGTCCCATATCCACAAACTTTACAGAACGTAGAGTCATAGAGGTTTACAGTATGGAAACAGGCCCTTTGGCCCAATTTGTCCATGCCGCCCTTTTTTCAAACGCTTAAGCTAGTCCCAGTTGCCCACATTTGGCCCATATCCCTCTACACCATCTTACCCATGTAACAGTATAAATGCTTTTTAAATGATAAAATTGTACCTGCCTTTACTACTGCCTCTGGCAACTTGTTCCAGACTCACCGCTCTCTGTGTGAAAACATTGTCCCTTTGGACTCTTTTGTATCTCTCCCCTCTCACTTTAAACCTACCCTACCTTTTGGACTCCAGGGAAAAAACTCCCAGTCTATCCAGCCTCTCTTTACAACTTAACCAATCAAGTCCCGGTAGCATCCTAGCAAATCTTTTCTGCACTCTTTCTAGTTTAATAATATCCTTTCTATAATAAGGTGACCAGAATTGCACACAGTATTCCAGTGTGGCCTTACCAATGTCTTGTACAACTTCAACAAGACGTCCCAACTCCTGTACTCAATGTTCTGACCAATGAAACCAAGCGTGCCGAATGCCTTCTTCACAATAGGAGTGTGACATAGGTGTTCCTGTTAGCTTGGTGTTCCGGGGTAGAGTGCATGGCCATGGAGATGGCGTCTGCTATGGATCTGTGGCAGCAATAGTAGTGAATCCAGGTAATCTATAAGGCCAGAACTGATTCATGCCATGACCAGCACTTCACGATGATGGATGTCAGCGCCACTGGGCGATGGTCATTAACTCACACTGCTTGGCTTTTCTTGGGTACCGGGATGATGGTCGTCTTCTCAAAGCAGATAGGGACCTCCGATTGTGGTAAAGAGAGGTTGAAGCTGTCTGCAAATACTTCCACCAGCTGATCCGTGCAGGATCTGTGTGCTTGTCCAGGCACAGTAAGTAACCTTAGTTTACCTGAGCTAGACAGCCTTAGAAATCGGAAGAGCAGGAGACCGTAAGGCCTGAGTGAGCTAGCTTTGTTATTCAGTTGGATCATGGCTAAATGTGTACATCATCTCAACTTGACAACTCTCGTCCCATATGTTTTCAATTTCATTGTTCACAAAGCCTCGAGTTACTCATAGGCTGAGAATCTGGAGTTCTCTACAAAGAATTCCAAAGCTTCATAACCTTCTGAGTGAAGATGCTTCTCCTTATCTGAATCCTAAATGGTTGGTCCCTTATCATGAGTGTATTAGTTCCTGTTCACTACCCTCCAGCCAGGGAAATCCACCTATTAGCATCTCCCCTGCCAATTCCAACATTTCAAAGAGAATCTCATTGTTCTCATGGACCTTACTCTTCAATCTCTCCTTTGGAAGACTAACCTTTTCATCCCGGGAATCCAGAGAAGTTATGCTGCGTCCCATCTTCTTTGCATAAGAGAGGTACTTGCTGCAAATTGGACACAGCTTCAGGTGTGGTCTCACATTACATAAATGTAGCAAGGCTTCTTCACCCTTTTGGCCAACTATCTTGAATAAAGGCAAACATACCATTTGCACTCCTAATTACTTGCAGTGTCAGAATGCTAACTTTCCGTGATTTCTTTACAAAGAGCACAAATCATTCTGAGAATCAACATTTGCGACCTTTCACCTTTACAAATGAAATTGCTTTTCCATTCATTCTCCCACAGCGGAGCATTTCACATTTCCCTGTCTATCTTCCATCTCCTTCTCTGTCAATATCCCTTTGCAACCTCATCATGCTTGATTTCCCAGCTAACTTTGTCTCATCAGCAAACACTTGATCACCTTCTCTAAGATGGTAAATAGCTGAGGCCACAGCACTTATCGCTTGTGACCCAAAAAGTGAACAGCTTATTCCTTTTCTGAGTTTTCTGTTTTACTAAACAAACTAACGCAGTTCACTAAAGCTCATCCTTGTGAATCCATCCCTTCTAATTCCATGTGGCTTAATCATATATGGATCTTGCTGTGAAATGATTTTTGCTCGTATAGCAGCACCACACAAGAAACATTTACAGTCAGAAAGTCGTAAAGTTTTACAGCATGGAAACAGAGCCTTTGGTCCAACTTGTCCATGCCCTATTTTTTAAACCCCTAAGCTAATCCCAACTGCCCGCATTTGGCCCATATCCCTCTATATCCATCATACCCATGTAACTATCTAAATGTTTTTTAAAAGATAAAATTGTACCTGCCTCTACTACTACCTCTGGCAGCTCGTTTCAGACACTCACCACCCTCTGTGTGAAAAAATTGCCCCTCTGGACCCTTTTGTATCTCTCCCCTCTCACCTTAACCCTATGCCCTCTAGTTTTAGACTCCCCTACCTTTGGGAAAAGATATTGACTATCTCGCTGATCTGTGCCCCTCATTATTTTATAGACCTCTATAAGGTCACCCTAGCCTCTTACACTCCAGAGAAAAAAATCCCAGTCTATCCAGCCTCTCCTTATAACTCAAACCATCAAATCCTGGTAGCATCCTAGTAAATCTTTTCTGTACTCTTTCTAATTTATCATCATTTGATCCCTTTAATGTCCCAAATGATGCCTGGTCCCAATATACGTACACATAACCTGACCACCAGGTTTACCTTTGTGTGAACTTACCTTGAATATCTTTCATGAGCTTTTTTTGAGGATCTGCTTTCTTCGGTATTTTTGATGGTGGTCTTGTTGAATATCTTGTTCCTCCGACTGGTCTTGTTGACCCCTTCTTTCGTCTTACAGCTGGCACTGCTGTTGTTGGAACACAGAAAATAGAAGTTAAACCACAAACATTAATCAAACTCCTATCAACATGCGGCAGGAAAACAGATCAGAAGTGTGCTCCCAGGGCAAGCAGCCTCGGGTGACACTGAGCAATTTTAATGTTGTCATTCTGTTGGACAATTTCCTACTCAGGCTGGATGGAAGAAGGTGTAATGGTCAAAGTATTAAGTAGCAGATGGAATGAGAAATTTGATTTATTATTGTCACATGTATTAACATACAGGGAACGGTATTGTTTCCTGTGTGCTATACAGACAAAGCATTCCATTCATAGAGAAGGAAAGGAGAGCGTGCAGAATGTAGTGTTACATAGATAGAGTCTCAAGTGTCTCCCATTTTCTTTTATTAAATGATCATTAACAAGTTGCCTCTTTTTATTTTTCCAAGTATATTTACATGTTTTCTTGTACCAATGCCTGCCTAACTTACTGAAGTTAAGATTCTGTGATATGGGTAATATGTTACTGTGTCTGACAGATAGCAAGTTCCCAAGTTAATTACCAAACCTTCTGAGTTAGCTGATAATGGCAGGCTCTCTAAATTACCACAGCGATCCTTAGTTAAAGAGGATAGTGTGTTAACCCCCATAACTTGCATGGGGAATCATTATTTGACCTCCCTGTAGGACTCGTTGAATACAAGCTTTTGATTTGATTTTGATTTGATTTATTATTGTCACATGTATTAACATAAGTGAAAATATTGTTTCTTGCACACTATACAGACAAAACATACCATTCATAGAGAAGGAAACGAGAGAGTGCAGAATGTAGTGTAACAGTCATAGCTGGGGTGTAGAGAAAGATCAACTTAATGCAAGGTAAGTCTATTCAAAAATCTGACGGCAGCAGGGAAAAAGCTGTTCTTCAGTCAGTTGGTACATGACCTCAGACTTCTGTATCTTTTTCCCAAAGGAAGAAGGTGGAAGAGAGAATGTCCGGGGTGCATGCAGTCCTTAATTATGCTGGCTGCTTTGCCAAGGCAGCGGGAAGTGTAGACAGAGTTAATGGATGGGAGGCTGGTTTGCGTGATGGATTGGTCTACATTCATGACCTTTTGTAGTTCCTTACGGTCTTGGGCAGAGCAGGAGCCCATACCAAGCTGTGATACAACCAGAAAGAGTGCTTTCTGTGGTGTATCTGTGAAAATTGGTGAGAATCGTAGCTGACATGCCAAATTTACTTCGTCTTCTGAGAAAGTAGAAGCGTTGGTGGGCTTTCTTAACTAAAGCTCACTGGGGATTGGCAGTTAACCAACCAGTTGGAGCTCATATACCGAGCCCTGTATAAAGCAGGACCCTGTGTGAGTCCATTATCTTTCAGTCCTGGTTGGGACCTTATGTATTCACCACAGGCTTGTGTGTGTGTTTAACTTTATTTTAGGCAATAAAATCACTGTTCCTCAACAGCGGACTCCTGGAGTTATTACACTGGCGATGAGATAAAAGGAATGTTTTGGTAACCATTCTCAGCAGATCCTGGCAAGCCTGCATCGTTCAGTTTGGTAATGCCATTTTTCTGGAAATTGGACTGATATGATGTGAGCGTTGAGGACTGGACACAATGTGCTGAGAGAATGAGGCACTTCTTTCAAGCTGACAAAATAGAAGGAGATAATTGGCAAAAGGTCATCCAGATAACTGTATGTGGGACTGCAACATTCAGCATTATCAGAAGTCTGATGAGTGCTGTCCTCGGAGGTGCTAAAGGTGCTAAATTGGGGGAAGGCTAACTACAACCGGATTAGACAGGATTTGAAGTCTGTTGTTTGGGAGAGGCTGTTTTTTGAGAGTAAATCCACATCGTGCATGCGGGAATCTTTAAAGGAGCAGTTGATTCGAGTGCAAGACAGGTATGTGCCTGTGAAAAGGAAAGACAGGAAAGGCAGGATTTGGGAACCGTGGACGATCAGGGAAATTGTGAGTCTAGTCAAAAGGAAAAAAAAGATGCATGCATGAGGTCTGGGAAATAAAAACAGGTGAAGCACTTGAAGAATACAGGGAAAGTAGAAAAGAGCGTAAACAGGAGGGCAAAAAGGGGTCATGAAATGCTCTTGGTAGGCAGGATTAAGGAGAATTCCAAGGCATTTTATACATATATTCAGAACAAGAAGGTAGCTAGAGGAAGAGTTGGTCCACTCAAGGACAAAGGAGGGAAATTATGTGTAGAACCAAAGGAAGTGGGTGAGATCCTTAGTGAGTACTTTGCATCAGTAGTCACAAAAGAGAGATTAATGTTGATTGATGGTGTCTTGGAGGGGTGTGTAAACTCTTTAAAACAAGTCATTATTACTAGGGAGGAAGTGTTAGATGAATTAGAAAGCATTAAGGTAGATAAATCTCCAGGGACAGAGGGCATCTATCCCAGATTACTGAGGGAGACAAGGGAGGAAATTGCTGGGCTTCTAATAGAAATCTTTGTTTCTTCATTGGCCACTGGTGAGATCCCAGAGGATTGGAGGATAACCAATGTTGTCCCGTTATTTAAGGAGGATAATTATAGGCCAGTGCGCTTGATGTAAGTGATAGTAAAATTTTTAGAGAAGATTCTTAGAGATAGGATTGATACACATTTGGAACTGAATGGTCTTGTCAGTGACAGACAGCATGGTTTTGTCTCTGTGGGATGTCCAGTCTCACTAATTTAATTGAGTTTTTTGAGGAGGTGACAGAAATGATTGATGAGGGAAGGACTGTAGATGTTGTCTACATGGACTTTAGTAAAGCATTTGACAAGGTCCCTCATGCCAGGCTGGTGTAAAAGATTAAATCTCATGGGATCAGGGGTGAACTAGCTAGGTGGATTCAGAACAGGCCTGGCCATAGAAGATAGAGGGTAGCGGTGGAAGGGTGTTTTTCTGTAACTAGTGGTGTGCCACAGGAATCAGTGCTGGGGCCTCTGCTGTTTGTAAAATATATAAATGACTTGGGCGAAAATGTAGTCGGTCTGATTAACAATTTTGCGGATGATACTAAGATTGGCAGAGTTGTGGATAGTGATGAAGATTGTCAGAGAATACAGCAGGATATAGATAGACTGGAAAATTGGACAGAAAAAGGGCAGATGGAATTTAATCCAGACAAACGCCAGGTGATCCATTTTGTAGATCCAGTTCAGATGGGAGTTATAAAATCAATGACAGAACCATCAGGAACAGAGACACACAGAGAGATCTGGGAGTACAGATCCACAGATCCTTAAAAGTGGCAGCACAGGTGGAAAAGGTGGTGAAGAAAGCCTATGGCATGCTCGCCTTCATCGGCTGGGGCATCCAGTATAAAAGTTGGAAATTATGTTATATTTGTATAAAATGTTGGTTAGGCAACATTTGAAATAATGTGTCTAATTCTGGTCATCACACTACCAGAAGGACATGGAAGCTTTGGAGAGAGTGCAGAAAACGTTTACCAGGATGTTAACTGGTATTAGCCATGAGGGAAGATGGATTAAACTGGAATTGTTCTCCCTGGAAAGATGGTGGCTGAGGGGTGACCTGATAGAAGTTTATAAAATTATGAGGGTTATGGATAAGTAAACAGTTGGAAGTATTTTCCCAGGTCAGAAATGACAATTACAAGGGGCATAAGTTCAAGGTAAGGCGGGGAAGGATCAGTGGTGATGTGTGGGGGAAGATTTTACACAGAGGATGATGGGGGCCTGCAATGCACTGCCAAGTGAGGTGGTTGACGCAGTTACGTTAGCCAGATTTAAGACTTATCTTGGTGGGCATATGAACAAATGGGGAAGACAGGCATATAAGTGGTTGGTTTAGATAGGACAACATGATCAGTTTGGAGGGCCAAAGGACCTGTTTGTGTGCTGTACTGTTCTTTGATCTTTTATAGATAAAACTGTTAAAACATATAGAATGTGCCAAGAAAACCAGAAGGCACCATTGGTAGCTTCCCTACGCCCCTGGGAATGACCAGGCAAGCCATGGGGTTAGGATACATGCAAATTTCACAGGATCATTTCTGGGCTCCATGTTTTTCTTATTGACGCTCATTCAAGTGGATGGAGGTGCACCAAATGACATCTACTGCAATGCAGAACATAATAGAGAGACTAAGACAATCATTTAGTTCTCATGCAATCCTGGAAGTTTTTGTGACAGACAATGGAATTCCATTTATCAGTAGAAAAGTCAGGATATTTATGGAAACAGAGTGAGACACATCCACACAGCTCTCCACCACTCATCATCAAACAGGCTAGCTGAATGAGCAGTCTCAGCTTTAAAAAGGGAATGAAAAAGCAGACCAGTAAACTCACATGCCTTCTTTTTTAATTACAGGACGATGCCACACATAGCGACAGGTTTAGCCCCGGCTGAATTACTGAAGGGCAGGCACCTACAGACAAGGCTAAGTTTTACATTCCCAAAACTAAATGGAAGAGAAACAGACAGGAAGCCCAAAAAAGGGGCAATGATGGATTAAAGTCAAGGTAGGGTTTTGTCACTAGGAGAGATGGTTCAAATGTGAAATTTGAGGGAGCACACCCATGGAACAATTCTTTCTGGAACAGGGCCAATGTCCTATATGGTAAAGGTTGGAGACAAGACATGAAAAAAACATGTAGACTACCTGAACCCCATCAGAAGCAGTCAACAGAAGCAACCAGCTCAGCAAGCATGCCATCTGGGACCCCAAGTACATCGAGAAAGGACAAAGCAACTCAACCAACGGGAGGTTCACACACCTGAGATTTCCGACACCGAAACAGCAGAGGCTCAGCCAGAAGCTGTTGTTGAGAAAGAAACATTTTCCAGTGATACATTGATGGTCACCCAAAAAGAGACACTCGCCAATGTGCTATAACCCTACCTGACCAGGCAATGTATGAAAGACAGAAAAGGCCACAGGCCAAAAGACAAAGACAACCCTGGTCCCAAAGAGCGAGGAAGAGTCCTCGGATTTCGAGGGGGAGGGTGTGATAACCTCTAGATCGTGTGAAGGGAATCACTAATTGACCTCCCTGTAGGACTCTTTGAATATGAGCTCCCTGGGGATTGGTAATTAAACAATCAGATGGAGCTTGTATCCTGAGTCCTTTATAAAGCAAGACTCTGAGTGAGTCCATTATCATTTAATCCTGGTTGGAACTTGTTTGTGTTCACCAGAGGCTTGTGCTTTTTTTTAACTTTGTGCAATAAAGCACCTGTCCTTTACAGCTGACTCCTGGAGTTATTAATAGTTGAAAAAATACGTGAATGGGAAATTCCTAAAGTGACCCCTCTGTGCACGTGTAGACAACTGATGATTCAAAAGAAAAACCTCAGTTTTAATGAATCAGTCACTAAGGCACGATTTTACCATTTTCATCCTAAGTGCCGAGTCTGGGCATTGTACAGATCTGATTTAGAAATCCGCTTTCAGGAGCCCCCATACGCTCTCAGCCATCTCCAGTCCCATTCGTGCTGTGGGTGGGACTTAGTACTACTGGAATGATCGGAGCTCTGAACTGCGCTTGTGCAGTTAGAAAAAAATTGGAAAAGCGTGCCAGTGTCAGATCACTCCCAAGCCACAGAAAGCAGAGAAAGCAGCCCAGGAGCGGAAAGTGGGGGCAAGGATGTATCTCGGGGGTGGGGAGGAGGGAGGCGGGAATGATGTATCTTGAGGGGGTGCAGATGGATGTCTGGGGCAGGAAGGATTTCTGGTGGGCAGGGCAAATAGATCTTTGGTGGGGGGCAGGAAGGGTTCTGTTGCCACTCTGTGTGCAATCGGTGGAGGGGGAGGAGGGGGTGGCAATCTGGTTAGTGGGGGGGTGGATAAGGGGAGCAGTGATGTGTGTGGGTAGTAGGGAGGGTGGATAAGGGGGGCATACACATCTCTGCCCCCCTTATCCACCCACCCCATTACCCAGACCGATCACCACCCCTGCCCCCCCTTCCCCTCCAACAATCACCCGCAGAGTGGCAGCGGACCCCCCTGTCTCCCTCACCATAGATCCATCTGACTTGCCTCCCTCCTCCCCCCCCCCAAGACAATGCTCTGGCCTCACTCCCCTCCCCTCCGACAATGAACTTGCCTCACTCCCCCACTTGCCTCGCTTGGGAGAGAAACCAGGCACTTGCTGACTTTGTCCTTCCAGGTGGGAAATGCTGTGGTTTGGGAACTTGTGCAAGATGTGACAGCATATACCTTAGAGATGGGATGCATTGATGAAGGAGTAGATATCTTTGTCTTGGATGGTGTCAAGCTTCGAGTGTTTTGGCACAGCACTCACTCATCCAGGCAAGTGGCCCACCACCACAAAGTCCCGTGCTCATGCTCTGGGTGAAGACCCACAACCGATGTGACCAATCCTGCATGGGACGAGGGGTCAACATCCTGCAGAAAAGGACAGCTGCACTAACTGGCAAGAAGGTGAGTGATCACCTCCATCCAACTGCCCTCTGCTCATCAGTTAAACTCTCAAACCCACAGACCCATCACACATCCACAGGGATCTCACAGGAGAGATTCTCATGCCAAGTTAGTCGTCACAGAGAACAGTATAGTGGTTGCAAAATACGCAAGAGTTGGGACACAATCTCGAGTATCCTGATTTTCCAGGCCCCTTGGCAGTGACATATTGAAAATTCCTCCACAGAAGGTCAGGAGCCTCAGTTAAATATACCAACATATCATTACTGAGCCTCTCGCCTGGACTCTCCTCTCTTCCCCACCCAGTGAATCAGGCGCCAGTGTGGTGTCACGCTGGCACAATTTACAGCAGCTGTATAAAAACGAGAAGCTGGCACCTCCCTTGCGAAGGAGATATCAGAGATGATGCTTAGGTCACCATCACCCCCAGGGTGCCAATTGCAAAGGCGCATTGGAGAAAATCATAGAATCGCTACACTGCAGAAGGAGGCCATTCAGCCCATCGAGGGGGAGGGGTGGAGGAGGAGAACCTCCTTGTGAACCTGGGACTGGCCAAACTTGTCGACAACAGGCCCATGCAGCTTGCAACCGAGGGGAGTTGGCTGACCCAACTGTCTGCCCATGTACTGTGACCTCGTGTAGGGTCCACTGGTACCAGCGAGGCCTTCCATGCCTGTTGAGCCCCACAGGGGCTGGATTGTGTTATCGATCTCTTGAATAACAATGTGGTTGGATTTAATTTTAATTGTGATTTGTTATTTGTTGAAGGTAATATCTCATTAGGGGACTGCCCCTCAGTTTGTTTGATTTGGTTTAATTGGTTTACACTAGAGGGGCTAGAGGGCACAGCCTCAAGATAAAGGGGGGGCGGTTTAGAACGGAGTTGAGGAGGAACTTCTTCACTCAAAGGGTGGTGAATCTCTGGAATTCTCTGCCCGTTGAAGTGGTGGAGGCTGCCTCGCTAAATATTTTTAAGACGCGGGTTGATAGGTTTTTGATAGGAGAGGGGATTAAGGGTTATGGGGAGAGGGCGGGAAGGTGGAACTGAGACACGACAGATCAGCCATGATCTTATTGAATGGCGGGGCAGGCTCGAGGGGCTAGATGGCCTACTCCTGCTCCTATTTCTTATGTTCTTATGTTCTTACACAGAGTTGGAAGACTCACCGCAAGCACTGAACTCCAAGGTTAACACATATATCTCCATAACAGGAAGGACAAATCCTCGGAATGCCTATAGAATCCATACAGAAAGGGGCATTCGGCCTACTGAGTCTGCACAGACTCTCTGAAAGAGTATCCCTCCTGTCTGCCCAATTCCTGTAATCCCACGCATTTAGCATGGCCAATCCACCTAACCCACATGTCTTTGGACTGTGGGAGGAAACTGGAGCATCCAGAAGAATCCCATACTGAGAATGTGCAAACTCCACACACAACCACCCAAGGCCAGAATTGAACTCAGGTCAAGAACATGTTGTGAGGCAACATTACTAAGCACCATGCTACCCTGCCACACAGATGTGATTCCCCCCCCCACACCAATGTACGATAGTATAGTGAAAGCACTAATCAGTCACCCCATTCAGGAGATGACTGGTGGTAGTGCCTTGTTCCCTCATGATTAGAATGCCAGTCCATTGGATACACTCGGCTGTCTTCATTCCTCACCCTTTGGGGAGTCCCATGGCCCACCGAGGCACTCAGGGTTGAAGCCCTTCTCCACAGTTATCCCTCTTTCTGAATGAAGGGCTTCAACCGTGAGTGCCTCGGTGGGCCATGGGACAAGGCGCTGCCATTAGTCATCTCTTGGTGACTGATCAGTGCTTTCACTATAATGCCTTGTACTGGGGCGGTCACATCTGTTTGGCAGGGGGGCATGGTGGTTAGTAATGTTGCCTAAGTGGTTATTATGTGGCAGGGAAGGGAGTGAGGCTCACTGGAAAGGCACTGAAATAGGGGGATGCACATGAGTGGATGTCCCAGATTCTGAGAGGGCTGAGGGTCAGGACTCCTCATCACTCATTTTGATGTTGTTGTCTTTCAGGTTTTGATTTCAGACAGTGATCAAGCTGGCAATTCTTTGGTGTTATTGAGTAGCAGCAGTAACATCAATGTGCCAATGAATGCAACCAGGAGGGGGGGAGGCTGCACCCATTAAATTTCCAGCAGCAAGGACATGGATAGCGGAGCATCAGAGGAGACAGAACCAACCTCGGCTATCCTGTTGTAGAACTTCATACCTCTAGATGGCAGAGGTCCAGTGCAGGAGAAGACTGCATGTGTGCCAGAGGATGGATGACCTGTGCCAGAGGATGGTGGATGATCTGTGCCAGAGGATGGATGACCTGTGCCAGAGGATGGTGGACGATCTGTGCCAGAGGATGGTGGATGATCGTGCCAGAGGATGGTGGATGATCTGTGCCAGAGGATGGTGGACGATCTGTGCCAGAGGATGGTGGATGATCTGTGCCAGAGGATGGTGGACGACCTGTGCCAGAGGATGGTGGACGACCTGTGCCAGAGGATGGTGGATGATCTGTGCCAGAGGATGGTGGACGATCTGTGCCAGAGGATGGTGGACGATCTGTGCCAGAGGATGGTGGATGATCTGTGCCAGAGGATGGTGGACGATCTGTGCCAGAGGATGGTGGATGATCGTGCCAGAGGATGGTGGATGATCTGTGCCAGAGGATGGTGGACGATCTGTGCCAGAGGATGGTGGATGATCTGTGCCAGAGGATGGTGGACGATCTGTGCCAGAGGATGGTGGACGATCTGTGCCAGAGGATGGTGGATGACCTGTGCCAGAGGATGGTGGATGATCTGTGCCAGAGGATGGTGGACGACCTGTGCCAGAGGATGGTGGATGATTGTGCCAGAGGATGGTGGATGATCTGTGCCAGAGGATGGTGGATGATTGTGCCAGAGGATGGTGGATGATTGTGCCAGAGGATGGTGGATGATTGTGCCAGAGGATGGTGGACGATCTGTGCCAGAGGATGGTGGACGACCTGTGCCAGAGGATGGTGGATGATTGTGCCAGAGGATGTTGGACGATCTGTGCCAGAGGATGGTGGACGACCTGTGCCAGAGGATGGTGGACGACCTGTGCCAGAGGATGGTGGATGATCTGTGCCAGAGGATGGTGGACGACCTGTGCTAGGTAATGCAAGAGTTGGTACTGCATGGAGTGAATGGTCACAGATGGTCTGTGATCACATCATACATAAGTGTACCAGTTCCCCGGGGACCATCCTTGAGGTGCTCGCAGATCCCAGCGGTTTTTGAGGGAGAGCCGTTGGAGGGAAGACCCCTCAGGAAGTGGCTGTTGATGACAATGTGGAGGCCACAAACATCCGGTGAGACTCTCGATAACCAGGCTTATGTGTCAATGTGTGCACTGGTGGAGCAGGTGAATGGAGTGCTAAAGACAAAGGTTCAGTATGTGACCAGGTGCCTGGTGGGCTCCCTTTCCAATGCAGCCCCCTGAGGGTGTACACATTATTGTAGTCTGCTGCATTCCACACAACCTGGCACTGAGCTGGACAGCAGCAGGACCAGGAAGAGACGGAAGAGTTCCACATCTCCTCAGATGAAGATGATGTTGAGGACAGTGACAACACCAACCTGCAGAGCAAGGAACTTGGACACTGATGAGGACCTGATGGTAGGGACACCATCATTGCCTCTCAGTTTGGGGATAACCAGAACTAGGATCTGACATGGGCACCATCAAGGTCTTCCATGCCCGCTGGGCCTTGATCTGACATGGGCACCACCATGGAGTCTGACATCCTCATGCCACTGTGGTATCTGTGGAAGGTCATCGTGATGGCAGCCACCTTCATATGCAAGGTGCTAAACTCACCCGATGCAAACAGGAAGGGAAAATTCTTGCCTAGTTTAGCTCAGTTGGTAGCACTTGCCTTGAGTCAGAAGGCTGGTTACAATCTGGTTAAAACTCATCTACAAGTCTGACTGTAGAATGGGCTTAAAAATCCAGAGGAGAATTCATTCTGTCCAGCACATTGTTCTGATCAGGAATACAGTGCAGGAGAAGGTGGTAAGAGCAGGTTCTATTCAATTCATTCCTAGGATGAAGAACTGAACTTATGAAGAAAGGTTGAACAGGATGGGTCTGTATCCAAATCTGTAAGAAGAGGAGTCATACGGATTTAGAATGTTCCCTCTGCTTCTCTCTCCATAGATACAGTCAAATCTGTTGAGATTTTCCAGCACTTTTTGTTTTAATTTCAGATTTCTAGTGTGTGCAATATTTTGTTTTCATTTGGATCTATATCCATTGGAATTTAGAAGAATGAGATGTGATGTTATTGAAATGTATAAGATCCTGATGGGATTAGATGGAGTATAAGGGGCAAGAATGTTTTGTATTGTGTGGGAGAGGATTATCCAGAGGAAGGAAATGAAAGAATTCCATTTATACTTTGTGCAATTACAGATGCACTGGAATTGAGAAGTGTCCCCACTGACAGTTAAGTGGGCAAATTGAAAGGCAGTTGTCTGAAATTTTACATGTTCTGTAGTTTAAAGGTTGGAGCACAGACGACACGGCCATTGAATCAACTAAAGTCAGTCCAATTGAATTAATTTTTGGTCATGAGGTAGGAGGACCATTTCAATTGATCATGGAAAAACTGGTGAGTCAGCATTCTGTAAACAATTCATACAAGTATGCCTGGGTTTGCTAACTATATTTAAAGTAGAATTTAATTCTAGGAAGACTATTGCTTATTTGGAACTGAAATAACGATAAGTTAGAAACTGGAGGTGTTTTAATTTTTTTTTAAACTATTGTTAAAACTGTTAAAAGTTAAGCTGCTTCATTTTCATAGATCATAGAACCCTAAAGTGCAGGAGGAGGCTCTTCAGTCCATCAAGTCTGCACCGACCACAATCCCACCCAGGCTCTACCACCCCCCCAATCCCTACATATTTTACCCGCTAATCCCTCTAACCTAAGCATCCCAGGATACTAAGGGGGCAATTTTAGCATGGCCAATCAACCTAACCCGCACATCTTTGGACTGTGGGAGGAAACTGGAGCACCCGGAGGAAATCCACAAGACACGGGGAGAATGTGCAAACTCCACACAGACAGTGACCCAAGCCAGGAACGACAGGTCCCTGGAGCTGTGAAGCAGCAGTGCTAACCACTGTGCTGCCGTGCCACCCAAGCTACAGTGATGAACAGGGTTGGTACCTGGGAGTGCCACAGAAAATCTGCACCATGGCAAATTTGGATGTTCATGACATTGAATTTTGTTAGAGTTATATTTAATTGTGTTATGAATAAAGCTTGTTTTGATAAAAGATCCCTAATTTGTCAGTGGAAGATACAACAGGAGTGAAGCCCCTATCCTCATATTGATGCCAAAATATAAACATTGTTGGGGTCTGTTGTGTATGTGGGTATCGCTTGTGTAAGAGGATGGATCTGGTGACCCACAGTGAGGGGTGACCTGCCCGGAGATTTTCCCCTGCAGGCAGTTGAGGACTGGCGTGCACGCGAGGACTACAGTTCATCAAATAAACTCCATTGTTCCTATGGCTTGCCTTTGGAGAAACACTCCCCTGGCAGTCTCAGCCTGAACAGGCTGTAGTCTGGCTTCACAATATACCTTGAGGTTTGTGTCCAGGGTCTTAATACAAATTATGTCTTTGTTGCTGAGCTGAAAGAAACAGATAATCAAAACTTCCTTAGGCTCTCTGCCTCCAAGAAAGTCTGTCACTGTTACATCCACATCCTCACTCTGGGTCTCCTTCAGTTCTCATCAGATCCATCAACTGAATCATCCTCTGCAGCCAGAGGGATGCCTTACTGTTGTCATCCTATAATGGGTCTCTCCTTAACAGAGCCAGATTGTGCAGTGCACACAATGACAATACACAGCCTGGAGTATATTGCAGTGCTCCGCATCATCAGTCCAGGCTACAATGATGAACAATGTTGGTAGCTGGGAGTGCTGCAGAATATCTGCACCATGGTAAATCTGGATGTTCATGACATTAAATTTCTTTCTGGTACCTTTCTGGTCATGAGTTTGCAATCTACGGCACGCTGGGTGCCGGTGTACTCACAAGTTGCAGCGAAGCCTCTAACTCATTCAGCCTGGCTGCCTTTCTTGGCTATTAGAACAAAGCATCAGTGACCAGTTAGACACAGCTGGGGGCTGCAGATTCGGGAAAACCATCCAGATCTCTCACTGACCCCTGGGAAAAAACTGAGGTGAAAAATTTTAGAGCTACAGTAACCTGAGAAGCTGCTGGATAGGGTGGTCACCTTCACAGTTTGGAGGTCACAGTGTCCTTGGTGAGATGGAGCCTCCTTTGACACTAGAGTTTGACATTTTGAGGTCGCTGGAATGTCTCCTGTTGATGCTGGCCACGGGTTAATGACATCTTTTATAAAGCTTCCTGCCCTTCACTTCCTGCTGGCCCTGAACCCACTCTGGTTGTACCCATGGGTCACTTGCTCTGGGACGTTGCCTGTGGACACCTTCTGGTCCTCTCCTCCTTTTCAGAGGAGGTCCCTCCAGCAGAGGAAACAATCCTCATTTGCTGGAGTATAGGTGGAAAGCTTGTCATTCAAAGAGTCCTCCAGGAAATGCATTGAACTGTCAGTGAACCACTTACAGCTTTAATTCACATACCCAGTCACATACCCACACCTCTGCATTTCATTTCAATTGAAAGGGGAATGGCCGTGTGGTCTGTGCTCTAACCTTTAAACCACAGAACGTGTAAAATTTCAGACAACTGCCTTTCAATTTGCCCACTTAACTGTCAGTAGGGGCACTTCTGAATACCGTGTGTGCCTGCGGACTCTCTAATATGGTGCAATGTGTTCTCGCGCAATTTCATGTGAGTTTGGACTTACTCCTACAGCGTGAGATTCTAACTTCTGTTCCTAACTTCCAAATTATATATTTATATACAAAATTTCTGGTTTTCTTCTTACAGATACTGCCTGTTCAGCTCCATATTTCCAGCACAATCTGTTCATCTTTTCAGAATTTTGCTCGTAAGTATCCCTTTTGTTCCTTTGTCGCCCAGCCCTCGTCTTTCAGAAACTTCATTCAAACTCTTGCTTTCCCACTATAACTGTGGTCCATTCCAACAGTGCCCACCCCTGCACAGGGATGCCAGCTTGTCATCCACTGCATTTTGAACTTATTAGAACATCTACCTGCATGTCAGGAACTCTTCAGAAATTTAAGCTGTTGTGTTGCCTACCTACGAAGCACATATAAAAACTGGCAACATTTAAATGGCATTGGTGAAGATACAAATTGATTTACAAATATGATATCAAGACTGAATCAATAATGAGAACAGTAGCTTAGTGGTTGGCATGGTGGCACAGTGGTTAGCATTGCTGCCTCATAGCACCAGGGACCCGGGTTCAATTCCGGCCTCGGGTCACTGTCTGTGTGGAGTTTGTACATTCTCTCCTAGTCCGCATGGGTTTAGAATTCATAGAATCCCTACAGTGCTGAAGGAGGCCATTCAGCCCATCAAGTCTGCACTGACCACAATCCCACCCAGGCCCTATTTTCCCTTGCTAGCCCCCCTGATACTAAGGGGCAATTTAGCATGGCCAATCCACCTAACCCCCACATCTTTGGGCTATGGGAGGAAACCACAGCATCCGTAGGACACCCACGTAGACACAGGGAGAACGTTCAAACTCTACAAAGACAGTGACCCAAGCTGGGAATCGAACCCTGGGTCCCTGACGCTATGAGGCAGCAGTGTATGAATTCAGGTCCCAGCAATCCATGGTACAACCCAACCCACCAAGATAGAATTATGGCTTTGACCAGATCCTTGTTGCCCCAGCTGTTTTACAAGTCTACAAACAGCCATCATGAACCTTGGCAATAGAGCCTTCATCGAATCATAGAACCTTACAGTGCAGAAAGAGACCCATCGAGTCTGCACCGACCACAATCCCACCCAGACCCTATCCCCATATCCCAACATATTTTACCCGCTAATCCCGCTAACCTACGCATCTCAGGAAACCAAGGGGCAATTTTAGCATGGCCAATCAACCTAACCAGCACATCTTTGGACTGTGGGAGGAAACCGGAGCACCCTGAGGAAACGCATAAAGACACAGGGAGAATGTGCAAACTCCACACAGCCAGTGACCCGAGCCGGGAATCGACAGGTCCCTGGAGCTGTGAAGCAGCAGTGCTAACCACTGTGCTTTTAGGAATTATTGACTGCACAGGAGAACGTGTATCGGCTGGATGCTAAAGCCTGAGGTAACACAGTGGTTAGTGCTGCTGCCTCACAGCACCAGGGATGTGGGTTCAATTCTGGCCTGTGTGGAGTTTGCACATTCTCCCCGTGTCTGCATGGGTTTCCTCTGGGTGTTCCAGTTTCCTTCCACAGTCCGAAAGACGTGCAGGTTAGGTGGATTGGCCATTGAGAATAGGGCTGGGTGGGATTGTGGTCAGTGCAGACTCGATGGGCCGAATGACCTCCTTCTGCACTGTAGGGATTTTATTCAATGGATTCTATGAATAAATGTTGAATGTGTCAGTGACACCCACAAAGGCTGAATAAAATGACCTCCTGACAACTTGTACCACTTGTATATGGGGTGGACCTGCTGGCAGTACATTGAATATAATGATGACCAGCTGCTCAGACACATTGCAGTGCCACAGAATGTCATCATGATGCACAACCCAGTACTCATTGGCCATTCGGAAACTATCCTCTTGCTGCTGCTGACTTACGTGGTGGAGCGTTCAATGGAATCAGGAGGTTTGGATCCACTTGAGGACACGGGGCTGCCTGCGCTGTTTAAAAAGAAAAATCTCATTCAACACTTGCACTTGAATAAACTGATATTATGTTTTCATTTTAAATGACTGCCACTTAGAAAACAACTTATTGTAATTGAATACAGGAGTTGGGAAGTCTTGTTGAAGTTGTACAAGACATTGGTAAAGCCACATTGTGCACAGTTCTGGTCACCCTGTTATAGAAAGGATATTATTAAACTAGAAAGAGTGCAGAAAAGATTTACTAGGATGCTACTGGGACTTGATGGTTTGAGTTATAAGGAGAGGCTGGATAGACTGGGAGTTTTTTCTCTGCAGCGTAGAAGGCCGAGGGGTGCTTTTATAGAGGTAATAAAATAATGAGGGGCACAGATCAGCTAGATAGTCAATATCTTTTCCCAAAGGTAGGGGAGTCTAAAACTAGAGGGCATCAGTTTAAGGTGAGAGGGGAGAGATACAAAAGTGATCAGAGTGGCAAATTTTTCACACAGAGGGTGGTGAGTGTTTGGACAAAGCTGCCAGAAGTAGTAGTAAGGTGGATACAATTTTGTCCTTGAAAAAGCTTTTAGACAGTTACATGGCTAAGATGGGTATAGAGGGATATGGGCCAAATGCGGGCAATCGGGATTAGCTTAGGGGTTTAAAAACAAAGGGTGGCATGGATAAGTTGGGCTGAAGGGCCTGTTTTCCATGCTGTAAACCTCTATGACTTGCTTCATGTGCTCCCAGCCACGACAAATGCTTCGATGGTGAATAGGGAAGATCTGAGGCTCTAGTGACCTGTCATTCTAATGTTGCCTCTAGATCTGACTGTCTGAGGCATTGACCTCGTCCTTCAGCATTTTGCCTGACTCTCTTCCTTGATCTTCAGCTTTATTGAAATATCCTTTGTACTTTCCAGTTCACCATTGAAAACAATCATGTGTTTCTTCAGGATTTTGGGTAGGCCTGGTTCAGAATCGGTGATATACTTCACTCAATTTAAACTGATTTTTTCTAACCAAGTTCTTCTCATCAGTGCCAGATAATTTCCTGTGGTCACGTGCAAGGACCAGTGTGCTGACTGTCAATTCAATTTCACTGCTACGAAAATACAACCCCTCGATTGAACCACTTCTCTAGAGTAAGTGTCTTTGAGTGTTTCAGAGAGATAGGTCAGAGCTGTTCATTAGATACAGTCTCTGGCACCAGCAAGACTGCTGGGCCAGTGTCTACCTTCATCTTTACCAGCTGTAGTGGAGTGACCCCATCGCGGTGTGTAGCACCAGTTAAAGGCAGTATGTTTTATGAAAACCTATCATTGGATAATGAATCAGATCTCCTCCTTGTAGTACATGGACTCTTTTTCCTTTATTCTGTTTGCCAGTTATTATTTTTCTTACCTGAAACTCTCTTCTTTATCCAACATGCAGCTTCAATGTGGCCCTTTCTTTTACAACTTTTGCACATGATGCCTTTGCACCAATGATCTGCTGCTGAGTGTCCAGTTTTTGCATGCCTATGACAAGTGTGAATCTGTGTTCAAGTTTCAACTCACTGTGTGAATTCTTGTTTAAACTCAACTGTTGAGCTTTTTTTTGGCTGCTAATCCCTTTGATACAGCAACTTCCAAAGCTTCCTTTAAAGTCAGGTTACTTTTGGTTGAGGGGGGATCTTATAGAGACGTATAAGATAATGAAAGGGATGGATAGGGTAGAGGTAGAGAGGCTCTTCCCGCTCAGAAAGGACAGCAGGACTAGAGGGCACAGCCTCAAGATAAAGGGGGTGCGGTTTAGAACGGAGTTGAGGAGGAACTTCTTCACTCAAAAAGGGTGGTGAATCTCTGGAATTCTCTGCCCGTTGAAGTGGTGGAGGCTGCCTCGCTAAATATATTTAAGTCACGGGTAGATAGATTTTTGATAGGCAAGGGGATTAAGGGTTATGGGGAGAAAGCAGGAAAGTGGAACTGATCCACTTCAGATCAGCCATGATCTTATTGAATGGCGGGGCAGGCTCGAAGGGCTAGGTGGCCTACTCCTGCTCTATTTCTTATGTTCTCATGGTTACTTTTGAATTGCCTTGCTCCTCAATCCACATACTAACCTATCTCAGATAGTTTCATTTAATACATTCCTGAATTTGCACTGTTCAGCCAGTCTCTTCAGGGTAGCTACAAATTGTGAACTCAATTCTCCCTCTTCTTGGTTGTACTTGTGAAACCTAAACCTTTCTGCGATGACTAGAGGTTTCGGTGAATCGTGGCCCTGCAAAATTTCCACTATTCCTTTGTATGTTTGTTGTGTCTGGCTTTTCCAGCTGTGATGTGGAGATACTGGTGTTGGATTGGGATGGGCACAGTAAGAAGTCTCACAACATCAGGTTAAAGTTCAACAGATTTATTTGGTAGCACAAGTTTTCAGAATATCGCTCCTTTTTCCAGCTATACCAGACTCCTAAGGAGGTTAAATGTTATCCTTCCATTATGCTCAGGAATATTGGGACTCTTATATCTGCTGCTATCGTATTAGCTTGAACAAAACAGTCAAATTGTTTTGTATATGAACTCCATTGCTCTATATTCTCACCATATAGTCGCACAGTGCCAAAATTTTCACTATGGAAGGACCTGAGTGTGCACAATGTGCCACAGTGTGTTAGCAATACCTTGCTTCCTTTCTCCCAAAACAAGACAAATCTGAGCTATTCATGTTTTCTTTTGTGTTTCACAACAGCTCTGGCTCTAAATTTGTTGTAGCATTGTACTAGCTACTCACAGCTACCAAGTTTGTTTCCAGTGGATTACCGATGAGCTTCTCACCAGTTATATTCTTCAGAGCTTTTCGTTTCTCTGGGTGCAGTCATTGTTAGACTTGCTCATTGCTAGTTTATTCAGCAATGATTCTTATCATTTTTTTCCCTGAGGAGTGGCTGTGACCTTTGTCCAACTTCCTCACCACCAGCTTTTGTGTGGTTTTCACAGGATTGGCTTCAGGCGGCCACGGAGATTCAAAAAAACTAAAAGCTTTATTTCTGATGACATCATATACTTGTTCTGTTAAAGTATCCCTGATCAGCGGCAAGGCAGCTGGTTAAAAAAAATCAGTAAAAATACTACAAATATATAACACAAGCCTTTTATCCTGAGGCATCTTTACTGATTCACAGAACTGGAGTACTGTGTGCAGTTTTGGTCGCTGCACTTGCGAAAGGATATTTTGGCCTTGGAGGGAGTGCAGAGGAGGTTCACTAGGCTGATACTGGAGATGAGGGGGTTGGACTATGAAGAGAGGCTGAATAGACTGGGTCTGTATTCATTGGAGTTTAGAAGGATGAGGGGGGATCTTATAGAGACGTATAAGATGATGAAAGGGATGGATAGGGTAGAGGTAGAGAGATTCTTCCCGCTCAGAAAGAACAGCAGGACTAGAGGGCACAGCCTCAAGATAAGGGGGGAGGCGGTTTAGAACGGAGTTGAGGAGGAACTTCTTCACTCAAAGGGTGGTGAATCTCTGGAATTCTCTGCCCGTTGAAGTGGTGGAGGCTGCCTCGCTAAATATATTTAAGTCACAGGTAGATAGGTTCTTGATAGACAGGGGAATTAAGGGTCATGGGGAGAAAGTGGGAAAGTGGAACTGATCCACTTCAGATCAGCCATGATCTTATTGAATGGCGGGGCAGGCTCGGAGGAATAGTTCAAAGAACAAAGAACAACACAGCACGGGAAACAGGCCCTTCGGCCCAACGAACCCGCGCCTCCATCTTAACAATGTGTTTTTCCTCCTCCACCCTTGACCCATGTCTGTGCTTATGGTAACCCCATTGGAAACCAGATTAAGGGGAGAATAATTTAGGGACAATTTGTTACACCAATCAGCCTAAGAGCACATCTTTGGGATGTGGGAGGAAACCGGAGCACCCGGAGAAAACCCACGCAACCACAGGGAGAATGCGCAAACTCCCACAGATACTGGCCCAAATCCATGTATCTGCACAGCAAACGGTGATAGTCACTGAGCTGTTGTTGTGCCCACCTGCTGGTCCAGTTTTAAGCACACACAACGACGCGAAGTACTAGGCCACTCTCGAAACATCCAAGAGCAACCCACGCACGACCCACCGTGTGCATGCCCCTCGTTAGACAACAAGGTGGACCGACGCACTTGGAGTAAAAGAGACAAAACATCAACACATGTAGCATTAGATTTCCAGGAACGTTCCGAGGCTCTGATCCTTATTTAAAACAGTCTCCTATATCCCTCCATCCCTGTTTCGCTCATGTGTCAATCTAAGTGAACCTTAAACAAGTCCAGCGTGCCTGCCTCCACCACCTTACTTGGCAGTGCATTCCATACCCCCACAACCCTCTGTGTGAAAAACCTCCCTCTCGTATCCAAATTATACCTCTCCCCCCTCACCCTAAGCTCGTGACCCCTTGTAATATTTGTCTCCAATCTAGAAAAAAGCCTGCCACTGTTTACTCTCTCTATACCTTTCATTATTTTGTACACCTCTATCAGATCCACCCTCAATCTCCGTCTTTCTAAGGAGAAGAGCCCCAGTTTACCCTATCTTTCCTCATAACCCAGTCCTTCCATACCAGGCAGCATAAGTCCCCTGGTCCGGACGGGACTTACCCTAGGATTCTCTGGGAGGCAAGAGAGGTGATTGCAGAGCCTCTGGCTCTGATCTTCAGGTCGTCGTTGGTCACAGGTATAGTACCGGAAGATTGGAAAATAGCGAATGTTGTCCCATTGTTTAAGAAGGGGAACAGAGACTTCCCCGGGAATTATAGACTGGTGAGTCTTACTTCTGTTGTGGGCAAGGTTTTAGAAAAAATTATTAGGGATAGGATTTATAGTTATTTGGAGAGTAATGAATTGATTGGAGATAGTCAGCATGGTTTTGTGGAGGGTAGGTCGTGCCTTACTAACCTTATTGAGTTTTTTGAGAAAGTGACCAAAGAGGTGGATGGGGGTAAGGCAGTTGACGTGGTATATATGGATTTTAGTAAGGCGTTTGATAAGGTTCACCATGGTAGGCTTCTGCAGAAAATGCATAAGTATGGGATTGAGGGTAATCTAGGAAATTGGATCAGGAATTGGCTAGCAGATAGGAGACAGAGGGTGGTGGTTGATGGTAAATATTCGTCATGGAGTTCGGTTTCGAGTGGTGTGCCTCAGGGATCTGTTTTGGGGCCACTGCTGTTTGTAATTTTTATTAATGATCTGGATGAGGGTATAGTTGGGTGGATTAGTAAATTTGCTGATGACACCAAAGTTGGAGGTGTGGTAGATTGTGAGGAAGGGTGTCATAGTTTGCAGGGTGACTTAGACAGGTTGCAGAGCTGGGCCGAGAGGTGGCGGATGGAGTTTAATGCGGAGAAGTGTGAGGTAATTCACTTTGGTAGGAATAACAGATGTGTCGAGTATCGGGCTAATGGGAGGACTCTGAATAGTGTGGATGAACAGAGGGATCTAGGTGTATGTGTACATAGATCCCTGAAAGTTGGGAATCAAGTAGATAAGGTTGTTAAGAAGGCATACGGTGTCTTGGCGTTTATTGGTAGGGGGATTGAATTTAGGAGTTGCAGCGTCATGTTGCAACTGTACACAACTCTGGTGCACTTGGAGTATTGTGTGCAGTTCTGGTCCCCACATTATAGGAAGGATGTGGAGGCTTTGGAGAGGGTGCAGAGGAGGTTTACCAGGATGTTGCCTGGTATGGAGGGGAGGTCCTATGAGGAGAGACTGAGGGATTTGGGGTTGTTTTCGCTGGAAAGAAGGCGGCTAAGAGGGGATCTTATTGAAACATATAAGATGATTAGAGGTTTAGATAGGGTGGATAGTGATAGCCTTTTTCCTCGGATGGAGAAAGCTAGCACGAGGGGGCATGGCTTTAAATTAAAGGGGGGTAGTTATAGGACGGATGTCAGGGGTAGGTTCTTTACCCAGAGGGTGGTGAGGGATTGGAATGCCCTGCCTGCTGCAGTTGTAAATGCACCTAGTTTGGGGGCGTTTAAGAGATCTGTGGATAGGTTTATGGATGAAAAGGGATTGGTTTAGGTTAGAGGGTCATTGTTTTTTAACTGGTCGGCGCAACATCGTGGGCCGAAGGGCCTGTTCTGCGCTGTAGTGTTCTATGTTCTATCCTGGTAAACCTCCTCTGCACTCTCTCCAGGGTCTCCATGTCCTTCCGGTAGTAAGGTGACCAGAACTGGACGCAGTACTCCAAATGCAGTCTAACCAATGTTCTGTACAACTGTGGCATTAGACTCCAGCTCTTATACTCTATACCCCTTCCTATAAAGGCTAGCGTACCATAAGTTTTCTTCGCAACCTTCTCCAAATGGGTTGCCACCTTCAGAGACTTGTGCATTTGCACTCCCAGGTCCCTCTGCATTTCTATACTCTTAATAGGTCTACCCTTTATCATGTAACTCCCCTCTACATTATTCCTTCCAAAATGCATCACCTCGCATTTATCAGGATTAAATTCTATCTGCCATTTATCTGCCCAATATACCAGCCTATCTATATCCTGCTGTGTTGCTGACACTCCTCCTCACTGTCCGCCAATCGTGTCATCTGCAAACTTGCTGATCACACCACGTACACTCTCTTCCAAGTCATTTATATATATTACGAATAGAAGAGGTCCCAGTACTGAGCCCTGTGGCACACCACTGGTGACAGACCTCCAGCTAGAAAAGGACCCTTCTCCTGCTCCTATTTCTTATGTTCTTATGGAACAGCTAAGGGGAGGCCAGTGCCTGTGGAAGTGCGTAGTGGATTTCTGCCGTGCAGGTGCCCACCCTGACCTGACTCAAATATAGTCCTTTGGCCTAATAGTCAATTAAAGGCTAGTTACAAGCCACAGTACCCCTGTATTCTCCCCAGAGCCGTGCCATGTGGCGAGTCCAGCAACTTCAGCAGCACAAGCTGGTGTAGGGGAAGGCAATAGGGGCCTTCAGTGAAATCCCTTGTATCCAACACAGGCACCCTTTACCTTTAAGATTCCAAACATGATCTCTCATACTTGACTGCCTAGAACCCCACTCACTCCCTCGCCCCCCCCCCCACTCACTCCCTCGCCCCCCACCTGCTACCTCACCCCTACTCACTTCCTCGCCTCCTACTCACTCCCTCACCGCCTACCTGCTCCCCAGTCCCTACTCTTTCCCTCATCCCCTACTCACTCCCTTGCTCCCGACTCGCTCCCTCACCATGGCCTACCAGTCTGGCCTCAGCGATAGGCTGGAATTGTTTCTGTGTATGAACTCCTCCTTCACCGGGATTGCCTGTAATTCCAGCAATGGCCACCAATCCTGAGGCTGAATAAACTAGGCTTGTACTCGTTAGAGTTTAGAAGAATGAGGGGAGATCTCATTGAGACGTATAAGATGATGAATGGGATGGATAGGATAGAGGTGGAGAGACTCTTCCCGCTCAGAAAGGACAGTAGGACTAGGGGGCACAGCCTCAAGATAAAAGGGGGTGCGGTTTAGAACGGAGTTGAGGAGGAACTTCTTCACTCAAAGGGTGGTGAATCTCTGGAATTCTCTGCCCGTTGAAGTGGTGGAGGCTGCCTCGCTAAATATTTTTAAGACGCGGGTTGATGGGTTTTTGATAAGCGAGGGGATTAAGGGTAATGGGGAGAGGGCGGGAATGTGGAACTGAGACACGACAGATCAGCCATGATCTTATTGAATGGCGGGGCAGGCTCGAAGGGCCAGATGGCCTACTCCTGCTCCTATTTCTTATGTTCTTATGTCCTTATAGTCCTGGCTGGCACTGTGGGCGCCAGAGAGCTGCCAGCCATGTGATTGCCATCAGCTCTCTGAAGCAGGGTTTCCTCTGGTGATAGGGGAGGGTGCCTCAGTTGGAAGTATTGAATTGACACTGGGCAGCCAGCATGATCATGGGTGGCTTCACCAGAAACATTTTTAGCCGAGGGGCTTGGGGGTCAGAGGGATGGGGTGCCATGGTGGCAAGGAGCATGCCACCCTGTAAAATCCAGTGGAAAGTGTGCACAAAGTATAAGATAGATGAAGAAGTTTCGAGTTAGCAGATGGAGTATAATGCATATGATGCAGTCCACTTTGGCAGGAAGAACAGAAAAGCAGAATGTTTCAATGGAGGGAGACTGCAGAAAATTAGCATGCAGATGCAGCAAGTAATTGGGAAATCTAATGTTGGTCTTGATTACAAGAGGGATAAAGCAGAAAAGAGGGAAGCCTGTACAGGGCAGTGGTGAGACAACTCCAAACGTATTTTGTGAAATTCTGGTGGCCTTACTGAAGGAAGGATCAGATTCTGGGGGGCGGTGGCTGATAGGGGATAGATAGATTCTGAGAGGATGTTTTCTCTCATTGAGGAATTCAGAACGGAGAGGTGGGACCGTTTCCCAGGGTTTTCCCTTGTGGTGGAATTTAGAATGGCAAGGCGGGGGGGCCGATGGGGGTGGTGGGGCGGGAGCGATGGGGGTGGTGGGGCAGCCAGGGTGGTTCCCAAGTTTCCTTTCCAATCCTGGGATTGCTGAAACAATAGGAATCAGTGTATCATTCAGACTGTGACCCGGTCTGAGTCTTCACTCCAAATCCTTGTGGTGATGGATAGAAACATAGAGAGAAACATAGAAGACAGAGGAGGCCATTTGGCCCTTCGAGCCTGTTCCACCATTCATTACGATCATGGCTGATCATCCAACTCAATAGCCACATCCTGCTTTTTCCCCCATAACCTATGATCCCATTCACCCCCAAATGCTATATCCAGCTGCCTCTTGATACATAGATTTAGCTGTCTTTCCACCCACTTTGTTTTGATTGGTGAAGAACATTTGAAGCAGAATTATTAATTGTCAGACCTGAATGATGTTCCTGACCAAAACCAACCTCCTCCCTGCAGATCATTGTCCATAGTTACCGGACACAGTAATATAACAAGTTCTAAGTTTGGAAATCCTCTAGCCTTATGACAGAAGTGGACAAAGTAACAGAACACATGGAGCAGGAGCACACTGTCCCCCCTGTAGAATAATGAACAGTCCAAGTCCTCTCTCACACTATACCGAGCTTAAACATTTCACTAACTCTGCTGTCAACACACTTCACAAAATTCCTTGCAGGAATAAACTCAATCATCTATCTCCCATTTTCTGGGGTGATATCAGCAGATTGAGAAAGAAATTGAAGCCTCACCATTACTATTAATATTAAATCATGAGAATGAATAATTCCACCTTTAACTTTCTTGAGCACAGGAAGTGGTTGGTATTTCTGGATCAGAAGATCATACAGTCAGAAACTTGGTGGGGCGTTTAGCTCCGTTGATTGGAAAGCTGGGATGGTTCCGACTGGTTTTACTAGCACAGGATTCGATTCTCACTCTGGGAAGGGCTGGATTCAGGAGATACCTCCTTGCCCAAACCTGCGGGTGAGCTTTGGGTTGGACCTGCCCTTTGGGCAGAAAACTGAAGAAGATTAGCAGATTTATGGGGAGGTGTTTCAACTTCCTTTCTTGAGGAGGAGGCGGCAGCAAAGGGGGGCAGAAGAGTGTTAAAACATCAAAAACTCAACTCTAATTCACTACCATAATTCCTGCTATAAGGTGACGAGGATCTAACTGGCTCTCAAGATTGGGCTGCGGGCTGGAGGGGGAGGATTGGGCTGCGGGCTGGAGGGGGAGGATTGGGCTGCGGGCTGGAGGGGGAGGATTGGGCTGCGGGCTGGACGGGGAGGATTGGGCTGCGGGCTGGACGGGGAGGATCGGGCTGCGGGCTGGACGGGGAGGATCGGGCTGCGGGCTGGACGGGGAGGATCGGGCTGCGGGCTGGACGGGGAGGATCGGGCTGCGGGCTGGACGGGGAGGATTGGGCTGCGGGCTGGACGGGGAGGATTGGGCTGCGGGCTGGACGGGGAGGATTGGGCTGCGGGCTGGACGGGGAGGATTGGGCTGCGGGCTGGACGGGGAGGATCGGGCTGCGGGCTGGACGGGGAGGATTGGGCTGCGGGCTGGACGGGGAGGATTGGGCTGCGGGCTGGACGGGGAGGATTGGGCTGCGGGCTGGACGGGGAGGATTGGGCTGCGGGCTGGAGGGGGAGGATTGGGCTGCGGGCTGGAGGGGGAGGATTGGGCTGCGGGCTGGACGGGGAGGATTGGGCTGCGGGCTGGACGGGGAGGATTGGGCTGCGGGCTGGACGGGGAGGATTGGGCTGCGGGCTGGACGGGGAGGATTGGGCTGCGGGCTGGACGGGGAGGATTGGGCTGCGGGCTGGACGGGGAGGATTGGGCTGCGGGCTGGACGGGGAGGATTGGGCTGCGGGCTGGACGGGGAGGATTGGGCTGCGGGCTGGACGGGGAGGATTGGGCTGCGGGCTGGACGGGGAGGATTGGGCTGCGGGCTGGACGGGGAGGATTGGGCTGCGGGCTGGACGGGGAGGATTGGGCTGCGGGCTGGACGGGGAGGATTGGGCTGCGGGCTGGACGGGGAGGATTGGGCTGCGGGCTGGACGGGGAGGATTGGGCTGCGGGCTGGACGGGGAGGATTGGGCTGCGGGCTGGACGGGGAGGATTGGGCTGCGGGCTGGACGGGGAGGATTGGGCTGCGGGCTGGACGGGGAGGATTGGGCTGCGGGCTGGACGGGGAGGATTGGGCTGCGGGCTGGACGGGGAGGATTGGGCTGCGGGCTGGAGGGGGAGGATTGGGCTGCGGGCTGGAGGGGGAGGATTGGGCTGCGGGCTGGAGGGGGAGGATTGGGCTGCGGGCTGGACGGGGAGGATTGGGCTGCGGGCTGGACGGGGAGGATTGGGCTGCGGGCTGGACGGGGAGGATTGGGCTGCGGGCTGGACGGGGAGGATTGGGCTGCGGGCTGGACGGGGAGGATTGGGCTGCGGGCTGGACGGGGAGGATTGGGCTGCGGGCTGGACGGGGAGGATTGGGCTGCGGGCTGGAGTAACATAGACCTAACAGTAAAGATCTCTTTAGATCAGGGGACAGATGAATAACCAAATAAAGTTCCCAGTAAGGCAACTATCAGATGTTTTTTGACAGTTCTTTGTCTCTCTAATCACAAGGAGGTAAAAGATAAAGTCGCCATAGTTCCAGATGACCATAGGCTGCTTTTTTCTTTGAGAGAGAGAGCTGAGTGGTGCTGATTTAAACTGAGGATCTTCACACATCGCAAGGGGTGGGGGAGGAGACGGATGGTGCTCTCATGAATAATCTCAGCCAGTACAGGAATTGAACTCATGCTATTGGCATCACTCCGCATCAAAAATCAGTTTGCCAGTCAACTGAGCTAACCAACCCTCTGTGCAGCCTCTATGACTGCACCAAAACCCAGACCTTGTTCGAGGCTCTGGGATGGGCCTGATTTCACACCCCATAAGTCAGGGGCTGGATGAAGATTTCACCATCTTGCTATGGTGGGAACTGAACCCTTACCCTGAGTCACTGAATTACTAGCCCAGTGACATTAGCGCTATGGCAACCATCTAGTCACTTTTACAAAGAAGGAATTGCTTGAAAACATTCTGAGGGAGACGGTACTTTTATGGATCAAGGTGAAAAGTGAGTTAGACGTGGATTCACACGGAGTCTCAAGACCAGATGTGTTCCACGTAATCCAGAAAAGCAGAGTTAGATTCCTCTACAACAGTTTAACAAATCTAACTTCAAATAAAAGCTGGTACTTCTACAGCTAAGAAGCTTTTGGATTATCAGGAACACCCACTGGTTCACCCATAATGTAATGTGCTTGACGATTAACTGCTCTCGAAATAGTTCCCCAGAGTATCCAAGGATAAGCAGTAACTGCTTGGCTTGTCTTGCCAGTGATGCCCACAAGCTTCAAATTATAATAAAAAAGGCTGTTTCTTAACTTATAGAGACCTTGTTTGTCGGGTGGGCTCGGGGTGGTAACAGTGCCAGTTGGACAATATGGCATCAGGTTTAAAAGTACATGGCACATCACAGAGCAGTGTAACATGACGTGCAAACTGATAGTTTGATTTCTACTACTCTAAGTTGTCTAAACTTATCACTTATGCTGACTCACGTATTGGATGCTGTTGCAAAGGTGGCGCGGGTGGAAAAGTTAACATTGCCATCACATCAGTCGGACTAATGGGCACAAGATTACTTCGTGCTGTCAACAGAGAAAACTAAAGGTTAGCATTCAAGAGTTGCAACTAATGGACTCACTCAGTGCTGCCATTCAAAAGGCACCATGTGAGATAATTTTAAGTGGCAATAGTGGAGAGGAGTAATGCATTGCCACAGAATGGATATTGTGTGATGATACTGTGCCTTTAGTTTGTATCATGTTCTCGTGCATGATATGTTGTAGTAGTTATATGCATTTGGAGTCATTTTGTCTGAATCTGGCAGCACTGTGTTGTTACTGCAGCAGCATAATTCATCTTAATTGCTAAAATGTTTGCTTTAACCCAAACTAATGCTGTTCTGTTATTTTAGGGTTCCCTGTAATTTTGCAGAGAAGGGCTTGATTGACAGGGGAAAAAAATCTGGTGACTGGGCGGAGCTAGGCTTACACTGAGACATCAAGTGGAATTTTCCCATCCGGCCTGCTAGGACAATAATAGTGGGTGGGAGGGTGGCAGACCATACGAAGGTCCACTGACCTTGGGTGCAATTTTCCAGTCTTAGGGCAAGCACAACTGGAAAATCCTGCCCAACAAGTCAGCCTGTTATTGGAATCTGTAGAGAAAGGTTGCATTCTCTCTCATTCTCTGCTGGAGTGGAGACTGGAAATAAATCTCTTTCTCTGAAATTCTGCTATTTGGGCATGGATTTTTCTCTGGGGGTGGCAGTATGAAAAGGTAGGTTTCAGTCCCAATCTCTGTTAAAAGGCTGGAAACATAGCACCACAACAGCATCTTTGTTTTTTGTGTGCTAACTAATTCTGAAGAAGGGTGTTATGTCTATGGAGATTGGAGATTGGCTTTAAATTGGAATTATAGCGATTGTGAGTTGTTAAAATTTATACTTAGTCACGTTTAAATATTTTAATTGGTAAAAGTTATGCTAATTATTTTGTTATATTGCAATTGTGTTCTTAATGTTTATTTTGATAAAAGCTTCCTAGTAGGTCAATTCAATCATACCTGGAGCAAAACACCTTATGCTCATCCTAATGTCAAAATCAAAAGGAAAAGTTAGAGTCTAGCCTGAGTTAGAAATATAGTTTGAGTTTCTGGCCTGGTGTTTAACATCTGAGAGCAGGATTCTTGGAAATAATGGCACAAATATCCACTGATCTAAAGAAGGAGGAAGGAAGTTCCAATCTCCGTGAGATATCATGACAAGTCTATGGCCCCTTAACATTCCTTGATCTGGATGATTGACACTTATTAGCTTGCTGAAAAAGGGAGAACATTTTTTAAAGGAAAGTGGGAAGTTATCAGTGAATGACTTTCTTTTAAAGCTTTGTTTTACACATCATATGTGCTCTATGGTGCATATAGTGAGTGTATGGTCATTGAAGTGCCATGGCTTAGCATGGGGGGCATTAGTGACCATGGGGGTGGTGGTGGGGGGGGTTGGGAGGGAGGAGATGGGGAGCTAATTGGTGTGAAAAGCTGGCCCTACTCTATGAACATTGTGGAGGATTAGGACATGTCCAGATGGTCTCATTATGAATGATTGTCTAAGTTCCAAGAGTAGAAAATACACTTAGCTCAATAGACAATGTGGCATAGGAACCATATTTTTCAATCACTCACTTAATGAACAAACAATTGAAATAATATTCTTCAGAGAAAGATGAATGTTGAATCGCTGTTTACTTCTTTCATTCCTGGCTCAAGACTGGGTTCCCCTGCAAATCACAATTCCTCTGGATAGCAGTGGACCATCACTACTCAGAGAGGAGAACCAGAGAATCCCAGCCACGGGGGAGGTCAGAGAATCTGGCCCTATTTCGCTGTTCTTTCACTGTTACTGAGTCAAAATCCTGGAATTGCCTTCCTAACAACACTGTGGGTGTAACTTAATTACTCTATATTGGTCCAAGTAACTGCCTATCCCTAGACTATCATTTAAAAACATTCCCACTAAAGCTGACTGATCTATCCATTTTCTCCGCTGGCACCATCCCTGCTTTTTTCCTTTTTCCAGCATTAGAGTATTCCCCTGAAACAATTCTGCCATTCTTCCTGCTTTCCTCAATTCCCAAACTTCTTGAACACTGTGTATCCAGGACTATTCAACACCCTTTCTCCAGCCAGTCTCTGTTTTTGCCGTACATCCCCACATTGTTATGTGTATTTGCAACATTATTTAACATCCTTATTTAGATATTTCATTCGCTATTACACTAACCCCAGCAATCTAGTGGAAGAGGTGTCTCAAACCACAGTGTTTTAAAAAGACAAATGACTGGAATGGGGTTGATTAATAAAAGGGCACAGATTAACTTAATTAGAGGAAAAAGCAGCTGTTTGCAACAAGTGGTTAGGATTTGGATACAGAATCAATTACAGCCGACAAACTAGATAATTGCTTGAAGGGCAAAACACAGAGAAGCAAAATTAACTGGAATGCTCTGCAGAAACCAGTACAGACTTGATGGAATGACTTGTCATCTTATCTGTAGTACTACATAATTCTATCATTCTCTTTCACTACCCTACTACTTTGGGGTAGTGAATTCCACAGATTCACAACCCTTTGAGAGAAATAATTTATCTTTGTCTTTGTCCTAAATCTGCTGCTCCTTATCCTGAAACTATGTCCTCTTGTTCGAGACTGCCCCACAAAAGGAAGCATCCACTCTATGTCTGCTTTGTCAGGGAAGGGGAGTGTAACCTGGATAATGTGTTACAAGAGAAAGTCAAACCCCCTAAACTGACAAACTCTGAGGGTCAGGAACAAGAGGGGGTAGCTGAGGGGAGTGGGGGGAGGAAAGAGGGAGGTGGGAGGAGGGGACCCAAAAGCCTCAACCCCTGAATCTGCACAACAGGTTTGAGATTCTTGCTCCCAGTGTGAACAAGAACGAGGGCTGTAAGGTTGACGAGCAAACTGCCTATGGTACAGCGGTGTAGGGAGAGGTCAAAGCAGAAGATGGAAAGAGGAATGTAGTGGTTATTGGGGATTGTGTAGTTAGGGACATAGACACTGTCCTTTGTGACAATGATAAAGAACACAGAAGGGTGTGTTGTCTGCTTGGTGCTCAGGTCCAGGATGTCTCATCTGAGCTGCAGAGGAACCTGGAGTGGGAGGGTGAGAATCCGGTCGTTGTGGTACATGTGGGTGCCAACGACGTAGGCAAAATGGGAACTACGGATCTGCAGAGGGAGTATGAAAAGCTGGGAATGGAATTAAAAAGCAGAACCGACAAGGTGGTTATCTCTGGATTACTACCTGAACCACATGCAGATGGACATAGGGTAAATAGGATTGAAGAGATGAATGGGTGGCTCAGGGATTGGTGTGGGAGGAATGGGTTTGAATTTATGGGGCACTGGCACCAGTATTGGGGCAGGTGGGACCCGTTCAGATGGGATGGTCTTGGTCTGAACCGTGCTGGGACCAGAATCCTGGAGAATCGTATAACTAGAACTGTAGATAGGGCTTTAAACTAATTAAGGCAGTTGGGGGGGGGGGGGGTGTGCAGGGGTGGGAGAACATACAATGTCTAAAGTAAAGGAAAGGGTACATCTGCAAGTTAATGATGTTGAGGATGTTCCACCAATTAAAAGGAGTAGGGGGCATGAGAGAGGTTAGTAGAGTTTCGACAAATAAGGTCCAGATAAAGGCTGCATAAACACACTTTACCTGAATGCACGAAGCAGTCGGAACAAAGTGAATGAGCTGGTGGCGCAGATCGACACAAATGGATATGATCTGGTGGCCATTACAGAAATGTGGTTGCAGGGTGACAGGGACTGGGAGCTGAATGTCCGGGGGTATCAAGTGTTTAGGAAGGATAAGCGGGAGGAAAAAGGGGGAGTGAGTAGTTCTGTTAATTAAGGATAATATCAGGGTGGTAGTAAGGGAAGATATAGGCTCCAAAGAGCAGAACGTGGAATCGTTGTGGGTGGAGATAAGGAATAGTAAGGGGAGGAAGACGTTGGTGGGTGTGGTCTATAGGCCCCCAAATAATAACTTAGAGGTGGGGCGGGCTATAAACAAGCAAATAAATGATGCGTGCAGAAATGGAATGGCGATAATTATGGGGGATTTTAATCTGCATATTGATTGGATGACCCGGGTCGGACGTGGTGGGCTTGAGGAAGAGTTCTTGGAATGCTGTCGGAATAGTTTCCTTGAACAGTGTGTGATGGAACCTACGAGGGAGCGAGCTATCTTAGATCTGGTGTTGTGTAACGAGGCAGGAAGAATTAGGGATCTTCTTGTGAGGGATTCTCTTGGGAACAGCGATCATTGTATGGTTGAGGTTTTGATGCAGATGGAGGATGAGAAAGTAGGGTCCTGAACCTGTGTCCTCTGTTTGAACAGAGGGGAGAACGATAGGATGAGAGCAGAATTGGTGAATGTAGATTGGGGGCACAGATTGGTCGGTAGGACGGCTGACGAACAGTGGAGGGTCTTTAAGGAGATCTTTTTCGGTACTCAGCAGAAGTATATTCCAATGGTAAAGAAGGAATATAGGAGAAGGGATAATCAGCCGTGGTTATCGAAGGAAATGAAGGAGAGTATTAAATTAAAAGCTGATGCATTCAGAGCGGCTAAAAATAGTGGGCGAGTAGAAGATTGGGAAAGATTTAAAAAACAACAAAGAATGACTAAGAAAGCGATAAAGAAAGGAAAAATTTTAACTGGTCGGCGCAACATCGTGGACCGAAGGGCCTGTTCTGCGCTGTAATGCTCTATGTTCTAAAAATAGACTATGAAGCCAAACTAGATCTAAATATAAAAAATGACAGTAAAAGTTTTTACAAATATATAAAGATGAAGCTGGCTAGAGTGAATGTTGGACCCTTGGAGGATGAGAGGGGGGATTTAGTGGTGGGCGATGAGGAAATGGCTGAGGCCTTAAATAAGTTTTTTGTGTCGGTCTTCACGGAGGAGGACGCATATAGCTTACCGAATATTAAAGATAGAAGGATGGTAGGAGATGAGGGCCTCAATGCATCCCAGGGTTGTGAAGGAAATGGCAGAGGTGATAGTGGATGCCTTAGTAATTATTTATCAAAATTCGCTGGACTCCGGGGAAGTGCCGGAAGATTGGAAAACGGCTAATGTTATGCCGTTGTTTAAAAAAGGTACCAGACAAAAGGCAGGGAATTATAGGCCAGTTAGTTTAACGTCTGTAGTTGGAAAAATGCTAGAATCCGTCATCAAAGAAGAAATAGCGAGGCACCTAGAAAAGAATGGTTTGATCAAGCAGACACAGATTCGTGAAGGGGAAGTCGTGTTTAATGAATTAACGAATAGGGAATTAGGTAGACAGCTGAGAAAGAAGAACGCGAAGGTAGTAATCTCAGGATTGCTGCCTGTGCCACAGGAGAATGAGGGCAGGTGGAGGCTGAATGTGTGGCTGAGGGACTGGAGCAGAGGGCAGGGATTTCGGTTCCTAGATCATTGGGACCTCTTTAGGGGTAGGTGGGACCTGTACAGTAAAGACGGGTGGCACTTAAATCCCAGGGGGACTAATATCTTGGTGGGAAGATTGGCTAGGGCAACTGGGGGGACTTTAAACTAGAAAGGTTGGGGGGAGGGAATAGAGGTGAGGGACTGAGAGTGAGGAGGTTAGCTCCCAGGTAGAGAAGGACTGTAGACAGTATGAGAGGGAGGTTAGACGGGTGATAGAGAAGGGAAGCGCCCAGACCGAGGGGCTGAGGTGTGTCTATTTTAATGCCAGGAGTGTAGTGAACAAAGTAGATGAGCTTGGGAATGTGATGTGGTGGCCATTACAGAGACTTGGATATCTCAGGGACAGGACTGGGTACTTCAGGTGCCAGGATTCAGATGCTTCAGGAAGGTCAGGGAGGGAGGCAAAAGAGGTGGTGGAGTGGCACTGTTGATCAGGGACAGTGTCATGGCTGCAGAGAAAGAGGATGCCGTGGAGGGACTGTCTACAGAGTCTCTGTGGGTGGAAGTTAGGAACAGCAAAGGGTCGAAAACTTTGCTGGGTGTTTTCTATAGGCCGCCCAATAGTGACAGGGAAGTTGAGGTGCAAATAGGGAAACAGATTCTAGAGAGATGTATTAATAACAGAGTTGTCGTGATGGGAGACTTCAATTTCCCAAACATCAACTGGAATATCCCTAGGGTAAGGGGTTCGCGTGGGGAGGAGTTTGTTAGGTGTGTTCAGGAAGGTTTCCTGACACAGTATGTGGATAAGCCTACGAGGGGAGAGGCTGTACTTGACCTGGTACTGGCAAATGAACCAGGGCAGCTGATGGATCTCTCGGTAGGAGAGCATCTTGGGAATGGTGACCATAATTCTATCTCCTTCACAATTGCATTGGAACGAGATAGGATCAGGCAGGCTAGGAAGGTGTTTGTCTGGAGTAAGGGGAAATATGATGACGTCAGGCAGACAATTGGATGAATAAACTGGAAGGAGGTTTTCTTGGGGAAAAGTACCGAAGGAAGGTGGTGGATTTTCAAGGAATGTTTGTCTGGAGCTCTGCACAACAATGTTCCAGTGAGACGAGGTTTTGGTACGTCGTGGGAACCGTGGTGCACGAAGGTTGTGGTGAACCTGGTCAGGAAAAGAAAGGTGTATAAAAGGTTCAGAGAGCTAAGAGATGATAAGGATCTTGAGGAGTATAAGGCTTGTAGAAAGGAGCTTAAAAAGGAAATTAGGAGAGCCAGAAGGGGACATGAGAAAGCCTTGGCGGGTAAGATTAAGGAGAATCCCAAGGCGTTCTATAAATATGTGAAAAGTAAAAGGATGAGAAAAGAAGGGATAGGACCTATAAAATGTGAAGGGGGAAAAGTCTGTGTGGGACCGGAAGAAATGGCAGAGGTGCTTAATGAGTACTTTGCCTCGGTATTCACGGTAGAAAGTGATCTGGGGGGTTGTACTACAGGTTTGTGGCAGTCTGAAAAGATTGAGTATGTGGATGTTAAGAAAGAGGATGTGTTGGAACTTTTAAACTCTATCAAGACAGATAAGTCGCCGGGACCAGATGGGATGTACCCCAGGATACTGTGGGAGGTGAGGGAAGTGATTGCAGAGCCCCTGGCAATGATCTCTGCATCGTCGATGGAGACGGGAGAGGTTCCGGAGGATTGGAGGATTGCGGGTGTGGTTCCTATTTTCAAGAAAGGGAACAGGGATAGCCCGGGAAATTACCGACCGGTGAGTCTGACCTCAGTGGTTGGTAAGTTGATGGAGAGGCTTCTGAGCGACAGGATTTATGAGCATTTAGAGAAGTTTAGAATGACCAGGAATAGTCAGCACGGCTTTGTCAAGGGCAGGTTGTGCCTTACAAGCCTAGTTGAGTTCTTTGAAAATGTGACTGAGCACATTGACGAAGGAAGAGCAGTAGACGTGGTTTACATGGACTTCAGCAAGGCATTTGATAAGGTCCCCCATGCAAGACTTCTTGAGAAGGTGAGAGGGCATGGGATCCAAGGGGCTTTGGCCTTGTGGATCCAGAACTGGCTTGCCTGCAGAAGGCAGAGAGTGGTTGTGGATGGGTCTTTTTCTGCATGGAGGTCAGTCACCAGTGGAGTGCCCCAGGGATCTGTTCTAGGACCCTTGCTGTTTGTCATTTTCATAAATGACCTGGATGAGGAAGTGGAGGGATGTGTTAGTAAGTTCACCGACGATACAAAGGTTGGCGGTGTTGTGGATGGTCTGGAGGGATGTCAGAAGTTGCAGCATGACATAGATAGGATGCAAGACTGGGTGGAGAAGTGGCAGATGGACTTCAACGTGGATAAATGTGTAGTGGTCCATTTTAGAACATAGAACACTACAGCACAAACAGGCCCTTCGGCAGGACCAATGGGATGAACGAGTACAATATCAAGGGCAGGTGTCTTAGCTGGGTTGAAGAGCAGGTTGACCTTCAATCACTGTATTCAAATCATTAATATAAATTGTAAATAATTGGGGCCCAGAAATGGAACCCTGTGGCACCACACGAGTTACATCTTGTTTAACGATGGGATAGCTCTTAAATCGACATCTGTGCAATCTCTGGCAGCCTGCACTCATGGGGAGCCTGAAATCCCAGAAATCTCGTAGCCTGGTTAGCTTCATTCTCTGACTGTAATGATGTGCCTGACTGTAACAGGCATCCATAACTTCCCTTGTACATGATGTGGAATTGCTGGTGTTGGACTGGAGTAAGCACAGTAAGAAGTCTCACAACACCAGGTTAAAGTCCAACAGGTTTATATGGTAGCACGAGCTTTTGGAGTGTTGCCCCTGAACACTCTGGAAGCTCATGCTACCAAATTGTGAGACTACTTAATGTTCCCCTGTACATTTATGCATGAAAGTCCTTTCCAATGATCAACATTGGAAGTGGGACTGGAGTCATCCATTGCCAGTGTCTCTGAAAGTAATGGCCGCACTCAACTTCTACATCTAGAGTGGTTAATCCAGTGTGCGATTGTTGTCAATAGGCCGAATGGCCTCCTTTTGCACTGTAGGTATTCTATGAACTGTAGGTAATAAAAAGCAAACTTCAACTTCAGTACATACTCGTTCCTATCTCATTACTCTAATGTGCACTTCCAGACCACACTCCAACTGCTCTAATGACACCCAGGAATCACCATTTGTAATTAGCGTCACCCAGCTTTATCCGATGTTTAGGTGATGGGACGGACAGTACTGCATCCCAACACTGTGACAATTACAGGTTGGTAAAAGCTCCAGCTTCTAGGATTGAGTGCCAGGGCAATAATGAGTAGACAGCTTTAGTGAGTTCAACAGATACACACACGGAAAGTCAGAAATGTGTTTGTGTGTTTGGCAGACAGGCGTGTATACATGCGTTGGTGGTATGGGTTCACAGTATGAAAACCCTGTAAAGAGACAGAGCACGAGTTGCATGATCTATGATCCTTCTTTCCTTTAACACCACACCTTCAACCTTCCAATCATGCAGATAACACTGAAGAACACCTCTGCTTCAATCTCACACAGCCAAGAGTCAACATAATATGATCTTTAAGCCTGTGAATGAGGTTCCATCGAGAAACGTACTTAGCATTGAGGTCCAGGAAATGGGCCACGCTGTGGTGAAATGGAAACTCACTACAGAACGGCCCACGATAGCCACATCTGTGATCAGTTCCAGAAGGACGATGGCATCACACTGGATTGATGGCAGCATGCCCATTCCATACACAGAAATGTGAAATACGTGCAATGACATGTCAGTTCCTGCTATCAGGCAGGCCCACCCTCCTCAGTTGGAGGTGATGAGTCCACAGGAATTGGGGATTGGGATTGGTCAGACACTCCCAGAGTCACCAGGTAGATGGCCCCAGGGTGGATCGCTGCTGGTCGTTCAATTTCACCCAAAGTCTTTCTGCACTTTTGAACACTCTATGATCTCACCTCCAGCGTATTGGCGTAAAGCTCCATCACCCGGATGGGAAAGTCTTCTTCCTCGGCATACTCTGCTTCCTCTGGTTGCTTGACCAATACTACTGCGGTGCCTTCTCCGACGATCAGGCCCTAAGGACACAGTTCAAAGAATCAATGGACCCTGTCTCAGGGTAATCCCTGGAAGAGTTTGCAGCATGAGTAACACTATCCCTTACTGGATTTGGAAAGATGTTACAAGTCACTGTTTTTTTTAAATCAGGTGTGTTAGTGATAATTTCATTTACTATGAATAATGTTTAGTTTGTAGATGGTTAGAATTATAGAGTCATAGAGGCTTACAGCATGGAAACAGGCCCTTCGGCCCAACTTGTCCACGCCACCCTTTTCTTTAAGCCTCTAAGCTAATCCCAATTGCTTGCGTTTGGCCCATATCCCTATATACGCATCTTACCCATGTAACTATCTAAATGCTTTTTATAAGATAAAATTGTACCCACCTCTACTACCTCTGGCAGCTTGTTCCAGACACTCATCACCCACTGAGTGACCCTTTTGTACCTCTCCTCTCTCACCTTAAACCCAAGCCCTCTAGTTTTAGACTCTCCTACCTTTGGGAAAAGATATTGACTATCTAGCAGATTTACACCTCTCATAATTTTATAGACCTCTATAACATCAGCCCTCAACCTTCTGTGCTCCAGAAAAAAAAGTCTCAGTCTATCCAGCCCCTCCTTATAACTCAATCCATCAAGTCCCGGTAGCATCCTAGTAAATCTTTTCTGCACTCTTTCTAGTTTAATAATATCCTTTCTATAATAGGGTGACCAGAATTGCATACAGTATTCCAAGTGTGGCCTTACCAATGTCTTGTACAACTTCAACAGGACATCCCAACTCCTGTATTCAATGTTCTGACCGATAAAACCAAGCATGCTGAATGCCTTCTTCACCATTCTGTCCACCTGTGGCTCCACTTTCAAGGAGATATGAACACGTACCCCTAGAGCTCTTTGTTCTGTAACTCTCCCCAGTGCCCTACCAGTAACTGAGTAAGTCCTGCCCTGGTTCATTCTATCAAAATGCATCACCTTGCATTTGTCTAAATTAAACTCCACCTGCCATTCGTCAGCCCACTGACCCAATTGATCAAGATCCCGTTGCAATCTGAGATAACTTTCTTCACTATCCACTATGCCACCAATCTTAGTGTCATCTGCAAACTTACTAACCATAACTCCTATATTTCTGCTGAAATGTCATTGGCCTACTTCTTTCTACAGTTGCTGCCTGACCTGGTAAGTATTTCCAGCATTTTCTAAGAACATAAGAACATAAGAAATAGGAGCAGGAGTAGGCCATCTAGCCCTTCGAGCCTGCCCCGTCATTCAATAAGATCATGGCTGATCTGTCGTGGCTCAGTTCCACATTCCCGCCCTCTCCCCATAACCCTTAATCCCCTCTCTCATCTCATTTTCTGTTTTATGTTTAGTTTGAATATATTAGTCTCAATTAATTGGCAATTATTGAGGTTAACTAAGGTGTTACCATGGTGAAATCCTGGGTATTATAATGATCTTGAATTTTCTAATTCCAGACATCTTAAACATATTGTTCCGGACAGGAGGAAGATGAATTTCTCCTCTCACTATCCATCCATAAACGGAAAAATATTCTTGTTTTTTGATTTCCCCATTCATCAGTGGTGGTGTATTTTCCTTAGTCTTTAGTTTTGGAGTGATCCAATCCTCTGTTAAAAAACGTAGAGGCTTTGGAGAGGGTACAGAAAAAAATTACCAGGATGTTGCCTAGTTTGGAGGGCATCAGCTATGAGGAGAGGTTGGAGAAACTTGGTTTGTTCTCACTAGAATGATGGAGGTTGAAAGGTGACCTGATAGAAGTCTACAAGATTATGAGAGGCATGGACAGAGTGGATAGTCAGAAGCTTTTTCCCAGGGTGGAAGAGTCAATGACTAGGGGGCACAGGTTTAAGGTGCGAGGGGCAAGGTTTAAAGGAAATGTATGAGGGAAGTTTTTTAACAGAGGGTGATGGGTGCCTGGAACTCGTTGCCGGGGGAGGTAGTGGAAGCAGATACAATGGCGATTTTTAAGGGGTGTCTTGACAAGTACATGAATAGGATGGGAATGGAGGGATATGGTCTCTGGAAGGGTAGGGGGTTTTAGTTCAGTCAGGCAGCATGGTCAGTGCAGGCTCGGAGGGCCGAAGGGCCTGTTCCTGGAAGAATGAGGGGAGATCTCATTGAGACGTATAAGATGATGAATGGGATAGATAGGATAGAGGTGGAGAGACTCTTCCCGCTCAAAAAAGACAGTAGGACTAGGGGGCACAGCCTCAAGATAAAGGGGAGGCGGTTTAGAACGGAGTTGAGGAGGAACTTCTTCACTCAAAGGGTGGTGAATCTCTGGAATTCTCTGCCCGTTGAAGTGGTGGAGGCTGCCTCGCTAAATATTTTTAAGAAGCGGGTTGATGGGTTCTTGATAAGAGAGGGGATTAAGGGTTATGGGGAGAGGGCGGGAAAGTGGAACTGAGCCACAACAGATCAGCCATGATCTTATTGAATGGCGGGGCAGGCTCGAGGGGCTAGATGGCCTACTCCTGCTCCTATTTCTTATTTCTTATGTTCTTATGTAATTTTCTTTGTTCTTTGTTCTACTGATGGTTTTCATTGTTGTAATGGAGTATAAATTCTTCACAATGAAATGAAATTTAATAAATCCTTGTGCAAATTTTAAAGGTACAAAAATGAATAAAAATGTACAATGGAATAAGATTCTCCTTCACTCAGCAAAGGTTTTTCTAAAGAAAATATTATCTGATGTGACTCAACCTTGTGAAGAATATCTTCTTTAAAAAAAAGCACAGGAACTAACCCTTATCTTTCATTCATTCCTCAAGCAACAACTTTTTGCATTGCTGAATGTAGATTTATATATTCAATAGTACTCAATGATTGCACCATAGGCCCAGTGCACAATAAGCAGCATCAGATGTTAGTGGTGCACTGAGTGGCTAACATTGCTGCCTCATAGTTCCTGGGACCCGGGTTCGATTCCCTGCTTGGATCACTGTGTACAGCTTGCACATTCTCCCCGTGTCTGCATGGGTTTCCTCTGGGTGCTCCGGTTTCCTCCCACAGTCTGAAGGACGTGCTGGTTAGGTGCATTGGCCCGAAGAGGTGCTGGAGTGTGGCGACTAGGGAAATTTTACAGTAACTTAATTGCAGTGTTAATGTAAGCTTACCTGTGACTAATAAATAAATTTTAGATAGCATTTGAAGATGCAATAGTTGACCTTGACCACTTGTAAAAAGTAATTGAACTTCCTGTGACACTGCAACCAGTCCCGGAGGTCAGGCGTACAGAATTATGTCTCATGATCCCCATCTCCCATTCCCTACAATAGGTTTATGGATGGATAGGTTTATGGATGAAAAGGGATTGGTTTAGGTTAGAGGGTCATTGCTTTTCTCTTAATTGGTCGGCGCAACATCGTGGGCCGAAGGGCCTGTTCTGCGCTGTAATGTTCTATGTTCTATGTACAATGGCTCTATTTAGGACACCCTGTCCCCAGAGGAAATATGGCCTCTCTTCATCTCCTTCCCTAAGACACTCAGTACTGCATCAGAGAATCTCAGAGCATCCTTTCTGGCCTGTTCCATTTACAGTCTTGTACCTTCACTCAAACACTTCTTGACACGATTCTATCAGATGTTACAGAATGAGTCATTTTCCCTTTAAGTGGGACAGGCTGCCTGAAAGAAGTGCAGAGCAGTTGTACATTATGTCAGCCGTATATACTCCCAGGCTCCGGCTGTGCTAGCCAGCAGTGTGTTTCATGATGATTATTGAGAAGAATAGGCAGTACCAAGCGTGAACATTCAAACTGGGTCTTAACAATATTAAGTTGATACTTTTTGTTGGACAGTGAAGTTAGTTCATTGCTCAGTAAGGTGAATCAGAATGAATGGAAAGTTACAAACTGAATGAGATGGAGAGATTCACGATATAGGAAAGCAATAAAACAGTTACATTATGCAATGTGAGTTTTTTTCAAAACTGATATTGTTGTTCAGTTGTGTAGAGCAGTGGAAGTGGTAAATGCTGTTCCTTTGCACGGTTCAGGAATGCAAAATTTCAAAAGGGTGAGAATTTATATTGCATGAGAAATTTATTTTGCTTCATTGGCTCTGACTGCTTGCTGAATTGCCATGGGGAATGCAGTTGGGAACTAGTGTCCCCCTGTGCTCTCGTTTAGTTTATAAATATCTCGATTTGTTTTTCTGTAAGTGATCCTCCTTATGAACCCAGATGAGAACCTCCAGCCAGTTGTTGGTACAATTCTTTGCCAAATTGGGCTTTGTCAGCCAGTTCTGTCTAAACACAGAATCACAGTTAGTGATAGCTGTTGGTGGAACTGTCCCACTTTTAGACAGTGGTGCAGGGGCGGAAAAATGGTGGAAACTGTCAGCGGCTTTCTCCACAGCTTTCCCCATGGTATCATTCAGGGGTTGGGTCCTGTGATGTAACACAGGGGAGGGATCTGGTTGAACACACGCCACCAACACCTTAAATATTATAAGATCAGGGTACCCAAATAAATGAAAATTAGAATATTAGCACTCCGTGTCCATACCAAACACCACAACACCAGCTCCCCCCAACCCCTCCCAAACCCCATCCCCTTCTAGGCATGAAATACACCACCATTTATTCTACCTAACAGCACTGTGGGGTAAAGCCCAAGGATTGCAGCAGTTTGAGAAGGCAACCCACCACCAGCTTCTCAAGAGCAACTAGGGATGGGCAATAAACGCTGGCCTCGTCAGTGACACCTACATCTTGTAAACAAATTTTAAAACTTATTCAGAAACAAATTGCTGGCTAGTACTCAGCTTGGGTTCTACTAGGACCACTCAGCTCCTGACCTCATTGGCAAATTAATCCAAACATGGACAAAAAGGCTGCCAGACTTGGTCAACTTACACTATGATATCACAGATAATCACTCACTTTTTGAGTTCAGCTCCTTTGTTCAGACCAAGGCCATAATCAGACCTCGGGCTGAGCAGTCCTGACAGAATCCAAGCTTAGCACAGTGAGCAGTTTGTTAATAAGTAAGTGCTGCTGCACTATCAATGACCCCTTCCATCACTTTGCTGATGATTGACAGGCAATTGCTGGTCTGCTAATTGGTTGGGTTGGATTTCCCTGCTTTCTGTGGATGACATACCTTGGCCCTATTTGAAGCACCCTGGACCCTACTTACCAGAGAGCAGATAAGGCCAATACTGTGGTATGAGGTGCTGTAGGAATACAAATGAACATTTTGATCAATGAAGGTTGGCTTGCAATTGACAACATTAAAGAACCATTAGCAACTGTCTCAATTAGCAGATTGAGAAAAGGGAGCTCATTAGACTGTTTGATTTCAAAGATGAATGTGAGTACGGGATGGAGCGCATTGTAGTGTGTAAAGAAATCCTTCAATGCAGATATTGATTCAAATATATCAAATACATAATGGTAACAATTCTGGTAACAAGCTAAACTAGCTGTTTCAAAAGTTGGGTGGGAGGGTGAGCCGTGAGGAGAATGCAGAGAAGCTTCAGTGATTTCAACAGGCTGAGTGAATGGGCAAACGAATGGCAGATGCAGTGGATAAATGTGCATTTAATGTGGATAAATGTGAGCTTATCCACTTTGGTAGCAAAAACTGAACAGTTAGGAATTGAGAGAGATAGAGGGTGGTTGTAGAGAGTTGTTTTTCAAACTGGAGGCCTGTGACCAGTAGTGTGCCTCAGGAATCAGTGCTGGGTCTACTGTTATTTGTCATTTATATTAACGATTTGGATGAGAATTTAATAGTAAGTTTGTAGTTGACACCAAGATTGGTGGCATAGTGGACAGTGAAGAAGGTTATCTAGGATTGCAACAGGATCTTGATCAATTGGGCCAATGGGCTGACGAATGGCAGGTGGTGTTTAATTTAGAGAAATACGAGGTGATGCATTTTGGTAGATTGAACCAGGACTTGCTCAGTTAATGGTAGGGCATTGGGGAGAGTTATAGACCAAAAAGATCTATGAGTACAGGTCCATAGCTCCTTGAAAGTGGAGTCACAAGTGGACAGAGTGGTGAAGAAGCATTCAGCATACTTGGTTTCATTGGTTAGAACACTGAATACAGGAGTTGGGACGTCTTGTTGAAATTGTACAAGACATTGGTAAGGCCACACTTGGAATACAGTGTACAGTCCTGGTCACCCTATTATAGAAAGGATATTATTAAACTAGAAACAGTGCAGAAAAGGTTTACTATGATTCTACCGGGACTTGATGGATTGAGTTATAAGGAGAGGCTGGATAGACTGGGACATTTTTCCCTGGAGCGTAGGAGACTTAGGGGTGATCTATAAAATAACAAGAGTCATAGATCAGTTAGATAGTCAACATCTTTTCTCAAAGGTAGGGGAGTCTAAAACTGGAGGGCATAGGTTTAAGATGAGAGGGGCGAGGTACAAAAGGGACCAAAGAGGCAATTTTTTCACAGAGGGTGGTGAGTGTCTGGTAGTAGTAGAGGCAGGTGCAATTTTGTCTTTTAAAAAGCATTTAGACAGTTACATGGGTAAGATGGGTAGAGAGTGATATGGACCAAACACGGGCAATAGGGACTAGCTTAGTAGCTTAGTAGTTTAAGAAAAGGGTGGCATAGACAAGTTGAGCCGAAGGGCCTGTTCTCATGCTGTCAATGACTATGATTCTATGACTCTATGAGAGAGGGGGAATGTGCAACTAGACCTGGGTGTCCTTGTACACCAGTTGCATGCAGGTGGTAAAGAAGGTAAATGATATGTTTGTCTTCATTGTGAGAGGATGACTTGATGCAATTACACACATGGTGATGCTACACATGGAATATTGTGTGCAGTTTTGGTCTCCCTACCTGAGGTAGGATGCTCTTGCTCTGGAGGGAGTGCACTGAAGGTTTATTAGGCTGATTCCTGGAATGGTGGGTCTGACGTATATGGAAACATTGAGTGGTTTAGGATTATATTCACTAATGTTTAGAAGAAATGGGGGTGGGGGTGGCTCATAGAAACATATACAATTCTAACAGGAATAGACAGGATGGATGCAGGGAAGATGCTCCTAACGGTGGGAGAATCCAGAACCAAGGGTCATTGTTTAAGGAAACAGGGAAAACATTTAGGACAGAGATGAGGAAATGTTTCCTCATATGACACGAAGATGAGTGGAAAAGCAAATTGCGTGGAGGGTGTGGAAAGTCTGCAGAGGAAACTGGATAGGCTGAGTGAGTGGGCGAGGACCTGGCAGATGGAGTATAATGTTAGCAAGTGTGAGGTTATCCACTTTGATAGAAATAATAGTAGGAGGGATTACTATTTAAAGGGAGAAAAGCTGCAGCATGCTACGGTGCAGAGGGACCTGGGGGTCCTTGTGCATGAGTCGCAAAAACCCAGTCTGCAGGTGCAGCAGATGATCAAGAAGGCGAATGGAAAGTTGGCCTTTATAGCGAGGGGGATAGAATATAAAAGTAGGGAGGTCTTGCTGCAACCGTACAGGGTACTGGTGAGGCCGCAGCCGGAGTACTGTGTGCAGTTTTGGTCGCCACACTTGCGGAAGGATATATTGGCCTTGGAGGGAGTGCAGAGGAGGTTCACTAGGCTGATACCGGAGATGAGGGGGTTGGACTATGAAGAGAGACTAAATAGACTGGGTCTGTACTCGTTGGAGTTTAGAAGACTGAGGGGGGATCTTATAGAGACATGTAAGATAATGAAGTGGTACATAAATGAATAATGTGGTGGATGAATTTCAGTGTCTTTGTGATTCTAGGTACAAAAGTCTGAGATCACATACCAAACGATTCAAGAACAGCTTCTTCCTTCCTATCAATAGACTTTTGAATGGACCTATCTCATATTAAGTTGATCTTTCTCTATATGCTAGCTATGACTGTAACACTACATTCTGCACTCTCTCTTTTCCTTCTCTATGTACGGTATGCTTTGTCTGTATAGTGTGCAAGAAACAATGCTTTTCACTGTGTACTAATATATGTGACAATTATAAATCAAATCAAAACGTCGGCATTCCTTCAATGTCTAGAGGATTACATCAAGAACTGCATCCCTTTGGCGGTTCTCAATAGACGAGAGTATTTATTAAGTGAGTAGCTATCGACCAACCTTTAGCTGATTGTTACAAAGTTCAGAATACATTGTCTAGCTTTAGATGTGATGCCCTAGTTGGATACTTACTGAAGAATCTTAAATCTTCTGAGAATTACACAAATTACACAGATTAAGATTATCAGTTAACCTTGAAATGTGGCTCACTTGTATTTACCACAAGCTGTACAAGAACCTGTCATCTGCAGGCAGAAGGAACAGGTCCAGGCACTGATTTTAAATTAAACAAAAAAGTGGGAGTTCTTTAGTCCTTTGGTTCATTCTTCATGACAATGCTGTGACCAGTCAGAGTTCACTTGCTAACCAATTAGGCCTCTTTTCTCATGCAGTATAATGTTTTACTCCCTTTGATATTTGGCATTCTTACATCTATCCTGATGAGTACAAGATGAAAAGTTTCAACAACGTATCTCTATTTTTCAGCAAGAAAATAATTTTGTTAGGTGATGATGGGTGAACTTAAATCACTCCAAAAATGATGGTTAAAAAAAGATTAAATCCATTAGGTGTATAAATAAATGAGGTACAATGCACAAAAATATATCATTCTGGTATTGATGTAGATGCTAGTGAAAGTCGGGAAAAGGTAGATGAGTACACATTATTGATACCTTTCCTTGGAGCAGCACGGTGACATTGGTGCCTCACAGAACCAGGGCCCCGGCTTCACTTCTGGCCTCGGGTGACTGTGTAGAGTTTGCATGCTCTCTCTGTGTCCGTGTGGGTTTCCTCCGGGTGCTCCTTCCACAGTCTAAAGGTGTGCGGGTTAGGTTGATTGGCCATGCTAAATTGCCCCTGAAAAGTGTAGCTTAGGGGTATTAGGGGAATAAATATGTGGGGTAACAGGGTTAGGGTCTGGATGTGATGCTTTGTTGGAGAGTCAGTGCAGACTCGATGGGCTGAATGACCTCCTTCTGCACTGTAGGGATTCTATGATTCTACATTGTATCCGTGAAAATAAGATGGTGCATAACGAAACCTGCATTTAATAGTCTGACCTTTGAGCAGCATTTGGGACCATTCAGCCATAGATAGAGAATAATCTGCAGAATATTTGCTGATGAGATGATCTGTGATTAACTATGGCAGGAGTTTGGGATACTGGTGTGTGTCTGCAAATGTAATACGCTAAATGTAAGGAAAATGTGTACAATGAAGATTCACCTCCGCCATGTACCAACCAGATACTTGAAAACAGCATATAATGGAAGGGTGAATGCTGCTCTGGAGAGGACAGGAAATCAAAGCAGAGGCACTGAGAGAAATAGACTATCCCTGAAACAATGACAACACAATTCAACACAGTGATACTTATTAGAGGGTTTGAGGAAGGGCAGAGAATCTGATTTTCCACAATTCGAGTCTGGATTCTGTTAAGTTAGTTTTGCTGACTCACCGGCATACGGTCCTGGTGCACGTGGACAAACTCTACTAGCACAAGGCACTGGACCTGGAGCTATCAAAAAAAGAGTAAGAAGAATATTTTCATTGAACATATGCCCAAATTAATAAACCTCCAGACTGGACGCTGGGATGCTGAACATTATTAAAAAGTGAAATATTTTTGAACAAATTATTTTCTTTATTGGCTGAAATGCTTCTCGATTCTGTAAAACAACACAATAAAGGATGCTGCTTCAGCTCAGTTGGCTGGGAGGCTGGTTAGTGATGCAGAGCGACACCAATAATGTGGGTTCAATTATGAAGTTCAATTAAGGTTAATCAAAGCATGCATCAATTCCGGTTTTTCGGAGTGCATGGATCCACTACCATGTGCCTACCATCACAACAGGACCACAGCAGATGCCATCTCCCTGGTCCTGCACTCAACCCTGGAACACTTAGATAACTTAGATAGGAGGCAGCACCATAGCACAGTGGTTAACACTGCTGCCTCACAGTGCCAGGAACCCGGTTCGATTCCTGCCTTGGTCACTGTGTGGAGTTTGCACTTTCTCCCTGTGTCTTCCAGGTGCTCCGATTTCCTCCTACAGTCCAAAGATGTACTGCTTAGGTACATTGGCCATGCTAAATTCTCCCTCAGTGTACCTGAACAGGCGCCGAACTGTGGCAACAAGGGGACTTTCACAGTAACTTCACTGGAGTGTGAATGTAAGCCTACTTGTGACTAATAAATAAATAAACTTAACAAAAACACCTATGTAGACCAGGTGTGATCCATCCAGCAGAGGGTGTACCTCCTGATACCCTTGATTCCAATTTTGCTAGGGCCCTTTGATGCCACACTCGGTCAATTGCGGCCTTGATGTCAAGGGCTGTCACTCTCACCTCACCTCTGGAATTCAGCTCTTTCATCCATGTTTGAGGCGGGAGTAGATGGTCTGTGATGGGTATGAGTTTGGAAAGCTCAATTCAAGGCTAACTATAACAATGAGGTTGTGGAAAATCTGCATGAGACTTGGCCAGGGAGAGGGATGGAAACAGGTGGCTAAGGAATGTCAGGGAAGACTAATCTATGTCAGACATCTATATGCTGACTACAGCTCAGCCTTCAACACCATTATTCCCACAAAACTCATCTCCAAACTCCATGGCCTGGGTCTCAGCTCCTCCCTCTGCGACTGGATCCTGAACTTCCGAACCCACAGACCACAATCAGTAAGGATAGGCAACATCATCCTCAACACCGGTGCTCCACAAGGCTGTGTTCTTAGCCCCCTACCATATTCCTTCTACACACCTCTCAATGTGTGGCCAAATTCCCCTCCAATTTGATTTTCAAGTTTGCTGATGACTTCACTGTAGTGGGTCAGACCTCAAACAATGCTGAGACAGAGTACAGGAATGAGAGAGAATTTGGTGAACTGGTGCGGCAACCATAATCTCTCCATCAATGTCAACAAAACGAAGAAGAATGTCATCGACTTCAGGAACCGTAAAAGAGAACATGCCCCTGTCTACATCAACGGGGGCGAAAAAGAAAGGGTCGAGAGTTTCAAATTTTTAAGTGTCCAGGTCACCAGCAACCTGTCCTGGTCCCCCCCTGCCGACACGATAGTTAAGGAAGCCCACCAATGCCTCTACTTTCTCAGAAGACTAAGGAAATTTGGCATGTCAGCTATGACTCTCACCAATGTTTACAGCTGCACCATAGAAAGCATTCTTTCTGGTTGTATCACAGCTTGGTATGGGCTCCTGCTCTGCCCAATTTGTGAATGTAGCCCAGTCCATCACGCAAACCAGCCTCCCATCCACTAACTCTGTCTACACTTCCCACTGCCTCGGCAAAACAGCCAGCATAATTAAGGACCCCATGCACACCGGACATTCTCTCTTCCACCTTCTTCTGTCAGGAAAAATATACAAAAGTTTGAAATCGCATACCAACCAATTCAAGAACAGCTTCTTCCCTGCTGCCATTAGACTTTGTATGACCTACCTTGCATTAACTTGATCTTTCTCTACACCCTAGCTATGTCTGTAACACTACATTCTGCACTCTCTTGTTTCCTTCTCGATGAACAGTATGCATAGCACACAAGAAACACACTGTGACAATAATAGATCAAACCAAATCAATTCCTGTACTGGCTGAGTTTATTCTTGAAGCTCCTGCCTTGCTAACCTTGCCCCTTGCCCCGTGTGGTCATCTGAGACTCAGACGACTTTACCTCCTGATTATGAAGAAATATGATTCTTTGACAGCACTTATAGTGTATCAGATAAATTAGTCTGAAAGATGTTTTGATAGTTAGAATATCAAAATTCTCATTAACTTATCAAATCACTGAGTGTTTTGCAGCTTCTTAGTCACTGGACCCAGTAATTAAATGTAAAATTTGCCAAAGGACAAAGAAAATTACAGCACAGAGACAGGCCCTTCGGCCCTCCAAGCCTGCACTGACCATGCTGCCCGACTAAGCCAAAACCCTCTATCCTTCTGTCTGTGTGGAGTTTGCACATTCTCCTCATGTCCGCATGGGTTTCCTCCCACAATTCAAAGATATGCGGGTTAGGTTGATTGGCCACGCTAAAAATTGCCCTTAGAACCCTGAGATGTGTAGTTAGAGGGATTAGTGGGTAAATATGTAGAGATATGGGGGTAGGGCCTGGGTGGGATTATGATTGGTGCAGACTCAGTAGGTCGAATGGCCTCTTTCTGTTCTGTAGGGTTTCTACAATTCATGGTTCTATGAAAACTCACTATTGTATCTGCTCCCACTACCTCCCCCGGCAGTGAGTTCCAGGCACCCACTACCCTCTGTATAAAACATCTGCCGTGTACATCTCCTTTAAACCTTGCCCCTCACACCTTAAACTTATGCCCCCTTGTAATTGACTCTTCCACCCTAGAAAAAAGCTTCAGACTATTTGCTCTGTCCATGCCTCTCATAGTCTTGTAGACTTCTATCAGGTCGCTATTACTTACGTGGCGAAAAACTGCAGCAGGCGACGGTGCAGAGGGACCTCGGGGTCCTTGTGCATGAGTCGCAAAAACCCAGCTTGCAGGTGCAGCAGGTGGTCAGGAAGGCGAATGGGATGCTGGCCTTCATAGCGAGGGGGATTGAATATAAAAGTAGGGAGGTCTTGCTGCAGCTGTATAGGGCATTGGTGAGGCCGCAGCTGGAGTACTGTGTGCAGTTTTGGGCGCCGCACCTGCGCAAGGATATTTTGGCCTTGGAGGGAGTGCAGAGGAGGTTTACTAGGCTGATAACGGAGTTGAGGGGATTGAGCTATGAGGAGAGGCTGAATAAACTAGGCTTGTACTCGTTAGAGTTTAGAAGAATGAGGGGAGATCTCATTGAGACGTATAAGATGATGAATGGGATGGATAGGATAGAGGTGGAGAGACTCTTCCCGCTCAAAAAAGACAGTAGGACTAGGGGGCACAGCCTCAAGATAAAGGGGAGGCAGTTTAGAACGGAGTTGAGGAGGAACTTCTTCACTCAAAGGGTGGTGAATCTCTGGAATTCTCTGCCCGTTGAAGTGGTGGAGGCTGCCTCGCTAAATATTTTTAAGAAGCGGGTTGATGGGTTCTTGATAAGAGAGGGGATTAAGGGTTATGGGGAGAGGGCGGGAAAGTGGAACTGAGCCACAACAGATCAGCCATGATCTTACTGAATGGCGGGGCAGGCTCGAAGGGCTAGATGGCCTACTCCTGCTCCTATTTCTTATGTTCTTATGTTCTTATGTTCTTATGTTCTCCTCAACCTCTGTCATTCCAGTCAGAACAAACCAAATTTCTCCAATCTTTTCTGTACCCTCTCCAAAGGCTCCACATCCTTCTGGTAGTGTGGTGACCAGAATTGAACACTATATTCCAAGTGCAGCCTAACTAAGGTTCTATAAAGCTGTAACATGACTTTTAAAACACAATGCCCCAGCCGATAATGGCAAGCATGCCATATGCCTTCTTGACTACCTTTTCCACCAGTGTTGCCACTTTCAGTGACCCATGTACTTGTACACCCAGATCCCTCTACATTAATACTCTTAAGGGTTCTGCCATTTATTGTATATTTTGTATTTTTATTAGACCTTCCAAAGTGCACTACCTCAATTTGTCTGGATTAAATTTCATCTGCCATCTCTCTGCCCAAGTCCCCAACCGATCTATATCCTGCTGATGGTCCTCATCCTTATCCACAATTCCATCAACCTTTGTGTCATCCGCAAACTTATTAATCAAACCAGTTATATTTTCCTCCAAATCATTTATATATATTACAAACACGTCCCAGCACTGTTCCCTATGGAACGCCACTTGTCACAGTCCTCTATTCAGAAACGCACCCTTTCACTGCTACCCTCTATCTTCTATGACTCAGCCAGTTCTATATCCATCTTGCCAGCTCACCTCTGATCCTGTGAGACTTCACCTTCTGTACCTGTCTACCGTGAGGGACCTTGTGAAAGGCCTTATTGAAGTCCATGCTGACAACATTCACTGTCTTACCCTCATCAATCATCTTCATCATTTCCTTGAAAAACTCAATCAAGTTAGTGAGACATGACCTCCTCTTCACAAAACCATGTTGCCTCTCACTAATACATCCAGTTATTTCCAAATGAAAGTAAATCCTGTCTTGAAGAATCCCTCCAATAATTTCCCTACCACTGATATGAAGCACACTGGCCTGTAATTACCTGGACTTTCCTTGCTACCCTTCTTAAACAAAGGAACAACACTGGCTATTCTCCAATCTTCTGGGATCTCCCATGTAGCCAGTGAGGATACAATGATTTCTCTCAAGGCCCCAGTAATTTCCTCCCTTGCCTCTCTCAGTATTCTGGGATATATCCCACAAAGCCCTGGGGCCTTATGGTTGCCTTCTGCAACAACTACAGTAAGTTGTGCTGAGACTCTGCCTGGATTATATTGACATCACACCTTAGGAACAATATATCAGCCTTGGAGGGAGTATGATGTAGATTTGCAAGAATGATGCTCTAAGGATTATTATGAGATCAGACAAAGTAAACTAAGGCTGTGTCCTCCTGAATTTAGAGGGCTAAGGAGTGATTTTATCGAAGTTTCCAAGACGAAACAGTAAAGATATCAAGCAGAATAGATATAATTAATCAGGAAAAAGACTTTTCACATGTTGTGAAGTCCAGGGCATAGTTATAATGATTGAGATAGATTGTTCAGGAGCGAAATTAAAAAACAGGTCTTTGTGCAAAGGATCGGAGGTGTTTTGATTTCAGCTGTGCAAGTACAGATGCTAATCAATCATTAATAAGTTTGATACTTTCTTGGTTAGTGCAGGATATTCAGGGATATAGTATAAAGATGAGAATATAAAATTAAGTTGCAAATCAGCTAAGATTTACTGAAAGGCGAAGCTGGCTAGAGGAGCTATATGGCTGATTTATATTCCAGTATTTCCTCCAAATATGCGACAACACCACCAAATGACTGGAAAAGTGATGTGGGTCACTAAAGGGATGAAGAACCCAAAATCATCAAGACTCCCAAAATATGCCTCAGGAAACTAATGTCTTCAGCCAATAAATGTCAACCAGTCCACTGATAGACAAACGTGCACCTTTTTCTATTCGTTCCTGAACATAAGGATTACCATTCATCCCAGGAAATGGCTTGGAAAGAAAGTAGCCAAGTACCAAGGTGGGCAACCCTTCCCATTCATATATGGCACATACAGGTGTAGTAAGCAGTGTGAGCTTGGCATAGGTTGAAGAAGCGAATTCACAGTGATACAGAGATTGACAGCCCCAAATCCTCTGCTGGAGCTATAAGGAAACAACAAACCTATGAGTCCAGTTAAGAGTTAACTACATTGCAGTAGGTCTGGAATCATGTGTAGGCCTGACCAGATAAGGATGGCAGATTTCCTTCCCTAAAGAAGGAGTGATGCCATTATCACCAGGTTGGAAGTTGAAGTCATGATTGCTTACCGAGAGGAAGCCTCACAGCAAAATTAGAATGAGCATCACCAACATGAAAATTGTGTTTTACATTTTTTAAAAAAGAGCTATGAAGTGCTACAAACAATGACAGGGGGCGGCGGGGGGCAGTGGGTAGAAACTAATCTTCACCAATGGTATAAACCAGTCTCAAAGTGAATCAGCAACACTGCTTCACACCACTTCTGATTTCCTGTTGTTTTGAGCAGTTTAAAACAGGCTGCAAATTCACTATGATCCAATTTCAGATTATTGGCATTGACCAATTGCAAGTCAAAGTCTTTCTCCATTTTCAAGAACTTAATGATCTTACCTCTCATCCCAAATCTGAACTGTGCATTGGGTGGAAGAGAATGTCTCCTAGCCCTGGCTCCTCTAGCTGCAGGCCGACTAGCTTCACTTGGGTATCTTCTTCGCTGATCTGTTATTGAGAATAAAGAGTTCAATTTCTTCAGTTCAAACACAATGGGCAGGTCTTTACAGCTGCACTCGTCCCATAGAACCATAGAGCACTACCGCACAGAAACAGGCCTTTTGGCCCTTCTTGTCTGTGCCGAACCATTTTTCTGCCTAGTCCCACTGACCTGCACTTGGACCATATCCCTCCACACCCCTCTCATCCATGTACCTGTCCAAGTTTTTCTTAAATGTTAAAAGTGAGCCCGCATTTACCACTTTATCCGGCAGCTCATTCCACACTCCCACCACTCTGTGTGAAGAACACCCCCCCACCAATATTCCCTTTAAACATTTCCCCCTTAACCTTATCCCAGGCCCTCTGGTTTTTTTCCTCCCCTTTCCTCAGTGGAAAAAGCCTGTTTGCATTCACTCTATCTATACCCATCAAAATCTTATACACCTCTATCAAATCTCCCCTCATTCTTCTACGCTCCAGGGAATAAAGTCCTAACCCATTCAATCTCTCTCTGAAACTCAGCTTCTCAAGTCCTGACAATATCCTTGTGAACCTTCTCTGCACTCTTTCAACCTTATTAACAACCTTCCTATAATTAGGTGATCAAAACTGCACACAATACTCTAAATTCAGCCTCGCCAATCTCTTATACAACCTCACCATAACATTCCAACTTTTATACTCAATACTTAGATTTATAAAGGGCAATGTTCCAAAAGCACTCTTTATAACCCTATCTACTTGTGACGTCACTTATTAGGGAATTATGTATCTGTATTCCCAGATCCCCCTGTTCTACTGTACTCTTCAGTATCCTACCATTTACCTTGTATGTTCTACCTTGGTTTGTCCTTCCAAACTGCAATACCTCACACTTGTCTGCGTTAAATTCCATTTGCCATTTTCCAGCCCATTTTTCTAGTTGGTCCAAATCTCTCTGCAAGCTTTGAAAACCTTCCTCACTGTCCACTACACCTCCAATCTTTGCATCATCAGAAAATTTGCTGATCCAATTTACCACATTATCATCCAGATCATTGATATAGATGACAAACAACAATGGACCCAAAACCAATCCCTGTGGCACACCACTAATCACAGGCCTCCACTCAGGGAAGCAATTCTCCACTACCACTCTCTGGCTTCTTCCAATGAGCCAATGTCTAATCCAATTTACTACCTTTATGTTGACTCTCCCTAATAAGTCCCTGTCCATCCAAGTATTTGTAGATCCTATCTCTTAGTACTCCTTCCAATAATTTACCTACTACTGACGTCAAGCTTCCCGGCCTATAATTTCCCGGATTACTTTTTGAGCCTTTTTTAAACAAAACAACATGAGCTATCCTCCAATCATCTGGCACCTCACCCGTGGATACCGACATTTTAAATATATCTGCCAGGGCCCCTGCAACACTAGTCTCCTTCAAGGTCTGAGGGAATACCCTGTCTGCTCCTGATTTGCCTCAAGACAGAAAGCACCTCCTCCCCTTTAATTTGTATAGGTTCCATGATCTCCCTACTTGTTTGCCTTATTTCCATAGACTCCATGCCAGTTTCCTTAATAAATACGGATGCAAAAATTCCATTTAATATCTCCCCCATTTCTTTTGGTTCCCTAAAGTCCTGTCTGACGTTAACGGACCTTTTCAAGGTCCACCCCTCACCTGCACCAATCCCTGTGGCAGCCTGGACAGTAAAATTCCATCCTAATGCCAAAATCACCCATCTGGAAAGATTTATCCCTGAATCCGGGCATTATTTCTGGGCTGTGTCTTCTATTGTTTGCATCAACATGTCCACACCAAGAGAAGGCCTGTGAGATGTAATACCTTGAAACGGAAGGTGTTCATATTTCTGTGGGTAGCAGGGAGTGATATTTTGGAATATCAGGCCAGAATCCTCAGGTTCCTATATGCAGCCACAGGGCTGGACATTGTTGAAAATGAGCATCAGGTGCATCTGGTTCCACTCTGATATATAAAGCTGCCACGACAAATTAGTCAGCAACATGGGAGGTCTAGGATTTGATGCACAGTTTCAGAATAAAAGCCCTCCCCATTCAGACAGGGATGAGGAGGAATTTCTTCTCTCAGAATGTGGTTCATCTTTGGAATTCTCTCCCATAGAGAGCAGTGGAGGTTAGCTCATTAAATAACTTCAAGACTGAGTTGCAGCTTCTATTCTCAGTGGAATCGAGGATTAAAAAGGGCAGACAAGAAAATGGGATAAAGTCCAGAATCAGATTAGCTATGTTCTTACTCAATGACAGAGCAAGTTCGAGTGGCCAAATGGTCCACTCATAGAAACATACAGCACAGTACAGGCCCTTCGGCCCTCAATGTTGTGCCGAGCTATGTCCAATCCCAAGATAAAGCTATCCCACTCCCTATCATTCTGGTGTGCTCCATGTGCCTATCCAATAACCGCTTGAAAGTTCCTAAAGTGTCCAACTCCACTATCACAGCAGGCAGTCCATTCCACACCCCAACCACTCTCTGAGTAAAGAATCTATCTCGGACATCCCTCCTATATCTCCCACCATGAACTTATAGTTATGCCCCCTAGTAACAGCTACATCCACTTGAGGAAATAGTCTCTGAATGTCCACTCTATCAATCCCTCTCATCATCTTATAAACCACTATTAAGTTGCCTCTCAACCTCCTCTGCTCTAAAGAGAAAAGCCCCAGCTCCCTCCACCTTTCCTCAGAAGGCCTACCCTCCAAACCAGGCAGCATCCTGGTAAGTCTCCTCTGTACTCTCTCCAATGCTTCCACATCCTTCTTATAGTGAGGTGACCAGAACTGAACACAATATTCCAAACGTGGTCTCACCAACGTCTGGTATAGTTGCAGCATAACCCCACGGCTCTTAAAGTCAAACCCCCTGTTAATAAATGCTAACATATAGCTTTCTTCACAGCTCTATCCACTTGAGTGGCAACCTTCAGAGATCTGTGGATATGAAGCCCAAGATCTCTCTGTTCCTCCACATTCCTTAGAACCCTGCCATTGACCCTGTAATCTGCATTCAAGTTTGTCCGACCAAAATGAATCACCTCACACTTATCAGGGTTAAACTCCATCTGCCACTTTTCAGCCCAGCCCTGCATCCTATCAATGTCTTTTTGCGGCCTGCAAGAGCCCTCCATGTCATCTACTACTCCACCAATCTTGGTGTCGTCATCAAATTTACTAACCCACCCTTTAGCCCCCTCTCCCAAGTCATTGATAAAAATCACAAATAGCAGAGGACTCAGCACTCACCCCTGTGGTACCCTGCTGGTAACTGGCCTCCAGTCTGAAAATTTTCCCTCCACCACTACCCTCTGTCTTCTATGATACAGCCAGTTACTTATCCAATCGGCCAAATTTCCTTCTAGCCCACACATCCTTATCTTCTTCATGAGCCTACCATGAGGAACCTTATCAAATGCCTTACTAAAATCCGTGTATACGACATTAACTACTCTACCTTCGTCCACACACTTAGTTACCTCCTCAAAGAATTCAATCAAATTTGTGAGGTAGGACTTACCCCTCACGAATCCATGCTGACTATCCCGGATTAAACTGCATCTTTCCAAATAGTCATAAATCCTATCTCTCAGGACCCTTTCCATTAACTTACCGACCACCGAAGTAAGACTAACCGGCCTATAATTACCAGGATCATTCCTATTTCCTTTCTTGAACAGAGGAACAACATTTGCCACTCTCCAGTCCTCTGGCACAATCCCCGTGGACAGTGAGAACCCAAAGATCAAAGCTAAAGGCTCTGCAATCTCATCCCTTGCCTCCCGAAGTATTCTAGGATGTATCCCATCTGGCCCAGGGGACTTATCCACATTCAAGTTTTTGCAGCTATTTCTCATAAGAACATAAGAAATAGGAGCAGGAGTAGGCCATCTGGCCCTTCGAGCCTGCCCCGCCATTCAATAAGATCATGGCTGATCTGTCGTGGCTCAGTTCCACTTTCCCGCCCTCTCCCCATAACCCTTAATCCCCTCTCTTATCAAAAACCCATCAACCCGCGTCTTAAAAATATTTAGCGAGGCAGCCTCCACCACTTCAACGGGCAGAGAATTCCAGAGATTCACCACCCTTTGAGTGAAGAAGTTCTTCCTCAACTCCGTTCTAAACCACCCCCCCTTTATCTTGAGGCTGTGCCCCCTAGTCCTACTGTCCTTTCTGAGCGGGAAGAGTCTCTCCACCTCTATCCTATCCATCCCATTCATCATCTTATACGTCTCAATGAGATCTCCCCTCATTCTTCTAAACTCTAACGAGTACAAGCCTAGTTTATTCAGCCTCTCCTCATAGCTCAACCCCTCAACTCCGGTATCAGCCTAGTAAATCTCCTCTGCACTCCCTCCAAGGCCAAAATATCCTTGTGTAAGTACGGTGCCCAAAACTGCACACAGTACTCCAGCTGCGGCCTCACCAATGCCCTATACAGCTGCAGCAAGACCTCCCTACTTTTATATTCTATCCCCCTCGCTATGAAGGCCAGCATCCCATTCGCCTTCCTGACCACCTGCTGCACCTGCAAGCTGGGTTTTTGCGACTCATGCACAAGGACCCCGAGGTCCCTCTGCACCGTCGCCTGCTGCAGTTTTTCTCCACGTAAGTAATAATCCTTCCTACCATTCTTCCTACCAAAGTGGACCACCTCACACTTGCCAACATTAAATTCCATTTGCCATTTCCTGGCCCATTCGCCCAGCCTATCTAGATCCTTCTGCAGACTTTCTACACCCTCCGCGCAATTTGCCGTTCCACCAATCTTGGTGTCATCAGCAAATTTCGACACCACACACTCGGTTCCCTCCTCCAGATCATCTATATAAATGGTAAATAGCTGAGGCCCCAGCACCGACCCCTGGGGCACTCCACTAGTCACCATCCGCCAATCCGAATAGCACCCATTGACCCCCACTCTCTGCCTCCTATTTGACAACCAATCCTCTAACCACGCTAACACCCTACCCCCAAATCCATGCCCCCTTACCTTCTGCAATAACCTCTTGTGAGGTACCTTATCAAACGCCTTCTGAAAATCAAGAAAGACCACATCCACCGGCTCTCCTCTATCCACCGCCCTAGACACATCCTCATAGAACTCCAATAAATTTGTCGAAATTTGCTGATGACACCAAGATTGGGGGAACGGCAAATTGTGCGGAGGGTGTGGAGAGTCTGCAGAAGGATCTAGATAGGCTGGGCGAATGGGCCAGGAAATCGCAAATGGAATTTAATGTTGGCAAATGTGAGGTGGTCCACTTTGGTAGGAAAAATGGTAGGAAGGACTATTACTTACGAGGCGAAAAACTGCAGCAGGCGACGGTGCAGAGGGACCTCGGGGTCCTTGTGCATGAGTCGCAAAAACCCAGCTTGCAGGTGCAGCAGGTGGTCAGGAAGGCGAATGGGATGCTGGCCTTCATAGTGAGGGGGATTGAATATAAAAGTAGGGAGGTCTTGCTGCAGCTGTATAGGGCATTGGTGAGGCCGCAGCTGGAGTACTGTGTGCAGTTTTGGGCGCCGCACCTGCGCAAGGATATTTTGGCCCTGGAGGGAGTGCAGAGGAGGTTTACTAGGCTGATACCGGAGTTGAGGGGATTGAGCTATGAGGAGAGGCTGAATAAACTAGGCTTGTACTCGTTGGAGTTTAGAAGAATGAGGAGAGATCTCATTGAGATGTATAAGATGATGAATGGGATGGATAGGATAGAGGTGGAGAGACTCTTCCTGCTCAAAAAAGACAGTAGGACTAGGGGGCACAGCCTCAAGATAAAGGGGAGGCGGTTTAGAACGGAGTTGAGGAGGAACTTCTTCACTCAAAGGGTGGTGAATCTCTGGAATTCTCTGCCCGTTGAAGTGGTGGAGGCTGCCTCGCTAAATATTTTTAAGAAGCGGGTTGATGGGTTCTTGATAAGAGAGGGGATTAAGGGTTATGGGGAGAGGGCGGGAAAGTGGAACTGAGCCACGACAGATCAGCCATGATCTTATTGAATGGCGGGGCAGGCTCAAGGGGCTAGATGGCCTACTCCTGCTCCTATTTCTTATGTTCCCTTTAACGAAACCGTGCTGCGTCTGCTCTATCAAGCAATTCCCCTCAAGATGCCTCGCTATTTCCTCCTTGATGACGGATTCTAACATTTTACCTACAACAGACGTTAAACTAACCGGCCTACAATTCCCTGCCTTTTGCCTAGCACCCTTCTTAAACAACGGCATAACATTATCCGCTTTCCAATCTTCCGGCACTTCCCCGGAATCCAGCGATGTCTGGAAAATAACCACCAAGGCATCCACATGCATTCCATCCGGTCCTGGGGACTTGTCCACAATCAGTCCCTCCAGTCTGCCGAGCACCGCCTCTCTCGTAACAATAATGTAATTGAGACCCTCCAGTCCTACCATCTTTCCATCGTTAACACCCGGCAAATTATTCACGTCCTCCTCCGTGAAGACTGAAACAAAAAAGTTATTCAAGACCTCAGCCATTTCCCCATCCCCTACCACTAAGTCCCCCTTCTCATCCTCTAAGGGTCCAACGTTCACCCTAGCCAGCCTCTTCCTTTTTATATACTTATAAAAACTCTTGCTATCCTTTTTTATATTAAGCGCTAGCCCAGCTTCATAGTTTCTCCTACCCTTCTTTATCAACTTCTTTGTCAATCTTTGTTGACATTTAAACCTCTCCCAATTCTCTTCTCGCCCACTACTCTTAGCTACTCTAAACGCCTCCGCTTTTAATTTAACACTTTCCTTCACCTCCTTCGTTATCCACAGCTGATTACCTCTCCTCCTACGGTCCTTTTTAACCATCGGAATAAATTTCTGCTGAGCACCAAGAAAGATCCCCTTAAAGATCCTCCACTGCTCCTCAGCAGACCTACCTTCCAACGCGCTCCCCCATTCAACATTCTCCTATTACTCATGTTTTGTGATATTGGCTAGAATTCGCCCAAAAAAAGTGTCCAATGGGCAGGAAAATGGGAGAACTTCCCACCACTTTTATGGATGTAATTAGCTGAACAAATCCCTGTGCTTCACAGAGTCCCTCAGAGAGATTCATGCTGTAAAGTAGTGGGCAAGGCCTATTCCTGCCTGAGAAGCCATCTGCACAGTACTGAGCTGGCCTTTGCAAATACCCCGATTTGTCAGTGCAGAGATGGGCACATTCACATAGCATCCCCCCACTCCCCACCATTCCCAGCCTCCTGATCGCTGGCCTCCCTATTTATAGAGACATAGATGTTTAAAACATGGAAGCAAGCCCTTTCATCCAATTTGTCCATGCTGCCTTTTTTTAAACCCCTAAGCTAATCCCAATTTCCTATGTTTGCCCCAAATCCCTCTGTACCCATCTTCCCCATGTAACTGTCTAAATGCTTTTTAAAAGACAAAATTCTACCTGCTTCTACTACTACCTCTGGCAGCTTGTTCCAGACACTCATCACACTCTGGACACTTTTGTATCTTTCGCCTCTCACCTTAAACCTATTCCCTCTAGTTTTAGACTCCCTTACCTTTGGGAAAAGATATTGACTATCTATCTGATCTATGTCCCTCATTAGTTTATAGACCTCTATAAGATCACCCCTAAGCTCCAGTGAAAGAAGTCCCAGTCTATCCAGCCTTGCCTTATAACTCAATCCTTCAAGTCCCAGTAGCATCCTGGTAAATTTTTTCTGCACCCTTACTAGTCTAATAATATTGTTTCTATAATAGCGTGACTAGAACTGAATACGGTATTCCAAGTGTGGCCTTACCAATGTCTTGTACAACTTCAACAAGACATCCCAACTCCTGTATTCAATGTTCTGACCAATGAAATCAAGCATACTGAATGCCTTCTTCACCACTCTGTCTACCTGTGACTCCACTTTCAAGGAGCTATGGACCTGTACCCCTAGATCTCTTTTGTCTATAACTTTCCCCAATGTCCTATCATTAACTGAGTAAGTCCTGCCTTGATTCAATCTACCCAAATGCATCACCTCACATTTATCTAAATTAAACTCCATCTGCCATTCACCAACCCACTGGTCCAATTGATCAAGACCCTGCTGCAATTGGAGATAACTTTCTTCACTGTCCACAATGTCACCAATCTTGGTGGTCATCTTGAAACTTACTAACCATGCCTCCTATATTCTCATCCAAATCATTAATATAAATGGCAAATAAGTGGACTTTGCACCGATGGGGAAGGGGGGGTGATGGGGGCTGGCTACTGGGGAGGAGGGAGATCAGGGCTGGACATGGTGGGGGGAGGGGAGATAGGTGATGGCTACGGTTGGTGGGGGGGGAGGGGCATGCCAGGTAGGCCTCCAGTTTGAAAAACAACCCTCGACAACCACCCTCTGTCTTGTCATCAAGTCAATTTTGTATCCATTTAGCTACCTCACTCTGGATCTTGTGAGATTTAATCTGATGCAACAACCTACCGTGTGGTACCTTGCCGAGAGTCCATATAGATATAGACAACATCAACTGCACTCATCTATCTTCCAGGTTACCCCTTCAAAAACTCAATCAAATTTGTGAGGCTTGATTTTCCACTCATAAAGCTATGCTGACTGTCCCTAATCAGTCCTTGTGTCTCTAAATGCCTGTAGATCCTGTCTCTCAAAATATCTTCCAACAACTTACCCACCACCGATGTGAGGCTCACTGGCCTGTAGTTCCCAGGCTTTTCCCTGCAGTCATTTTTAAACAAAGGCACAACATTCACCACCCTCCAATCTTCAGGCACCTTCCCTGTGAGTATCGATGATTCAAATGGGGGAGGGTCTTCAAATATCTCCCAAATACTCCCCAAATGCACACCTCTCCACCTCCCCTCCCCCCACCCATTCACTGGCCTTCCCGGCACGCACTCCCTCCCCCCCCGACCCCCAATGGGATTGGCCAGCCCCGATCTCCCCCACTCCCATGGCCATCCCAGATCTTCCTCCTCTACCCACCATGGCCAGCCCCGATCTAACCCCCTCCCCCATGGCCAGCCCCGATCTAACCCCCTCCCCCATGGCCAGCCCCGATCTAACCCCTTCCCCCATGGCCAGCCCCGATCTAACCCCCTCCCCCATGGCCAGCCCCGATCTAACCCCCTCCCCCATGGCCAGCCCCCATCTCCCCTCTTCCCCCATGGCCAGCCCCGATCTAACCCCTTCCCCCATGGCCAGCCCCGATCTAACCCCCTCCCCCATGGCCAGCCCCGATCTAACCCCCTCCCCCATGGCCAGCCCCCATCTCCCCTCTTCCCCCATGGCCAGCCCCCATCTCCCCTCTTCCCCCATGGCCAGCCCCGATCTCCCCTCTTCCCCCATGGCCAGCCCCCATCTACCCTGTTCCCCCTTGGCCAGCCCCGATCTCCCCTCTTCCCCCTTGGCCAGCCCCGATCTCCCCTCTTCCCCCATGGCCAGCCCCCATCTCCCCCCATGGCCAGCCCCGATCTCCCCTCTTCCCCCATGGCCAGCCCCGAACTCCCCTCTTCCCCCATGGCCAGCCCCCATCTCCCCTCTTCCCCCATGGCCAGCCCCGAACTCCCCTCTTCCCCCATGGCCAGCCCCCATCTCCCCTCTTCCCCCATGGCCAGCCCCGATCTCCCCTCTTCCCCCTTGGCCAGCCCCCATCTCCCCTCTTCCCCCATGGCCAGCCCTGATCTAACCCCCTCCCCCATGGCCAGCCCCGATCTCCCCTCTTCCCCCATGGCCAGCCCCCATCTCCCCTCTTCCCCCATGGCCAGCCCCCATCTCCCCTCTTCCCCCATAGCCAGCCCCGATCTCCCCTCTTCCCCCATAGCCAGCCCCCATCTCCCCTCTTCCCCCTTGGCCAGCCACGATCTCCCCTCTTCCCCCATGGCCAGCCCCGATCTAACCCCCTCCCCCATGGCCAGCGCCGATCTCCCCTCTTCCCCCTTGGCCAGCCCAGATCTCCCCTCTTCCCCCATGGCCAGCCCCCATCTCCCCTCTTCCCCCATGGCCAGCCTCGATCTCCCCTCTTCCCCCATGGCCAGCCCCGATCTCCCCTCTTCCCCCCTGGCCATCCCCGATTTCCCCTCCCCCATGGCCAGCCCCCATCTCCCCTTTTCCCCCATGGCCAGCCCCGATCTCCCCTCTTCCCCCATGGCCAGCCCCCATCTCCCCTCTTCCCCCTTGGCCAGCCCCGATCTCCCCTCTTCCCCCATGGCCAGCCCCGATCTCCCCTCTTCCCCCATGGCCAGCCCCCATCTCCCCTCTTCCCCCTTGGCCAGCCCCGATTTCCCCTCTTCCCCCATGGCCAGCCCCGATCTCCCCTCTTCCCCCATGGCCAGCCCCGATCTCCCCTCTTCCCCCATGGCCAGCCCCGATCTCCCCTCTTCCCCCATGGCCAGCCCTGATCTCCCCTCTTGCCCCATGGCCAGCCCCGATCTAACCCCCTCCCCCATGGCCAGCCCCCATCTCCCCTCTTCCCCCATGGCCAGCCCCCATCTCCCCTCTTCCCCCATGGCCAGCCCCGATCTCCCCTCTTCCCCCATGGCCAGCCCCCATCTCCCCTCTTCCCCCATGGCCAGCCCCGATCTCCCCTCTTCCCCCATGGCCAGCCCCGATCTAACCCCCTCCCCCATGGCCAGCCCCCATCTCCCCTCTTCCCTCATGGCCAGCCCCGATCTCCCCTCTTCCCCCATGGCCAGCCCCGATCTCCCCTCTTCCCCCATGGCCAGCCCCCATCTCCCCTCTTCCCCCATGGCCAGCCCCGATCTAACCCCCTCCCCCATGGCCAGCCCCGATCTCCCCTCTTCCCCCATGGGCAGCCCCGATCTCCCCTCTTCCCCCATGGCCAGCCCCGATCTCCCCTCTTCCCCCTTGGCCAGCCCCGATCTCCCCTTTTCCCCCATGGCCAGGCCCGATCTCCCCTCTTCCCCCATGGCCAGGCCCCATCTCCCCTCTTCCCCCTTGGCCAGCCCCGATCTCCCCTTTTCCCACATGGCCAGCCCCCATCTCCCCTCTTCCCCCATGGCCAGCCCCGATCTCCCCTCTTCCCCCATGGCCAGCCCCGATCTCCCCTCTTCCCCCCTGGCCATCCCCGATCTCCCCTCCCCCATGGCCAGCCCCCATCTCCCCTTTTCCCCCATGGCCAGCCCCTATCTCCCCTCTTCCCCCATGGCCAGCCCCCATCTCCCCTCTTCCCCCTTGGCCAGCCCCGATTTCCCCTCTTCCCCCATGGCCAGCCCCGATCTAACCCCCTCCCCCATGGCCAGCCCCGATCTCCCCTCTTCCCCCATGGCCAGCCCCCATCTCCCCACTTCCCCCATGGCCAGCTCCCATCTCCCCTCTTCCCCCATGGCCAGCCCCGATCTCCCCTCTTCCCCCATGGCCAGCCCCGATCTCCCCTCTTCCCCCATGGCCAGCCCCGATCTCCCCTCTTCCCCCTTGGCCAGCCCCGATCTCCCCTCTTCCCCCATGGCCAGCCCCGATCTCCCCTCTTCCCCCATGGCCAGCCCCCATCTCCCCTCTTCCCCCATGGCCATCCCCCATCTCCCCTCTTCCCCCATGGCCAGCCCCGATCTCCCCTCTTCCCCCATGGCCAGCCCCCATCTCCCCTCTTCCCCCATGGCCAGCCCCGATCTCCCCTCTTCCCCCATGGCCAGCCCCGATCTAACCCCCTCCCCCATGGCCAGCCCCCATCTCCCCTCTTCCCTCATGGCCAGCCCCGAACTCCCCTCTTCCCCCATGGCCAGCCCCGATCTAACCCCCTCCCCCATGGCCAGCCCCGATCTCCCCTCTTCCCCCATGGCCAGCCCCGATCTCCCCTCTTCCCCCTTGGCCAGCCCCGAACTCCCCTCTTCCCCCATGGCCAGCCCCGATCTCCTCTCCCCCATGGCCAGCCCTGATCTAACCCCCTCCCCCATGGCCAGCCCCCATCTCCCCTCCCCCATGGCCAGCCCCCATCTCCCCTCTTCCCCAATGGCCAGCCCCGATCTCCCCTCTTCCCCCATGGCCAGCCCCGATCTAACCCCCTCCCCGATGCCCAGCCCCGATCTCCCCTCTTCCCCCATGGCCAGCCCCCATCTCCCCTCTTCCCCCATGGCCAGCCCCCATCTCCCCTCTTCCCCCTTGGCCAGCCCCCATCTCCCCTCTTCCCCCATGGCCAGCCCCGATCTCCCCTCTTCCCCCATGGCCAGCCCCGATCTAATCCCCTCCCCCATGGCCAGCCCCGATCTAATCCCCTCCCCCATGGCCAGCCCCCATCTCCCCTCTTCCCCCATGGCGAGCCCCGATCTCCCCTCTTCCCCCATGGCCAGCCCCCATCTCCCCTCTTCCCCCATGGCCAGCCCCGATCTCCCCTCTTCCCCCATGGCCAGCCCCGATCTCTCCTCTTCCCCCATGGCCAGCCCCCATCTCCCCTCTTCCCCCATGGCCAGCCCCGATCTCCCCTCTTCCCCCATGGCCAGCCCCGATCTCCCCTCTTCCCCCATGGCCAGCCCCGATCTCCCCTCTTCCCCCTTGGCCAGCCCCGATCTCCCCTCCTCCCCCTTGGCCAGCCCCCATCTCCTCTCTTCCCCCTTGGCCAGCCCCGATCTCCCCTCTTCCCCCATGGCCAGCCCCGATCTCCCCTCTTCCCCCATGGCCAGCCCCGATCTCCCCTCTTCCCCCATGGCCAGCCCCCATCTCCCCTCTTCCCCCATGGCCAGCCCCCATCTCCCCTCTTCCCCCATGGCCAGCCCCGATCTCCCCTCTTCCCCCTTGGCCAGCCCCGATCTCCCCTCTTCCCCCATAGCCAGCCCCCATCTCCCCTCTTCCCCCATGGCCAGCCCCCATCTCCCCTCTTCCCCCATGGCCAGCCCCGATCTCCCCTCTTCCCCCATGGCCAGCCCCCATCTCCCCTCTTCCCCCATGGCCAGCCCCGATCTCCCCTCTTCCCCCATGGCCAGCCCCCATCTCCCCTCTTCCCCCATGGCCAGCCCCGATCTCCCCTCTTCCCCCATGGCCAGCCCCGATCTCCCCTCTTCCCCCATAGCCAGCCCCCATCTCCCCTCTTCCCCCTTGGCCAGCCCCGATCTCCCCTCTTCCCCCATGGCCAGCCCCGATCTCCCCTCTTCCCCCATAGCCAGCCCCCATCTCCCCTCTTCCCCCTTGGCCAGCCCCGATCTCCCCTCTTCCCCCATGGCCATCCCCGATCTCCCCTCTTCCCCCTTGGCCAGCCCCGATCTCCCCTCTTCCCCCATGGCCAGCCCCGATCTCCCCTCTTCCCCCATGGCCAGCCCCCATCTCCCCTCTTCCCCCATGGCCAGCCCCCATCTCCCCTCTTCCCCCATGGCCAGCCCCGATCTCCCCTCTTCCCCCATGGCCAGCCCCGATCTAACCCCCTCCCCCATGGCCAGCCCCGATCTCCCCTCTTCCCCCATGGCCAGCCCCGATCTCCCATCTTCCCCCTTGGCCAGCCCCCATCTCCCCTCTTCCCCCATGGCCAGCCCCGTTCTCCCCTCTTCCCCCATGGCCAGCCCCCATCTCCCCTCTTCCCCCATGGCCAGCCCCGATCTCCCCTCTTCCCCCTTGGCCAGCCCCGATCTCCCCTCTTCCCCCATGGCCAGCCCCGATCTCCCCTCTTCCCCCATGGCCAGCCCCCATCTCCCCTCTTCCCCCATGGCCAGCCCCCATCTCCCCTCTTCCCCCATGGCCAGCCCCCATCTCCCCTCTTCCCCCATGGCCAGCCCCGATCTCCCCTCTTCCCCCATGGCCAGCCCCCATCTCTCCTCTTCCCCCATGGCCAGCCCCCATCTCCCCTCTTCCCCCATGGCCAGCCCCGATCTCCCCTCTTCCCCCTTGGCCAGCCCCGATCTCCCCTCTTCCCCCTTGGCCAGCCCCGATCTCCCCTCTTCCCCCTTGGCCAGCCCTATCTCCCCCTGAGCCCTCAATGGCCAGCCGTGATGGCCCCTTCAGCTCACCATCACATGAGACGCAGCTTTTCATTGAACTGATTGCCCATTCTGAACCTTCAGGTTGATAATTAGTGACTTACTGTTACTGCGCTGAGGAGGCTCATCGTGACTTGATTCCGCTGTGAAAAGAGAGAAAGAATATAAATTCTCATTTAGCATTTGTACGTTAACACATCACGTGTAAAAACGTCCAGCATTTCTTTCAGCTATGTGTGGCTCAAGTTGAATTTTGTAAATAACAGTTCAGGATATTAAATTGCACTCAGCAAGAATTAGTAATACATTTACCCATTCCTGTTAATCGTGGAAATCGGCCACAATGGAGATTTAAATCCATTATGACTGCTGCAGATGAATGAGGGATGGTAGACATGAAGTTATATTATACTTTGCACCATAGGTATCTATATGGTTATCAGTGGCACAGTGATAGCACCAGAGACCTGGGTTCAATTTCTCCCTGGGATGACTGTGTGGAGTTTGCATAGAGAATAGTTGCAGGAGGAGACTACACAGCCCTTCGAGCCTGATCCCCTATTCATTATGGTCAGACCACATTTGGAGTATTGTGAGTGGTTTTGGCCCCTGTATCTAAGGAAGGATATGCTGACTTTGGAAAGCATCCGGGGAGGTTCACAAGAATGATCCCTGGAATGAAGAGCTTGTCATATGAGGAACGGTTGAGGACTCTGGGTCTGTACTCGTTGGAGTTTAGAAGGATGGGGGGAATCACATTGAAACTTACAGGATTTTGCAAGGCCAGGATAGAGTGGACGTGGAGAAGACGTTTCCATTAGTATGAAAGACTAGGATCCCTGTAAAAGGGTGACACTTTAGAACTGAGATGAGGGGTGAATCTGTGGAATTCTTTGCTGCAGAAGGCTGTGGATATCACTGAGTGTCTTTAAGACAGAGATAGATAGGTTCTTGATTGATAAGAGGATCAGGGGTTATGGAGATAAGGCGGGAGAATGGGATTGAGAAGCACATCAGCCATGATTGAATGGCAACACAGACTCAATGGGCCTAATGGCCTAATTCTGTTCCATTATCTTATGGACTATGGTCTTAATAACTTGAGGCGACCTTCCCACCATATCTTTTGATCCCCTTCACCCCAAGAACTATATCTAACTGCTTCTTGACAACATATAGGGGGTGATTAGCGCGGTGGGCTGGGAGAATCCCGTGTGGGCTGATTCGTGGGATTTGCGCGTGCATTCCTACCGCACGTGTATCTTTGAGCCCCAGATATCCGGTGCAGTCGGGAACACGCTGGAGACCAGCAGGTAAATGATTTAAATCTTATTTTAATATTATTTAAATATGATTAGGGGGCCCAAAGGCTTTAGTCCGGGCCCGCTAGCATCTCCCACCTCGTCAGTGCAATATTACTCCGGCAGACTTCAGACTAGCTCCCCACTTTCAGAAATGGAATGAAATGGGAGATGGGGGAGCAATCGAGAACACCCCAGTGGGTTGGAGCTGGCTCAGGAATGATTGGGGGGCTGTGACTAGGCTGTGGGGGGGTGGAGGGGCAGCACTGCGGGGGTCCCGGGCTGCAGACTGACAGATCGGGGCCACTGCGTATGCGCAGAGTTCTGGAACAGTCAGCCTCCGGTCCGAGCTTTTAATGATATTCCTGATTGTGACCTCTGCATTGCACAGTGTGGGAGATTCGAGTCTGAACTCCCACTGAAAAAAAAATCATGATTTACATCAGTTTTCCTGCAAGTTTAGCTCTTGGAACTCTTTAGGAAAATCACACCCACAATATTTTGGCCTCAATGAGCAAAATACAGTCTGACCACTCTCTGTGTATAAAGACATTTCTCCTCATCTTCCCAGGCCTTGTTATACATTCCCTTGTGTCCTTGTTATACAGTCCCCTCTCCTAGTTTATGGCTGTTTAGATAGTAACCTACTTTCCCATTTTTGCTATTACAGTGGATAATCGCACATTTATCCAAATTATATTGCATTCGCCTTTCATCTTCCCACTCAATCAGCTTGTCCAAATCAGGCTGAAGCATCTTTGTATCCTTCTCACAGCTCACTCTCCCACCCAGCTTTGTGTCATCTGCAGATGCGGAGATATTTCCTGGAATTTTATCACCCTGTCCGCCATGGGAATCGGAACGGGCGAGGGTGGACCGTGGGAACGTCGGTTGACCTCGAGTGGGATTTTATAGTTTTGGGACAAGTGAGGCCATAAAATCCCACTCACTATATTTAGTTCCCACATCTAAATCATAAATATATGGACTGAATGGCTGGGGTCCGAACCAGCAGGATGTAGATCGGTTGGAGACTTGGGCGAAGAGATGGCAGATGGAGTTTAATCCGGACAAATGTGAGGTCATGCATTTTGGAAGGTCTAATACAGATAGGAGATATACAGTAAATGGCAGAACGCTTAAGAGTGTTGATAGGCAGAGGGACCTGGGTGTACAGGTACACAGATCACTGAAAGTGGCAACACAGGTGGAGAAGGTAGTCAAGAAGACATACAGTATGCTTGGCCGGGGCACTGAGGTTAAAAATTGGCAAGTCATGTTGCAGCTTTATAGAACCTTAATGAGGCCGCATTTGGAATATAGTGTTCAATTCTAGTTGCCACACTACCAGAAGGATGTGGGGGCTTTGGAGAAATTACAGAAAAGATTTACCAGCATGTTGCCTGGTATGGAGGGCATTAGCTATGAGGAGAAGTTGGAAAAACTTGGTTTGTTCTCACTGGAGCGACGGAGGTTGGGGGACGACCTGATAGAAGTCTACAAGATTATGAGAGGCATGGACAGAGTGGATAGTCAGAAACATTTTCCCAGGGTGGAAGAATTACAATTACCAGGGGGCACAGGTTTAAAGTGTAAGGGGAAAGGTTTAAAGGAGGCAAGTTTTTTACACAAAGTGGTGGGTGCCTGGAACTCGCTGCCAGGGGAGGTAATGGAAGCAGATACGATAGTGAGTTTTAAGGGGCGTCTTGACAAATACATGAATAGGATGGGAATGGAGGGATATGGTCCCTGGAAGAGTAGGGGGTTTTAGTTCAGTTGGGCAGCATGGTCAGTGCAGGCTTGGAGGGCCGAAGGGCCTGTTCCTGTGCTGTAATTTTCTTTGTTCTTTGTTCAAAGTATGCATTTAGTTGGTCAGCTATTTCTGTGTTCCCCATGAGAAGTTCCCCTGTTTCTGACTGCATGTTCTCCTTACGTCTGAGCAGGTTTCTGTAGGTGTTCCTGAAGACATGGAGATCTGCAGCTAATGGTGTCCTGCAGGGATCAGTTCTAAGGTCTGTTGTTTGACGTACATGTAAATGATCTGGAGGAAAATGTGGGTGGTCTGATTAGTAAGTTTGTGGAAGGTTGGTGGAGTTGCTGATAGTGCCGGGGATTGTCAGAAGATACAACAGGATATCGATAGATTGGAGACTTGGGCACAGAAATGGCCGATGGAGTTTAATCAGGACAAATGTGAGATGATGCATTTTGGAGCATCATATTTAGGTGTGAATTATACTGTAAATGGCTGAATCATTAGGAACGTTAACATATAGAGGGATCTGGGTGTGCAGGTCCACTAAAAGTGACAACACAGATGGCCAAGGTGATTAAGAAGGCACGTGGTATTATTGCCTTCATCACCCGGGGCAGTGAATACAGGAGTTGGGAAATCACGTTGCAGCTATCTAAAACCTTAGTTCGGCTGCATTTGGAGTATTGTGTGCAGTTCTGGTTACCACAGTCCCAGAAGCATGTGGAGGCTTTGGAAACAGTGCAAAGAAAGATGTTGCCTGGTCTCAAGGATGTTGGCCATGAGGAGAGGTTGAATAAAGTAGGATTGTTTTCACCGGAAAGACAGAGGCTGAGGGGAGACCTGATAGAGGTCGACAGAATGATGAGAGACATAGACAGGGTGGATAGTCAGAGGCTTGTTTTCCAAGGTGGATGTGTCGATTACAAGGGGACACAGGTTCAAGGTGAGAGGGGGAAAGTTGAATGCAGATGCGTAAAGGAGGTTTTTCACACAGAGTGTGGTGGATGCCTGGAACACACTGCCAGAAGAAGTGATGGAAGCAGGCACATAGCAATATTTAAAAGGCATCTGGATGCATACATGAATAGGGAGGGAATAGAGGGATACGGACCGAATAAGGGCAGATGGTAAAGGTAGCATGATCGGCACAGGCTTGGAGGGCCAAAGGGTCTGTTGCTATCCTGTACTTTCTTTTGTTCTTTGTTCCAGTTTCCTCCCACAGTCCAAATATGTGCAGGTTCAGTGAATTGGCCATGCTAAATTGCTCCTTATTATCCCAGGATATGCAAGTTAGGGGGATTAGCAGAGTAAGTGTGTGGGGTTACTGGATTGGATGGGTAAGATGCTCTTTCAGAGAGTTGGTGCAGACATGATAGGCCGAATGGCCTTCTGGACTGTATGGTTTCTATGACTCTATGAAGATTAGTAGTTTGGCTGACTCACTGTCATCGTCGTCTCCACCAGGTGGATTATTGCTGTTGCCCCTTGTTGAATCATCACAATCCTGGTTTGGGGAATTGGATGTTGGCTCAGTTGGATCTCTAGCTGTGAAAAGAGAAGTTTACGTTCAACATTTAAATGTAGAATAGGCAGACATGTGGTGGGTATATTTTAATGAGAACAAGTGTGACGTCCCGCAGGTTGGCAGGAAAATTGAGGAAAGACAGCACAATTTAAAGGATTGCAATCTGAAGGGGGTGCAGAAAGGGGGACCTGGTGTATTTGTACATAAATCATTGGAAGTGGCAGGACAGGTCGAGAAAGCAGGGAGACAAGAATTTATAAATAGAAACAGAATCTTTCAGTTAATCTCATTCTGAAGCAAAGGATTTAACATTAATACGTTAGCTGACTCACAGACGCTATCATCCATCGGACACTCATCACTGGAATCATCTATGAAAAGGGAGGAAACAGAGAAGTTCTCATTCAACATTTATACATTAATAAATTGAAGAACTGCTCCCACAGAAGCATTATTCAGGAGGTACTTTGATAATTTTTCAACATATCTTTTGCTGACTCAGTGAACATTAATGAAAATAGGTAATAGCACCTGAAAATGGGCAGAGTCAGTAACCATCACCCTGTCAAATACGCATGCCCTCTTTCATTCCTGAGGTTCCACTTCATCAATCACCTCCAGAGATCCAACACCCACACACCCCTCTTGTTAAAGCTGCAGAATACTGCAAGAAAAGGTTATGTGCTACAATGAGGGAAGACAAGAGTAAGAAATGGGTGACTCTCTCCCTCCTGTCTTGGAACATACGAATGGTTGCACCCTTTATTTCCAATGGATCCTCGGTCTCCTTTATTTCCAGGAGGTGGATATAGCTCCAAATCCATCATGCCTGTAAATGTGTTGGGTTCCCGAAGCAATGAAAACAAGGACTCATAACACACAGCAGTTTATTCACCAGCTCAGCAGCTACTTCATGTTTGTGCTCTGCCCATGTACCCAGGGAAAACTCCCATGCTTCACACACATGACCCTTTCTGTAACTGCATACTCGTGTCATCACTCTACATCTTTCCCATTTAGTTGGAACAACTGGTGGCACTGAGATATAACAGTTTATTTGAACAGAAACTGTGATCAGACCACTTTATAACAAACAAGTTCAACAGGCTAATGGTACATAACTACTTACACACAGTGAGGCATGTTACAGCTGGTACACAGCTCATTGCGTCTCCTCTCCCCATCCTTTTCATTCTCAAAAGATGAGACTCCAAGGTCAGTTCTAGGATAGATGGCAATTTGTATCTGGAAACTTAGCTGGAACTTACTGACCATTCACGCCAGTGGGATTGTCAGGTCCCGCCAACGGCACACCCCATTGCAGGATTCATGGTGGCGAGGACTCCATTCAATGGGAAATTCCGTTGAAAACGGCAAGACCAGAAGATCTTGGCACTGGCCAATAGCAGGCCGTCTCTCACCCAATGTGGTGAGTTGGGCAATAAATCCCATCCCTTGTATTGGATTTCCTTGGTTACCCTGAGCGCGTGGTTATGCCGGTTGCTGGATTGTAGACTTTCTCAGGCTGGTGCCATCAATGGAGAGCATTCAGTCAGGGTGCTCAGCGGGTGCAGGACTCCTTGCATTAGCCTCTGGAAGAGTTTGCGTGTCCTCTGGTATAGGGGACTGTGTAATAGGTCAGATGACTGGAATGCTATGGTATCTGTTGGTCCTGATTCTGATACCTGTTAGAGGTGAAGACAGTTATGTCCGTGGTGCATACTAGCTGAAGTTATTACATGACTGTTTGGTTCCTGTGTAACACTACCAACTTGTCCTAGCCATGTTTGACCTGGATGCAGACTGTCTGAGCAGGTTAGAGGGCCAGGTGGTGCACTAAAAGAGTTGAGTCGATGGTTAAAAAGAAAAAGGAGGCTTATGTTCGGATGAGATTGGAGGGCTCAGATAGTGCACTAGAAAGCTTTAGATTGGCTAGGAGGGAGTTGAAGAGTGAGTTGAGAAGGGCTAAAAGAGGACATGAGAAGACTTTGGCTGATAGGATTAAGGAGAATCCTAAGGCGTTCTATAAGTATGTCAAGAACAGAAGGTTGGTCAGGGCAAGATTAGGGCCAGTTACAGACAGCAGGGGGAAGTTGTGTGTGGAACCGGAGGAGATTGGAGAAGTATTGAACCAATATTTCTCTTCGGTGTTCACGCAGGGGGACATGAATATAGCTGAGGAGGACATTGGGTTGCAGGGGTGTAAAATAGACAGTATTACGGTTGATAAAGAGGATGTGCTGGAAATTCTTGAGGGGCTGAAAATAGATAAGTCCCCTGGTCCGGATGGGATCTACCCTAGGATTCTCTGGGAGGCTAGAGAGGTGATTGCAGAGCCTCTGGCTCAGATCTTCAGGTCGTCATTGGTCTCTGGTGTAGTCCCGGAGGATTGGAGGATAGCGAATGTTGTCCCATTGTTTAAGAAGGGGAACAGAGACTTTGCCGGGAATTATAGACCGGTGAGTCTTACTTCTGTTGTGGGCAAGGTTTTAGAAAAAATTATTAGGGATAGGATTTATAGTTATTTGGAGTGTAATGAATTGATTAGAAATAGTCAGCATGGTTTTGTAGCAGGTAGGTCGTGCCTTACTAACCTTATTGAGTTTTTTGAGAAGGTGACCAAAGAGGTGGATGGGGGTAAGGCAGTTGATGTGGTATACATGGATTTTAGTAAGGCGTTCGATAAGGTTCACCATGGTAGGCTTCTGCAGAAAATGCAGATGTATGGGATTGTGGGTAATCTAGGAAGTTGGATCAGGAATTGGCTATCAGATAGGAGACAGAGGGTGGTGGTGGATGGTAAATATTCATCATGGAGTGCAGTTACGAGTGGTGTGCCTCAGGGATCTGTTTTGGGGCCACTGTTGTTTGTAATTTTTATTAATGATCTGGATGAGGGTATAGTTGGGTGGATTAGTAAATTTGCTGATGACACCAAAGTTGGAGGTGTGGTAGATTGTGAGGAAGGGTGTCATAGTCTGCAGGGAGACTTAGATAGGTTGCAGAGCTGGGCCGAGAGGTGGCGGATGGAATTTAATGCGGAGAAGTGTGAGGTAATTCACTTTGGTAGGAGCAACAGATGTGTCGAGTATAGGGCTAACGGGAGGACTTTGAATAGTGTGGATGAACAGAGGGATCTAGGTGTGTGTGTACATAGATCCCTGAAAGTTGGGAATCAAGTAGATAAGGTTGTCAAGAAGGCGTACGGTGTCTTGGCGTTTATTGGTAGGGGGATTGAATTTAGGAGTCGCAGTGTAATGTTGCAACTGTACACTACTCTAGTGCGGCCGCACTTGGAGTACTGTGTGCAGTTCTGGTCCCCGCATTACAAGAAGGATGTGGAGGCGTTGGAGAGGGTGCAGAGGAGGTTTACTAGGATGTTGCCTGGTATGGTGGGGAGGTCCTATGAGGAGAGACTGAGGGATCTAGGGTTGTTTTCGTTGGGAAGAAGGCGGCTAAGAGGGGATCTTATTGAAACATATAAGATGATTAGAGGTTTAGATAGGGTGGATAGTGATAGCCTTTTTCCTCGGATGGAGAAAGCTAGCACGAGGGGGCATGACTTTAAATTAAGGGGGGGTAGCTACAGGACGGATGTCAGGGGTAGGTTCTTTACCCAGCGGGTGGTGAGGGATTGGAATGCCCTGCCTGCTGCAGTTGTAGATGCGTCTAGTTTGGGGGCGTTTAAGAGATCTCTGGATAGGTTTATGGACGAAAAGGGATTGGTATAGGCTAGTGGGTCATTGTTTTTGTAACTGGTCGGCGCAACATCGTGGGCCGAAGGGCCTGTTCTGCGCTGTAATGTTCTATGTTCTATGTAGGTCTCTGAGCATCTCAATCAAAGTACACTTTGCTTCTTAATCCGCATTGCAGGAGGGTAACATTCATGTTAGTTTCAGGTTAGGGCCGCAGCAGAACCTGAACACAGCCTGAGCTGAATGTTGTTTATGATGAGTCTCTGCTGGTGCCATGTGTGTGTCGTGGAGTGTCTCCTGAGTTTTTGATTTGATTTGATTTATTGCTGTCACATGTATTAACATACAGTGAAAGGTATTGTTTCTTGTACACTATACAGACAAAACATACCATTCATGGAGATGGGCAGCACAGTGGTTAGCACTGCTGCCTTACAGTACTAGGAACTCAGGTTCAATTCTGGCCTTAGGTCGCTTTCTATGTGGAGCCTGCACAGTGGGCAGTGTGGAAGGACGTCCCAGGTTACAGGGGGACACAGATAAGCTGCAGAGCTGGGCTGAGAGGTGGCAAATGGAGTTTAATACGGAAAAGTGTGAGGTGATTCACTTTATAACAGGAATACAGAGTACTGGGCTAACGGTAAGATACTTGGTGGTGTGAATGAGCAGAGAGATCTCGGTGTCCATGTGCATAGCTCTCTGAAAGTTGGCACCCAGGTTGATAGGGTTGTTAAGAAGGCGTACGGTGTGTTAGCTTTTATTGGTAGCGGGATTGAGTTTTGGAGCCATGAGGTCATGTTGCAGCTGTACAAAACTCTGGTGTGGCCACACTTCGAGTATTGCGTACAGTTCTGGTCACCGCATTATAAGAAGGATGTGGAGGCATTGGAAAGGGTGCAGAGGAGGTTTACCAGGATGTTGCCTGGTATGGTGGGAAGGTCTTATGAGGAAAGGCTGAGGGATTTGAGGCTGTTTTTGTTAGAGAGAAGAAGGTTAAGAAGTGACTTAATAGAACCATACAAGATGATCAGAGGATTGGATAGGGTGGACAGTGAGAGCCTTTTTCCTCAAATGGTGATGGCTAATACGAGGGGACATAACTTTAAATTGAGGGGTGATGGATATAGAACAGATGACAGAGGTAGGTTCTTTATTCAGAGAGTAGTAAGGACATGGAATGCCCTGCCTGCAACAGTAGTGGACTCGTCAACATTAAGGGCGTTTAAGTTTGCCGATCACACGAAGGTTGGTGGTGTTGTGGGTAGTCTGGAGGGATGTCAGAAGTTGCAGCGTGACGTTGATAGGATGCAAGACTGGGCGGAGAAGTGGCAGATGGACTTCAACGTGGATAAATGTGTGGTTCATTTTGACAGGTCAAATGGGATAATAGATTATAATATGAAGGATAAGACTCTTAGCAGTGTGGAAGATCAGAAGGATCTTGGGGTCTGGGTTCACAGGACTCTCAAATCAGCTTCGCAGGTGGAGGATGTGGGTAAGAAGGCGTATGGTGTACTGGCCTTCTTCAATCGAGGAATTGAGTTTAAGAGACAGGAGATAATGCTGCAGCTGTGTAAGACCCTGGTCAGACCCCACTTGGAGTACTGTTCTCAGTTCTGGTCACCTCATTACAGGAAGGATGTAGAACCCATAGAAAGGGGGCAGAGGAGATTTACAAGGATGTTGTCTGGATTGGGGAGCATGCCTTATGAGGATAGGTTGAGGGAGCTCGGCCTTTTCTCCTTAGAGAGACGAAAGATGAGAGGGGACCTGATAGAGGTTTATAAGATGATGAGAGGTATTGATCGAGTGGATTCTCAGAGGCTTTTTCCCAGGGCTGAAATGGCTGCCACAAGAGGACACAGGTTTAAGGTGCTGGGGAGTAGGCACAGAGGAGATATCAGGGGTAAGTTTTTCACTCAGAGGATGGTGGATGCGTGGAATCGGCTGCCGGGGGTGGTGGTAGAGGTGGATTCGATCAGGTCTTTTAAGAGACTTTTGGATAAGTACATGGGACTTAGTAAGATAGAGGGTTATAGATAAGCCTAGTAGGTGGGGTATGTTCGGCGCAACTTGTGGGCTGAAGGGCCTGTTTGTGCTGTAGTTTTTCTATGTTCTATGACCAATACAATCTAGAAGGTCAAGGGCAGCAGATACCTGGGAACACCACCACCACCTGGGAGGTTTCCCTTCAACTCACTCACCATCCTGACTAAGAAAGATATCACTGTTCCTTCACTTATGCTGTGTCAAATTCCTGGATTTCCCTATTTAACAGCACTGAGGGTGTACCTACACATCAGAGATTGCAACTGTTCAAGAAAGCAGCTCAGCACAGCATTCCGAAGGGCAATTAGGGATGGACAATAAATGTTGGCCAAACCAGCGATGCCCACATCCCATTAATGAATTAAAAAAGCACTTTGGCCTGTCTACCATCACCTGTTCCAAAGGGTGATGAGGTCAGAACTGGGTCAATGTGTATCTGGATCATGCCATTTTTCTGTACTGTTGAAATTACAATCTGTGACCTAGTCTATAAGAGTTATGACACCTAGTTATAATAACTCGGAAAGCCCAAGTGGGAAAGATTAATACAAATTAAAGTCACAATTTTCAAGTTTGCTGATGATACCACCATAGCGGGTCAATCTCAGACAATGATGAGACAGATTACAGGAACGAGATAGAGAATCTCGTGAACTAGTGCAGAAACAATAATCTCTCCCTCAATATCAACAAAATGAAGGAAATTGTCATCAATCTCAGGAAGCATAAAGGAGAACATGCTCCTGTCCACATCAATGGGGACAAAGTAAAAAGGATCGAGAGCTTCAAGTTTTTAGGTGTCCAGATCACCAACAACCTGTCCTGGTCCCCCCATGCTGACACTATAGTTAAGAAAGCCCACCAAACACCTCGACTTTCTCAGAAGACTAAGGAAATCTGACATGTCAGCTATGACACTTACCAACTTTTAAGGATATATCTCTGATTTCCTGTCTAATGCTTTTCCCAACATTACCAATGCAGATTGCTGGTCTGTCTACCAACCTCACCAATGTTTTTGCCCGTTGGTGCTTTTAAACTCGATCCATGCAGATTCCACATCGTCTATGCTTATATCTTTCCTCAATATCGTGTCAATATCTTCTTTAATCAACAAGACTAAGGAAATTTGGCATGTCAGCTACAACTCTCACCAACGTTTACAGATGCCCCATAGAAAGCATTCTTTTTGGTTGTATCACAGCTTGGTATGGCTCCTGCTCTGCCCAAGATAGCAAGGAACTACAAAAAGTCACGAATGCAGCCCAATCCATCACGCAAACCAGCTTTCCATCTACTGACACTGTCTATATTTCCCGCTGCCTCGGCAAAACAGCCAGATAATTAAGGACCCCACGCACCCCGGACGTTCTCTCTTCCACCTTCTTCCTTGGGAAAAGATATAAAAGTCTGAGGTCACGTACCAACCGATTCAAGAACAGCTTCTTCCCTGCTACTGTCAGACTCTTGAATGGACTTACCTTGCATTAATCTAATCTTTCTCTACACCCTAGCTGTGACTGTAACACTACATTCTGCATTCTCTCCTTTTCTTCTCTATGAATGGTATGCTTTGTCTGTATAGCGCGCAGGAAACAATACTTTTCACTGTATGCTAATACATGTGACAATAATAAATCAAATCAAATTCCATGGTTACAGACACAAGTCCCAACCAGTACAATAGTTCTGGGGATCCCTCCTGGTGTCTGCCTTGTAAAGAGCTCAGCTGATGAGGTTTACCTGGCAGGCCACTGCCTGTTACCAAGGGAACTTGTATTCAATGAGCTCCATAGAGAGATCCATGAGAGATTCCCCATGGAACTCAAGGGGGTTATCACATCAGCACTGATATCCAATGCAACTGATTGGCTACTTTCTGTGAGTGGCTACTTGTAATCTTATCGGAACACCAACTGTTGGTGGCACTAAATCATCTAGTCTTATGTGGTATACAACTGACAGCTACCAATGGCGTCACAGCTGACGAGGTGTTTGTATTCTATCATTTCTGGGACCTGGTGTGATAAAGCATGCGCTTGCGGACCAAGCTGGATGAGTCCCAGTGTAATGCTGTCCTGAAGATTTTACATCCTGGTCAACTGTGTGCAGTGGACACCGACAGTGTGGATAGTTGTGGGCAGAGGCCATGAGGTTCACCTGGGTACTGGGTGCTGCATGTGGGTCTGGCTCCTGTAAATTGAGATAGACAATATGTTCTACTTTGTTCCAGTGTAAATCCTTACCTTCAGTCTGGTATTGCTGCAAGTCATGCTGAGGGTGGTGAAGATCCCACCCTTTTCTGTGACAGCGGTCACAGTCCTGCAGTGAAGTGTTGTTGGAGACTCTGTCGTTCGGGCCCTTCGTCTGAGTTTGAGTTTGTTCACTTTGCTGATGCTTCTAACCTTGGAGGACAGACAGGCTGACATGTTCCGATAGCTGGGGAGGCAATTCTGGCTTCTATCTTCAGCATTTGGCAAAATTATTCCACTTACCACATCTGTTGCAGTTTACCCGACATGAAACAAATTGTTCTGTTCTAAGGGTGATGGGCACTGCAGTTGGAGCAGGGTGATCCTGTACTGTGAATACTTCAGTTTCCCACCTGAAATCTCTGTTCTGCTTTCTGATAGTTTATTTAAAATGTAGATGCCAAAGGCAGGTTATAATGTTAGATCGTCCCCTCATCGCAGCTACTTATGGACTAGTGCACAGGCTCGTTGGGCCGAAGGGCCTGTTTCCCGTGCTGTGTTGTTCTTTGTACTATTTGATTCCTGACTAACTCACCAGTGAGGCTGCCAAACACACTTCTTTGCTCACATTTTCCAGACGGTGATAGTTCCAGGTATCTGCTACCCTTGTCCTTCCAGAGGGTAGTAGACATGTGTTTGAAAGATGCTGTTTAAGGAGGTTTGGTGAATTGCTGCAGTGCATTTGAAGTGATGGGTGGAATTTTATGAGAATGATTCAAAGTTTCCAGCTAGCCTAAAATGGGAGAGTTCCTGATCCATTTTTGGGGCAAGATTTTACTCCCAACCATAAGGGCTTAGAATTGAAAATATGGGATTGGCCATTTCTAGCTGCTGCAGGCAATGGATTGGGCTTAATTCACCAGCCAGCCTGCAGAGGGAGCTATTGTGCATGCGTAGGCCTCTGTACCTGCACATGCACAACAGCAACTGTAGGGGGGAGCTATTGTGCATGTGTACATAAGAACATAAGAAATAGGAGCAGGAGTAGGCCATCTAGCCCTTCGAGCCTGCCCCGCCATTCAATAAGATCATGGCTGATCTGTTGTGGCTCAGTTCCACTTTCCCGCCCTCTCCCCATAACCCTTAATCCCCTCTCTTATCAAGAACCCATCAACCCGCTTCTTAAAAATATTTAGCGAGGCAGCCTCCACCACTTCAACGGGCAGAGAATTCCAGAGATTCACCACCCTTTGAGTGAAGAAGTTCCTCCTCAACTCCGTTCTAAACCGCCTCCCCTTTATCTTGAGGCTGTGCCCCCTAGTCCTACTGTCTTTTTTGAGCGGGAAGAGTCTCTCCACCTCTATCCTATCCATCCCATTCATCATCTTATACGTCTCAATGAGATCTCCCCTCATTCTTCTAAACTCTAACGAGTACAAGCCTAGTTTATTCAGCCTCTCCTCATAGCTCAATCCCCTCAACTCCGGTATCAGCCTAGTAAACCTCCTCTGCACTCCCTCCAGGGCCAAAATATCCTTGCGCAGGTGCGGCGCCCAAAACTGCACACAGTACTCCAGCTGCGGCCTCACCAATGCCCTATACAGCTGCAGCAAGACCTCCCTACTTTTATATTCAATCCCCCTCGCTATGAAGGCCAGCATCCCATTTGCCTTCCTGACCACCTGCTGCACCTGCAAGCTGGGTTTTTGCGACTCATGCACAAGGACCCCGAGGTCCCTCTGCACCGTCGCCTGTGTAGACTGCTAATTCTGCACATGCCTCATAGCAACAGCAGGGGCCTGACAAACAAAGAGAGAGAGAGCTCTCAGACCCTTGCTACTGCAGTCAGGCTCAACAAACTCCCGCATTCCCTTCACCCACAATTACAGGGGCCCAGCGCTGAGCGCGAGCCCCACACTGCCCAGAAATGCAGGCCCCACTGCCCTCCCCAGCCATCAAGACTGATCACGTCCCCTCCCCCTCAATGACTGGAGCTACAGAGGAGCAATGAGCCCCTGCCCCGACCCTGCTCCTCCCCAATCCCATCACCAGCAGAATGGCAGAGGGTCCCCTTCTCCCCCCATGATCCTATCACAGGCAGCAGCCCCCCTTCCTTCCCTTTGCCCTCAGCTTCTCTCGGGAGCCTGAGTGGCCTCCAGTTCTACCAGCGAGGCCAACACAACTATTCCCCATTCATGAGAAGTAGGTGGAGAGAACTCACTGGAGAGAACCTCTCCCAGCAAGTCCACAAAGGCAAGTGAGCCTGGACAATTCTTGTTAATAAAATGGTAATGAAGATGAGAATAAATTTCAGTAAGTTATTCAGCCTCTCGTCCACTTCTGGCAAGAGGCTGACCTTGCCTAAATCCAGCTCTCGTAAGATCACGAGAGCTCAGAAAACGGGCATGATCCTGATATCTCAGTTCTCGCGCAATTTTGTTAGGAGCCAGTAGAATTCCGCCCGATATACATAGTATAATAAAGACATTGATGCCATTTTTGACCACCTCCATTTCTATCTGTGGTAATGTGACTGGATTAGGAATCCAGAGGCCCAGGTTAATGATGTGCGGACATAGTTTCAGATCCTGGTGAAATAAATGAATAAAACTGTAATTTAAAGCTAGTCTCACTAATAGTGACCATGAAACATTTGGCAAGTACGAAAACTCAACTGGTTCATGAACATCTATTCGGGAAGGAATTTCTTTATCTCTATTCATTCATGGGACATGGGCGTAGCTGGCTGGCCAACATTTATTGCCCATCCTAGTCCCCAACATTGCTATGGCTCTGGAGCCAATGTAGACCAGACCAGGTAAGTGGCTGATTTCCTTCCCTATCAGTGAACCAGGTGGGTTTTTCCGACAATTGACAATGGTTTCATGGACATCATTAGATTCAGAATTCCAGATATTTTTTACTGAATTCAAATTCCACCATCTGCTGTGGTGGGATTCGAACCCAGATCCCCAGAACAGTAGCTGAGTTTCTGGATTTACAGGCCAGCAATAAAGTCATAGAGTCATAGATAATACCACTTGGCCATCGCTTTCCTCCTTCTGACATCCGGCCTGGTCTGTCCTCAACGTGACTCAGATATGCAGTCACGTGGTTGATTCTGAAATGGCCTTGAGCTGAATTCAACCATTCAGCTGAATGCAATGCCTAATCTTCAAAACGCAAAAGTGGCAGACCACCTGGCATGGACTTCAGCACCAGAAAGGGCAGTGGGAAAGCAAGCCCCATTGATCCTGCAAAGTCAACATCCGGGGGTTATGCCAAATGATGACTACTTCCTGACTCATCCTGAGGCACAGCCTCCCTGTAAACTCACCTCGTTGAACATTAGCACTTTTGCTTACTCACCATCAGTGGTATCAGTATCTGAATCATCGGAATCCGATTCATCGCTATCCTCGGTCAGCTCAGCTACCACACAGGAAGAAATGAAAGAATAAAAGTTCTTATTCAGCAATTGTACATTAACATATTGAACTAATGGACATGCTGCTATTGGCCAACAGGTGCTAGTAAAATGCTGCAGATGCTGGAAATCTGAAATAAAGTCAGAAACTACTGGAAATACTCAGAACATCTGGAAACATCTGCAGACAGATAAATTGAGTTAGTTGAAAAACTTAGAATGAAATGTCATTAATCTGGAATGATGGCATTCTGTAAAGCAGTGGAAGCCTCTTCCTTTGTCTCAGGGAGCTGTGTGAAACTATTTATTACTTTTCTGTATGTTAATCTTGGTAAAGGAAGATTACCATGAAGAAGGCAGTGGAGGGAATGGAATTTCTTCTCACATTTTATGCCTATCGTGATGACGATCAGGATAATCAAAAGGATAAGACTGATCGGCAGGTCGATATGAAGGTTCCACAGTACCACTCACTTTGTCACTCATTTGCTCAGTTCCAAACACAGACATTTATAGTTCTAACATTTAAATGAGGTTCAATCCTGTAATGTGATTGAGTGCAGGTTCCTGAGAGGGCAATGAACAGAGTGTGTGGCTCATGGCTGTTAATGCAGGACAAATAATTCAGAGGAAGTGAGTTCAAATCCCACCATGGCAGCTGGAAACATTCCCCCAGCAGGGTGGGGTGGAAGGGGTGTGTGTATGAGCTGGTGAGCGTGTGGGTCAGATTAACTCAAACAGCACAGGGTTGAACCCCTGTTCCAACTGAAGAGGTATTAAGGTCTTTCTCCTCACACACCCACAGTAAAAACTTAAGACATTTACCATGTTTCAGGGGGTAATTGCTATGGATCTGTGGACAGGGACCTGAAGAAAGTCAAATTCCAGAGTTAAAGTTCACTCTTGTCTTGAAACAAAAGGAAATGCAATTCTCGCACAGTTTGACCTCTCCGTCATTCCATGTTCACAGTAGGGTGGTGCACTAACTACCCCCTGAAGCATTCTATTGCTTCCAAACCATCCAATAAATACCAATCAGTGATATCACAAATTCAATAAATCTGACTGCTTCCTGAGTCAACACTGGAATCTTAACTACATCACAACTGTCAGTCCACCATCACACGAGACATGACCTTTCTGTAAACTCATTCCGCAATCCAAACTCTCATTTAACATCTGTACATTTTTGCTGACTCACTATCATCGTCTCCACCCGCTGCGCTGCCGGTGGTATCCATTGATGTTTGATTGCTGTCCATCGTCAAACGCAAAGCACCAAACGTCGGGCAAGTTGTGTCTTCAACTGTGAAAAGAGATGTTTTCTTTCAACAATTAAACCGGTAGACACACATCAGAAAAACCTTAGTGCAGCGATGTACTTTGGCAGGAGAAAAAAATTGGCAGGAACAAATTAAAGGAAAACATTTTAAAAGGGGTGCAGAAGCAGTGGGACATGGCGTATATGTCTATAAATCATTGAAGGAGACAGGGCAGGTTGAGAAAGTAGTTAGTAAGACAGATGGGATCGTGGGATTTACAAACAGAAGCAGAATCTTATAGTGAAACAAATTAGTGAGCACGCACAGGACCTATGGGAGAGACCTCATCCAGAGTGAGATGCAGCCAGAGTCAGGGGGAGGATATCGGGAATTTGGAGCAGAGGAAAGAGGTGCTTCCTGCTTTTCTCCTCACTTTCTAACTTTTAAATTCTAAGAGTGGCCTTGCCCTGCCGCAGTAGTAAGGACACAGGGAAACAGCAGGTTGGTAAGTAGTAAGGTCGGGTAAGTATTTAATAATTAATGGGCGGCACGGTAGCACAGTGGTTAGTACGGCTGCTTCACAGCTCCAGGGACCTGGGTTCAATTCCTGGCTTGGGTCACTGTCTGTGTGGAGTTTACACATTCTCCTCGTGTCTGCGTGGGTTTCCTCCGGGTGCTCTGGTTTCCTCCCACAGTCCAAAGATGTGTGGGGTTAGGTTGATTGGCCATGTTAAGAAATTGCCCCTTAGTGTCCAGGGATGCGCAGGTTAGAGGGATTAATGGGTATAATGTGTAGGGATATGGGGGTAAGGCCTGGGTGGGATTGTGTTCGGTGCAGACTCGATGGGCCGAAGGGCCTCTTTCTGCACTGTCGGGTTCTATGATTCTATTTATTGCTTATAGTTTCAGAGGTCACTTTTGTGATTGACAGATGAGAAGGTTATATGTAGTAGTAACAAAGAGCAGGAATGAAGAGCCCAAGGGAATGGGATATAATCTGATATCAAATATCTTCCAAAAGCACTATTTAAAAGGGTAAGACATGGCAGGTGAGCTTCAAGCCATGGTGTGCTCCTTGTGCTCCATGTGGGAGGCTGGTAACATTTCCAGTGCCCAGGGCCACCACATGTGCAAGAAGTGCCTCCAGCTGCAGCTTCATGTTTCAGAGCTGGAGCAACAGCTGGGGACATTGTGGAGCATACACAGGGCACAGAGTATTGTGGATAGCATGTATAAAGAGGTGGTCACTCCGCAGGCTCAGGATCTTCAGCGAGGAAGGGAATGGGTGACCACTGGAGCAAGAGGGCAGTGCAGGCTGTGCGGGAATCTCATGTGACTTTTCCCCTGCAAAACAGAAGAACTGTTTAGGATACTGTTGAGGGGAATGGCCTCTCGGGGGAAAATAGCAATAGGCAAATTTGTTGTATTATGGTTGGTCCTACTGCAGAGGGGAGGAGTAAAAACTGTGAGAATGCAATAGTTACAGGGGTCTCAACTGTACGGGGATAGATAAGCATTTCTCTGGCCGCAAATGAGACTCCAGTATAGTGTGTTCCCCTCTGATGTTAGGGTCAAGGCTGTCTCAGAGCTGCTGCAGGACATTCTGAAGGGGGAGTGTGAACAGCCAGTGATCGTGAACATGTTGGTACAAATGACACAGATAAAAACAGAGACGAGGTCTTAAAACAGAATATAGGGCACAAGGAAGCAAGCTGAAAAGTAAGGACATCAAAGGTAGCTATCTAAGAATTACCACCTGTGCCACGTGCTAGTGAGAGTAGGAACAGCAGGATAGATACATGGCTGAAAAGAAGGTGCGAGGGGATGAGTTTCAGATTCCCAGTGCATTGGGACTGATTCTAGGAGAGGTAGGACCTGTACGAACTGGACAGGTTACACCTGGGAAGGACCGGGGCTGATGTCCTCAGGTGGAGGGGGGAGGGCTTGGGGTGAGGGGTTGGGGCATACTTTCCTCGATGTCTGGGGAGGGTTTAAACTAAGATGGTGAGGGGGTGGGATGTGGGTGGTAATCTACTTAAGGATTCTGAGTAACAGGTTTCAAGAGAAAGAGGAAAAGATATCAAGGAGAATTGGAAAAGTGATAGGTAGAGAAATAAAGGGCCAGAGTCAGATAAGGACACAGTAAAAAATGCAGGAACAGAAGAAGAAATGTTGAAAGTGCTCATCTTAAAGTTTTCTACCTGAATGCATTCAAAACAAACAGGATGACTTAGTCGCACAGATAGATGTCAAGGGGAATGATATCGTTTGCGTTGCAGAGATGTGGCTCCAAAGTGACCGAAGAGGGGAACTAAACATTGAGGGCTATTCAACGTTTAGGAGGGACTGACAAAAAGGGAAAGATGGTGGAGTTGCATTGTTGATTAAGGAACATATTGATGCGATATTGAGGATAGATATTAGCATAGGTGATGTGGGTTGGTTGGGTTAAGAAACACCTACAGGCAAAAACATTGGTACACAAACCACCAAACTGCAGTGGTAATGTTGGGAAAAGTATTAGACAGGAAATCAGAGATGCATGTGTTAAAGGAACATCTGTGATTATGGGTGACTTTAACCTGCATATAGATTGGGAGAGTCAAATTAGTCACAGTACAATAGGAGTTTCTGGAGTGCATACAGGCTAGTTTTCTGGAGCAATATGTTGATGAACTAACAAGGGAACAGGCATCTTGGACTGTTCAGTGAGAAACGATTAGTTGGCAATCTAGCTGTGAGAGAACCACTGGGGATGAGTGACCATAATATGGGAGAATTCTTTGTCAAGGTGGACAAGGTTGAGTCTGAGACCAGGGGCCTGAATCTCAAGAAAGGTAACTATGATGGTATGAGGCATGAATTGACCATGATGGATTGGGAAACATTACTGAAAGGAAAGGCAGTGGATAAGGAATGGCAGGCATTGAAAGAACGGATAGGTGAACTCCAGAAGTTATTTATTCCTGTTTAGCACAAGAGTGGTAAGGGAATTGTGGTCAAATCATGGCTGACAAGGGAAATTGGAGATAGTATCAGATTCAAGGAAGAAGCATTCAAATTGGCATGAGAAACAAATAGATCTGGAGGATTAAAATTCAGTAAAGGGGGAATGAGGGATTGATTGAGAAGGGAAAAATAGAGGGGACGATTCTCCCATCCGGATATACATGTTTTTGGCACATTGGGATGGGAGAATTGTGTGTTATACATTTTGTGGGATTTGTACGTGCGTTTCCGATGCGTGCGCTTCTCCCACAGCCAGAGAACAGACGCAGTTGGGACTGTGCAGGAAACCAGTGGGAAGAGAGGTAAGTGATTTAAATCTTTTTCAAATGTATTTTAACTGTGATTATTGAACAGGCATGGAATTCTCTGGGCCTGATAGCATCTCCCATTCCACCAGGAGTATTTCAGTCCGCCGGGGTTTACAGTAACTCCCTACTTGCGGGGAACTAGCGGGAGACCCCCGCTGGAGTGAAGGGCGGACAATAGGATCCCCAGGGGGAAGGGTGGTGGGGGGCACAATAATGGATCCATTGGTGGTCACGTTGAACCTCTGCCCCCTTGTATTTGACACTTCCACCCTTGGAAAAAGCCCCTGACTATCCACCCTGTTGATGCCTCAACCCTCTGAGAATTCTTGTATCCCTCCAAGTCTGGCATCTGTCACATCCATCACTAATACAGGTCATGCCTTCAATCAACTGGGTTCTATGTTCTGAAATTCCTCCTGTAAACCCCTTCACCAAGATTATCCTTGCAACCTACTTGTTTCGATAAGCTTTCAGTGACCCCTCCGCAGTGCCCAAGGGGCAAAATACCCATGCCCACGGAGCAGCTTTGCAATGCCCACTGGGCAGTGGGCCATGCCAAGGTGGCTGGGCCCAAGGGGCAAGGGGGCAGGGCCAAAGAGGCAAGGGGCAGGTCTGAGTTGGCAATGCAAAGAGGCAGAGCTTTTTGTGGGCAGGGCCAAGAGGACAATCTGTGGTGGTGATGAGTCCCCCTGCTACTCTGCATTGGGATCGGTCGGGACTGGAGGGAGGCCAGCGATTGGGACAGGTTGGGGAGGGTGGTCTGCCGAGGGGGCTCTGCCTTCCAGGGAGGAAAGGGTCAGCAGGCACGTATCTACTGGGGTGGGGGGGATTTGCTACTGCTGGGGAAGGAGGGGGACAGGATATCAGGGTGCTCTGGGATGGGTGATTGGGCCATGGGAGGTGGAGGGCAGCAGGGCGAGGGTCCCGGGCTGGCCAGTGATCGAGCTGGCCAGCAAACAGGAGACTGACAGATCGGAGTCACTGCACATGCTCAGGGTTCTGGAACTGTCAAACTCCGGTGTGAATAGGCCCCACCCTCTGGGTTTTTAATCAGATTCACAACTGGGACCTCTGCACTGCAGAGTGCGGGGATTCGGGTCTGAAGCTGAACTGAGAAAAACAGTTGGGATTTACACCAGTTTTCTTGCCAATTCAGCACTCTGGGGAGAATCGCCTCCAGAATGTGAAAATAAGTTGGCAGGCTACATAAAAACTGACTGTAGAAGTTTCTATTGGTGTGTAAAGAGAAAAAGATTGACAAAAATGCATATAGGCTCCTTCGAGTCAGAAACAGGAGAATTCATAATGGGGAACAAAGAAATGGCCAAGGAACCTAATTCATACTTTGCTTCTGTCTTCACAAAGGAAGATATGAATAATGTACCATAAGTTCTGAGAGGAACAAGTTTTAGTGAGGAGCTGAAGGAAATCAGCATTACTCGAGAAATGGTTTTGGGGAAATTGATGGGATTAGAGGTGGAAAAAAATCTCCAGGTTTTGATAATCTTCATCCCGGAGTTCTTAACGAAGTGACCCTGGAAATAATGGATCCATTGGTGGTCATTTCTGGACTGGTTCCTACAGATTGGAGGGTAACTAATCTAAGCCTGCTAGTCAAAAAGGAAGATAGAGAGAAAACAGGGAACGATAGACCAGTAAGCCTGACGTCAGTACTAGGGAAGTTGCTAGAGTCTTTTATCAAGGATTTCATAACTCATCATTTAGAAGGCAGTGGTATAATCAGACAAAGTCAGCATGGATTTATAAAGGGGAAATCATGCTTGATGAATCTATTGGGATTCTTTGAGCAAGTGACGAGTAGAGTTAACTGAGGAGAACCAGTGGATGTGGTTTATTTAGACTTCCAGAAGGTCTTCAACAAGGTCTCACACAGCAGACTACTATATGTAAAGTTAAAGTGCATGGGGTTACGGGCAGTGTCTTGAGATGGATAGGAAGCTGGTTATCAGATAGGAAACAAAGGGTTGTATAAATGGGGATTTTTGCAATTGGCAGTCAGTGACTAATGGGGTCCACCATCACACGAGACATGACCTTTCTGTAAACTCATTCCCCAATCCAAACTCTCATTTAACATCTGTACATTTTTGCTGACTCACTATCATCGTCTCCACCCGCTGCGCTGCCAGTGGTATCCATTGATGTTTGATTGCTGTCCATCATCGAACTCAAAGCACCAAACGTCGGGCGAGCTGTGTCTTCAGCTGTGAAAAGAGATGTTTTCTTTCAACAATTAAACTGGTAGACACACATCAGAAAAACCTTAGTGCAGCGATGTACTTTGGCAGGAGAAAAAAATTGGCAGGAACAAATTAAAGGAAAACATTTTAAAAGGGGTGCAGAAGCAGTGGGACATGGCGTATATGTCTATAAATCATTGAAGGAGACAGGGCAGGTTGAGAAAGTAGTTAGTAAGACAGATGGGATCGTGGGATTTACAAACAGAAGCAGAATCTTATAGTGAAACAAATTAGTGAGCACGCACAGGACCTATGGGAGAGACCTCATCCAGAGTGAGATGCAGCCAGAGTCAGGGGGAGGATATCGGGAATTTGGAGCAGAGGAAAGAGGTGCTTCCTGCTTTTCTCCTCATTTTCTAACTGACACAAGGAAACAGAGGATTGATAAGTAGTAAGGTCAGATAAGTATTTAATAATTTATCACTTATAGTTTCAGAGGTTGCTTTTATGATTGACAGATGAGAAGGTAGCAGGAATGAAGAGCCCAAGGGAATTGGATATAATCTGATATCAAATATCTTCCAAAAGCACTATTTAAAAGGGTAAGACATGGCAGGTGAGCTTCAAGCCATGGTGTGCTCCTTGTGCTCCATGTGGGAGGCTGGTAACATTTCTAGTGCCCAGGACCACCACATGTGCAGGAAGTGCCTCCAGCTGCAGCTTCATGTTTCAGAGCTGGAGTGACAGCTGGGGACATTGTGGAGCATACACAGGGCACAGAGTATTGTGGATAGCATGTATAAAGAGGTGGTCACTCCGCAGGCTCAGGATCTTCAGCGAGGAAGGGAGTGGGTGACCACTGGAGCAAGAGGGCAGTGCAGGCTGTGCGGGAATCTCATGTGACTTTTCCCCTGCAAAACAGAAGAACTGTTTAGGATACTGTTGAGGGGAATGGCCTCTCGGGGGAAAATAGCAATAGGCAAATTTGTTGTATTATGGTTGGTCCTACTGCAGAGGGGAGGAGTAAAAACTGTGAGAATGCAATAGTTACAGGGGTCTCAGCTGTACAGGGATAGATAAGCATTTCTCTGGCCGCAAATGAGACTCCAGTATAGTGTGTTCCCCTCTGATGTTAGGGTCAAGGCTGTTCAGAGCTGCTGCAGGACATTCTGAAGGGGGAGTGTGAACAGCCAGTGATCGTGAACATGTTGGTACAAATGACACAGATAAAAACAGAGACGAGGTCCTAAAACAGAATATAGGGCACAAGGAAGCAAGCTGAAAAGTAAGGACATCAAAGATAGCTATCTAAGAATTACCACCTGTGCCACGTGCTAGTGAGAGTAGGAACAGCAGGATAGATACATGGCTGAAAAGAAGGTGCGAGGGGATGAGTTTCAGATTCCCAGTGCATTGGGACTGATTCTAGGAGAGGTAGAACCTGTACGAACTGGACAGGTTACACCTGGGAAGGACCGGGGCTGATGTCCTCGGGTGGAAGGGGGCTCGGGGTGTTGGGGGGGGGGTGCTGGTGGGCATACTTTCCTCGATCTCTGGGGAGGGTTTAAAGTAAAGCAGATTATGGATAGGTGTGGAGGTCACAGGGTAGTTATCATGGGTGACTTTAACTTTCCAAATATTGATTGGAACCTTTATAGGTCGAATAGTTCGGATGGGACACTTTTTGTACAGAGCGTGCAGGAAAGTTTCCTGACACAATATGTGGATAAACGGACAAGAGGTGGGGCCACATTAGACTTGGTACTGGGTAATGAACTGGGCAAAGTGTTAGATTTGTTTGTGGGAGAGAACTTTGGAGATAGTGACCACAATTCGGTATCCTTCATTATTGCAATGGAGAGGGATAGGGTCACACGGCAGGGCAAGGTTTATAATTGGGGGAAGGGTAATTATGATGGGATTAGGCAAGAATTAGGGAGCATAAGATGGGAACAGAAACTGTCAGGTAAGGGCACAAACGAAAAGTGGAGCTTGTTCAAGGAACAAATACTGTGTGTCTTTGATAGGTATGTCCCTGTCAGGCAGGGAGGAAATGGCCGAGTGAGGGAACCATGGTTCACAAAGGAGGTTGAATGTCTTGTTAAGAGGAAAAAGTGTATGTGAGGATGAAAAAACAAGGTTCAGTTGAGGCTTGCAAGGTAGCTAGGAATGAGTTAAAAAAGGGCTTGGGAGAGCTAGGAGAGGGCATGAGAAGTCCTTGGTGGGTCGGATAAAGGAAAACCCCAAGGCTTTTTACTCTTACGTGAGAAATAAAAGAATGATCAGGATGAGGTTAGGGCCAGTCAAGGATAGTAGTGGGAAATTGTGCATAGAGTCAGAGGAGATAGGTAAGGCATTGAATGCATACTTTTCTTCAGTGTTCACTAAGGAGAGGGGCCATGTTTTTGTGGAGGACTGCATGATGTAGGTTGATAGGATTGAGGAGGTAGATGTTCTGGCATTGCCCAATGCCCCGTGGGCATTTCAAAGTTGCTCCCTGGGCATGGGTATTTTGCCCCTTGGGCACTGCCAAGGTGCCCATGCCCAGGGGGCACCAGACCCCCCACCAACCTTCCCCCGGGTATCCTATTGTCCCCCCATCACTCCAGTGGGGGGCTCCCGCTAGTTCCCCGCAAGTAGGGTGGCTGAGCCCAAGGGGCAAGGAGGCAGGTCTGAGTTGGCAATGCAAAGAGGCAGAGCTTTTTGTGGGCAGGGCCAAGAGGACAATCTGTGGTGGTGATGAGTCCCCCTGCTACTCTGCATTGGGATCGGTCGGGACTGGAGGGAGGCCAGCGATCGGGACAGGTTGGGGAGGGTGGTCTGCCGAGGGGGCTCTGCCTTCCAGGGAGGAAAGGGTCAGCAGGCACGTATCTACTGGGGTGGGGGGGATTTGCTACTGCTGGGGAAGGAGGGGGACAGGATATCAGGGTGCTCTGGGATGGGTGATTGGGCCATGGGAGGTGGAGGGCAGCAGGGCGAGGGTCCCGGGCTGGCCAGTGATCGAGCTGGCCAGCAAACAGGAGACTGACAGATCGGAGTCACTGCACATGCTCAGGGTTCTGGAACTGTCAAACTCCGGTGTGAATAGGCCCCACCCTCTGGGTTTTTAATCAGATTCACAACTGGGACCTCTGCATTGCAGAGTGCGGGGATTCGGGTCTGAAGCTGAACTGAGAAAAACAGTTGGGATTTACACCAGTTTTCTTGCCAATTCAGCACTCTGGGGAGAATCGCCTCCAGAATGTGAAAATAAGTTGGCAGGCTACATAAAAACTGACTGTAGAAGTTTCTATTGGTGTGTAAAGAGAAAAAGATTGACAAAAATGCATATAGGCTCCTTCGAGTCAGAAACAGGAGAATTCATAATGGGGAACAAAGAAATGGCCAAGGAACCTAATTCATACTTTGCTTCTGTCTTCACAAAGGAAGATATGAATAATGTACCATAAGTTCTGAGAGGAACAAGTTTTAGTGAGGAGCTGAAGGAAATCAGCATTACTCGAGAAATGGTTTTGGGGAAATTGATGGGATTAGAGGTGGAAAAAAATCTCCAGGTTTTGATAATCTTCATCCCGGAGTTCTTAAGGAAGTGACCCTGGAAATAATGGATCCATTGGTGGTCATTTCTGGACTGGTTCCTACAGATTGGAGGGTAACTAATCTAAGCCTGCTAGTCAAAAAGGAAGGTAGAGAGAAAACAGGGAACGATAGACCAGTAAGCCTGACGTCAGTACTGGGGAAGTTGCTAGAGTCTTTTATCAAGGATTTCATAACTCATCATTTAGAAGGCAGTGGTATAATCAGACAAAGTCAGCATGGATTTATAAAGGGGAAATCATGCTTGATGAATCTATTGGGATTCTTTGAGCAAGTGACGAGTAGAGTTAACTGAGGAGAACCAGTGGATGTGGTTTATTTAGACTTCCAGAAGGTCTTCAACAAGGTCTCACACAGCAGACTACTATATGTAAAGTTAAAGTGCATGGGGTTACGGGCAGTGTCTTGAGATGGATAGGAAGCTGGTTATCAAATAGGAAACAAAGGGTTGTATAAATGGGGATTTTTGCAATTGGCAGTCAGTGACTAATGGGGTCCACCATCACACGAGACATGACCTTTCTGTAAACTCATTCCCCAATCCATACTCTCATTTAACATCTGTACATTTTTGCTGACTCACTATCATCGTCTCCACCCGCTGCGCTGCCGGTGGTATCCATTGATGTTTGATTGCTGTCCATCATCAAACGCAAAGCACCAAACGTCGGGCAAGCTGTGTCTTCAGCTGTGAAAAGAGATGTTTTCTTTCAACAATTAAACTGGTAGACACACATCAGAAAAACCTTAGTGCAGCGATGTACTTTGGCAGGAGAAAAAAATTGGCAGGAACAAATTAAAGGAAAACATTTTAAAAGGGGTGCAGAAGCAGTGGGACATGGCGTATATGTCTATAAATCATTGAAGGAGACAGGGCAGGTTGAGAAAGTAGTTAGTAAGACACTTTGGAGCATACACAGGGCAGACAGTATTGTGGATCACACATATAGAGAGGTGGTCACACCGTCGGTTCAGAATCCTCAGGGAGGAAGGGAAGGGGTGACCACCAGACGGAGCAAGAGGGCTGTGCAGACTGTGCAGAAATCCTCTGTGACTATTCTCCTGCAAAACAGATACTGTTAAGGTGAGTGACCTCTCAGGGGTAAACAGTAATAACCAAATCTATTGCATTACGATTGGTTCTTCTGCAGAGGGGAGGAGTAAAAGCTGTGAGAATGCAATAGTTATCGGCGATTCAATTGTAAAGTGCTAGGTAAACATTTCTCTGGTCACAAATGAGGCTCCAGGATAATATGTTGCCTCCCTGATGTTAGGGTCAAGGATTTCTCAGAACGGCTGCAGGACATTCTGAAGGGGGAGGGTGAACAGCCAGTGGTTGTAGTACACATTGATACAAATGATACAGGTAATAAAGGGCTGTGGTCCTAAAAGCAAAATATAGGGAGCTAGGAAGCAAGCTGAAAAGTAGGGACTTCAAAGTTAGTTATTTCAGGATTACTACCTGTGCATGTGCTAGTCAGAGTAGAAAGAGCAGGACACTAGGATAGATACGTGGCTGAAAAGGTGTGAAGGGAAGAATTTCAGGTTCTTGGGGCATTGGGACTGGTTCTGGGAGAGGTGGAACCTGAATGAACTGGATGGGTTACACCTGGGAAGGACCGGAGCTGATGACCTTGGGCCGGGGGGTGTTGGGAGTGACTTACTTTCCTCAATGGCTGGGGAGGGTTTAAACTGAGATGGGCAGAGCGGGGGGAACCTTTTTAAGGATTCCAAACAGCAGAAGTCAAGAGAAAGAGGAAAAGGCAGCAAAGAGAATTGGGAAAGTGATAGGCAGAGAAATCAAGGGCCCGAGTCAGATAGTAAAAAATACAGGTACAGAACAAGAAACGTTGAAAGTGCTCTACCTGAATTCTGGGAGCATTCGAAACAAAATGGATGAATTAGTTGCACAGGTAGATGTAAAGGGGGATGATATCATTGGCATTGTAGAATGTAACTCCAAGGTGACCAAGGAGAGGAACTAAACATTGAGGACTATTCAGTGTTTAAGAGGGACAGAGAAAGGAAAAGATGGTGGAGTTGTATTGTTGATTAAAGAAGATATTGATACAATATTGAGGAAAAATATGAGCACAACATGTTGTGGAATCTGTATGGGTTGAGTTAAGAAGCATGGTCAAAACGGTTAAAAAAGCATTTGTGGGGTTGGCATACAGATCACCAAACTGTAGTGGTATTGCTGGGAAAAGCAGTAGACAGGAAATCAGAAACACATGTGTTGAAGGAAGATCTGTGATTTTGGGTGGTTGCTACAGATTGCAGGGTAGTTAATGTAAGCCCACTATTCAAGAAGGGGGGGTTGAGAGAAATCACGGAACTATAGACCAGTGAGCCTAACGTTGGTAATGGAGAAATTGCTGGAGTCCGTTATAAGGATTTCATAACTTAGCATTTGGAAGGCAGTGGTATAATCAGACAAAGTCAGCATGGATTTATAAATCACGATTTACCAATCTACTGGAATTCTTTGAAGATGTAACTAGTGGAGCTGACCAAGGAGAAACGGTGGGCATGGTTTATTTAGACTTTCAGAAGGTTTTTGACAAGAACATAAGAAATAGGAGCAGGAGTAGGCCATCTAGCCCTTCGAGCCTGCCCCGCCATTCAATAAGATCATGGCTGATCTGAAGTCAATCAGTTCCACTTCCCTGCTTTCTCCCCATAACCCTTAATCCCCTTGTCTATCAAAAACCTATCTACCCGTGTCTTAAATATATTTAGCGAGGTAGCCTCCACCACTTCAACGGGCAGAGAATTCCAGAGATTCACCACCCTTTGAGTGAAGAAGTTCCTCCTCAACTCTGATCTAAACTGCCCCCCCCTTATCTTGAGGCTGTGCCCTCTAGTCCTGCTGTCCTTTCTAAGCAGGAAGAATCTCTCTACCAAGGTCTCACACAGCAGACTACTATATAAAGTTAAAGTGCATGGGGTTACAGGCAGTGTTCTGGAGATGGATAGAAAGCTGGTGAGCATGTAGGAAGCAAAGAGTTGGCATAAATGGGGATTTTTCCAATGGACAGTCAGTGACGAGTGGGGTTCTGCAGGGGTCTGGACCCCAACTGTTCAGATGATATATTAATGGTTTGAAAGAAGAAACTAAGCGTATTGTGGTTGATTCTCGCAGTACTCTTTTGTAGCGCAGCGGGCCTCAAGCGGAGGTGTTTAGTGGGCTTCCTGCTGGGTGCCACATCCTCCATGAATCTGCAGCCACCAGATTTCCATTACATTAATGGGCCTGGGACTGAAGTCTTCAGGCTCGCTACAGTCTCCCCTCCTCCCGCCAGGAGCGTTTCACTCCAAGCAGGATTTATAACAGCTCCACACTGGTGTGGAGTTGGTGGTCCGACCATGCTGGAGTGAAGGAGGGCCACCGAGGCCCCCCCCCCACCAAGAGGTCAGAGTAAGGGGTGGTGTGAGCTTGGCAATGCCAAACTGGCTCCCAGCACTGCCCAAGGGGAAAACTGACAATGTCCAAGAGATCATCTTGGTACTGCCCACTGGGCATCGGGTAGTGCCAAGGAGGTGGACCCTAATGGGAGCAGGGGCTATAGGGGCAAAACCTCTAGGGTGGGGAGGTCTGTGGGGGTGGAGGGCTCCTCTGCCACTCTGTACTTGGCAGTGACAGACAGAGAGAGAGAGGCCAGTGATCAAAGGCTAGCCCACCATATTGGTGGAGGTGGGAGGGCGGGGGGGACGGCGGTGGTGGTGGTGGTGGTTGGCGGGGTTTGGGCTACTGGGGTGGGGACAGGGCTGCTGGGTTGTGGGGGGTTTGGGGCTGCTGGTGGGATGGGGGATCAGGATTGCCCGGGAAAGGGGGGAGGGATGATTTTAGGTGAGCCTGGGGTGGATGGATGAGCAAGGCTGGTCCAGAGATATCGAGGCGGGGGGGGAACAACGGTCAGGCTGTGTGGTTCGGGGAGGGGTGGGGGGGTTGGGGGGCAGCAATGCGGGAGTCACCAGGCTGGCTAACAATTGGGAGGCTGGCAGTGCGAGCCACAGTGAATGCGCTATGCTGCTGGCTAATCCAGCGGGAATAGGCCCCAACCCCCCGATTTTTACCGTGAGGACTCTCTGTGATGCAGAGTGTGGGAGATTGATTTAAAAATCCTGCTGAAAAACCCAGCGGGAATTATCCCAGTTCTTATGTGAATTTTGGGGAAAATCTCACTCATTATCACCAAATTTGCAGATGATACAAAGTTGGGTGGGAGGATGAGTGTGAGGAAGATGCAGAGATGCTTCAGCATGATTTGGACAGACTGAGTGTATGGGCATCTGCATGGCAGATACAGTATAATGTGGATCAATATGAGGTTATCCACTTTGGTAGCAATAATAGGAAGACAGATTATTATGATTTGAATGGGTGTAAATTGAGAGACGTATGAGTACATTGATGTCCTCGTGCATTAGTCACTGAAAGTAAGTGTGCAGGTACAGCAGGCAGTAAAGGCGGCAAATGGTATGTTGGCCTTCATAGTGAGAGGATTTGAGTCTAGGGATAGAGATGTTTTGCTGCAATTGTATAGGACATTGGTGAGGCCACACCTGGAGTATTGTGTGCAGTTTTGCTGTCCTTATCTGAGGAAGGGTGTCCTTGCTATAGAGGGAACACAGCGAAGGTTTACCAGGCTGATTCCTGGGATGGCAGGTCTGTCACGACAGGAGAGACTAAGTCAGTTAGGATTATATTCATTGGAGTTTAGAAGAGTGAGAGAGGACCTCATATAAAACTTATAAAATTCTAACAGGATTAGACAGGGTAGATTCAGAAAGAATGTTCCCACTCGTGGGGGAGTCCAGAACTAAGGGTCCTTGGTTTTCAGAACTGAGGCGAGGAGAAATTTCTTCACCAGAGGGTGGTGAATGTTTGGAATTCACTCCCACAGAATATGGTTGAGGCAAAAACGCTGTGCACTTTCGGGAAATTGGAGATAGCTCCTGAGGTTCATGGGATGGCGGGGGGGGGAGCGAGGATCAGGATATTGATCTTGCTGATCAGGCGTGATCATAATGAATGTGTAGCAGGCTCGAAGGGTCGAATTGCCTACTCCTGCTTCTAGTTTCTATATTTCTGCATGTTTTTAATTGTTTAACATTAATACTGCAGCAGACTCACTGTCTGTATCATCAACCGAAGTCAAGTCACCGAATGTTGTGTCAGTTGTACCCAGAGACACTGAATCCACTGGGAAAAAAGAAATAGGAAAAGTTCTCAATCAACATTTATACATTTATCTAATCCAACGGTTGATCCTGCAGAATGTTGGCACAAGTATTCTATTCGTGTCAGAATAATCCCAACATTTCCAACAAGCAGCAAGCTTATCCAAATTAATTAAACACGTGTTCAGGATCTGTCATAGAATCATAGAATCCTACAGTGCAGGAGGAGGCCATTCGGCCCACTGAATCTACACCAACCTTGCCCCTTTGTATCCTTTTGTATCTCTCCCTTCTCACATTGTAGTGTTTTCTGTACCATTGGTAACTGCTCAGAAACTGTGCATGTGCACATACATCAAAACTTGGATTAATTGATACCTGGTAAGTAACATTCAAGCCACAAAAGGACCGTCAATGATCACCTCCAACTAGACTGAATCTAACCATTTCTCATTGACATTTAATGCCATTTCGCTGAATCCCCAAGCATTAACATATTCAGGGTTACCACTGACTGGAAACTGAATGGGACCAGATATGTAAATCCTGAATCTACATGGAACGTAATGCTTACAAACTCACTCCTGACTCCCCAAAGCCTGTTCACCATCTATTGTGCACAGGACAGGGGTGTGTTGGAATACTCTCCACTTGCCTGGATGATTCCAGCTCAGGAGGGCTTGGGTTGTCCAGGCTTGTATTCACAGACGTTTAGAAGGATGAGAGGGATTCTTATCAAAACATATAAAATTCTGATAGGGCTAGACAGACTGGATACAGGGATGTTGTTTCCTGTGGTTGGGTTGTCTAGAACAAGGTGTCACTGTCCCAGGATACACAATTTAGAACTAAGAAGAGGAGAAATTTCTTAATTCAGGAAACTGAATGCAACAAGATCTGGACAATATCGAAGCTCGTGTTGGCAAGTGACAAGTAATATTCACACCACAAAAATGCCAGGCAATGACCATCACCAATAAGAGACACTCTAACCACCACCCCTTGACATTCATAGTTAACTTATGAAGAGAGATTGAATAGACTGGGTCTGTACTCGTTGGAGTTTAGAAGGATGAGGGGGGATCTTATAGAGACTTACAAGATAATGAAGAGGCTAGATAGGGTAGAGGTAGAGAGGTTCTTCCCACTTAGAAAGGAAACCAGAACTAGAGGGCACAGCCTCAAGGGGGGTGCCGTTTAGATCAGAGTTGAGGAGAAATTTCTTCACTCAAAGGGTGGTGAGTCTCTGGAATTCTCTGCCCACTGAAGTGGTGGAGGCTACCTCGTTGAATATATTTAAGTCACGGGTAGATAGGTTTCTGATAGACAAGGGAATTAAAGGTTATGGGGAGAAAGCGGGAATGTGGAACTGATCCACTTCAGATCAGCCATGATCTTATTGAATGGTGGGGCAGGTCCGAAGGGCTAGATGGCCTACTCCTGCTCCTATTTCTTATGGGAAATGAGATTGTTTTGGCAGAAAGGCAAAGGAGAATCCAAAGAGCTTCTACAAATACATAAAGGGCAATCGGGTAACTGGGGAGAGAGTAAGGCCACTTAAGGATCAACATGTCATCTATGTGTGGATCCACAAGAGATGGGTGAGATCCTAAATGAATATTCCTCATCAGTATTTACTGTTGAGAAAAAGTTAAAGTTGAAAATTTAAAATTAAAGTTTATTTATTAGACACAAGTAAGGCTTACATTAACACTGCAATGAAATTACTGTGAAAATCCCCTAATCGCCACAGTCTGATGCCTGTTTGGGTACACTGAGGGAGAATTTAGCATGGCCAATGTACTTAATCAGCACATCTTTCAGAAAAGCATGGATGTTAGGGAACTTGGAAAAATAAATAGTGATGTCTTGAGGATTTTACATATTACAGAGGAGGCGGTGCTGGAAGCCTTAAAACGCATCAAAGTAGATAAATCCCTGGGACCTGATGAACTGTATCCCAGGACATTGTGGAAGGCTAGGGAGATAATTGTGGGTTCGCTAGCAGAGATATTTGAATCATTGATAGTCACAGGTGAGGTGCCTGAAGATTGGAAGGTGACAAATGTTGTGCATTTGTTTAAGAAGGGCTACAGAGAAAAACCTGGGAACTACAGGTCAGTGAGCCTCACATCTGTAGTGGGTAAGCTGTTGGAAGGTATTTTGAAAGATGGGATTTACAGGCGTTTTAAAGATGCAAAGGCTGATTAGGAATAGTCAGCATGGCTTTGTGAGTGGAAAATCATGTCTCACAAAACTGACTGAGATTTTTGAAGGGGTAACCAAGAAGATAGATGAGGGCAGTGCAATTGATGTTGTCTACATGGTCTTTAGCAAGGCCTTTGACAAGATACCACATGATAGGTTGTTGCATGAGGTTAAATCTCACGGGATCCAAGGTGAGGTAGCCAAATCTTACAAAACTGGCTTGATGACAGAGGGTGGTTGTAGAGAGTTGTTTTTCAAACTGGAGGCCTGTGACCAGCGGTGTGCCTCAGGGATCAGTGCTGGGTGCACTGTTATTTGTCATTTATATTAATGATTTGGATGAGAATTTAGGAGGCATGGTAGATGACATAGAACATAGAACATAGAAAACTACAGCACAAACAGGCCCTTCGGCCCACAAGTTGCACCGATCATATCCATACCTACCAGGCCATAGAACTACCTATAACTCCAAATCCCATTAAGTCCCTGTACTCATCCAGAAGTCTTTTAAAAGACCCCAGCGAGTTCGCCTCCACCACCACTGATGGCAGCCGATTCCATTCACTCACCACCCTCTGAGTGAAAATCTTACCCCTGACATCTCCTCTGTACTTGCTCCTCACCACCTTAAACCTGTGTCCTCTCGTAGCAACCATTTCAGCCCTGGGAAATAGCCTCTGAGAATCCACCCTATCTATTCCTCTCAACATTTTATAAACCTCTATCAGGTTGCCTCTCAACCTTCGTCTCTCCAGGGAGAAGAGTCCCAGCTCCCTCAACCTATCTTCATAAGACATGCCTCCCAGTCCAGGCAACATCCTTGTAAATCTCCTCTGTACCCTTTCAATAGCTTCTATGTCCTTCCTATAGTGAGGCGACCAGAACTGCGCACAGTACTCCAAATGGGGTCTGACCAGGGTCTTATAAAGTTACCGAAATTGGTGGCATAGTGAACAGTGAAGAAGGTTATCCAGGATTGCAATGGGATCTTGATCAATTGAGCCAGTGGGCTGACGAATGGCAGATGGAATTTAATTTAGACAAATGCGAGGTGATGCATTTATGAATGCAAGGTGATACAGAACAAAGAGATCTTGAGATACAGGTTCATAGTTCCTTGAAAGTGGAGTCACAGGTGGACAGAGTGGTGAAGAAGGCATTCAGCATACTTGGATTCATTTGTCAGAACATTGAATACAGGAGTTGGGATGTCTTGTTGAAGACATCGGTAGGGCCACACTTGGAATACTGTGTACAGTTCTGGTCACCCTATTATAGAGGGGATATTATTAAACTAGACAGACTGCAGAAAATATTTACTAGGATACTACTGGGGCTTAATGGTTTGAGTTAGAAGGAGAAGCTGGATAGACTGGGACTTTTTCTCTGGAGCATAGGAGGCTTAGAGATGATCTTATAGATGTATTTAAAATAATGAGGGCATAGATCAGCTAGATGGTCAATATCTTTTCCCAAAGGTAGGAGAATCTAAAACTAGAGGGTATAGATTTAAGGTGAGAGGGGAGAGATACAAAAAGTGTCCAGAGGTGCAATTTTTTCACACAGAGGATGGTGAGTATCTGGAACAAGCTGCCAGAGGTAGTAGCGAGACGGGTACAATTTTGTCTTTTAAAAAGCGTTTAGATAGTTACATGGGTACGATGGGAATAGAGGAATATGGGCCAAATGCGGGCAATTGGGACTAGCTTGGGGTTAAAAAAGGGGGCAGCATGGACAAGATGGGCGAAGGGCTTGTTGTACCCGCTTGTTTCCATGCTGTAAACCTCTATGACTCTATGACATGATCATACTGAATGGAGGAGTAGGCTCAAAGGGCTGAACAATATACTCCCGCCCCTAAAATCTATGTTTCTACTTCCATGTTTCCACTCAAGAAGCTCAACACTATCAAAAACAAAGCAGGTTGTCAGATCATATCTAAATAGGTATTTATAATAATCGGCATAACCCCACTCAGCAACTGAAGCATTCGCTTGGTCAGCCCACAGGGGGCAGTAGCAGAATATGTACATTCCTTCACTGTCACTGAATCTAACCTTCTTTGAGAACAGAATCGTGGGGGTATCTCCATCCCATGGATATTGCAGTTCCAGAGATAGCTCAGCTAAACCTTTTCAAAGACAATGCTGGCCTTACCAATAATGAAGAAATTCATAAATTTGAGAGAGTTCAAATTCCACCAGGGCAGTTTTAGAATTTGAATTCAGTTTTTAAAAGGTTGAAATGAGTTAGAGCAGGTGATGGATGTGAGTGTGAGGGCACACTTTGGATCCAGTGATCATAATGCCATTAGTTTCAACCTGATCATGGATAAGGATAGACCTGGTCCTCTGGTTGAAGTTCTGAACTGGAAAAAGGCCAAATTTGATGAAATGAGAAGGGATCTGGGAAGTGTGGATTGGCACAGGCTGGTCTCTGGTAAGGATGGAAATGGAAAGTGGGAGGCCTTCAAAGGAGAAATTTTGAGAGTGCAGAGTTTGTATGTTCCTGTCAGGATTAAAGGCAAAGTGAATAGAGATAAGGAACCTTGGTTCTTGAGGGAGATTGTAACACTGATTAAGAGGAAGAGAGAGTTGTATGAAATGTACAGGCAGCAAGGAACAGATCAGATGCTTGAGGAGTATAAAAAGTGCAGGAAGCTACTTAACAGGGAAATCAGGAGGGCTAAAAGAAGACACGAAGTTGCTTTGGCAGACAGAGTGAAGGAAAATTCAAAGAGCTTCTATAAGTATGTTAGGAGCAAAAGGATAGTGAGGGATAAAATTGGTCCTCTTGAAGACCAGAGTGGTAGACTGTGTATGGAACTGAAAGAGATGGGGGAGATACTAAATGGGTTTTTTGCATCCGTATTTACTGAGGAAACAGACATGGAGTCTACGGAAATAGGGCAAACAGGTAGGGAGGTCATGGAACCTTTACAGATTAAAGAGGAGGTGGTGCTGGCTGTCTTGAGGCAAATCAGAGTGGATAAATCCCCAGGACCGGACAGGGTATTCCCACAGACCTTGAGGGAAACTAGTGTTGAACTTGCAGGGGCCCTGGCAGACATATTTAAAATGTCAGTATTCATGGGGGAGGTGCTAGATGATTGGAGGGTGGCTCATGTTGTTCCGTTGTTTAAAAAAAGTTCCAAAAGAAATCCGGGAAATTATAGGCCAGTAAGTTTGATGTCAGTGGTGGGCAAGTTACTGGAAGGTGTAATAAGGGATAGGATCTACAAATATTTGGATCGACAGGGACTTATTAGAGAGAGTCAACATGGCTTTGTGCGTGGTAGGTCATGACCAATTTATTAGAGTTTTTGAGGACGTTACCGGGACAATACACCCTAACCAGCACGTCTTTTAGACTGTGGGAGGAAACTGGAGCACCTGCAGGAAACTCACATGGGGAGAATGTGCAGACTCTGCACAGACAGTGACCCAAGCTGGGAATTGACCCGGGTCCCTGGTGCCGTGAGGCAGCAATGCTAACCACTGTGCCACCATGCCACCCACATGACTGAAGGCTGACACTGATGTGGTTGATTCTTAACTGGTATTTAGCTTCGCAAGCCAATGAGCGGTATCAAATTGTTACTGTGGACACCTCGAGATAACAGAAATGTTGACCCTGCTGGTTATACCAGAATGCTGAGTATGAAACATGAATGACTGTCTTATAACTTGTACTGACCACGGTTATAAATTGGATCAGGAACTGCTAATAACAATGGAGGCAGCACAATAATGACATGAGGGATTTTCACTACATCCCACATATTGCAGTGTGATATGACAGTTCCCCACAGCTAAACTCATTACTCATTCAGCAACATACTGTTGAGCATTAACATATTTGCAAACTTACAGAATCCACTGAAAGAATGAGCGCTAAGATCCATTGATGTATCTAAGGTTGGAAACGTGCTCGAGTCAGTTGAAGGGTCAGTTGCTGTGAAAAGGGAAGAAAAGTTCTTATTTAGCATTTATATGCGAATAAATCAAACTGCATTGATAATGGTCTGAGTGGACAGGTACAATCAGCTGGATGCTTTGGTGCCACATGTCAAATTTTTCATTAAACATCCAGCTTATTCAATTCTTTTTGATTCTTTTCCAGTCATTGAACCAAATAACAAATCAGCAATAGTATTAGATATAGATCATCACATTGATCCACTTGCCTCGATAAGTGCAGCTCCAAGAACACTGAAACAGTTTGAACATAACATAAGAACATAAGAAATAGGAGCAGGAGTAGGCCATCTAGCCCTTCGAGCCTGCCCCGCCATTCAATAAGATCATGGCTGATCTAAAGTGGATCAGTTCCACTTTCCCGCCCTCTCCCCATAACCCTTAATCCCCTCTCTTATCAAGAACCCATCAACCCGCTTCTTAAAAATATTTATCCAGGACAATCAGCTCCTTCCACAAACACTCAATCCTTCCAGCACTAACAAAAGTTATTGGTTTAAAGTTTATTTATTAGTCACAAATGAGGCAAGCATTCACACTGCAATGAAGTTACTGTGAAATTCCCCTAGTCTCCACAGTCCAGTGCCTGTTCAGGTCAATGCACCTAACCAGCACCTCTTTCAGACTGTGGGAGGAAACCGGAGCACCTGGAGGAAACCCACGCAGACATGGGGACAGCATGCAAACTCCACACAGACAGTGACCCAAACTGGGAATCAAACCCGGGACCCTGGTGCTGTGAAGCAGCAGTGCTCACCATTGTGTTACCATGCCGCCCAGAGTGGCAGTTGTGTGTACCATCTACAAGATGCACTGCAATAACTCACCAAGGTTCCTTAGATAGCAACTTCTAAACCCAAGACCATTACTATCTATAAGGACAGGAGCAGCAAATACCTGGGAATACCATCACCTGCAAATCCCCCTCCCAAACCACTCACCACCCTGACTTAAATCACCCTGATTTTAAAAAAATCGCTGTTCCTTCACTGTCTTTGGGTCCTAATCCAGGAACTCCCTCCCCCTAACAGCACTGCAGGTGCTGTTGCTTACACCTTGTGGACTGCAGTGGATCAAGAAGGCAGCTCACCACCATCATCTCAAGTGTAACTTGGGATGGGCAATAAACGTTGGGATGGCCAATGACATTCATACAGCGTAAAAAAAATTAAAAATGAAAACATTTGAACAGCACAGCAGTATCATGACTGTCAACATATTGTACACTGTGAAAAGTGACTAATAGCACAGATTGGGTGGAATTCTCCCATGAAGATGTCCTCAAAGTAAAGATGAAACTTTCTCTCTACAAAGACCATCACTCCTAACGATACTGATATGGACAGGTTGCAGACAGGTTAGTGAGACTGAAGTTAAATATGTTTGTCCCTCTTGTTGATTCCCTCACCATTGGTTGTAGACCCAGCCTAGTATCTATCTCCATGAAGGACAGAAATGCCATGAGAAATCTTAACTGTGTCACCAGTGTCAGTCCACCAAGACATGAGGCATTGCCTTTGAGTGAACTCAATGCTCATTGTGAAATACTTTGCTGAATGCCAGCACTATTGCAAACTCATGTTCACAGACATCAGAAGTACATAAGAACATAAGAAATAGGAGCAGGAGTAGGCCATCTAGCCCCTCGAGCCTGCCCCGCCATTCAATAAGATCATGGCTGATCTGAAGTGGATCAAATCCACTTTCCCGCTTTCTCCCCATAACCCTTAATTCCCTTGTCTATCAGAAGCCTATCCACCCGTGACTTAAATATATTTAGCGAGGCAGCCTCCACCACTTCAACGGGCAGACAATTCCAGAGATTCACCACCCTTTGAGTGAAGAAGTTCCTCCTCAACTCCGATCTAAACTGTCCCCCCCTCCCTTATCTTGAGGCTGCGCCCTCTAGACCTGCTATTCTTTCTAAGCGGGAAGAATCTCTCTACCTCTACTCTATCCATCCCCTTCATTATCTTATATGTCTCTATAAGATCCCCCCTCATCCTTCTAAACTCCAACGAGTACAGACCCAGTCTATTTAGTCTCTCTTCATAGGCTAACCCCCTCATCTCCGGTATCAGCCTAGTGAACCTCCTCTGCACTCCCTCCAAGGCCAAAATATCCTTGCGCAAGTGCGGCGACCAAAACTACACACAGTACTCCAGCTGTGGCCTCACCAGTACCCTGTACAGTTGCAGCAAGACCTCCCTGCTTTTATATTCTATCTCCCTCACTATAAAGGCCAGCATCCCATTCGCCTTCTTGATCACCTGCTGCACCTGCAGACTGGGTTTTTGCAATTCGTGCACAAGGACCCCCAGGTCCCTCTGCACCGTAGCATGCTGTAGTTTTTTGCCCTTTAAATAATAATCCCTCCTGCTATTATTTCTGCCAAAGTGGATAACCTCACACTTGCTAACATAGAACATAGAACGTTACAGCGCAGAACAGGCCCTTTGGCCCTCAATGTTGGGCCGACCAATTAAGAAAAAAGCAATGACCCTCTAACCTAAACCATTCCCTTTCCATCCATAAACCTATCCACGGATCTCTTAAACGCCCCCAAACTAGGCGCATTTACAACTGCAGCAGGCAGGGCATTCCAATCCCTCACCACCCTCTGGGTAAAGAACCTACCCCTGACATCCGTCCTATAACTACCACCCCTTAATTTAAAGCTATGTCCCCTCATGCTAGCTTTCTCCATCCGAGGAAAAAAGCTATCACTGTCCACCCTATCTAAACCTCTAATCATCTTGTACGTTTCAATAAGGTCTCCTCTTAGCCGCCTTCTTTCTAACAAAAACAACCTCAAATCCCTCAGTCTCTCCTCATAGGACCTTCCCTCCATACCAGGCAACATCCTGGTAAACCTCCTCTGCACCCTCTCCAATGCCTCCACATCTTTCTTATAATGTGGGGACCAGAACTGTACACAATACTCCAAGTGCGGCCGCACCAGAGTTGTGTACAGTTGCAACATGACGTTGCGGCTCCGAAATTCAATCCCCCTACCAATAAACGCCAAGACACCGTATGCCTTCCTAACAACCTTATCGACTTGATTCCCAACTTTCAGGGACCTATGCACATATACACCTGGATCCCTCTGTTTGGCAACACTATTCAGAGTCCTACCGTTAGCCCTGTACTCTACACATCTGTTATTCCTGCCAAAGTGAATTACCTCACACTTTTCTGCATTATACTCCATCTGCCAGGTCCTCGCCCACTTGCTCAGCCTGTCCAGATCCCTCTGCAGACTTTCCACACCCTCCACGCATTTGCTTTTCCACTCATCTTCGTGTCATCAGCAAATTTCGTTACCCTACATTCAGCCCCCTCCTCCAGATCATCTGTATAAATGGTAAATAGCTGAGGCCCCAGCACCGATGCCTGGGGCACTCCACTAGTCACCAACTGCCAATCAGAATAGCACCCATTGATGCCAACTCTCTGCTTCCTATTAGACAACCAATTCTCTATCCACGCTAACACCTTACCCCCCAACTCTGTGCACCCTAACCTTCTGTAGCAGCCTTTTGTGAGGTACCTTATCAAATGCCTTTTGGAAATCTAAAAACACCACATCCACCGGTTCCCCTCTGTCTACCGCACTAGTCACATCCTCATAGAAATCCAATAAATTCATCAAATACGACTTCTCCTTAACGAATCCGTGCTGTGTCTGCTCGATCAAACCATTCTTTTCTAGGTGCCTCGCTATTTCTTCTTTGATGACGGATTCTAGCATTTTTCCAATTACAGACGTTAAACTAACTGGCCTATAATTCCCTGCCTTTTGTCTGCTACCTTTTTTAAACAACAGCTTAATATTAGCTGTTTTCCAATCTTCCGGCACTTCCCCGGAGTCCAGTGAATTTTGGTAAATAATTACTAAGGCATCCACTATCACCTCTGCCATTTCTTTCAGAACCCTGGGATGCATTCCATCCGGTCCTGGGGACTTGTTTACCTTCAGTCCCATTAGTCTATCAAGCACTATCTCTCTAGTGACAGTAATCGCATTCAGGCCCTCATCTCCTACCATCCTTCTATCTTTAATATCCGGCAAAGTACTTGTGTCCTTCTCCGTGAAGTCCGAGGCAAAAAACTTATTTAAAGCCTCAGCCATTTCCTCATCGCCCACTGCTAAATCCCCCTTCTCGTCCTCCAAGGGTCCAACATTCACTCTAGCCAGTCCCTTCTTTTGTAAAAACTTCTACTGTCCTTTTTTATATTTAGTGATAGTTTAGCTTCATAGTCTATCCTTCCTTTCTTTATCACCTTCTTAGTCATTCTTTGTTGATTTTTAAATCTTTCCCAATCTTCTAATCGCCCACTATTTTTAGCCACTCTGAACACATCAGCTTTTAATTTAATACTCTCCTTTATTTTCTTCGATAACTACGGCTGGTTATCCCTTCTCCTACATTCCTTCTTTACCATCGGAATATATTTCTGCTGAGTACCGAGAAAGATCTCCTTAAAGATCCTCCACTGTTCCTCAGCCGACCTACCGCCCAGTCTGTGCCCCCAATCTACATTCACCAATTCTGCTCTCATCCTATCGTACTCCCCTCTGTTCAAACAGAGGACACAGGTTCGGGACCCTACTTTCTCATCCTCCATCTGCATCAGAAATTCAATCATACTATGATCGCTCGTCCCAAGAGGATCCCTCGCGAGAAGATCCCTAATTCTACCTGCCTTGTTACACAGCACCAGATTTGAGAGCTCGCTCCCTCGTAGGTTCCATCACACACTGTTCAAGGAAACTATTCCGACAGCATTCCAAGAACTCTTCCTCAAACCCACCACGTCCGACTCGGGTCATCCAATCAATATGCAGATTAAAATCCCCCATAATTATCGCTGTTCCATTTCTGCACGCATCATTTATTTGCTTGTTTACAGCCCGCCCCACCTCTAAGTTATTATTTGGGGGCCTATAGACCACACCCACCAGCGTCTTCCTCCCCTTACTATTCCTTATCTCCACCCACAACGATTCCACGTTCCGCTCTTTGGAGCCTATATCTTCCCTTACTACCGCCCTGATATTATCCTTAATTAACAGAGCTACCCCACCCCCTTTTTCCTCCTGTCCATCCTTCCTAAACACTTGATACCCCTGGACGTTTCAGCTCCCAGTCCCTGTTTCCGTAATGGCCACCAGATCATATCCATTTGTGCTGATCTGCGCCACCAGCTCATTCACTTTGTTCCGAATGCTTCGTGCATTCAGGTAAAGTGTCTTTATACCAGCCTTTATCTGGACCTTATTTATAGAAACATCTTTGATAGTATTTGATAGATCATCATTTTTGGTTGGAAAAGTTGGAAAAGCTGTAAAAAGAGAGAAGGAACAAAAAATCTCACTCAATATTTGTATGGTCACTTATCGAAATAATGGCATGTGGTCATCATCCAACAAGTGCAACAGGTATAATAGTAAATGAAGCAGGAAAATACCGCGGGTGCTGGAAATCAGAAATATAGAAAAGTCAGAGTGCCTGGAAACATTTGTGAAGACAGAAACAGAGATAGTGGAAAATTCACAATATATATTAATGATTTGGATGAGGGAACAAAACGTAACATCTCAAAGTTTGCAGATGATACCAAGTTGAGTGTGAGAGTAAACTGTGATGAGAATACAGAGATCCTTCAGAATGATCTGGACAGGTTGACTGAGTGGGCTAATTAATGGCAGATGCAGTACAATTTGGATAAATATTCACTTTGGAAGAAAAAACAAGAAGGCAGATTACTACCTGAACGGCTATAAGTTGGGAGAGGGGGGTGTGTAGCGGGATCTGGGTGTCTCTGTGCACCAGTCACTGAAGGTAAGCATGCAGGTGCAGCGGGCGGTAAAGAAGGCAAATGGTATGTTTGGCCCTTATTGCGAGAGGTTTCGAGTACAGGAGCAGGGATGTGTCGTTGTAATCATACAGGACCTTGGTGAGGCCTCATCTCAAATATCATATGAGTGGTGGTCACCTTTTCTGAGGAAGGGTGTTCTTGCTCTCGAGGGAGTGCAGCGAAGGTTTACCAGGCTGATTCTGAGAATGGCGGGACTGATGTATGGGGGAGAGATTGGCTAGGTTAGGATTGTTTTCACTGGAGTTCAGATGAATGAGAAGGGATCTGATAGAGATTTATAAAATTCTAACAGGACTAGACAGGGTAGATGCAGGGAGGATGTTCCCAATGGTGTGAGCGACAAGAACCAATGGTCATTGTCTGAGGATTCAAGGAGACCATTTAGGATGGAGAATGATAGGCAGGCTCAAAAGTTGGCACAAGGCTCCTTGAGTTATAAGTAGAGGCTGGATAGACTGGGACTTTTATCCTTGGAGCGTAGGATGCTTAGTAGTGACCTTATAGAGGTTTATAAAGTAATAAGAGGCGTAGAAAATGTAGATAGTCGACATCTTTTCCCAAAGGTAGGGGAGTCTAAAACTAGAGGGCATAGGTTTAAGATAAGAGGGGAGAGATACAAATGGCTTCAGAGGGACAATTTCACACAGAGGGTGTGGAGTAAACAGCCAAAGGTAGTAGTAGAGGTGGGAAGAATTTTGTCTTTTAAAAAGCATTTAGACAGTTACATGGGCAAAATGGATATGGAGGGATATGGGCCAAATGCAGGCAATTGGGATTAGCTTAGTGGTAAAAAGTAGAGTGGCACAGACATGTTGGGCTGAAGGGCTTTTTCCATGCTGTAAACCTCTATGACTCTAGCAAATCCTTGCCTCAAAAAGTATGTTGTATCAGAAAGGCGTAGTCAGACATCCAAGGTTGTGAAATTCCTGAACCAACGCTGATTTCAGAACAGAGTTCCAATTCTGCTATTTGTTTTATTTGGTTCATGGGATGTGCACGTCACTGCCTGGGCCAGCACTTATTGCCAATCCCCGAGGGAATTTAAGAGTTAATCACATTGCTGTGGAGCTGGGATCACAAATCGGTCAGATTAGATAAGGACAACAGAATTCCGTCCTTGAAGGACATTGTAAAGCAGATTGATTTTTACAGGAGTCAACAATGACTTCATAATCATCATGAGATTTTTAATTCCTGATTTTTAATGGGATCCAAATTTCACCATTTGCTATGGTGAATCTGAACCTGGATCCCTAAAGCATTACCCTGGATGTTTGGATTACTAGTCCAGTGACAACACCATTGTCTCCCCAGTCGATCTCCAGTAGGACACTTTACATCTATGAAACCTTATAAGGAAGCAACTTTACAAGATGAAGTACCTGATGTTAATGAAGAACAGACTACCCAGGATATTGCAGATAACACTCCAGAATGTTGTATCGTACCAAAATGAAATCAACACCCACCATAAAGACTCACGTATTTACAATATATATTTAATAATACTTGGTAGTGTAACCAATGTTCACAGTGGGTAACTATTAATGTTAATGATTAAAGTTTTTGATATACTGTTGAAGCCTGGTGCCCAGTGAGCAGTGCCAGGCTCACAGGCAGACGGTGTCAGTGTGCCAGACTGGCAGTGCCAGGCTAGCTCTGCCCAAGGGGTACCCTGCCTCCTCCTTGCCCGACTTTCTCAGGAAGCCTCAATGGCATCCGGTTCTACCAGCGTGGCCATCATGACTAGTCCCCATTGCTGGGGACCAGCTACGGTACTTGCCAGAGAGAATCTCTCCCAGCAAGGCCGCAAAAGCAAGTGAAACTGCATGATTGGTAGGAATAATGGTAGGAAGGACTATTACTTACGTGGCGAAAAACTGCAGCAGGCGACGGTGCAGAGGGACCTCGGGGTCCTTGTGCATGAGTCGCAAAAACCCAGCTTGCAGGTGCAGCAGGTGGTCAGGAAGGCGAATGGGATGCTGGCCTTCATAGCGAGGGGGATTGAATATAAAAGTAGGGAGGTCTTGCTGCGGCTGTATAGGGCACTGGTGAGGCCGCAGCTGGAGTACTGTGTGCAGTTTTGGGCGCCGCACCTGCGCAAAGATATTTTGGCCTTGGAGGGAGTGCAGAGGAGGTTTACTAGGCTGATACCGGAGTTGAGGGGGTTGAGCTATGAGGAGAGGCTGAATAAACTAGGCTTGTACTCGTTAGAGTTTAGAAGAATGAGGGGAGATCTCATTGAGATGTATAAGATGATGAATGGGATGGATAGGATAGAGGTGGAGAGACTCTTCCCGCTCAAAAAAGACAGTAGGACTAGGGGGCACAGCCTCAAGATAAAGGGGGGGCGGTTTAGAACGGAGTTGAGGAGGAACTTCTTCACTCAAAGGGTGGTGAATCTCTGGAATTCTCTGCCCGTTGAAGTGGTGGAGGCTGCCTCGCTAAATATTTTTAAGACGCGGGTTGATGGGTTTTTGATAAGAGAGGGGATTAAGGGTTATGGGGAGAGGGCGGGAAAGTGGAACTGAGCCACGACAGATCAGCCATGATCTTATTGAATGGCAGGGCAGGCTCGAAGGGCCAGATGGCCTACTCCTGCTCCTATTTCTTATGTTCTTATGATTGAGTCTCAGGCTCATTAATCCCATTCAAAATACATTGACATCTAATTTAAATAAATTATTCAGCCTCATGCCAGAAATGGGTGTGAGGCGGATCGCACCAGATATTCGGAGCCGGTCAGATCTTGAGAGGCAAGGAATCAGGCGTGATCCTGATTGCTTGGCTATTGGATGATCTTACCAGCTTGCCCCCACTCTCCCCAAATCTTTACCCCCTAGGTATTGATCTCTCCACCAAGGAGAAGTTACTTCCAATCTACTTTGTCAATGCCCTCATAATTTTATACATCAATTAAAATATATATGTGCTTTAGTCATTGAAGATGGCAGGGGGTGTTGAGAAAGTTATCAATAAATATATGGTTAATAGGGGCAATGAGTACAAGGAGATCAGACTGAACTTTATAAGAATTGAATTAGGTCTCATCTGGAGTACAGGACGCCATAGCTGAGAAAAAAATGTGAAGTAATTGGAGAGAATACAGAGGAGGTTCACAAGAATGATTCCAGGAATAAACAACTGTAGCTATCAAGGAATATGGAGAAATTGGAAACAGAGAAACATAGAAACTAGACACATTTCTCTACTAATGCTGATTTCCTTCGGCTCCTCACTAAAACTTGTTTCTCTCAGAACTTCTGGTACATTATTTGTGTCTTCCTTTGTAAAGATTGAAGCAAAGTACAAATTTAGTTCCTCAGCCATTTCTTTATTCCCCATTATGAATTCTCCCATTTCTGACGGTGAGGCGCTTACTTTTGTTTTTGTCAATCTTTTTCTCTTTACATACTTATAAAAAGTTCTACAATAAGTTTTTACGTCCTCTGCTAGCCTATTTTCATATTCTATTTTTACCTTCTTAATCAATCCCTTGATCCTCCTTTGTTGAATTTTAAACTGCTTCCAATCCTCAGGTCTATTGCTTTTTCTTGCCAATTTGTATGCTTCCTTTTTTAATCTAATATGATCTCTAATTTCCCTTGTATGCCATAGTTTGGCCATCATTCCTGTACCACTCGTGTAAAAAAGGAATACGCAATTTCTGCAGTTCACCTATTCATTCTTTCAATGATTACCATTGCCTGTCCACTGCCTTTCCTTTCAGTAATGTTTCCCAGTCCATCATGGTCAATTTATGCCTCATTCCATCTTAGTTAACTTTCTTGAGATTCAGGACCCTGGACCCAGAATCTCACTATCCACCTTGACAAAGAATTCTAGCATATTATGGTCACTCATCCCCAAGGGTTCTCTCACAGCTAGATTGCCAACTAATCGTTTCTCATTGCATAATACCCAGTCCAAGACGGCCTGCTCCTTTGTTGGTTCCTCAGTGCATTGGTCCAAGAAACATCCCATATGCACTCCAGAAATTCCTCTTCTATTGTACTGTGACTAATTTGACTCTCCCAATCTATATGCAGGTTAAAGTCACCCATAATCACAGATGTTCCTTTAACAGATACATCTCTGATTTCCTGTCTAATGCTTTTCCCAACATTGCCACTGCAGTTTGGTAGGCTGTATATCATCCTGACAAATATATTTTGTCCCTTTGTGTTCCTTACTAGACCCATACAGATTCCACATCATCTGCGCTAATATCTTTCCTCAATATACCATCAATATCTTCTTTAATCAACAATGCAACTCCACCATCTTTTCCTTTCTGTCTGTCCTTCTTGAACACTGAATAGCTCTCAATGTTTAATTTCCCTCCTTGGTCACCTTGGAGCCATGTTTCCGTAATGCCAATAATATCATACTCTTCCACATCTATCTGCAGAACTAATTCACCCGGTGTTTTCCCCTAGGATTTTGCAGAGTAGTGTTTGATGATGTTGATTGACAGGTAAGATTGTATGACAGAGTCGGTGGGGGGGAACAAGCTTTCACAGAGAACTGAAGGCAACCTGCTTTTTGGGATCTTTAGGAAGAGGTTGCTTTCTCTGTATCTCTTGCTCTGTCTGAAGTGGACACTGGAATTCATCAAAAACTAAACCTTTTTTCTCTGAGATTCTACTGCTTGGGAGTGGAGCTTTCTCTGGAGATTGCTGCATGAGAATTAGAAAACAAGTGTCTGTCAGAATCACTCTCCAGAGTTGTTGAAAGGCCAGAAATCTGGTACCTGTGTAAACATCTTTGGTCTCTGTGCTGGTTCTACAGAAGGGATTTATGTCAATGGGGGATATGGCTAAATTGGAACAATAGAGATAGCTAGCAGTTAAGAATTATACTTTGTTATGTTTAAGTATTTTAATCAGTAAAAGTTGTGCTAATTCTTTTTGTTATATTTTAACTGCGTTCTTAAGTAACGTTTGTTTTGAAAGAAGTTTCCTAGTGGGTCACTTGAATCATTCCTGGAATGAAACATCTTATCACAGAACATAGAACATTACAGCACAGTACAGGTCCTTCATCCCTCGATGTTGTGCCGAGCAATGTCCAATCCCAAGATCAAGCTATCCCCTCCCTGTAATCCTGGATTATAATTCCTCACACTAATATCAACATCAAATGTAAAAGTTGGGGTCTAGGCTAACTTCATGTAATGCCGTGAAGTTTCTGATCTGGTCCTTAACACTGAGGGTTCTGAATCTCTCTCTTTCTCCCTCAAAAGTCAGTGGAAGCAGAATCTTTCACTATTTTTAAGGCAGAGTTAGATAGATTCTTGACTAACAAGGGGGTAAAAGGTTACCATGGATAGGCAGGAATGTGGGGTCACATTCAGATAGCTTTGATTTATCATTATTATTGCCACATGTATTAATATAGTGAAAAGCATTGTTTCATGCGCTCTATATAGACAAAGCATACTGTTCATAGAGAAGGAAAGGAGAGGGTGCAGAATGTAGTATTACAGTCATAGCTAGGGAAAAGAGAAGGATCAATTTAATGTAATATAGGTCTATTCAACAATCTGATGGCAGCAGGGAACAAGCTGTTCTTGAGTCGGTTGGTATGTGACAGAAGAAGATTGAAGAGAGAATGTCCAGGGCGCATAGGGTCCTTAATTATGTTGGCTGCTTTGCTGAGGCAGTTGGAAGTGTAGACAGAGTCAATGGATGGGAGGCTGGTTTGCGTGATGGACTGAGCTACGTTCACAACCTTTTGTAGATAGCAATGATCTTAATGAAATCAGGCTCCGGGGGCTAAGTGGCCTACTCCTGCTTCTAATTTATATGTCCACATTAGTACTTTCCCTGACTCACTAACTGTGGCTCTAGCAACTGAGCAACTGCTAATATTCATTGTTGACTGATCATTATCCTGAGTTGGATGCAACATTGAGTTGTAATTGAGTCAGTTGGATCTGGAACTGTGAAATGAGAAGTTTACATTCAATATTAAATTTGGAATAGTTCCAAATGGTAAATTTTGGTAGAAAACATTATGAAAAACAATATAAGTTAAAGAATTAAATTCAAAACATGTGGCAAAAACATAGAGACTGTGCATACAGGTACATACATCATTGGTGGTGGCACGGACAGGCTGAAAAAGCAATAAGTTATATGGAACCCTGAGTTTTATTAACAGTAGCAGAGTCCTTCATTATGAAATATTGTATTTAATATAATTATCTGACTCGCTGTCAGTATCATCAGTCCTAATGAAAGGTCTATACATTGAATCAGTTGGATCCTTTGGAGTTCCTGAGACCAGGAAAGACATTCTCTTTCAACATTAGAACATGGAATGGGTAGACATGTGTTAAATAAAATTTAATGTAAATTGGGGACGTGTTTTGATAAGAAAAATTAGGAAAGATAATGGGGGCGATCTTATGAAAAAATTCAAAATGCTAAATAAGCGTGAAAGCGGGAGAGAATTGCGCCAATGTTTTGGGTGAGCTCCCAGTCACAACCGTAAGGCATTAGGAAAAAAAGAGCCCAGATGTGAGTCACGCCAGTAGGGGGTGGGCAGACCCTATTCCTGCCAGCAAGCCAGCTACTAAGCTCTAGGTGTGTTATTGTGCAGGTGTACTAATCTCCAATTGCATAGTGTACACGTCACTCCCTCCACCTCCCGGACATCGGTCTCCCTCCGCTCGAACTCCAAGCTGGTTGATCACCCACCCTGTCTCAATCACCATCTGGGCAAATCAGCCACTTGCTCCTGCGCCCCCAACCCCCAGCCAATTGCTGCCTGGGCCAATCAGCCCCCCTTCCCAATCACTGCTTAGGCCAAACCCCATCCTGCCACTCACTCACCACCACCACCGTGATCTGCATCCCCCAGATTGTAGGGTTCCTCCTCTCCCTCCCACCTACGAAGCTTCCCCTGCCTCCACCCACCATGGCCACACTCCTTCAGACTCTGCTCTTCAGACATTGTACCCTCCGGCCCTGCCCCGCCTCAGGCCCCAGTCACTAGTGAGCTCAGAAGATAGCATCCGGCACACTAATTATATGTAAATTACCTCATGCATACTCATAGAACCATAGAATCCCTACAGTAAAGAAAGAGGCCATTTGGCCCATCGAGTCTGTACCCACCACGATCCCATCCAGATCCTATTCCCAAAATCCCCACATTTACCTTGCTAATCCCCCTGACACAAGGGGCAATTTGGCTTGGCCAATCAACCAAATCTGCACATCTTTGGACTGCAGGAGGAAACCAGAGCATCTGGAGGAAACCCATGCAGACATGGGGAGAATGTGCAAACTCCACACAAACAATGAACCCGAGGTCTGAATTGGCCCTGGCACTGTGAGGCAGCAGTGCTGACTACTGTGCCACTGTGTCCCCACGAGCATGAAGCAAATTTTGCCAAAAAAGGGCCAGTAACATTGACAGAGGCAATAAACAGGGTACATACCTGAACATATCACATATCATCAGATCTTACCGGCTCATCACACCAATTAACCTGTGGGAAGAGCCGGTAAGATCACCCCCATGGCTAAAAACTTCTGATCTCTGGATAGTCATTCTCGCGATATATCCTTCAAAATACACCTTGGGCCCAGTTGGAGGTCCCAACACAATAATTACGTCAAACTGGCCCCAGGAGATTGGACTTCCCCTGGACTCAGGAACCGTGCAGAAAATCCACATGTGGCAAATTCGCATTTTGAATTAACATGGTAAAAATATTGGGGTTGATTCTCCCATCCCACTGCGCTGCTTTTGTAGCTCAGCAAGCTGGGAGACGTGAGTGGTGGCCTGGTGCCTGACTGAAGTCTCTGGACCCGCTAGCCCATCCCCGCTCCTCGCCAGGAGTGTTTCACTCCAGCTGGGTTTAATAAAGCTCTCCATTTACTGATGGCCCGACTGTTGAAGTGGAAATTTTCCTGCTTCTTAACTGTGATAGAGAGACTCAACAAAGTTCGTTCTAACAAAACAACTTATCTTTACTTCCGAAAGACTGCATGCAGAATTGGCAAAAAACTTGAGTTCAGAGAGCCATCGTTATGACTTGCTAATTCTGCTCTCAAGTCAGCGCTTACATAAAGAATCAATTCAATAGTTATACCTTTTTCTTATCAGTTTACATGACTTCAGGAATTTGATTAGTAATATAAACAGTAGCAACATCATTAATTGTGTTATAATCTACTGACCTCCTAAAACTCTTTGTCTCATCATTCATACTTTTATCTTGTCCTTTTTCTAGAACAGAAGAAGGCCGATGATTTTGTCATTTCTGACTTTATCTTGTCTCACTCCTCCCCCCTAAGTTATGTGGAGTCAGCCTTATCAGGTCTTAACCTTCTATGGTCTTATTCATGTCTTAGGTTATGCGGAGTCAGTCTTCCTTATTTTATACCAAATACTTGACCAGTTTTCCCATCATGCCACTACTTCATTCACACGACTTCACACGACCCCATTGGAGAGAAGGGGAGGTCACTGAGGCCTCCCAGAGGGTCGGGAACTGGGGGGAGGAGGGGAGTGCCCCTGGGCATTGCCATCTTCGAAGTGCCAGCCTGGACCCCCCGTCAAATGGCAAAGTGTCAATGCCCAGAGGCATATCAGGCATCGGACAGTGCAAAATGAGAGGTGGGGGGGGGCGGGGGAATGGGAGGGACCTGGTGGGGGTCGGGACCTCTGGGAAGCGATTGGTTGGGGTGGAGGATCCCACTGCCACTCTGCATTTGGGCTGAGTGATAGAGGAAGGGAGGCCAGTGATCGGGGCTGGCCATTGGGATGGTTAGGTGGGGTCAGCCAGCTAGGGCCATCGTGGCTATCGAGACAGGGGGGTTCTGGACTGTGGTGGGGGGAGGCGGACATCGGGGTGCAGGGATTGGGGTTGCGGGAGTGGGGTGGATATCAGGGCAGACTGGGGGCAGGTGGGACACGAAGCTGGCCCGGGCATATTCAGGTGGCCAGCGATTGGGCCATGTGAGGAGTCGCATGGCCAGCGTTGAGGGGGTTGCAGGGCTGGCCAGCGATTGAGCTGGTCATCAATCTAGTTGGGCAATAGTACAAGGCCACTGAGCAGTGCAGTGATCAGGAGTGCTGACAGATTGGCGCATGCGCAATGACCCGCTATGCTGGCGACCTCTCCAGTGGGAACAGGCCCCATTCACAGATTATTGGACTGATTCATACTCGAGCACTCTGTAGTCCGCAGGGTGTGGGAGATTCATTTTGAAACTGCCGCTGAATAGATCAGCATGATTTACTCCAGCTTTTACATAAATGTTGTGAAGATGCTTCTCTGTTCATTCAGAATGGTTTTTATTCTTGCTTTGTTTATTCTTTGAACTTTACGTGATCTTTTTGGTTCTCCCAATCATATTTCAGATGAATTATTTTCAATTCTGTGTGAGCCATGTCCATCACCTCCTCTCTCTAATGTTTCATAGTCTGTTCTCTCCCATTTTGTCCCCCAATTTCTGAATTATCCCAGTCCTGTTTTTTTTATTTATTCATGGGACATGGGTGTCGCTAGCTGGCCAGCACTTATTGCCCTTCCCTAGTTGCCCATTGAGAAGGTGGTGGTGAGCTGCCTTCTTGAATCGCTGCAGTCCACGTTCTGTGAGTTGACCCACAATGCCATTAGAGGAGGAAATTTCAGGATTTTGACCCAGCGACTGCAAAGGAATGGCAATATATTTCCCAGTCAGGATGGTGAGTGACTTGAAGGGGAACTTGCAGGTGGTGGTGTTCCCATGTATCTGCTGCCCTTGTCCTTCTAGATGGAAGTGGTTGCAGGTTTGGAAGGTGCTGTCTAAAGATCTTTGGTGGATTCCTTCAAGGCATCTTGTAGATAGTACTCACTGCTGCTACTCAGCATGTGATGGAGGGATTGAATGTTTTGTAGATGTGGTACCAATCATGCGGGCTGCTTTGTCCTGGATGATGTCAAACTTCTTGGGTGTTGTTGGAGCTGCATCCATCCAGGCAAGTGGGGAGTATTCCATCACACTCCTGACTTGTGCCTTATAGATAGCAGACAGGCTTTGGGGAGTCAGGAGGTGAGTTACTCGCTACAGTATTCCTAGCCTGTGACCTACTCTTGTAGCCATTGTGTTTATGTGGTGAGTCCAGTTGAGTTTCTGGTCAATGGTAACCCCAAGGATGTTGACAGTGTGGGATTTAGTGATGGTTGCACCATTGAATGTCATGGGGCAGTGGTTAGAGTGTCTCTTATTGGTGATGGTCATTGCCTGGCATTTGTGTGGCACGAATGTTCTTTGCCACTCGTCAGCCCAAGCCTGGATATTGTCCAGATCTTGTTGCATTTGAACATGGACGGTTTCAGTATCTAGAAGTCACGGATGGCGCTGAACATTGTGCAATCATCAGCGAACACCCCCACTTCTGACCTTATGATGGAGGGAAGGTCATTGATGAAGCAGATGGTTGGGCCTAGGACACCACCCTACAGAGATGTCCTGGAGCTGTGATGACTGACCCTCAATGACCATCTTCCTATGTACCAGGTATGATTCCCCCCGATACCCATGGATTCCAGTTTAGCTAGGACTCCTTGATTCCACACTCGATCAAATGCAGCCTCGATGTCAAATGTCACTCTCACCTCAGCTCTGGATTCAGCTCTTTTGTCCCTGTTTGAACCGAGGCTGGAATGAGGTCAGGAGCTGAGTGACCCTGGAGAAACCCAAACTGGGTGTCACTGAGCAGGTTATTGCTGAGTAGAGGCTGCTTGATAGCACTGTTGATGACCCCTTCCATCGCTATACTGATGATCGAGTAGATTGATTGGGTGGTAATTGGCTGGGTTGGATTTGTCCTGCTTTTTGTGTACAGGACATACCTGGGCAATTTTCCACATTGTTGGATAGATGCCAGTGTTTTAACTTTACTGGAAGAGCTTGGCTATGGGAGCGGCAAGTTCTGGAACACAAGTCTTCAGTAATCTGCTGGAATGTTATCAGAGCCCATTGCCCTTGCAGTATCCAGTACCTCCAACCATTTCTTGATATCATGTGGAGTGAATCAAATTGGCTGGGCAGGAGACTGGCATCTCTGATGCTGGGGACCACAGAAGGAGGCCGAAATGGATCATTCACTCAGCACTCCTGGCTGAAGATGGTTGCGAATGCTTCAGTCTTATCTTTTGCACTGATGTGCCGGGCTCCTCCATCATTCAGAATAGGGATATTTGTGAAGCCTTCTCCTCCAGTGAGTTATTCAATCGTCCACCATCATTCAGACTGGATGTAGAAGGATTGCACAGCTTAGGCCTGATCCGTAGATTGTGGGATCGTTTAGCTCAGTCACTTGCTGTTTTAGCCATTTGGGAAGTAGTCCTGTCTGGTGGCTTCACCAGGTTGATACCTCATTTTTAGGTATGCCTGGTGCTGCTCCTGGCATGGCCTACTGCACTCTCCATTGAACCAGAGTTGATCCCTTGGCTTGATGATAACGGTTGAATGGGGGATATGTCCGACCGTGAGGTTACCGATTGTGCTGAAGTACAATTCCCTGCTGTTGATGGCCCCACAGTGCCTCATGGATGCCCAGTCTTAAGCTGTGCAATCGATTCAAAGTCTGTCCCATTTAGCATGGTGATAGTGCCACACAACACAATGGAGGTTATTCTCAATGTGAAGGCAGAACTTTGTCTCCAGAAGGACAGTGTGATCATCACTCTTACCGATACTGTCATAGACAAATGCATCTGCAGATGGCAGATTGGTAGGGATGAGGTCAAGTTTGTTATTCCCTCTTGTTGTTCCTTCACCACCTGCTGCAACCCACAACAGATGTTGGGTGTGATTTTCCAAAAATGAACAAAGTGCCCAACAGGTGAGAATACGGGAGCTTTTCCTCTCCGAGCAATGCAGTGGGCCAGGCAAATCACATCCCACATGTTTTAGTGGCCTCGGCCAATAACGTAGAAACATAGAAACTAGAAGCAGGAGGAGGCCATTCGGCCCTTCAAACCTGTTCCATCATTCATCTTGATCATGGCTGATCACCAAATTCAATATCCTGATCCCCCCTTCCTCCCATATCCCTTGATCTCCTCAGCCCCAAGAGCTATATTAATTTCTTCTTGAAATCACACAATGTTTCTGAGGTAGTGAATTCTGCACACTAGAGGATTAGAGGGATATGGGTCAAACGCGGGAAATTGGGACTAGATGGGATGGCAGCATGGCCAGCATGGACTAGTTGGGTTGAAGGGCCTAACTCTGTATTGCTCTACGACTCTCTGAAATTCACCACCCTCTGGGTGAAACAATTTCTCCTCACCTCAGTTCTTAAAGGTTATTATCCTTAAACTATAACCCATAATTCTGGACTCCCCCACTATTGGGAACATTCTTTCTGAATCTACGCTGTCTAATCCTGTTAGAATTTTATAAGTTTCTAGGAGATCCCCTCTCACTCTTCTAACCTCCAGTGAATATAATTCTAACCAACTAAATCTCTCCTCATGTGACAGACCTGTCATCCCGGGAATTAGCCTGGTAAACCTTCACTGTGTTCCCTCTATAGCAAGGACATCTTTCCTCAGGTAAGGACACCAAAACTACACACAATACACCACATAATACTGCACATAATACACAAGTGTGGCCTCACCAACACCCTTCATATCTGCAGTAAAACCTCCCTATTCCGATACTCAAATCCTCTTGCTATGGAGGCCAACATACCATTTGCCTTCTTAACTGCCTGCTGTAGCTGTACTCCCCTATAGTAATTATTACAATATTGATCAGTCAGCGAGTGCCATTTCCAAGGAGCATGCAGGGGATAGTTGTTGTCTCTTGACAATAATCCAGCAAACAAGAATTCATATCCCTCATTATAGTTTGGGAACTTTTGAATTCAGATGTAAAAAAAGCTAAAAATATGAAACTTTGGTATCTGTAAAAGTGGCAATAAATTGTTGAGTTGTACGATTCCACTGGTTTATTTGTGTACATCTTGAATTTTTTTCTCACTCTGTGTACAATTCTATAACAACATGGACTGGGATTCCCGTCCCTCTGGCAGTGCAATCAACGAGACATGGAAAATGTCATGGCCAAGTTGTTGGCTCTAGTCTGGAGATCAAACTACACTAAAATTGGCTAACAGCTCTGTAGACCTTACAGCGGTAGCCCCTGCTGGGACTACAGTCAATCTCTGAACAAGAGGAGGTGATTGAGGCTGGACTGAAGGTACATCTGGGGTGTTGGTGTACCCTAACAGGCTCCAGTGAAGGAATGAGTGGCAGTTTTTGAGGTCAGAGTAGGTGGTTAAAGGTGAGTATGAGCTTTTGGGACTTTTAACCAATGTTATCAGGCCATTAAAGGAGAGGTATAAGCGTTTCCCCACCACCACCATGTCCAACATCAGCCCAACAATGCAAAACTGCTGAGCTTACATGCTTGGCAAGGGACTGTCCCTGCTGTGGATAAAATTCACAGTGACGTGGCTGCGACCCTTCATTGTTTATAAATTGTCCTTATAAGGGACTCAACAGGCCCAAGGATGGGTAAGTTACCCAATGACTCCACCATCATCAAATAGGAGGCAGTGGGTGCACAGCAGGCAGGGGAAAAGCCATATGCTGCACTTTATGAGCCCTTCCAGCGTGAAAGGCGTTATTGGAGAAGTGTAAACTCCAGCCTTATGTCACACACACTGGGTGGCATTTTCCAGCCTGATGACAGAAGCCAGAGGGTGGCTGTGGACGGATGTTTTTCAAACTGGAGACCTGTAGCCAGCAGTGTGTCTCAGGGATCAGTCCACTGTTATCTGTCATTTATATTAATGATTTGGATATGGATTTGGCAGGCATGGTTAGTAAGTTTCCAGATGACACCAAGATTGGTGGCAGATTGGACAGTGAAGAAAGTTACCTAGGATTGCAATGGGACCTTGCTCAATTGGGCCAGTGAGCTGACAAATGGCAGATGGAGTTTAATTTAGATAAATTCAAGGTGATGCATTTTGGTAGATTGAACCAGGGCAGGACTTACTCAGTTAATGGTAGGGTGTTGGGGACAGTTACAGAACAAAGAGATCTAGGGGCACGTGTTCATAGCTCCTTGAAAGTGGAGTCACAGGTGGACAGAGTGGTGAAGAGATCATTCAGAATGTTCTGTATTCAATGTTCTGACAAATGCAACCAGAGTTGGGACATCTTTTGAAGTTGTACAAGACATTGGTAAGGCCACACTTGGAATACTGTGTACAGTTCTGGTCATCCTAATATAGAAAGGATATTATTAAACTTGGAAGAGTGCAGAAAAGATTTACTAGATGCTACTGGGACTTGATGTTTTGTGTTAGAAGGAGAGGCTGGATAGACTGGGACTTTTTTCTCTGGAGAGTAGGAGGCTGAGGGGTGATCTTATAGATGTGGTTAAAATAATGAGGGCATAGATCAGCTGGATGGTCAATATCTTTTCCCAAAGGTGGGGAATCTAAAACTAGAGGGTATAGATTTAAGGTGAGAGGGGAGAGATACAAATGGGTCCAGAGGGGCAATTTTTTCACACACAGTGTGGTAAGTGTCTGAAACAAGCTGCCAGAGGTAGTAGTACTTTTCACTGTATCCCAGTTCACATGACAATAATCAATCAAACCAAAAATATGGGAAATTCTGCACCATGAGCCCCTCAAATTTTCTCATTCCCACCTGTGACAATGTTGACCCTAGTGAGGATTAGAAAATCTTGCCTGTTGTATTACCCGAGAACCAGGACATGCTGTCTAGCTCAGTGGCATAGGTAGAGGGGGAGCAGGGGAGCGACCGCTCCCCCTGAGCACATTCTTCAAACGTGTCGCCTTTTCAAAGCGGTGTTCTTCACTGGCCCCTCGGCTCTCTTCTTGAGATTTAAGTCCTCGGTCCATGTACTTCAATCGTGGGATGCGATATGGATGTGGGAAGTTCAGGCAGCGAGGAAGGCATGCAATCTCCCAAGAGGGAATGCAATCTCGAGGATAACCGCAGAGGCCGTGAAGGACATAAATATATGGACAAATAATGAAGGACATATAAGGACAAAAAAAGGATAGTAAGAGTTTTTATAACTTTATAAAAAGGAAGAGGCTGGCTAGGGTGAACGTTGGACCCTTAGAGGATGAGAGGGGGGACTTAGTGGTAGGGGATGGGGAAATGGCTGAGGCCTTGAATAACTTTTTTGTTTCGGTCTTCACGGAGGAGGACGTGAATAATTTGCCGGGTGCTAGCGATGGAAAGATGGTAGGAGTGGAGGGCCTGAATGACATTATTGTTACTAGAGAGGCGGTGCTCGACAGACTAGAGGGACTGATTGTGGACAAGTCACCAGGACCGGATGGAATGCATCCAAGGGTTCTGAAAGAAATGGCGGAGGTGATAGTGGATGCCTTGGTGGTTATTTTCCAAACGTCGCTGGATTCCGGGGAAGTGCCGGAAGATTGGAAAACAGCTAATGTTATGCCATTGTTTAAGAAGGGTGGCAGGCAAAAGGCAGGGAATTATAGGCCGGTTAGTTTAACGTCTGTTGTAGGTAAAATGTTAGAATCCGTGATCAAGGAGAAAATAGCATGGCATCTTGAGGAGAATTGTTTGATAGAGCAGACGCAGCACGGTTTCGTTAAGGGGAAGTCGTGTCTGATGAATTTATTGGAGCTCTATGAGGATGTGTCTAGGGCGGTGGATAGAGGAGAGCCGGTGGATGTGGTCTTTCTTGATTTTAAGAAGGCGTTTGATAAGGTACCTCACAAGAGGTTATTACAGAAGGTCAGGGGGCATGGAGTTGGGGGTAGGGTGTTAGCGTGGATAGGGGATTGGCTGTCAAATAGGAGGCAGAGAGTGGGGGTCAATGGGTGCTATTCGGATTGGCGGTTGGTGACTAGTGGGGTGCCCCAGGGGTCGGTGCTGGGGCCTCAGCTATTTGCCATTTATATAGATGATCTGGAGGAGGGAACCGAGTGTAGGGTGTCGAAATTTGCTGATGACACCAAGATTGGTGGAACGGCAAGTTGCGCGGAGGGTGTGGAGAGTCTGCAGAAGGATCTAGATAGGCTGGGCGAATGGGCCAGGAAATGGCAAATGGAATTTAATGTTGGCAAGTGTGAGGTGGTCCACTTTGGTAGGAATAATGGTAGGAAGGACTATTACTTACGTGGCGAAAAACTGCAGCAGGCAGTTCTTGTGCATGAGTCGCAAAAACCCAGTCTGCAGGTGCAGCAGGTGGTCAGGAAGGCGAATGGGATGCTGGCCTTCATAGCGAGGGGGATTGAATATAAAAGTAGGGAGGTCTTGCTGCAACTGTACAGGGCATTGGTGAGGCTGCAGCTGGAGTACTGTGTGCAGTTTTCGTTGCAGCACTTGCGCAAGGATATTTTGGCCTTGGAGGGAGTGCAGAGGAGGTTCACTAGGCTGATACCGGAGTTGAGGGGGTTGAACTATGAGGAGAGGCTGAATAAACTAGGCTTGTACTCGTTAGAGTTTAGAAGAATGAGGGGGGATCTCATTGAGACATATAAGATGATGAAAGGGATGGATAGGATAGAGGTGGAGAGACTCTTCCCGCTCAGAAAGGGCAGTAGGACTAGAAGGCACAGCCTCAAGATAAAGGGGGGGCAGTTTAGAATGGAGTTGAGGAGGAACTTCTTCACTCAAAGGGAGGTGAATCTCTGGAATTCTCTGCCCGTTGAAGTGGTGGAGGCTGCCTCGCTAAATATATTTAAGACGCGGGTTGATGGGTTTTTGATAGGCAAGGGGATTAAGGGTTATGGGGAGAGGGTGGGAAAGTGGAACTGAGCCACGACAGATCAGCCATGATCTTATTGAATGGCGGGGCAGGCTCGAAGGGCTAGATGGCCTACTCCTGCTCCTATTTCTTATGTTCTTATGAAGTTCAGGCAGCGAGGAAGGCATGCAATCTCCCAACAGGGAATGCAATCTCAAGGATAACTGCAGAGGCCGTGAAAGACATAAATATGCAGCCAATGCGACGAACGGGCAGTCGAGACCAAGCATCCCTCGCCAACTGACATCACCAGCCGAGATTGGGTGAGTAAATAGATTTGGTGATTATCCTAACCTGTCCACGTTGTACCACATTTTTGTGACCTTACCGATAACTAGTGGAACTATCCTTTAGCCAGCTCAAACACATAAAAGTCCTACCTTCGTTCTACAATGGGCGAGGATAGATAGTCTGAGTTAGCTTTGGTCTCCATTGAAAGATAGTTGCCTACTGAGGTCGTTATAATAAAGTAGTAGAAAACTTTGCTGGAATGAAGCCTAGATGAAAGAGCCTATTGTAGTTGCTTCATACCCTTTCACATATTGCTTCGTTTTGTTTTCATTTCACGATTAAAATGTAAAATAATTAAATAACACATGTTTTTATTATGTTCTGATTTTAAACACTAAATAAAAATGTATAATAAATTTAGAATTATTTGGTATGTGTCATAGCGACTTTTTTTATGTGCTCGCTCCCCTGCTATGGGAAAAAAGTATTTATAGGATCAAGAGAAATCAGAGTCTATGGGCAGCACAGTAGCACAGTGAAGTGCTTCACAGCTCCAAGGACTTGGGTTCGATTCCCTGTTTGTGTCACTGTCTCTGTGGAGTTTGCACATTCTCCTCGTGTCTGCGTGGGTTTCCTCCGGGTGCTCCGGTTTCCTTCCACAGTCCAAAGATGTGTGTGTCAGGTTGATTGGCTAAAATTGCCCGTTAGAGTCCTGAGGTGCGTAGGTTAGAGGGATTAGCGGGTAAATATTGTAAGGATGTGGGGGTAGGGCCTGGGTGGGATTGTGGTCGGTGCAGACTCGATGGGCCGAATGGCCTCCTTCTGCACTGCAGGATTCTATGGTTCTACTTTTAGAACCTGGCTATGCCCCTGGCCTAACTGTCAATGGAACTTACCACCCACGCTCATTGAACAATCAGCTCAACAGAATTATTTTAGCTGACTCACTTTCGCAGGTGGTATCATCATCTTCTTCATCATCCTCTGGTTCTTCATCTTCATCTTCGTCTGATTCATCTTCATCATCATCCTCATCATCATTCGTGGGGAGAGAGTAGGAGCTTCTGCCATTTGTACTACAAGTTGCTGTGTAAAAACAAATGTCCTCATTCAACATTTTTACATGGAACATGTAGACATTTACCAGATAAAACCTGAAGTGGAAAATTTTGACCTGATACATTGTGGTAGGAAAATGAAGAAAGACAATATAAATTAAAGAATTCAATTCTAAAGTGATTGCTGATGCTGTGGGAATTGGGACAACCTGTACCATTTTCCAATGTTTCAACAATCTATGGAATTTTAGAAAACTTCAACCAATGTATCTGCTATTTGCAAAGCAGAACTATTGATTATGGATAAAACCACAAGTATGTTGAACAGACATCCTGCAGAGCATTGCAGGAGTTTAGCAGAATTATTAAGGCAGTGGGAATGTTTCTTGAGAACTCCGATGGTTCACTCAGTGTGGGTTCCAGTGGAGCCATGGATCCCATTACAACACAGCTAAGCCAATTGCAGGGACTAGCTGCGGTCTCTTGACACTAAGCTAGAGAATGTGAATTCAAATTCCTACTGACAGCTTGAGAATTTAAATTCAGGCTAACAAACAGGTGAAAATACAAAGCTGAAATCTTAAAAACTGACTATAAAGCTATATCAGCTATTGTTTATCCCATCTCTAAGAAAGGCAACTTCAGGTGATTTGCTCTACCCTACCTCAACCCCTTTTATCATTCTATTTAATTTTTTACCGTTCGCTACCTTTTATTTCTTTATTGTCTTTCTTCATTTTTCTTCCCTCCCAAGCTCTTTCCCCCTACTTTACCCCCTTCCCTTACTTTTTCTCCCCTCTTGCTTCTCCTTTTCTAAATCCTACCTCTGTCTCATCCATTTCCCCCCCACCCCCCTCCTCCCGCCACTCCCCCGGCATCTTCATTTTAGCTTCTCTGCCGTTTGGCCATTCTCACCCTTTATTCTCTCTGTGGACAGCCATCAGCAGTCTTTTCTCCTTGTTTTTGTGGCTATGACTCATCTTTCGTTCCTTCCCCCTGCAGTATAAATGTCTCCCACTTTCTATGCCTTTTAGCTTTGACAAAGGGTCATCTGAACTCGAAACATCAGCTCTTTTCTCTCCTTACAAACGCTGCCACACCTGCTGAGATTTTCCAGCATTTTCTCTTTTGGTTTCAGATTCCAGCATCCGCAGTTTTTTTGCTTTTATTTAAGAGAGGCACTTTTTGTTCCATTTTGTGGTTGCAAATCTGTGCCAACATAGTTCTTAATTGTTCTCTGAAGACACTGATGACAGGAACTTTTGTAGGACAAAAGTGCTGCCAGATTCTTAACGATGTCACACACATTGCAGATCCAGAGAACCAAGATCCGCTACATAGCTTTCACTTGGTTTTTATTGTCCATTCTGAAACATGCCTTTAACATGAATATACTTTAGCCAACTCACTATCATTGTAGGAAGACTGATCTTGATTTCCAAACGGGTCACCGGCGTTCGCTGTGAAAAGAGAGGAAGAATAATAATTTTCATACCATGTTTCCACATTGGTTTTAATGGCAGTGGGATGGGAACCAAAGGGTAGGCTTAGATGGGTCAGGTTTAGATCAAGAAACGAGAGGTAGAATGTTTGTTATTGATATAGTCAGCAACGCAGAAGGACAAAAGCAATGAGGGTTCAAAATTGATGGGGTTGTGCTGTTTATACCTCAATGCAAGGAGCATTACAAATAAGGCAGATGAACGATGGGCACAGATAGATTCATGGCAACACGATGTTATTGCTATAACTGGCCAAAGGAGGACAAAATTGGCAGCTCAATATCCTTGGATGTAGAGTTTTCAGGCAAAATAGAGTGGGTGACAAAAAAGGGCAGTGGTAGCATTATTGGTTAAAAAATCAATTGCTGAGAAGGGATGCTATATCAAATGGGTTAACAAATGAGTCTTTATGGGTTGAGTTTAGGGATGAAAAAGTTGCTGAACTCAATGTTCATACCAAAAGGCTGTAAAGTGCCCAGTCGGAAGATGAGGTGCTGTTCTTCCAGTTTGCATTGAGGTTCTGGACTCAACATTGAGTTCAACAACTTCAGAGAGTGAATTCTCCCCTCCATTCCCATTTATTTCATTTCTTCTTTTACCTCATTCATCCAGTTTTATCACTTTTTATCCTTATTTCTACTTTTCCACATCTCCAATCTCACACTCTAGCGTGTCTCCAATATATCCCCCCAAGCCCCTTCACCCCTGATCCCTTCAGGGCGACTGCCACATTCCTTTGGTAGGTCCTTAACAATCTGTACCTCTGTTCTGCCATTCACTGTTAGCACCTTTCTTAACCTTCATCACCACCATTTACATTCACTTTCTCCAATTACGGCTACCCCAGCCCATCCTCATAACATAAATCTTGTCTGATTTTCTTTGCTCTCTGATGAAGGGTCATCCAGACTTGAAACGTTGGCTCTATTCTCGCTCCACAGATGCTGTCAGACCTGCTGAGGTTTTCCAGCATCTTTTGTTTTTGTTTCAGATTCCAGCATCCACAGTATTTTGCCTTTATCTTAGGAAATAGCTGATGGTCTGAGGATAATTTTCCAAACTTCACTAGACACAGGGGAAGTCTGGAGGGCTGGAGGGATGCAAATGTGGTTCCATTGTTTAAAATGGGTACAAAGGAAATGCCAAACAATTATAGACTGGTTAATCTTATTTCAGTGGTGGGTAAATTGTCAGAATAAATCCTGAGAGAGCGGATAAAGCGTCACTTAGAAAAGTGTGGACCAGTCAGGGATAGTAGGCATGGCCTTGTTAAGGGAAGGTCGTGCCTTATGAATTTGATTGAATTCTTTGAGGAAGTGACCAGGAGGATCGGTTGGGTTAGTGCAGTTGTCTACGTGGATTTTAGTAGAGCATTTGACAAGGCAGACTGGTTAAAAAAGAGAAAGCCCATGGGATACAGGGTAATGTGACAAATTGGATCCAAAGTTGGCTTCATAACAGGAAACAGATACTAATGGTTGAACTCAATGTGAATGGAAAGCTGTTTCCAATGGTGATCCGCAGACTCAGTGTTGGGACCCCTGCAGTTTGTTTTATATACTAATGATTTGGACTCGAATGGGGGGACACGATTGGGAAATTCGCAGTTGCCACAAAATTGGCCGTGAATTGGATTGTGTAGAGGATAGCTGTAAGCTTCAAAATTATACAGACAGGATGGTGGAGTGGGCAGGAAAGATGGAGTTCAATACTGATAAGTGTGAGGGAATGCATTACGGGAGGTCAAAGAGTAAAAGGGAATACACGATAAATTGGAATATAGTGGGAGGGCTAGATGAAGAGGGAGATCTTGGCGTGCAAGTGCATAGGTCCCTAAGGGTAGCAGCACAGGTAGATAAGGTTACAAAGAATGTTAATATAGAACACTCTCCCTCATTGGTAGGAGTATAGAATACAAAATTAGGGATATAATGATGAAACTAGAATGTTGCCAGGGCTGGAGAACTGGAGCTATGAGGAGAGATCGCAGAGGTTGGGATTGTTTCCTTTGGAACAGAGAAGGCTGAGGGGTAACCGAGGTATACAAAATTGTGATGGGTAGAGATAAGTTTAGAAAGGAGGAATCTGTTTCCCTTGGCAGAGTTGAAAAACCAGGGGTCAGAGATTCAAGATAAGTGGCAGAGGGTTAGAGGGGACATGAGGAAAAACATTTTTTATGCAGATGGTAGTAGGTGCTTGGATTTCACAGCCTGAGTTGGTGGTGGAGTCAATGACCCTAAACTCTTTTAAAAGTGCCTGGAACTGTACCTTAAGTGCTGGAAAATGCAGGGCTATGGGACATGTGCAAGAGGATGGGATTAGAAAGATCACCTGTGTGTCTTTGCGTTGAAATGGACAAGATGGGCTGAATGGTCCCCTTCTTTGTTGTATCATTTCTATGGCTCTATTACAGTTCTTATTGGTGTCTTCACAGCAGAGGACACCAGAGCTCCAGGAGAATCAGGAGTCACAGGTGAGTGTAGCGGCCATCACTAAGGTGAAGGTTCTGGGGAAACTAAAAGGTCTGAAGGTGGATAAATCACCTGGACCGGGGGTGGACTTCGCCCCAGGGTTCTAGAAGAGATAGCTGAGGAAATTGTGGAGGCATTGGTGGTAATCTTTCTGGAATCACTGGAGGCAAGGTGGATTCCAGAGGACTGGAAAGTAACTAATGTAACACCGCTGTTAAGGAAGGGAGGGAGGCAGCAGACAGGAAATTGTAGGCCGGTTAGCCTGACTTTGGTCATTGGCAAGATTTTACAGTCCATTATTAAAGATGAGATTATAGGATACTTGGAAGCACATGATAAAATAGGACTGAGTCAGCATAGCTTCATCAAGGGGAGGTCATGTCTGACAAATCTGTTAGAGTTCTTTGAGGAGTTAACAAGAATGTTAGATAAAGGGGAACTAGTGGACATGATTTACTTAGATTTCCAAAAGGCCTTGGACAAGGTGCTGCATAGGAGACTGTTAAATAACTTAAGTGCCCATGGTGTTAAGGGTAAGATCCTGGCATGGATAGAGGATTGGCTGACTAGCAGAAGGCAGAGAGTGGGGATAAAGGGGTCTTTCTCAGGGGGGCAGCTGGTGACTAGTGGTGTGCCTCAGGGGTCAGTGCTGGAACCACAAGTTTTCATAAATGATTTGGAAGAAGGAACTGAAGGCACTGTTGCTAAGTTTGCAGATGATACAAAGATATGAGGAAGCGGGGGGACATGGGACAGGCTAGGAGGGTGGGCAAAGAAGTGACAGATGGAATAGAATGTAGAAAAGCGGGAGGTTATGCACTTTGGAAGGAGGAACGGAGGCATAGACTATTTTCTAAATGGGGATATGTTTAGGAAATCAGAAACACAAAAGGACTTGGGAGTCCTTGTTTAAAATTCCCTGAAGGTTAATGTGCAGGTTCCCATCCATTGACTCTGTCTACACTTTCCTATGCCTCAGCAAAGCAGCCAGCATAATTAAGGATCCCACACACCCCAGGCATTCTCTCTTCCACCCTCTTCATTCAAGAGAAACTCACAAAAGTCTGATGTCACGTACCAAATGACTCAAGAACAACTTCTTCCCTGCTGCTGTCAGACTTTTGAATGGACTTACCTTGCATTAAGTTGGTCTTTCTCTACACCCTAGCTATGACTGTAACACTACATCTGCATTCTCTCTTTTCCTTCTCTAAGAATGGTATGCTTTGTCTGTATAGCGCGCAAGAAACAATACTTTTCATCGTATGTTAATACATGTGGCAATAATAAATAAAATTATATCAAAAGGTTCAGTTGGTAGTTAGGAAGGCAAATGCAACGTTAGCTTTCATGTCAAGAGGGATAGATTACAAGAACAGGGATGTACTTCTGAGGCTGTATAAGGCTCTGGTCAGACCCCATTTGGAGTACTGTGAGCGGTTTTGGACCCTGTATCTAAAGAAGGATGTACTGTCCTTGGAAAGGATCCAGAGGAGGCTCACAAGAATGATCTTTGGAATGAAGAGCTTGTCGTATGAGGAACGGTTGAGGACTCTGGGTTTGTACTCGTTGGGAGTTTAGAAGGATGAGGGGGATCTATTGAAACTTATAAGATACTGCGAGGCCTGGATAGAGTGAACGTGGAGAGGATGTTTCCACTCATTAGAAAAATCTAGAACCAGGGGGCACAACCTCAGGCTAAAGGGATGATGAGGGAGGAATTTCTTCAGCCAGGGATGAATCTGTGGGTCCTTTTGATGCAGAAGGCTGTGGAGGCCAGGTCATTGAGTGTCTTTAAGACAGAGATAGATAGGTTCTTGCTTAATAAGGGGATTAGGGGTTACATGGAAAAGGCAAGAGAATGGGTTTGAGAAAAATATCAGCCATGATTGAATGGTGGAGCAGACGTGATGGGCTGCTCCTTTGTCTTATGGTCTTATTAACAAATTGAACAATTGGACATGCTGAATATTTACAAAAAAGTTCTACAATGCTGTCAGGTATTTTGACACTTCAGATCTCAAAAAATTCAAGAAGCATTGGTTCTATTTTTGCTAATTAAATATTGGGAGGATTGAAATCATTGACTTTGATCTCCATTCCCGAGGAACCAACTTCAAACCTCTCCCTTAGAACTGCATAAGGCTGGGTCAGATTGTTTGCAATCTTAGGAGTCATATCTGACTCTGAGAGTTATTGTGGACAGGTGGGTGAATGCAAATATACACATATACCCGATAAAACTTCACAGAGCCTCTGTCATCTTGTTCATCTCATGGACTTATGCCAACCCATTCTTAATTCATTTCCTCTTTCCTCCACATCCATCTTAGCAACAGGAAGCAGTGGAAGAGAAACTGCAGAAAGGTGAGAGAGGAATATAATTTTTCCTTGGTACATTATGAGTTTTAATGTTTTTGAAGTTAATTTATTAGTGTCACAAGTAGACTTACATTAACACAGCAATGAAGTTACTGTGAAAATCCCCTAGTCACAACACTCCGGCTCCTGTTCAGGTACACGGGAGGAGAATTTAGCATGGCTAATGCACCCAACCAGCACATCATAGAATCATCGAATCATAGAATCCCTACAGTATAGAGAGAGGCCATTCGGCCCATCAAGTCTGCACCGACCACAATCCCAACCAGGAACTACCCCCATATCCCTACATATTTACCCACTAATCCCTCTAACCTACGCATCTCAGGACACTAAGGGCAATTTTAGCATGGCCAGTCAACCTAACCCGCACATCTTTGGACTGTGGGAGGAAACCGGAGCACCCGGAGGAAACTCACGCAGATATGAGGAGAACGTGCAAACTCCACACAAGCAGTGTCCCGTGCTGGGAATTGAACCTGGGTCCCTGGAGCTGTGAAGCAGCAGTGTTAACCGCTGTGCTACCATACCGCCCAAAGTAGGACATCTTTCAGACTGTGGGAGGAAACTATAATAACTATAAGGCATAACTATAAGGTTCGTGGAGGGAGATATAGGAGGGATGTCCGAGGTAGATTCTTTACTCAAAGAGTGGTTGGGGTGTGGAATGCACTGCCTGCTGTGATAGTGGAGTCGGACACTTTAGGAACTTTCAAGCGGTTATTGGATAGGCACATGGAGCACACCAGAATGATAGGGAGTGGGATAGCTTGATCTTGGGTTTGGACATAGCTCAACACAACATCAAGTGTTGAAGGGCCTGTACTGTGCTGTACTGTTCTATGTTTTTATGTTTCTGTGAAACCAGAGCACCCGGGGGAAACCCACGCAAACTCAGGGAGAACGTGCAAACTCCGCACAATGACCCAAGCCGGGAATCGAACCCAGATCCATGGCGTTGTGAGGTAGCAGTGCTAACCATTGTGATGAAATAGTTTGATAGTGTAAATGAAGATGTGGAATGGGATGAGTCGCATGGCAGAGCGATTTGGCAGAGTCAGGAATGTGAAACTATCCCACTCCCCTGGGAGACAGGACAGAAATAGTCAGCTACAGTGATAAAACTGAAACCCTGTTGTTCCTACCCACAAAGGAACTGATTGAGAAGAATATCATAACCATGTGAATTAACATACATGAAATGTTCTCTCCCTATGAATAGATTGCTGATTGAGAAATAGGCAATTCAATCCCATTTAAATTCAACCCAGTATACCTAAAGATGGATTCACTATCCTTTGATACTGGATAAGGACTTGAGCAGCAACAAACAGAATATTTTGATCAGGAGCCTTTAATTATCAAATGCAGTTGTCGGGATCCTCACTTCTTTGATCCAAATACTAACTGGAACTTGGTATCCATCTGGAGAGAGTCAAAGCTGATGAGAGCCAGTTCACATATCAGTATCATTAATCAGTCACCAAGGTTGAGATTTTTAGTTCCAATTCATGTAGAGAATGCTTGGCGATGAGAGCAAAAAGCATCATGCAAAGTCAAAAGTTGTTTTTCACATCAGTGAACGCATGATGTGATATTCCCTGCCCCCCAGCCCCCATCCTATGACCGCCACCCTCACTCATTGTCACTGCTGGCATAGGTCACTTTTGCTGGCATTCAACGCTGGGAACCTCACTGGAATGCATTGGCATCTTCTTATCTGGCCCCTAAGCCAGAATCATAAGGTGTGAGGGGCAAGATTTAAAAGAGATGTACGAGGCAAGGTTTTTACACGGAGGGTGGTGGGTGCCTGGAACTCACTGCCAGGGCAGGTAGTGGAAGCAGATGCGGTAGTGACTTTTAAGGGGCGTCTTGACAAATATGTGAACAGGATGGAAATAGAGGGATATGGTCCCTGGGTGTTTTAGTTCAGTTGGATTGCATGGTTGGTGCAGGCTTAGAACATAGAACATTACAGCACAGCATTACAGCGGCCCTTGGTGTTGCGCTGAGCTGTGAAACCAATCTAAAGCCCATCTAACCTACACTATTCTAATATCAACTGTACGTTTATCCAATGACCATTTAAATGCCGTTATTGTTGGCAAGTCACTACTGTTGCAGGCAGGGCATTCCAAGCCCTTACTACACTCTGAGTAAAGAACCTACCTCTGATATCTGTCCTATATCTATCACCCCTCAATTTAAAGCTATGTCCCCTCATGTAAGTCATCTCCTTCCGAGGACAAACGCTCTCACGCCCCTTAAAAGTCACTACTGCATCTGCTGAATAGTGGAGCCTGCCCCGCCATTCAATAAGATAACGGCTGATCTGAAGTGGATCAGTTCCACTTTCCCGCTTTCATAAGAACATAAGAAATAGGAGCAGGAGTAGGCCATCTAGCCCTCCGAGCCTGTCCCGCCATCCAATAAGATCATGGTTGATCTGAAGTGGATCAGTTCCACATTCCTGCTTTCTCCCCATAACCCTTAATTCCCTTGCCTACCAAAAACCTATCTACCCGTGTCTTAAATATATTTAACGAGGCAGCCTCCACCACTTCAACGGGCAGAGAATTCCAGAGATTCACCACCCTTTGAATGAAGAAGTTCCTCCTCAACTCCGTTCGAAACTGCACCCCCCTTATCTTGACGCTGTGCCCTCTAGTCCTGCTGTCCTTTCTGAGCGGGAAGAATCTCTCTGTCTCTACCCTATCCATCCCTTTCATCATCTTATACGTCTCTATAAGATCCCCCCTCATCCTTCTAAACTCCAACAAGTACACACCCAGTCTATTTAGTCTCTCTTCATAGTCCAATGCCCTCATCTCCAGTATCAGCCTAGTGAACCTCCTCTGCACTCCCTCCAAGGCCAAAATATCCTTGCACAAGTGCGGCAACCAAAACTGCACACAGTACTCCAGCTGCGGCCTCACCAGTACCCTGTACAGTTGCAGCAAGACCTCCCTGCTTTTATATTCTATCCCCCTCGCTATAAAGGCCAGCATTCCATTCGCCTTCTTGATCACCTGCTGCACCTGCAGGCTGGGTTTTTGCGACTCATGCACAAGGACCCCCAGGTCCCTCTGCACCGTAGCATGCTGCAGCTTTTTGCCCTTTAAATAGTAATCCTTCCTACTATTATTCCTGCCAAAGTGGATAACCTCACACTTGCTAACATTGTACTCCATCTGCCAGGTCCTCGCCCACTCGCTCAGCCTATCTAAATCCCTCTGCAGACTTTCCACACCCTCCGCACAATTTGCTTTCCCATTTATCTTTGTGTCATCAGCAAATTTCGTCACCCTACACTCAGCCCCATCCTCCAGATCATCTATATAAATGGTAAATAGCTGAGGCCCCAGCACCGATCCCTGCAGCACTCCACTAGTTACCAACCGCCAATCAGAATAGCACCCATTGATACCAACTCTCTGCCTCCTATTAGACAACCAATCCTCTATCCACGCTAACACCTTACCCCCAACTCCATGCCCCCTAACCTTCTGAAGCAACCTTTTGTGTGGCATCTTATCAAACGCCTTTTGAAAATTGAGAAATGCTACATCCACCAGTTCCCCTCTGTCTACCGCACTAGTCACATCCTCATAGAATTCCAGTAAATTCGTCAAACACAACTTCCCCTTAACGAATCCGTGCTGCGTCTGCTCTATCAAACAGTTCTTCTCAAGGTGCCTCGCTATTTCTTCTTTGATGACGGATTCCAGCATTTTTCCAACTACAGACGTTAAACAAACTGGCCTATAATTCCCTGCCTTTTGCCTGCTACCTTTTTTAAACAGCGGCGTAACATTAGCCGTTTTCCAATCTTCCGGCACTTCCCCGGAATCCAGTGAAGTTTGGTAAATAATCACTAAGACATCTACTATCACCTCTGCCATTTCCTTCAGAACCCTGGGATGCATTCCATCTGGTCCTGGGGACTTGTCCATCATCAGTCCCGCGAGTCTATCAAGCACTACCTCTCTAAGTGACAGTAATCGCATTCAGGCCCTCAACTCCTACCATCCTTCTATCTTTAATATTTAATATCTAACCACCACCCTCTGTCTTCTTACAGTCAGCCAATTTCTGATCCGAACTGCTAAATCACCCTCAATCTCATGCCTCCATATCTTCTGCAATAGCTTACCATGGGGAACCTTATCAAACGCTCTACTGAAATCCATATACACCACATCAACTGCATTACCGTCATCCACCTCTTTGGGCACCTTCTCAAAGAACTCAGTAAGGTTAGTGAGGCACGATCTACCCTTCACAAAACCACGTTGACTATCCCTAATCAACAACAGAAGTAAGGCTCACTGGTCTACAATTACCAGGTTGTCTCTACTCCCCTTCTTGAACAAGGGACAACATTTGCTATCCTCCAGTCTTCTGGCACTATTCCTCTAGATAATGATGACCTAAAAATCAAAGTAAAAAGTCTGACAACACCAGGTTTTAGTCCAACCTATTTATTTGATACTATACTCACAAGCTTTCGGGGTTAGTCCCTTCGTCAGGTGAATGGAGAGTTCTGGCCTCAGACAGAGCATATAAAGCACAGACAGTTTAGAGATTACTGATTAGAATGCGAATCCTTACACCTAACCTGCTGTTCAAGACCTGAAGTGGCTGATAATGTGAGTGGAAGGAGCACTGATCACAGTTTAAAGAGATGTGTATTGTCTCCAGACAGTACAGTAAGTGAGGTTTTGCAAACCCAGGCAAGTCACGGGGGTTACAGATAGTGCGACATGAACCCAAGATCCCTGTTGAGACCGTCCTCATGTGTGCGGAACTTGGCTATCAGTCTCTGTTCAGCGACTCTGCGCTGTCGTGTGTCGTGAAGGCCGCCTTGGAGAATGACACACGACAGCGCAGAGTCGCTGAACAGAGACTGATAGCCAAGTTCCGCACACATGAGGACGGTCTCAACAGGGATCTTGGGTTCATGTCGCACTATCTGTAACCCCCGTGACTTGCCTGGGTTTGCAAAACCTCACTTACTGTACTGTCTGGAGACAATACACATCTCTTTAAACTGTGATCAGTGCTCCTTCCACTCACATTATCAGCCACTTCAGGTCTTGAACAGCAGGTTAGGTGTAAGGATTCGCATTCTAATCAGTAATCTCTAAACTGTCTGTGCTTTATATGCTCTGTCTGAGGCCAGAACTCTCCATTCACCTGACGAAGGGACTAACCCCGAAAGCTTGTGAGTATATTATCAAATAAATAGGTTGGACTAAAACCTGGTGTTGTCAGACTTTTTACTGTGTTTACGCCAGTCCAACGCCGGCATACCCACATCCTAAAAATCAAAGCCAAACACTCTGCAATCTCCTCACTAGCTTCCCTGAGAATCCTAGGATAAATCCTATCTGGCCCAGGGGACTTATCTATTTTCATACTTTCCAGAATCACTAACATCTCCTCCTTATGAAGCTCAATCCCGTCTAATCTAATAACCTGTATCTCAGTATTCTCCAAAACAACATTGTCTTTTTCCTGTGTGAATACTGATGAAAAATATTTATTTAGTTTCTCTCCTATCTCTTTGGACTCCATACACAATTTCCCACTACTGTCCTTGACTGGCCCTAATCTTACCCTAATCATTCTTTTATTCCTGACATACCTATAGAAAGCTTTAGGGTTTTCCTTGAGCCTACCTCCAAAGACTTCTCATGTCCCCTCCTGGCTCTTCTTAGCTCTCTCCTGGGTAACTTGTAACTCTCAAGCACCCTAACTGAGCCTTCACATTTAATCTTGACAAAAGTCTCCTTCTTCCTCTTCACAAGACATTCAACTTCTTTAGTAAACCATGGTTCCCTCTGCCTGACAGGTACATACTTATCAAGGACATGCAGTAGCTGTTCCTTGAACAAGCTCTACATTTCAATTGTGCCCATCCCCTGCAGTTTCCTTCCACATCCTCTGGAGTTCTGCTCTGTGAGGTCAGGTCCCTCTCTGGAGACTGACTGAGAGCCAGAAGACAGGCGTCACTCTGCATCACTGTCCGGATGTGTTAAAAGACTTTAGGCCCAGCAACTCACATAAGCTTGTGTATTTTGCTAACTGATTCTGAAGAGAGGTTTATGGCGGACATCGCTTGGAACTAATAGAGATAGCTAGCAGTTAAGAATTACATTTTGTCATGTTCAAGCATTTTGATTGTAAAAGTTGTGCTAATTCCTTTTTGTTATCATTAAGCTGTATTGTTAAATAAAGTTTGTTTTCATAAAAGTTTCCCAAGTGGGTCAACAGAACCGTACTTGAAGTGGAACACCTTATCTTCACACTAATGGCAAAATCAAAAATAGCTAGGTTCTAGTCTACCTTCATATTAAACCTTGGAGTTTCTAATCTGGTCCCTAACAGAAGTTTATTGATGTGAAAGGGTTATTGAAAATTTTGACTCTTTATGTGTTTAAATGTTTGGACAGGGGGCCAAGTAAATCACAAGCCACAGAATGTTACCCATTGATAATAAACATCCAGGGTACAGCCAGAGAATAGAAAAGATAAGACTTTGGATACTGTAGGGTTAAAACAAACCTGATGGAGACTGGCACAAGTCATCTGCAGAGATATGCAATGTGTGTATTGGCATGTGTGGGGAGGTGGGAGTGGTGGGGAGTGGGGAAAGCGGCCAAGCATCAGGAAAAGCTTTTGTAAATATTTATTGCAAAGGCAGTTCAGGTGCAGTTACATTAAAATGCTTGGAGTCAGACCTCTAGTTTAACAGCCCTCCCAAGCAATGCAAAGAGATAAAACTGTCACCAAAATTTCTAAACTTTTCAGCCTCCCAGCCACCGCAACCCCCTGCACTACCACCCCCCCCCAACCCCTCGCCCCCTCCAATCACCCCTCCCAACACAGACTGCAATTTAATGAGCAGAACAATTGGATGATTGGGTAAGTGATACAATCTCCTTGCAAAAGCTGGTCACGGAGCAGTCACTGGTGGAGATGCTCACAGCCCCATACAATATCTTCAATCACGTATTGAACAGGGACCCCCATGGTTCAAGCTAAAGCACAACCTTGCAGTATTTGTTAGGAGTATACCTGTGTCTGAGCTGAGAGTGCAGCATGTAATCCAGTGGATGAAGCTGCTGACAATTCACACTTTGGCTGATAAGCAGCGGGATACATTAGTGCTACAAAGGGGACAGGCAGTCAGCATCTCCAACAAGATAAAACCAATCATCTTTCTGCAAAATTCACTACCGTTACTATTACTGAAAGCGCACTATGAACATCATGGGTTATCAGGTAATGATGGTCTATTGACATCTCTCTATGTTAGAGAGAGGCAAATGGTAAAATAGCTTGAGGGGCACCACCCCATATTAAGCAAGGTAAAAAGGCAGCTCTCCTTAAACTCCCACAGCCAGTACAGAGATTGAACGCTGTAGAGATCAGCAGCATCAGCAGAATGTCTCCTCATTCTCTGTTTGATTGAGGAGGGAATTCTAACCTATGGGTACAGTGGGTTAGGGGTGATTATGAGATGTCATTATTACAGCTTCATGGTGAAATGTGTGATTATTTAGTAGCATGCCTGAGTTTCTTGTGCACTGGCTGGTCTATGATGATCCCTTTCACACTATCGCATGCACAGTAAAAAGTCTCACAACACCAGATTAAAGATCAGCAGGTTTATTTGGAATCACAAGCTTTCAGAGCGCTGCCTCTTCATCAGATAATTGGAGAGTTAGGTTCACAAACAGGGCATGTATAGACACAGACTCAACTGCAAGATAATAGTTGGAATTGGAGCCTTTACTGGTAATCACGTCTTTACAGGTACAGCCAACCATTATCTTGCAATTGAGTCTGTGTCTACATATGCCCTGTTTGTGAACACAATTCTCCACTCACCTGATGAAAGAGCTGCACTCCAAAAGCTCGTGCTCCCAAATAAACCTGTTGAACTTTAACCCAGTGTTGTGAGACTTCTTACTGTGCCCACCCCAGTCCAACACGGGCAACTCCACATTATGACAATGGGCATGAACTAGTTACCACAGACTCACTCATTTTAAAAGTTCAATGACCTTACGTCCATGCCTTGCTACTCCAAACTGCCCCCTGGTAACAATGTTAATTGGTAGATTTCTTGAGGGAAAGGCTTCAGGATGTGAATTTAAAGATTGAAGAATGAAGGTTAAACATTACCTGTCAATACTGCTATTCAAAATATCCCTCCCTGACTCACTGTTCTCCTTATGAGTTGTATTCACAACATTGCTTTCCACTCCATATCTTTATCCGGAATAAACAATGGGGACTTCACCATGCTTATTGAACCCAATCCATTGATGACATTATATTGTTTCCCACAGGATAACTCTGCTGGTGCTGTGGGAAGGATATATCACAGGACTTATCAAACTTGCTTCTACTCTGCTGTGGAAATTCAAAACTTCAAAACAAAAATCTGCTTTGTGGAAAAGACACTCTATTGGCTGGATGGTATTGCTGCTTCAACATGGCACCTTCACAACTTTTTACCCAACGCCCAGCTTCATCTTAGGGGATGTCACCTGGCCACCACACACACACAGCTCAACATCTCATGGCTCTGGAAAGGTGGAGCAGTCAGACAAAATAGGGGGATGGATCAGGGTGACGGGGGCAAACTGGGGAGAGATGTAGAACAAGATGGCAGTATAGGGGGTGATGGGGGAGACATGGGCTAGTCAGATAAGAATGGGCAGGCCAAGTGGGAGAGAAGGGGGTGACTACGAGAGTGTGGTTGTGATGGGTACGATGCAGGAAATGATTTGAGGAGTTGAGGGTTCACGATCAAGTCTGAAAATCACCCTTTCTGAGGATGCCTTCTGCAGCTGGGCCATGGGCTTGACGCCTTAATATGCACAGCATTCGCAATAACCCTGCAGCTATGTCTCTGTATTTATGATTATATCATATATGTTTATATCTATTTGTGCTGTTAATGAATTAACAGGGCAAATTGATACAAACAGATATGATAAAAATACAGAGACATAGCTGCAGCGTTACAAGGATGGAAACTACATATCCACAGGTATTCAGGAACATAGAACATAGAACATTACAGCGCAGAACAGGCCCTTCGGCCCACGGTGTTGCGCCGACCAGTTACAAAAACAATGACCCACTAGCCTATACCAATCCCTTTTCGTCCATAAACCTATCCAGAGATCTCTTAAACGCCCCCAAACTAGACGCATTTACAACTGCAGCAGGCAGGGCATTCCAATCCCTCACCACCCTCTGGGTAAAGAACCTACCCCTGACATCCGTCCTGTAGCTACCCCCCCTTAATTTAAAGCCATGCCCCCTCGTGCTAGCTTTCTCCATCAGAGGAAAAAGGCTATCACTATCCACCCTATCTAAACCTCTAATCATCTTATATGTTTCAATAAGATCCCCTCTTAGCCGCCTTCTTTCCAACGAAAACAACCCTAAATCCCTCAGTCTCTCCTCATAGGACCTCCCCACCATACCAGGCAACATCCTAGTAAACCTCCTCTGCACCCTCTCCAACGCCTCCACATCCTTCTTGTAATGCGGGGACCAGAACTGCACACAGTACTCCAAGTGCGGCCGCACTAGAGTAGTGTACAGTTGCAACATTACACTGCGACTCCTAAATTCAATCCCCCTACCAATAAACGCCAAGACACCGTACGCCTTCTTAACAACCTTATCTACTTGATTCCCAACTTTCAGGGATCTATGTACACACACACCTAGATCCCTCTGTTCATCCACACTATTCAAAGTCCTCCCGTTAGCCCTATACTCGACACATCTGTTGCTCCTACCAAAGTGAATTACCTCACACTTCTCTGCATTAAATTCCATTCGCCACCTCTCGGCCCAGCTCTGCAACCTATCTAAGTCTCCCCGCAGACTATGACACCCTTCCTCACAATCTACCACACCTCCAATTTTGGTGTCATCAGCAAATTTACTAATCCACCCAACTATACCCTCATCCAGATCATTAATAAAAATTACAAACAACAGTGGCCCCAAAACAGATCCCTGAGGCACACCACTCGTAACTGTACTCCATGATGAATATTTACCATCCACCACCACCCTCTGTCTCCTATCTGATAGCCAATTCCTGATCCAACTTCCTAGATCACCCACAATCCCATACATCTGCATTTTCTGCAGAAGCCTACCATGGTGAACCTTATCGAACGCCTTACTAAAATCCATGTATACCACGTCAACTGCCTTGCCCCCATCCACCTCTTTGGTCACCTTCTCAAAAAACTCAATAAGGTTAGTAAGGCACGACCTACCCGCTACAAAACCATGCTGACTATTTCTAATCAATTCATTACACTCCAAATAACTATAAATCCTATCCCTAATAATTTTTTCTAAAACCTTGCCCACAACAGAAGTAAGACTCACCGGTCTATAATTCCCGGCAAAGTCTCTGTTCCCCTTCTTAAACAATGGGACAACATTCGCTATCCTCCAATCCTCCGGGACTACACCAGAGACCAATGACGACCTGAAGATCTGAGCCAGAGGCTCTGCAATCACCTCTCTAGCCTCCCAGAGAATCCTAGGGTAGATCCCATCCGGACCAGGGGACTTATCTATTTTCAGCCCCTCAAGAATTTCCAGCACATCCCCTTTATCAACCGTAATACTGTCTATTTTACACCCCTGCAACCCAATGTCCTCCTCAGCTATATTCATGTCCCCCTGCGTGAACACCGAAGAGAAATATTGGTTCAATACTTCTCCAATCTCCTCCGGTTCCACACACAACTTCCCCCTGCTGTCTGTAACTGGCCCTAATCTTGCCCTGACCAACCTTCTGTTCTTGACATACCTATAGAACGCCTTAGGATTCTCCTTAATCCTATCAGCCAAAGTCTTCTCATGTCCTCTTTTAGCCCTTCTCAACTCACTCTTCAACTCCCTCCTAGCCAATCTAAAGCTTTCTAGTGCACTATCTGAGCCCTCCAATCTCATCTGAACATAAGCCTCCTTTTTCTTTTTAACCATCGACTCAACTCTTTTAGTGCACCACAGTTCCCTAGATCTACCAAATCCACCATGCCTGACAGGGACATACCTATCAAGGACTCGCAGTAGCTGCTCCTTGAAAAAACTCCACATTTCAGACGTTCCCAGTCCCTGTAATCCCCTAATCCAATCCATGCTTCCTAATTCACTCCTGATAGCCTCATAATCGCCCTTACCCCAGCTAAAATTGCTGACCCGAGGTTCATGCCTATCTCTTCCCATCACTAAGGTGAACGTAACCGAATTGTGGTCACTATCACCAAAATGCACACCAACTTCCAAGTCTAGCACCTGGTCTGGCTCATTTCCCAGCACCAAATCCAATATAGCCTCACCTCTAGTTGGCCTGTCTACATAGTGAGACAAAAAACCCTCCTGCACGCTTTGTACAAACACTGACCCCTCTAGCGAGCTAGAACTATAGCAACTCCAATCAATATTCGTAAAGTTAAAGTCCCCCATAACAATTACCCTATTACTTTCACTCCTAACCAGGATTGTCTCCGCAATCCTTTCCTCAACCTCTCTAGAACTTTTAGGAGGTCTATAAAAGACTCCCAACAGGGTGACCTCTCCTCTCCTATTTCTAATCTCCGCCCATACTACCTCAACTGACAAGTCCTCATCAAACTTTCTCTCCGACACTGTGATACAGTCCTTGACTAGCAATGCTACCCCACCCCCCCTTCTACCTTCTTCTCTACTCCGACTAAAGCATTTGTACCCCGGAACCTGCAACATCCATTCCTGACCCTGCTCTATCCATGTCTCAGAAATGGCCACAACATCAAAGTCCCAGGTACTGATCCACGCTGCAAGTTCATCCACTTTATTGCGAATACTCCTCGCATTAAAGTACACGCATTTCAAACCCTGCTCCGCCCCACCCCCACTATGCCGTGCCTTGCATTCCCCAACTATGCCCCCCTCACTTTCACCCCCTTTCCTCACTATCCCTCCCCCCCTCCGAATCAGTTTAAACCTTCCTGCATCGCTTTTGCAAATTTACCCCCCAGGATATTGATTCCCCTCTGGTTCAGGTGTAGACCATCCCTCTTATAGAGGTCCCACCTTCCCCAGAATGAGCCCCAATTGCTCAAGTACCTGAACCCCTCCCTCCTGCACCATCCCCTCAGCCACGAGTTCAAACTTTCCCTCTCCCTATTCCTCTCTAAACTATCCCGTGGCACAGGCAAGAGTCCAGATATAACTATAGGGAGAGACAAAAGAGGAAAGGGGTAGCATTGTCGGTAAAGAAGGAAATCAATGGTGAGGAAGGACATTGGGTCGGAAAATCATGATGTAGAATCTGCATACACAGAGATAAGAAGCACCAAGGGGTAGAAAACATTGTTGGGGGTTGTCTAAAAGCCCCCAAAAGGCAGTAGAGATATAGGGAAGATATTGTTCAAGAAATAAGAGATGTATTCAAGAAGGGTAAATCTATAATAATGGGTTACTTTAATTTACATTTATATTGTACAAAACAAACTGGCAAAGGTATCGTGGAGGATGAGTTCCTGAAGTGATGGTCATTTAGACCAATATGCAGAGGAACTAACCATGGAAAAGGCTATTCTAGAAGTGGGTACTGTGTAATGAGAAAGAATTAATTAACAATCCTACTGGGTGGGGTTCCATGGGGAAGCGTGCCATAATAAGATAGAATTTTTCATTGCAGAGTGAAGTAATTGAATCTGAAACTCTGATCCTGAACCTGAATGCAGTGAATGATGAGGGTACGAGACCAGAACTGGCAAGGATAGGTTCTGGAACCTTCCTAAAGGGATTGATGGTGAATAGGCAATAGATCATATTTAAACAACGCGCGTATTCATTCCTATTAGGCACGAAAATAAAAGAAAAAAAGATGGCTCAGCAACAGTTTACAAAATAAATTAGACATAATATTAAACCCTAAAAGATATATGAAATTGCCAGGAAAAGCAGCAAGCCTGAGGTCTGCGAGCATTTTAAAATTCAGCAAAGAAGGGGGAAAATTTGATCAAGAGGCTGAAAATTGAATATGAGAATAAAACTGCAAAGAACATAGAAACTGATTGTAAAAGTATCTATAAACATGTGAAGAGAAAAAGACGCATAGAGAAAATGTAGGTCCCTTACAGTATGACAACACCGTGCCTTTAAGAAATGTATTTGTGTCATGTTTCTTGTGCAGGATTTGTTTAAACAGTCAGTTTTGTTAACCTGTACCACTATAACCAGCGGCCCATGTTGATACTGCAGAAGCATAATTGCTCCTAATTGTTGGAATGCTTATTTTAATCTGAGCTAATGTGTAGAAGTTATTTTAGTATTTTCCCTTGGGGTTTTTCAGAGTAGAGCTTGATTAGATTGATTGACAAAAGAAATTATGTGACTGAGCAGAACTAGACTTACAAACTTGCAGCTGATGATTCAATTTGTACAGAGCAGTAACTCTTTCACTCTGGAGACCGCTATATGGGAGTCAGAAGACAGGTGTCTTTTGATATCTCTGTCCAGAGATGTTCAAAGGCTAGAAATCCAGCAACTCATCTAAGTCTGCGTGTTTTTGCATACTGATTCTGAGGAGGGGATTTATGTCAATGAGGATATTGCTTACATTGGAACTATAGAGATGGCCATCTTTTAAGAATTATACCTTGTCATATTTAGGTATTTTAATTGATAAAAGTTGTGCTAATTCTTTTAAATGTTTTAACTGTGTTTTAAAGTTTATTTGTTTATTATTGTCACAAGTCAGGTTACATTAATGCTGCAATGAAGTTACTATGAAAATCCCCTAGTTGCCCACTCCATTGCCTGTTCGGATACTGTACTGACTTTAACCAGGCAATTGAGGTTGGCCTGCTTGATGATGAACTCCCCATTTAAGGGCCGATTTGATGGTCTAATCAGGGGGCTCCAGGGTCTATATTTAAACAGGAGTGTCTGTTTCTTTGCACTCCTGTGTAGACTGCACACAGAGAACACTCTGTATAGTGTTCTAGGATCTTGTGAATAAAGGAATTCTGATGAGGGGACTTTACAGGTACACTGAGGGAGAATTTAGCACGGCCAATGCACCAAACCAACATGTCTTTCAGACTGTGGGAGGAAACTGGGGCACCCGGAGGAAACCCACGAAGATACGGGGAAAATGTGCAAACTCCACACAGACAATGACCCAAGCTGAGAACCGAACCCAGGTCCATGGTGCTGTGAGGCACTCTGCTGCCCGTAAATGGATAAGGGTGTGAAAATAGACTAGACATATGTAGCTCTTAAGGGAACACTTATTGTGGAGGAGTTTACAAATTCACTTCCCAAAGTAGTAAGAACTCATATAGAAAAGCAGAGGATTAAAACTGTGAGGTTCGCAGCAGAAATGGCAGTTCATTCATCAAACAAATCCAACATCAATTTGAGCCTGTGAAGGATAGAATCTAGGCAAAGGAGAAATCCTCAGGAGGCAAGGGAAAAGAGGATCTCATGGGAGATAATAAAGACAGCAGACCTCAGGTTAAAAAGGAAGGCGGCCTTCACGACACACGACAGCGCACAGTTGCTGAGCAGAGACTGATAGCCAAGTTCTGCACACACGAGGACGGTCTCAACCAGGATCTTGGGTTCATGTCACACTATCTGTAACCCCCATGACTTGCCTGGACTTGCAAAATCTCACTAACTGTTCTGTCTGAAGACAATACACATCTCTTTAACCTATGCCTAGCCCTCTCTCCACTCACATTGTCTGTACCTTTAAGACTTGATTACCTGTAAAGATTCACATTCCAACCACTATTTTGTAAATTGAGTTTGTTGAAGTCCATCTGCCACTTCTCCGCCCAGTCTTGCATCCTATCTATGTCCCGCTGCAACTTCTGACATCCCTCCAGACTATCCACAACACCACCAACCTTCATATCATCGGCAAACTTACCAACCCATCCCTCCACTTCCTCATCCAGGTCATCTATAAAAATCACAAACAGCAAGGGTCCCAGAACAGATCCCTGGGGCACTCCACTGGTGACTGACCTCCATGCAGAAAAAACCCATCCACAAGCACTCTCTGCCTTCTGCAGGCAAGCCAGTTCTGGATCCACAAGGCAACAGTCCCTTGGATCCCATGCCCTCTCACTTTCTCCATCAGGACCAGGAGACTTGTCTACCTTTAGCCCCATTAACTTGCCCAATACTATCTCTTTCGTGATAATGATAGTTTCTAGGTCCTCACCTGCCATAGCCTTCTTGTCATTAAATTTTGACATGTTATTTGTGTCTTCCACTGTGAAGACCGACACAAAATACCTGTTCAATACCTCAGCCATTTCCTCATTTCTAGTTATTACATCCCCCTTCTCATCCTCTAAAGGACCAATGTTTACTTTCGCCACGCTTTTCGTTTCATATATTTGTAGAAACTTTTGCTATCTGTTTTTACATTCTGAACTAGTTTACTCTCATAATTCATCTTATTTTCCTTTATAGCTTCAAAGAGTTCCCAATCCTCTAGCTTCCCTTTAATCTTTGCCACTTCGTATGCGTTTTCTTTCAATTTGATACTCTCCTTTATTTCCTTAGATATCCATAGCGGATTATCTCTTTTCCGATGGTTCTACCTTATTGCTGTAGATACTTTTGTTGAGCACTGTGAAAGATTGCTTTGAAAGTCCTGCACTGTTCCTCAGTTGTCCTACCAATAAGTTTTTGCTCCCAGTCTACCTTAGCCAACTCCTCCCTCATCCCAGTGTAGTCTCCTTTCTTTAAGCACAAGACACTGGGATTGGATTTTACCTTCTCACCCTCCATTTGTATTTTCAATTCAACCATACAATTAAACAATTTATTTTGCACTGACCAATTTCAACAGAATTATACATTTCAGAAAGTTCAGTGAACTTACCGGTAGACGCTCCACCCTGTCCTGTGAAAGGTGTTCTTGGTTCTGATATTAAACATAAAGAATTCAGATATCAAAATTCCAAATTCCAAATATTCATCACTGACTCTAGGCATTCTTTTAGGCTTTGTTTCAATATTGTTTTCCTCTACGTATCTTGAACCAGAAAAAACAAAAAGGGTGTCAACTCTGCTTTTCTTTTTCATTTGTTCATGGAATGTGGGCCTCATTGTCACTGAGTGGCTTGCTAGGCTAATTCTGAGGGTAATTTTAAGAGTCAACATCATTGCTATGGATCTGGAGTCATATATAGGCCAGACCAGTAAGGACAGCAGATTTCCATTCTTAAAAGGATATTACTGAACCAGGTGTGTGTGTGTGTGGGGTCGGGGGGGGCATTCTCCCCCAAAGATTCCAAGTGTTGAATTTGTGTAAAAAATGGAGTAAATCATGCTGATTTTTTTCAGTGGAAGTTTCAAAATGAATCTCGACACTGCAGAGTGCATTACCGTAAATTATTCTTAAAATTAGTGGGCAGGGCCTATTCCTGCTGGAGAGGCTGGCGGTATAGCGCTGAGCGGGCCATTACGCATGCACCTATCTGTCAGCGCCGACATCAGCGCATACACAGTGGCCCCATACTGCCAGCCTCCTGGTCGCTGGCCAGCCCCTTCGAACTGACCAGCCCCGTGATCCTCGGATCACCTGCCGTGCAAACCCCCACGGCTCAATCGCTGACATCCCCCCCCTACCGAACATGCCCAGCCAGCCTCAATCCCCTCTCGCCCCCAGTCTGTCTCAAAGTCCCACCCTATTCCCCCACCACCCTGATTCCTCTGAGTGTCTACTGAGATACTCATTAAGAGTTATACATTGTAGTGGTTGTTTTGTTTGTTTATATCCTCTTCAATGCTTGCTCTCCCATCTATTTTAGTATCATCTGCAAATTTTGCTATGTGACACTCTGTTCCTTCTTGCACATAATCTATGTAGAAAATAAAGAGCTGAGATCCAAGGACTGACCCTGTGATATCCCACTACTTATATTTTGCCAGCCAGAGAAGGACCCATTTATCCTGACCCTCTGCTTTCTGTCAGTCGGTTAATCCTCAATCCAATCCAGCATTCTACCCCCAATCACTTTCAATCTCACCTTCTGGATCAGTCTTTTATGCAGCACCTTGTCAAACACCTTTTGGAGGTAAGCTATACCAGGTTCTGCACTATTCACCTTGCTGGTTATGTCCCCAAAGAACTCAAGCAAGTTTGTCAAGCATGACTTTCCCTTCATAAAACCATGCGGACCCTGTGGGTTGAGCTTTGCCTTTCCAAATGATCATTCATCTCCTCCTTAATGATTGATTCCAGCAGCCTCCCTACTCCAGGGGTCAAGCTAACCAACTTAGAGTTTCCTACTTTCTGCCTCTCTCCCTTTTCGAATAAGGGCATCACATTAGCATATTTTCAATCTTAATTTGATGTCATCATCCCAACTGAAGTCTCCAGCTACAATATCTTTCTCCTTAGTGAAAACAGATTAAAAAAATTCATTCAAGGCCTGGCCCTTGTCCTCTGGCTTCATGCACAGATTGCCCCTTTGGTCTCTAATGGACCCCACTCTTTCCCTGGTCATCCTCTTGCTCTTATAATATACTTAAAAATGCTTTGGGGTTTTCCTTAATATGATCTACCAATGACATTTTGTACATTCTCAGCAATAAGATTGCCCCTTTTTGTTTTTAAGTTTCCCCCATATGGCCTCAGTGGAGGGCCTGCGAAGCTATCACCCCTCTTCACTGCAATAATTGACTCCGTGATCAACAGTAAAAATGTTACAGCACCTTCTCTTTTACACTCCTCCTGTCTTGCCTGAATGTTGAGATGCCAGTCTTGCCCTTCCCTCAACTATATCTCTGCAATAGCAATAATATCATGCTCCAATGTATTACTCAATGCTCTCAATTCATCTGCCCTACTCCTAAGGCTCCGTGCATTAAAATAAATGCCATCCAGCCTTTCTATATTCTCTTCTCTTTGCTCTGCTTTCAAGACTTACTTGACTTTTCTTCTATGGCACTGCGTCACCTCCTGCTATATCTCCATTATGCCATCCATCTCCCTGTCAAATTAGTTTAAACCCCATCCCAACAGCATTAGTAAACCTCTGCAACAAGGATATTGGACCCATCCTGGTTCAGGTGCAATCTGTCTGATTTTTACAGGTCTGGCCTTCCCCAGAAATGAGCCCATTTGAGTCAAGAAACTAAAACCCTTCCTTCTGCACCACCTCTTCAGCCACGCATTCGTCTCTTCTATTCTTTATTCCTATAGTCACTCGGTTGTTTGTATCCAGAGATCATTCAGATACAATTCTTTGTCCAATGGAAACTTAATACCGGCTCCTGAGTCTAAGTTAAAATTTGTGAGATAGTCATTAAGTGAGATGGAAATTCTAGAGTGAAAGTCCAAGACCTTTGGGCTCACCCAAGAAGCACGGCCGTGCTGCTTCAATCTTATGAATCTTCTTGGGATTTTCCACTGTATTTGATGTTTTAACTTTGCTAGCTTCTTGAAGGGTTACATTGAAAGCATTGGATTCAAATTGTCAGACATTGATTGCACCTGTGATTACCATAGTAACTGACTTCAGTTGTAAGTGTGTAGAAGACTGTGTGCCAAAGAAGCAAATCCGTGTGATCCCCAACTGGAAACCATGGATGAACAGGGATATCCACTGCCTGCTGAAGTCCAGGTCTGAGACATTCAAGTCAGACGACACTGACCTATACAAGAATACCAGATACAATCCAAGGAGATCCATCAAAGATGCCAAAAAAAAATACTGGACCAAGCTAGAGTCCCAGGCTAGCCACACTGTCACCCGCCAACTATGGCAAAGTCTGCAAGACATAACAGGCTACAAGATGAAGCATGTAAAATCACTGGCTCCAACCCACTTCTCTCTGATGAGCTCAATGCATTCTATGTCTGTTTTGAGCGAGAGGTCAGCGACAGCATGCCCTCCACCATGGAAGCCTCGATGAGCCTGTACCTGGGGTCACCATTGCAGATGTCAGAGCAGCTTTCTCAAAGGTCAACCCACGAAAAGCGATGGGGTATCCGGACGAACACTTACAGCATGGGTCAGCTGGCGGGGGTATTCATAGACATCTTCAACCTCTCTTTACAACATTCTGAAGTCCTTATTTGCTTAAAGAAGACAACCATCATCCCCGTACCAAAGGAAAGCCAAGCAGCGTGCCTTAATGACTATCAGCTGGTGGCTCTGATATCCATCATTATGAAGTGCTTTGAAAGGTTAGTCATGATAAGATTCAATTCCAGCCTCCTGGATTACCTGGATCCACTACAGTTCACCTGCCATCACAACAGGTCAACAGCAGATGCCATCTCATAAGAACATAAGAAATAGGAGCAGGAGTAGGCCATCCAGCCCTTCGAGCCTGCCCCGCCATTCAATAAGATCATGGCTGATCTGTCGTGGCTCAGTTCCGCATTCCCGCCCTCTCCCCATAACCCTTAATCCCCTCGCTTATCAAAAACCCATCAACCCGTGTCTTAAAAATATTTAGCAAGGCAGCCTCCACCACTTCAACGGGCAGAGAATTCCAGAGATTCACCACCCTTTGAGTGAAGAAGTTCCTCCTCAACTCCGTTCTAAATCGACCCCCCTTTATCTTGAGGCTGTGCCCCCTAGTCCTACTGTCCTTTCTGAGCGGGAAGAGTCTCTCCACCTCTATCCTATCCATCCCATTCACCATCTTATACGTCTCAATGAGATCTCCCCTCATTCTTCTAAACTCTAACGAGTACAAGCCTAGTTTATTCAGCCTCTCCTCATAGCTCAACCCCCTCAACTCCGGTATCAGCCTAGTAAACCTCCTCTGCACTCCCTCCAAGGCCAAAATATCCTTGCGTAAGTACGGCGCCCAAAACTGCACACAGTACTCCAGCTGTGGCCTCACCAATGCCCTATACAGCTGCAGCAAGACCTCCCTACTTTTATATTCAATCCCCCTCGCTATGAAGGCCAGCATCCCATTCGCCTTCCTGACCACCTGCTGCACCTGCAGGCTGGGTTTTTGCGACTCATGCACAAGGACCCCGAGGTCCCTCTGCACCGTCGCCTGCTGCAGTTTTTCGCCCCGTAAGTAATAGTCCTTCCTACCATTATTCCTACCAAAGTGGACCACCTCGCACTTGCCAACATTAAATTCCATTTGCCATTTCCTGGCCTATTCGCCCAGCCTGCACTCTCCCTGCACTCAACCCTGGAACATCTAGATAACAAGGACACCTATGTCAGACTCCTATTTATTGACTACAGCTCAGCCTTCAACACTATTATTCCCACAAAACTCATCTCCAAACTCTGTGGCCTGGGCCTCAGCTCCTCCCTCTGTGACTGGATCCTGAACATTCAGTAAGGATAGGCAACAATACCTCCTCCACAATCAACCTCAACACCAGTGCCCCACAAGGCTATATTCTCAGCCCTCCTTAAACACCTATCGAAAATGTGTGGCCAAATTCCCCTCCAATTCGATTTTCAAGTTTGCTGATGACACCACCAGAGTGGGTCGGACCTCAAACAATGATGAGACACAGTACAGGAATGAGATAGAATCTGGTGAATTGATGCACCGAAAATAATCTCTCCTTCAATGTCAACAAAAAAAGGAGATCGTCATCAACTTCAGGAAACATAGAGGAGAACATGCCCCTGTCTACATCAACGGGGATGAAGTAGAAAAGGTCTAGAGCTTCAGGTTTTTAGATGTCCAGATCACCAACAACCTGTCCTGGTTCCCCCATGCCAACACCATAGTTAAGAAAGCCCACCAACGCCTCTACTTTCTCAGCTATGATGACACCTGCGTTTACAGATGCACATAGAATGCATTCTTTCTGGTTGTATCACAGCTTGGTATGGCTCCTGCTGTGCCCAAGACCACAAGAAACTACAAAACATCGTGACTGTAGTCCGATCTATCACACAAACCAGCCTCCTAACCATTGACACTGTACACTTCCCACTGCCTCGGCAAAGCAACCAATATAGTTAAGGACACCATGCACCCCAGACACCACCTCTTCCACCTTCTTCTATCAGCATAAAGATACAAAAGTCTAAGGTCGTGTGCCAACTGACTCAAGAACAGCTTCTTCCCTGCTGTCATCAGACTTTTGAATGGGCCTACTTCACAATACGTTGTTCTTTCCCGATACCTTAGCTATGACTGTAACACCACATTCTGCATTCTATCATTTCCTTCTCTAGGAATGGTATGCTTTGTCTGTATAGTGTGCAAGAAACAATACTTTTCACTGTATACCAATACATGTGGCAATGATAAATCAAATCAAATCAAACTTTGTTCCACAGTGCAAGAATGGCCGCTCTGATGGGTGATGGTGATATTGCTTCCCCTGGTTTGGCATGTCCGTGTTTCTGTACTATTTCACGAATTGGACAATGAGGTTTATCTTCTAACATGGTTTCCTTTCTCCACTTGATATGGATTGGTGCTGAAAACATATTTCAGATTGTCTGACAAGCTGGATAACTTTCTCAGAAGTTGGATCTTCCTTCACTTGAAGCATGTCTGAAATTATATCATCTGCCCATTCTATCATTGATCAGCTCAGACTTCAGATTACCATAATCAGTTCTCAGCCATTCTGTATAGCTCAGCTGCTGGACACGTTAACTAGATTTAACAATGTCAAGAATTGTGTCACTTCTGTCTTTAAAATAATGATTTTAAAACTTAATCAAATTTTGCACATGACCTTTATAAATTATCAGCTATCAGGCCGACCAAATAAAACATGTTAAATTCTTCAGCTTCTGTCATTTTGTTAAAATCTGAAGGAATTAAGCATGTAAAAAGTCCAATGTCGCCAGTTGTGTGATTGATTTAGTCCTTGAATAAGTCCAAATTGATCTGAATGAATGGATTTCAGATCCATGGTTGAACATTGTAAATTGTAAAGTCACAATTAATTTTTAGATAAGTTTTTCTGTTCTCAATAAGCTCAGCTGACATGTTTTCAGGTGCTGACTTGAGAATTGGGTTTACCGGACAGTGACTTAAACCACAATTTCTTACAGTGTTTAACATTTTCAGGATTTGTGTTGCTCAGGAATTTTAAATTTTTAGCTCACCCGTGCTTAGGTCCACTGGTTCTCTACACTCTTGATGTTGGAAGTTTAGAAGGATTTTGAGTCTCTGCAAGGTTTTGAGTTGTTCCATTTGCTACCGCGATGTTGTAAAGTGTTAGGCAATAGGTATAGTTCAATGGGTCTCATCAAGATACACATAATCTTAAATAGTCCAACAGTCAGTATTTATTAACTACTAGACACTATATACATTAGGTACATTAAAGATCCACACTAGAAGCTTTCTCCATCTTTGTTTCTACACATGGCTCTCTCCAACTGATCCTTAGGTGTGGATCATGTGTTCCCTTATCTCACTAAGTGGGTAAATATGAATGGCCTACTTCTGTTCCTACTTCTTATGTTCTTATACTGTACTCAATTCCATATTAGCCCTTTAAGTGGCAGATCCTTATACTACAACCACAAATTAAGAGGGCAATTAGAAGTGGGTGATAAATATCAGCTTTGCTTGTTATATCTGCATCTTGAAGATCAAAATAATGGTGTTACAGGGAAAAACGTGGGATTGGTTTGATTTGGTTCAGCTGAGTTTTGCTGCCATTCTGTTATCATGTGAACAAGTGAAGGGAGTGTTCTAACTTCCTGATCGATTCTTTCAAAATCAAGTACTTAGTCTCCTTTTACTTCTATAAATCGGGGGGAAATTTAGTTTAAAGTCTGAGGCTGCTCAATGATTTCCAACCATTCTGTACCACAGCACCTTCTTAAAATTCATTTCTGGGATGTGGGTGTCTGTGGCTTGCAGAGCCAATCTCTTGAAAACAACATATCTCTCAAAAACTTGCCATTGAAATGCAATAAATATGTTTACCAATTCTTCTTCGTAAATTGGGATTTGCTCCTTGTCCTGCAGCGCTCCATTGTAAGCCATCACCTAAATGGCTCTCTGCACCTATGTATATATAAGCAATTGATAAAATTAAACAGAAAATGGAAGCAGTCAAATATTACCTCATTATTAAGTATCATCAAAATATAATTATCCAGTCACATTGACTTTTTTATTCATTCATGACATGTGGGTGTCATTGACTGGGATAGTATTTAGAACATAGAACAGAGAACAGTACAGTACAGTACAGGCCCTTCGGCCCTCAATGTTGTGCCGAGCTTTGTCCAAATCCAAGATCAAGCTATCCCATTCCCTATCAATCTGGTGTGCTCCGTGTGCCTATCCAATAACCACTTGAAAGTTCCTAAAGTGTCCGACTCCACTATCACAGCAGGCAGTGCATTCCACACCCCAACCACTCTCTGAGTAAAGAATCTATCTTGGACATCCCTCCTATATCTCCCACCATGAACCTTATAGTTATGCCCCCAGTAACAGCTACATCCACCCGAGGAAACAGTCTCTTAACATCAATTTTATTTATCCCCTCATCATCTTATAAACTTCTATTAAGTCACCTCTCATCCCCCTCCGCTCTAAAGAGAAAAGCCCCAGCTCCCTCAACCTTTCCTCATAAGACCTACCCTCCAAACCAGGCAGCATCCTGGTAAATCTCCTCTGCACTCTCTCCAATGCTTCCACATGCTTCTAATAGTGAGGTAACCAGAACTGCACTCAATATTCCAAATGTGGTCTCATCAGGGTCCTGTACAGTTGCAGCATAACCCCATGGCTCTTAAACTCAAACCCCCTGTTAATAAACGCTAACACGCTATAAGCCTTCTTCACGGCTCTATCCACTTGAGTGGCAACCTTCAGAGATCTGTGGATATGAACCCCAAGATCTCTCTGTCCCTCCACATTCCTCAGAACCCTGCCATTGACCCTGTCATCTGCATTCAAGTTTGTCCTACCAAAATGAATCACCTCGCACTCATCAGGGTTAAACCCCATCTGCCACTTTTCGGCCCAGCTCTGCGTCCTATCAATGTCTCTTTGCAGCCTACAACAGCCCTCCACCTCATCTACTACTCCACCAATCTTGGTGTCATCAGCAAATTTACTAACCCACCCTTCAGCCCCCACTTCCAAGTCATTGATAAAAATCACAAATAGCAGAGGACTCAGCACTCACCCCTGTGGTACCCTGCTGGTAACTGGCCTCCAGTCTGAAAATTTTCCTTCCACCACTACCCTCTGTCTTCTATGAGACAGCCAGTTACTTATCCAATCGGCCAAATTTCCTTCTAGCCCACACATCCTTATCTTCTTCACGAGCCTACCATGGGAAACCTTATCAACTGCCTTACTAAAATCCATGTATATGACATCAACTGCTCTACCTTCATTTACACACTTAGTTAACTCCTCAAAGAATTCAATCAAATTTGTGAGGCAAGACTTCCCTTCATGAATCCGTGCTGACTAACTTGGATTAAGCTGCGTCTTTCCAAATGGTCATAAATCCTATTCCTCAGGACCCTCTCCATTAACCTACCTACCACCGAAGTAAGACTAACTGCCCTATAATTCGCCACTCTCCAGTCCTCTGGCACAATCCCCATGGACAGTGAGGATCCAAAAATCAAAGCTAAAGGCTCCGCAATCTCATCCCTTGTCTCCCAAAGAATCCTAGGATATATCCCATCTGGCCCAGGGGACTTATTGACTCTCAGATTTTTCAAAATTGCTAATACATCTTCCCTCAGAATGTCTACCTCCTCCATCCTATCAGCCTGTATCACACTCTCATCCTCAAAAACATGGCCCCTCTCCTTAGTGAATACTGAAGAAAAGTATTCATTCAATGCCTTACCTATCTCCTCTGACTCTATGCACAATTTCCCACTACTATCCTTGACTGGCCCTAACCTCATCCTGATCATTCTTTTATTTCTCACGTAAGAGTAAAAAGCCTTGGGGTTTTCTTATATCCGACCTGCCAAGGACTTCTCATGCCCCCTCCTAGCTCTCCTCAGCCCTTTTTTTTAATTCATTCCCAGCTACCTTGTAATTCTCGAATGACCCAACTGAACCGTGTTTTTTCATCCTTACATACACTTCTTTTTTCCTCTTGACAAGACATTCAACCCCCTTTGTGAACCATGGTTCCCTCACTCAGCCATTTCCTCCCTGCCTGACAGGGACATACCTATCAAAGACACGCAGTATTTGTTCCTTGAACAAGCTCCACTTTTCGTTTGTGCCCTTACCTGACAGTTTCTGTTCCCATCTTATGCTCCCTAATTCTTGCCTAATCGCATCATAATTACCCTTCCCCCAATTTTAAACCTTGACCTGCCGTGTGACCCTATCCCTCTCCATTGCAATAATGAAGGATACTGAATTGTGGTCACTACCTCCAAAGTGGCCTCCCACAAATAAATGTAACACTTAGTCCGGTTCATTACCCAGTACCAAGGCCAATGTGGCCCCACCACATATTGTGTCAGGAAACTTTCCTGCACACACTGTGCCCCGTCCAAACTATTCGACCTGTAAAGGTTCCAATCAATATTTGGAAAGTTAAAGTCACCCATGATAACTACCCTGTGACCTCCACACCTATCCATAATCTGCTTTGCCATTTCCTCCTCCACATCTCTATTACTATTTGGGGGCCTATAGAAAACTCCTAACAACGTGACCGATCCTTTCCTATTTCTAATTTCAGCCCATATCACCTCAGTGGGCAGATCGCCCTCAAAACGCCTTTCAGCAGCCGTTAAACTATCCTTGATTAACAATGCTACTCCTCCACCTCTTTTACCGCCTTCCCTACTCTTACTGAAACATCTATACTCCGGAACTTCCAACAACCATTCCTGTCCCTGTTCTAACCATGTCTCCATAATGGCCACAACATCATAGTCCCAAGTACCAATCTGCTACTTCACTACTGTGTTCCAGATGCTCCTTGCACTGAAGTAGGTACACTTCAACCCACCATTCTGTCTGCCCGTACACTCCTGCGACTTTGTTACCTTCCTCAGTACCTCACTACCCTCAACACTGACTTTTGGACTACAGCCCATTTTCCCATCCCCCTGACAGGTTAGTTTAACCACACCTCCCCCCCCCCCCCCCCCCACCTACTGAAGAGCCATAGCAAATTTCCCTCACAGGATATTGGTGCCCCTCTGATTCAGGTGCAAACATTTATTGCCCTTCAACTGAATGGTTTGCTCAGCCTTTTCAGAGATCAATTCAGAGTCAACCACATTGCTGTGGATCTAGAGTCACATACATATAGACCAGATCAGATGGGATTGATTTCCTTTCCAAGGACATCAGTGAACCAGATAAGTTTTTATAATCATCAACAATGGTTTCATGGTCATCAATAGGGGTAATACGGTGGCACAGTGGTTAGCACTGCTGCCTCACAGCATCAGGGTCCCCAGTTCAATTCCGGCTTCTGGTGGCCACCTGTGTGGAGTTTGCACATTCTTATCGTGTCTGTGTGGGTTTCCTCCATGTGCTCCGGTTTCCTCCCACTGTCCAAAGATGCATAGGTTCAGTTGATTGAACATGATAAATTGCCCATTAATGTCAGGGGAATTAACAGGGTAAATATGTGAGGTCATGGGGATAGGACAGGATCTGGGTAGGATTGTTGTTGTAGACCTGATGGGCCGAATGGTCTGCTTCTGCACTGTAGGTTCTAAGATTAGACTTTTATGATTTCAGTTTTTTATTGATTTTGAATTTCAACACAAGGGCTTTGAACACAAATCCCCAGGGCACTATCTTGGGTCATTGGACTACTAGTCCAGCAACAATAGCACTACATCTATGTCTCCCCTTATATGATTGGTTTCAGAAATATAAATGAGTTGGTAGCGATTTAAGTTACATTAGAACATAACAAATAAGAGCAGTTATGGGCCAGTTTAGCTCTTTGATCCTGTTCAAACATTCAATCAAACCACAACTGATCTTCTATCTTAATTTCACTTTCCCACATTATTTCCCCCAGTGCCGCAATTTTACCTATCCCTGACTTAAAACAGTTATGATGTGGATATGTCAGTGTTGGATTGGGGTGAGCACAGTAAAACATCTCACAACACCAGATTAAAGTCCAACAGGTTTATTTAAAATCACGAGCTTTCGGAGCACTGCTCCTTCATCACATGAGCGATTCACCTGATGATGGAGCAGCGTTCCAAAAGCTCATGATGTTGGACTTTAACCTGGTGTTGCCAGGCTTCTTAAATATAGTTAACAGCTCAGCATCCACAGGTGTCTGGGTAGAGAATTCCAAGACTCTCAATCCTTAAAGAAGACACTTCCGCATTCTATTTCCGCATCTCTGTTCAAAATGAGCAACACCTTATTCTGAGATTCTCCAGCGATGATACATTACTTTCTAGCATCTAATCTTTTACCCCCCCTTTAAGATTTTCATTGTTTCAATGATATCACCTCTAACTCTTCTAAATTCTTGGGAATAAAGGCTTATTTATTTCAATCTCTCTGCAGAGGAAAATCCTCTAATGCAAGGAACCAGTCTGATAAACTTTCATTAGACTCCTTCCAAAGTAAGTGTACCCTTTCTGAGGCAAAGAAATCAAAACTACGCACAGTTCTCAATGAATCTCTTAAAAAAGCCTCATGTAATTGTAAAATGTGTTCTTTATTCTTATACTCAAACTCCTCTGCAGTAAAGATGAACACACTATTTTCTCACCTCATTACTTGCTACATCTGCATGTTAACTTTCTGTCATTGTTTAAAACAAGCCTCAGATTCCTCTGACACAAAAAAGAGTGAAGTTATTTCTAGTCTTTCTCCACAGATTCTGTCAGACCTGCTAAGATTTTCCAGAATTTTCTGTTTTTGTTTCATGTTCTAGCATCCGCAGTAAGCTGCTTTCACCAGAATGCCTCCGCTTGCCAATATTTACGAAACTCTCACCAGCTAAAATATATCCTGCTTTGTAACTTCACATATCTCCAAATTGTATTCCATTAATCATGTTCTTGGCCACTCATTTAACTGAGCTAAATTCTTTTGCAGCCTCTTTGCATCTCACTCGCAGCTTATATTCAGATATGCCTTTGCATCATCAGCAAACTTGTGTGCATTAAACACTGTCCCCTCATCTAAGTCATTGGTTCAGATTGTAAACAGCTGGGACCCAATTCCTGAAGCACCCTGACATCCTGAAAAATAACCTATTATTAGTCTGCTCTGCTTTCTATCCACAAATCAATCCTGGAATCCATGCTAATTACTTTCCCCAATCCCATGTTCCCTAATTTGATGTAATAACTTATTCAGCAACACTCTATATAATTCAACTTCAAAATCAAAATACATTACATTCACTAATTCTCCATTATTTATCAAACAAGTTATAACCTCAAAAATGCTACAGATTTGTCAAAGATATTTCCCTGCCTTGAATCTGAGTTAATACTGCCTAATCACATTCGTTTTCTAAAAGTCCTGTTACCACACTTCTTTTGGTAGGTTCTAGCATTTTCCTTCCCTCCACTCTTAAACAGCGTTGCATTTTGTTAGACATCACAATTTAAAGATATAGCCAAGATTTGGTGAGAAGGTGAGGGAGGTATTCCCTTCACTCTGCAGGAATTGGTTTCTGCTCTAATACAGGGGAGGAATTGGGCTGTTTGTGAGGATCTGGTGAAGATCCGATAAGCGGTCAAGGTCTAAGTTCCGAAGGTTGAAAATCATACCGGAATTTGTGATAAGATTAATAAATGTGTAAAAGAAAATAATTAAATACAACAATTCAGAAATTAATTAAAGTGCTTAAGGATGCATGGTAGGGCAGTAAGGCTGCAGCATGCATGCATTCATGGATACCTGTGTTATGCAGAGCAGGCACATCTACAATAAGTGTCTACAGCTTGAGGAACGTTGGTTCAGAGTCACTGAGTTGGAGGCTGATCTGTGGACACTATGACACATCAGGAAGGGAGGGAGTTACCTGAACACTTCGTGACAAAGGACACATCTCTTAAATTAGGATCTTCTGGTTTGGAAAATGGTCGGGGACAGGAATGTGTGATGGCAGCTGAGGCAGGTAAGGAGAGCCAGAGAACAAAGGCTCAGGGGTGTCAGTCTCTATAACTGACCAATAGGTCTGAAGTTCTTTCAGCTTGTTTGGCTGAGACTGGGGGCTGCAAGGTGGAAGAGGTGACTGACCGTGTCATTATGGTACAGGATGCTATTCAAGTGGGTGGGGGTAGGGTGCGGGGGGGGGGGGGGGGGGGGGGTGGGCAGTGAGGGACACATAAGAATACATTGGGAAGAGGGGATAGTTTAGGGAGGGGGATTGACACTGTTCTCTAGCAAGGAGCGAGGGTCCAGGTGGCTGTGTTGCCTGCCCAGTGCTAGAGTTCTGGATATCTGCTGTGGGATAGAGGGGAACTTGCTGTGGGAGGGTGGGGAGGGAGGGGATCAGTTCAAGTCCTTGTCTGTTCTATACATCACAATTATCAATATTTGTGTTAACTCACCAGTTGATGATCTACGCCTCAAAGGGCATGCTCCACCTGCAAAGATCAAGAGTAATGAACACCAGGAACTGAATGATGCTGAGCTGCATTGTTTTGCTATTAAAGTTTCCAATGAACAGAAAATGCTAATTTCAAAACATCCACATCAATAAGTCTAACCATTGGAAATATTGATTATTACATAATTCTCAACTAGCCTTACCATTCCTCTCCTTATCATGTGTAAACTCATAAGAGACACCTGACAGCTTTCTATCCATATGTGCTAAGATAATCCAATCAATTTGTGGAGGGGATTGATCCATTGTGTAAATATGATGGTAAAGGGAGTTGCTCCAGTTACTTGGCACAATGGATTTAGTAAGCTTTATACAGCATCAACCAGTGCACCATAAAGTGACAGTACACTGGTCAGCTCATACAATTTGCCACATAAAAAGATTTGGTCAGACATCAGGAGGAATCCTTTGAGTGGAAACTTGACGTATTCCAAGAGGAATGGAAAAGACTTAAAATGTGTATTTCTTTTGTAATTCATTTGTAGAATGTGGACATTGCTGGCAAGTGTCAGCATTTATTCCCAATGCCTCATTGCCCTTGAACTGAGTGGCCATTTCTGTGCTCATTGAATCCAGTAAAAAGTCTGACAACACCAGGTTTTAGTCCAACCTATTTATTTGATAATATACTCGCAAGCTTTCGAGGGGTTACCCTCTTCGTCAGGTGAATGGAGAGTTCAGGGTAACCCCTCGAAAGCTTGCGAGTATATTATCAAATAAATAGGTTGGACTAAAACCTGGTGTTGTCAGACTTTTTACTGTGTTTACGCCAGTCCAACGCCGGCATACCCACATCATGACTCATTGAATCCCTACAGTGCAGAAGGAAGCCATTCAGCCCATCGAGATTCCACCGAGCACAACCTCATCCAGGCCCTAAAGGACTAACGTAGAAGAAGCTAAGACCAGGATTTTCCACTCCCAATCTTGGCCGGCAATATGGCGAAAGCCAAAACTTGTGAAAAGTCTCTAAACTAGATTACGGTGACAAAGAGGGGCAATGCTAAATGGCCCCTTAGGGTCAAGGGGATTAGCAGGCAAATACATGGGGTTACGGAGGTAGGGCCTGGTTAAGATTGTTGTTGGTGTAGACTCGATGAGCCAAATGGTCTCTTTCTGCAGTGTAGGTATTCTATGATTCCAGATTCAGCAGGAGTCAGAATATGCAAAGCAAGAGTTATTGGTCATTCCTCTCCTGAAGGCATAATACATGAAACTGCTGCCCTACACCATAAGATGTAGCATCGCAAGCAAGCAGTAATGGCAGCTTCAGATTAAAATTACATCGTTGTATGCTTCCTAATATTCTGTTGTCACTCCCATAACTGTTTCATATACAATAAAATATGCAATGGCTTCAATAATGTAGTTGAATTAAGAACAAATTAGTCATAATAATGTGCTAATCCAAGAAAGGACCTCAATTGCATCACATTCGTTGGAAGTGATGCTTCTAAAATAGCCTTCTAAAAGATGTTTTTATGTAGACCTTTATTATTAATAATACGACCCAAATACTAGACTGATGTCTAGAAAGAGTCTTTCTTGATATGCAGATGCTGTGCTTATAGACATTCCACTGCTGCTTCTAAATTAATCAAGTGCTCTTCATTGGACCTTGTAATTAGAATATTATCCAGGTAATATTGTACACACAAAAAAAGCTTCAAATTTGATCCATTGATCCCTGGAACAGGACTAGTGTAGTTGTTTTTTCCAAAAAGCAATCTTTAAAAATGCAAAGAACCTCTATGAGTAACAATAGCAAGCAATGGTTGTCTACTTAACTCTATTTTGACCATGATGTACATAAGAACATAAGAAATAGGAGCAGGAGTAGGCCATCTAGCCCTTCGAGCCTGCTAACTTTATGATGTAACTTTATAATGGCACAATCTCTTTCATGTATGTCTTTCTAATCATTTCAGTTGATGTTAAAGGAAGATGCTTCTGCTTTTGTTGGTATGTAGTCTCAAGAATTGAAGTTACAGCAGCACCCAGCATCGGTCTCCATCCTAACATGTTGTCTGCTTAACTTCAGAATCACCCGGAACCTATGTGACGCACTCCATATGGATAAGACATTCAGTTGGAGCTCTTCTTCGTCCATCTGAAATTCAGTCCTTCAAAGCCATCATTATTTTCTTCCATGTTGTAAATTATTTTTGTAGAATGCAACTTGTTTTTTTTCTTAAAGATACTCAGATTCTTCTTTGGAATATTCTCCTCATAGGAAGCTAGTCTAGCCCAACAAGCTTTGGTTGTGATCGACTGGGGGGCGGGGGAGTGAACAGGGACGGCGCTCGGCCAGGGTGGCGTGTTCAGGGCAGCTGTGATCAGGGGAGTGATCAGGCTGGGGTGAGGGTGTGATGTCCGCTGGGTGGTGGGGATAGGGGGGCAGATGGAATGACAATCACCCAGTGCACTGTTTACTCTTCACAAATTGCACTGGGAGATCAAGGCGAATGCGCAATAGTGCCCTCTAGCAGTCTGTAGTCGGCTTCCCAATGTGAATAGACTCGATCCATTCCCAATACCAGTGAAAATCATAGCACGGCTCATTGTGTTTTCTACTTGTCATAAGATTTGATTTTTTCTCTTGCCGAAAGAATGGGTTTGGAACTTTCCCGTTTTCACACTCCTTCTGTACTTGGAATCTTTTGGTAAGATTGCCCTCAATAGTTTTTTCACCTGGTCTTCCATCACTGGCTCTTCAGTCTTTAATCCTGTTGTTGATTTTCCCCAGTTTTCTAGTTTTCAAAGTGAGGGAACCCACAATGTTTTTTTTAATTTAGAAATTTTTCTTGATGTTCTCAGTGAAACAAAATCCTTACTCATCACCAATTTCCTCTTTGTAATATCCCAAATTATGCCAAGGGTTTAAACAAAAAGGACAAAGAACAAGACAGCACAGGAACAGGCCCTTCAGCCCATCAAGTCTGTGCCTATACATGGTTTCTATCCCTCTATTTGCCTCCTATTCTAACAAGATAGACCTTGACTGTTGCTAACGTGCCTGCTTCCACTACCTCCACTGGCACAGCATTCCAGGCAGTCACCACTCTCTATATGAAAAACTTTCCCCGTGCATCTTCCCTAAATATATGCCCTCTCACCTTATAATTATGCCCTCTTTTAATCAATCTTTCTACCCTGGGAAAAAGCCTCTGACTATCCACCCTGACTATCCACAGATTGTGCCTCTCATAATTTTCTAGACTTCTATCAGGTTGCTCCTCAGCCTCTGTCTTTCCAGTGAAAACGATCCTAGTTTATCAAACCTCTTCTCATACCTAAAGCTCTCCAGACCAGTCAACATCCTGGTAAACCTTCTTTGCACCCTCTCCAAAGCATCTATGTCCTTCTGGCAATGTGGCTACTAGAACTGCACACAATACCCCAAGTGCAGCTTAATAAAGTTTGAATACAGCTGTAACATAACTTGCGAACTTTTATATTCAAGGTCACTTTCAGGGAACTGTGGACCTGCATTCCCAGATCCCTCTATATGTCAATGCTCCTAAGGGTTCTGCCATTTACTGTACAATTCACACCTGAATTTGCTCTTCCTTGTATTTATCTGGATTAAACCTCACCTGCCATTTCTCTGCCCAAGTTTGCAATCTATCTTTATCCTGTTATATCATGAGCAAATCCACCAATTTCTGTGTATTCCACAAACTTACTAATCAGATGATCCACATTTTCCTTCAGATCATTTGTATATATTACAAGCAACAATGGTCCAGCATAGTTTAAACTAGTTTGGGGGGGGGGAGGGGGCACCCAAAGCACAAGGGAGACAGAAGAGAAGGTTGAGGACAGCACGGAAGTTAAAGAGACCACATTGAATAGTAAAGGCAACGTCAGCAATCCATGGTTAAAAGCTTCAGGTTTTTAAGTGTCCAGTCCACCAACAATCTGTCCTGACCCTCCATGCTGACACTATAGTTAAGAAAGTCTACCAACGCCTCTACTTTCTCAGAAGACTAAGGCAATTTGGCATTTCATTTATGACCCTCACCAATCTTTACACATGTACCATAGAAAGCATTCTTTCTGGTTGTATCACAGCTTGGTATGGGCTCCTGCTCTGCCCAAGACCGCAAGAAACTACAAAAGATTGTGAATGTAGCCCAATCCATCACTCAAACCAGCCTCCTATCCCGCTGACTCTGTCTACACTTCCCACTGCCTCGGCAAAGCAGCCAGCATAATTAAGGACCCCATGCACCCCGGATATACTCTATTCCACCTTCTTCCATTGGGAGAAAAATACTTGAGGTCATGTACGAAACAACTCAAGAACAGCTTCTTCCCTGCTGCCATCAGACTTTTGAGTAGACCTAACTCACATTAAGTTGATCTTTCTCTGCACCCTAGCTATGACCGTAACACTACATTCTGCACTCTCTCGTTTCCTCCTCTATGAACGGTATGCTTTGTCTGTATAGCGTGTAAGAAACGATACTTTTCACTGTATACTAATACATGTGACAATAATAAGTCAAACCACATCAATGGAAGTCTAGGTTAAACAGCATTTATTTCAATGCAAGAGGCCCAACAGGCAAGGCAGATGAATTCAGGGCATTGATGGGTGCATAGGACTGGAATATTATAGCTATTACTAAAACATGCCTGAGGGATGGACAGGGTACAGGGTACAGATGCTATAGGAAGGATAGAACAGGAGGTAAGAGAGGAAGGGGAGTTGCACTTTGATTAGGGAGAACATCATGGCAGCACTGAAAGAGGATATTTTTGATGGTTTGTCCACAATCTTTTTCCTATTGGCAGGGAGTGATTAGTGGAGTATCATAGGGATCTGTGCTAGGACACCAACTGTTTACATTATATATTAATGATTTGGAAAAGGGAACCAAATGTATTATCTCCAAATTTGCAGATGATACAAAGTTGGGTGGGTGGGTGAGCTGTGATGAAGATGCAGAGATGCTTCAGTGTGATTTAGACAGGCTGGTTGTGTAGGCAGCTGTATGGCAGATGCAGTATAATGTGGATAAATGTAAGATTTTCACTTCAGTAGCAATAATAGGAAGGCAACTTATTATTGAATGAGTGTAACTTAAGAGAGGTGGCTATTAATTGCAAACTTTTTGTCCTTGTACATCAGCTGCTGAAAGAAAAAGCATAAGTACAGCAGGCAATAAAGAAGGCAAATGGTATGTTGGCCTTTGTAGCGAAAGAATTTGAATATCGGGATAGGGATGTTTTGTTGCAGTTGTACAGGGTGTTGGTGAGGCCACACCTGGAGTATTGTGTGCACTTTTGCTGTCCTTATCTGAGGAAGGATGTCCTTGCTATAGAGGGAACACAGCGAAGGTTTACCAAGCTGATTCCTGGGATGGCAGGTCTGTCGTACAAGGAGAGACTAAGTCAGTTAGGATTATATTCACTGGAGTTTAGAAGAATGAGAGGGAATTTCATGGAGCGTTCATGTCGAGAGGGCTAGAATACAAGAGCAGGGATGTACTTCTAAGGTTGTATAAGGCTCTGGTGAGACCCGATTTGGAGTACTGTGAGCAGCTGTGGGCCTTGTATCTAAGGAAGGATGTGCTGGCCTTGGAAAGGGTCCAGAGGAGGTTCACAAGAATGATCCCTAGAATGAAGAGCTTGTCATATGAGGAACAGTTGAGGACTCTGGATCTGTACTTGTTGGAATTTAGTAGGATGAGGGGGATCTTATTGAAACTTACAGAATCCTGCAAGGCCTGGATAGAGTGGACATGAAGAAGATGTTTTCACTAGTAGGAAAAACTAGAATCAGAGGGCACAACATCAGGATAAAGAGATGATCCTTCAAAAAAGAAATGAGGAGGAATTTCTTCAGCTGGAGAGTGGTGAATCTGTGGAACTCTTTGCCACAGAATGCTGTGGAGAACAGGTCATTGAGTGTTTTTAAGACAGAGATAGATAAGTTCTTGATTAATAAAGGGATCAGAGGTTATGAGGAAAAGGCAGGAGAATGGAGATGAGAAACATATCAGCCATGATTGAATGGTAGAGCAGACTCAATGGGCTGAGTGGCTTAATTCTGCTCCTATGTCTTATGGTCTTATGTCTTACGGAATCTTATAAAATTCTAACAGGCTTAGACAGGGTGGATTCAAAGAGAATGTTCCCAGTGGTGGAGGAGTCCAGAGCTAGGAATCATAGTTTGAGGTAAGGGATAAGCTCTTTACAACTGAGATGAGGAGAAATTTCTTCACCCAGAGGGCGGTGAATGTGTGGAATTCACTAGCACAGAATGTAGTTGAGGCCAAAATCTGATTTCAAGAAAAATTAGATATAGCTCTTAGGGTTAAAGGGATCAAGGGATCAAGGATGGGGGAGAAGGGGGGAATCAGGATATTGAATTTAATGATCAGACATGATCAAAATGAGTGGCAGAACAGGCTGGAAAGGCCAAATGACCTTCTCCTGCTTCTATTTTCTATGGTTCTATGTCTCATTATTCACAAGGGTTTGTACATTCCAGCTTCTGAAATTGAGGTTAACTTTGATTTTCTGACTTTGTACATGTGCCCGTGAGATCTGGTTTTCCAGCAGATTGGAGACTATTTTTTGGGCACCTTTTCTCGCCATTCCCCATGTGAGGTAAGCAGAATGGATCCTGAAGACGGCTGCTTGGTCATGAGCAACGCTCTGCTATTAGAGCGAGGCAACTGAATCAGCTGACATCAACCTGTCTATTTTCTTTGGCATAAAAAAAGGAAACATCAGATAAACTCAGCATCCCTAGCAACATCTATGGAGAGGGAATCAGCCCTGAGGAACAGTCACATGCATTTGAAACACTGATTCTCTTTCTCTCTCCACAGATGCTGCCAGACTTGCTGAGACTTAGAAGTATTTTCTGGTTTTATTTCAGATTTCTAGAGTCTGCAATATTTTGATTTTACTAATGCACTTTTTTACATTTAACACTATCCTCCTCACAATACCTCCAGTTCAAAGATTAAATTGTTAACACAAATAAAAAGAAATGCAGGGGTCCTCATTCTGAACTCGAGGAAGGCCACTATCAAACCTCCTTCAGTGCAAAATAATGATCATTTGCCACAATTCTTGGTTCCTATCCCTCAACCAATCCATGTTGTTACTGTCCCTTTTATTAGATGAGCTCTAACTTTGCTCATGAGTCTGCTTTTCAGAAGCCCATGTATATTGTATCAATGGTATTGCTCTTATCTTCCTTCTCTGTTCCCTCATCAAAAAACTCTAGCAGATTAGTTAAACACAATTTGTCCTTAACAAGTCTCTACTGACTTTCCTCAATTAACTCATATTTGCCTAAGTAACTCCTACATTTTTCCTAAATCATTGTTTTCAAAATATTCTCCACCCAGCAAGGTTAAACTCACTGACTGGCTTACCCTTCCACCCTTTCTTGAACATAGGAGTGAAATTTGCAATTCTGCAGTGCAGTTCACTGACAGCACCTTTAACCCAAGGGGAAGGTGGCACGATGGCACAGTGGTTAGCACTGCTGCCTCACTGCGCCAGGGACCCGGGTTCGATTCCTGGCTTGGGTCACTGTTTGTGTGGAGTTTGCACATTTTTCCTGTGTCTGCATGGGTACCCTCTGGATGCTCTGGTTTCTTCCCAGATCCAAAGGTTAGGTTGGCCTTACTATCAGGGGGACGTGTAGGGTAAATAAGTGGGGTTATGGGGATAGAGCCTGGTTTGGATTATGGTCCGTAGAGGCCCAGTGAAGCCTTCTTCGGCATTGTAGGAATTCTATGATTCTAAGGGTTGGAAACTTTTATACAGTGAGCAGGATTTTACAGCCTCGCTCATCCGAAAGCATAAAATCCCGCCCAAGGTCCATGGTCCTTTTTATGTCTGTCCCTTGCCTGCTCAGATTACTGTGCCAGGCAGGGTGGTAAAATTCCAGCCAGTGTCTCTGCAATTTCCACTCTCAGTTCCCTCAGAATTCACCTCACAACATCTCCTCCATGATCATCCTCAACACCGGTGTCCCACAAGGCTATGTTCTCACCACCCACCAACACCCCCCCCAACCCACCACCGCCCCTATTCTCCTTATACACCTATGACTGTGTGGCCAAACTCCCCTCCAGTTCGATTTTCAAGTTTGCTGATGACACCACTGTAGTGGGTCGGATCTCAAACAACGGTGAGGCAGATAGAGGAACGAGATAGAGAATCTGGCGAACTGGTGTGACAACAATAATCTCTCCCCCAATGTCAACAAAACGAAGGAGATTGTCATCGACTTCAGGAAGCATAGAGGAGAACATACCCCTGTCTACATCAGTGCAGACAAAGTAGAAAGGGTCAGGAGCTTCAAGATTTTAGATGTCCAGATCACCAATAACCTGTCCTGGTCTCCCCATGCCGACACTCTAGTTAAGAAAACCCACCAACGCCTCTACTTTCTCAGAAGACTAAGGAAATTTGGCATGTCAGCTATGACTCTCACCAGCTTTTACAGTTGCACATAGAATGCATTCTTTTTGGTTGTATCACAGCTTGGTATGGCTCCTGCTCTGCCCAAGACCACAAGAAACTACAAAAGGTCGTGAATGTAGCCCAATCCATCATAAGAACATAAGAAATAGGAGCAGGAATAGACCATCTAGCCCCTCGAGCCTGCCCCACCATTCAATAAGATCGTGGCTGGTCTCAAAGTGGTTCAGTTCCACTTACCCACCTGCTCTCCATAACCCTTAATTCCCTTATTGATCAGAAATCTATTTACCCGTGACTTAAACATATTCAACGAAGTAGCTTCCACTGCTTCAATGGGCAGAGAATTCCAGAGATTCACTACCCTCTGAAAGAAGAAGTTCCTCCTCAACTCTGTTCTAAACTGACCACACCCTCCCCCCCTTATTTTGAAGCTGTGCCCTCTAATTCTTGTTTCCTTTCTAAGTGGAAAGAATCTCTCTGCCTCTATTCTATCTAGCCCCTTTATTATCTTATACGTCTCTATAAGATCACCCCTCATCCTTCTAAACTCCAACGAGTACAGGTCCAATGAGTACCAGTATCATGCAAGCCAGCCTTCCATTTCTTGACTCTGTCTACACTTCCCGCTGCCTATCAAAGCAGCCAGCATAATTAAGGACACCACGCACCCTGGACATTTTCTCTTCCACCTTCTTCCATTGGGGAAAAGATACAAAATTCTGAGGTCACGTACCAACCAACTCAAGAACAACTTATTCCTTGCTGCCATCAGACTTTTGAATGGATCTATCTCGCATTAAGTTGATCTTTCTCTACACCTGAGCTGTGACTGTAACACTACATTATGCACTCTCTCGTTTCCTTCTCTATGAATGGTATGCTTTGTCTGTATAAAGCGCAAAAATACAATACTGTTCATTGTATGCTAATAAATTTGACAATAATAAATCAAATCAAGTGAGAACAAGATGCTGAGTTGCAATGACAAGTAACACGAAGGTTGGGGTCATGACTGCAGATTGAGCAAAGGTGTTCCACAAAGTGGTCACCCAGTCTGTGTTGAATCTCCCCATTGTGGTGGAGACGGCATTGGGAGCAGTGAGTACAATGGACTGAGAGAAAAAGCTGGAAAATCTCAGCAGGTCCAGCAGCATCAGTAAGAAGAGAAAAGAGCTGATGTTTTGAGTCCAGATAGTCAGAGCTTTGACAATGAGTCATCTGGATTCGAAATGTCAGCTCTTTTCTCTCCTTACAGTTGCTGCCAAGGCTGCTGAGATTTCCCAGCATTTTCCCTTTTGGTTTCAGATTCCAGCATCCGCAGTAATTTGCGTTTAATACAATGGACTAAGTTGAAGGAGGTGTAAGTAAAACTTTGCTTAATTGTAAAGGAGCGTTTGGGACCTTGTATGGTGAGGGGGAAGTAAAGGGCAGGTGTTGCACCTTCTACAATTGCAAGGAAAGGTGCCATGAGAAGGGAATGGGGAGCTGGGCGTGATGGAGGAATGGATGATGGGGACACGGAGCGAGCAGTCCCTGCAGAATGCTGATATGGGGGATGAAGGGAAGATATGTTTCATGGAAGCATTGTGCTGGAGTTGGCAGAAATGCCAGAGTATGTTCCTTTGAATGTCGAGACTGGTGAGGTGGCATGTGAGAACAAGGGAGACCCTATCATGGTTCTGGGAAGAAGGCGAAGGGTAAGGGCAAGGGTGCAGGAAATAGATCGAATATAGTTGAGTGCCCTGTCAACCAGAGTGGGGGGAAGCCTTGGTTAAGGAAAACAGGCATGTCAGAAGCAAAATTGATAACTTTTTCAGGTCCGGATAAGAGTATGAAGTGGCATCAATTCAGTCATTCGTATAATGGAAACAGAGTAGTGGAAGCAGGCCTGAATAAGATTGGAACAAGGAGTGTTCCACATAACCCACAAAAAAGCATAACTAAGGCCCATGCTGGTAATTCTGCCTCCAATTTCCACCCATCTATCACTTTCATATGGTCCATCTTCAATACTTCTCCCCCTTCCCTTCCTTGGCCTGTCTCAATTTTTGATAATAGACTCACCACCAATACTCATCACAAACCCACCGTCTCCTACAGCCACCTTGACGACAGCTCCTCACAGCTTGCTTCCTGTGAGGGCTCCATCCCATTCTACCAGTTTCTCTATCTCCGTTGCTTCTGTTCTGATGATGTCACCTTTGAAAATGGACCTCTGCTTTTTTCCATAACCAAGGTTTCCTCCACCTGTAATTAACAAGGCGCTGACCTGGGTTTGACCTGTTCCCACATCTTTGCTCTCACACTTTGCCTTCCCTCCCGCTGGGTTCCTCGTTTGTCCTCACTTCTCCACTGGCCTCTGCATCCCCCACCATTTTGACCAACTCCAGCGCGATGCTATCACAAAACATATCTTCCCCTCCCCCCTCCTATCTGCATTCACCAGGTACTGTTCCCTCCATGACATTCTGATCCATTCCTCTATCACATCCAGCTCCCCATCCCCTTCTCAATACATCTTCTCTCGCAATGGCAGAGCGCCTGCCCTTTTTATCTCCTCCCTCCTCACCATTTAAGGTCCTTTCAGGTTAAGCAGTGTTTCACTTGCACTTCTTTCAATTTAGTCCATTGTATTCGCTGCTCCCAATCTGGCCTCCTCCACTTTGGACGCTGGGTGACTGCTTTTCAGAACTCCTTTACTCAGTGCACTAGCATGACCCCGACCTCCAAACTACAAAGTTTCAGTTTGTACTCAGCACCTTGCACTCAAGCCCACATGTCCATCCTTTGCCTGCTGCAACTCTCCATTGAAGCCTGGCTCAAGTTAAAGGAGCAGCACCTTCTCACCCAGTTGGAAACACTGCAGCCCTTGGGACTCAATATTCAGTTTGGTAGCTTTATACTGTGACCTTTCTACCCCATCTTAAATCCCCCTTTTTAAAATGTCCCATACATGTGTTGCCTCATTGCAACTGCCCCCTTCCCCCTTCCCATTTATCTTATGTTCATAATGTTGCTACATTTTGTTGCAATCTGTCACAGCTACACTTTAATATCTATAAAGGTTCTCCCTCTCTTCAGTTCTGATGGAGAGCCAGCAAGAGTCAAAATGTTAACTCTGCTTCATCCTCTTTCAGATGCTGCCGGACCTGTTGAATTTTTCCAGCATTCTGTGTTCTTTCTTCAGATTCTAACATCCATGGTATTTTGCTTATTTTACGCGAATGGAAAGTTGGCTTTCAACTCAAGAGGATTAGAATTCAAAAGTGAAAAGTCTTAATTGTCAGTTCTGCAAAGCCTGATTGTGTCCAGCATTGTGAACTGTTCAATTTAGGTAACAAACTTCAGGAAAGTTGGACTATTTTAGGTAGGGTGATATATAGGTTTTGTTGTATTATAGCGAGGCTTAAATAGTTAAATTGTGACCAAAGGTTGCATAAATGTATCTCAATACATGTGACAATAATAAATCAGTACAATTCAATTCAAAATGTGGCTTTTTCCTCTTGGAGAAGAATCATGTTTACACTCATCCATCTCAAAGTTTCTTGAAAGTTGATGTTTGAAGAGAGTAAAAGGGCAACAACTAAAAGAAGGGGACAAACACTAAGGGTTTGGTTTGCAGAATGGCATCATTTAATGGGTATATAACATTGCTGGTGGTACAGAAACCCTCTTGGGCAACAAATTATTTGCAAGATCATCCACAGGCCCACTTCACAAAAGCTTGATCACCACTGAACCTGGAAAATAGGAGAAGACAGACGTATCAACAACATGGATCAGGAGTTAACCGCACCCGCTTCCCACCAATATGCTCAGATGCACATTTAAATCACAGAATACTACAGGATTCAAAAAAAAAATTCCAGTGCTGTGCAGGGATTTTTATCAATAGTGCGGAGACATGACTGGGGAGGGAGGATGGATTTTCCCGGTCCAAGAGCCACGGGAATCATGGCAGGCAGGTGGGGGGTGGTGGTGGACCGTGCAAAGATCCGTTGACTTCAGGCAGGATTTTCCGGTTCTGGGCCAGGTACAGCTGGAATATCTAATCACAATGTGACCATTAGGCTAGGCTTAATTAATTGAGTGGAGCAGGTATTTCAACAATTTACTGACAGCAGCACTCTGCCGTTCACCACTCCACTGTACCACTCGTCCCTTAGTTAAACCCTTTGATCCACAACCTTGTTAGATTATTGGGACAGCATTGTGGTTTTCTGCCATTCTTCTAGCAAGTCCGTCCCATGGGAAATCCAAATTCCAATGGTACTTTACATGCTGTTCGCAGCTTATCAATAAGGATAATCAGTAGTAACAAGTTAATTGTTAACTGTTTTCAGGTAAAAACATCATTTACCTGTTCTACTGAAGGCTTGCAGAGTAAAAACACGATTTTTCATCCTGAATTCTGGTTCTTTTCCTCCGGTGCTGGAAAACAGGTTACGTTTTCAAGATCAAATGTTTTTTTTTGTTTAAATAGTGCGAGGGTAATGTTGCAAGGTGACTTTGTGTCCTTGCTCTTTCACTTTCTTTACTGTGCTGGAATACGTACCATGCTGTCATCCTCTGGACCCTTATTCCCTTGATCAAATGTCAAGCATAGTTGAACAGTGTACAATCCCAAGCTCATTTAATAGTTTTTCACTATTTACTTTCTTTTCACAGAGAGTTATGGGGATATACGATCGGGTGTCAGTGATTCAGACAGACATTTCATCAACTTTCAAGATCACTTTGGATGATTGGATGAATGGAAAGAATTTGAAGGGGAAGATAAAGGCTAACATGGATTGGTTGGGTTCAGTGGCCTGTTTCCATATTATAACTTCTGCATACTGCTTCGGTCATTGAATCAGAGTTAATAATAAATCACAACTGCTGTAACATTCACAGAATTCCCACACACAGGAGAATATTCGTAAAACATGGTGCACAGAATTACTAACTATGCCATTATGGAATGATGGTATAATAGTGGCATGGAATGGGAGGTATTAAAAGCAATGCGAAAATGCTTTAGAGCATCATCCATATAAAAGGGTGAAGCAGCACTTTGTAAATTTTAGCCGGCTCACAGTCAAAATAATTCTTCCTTCTATCCTCTTGAACAAACATTAAACAGCATGTTGCTGTAAACTATAATATCTATGGTAATTATATATTCCCAAAGTTTGAATTTAAGCTTATGTTTTGTTTTATAAAGAATCTGATGGGTGGAACTCCCCTTGGCTCAGGATTCACCTGGAAAATCTGCCATGGGAATTGCTGAAAATTGTGTCCAGTATTAGTGAGATCGTAAGTCAACTGTTGCAAAGTGTTTGTCACCCAAAGTCAATTGAACAATACTAATAATTCTAACTCTTTAAACCAGCGATTACAACGCAATTGATCAATTCAGACCATTATGTTAAAATGTGTGATCAACGAATAAATGTTCATTTCCAAATCGTCCTGCTTAACGTAATCTGACATTTCGAACCTCAGAACCACCTATGTCTCAGTGCACAGCCTTGGACTCTAACTGTGGCCCTAAGTAGTCATGACCGTCAGCTTTCTATTCAAACAGGTAAGGTATGAGATGTACTAACCACCGGACGTCGCACCTGACCCTGGAAAGGGGCAGGTTCCATCTGGAGCGGTGTTGGAATCACAGGGGGCGTTGCCACCAGAGGCTGATCGTTCTCGCTCTCCTTTGTGGTTGCCAGTTTTGTCGTTATTGTCCATAATCCTCCTCCTCCCCTGTCCACTTTTCACTGAGCTGCCTTCACCAGCTCAACTTTTCCTCAGCTCACGTCAGGCTCAGAGCTCTGTGACGTGCCCTGAAAGCCAGTGTGACACAATAATGACAGGTCTCTTCAGTCATCGCCTTCATGTTGTTTTCATTAATGAAACAGAGTAACAGAACCGTGGATGGATTTGAATCATTATAAACGACTCAGGCGAGATATTCCGCTTCTCAGCTGCCCAGCTGGGGCATTCCAACGCACGCAAAAGCGGAAAATCCCAATCTATAATGCTTCACATGCGCCACTGGGATAATTGCAGATATGCCTTGTAACCTTTTTAGTGCTAAACACGTGGCCATCAAGCTCAGTGTGTATGGGCCTTCCCGTTTCATGTTTTGGGTTTCCCATTGCCCCCAGTTTGGGGAATGTACCCACAGCGAACTGGAGTTAGACTCCGAACGAAGACACACAAGCTGCTCTGATAGTAACCTCACATTTGTATTATGCCTACCCTCAATAATATGGAGCTTACCAACAATCTATCCACCTTTGTCTTAAAAAAAGTCAGAATCTGCTTCCACCGCCTTTTCAAGAAAAGAGTTCCAAAGATTGACAACCCTTTGAATGAGACAAATTAGCCTAATCTCAATCTTAAATGGGTAAATGCTTATTTTTAAGCAGTGACCACCTAGTTCTAGATTCTCCCACAAAAAGAAACATTGTCTCCACATCCACCCAGTCAATATCACCCCCTCCCCCACCCCGCTTTCCCCACTCACCCTCCCTTTCCCCCCCACCTCCAGATCTTATAGGTTTCAATCAAACTCCAGAAGGTACAACCCATCCATTCCAGTTATTAGTCTTGTAATTTTTTTAATGAACTACTTCATTACAGCACAGGAACAGGCCCTTCAGCCCTCCAAGCCTGCACCAACCATGCTGCCCGACAGAACTAAAACCCCCTACCCTTCAAGGGACCACATCCCTTTATTCTCACCCTATCCATGTATTTGTCCAGATACCCCTTAAAACTCACTACCACTACTTCCCCTGCAACGAGTTCCAGGTGCCCACTATCCTCTGTGGGAAAAAAAAATCTGCCTCGTACATCTCCTTTAAACCTTGCCCCTCGCACCTTAAACCTATGCCCCTTAGTAATTGACTCTTCCACCCTGGGAAAAAGCTTCTGACTATCCACTTTGTCCACTTCCTTAAAGAAGGTAATACAGTACTCCAGATGTGGTTTCACTAATGCCCTGTATAACTGGAGCATAACCATCCTACATTTGTATTCAATCTCCTACATAATAAATTCTAACATTTCAATAGCTTTCCTAATTACTTGCTGTACCAGCATATTAACTTTCTGTAATTCATGCACTCGGACACGCAGATCCTTCTGCATCTCAAGAACTCTGCTATCTCTCACCATTTGGATATTAAGTTTTGTGGCACAGCGCCTAGTACTGCTACCTCACAGTGCCTAGCACTGCTACCTCACAGCGTCAGCGAGCTGGGTTTAATTCCAGCCTCAGGTCACTGTCTGTGTGGAGTTTTCACTTTCTCCCTGTGTCTGTGTGGGTTTCCTCTGGGTGCTTCTGTTTCCTCCCACAGTCCACAGATGTGTGGGTTAGATTAATTGGCCATGTTAAATTGCTCCTTAGTGTAGAGGAAATAGCAGGGTAAATGCATGCTAGGGGCTGAGTGGGAATGTTGTCGCTGTAGGCTTGATGGGCTGAATGGCCTCTTCCTGCACTGTAGGGTTTCTATGATTAATTCTCCTGCCAAATTGGACACTTTCACTTAACCAATATGTATCTGTCTGTAGCCTCCTTATTTTCTATTCACAACTTACTTTCCTACCTATTTTTGTGGCATTAGCAAATTTGGTAACCATCCTTTCAAACCTTTCATCCAAGTCATTCATATCAATTGTAAACAGTTGAGGGTCCAGCACTGATCCCTGTGGCATACCACTTGTAACATCTTGCCAATATGAAGAAGTGCCACTTGTGCCAACTTCCTTTTTCCTGTTAGACAGCCAATCTTCTACGTATCCCAATACACCTCATAATATAATTAGGAATAGAATATTGCCTTCTCAATGGCAAAGAGCCTTCTCTGCTATTGAACTGAAACATGGCTCATCTTTAATCTCAGTTCCATCTCCCTGTACTATCCCCTTACCGTGGTGAGCCTCAGAGACCATGTGGCTTCCTCACCCAAGGTTTTGGCAAATCTCGGAGGCCATGTGACTCCCAGTCCAATAGAATGAGAGCGCATGCAGATCACAGCAGAGCCTTGGCTTTAAACTGCAGTCGAGGATTGGACTGGCAGATTGTAGGAGTTATGTTTTGCTGTGTCTTGTAAATAGCTTTTCTGCTTGTAAATAAATAGTCGCTGCCTTTATCCACTGGTGGGCACCCAGAGATTTTGCTACTATGCCCATATCCTGTGAACAACTAAAATCACATGGGATTCGAGGTGGGCTGGCTAGTTGGATACAGAATTGACTTGGTTATAGAACACGGACAGTAGTGGTGGAAGGATGTTTTTCAGAATGAAGATCTAGAGCTAGTGGTGTTTCGCAGGGATCAATGTTGTTTGAAGTATACATAAATGATGTGGAGGAAAATACAAGGGATCTGATTAGTAAGTTTGCAGATGCCACGAAGGTTGGTGGAATTGCTGATAGTGCCGAGGATTGACAGAGGATACAACAGGATATCGATAGGTTAGATACTTGGGCACAGAAATGGCAGATGGAGTTTAATCCTGACAAATGTGAGGTGATGCATTTTGGAGGATCAAATTTAGGTGTGAATTATACTGTAAATGGCTAAACTCTTAGGAACATTAACATACAGAGGGATCTGGTCCACAGTTCCCTAAAAGTGGCAACACAGGTGGCCAAGGTGATTAAGAAGGCATACGGCACGCTTGCCTTCATCAACCAGGATATTGAGTATAAGAGTCGGGAAATCATGTTGCAGCTATATAAAACTTAGGCTGCATTTGGAGTAATGTATGCACCACACTACTAGAAGGACGTGGAAGCTTTGGAGAGAGTGCAGAGAAGATTCACCAGGATGTTGCCTGGTCTCAAGGGTGTTGGCTATGAGGAGAGGTTTTCACTGGAAAGATGGAGGCTGAGGGGAGACCTGATAGATGTCTACGAGAGGCATAGACAGGGTGGATAGTCAGAGGCTTTTTCCAAGGATGGAAGTATCAATTACAAGGGGGCACAGGTTCAAGGTGAGATGGGGAAAGTTTAAGGAAAATGTGCAGGGGAAGGTTTTCACACAGAGAGTGGTGGGTGCCTGGAAGGTGCTGCCAGAGGAGATGGTAGAAGCAGGCACGTTAGCAATGTTTAAGGATGGCTACATGAATAGGGAGGGGATAGAGGGATATGGACGAAGTAAGAGCAGAAGTATTTTTTGTATAGTTAGGGCATGCATCATGAACGGCACAGGCTTGGAGGGCCGTAGGGTCTGTTCGTGTAGCATGTCAGAACCAAATAGTGAAGCTGCCAATTTTGACAATCAAGGGTCATAGGCTTGTTTAATGGTGTGTGATTGGTTAAAGCGAATATGGCTAAAATGGCTAGACGTTTTAACCCAGACGGATGGAAGTTTGCAGGAGCTGCTCTATAAATAATGAGGTCTTCCAAGATAAATTAGGATGTATATAGGGAGCCAAAGCTAAAATCTATCTGGATCAAGAAATGACACCTACATATTTTCAGGCCCATTTCGTGCCTTATGCCCTTCATCAGAAAGTGAGAATTGAGATTAAGAACCTGGAAGATTTAGGTTTCATAAAGCCCATAGAATTCTCTGAATGGGTTGCATAAATAAGGAGGTTATTTGGCCCACTGAGTCTGCACCAACACTCCAACAGAGCATCCCATTCAGGCCCTAGCCATATCAACCCATACATTTACACTGTTAATTCCCCAATACTACACATCATGGGACAATAAAGGGCAATTTAGCACAGACAATCATAGAATTATCGAATAGTTACAGCTAGGAGGCCATTCAGCCCACCTAATCTCTGCATTTTTGGACTCTGGGAGGAAACCAGAGCATGTGGCGTTTGCTACAAATAAACCTGTTGGACTTTAAGCTGGTATTGTGAGACTTCTTTCTGTTGAAACCAAAGCACCCAGGGGAAACACATGCAGACACGGAGAGAATGTACAAACACCTCACACAGTAAACCAGTGCCGGAATTGAACCTGACTTCCTGTCATTGTGAGGCAGCCGTACTAACCACTGTGCCACCATATTGCACATTTGAAAAGCAGTATCAGACAGTAAGAATTTGTAGAGATTACAAATTAACTGTTGATATAGAAACACAGATAGACGAGCACCTCATACCCAAAATTGAAGATCTCTATAATAAACTAGCAGGAAGTTTAAATATACTAAATTGGACTTCAGTTATGCCCATCAGAAGCTGGCATTGGTTAAATCAATACACACACGGGGTTGTACCTGTATAATAAGATTTCCTTTTGCAGTCTGATCAGCCTGTGCCATTTTCCAGCATACAATGGAGAGTCTCTTGCAGGGCTTCCCCAGTGTAGTGGTTTATCTGGATGGTGTACTTCAACTGAAGAACATAGATCCATTTAGAAGAAGAATTGAGATGGTTAGACTTAGATATAAGCAGGTTAAACTGAAATGAGAGAAATATATTTTTCAGTCTGAGCAAGACACCTATTTTGGATTTAAGGTTGATTCAGAAAGACTACATTCCTTGGAAGAAAAGGTAAAAGTCATCAAGGAAGTCCCACAGTCAAAAGATGTATCCAAGTTGATATTTCTGGGGATGGTTAACTACTATGTCAAATTAAAAAAAATTTCTACCATCTTAGACCCATTTCAACAACTGTTTAAAAAAAAGATAAAAATGGGGAGAGGAACAAAAGGAAGCCTTTGCAAAAATAAAACAGGTGTTTTGATTAAATTGCTGGCGTTCTTTTGAAGATGTAACAAGCCAAGTGGTTAATGGGGATTCTGTAGATGTAGTATATCTGGACTTCCGGAAGACATTTGATAAGGTGCCACACAAAAAGTTAATACACAAGGTAAGATCACATGGGGTTAGGGGTGATTTATTAACTTAAACTTATTCGTTGTCAGTAACTGATCACAGGTGCTCAGTTTGGGATCTGCCAGGGCCACTCCACTGCTGACCTCATTATATCTTTGGTTCAAACATGGACAAGGAAGCTGAATGTCAGAGGTGAGGTGAATGTAACTGCCCTTGGCATCAAAGGGCTCTAGCAAAACTGGAGTGAATGGGAATCAGGGGGAAAATTCTCTGCTGGTTGCAGTCATACCTGGTACAAATATTGTTCCTCTGTTTAAGAAGGGCAGAAGAGATAATCTGGGAAATTACAGGCCTGTGAGCCTTACATCAGTGGTGGCGAAATTATTGGAGAGAATTCTTAGGGACAGGATGTTAAGGACTCAAATCTGGAAGAGAATAGGCTAATTGGTAATTGGCACATGGTTATGTGAACCAAAGAACAAAGAAAATTACAGCACAGAAACAGGCCTTTTGGCCCTCCAAACCTGCACTGACCATACTGTCTGACTGAACTAAAACCAGTGGAGGCTTGTTTCACAAACTTCATTGAGTTCCTTGAGGAAGTATCAAAAAAATTTACCAGAGCAGGAAATGGACATTGTGTACAGGGACTTTAGGAAGACTTTGATAAGGTGCCACACAAAAAGTTAATACTGGGGGCCTCTGTTGTTTGTGATATATATAAATGATTAGGAGGAAGACGTAGGTAGTTTGATTATTAATTTGCAGATGATACAAAAATTAGGGGAGTAGCGGATAGTGAGGAAGATTGTCAGAGGATAGAGCAGGATATAAATCAGCTGGAGACCTGGCCTGAAAGATGGCAGATGGAATTCAACCTTGCAAGGTTTACTGCAGAAGGCAAGTAGAAGGAGAACCCTTTAGAAATATTAGCATACAGAGGGATCTAGGAGTGGAGGTACACAGTTCCCTGAAGGTGGAACTCAGGTGGACACGGTTGGCAAGAAAGCATGTGGCATGCTGACCTTCATCAGTCGGAGCATTGAGTATAGGAATTGGAAAATCATGTTGCAGCTGCATAAGACTTTGGTTAGGCTGCATTTGGACTATCGTGTACAATTCTAGTCATCACACTACTGGAAGGTATTGAAGGAAAGAATGCAGAAGAGGTTTACCAGGATGTTGTCTGGTTTGGAGGATATACACTATGAAGAAAGGTTGAACAAACTTGGATTGTTTCCATTGGAGTGTTGGAGGATGCGGAAGAACCTATTAGAGGTTGAATGATTATAATTATGATTATGACTTGGATAGAGTGAATAGTCAGAATCTTCTTCCAAGGGTCAAAGGGTCAATTAGTCGGTGCATAGGTTGAAAGTGAGAGGGGGAAAATTTAAAAGAGATGTAGGGGGCAAGTTTTTCACACAGAGGGTGGTGAATGCCTAGAACGCGCTGCCAGAGGAGGTAGTGGAAGCAGATTCTATAACTAAGTTCAAGAGGCATCTGGATAGATACATGAATAGGCAGGGAATAGAAGGATATGGACCACATAGAGGCAAGAAAATATTACATTAGAGAGGCATCTGTGTTGGCACAGACTTAGTGGGCTGTGTTGTACAGTTCTTTGTTAAAGGAAGATGGCTGTGGTGGTTGGAGGTTGATCATCTCAGCTCCAGGACATCACTGCAGGAGCTTCCTAATGACAGTGATTGCTACCCACTTGCACGAACATTCAATCCCTCCACCACTGACAAAGTGGAAAACTGTTACCACCTACAAGATGCACTGCAGGGACTCATTAAAGTTCCTTAGGCAGCACCTTCCAAACACATAACCATTACCATCTAGAAGGATAAGATTGGCAAACATATGAGAACACCAACATCACTTAGAAAATCATCTCCAACTCACTCAGCATCTTTACCTGGAAATGTATTGCCATTGCTTCACTGCCCCAGGTCAAAATCCTGGAATTTCCTCCCTAACAGTGCTGTGGGTCTATCTAGTCCAGAGGGACAGCAATGGTTTGAGAATGCAGCTCACAATCACTTTCTGAAGGGCAGCTAAGGATGGCCAATAAATATTGGCCAAGCCAGTGATGCCCACATCCCATAAATGATTTTTAAAAATTCCCTATGACAAATGCTAAGTTATCCTCATGGAGGCCCAGCCTTGAGTTGTTAGATTGATTTGAAGTCTGTCCCATTTAGCACGGTGACAATGCCATACAACACAAGGGAGGTTATTCTCAATTTGAAGGCAGGACTTTGACTCCACAAGGACTGTGCAGTGGTCACTCTTATCGATACTGTCATGGACAGATGCATCTGCAGCCAGCAGATTGCTAAGGATGAGGTCAAGTATGCTTTATCCTCTTGTTGGTTCCTTCACCACCTGCTGCAGACCCAGTTTCGCAGTTATATTCTTTAGGACCTGACCAGCTCGATCAGTAGTGCTGCTGCTGAACCACTCTTGATGATGGACATTGAAATCCCCCATCCAGAGTAGATTTTGCACTCTTGCCACCCTCAGTGCTTCCTCCATGAGTTGTTCAACATGGAGGAATACTGATTCAAGGAAGATGGTATGTGGTAATCAGTAAGAGGTTTCCTTGCACACGTTTAACCTGAAGCCATGAGACTTCATGGGGCCCGGAGCAACTCCCTCCTAACTGTATACCACTCTGCTGTGTCTGTCCTGCTGGTGGGACAGGACATACCCAGGGATGGTAATGGTGGTATCTGGGGTGTTGTCTGTAAGGTATGATTCCGTGAGAATGACTATGTCAGGCTGTCACTTGACTAGTCTGTGAGACAGCTCTTCCAATGCTAATAAGGAGGACTTTGCATGGTCAACAGGGCTGTTTGTTTTGCAGTTGTCCTTTCCAGTGCCTACATTGATCCAGGTGACCTGTCCAGTTTCATTTCTCTCTTGAGACTTTGTAGTGCTTGATACAACTGAGTGGCTTGCTAGTGTGGCATTTCAGAGGGCATTTCAAAGTCAACAACATTGCTGTGGCTCTGGAGTCACATTGTAGGCCAGACCAGGTAAGGATGGCAGATTTCCTTCCCTAAAGAATATTAATGAACCAGATGAGTTTTTCCTGTCAATCAGCAATGGTTTCATGATCATCAGTAGACTCTTAATTCCAGATTTTTTAAATTAAATTCCAATTCCACCATCTGCCGTGGTGGGTTTTGAACTCATATTCACAGAACATTAGCTGAGTTTCTGGATTAATAGTCTAACGATAATACCACTAGGACATTGCCTCTCCTATCTGAAAAGGATGAATGCGTAAGATTATGGGGAGAATCTTTTGTGATCTTTGGGTAAGCATTCTCCAAACTGGCCTTCAAGCCACACAATGCAGAATCGCTGAGCAGAAACTGATAGCCAAATATCGCACACATGAGGACGGCCTCAACCAGGATCTTGGGTTCATGTCACACTATCTGTAACCCCCATGACTTGCCTGGACTTGCAAAATCTCACTAACTTTCCTGTCTGAAAAAAATACACATCTTTTTAACTTGTGCATAATACTCTCTCCACTCACATTGTCTGTAACTTTAAGACTTGATTACCTATAAAAACTCACATTCCAATCATTATTCAGGTAAATTAAGTTTGTGTCTTTATATGCCCTGTTTGTGATCAGAACTCCTACCCACCTGTCGAAGGAACAGCCAGTTCTGAAAGCTAGTGGTGTATGCTACAAGTAAACCTGTTGGACTTTAACTGGTGTTGTGAGACTTCTTACTGCGTTTACCCCAGTCCAACGCCAGCATCTCCACATCATGACTTCTTTGACCGAGCCAGTTTTGTATCCACCTTGCCAGCTCACTTCTAATCCCATCAAGTGATAGAATGTTATTGTTTATTGTGAGGGGAATTGATTACAGAAGCAGGGAGGTTATGCTTCAGTTGTGCAGAGCATTGGTGAGACCACACCTGGAATATTGCATACAGTATTGGTCACTGTGTATTAAGTGTATTGATATAATATTGGTCTCCTTATTTAAGGAAGGATGTAAATGCGTTAGAAACAATTCAGAGAAGATTTCCTAGATTAATACCAGGATTGGGTGGATTACCTTATGAGGAAATCTTATATCCACTGGAGTTCAGAAGAGTTAGAAGTGACTTGATGAAAACCTTTAAGATCCTGAGGGGTAGTGAGAGGGTTAATGTGAAGAAGATATTCTTCTTGTCAGAGAATACACAACCAAGGATTGCTGTTTAAAAATAAGGGGTCACTGATTTAAGACAGCGATGAGGAGGAATTCTTTCTCTCAAAGTAGCATGAGTCTTGGGAACTTTCTTCCTTAAAAGGCAGTGGAAGCAGAGTCTTGGAATATTTTTAAGACGGAGGTAAATAGATTTGTGATGAACAAGGTGGTGAAAGGTTATTGAGGTAAGCAGGAGTGTGAGGTTGAGGTTACAATTAGATCAGTCATAATCTTATTGAAGGGCAGAGCAGGTTTGAGGGGCTGAGTAGGCTACATCTGCTCCTAATTAATATGTACATTTGTTTGTCTTCTCTATCACACGCATATGTGATGACCACTAAAAATAGGATGGTACTTGAATATCCCCTGGGGGAGAAAGATGCTGAGAGATGTTCGTCACATACATACGAATTGCTGTTTTGAAATCTGTAGATAAATTATACTCTAGCAACAGTGCACCAGTGAGGAAAAGTGGACATTGCATCTGTTTGCAGGAATGCTGGTCAATGGCAGCCTTATCTTCATATCCTCGCAGGAATGCTGGTCAGACTGAAAGCCTTATCCTCAGTTGTACTGAACATGTTGAGAGTTATTGCAGCAAAAGCCAACCAGTGGTAAGAACTCTATAACATTTGTGTGAAATTTTTAAGAGGTGAAATGTCTTTGAAAGGCCAACCAGTAATCTGCCCATGATAGGGCACCCAAGCCCTTCATCTGATAAGGCTTATCATAATTTCCAGATCATCTCTGACCTCAAGATATTGATTGTTGGCAGCTTGGTAATGGTGGTGCCATTGAAGGTCCAAAAGTTGGAGATGGTGATTACCTGGCGCTTAGTGGCAAAAATATCGGCTGTAACTTGCCAGCCTAAGCTTACATTTTGCTAACATTGCAGCTTCATTTCCGGAAGATTTGAAAATTGACTTGAACAACATGGCATAGGCAGTGAGCAGCCTCACTCCTGACCTTATGACGTAGGTCAGGATTTTTCTTGCCCCTGCTGTGGCAGTACCTGCCATGAGAGATTCAGCAGCCCAACAAAAGTCCATTGACCTTTGGTGGGTCTAGATGATCGCGATGGGCTGGAAAATCTCACCTTTAGGGATTGAAAATGCGTTGGAGTTGCTGGTCGGTTCTAGAGTGGCAATGATTGGCCCCAAACTACCTATTTATCATGAATCTTTTGCTTTCATCTCAGTAACTGTGGAACACTCCAACCTTGCCCATAGCTGGGACTCTTCAATCCTACTGCAATGAATGGAGTTTTGACTGAGTGTCAAGTTCTCCATTCTTGCTGTCAGAGGTGATGGGCAAATGGGTTCGAAGAATCTCAGCCTACATCTTAGTTTGTTTTAAGACATTAATATTGTTAATGAACAAACACATAATTGATGTGAATAGGTCTAGGTGTTTGCATGGATTCTGTGTGAGTAATATATCCACAAGTGGAATCCTGAAGGGAAAACCAGAACTTGTTTCAATTAGTTCTATTAAACGTTTGAATTAGTAGCTTTGAGTGATGAATGTAATAATTTAGATTTGATGTGAATCTGACTTCACTGTATAACTAAACCTAAAATAATGTACACAGTTATCATCTGTTGCTTCACATTGTTTTATTGACTCAACGTTGATCTGTGACAGCCCATCACATATTGATGCTTATCAAAGGACATCTAAAAATAAACATTAGATGCCTGTTGCTTGTCAAGAAGTATCTCAAGCTGAATGGAACAGAATCATATTCTGCAGGTAGTTTGGATTATTGTAATTCACTAAGATTATTGCACAAGGCGGTAGCTTCACACAGATGCTCCATGAACTTGGAGACTCCAGAGTGGGCAAGTGAGTCTTTCACCATACCTGTTGTCCATTCAACATATTTTTGCCTGTTTTCCAGAACCTGGAGAACAAGTTGATATTTTTGTAAGTTAATACCTGTTGCGCAGACAAATAAAGGTTATGAAAAGTACTCTTCTGCTTCTATTTCTTCTTGTTTACCTCGGTCTGATCTGACTCTGAAAATGGCATTTTGGAAAATTAGAATTTACTCACCTAAACTCACTTAAATTTTCAATTCTACCAATCTTTTTGACAACACAGTGGATCAAGTATGAGCTAAGTCATTCTTAAGGTTTTTAAATTGGTTTCTTTTTCTATAGCTTATGACTGAAAACTGATGTTATGATCCATGTTTTCTGTATTGTGTAGGATTTGCCAAATGAGTAAGAGGAACAATTTGTCTGTCTTCCAGAAGAACCTACTTTAACTCCTTGTACATTGCTATGTATTGGCAAGGTGCTGCATCGTCATGCTACCTAAAGCTCATTCTGGTTTGTCATGGTCTCTGATCTGTTTTCCATTTTCTTTATTCATTTTTCACTCACATGATTAAGGTTTTCGTCTCTGAGGCAGTTTGCAAACTTTTGGTTCAGTTGATCGCCTTTCTGCTTGTTGGCCCCTGGTTGGTTGTGCTGTCAACAAGAGAAAAGTATTTCAGTGTTTTTATTTGAAAACATATTAAAAGGGCTAAAATAAAAAACAGCAAGTACTGAAAGTACACATGGCGAGTGGATCAGGCAGCATCTATGGAATTCTAAAAAGAATTCACATTTTGGGTCAATAACCTTTTGTCTGAGCTTGAAGAGAAGCAGTGAGTTTTAGCTTTCACCCTTATGGGAACATGTCTCATTTGCACATGCACTATCTGATTTTTCAAGGTCACCCATTATTTATTCAGCTTTATCTCCTGTTAGTCTTTGTTTCCAAGTCACCAGGCCAAGATCTCTTTATCACTAACTGAAATTAGCTCCAGTTCAGTATCTTCACCTGTTCCTTGCCCTGTGATCCTAAACCTAATTCAGCTTCAACTGAAACATACTCCAATTAGCCTAATTAATTCCTCTGAATTAAATCAACACTTCTTTCCTCACTTAGCTGGCACTATGTTAATTAAGAATGTTATTCTCCACAGGTATTAGGAACTCCTCCACTTAGTCAATGGTTGTGATGTTGCTGATGTGAAGAAAACTACGGGTGTGATCTTACCAGCTCGCCGAGCCAATCGGTAAGCGTGGCGAGCCTGGAAGATAGCGGGCACAGATAATAAATCTCGTATCCTCCCAGCACTGTTCAGTCCGCATGAAAATGAAGCAAATTAAAAGGACTTAGCTTCTCCCGCTCAGCTTCTTCTGGCCTCCTGCAATCTTTCCCTCGACGTGACGCCAATGAGAATTAGTACTGCTGTCCAGTAGCGGCAGGCACCATGGCCATGGTGGGGGGATTGAAGGCCATGGAAGCCCTGGGTAGTGGGGGGCATGGTTGGGCAGTGCCCACCTAGTACCCTGGTTGGGCACCGTGAATGCACCAGGGCAGTGCCAAGGAGCTGTGAGCTGAGTGGTGTTGGGACCTGAATGTGGTGAGGCCTGAGTGGGGGTGAGCCTATGACGGGGGCGCTGGGGGCTGGGGTATGCATGATAACAGGGGGGTGGAGGACACTGCATATGACTCCCACCATTGGCCTGGGCTTGCAAACTCCTACTAATTGTCCTGGCTTGAGAGAATTCACACCTCTTTAACCTGTGATTATCCCTCTCTCCACTCACACTGTCTATGCCTGCAAAGACTTGATTACCTGTAAAGACTTGCATTCCAACCATTATGTTGCAATTGTGTCTTTGTCTATATATGCCCTGTTTGTGAACCTACCTCTCCATTCACCTGCAGTGCTCCAAAGGCTCGTTATTCCAAATAAGCCTGCTGGACTTTAACCTGGTGTTGTGAGACCTCTTACTGTGCTTATTCCAGTTCAACACCAGCATCTCAGAGAATGGGAAAATCCTCAAATCACAAATCAGATTTGTGAATCAAATTACAATCCAGCACCTACCTCTCCAGTGATGCAATGTTTGGAGTAGGCATCTTGTGCACAAATGAGATTACCTGAAAATTGCTACATTTCTAAAACAAAATGCCTTTTTACAAATGCATTACTAGAATGTAGGTATTGTTGCAAAGCCAGAATTTATTGCCCATCCCTATTTGCCTTTAAAGACGGTGACAAACCACCTACAGCTGAATGGCTTGCTCGGTCTTTTCAGCCAGCAGTTAAATATTAACCATATTCCTGTAGGTCTGGAATCACATCTAGGTTGAACAAGAAGAGTTGGGAGATTTTTTTTCCTCTGAAGGATCTTATAGTGAAGCAATTGTTTTTTTTTAAACAATAATCCAGTATTTTCATAAGTAATGAAACTAGCATTTAATTTCAGGTGTATTAATTATTTGAAAATAATTTGCCCCACTGGTTATGATAGAAATTAAACCAATTTCTCCAAAATATTAGACCAGGCCAAGTCAAGTCTGGGTGTTTTATACTCCTGTCCCGTACAAAACTGCCTCACAGCAGCCATCAGTTCAAATTTCCGTTTTAGTTGTACTTACGCAATCTAAAGGGTTGTTGTGAATTGTCAGTTAGCACCGTGCTGCTGCTGCCTCTTGGTCCCATTTGATAGGAAGAAGCTCCAGGCATCCGCACAGATGCTATTTACAAAACAAAAATGTATTTCAAATATCCATTTTGTACGTAAAAACCATGATGAATGTGCAGATATTATGGTCTGGAATTACAACCTCAAGGCACGGAGGAGGATTTGGGAAAATTCTTGCCTTGGGTGAAGGTGACACAATGGTTAGCACTGCTGCCTCACAGTACCAGAAACCAGGGTAACTGTGCTGAATTTGCATATAGAGTCATAGAGTTATATAGAGGTTTACAGTATGGAAATAGGCCGTTCGGCCCAACTTGTCCAGACTGCCCGTTTTTTAAAAAAGTTCTCTAAATGAATTCCAATTGCCCGCATTTGGCCCATATCCCTCTATTCCTATCATGTCCATTTAACTGTCTAAATGCTTTTTAAAAGACAAAATTGTACCTGCCTCACTACTGCCTCTGGCAGCTTGTTCCAGACACTCACAACCGTCTGTGTAAAAAGTGCCCTTCTGGACACTTCTGTATCTCTCCCCTCTCACCTTAAACCTATGCCCTCTAGTTTTAGGCTCCCCTACCCTTGGGAAAAGATGTTGACTATCTAGCTGATCTGTGCCCCTCATTATTTTATAGACCTCTATAAGATATCACCCCTCAGCTCTTACACTCCAGACAAAAAAGTCCCAGTCTATCCAGCCTCTCCTTATAACTCAATCCATCGAGTCCCAGTAGCATCCTAGTAAATCTTTTCTGCACTCTTTCTAGTTTAATAATATTCTTTCTATAATAGGGTGACCAGAATTGCACACAATATTCCAAGTGTGGCTTTACCAATGTCTTGTACAACTTCATCAAGACATCCCAACTCCTGTACTCAGAGTTCCGACCAATGAAACCAAACATGCCGAATGCCTTCTTCATCACTCTGTCTACCTGTGACTACACTTTCAAAGAGCTATGAACATGTATCCCTAGATCTCTTTGTTCTGTAAGTCTCCCTAACACCCTACCATTGAACCAGGACAGGACTTACTCAGTTAATGTACCATCTCACATTTGTCTAAATTAAACTCCATCTGCCATTCATCAGCCCACTGGCCCAACTGATCAAGATCCCGTTGTAATTGGAGATAACTTTCTTCACTGTCCACTATGCCACCAATCTTAGTGTCATCTACAAACTTGCTAACCATGCCTCCTATATTCTCATCCAAATCATTAATATAAATGACAAATAACAGTGAAGTCAGCACTGATCCCTGAGGCACACCGCTGGTCATAGGCCTCCAGTTTGAAAAACAATTCTCTACAACCACCCTCTGGCTTCTGTCAAGAAGCCAATTTTGTATCCATTTAGACACCTCATCCTGGATCCTGTGAGATTTAACCTTATGCAACAACCTAACATGCAGTACCTTGTCAAAGGCCTTGCTAAAATCCATGTAGGCAACATCAACTGCAACATCAACATCAACTGCACTGCCTTCATCTACTTTATTGGTTACCCCTGCAGAAAACTCAATTAAATTTGTGGGACATGATTTTCCACTCACAAAGCCATGCTGACTGTCCTTAATCAGGACTTGCATCTCTAAATGCCTATAGATCCTGTTTCTCAAAATATCTTCCACCAATTTACCCACCACATTCTCCTCGTGTCTGCATGGGTTTCCTCTGGTTGCTCTGGTTTCCTCGCAAAGTCCAAAGATGTGCGGGTTAGGTGTATTGACCAGGGTAAATTGTCCCTTAATGTTCCAAGATGTGTAGGTTAGGTGGACTGGCCTTGGTAGATGTGTGGCGTTGCTGGGTGGAGGGTTGGACCTGGGTATAGTACTCTCACAGAGAATTGGTGCAAACCCACTGGGCTGGTCCACTTGCCTTAGGAGAACTTACTGGTCACCTCACTACAAGAAGGATGTGGAAGCTATTGAGAGGGTGCAGAGGAGATTTACAAGGATGTTGCCTGGATTGGGAGGCATGCCTTATGAGGATAGGTTGAGGGAGCTAGGTCTCTTCTCCCTGGACAGACAAAGGTTGAGAGGTGACCTGATAGAGGTTTATAAAATGTTGAGAGGTATAGATAGGGCGGATTCTCGGAGGCTATTTCCCAGGGCTGAAATGGTCGCTACGAGAGGACACAGGTTTAAGGTGCTGGGGAGCAGGTACAGAGGAGATGTCAGGGGTAAGTTTTTCACTCAGAGCGTGGTGAGTGAGTGGAATCGGCTGCCATTGGTGGTGGTAGAGGCGAACTCTGGATGAGTATATGGGATTTAATGGGACTGTGAGTTATAGATAGGCCTGGTAGATATAGATATGATTGGCACAACTTGTGGGCCGAAGGACCTGTTTGTGCTGTAGTGTTCTATGTTAACTTGCTTATGAAGGCGGAATCTTCATTGCTGGTGAATGGGTGTGGACTCCAGCCGGGAAAGCTAATCCACGAAGAAGAAGACACAGGGGCTATCTGGTGCAGAGGCAGCTTGATTCGAAGCTGTGGGCTTTATTCCAGGGGAAAAAAACACACCCTTCACCCCTTACCCCTCACTCCCCCCCCTTCAGTGTCACAAACAGACCCAAGCCCCATCCATCAACCTCACTTACTGAACACTTTCTAGAACCAATGAGAACAAAGTAATCTATCAATATTTTCTTAAGAATAAGAGCAAGTACAGAGGAGATGTCAGGGGTAAGTTTTTCACTCAGAGGGTGGTGAGTGAGTGGAATCGGCTACCATCGGTGGTGGTGGAGGCAAACTCGTTGGGGTCTTTTAAGAGACTTCTGGATGAATACATGGGATTTAATGGGACTGAGAGTTATAGATAGGCCTGGTAGGTATGGATATGATCAGGAAGGTGTACAAAAGGTTCAGGGAGCTAAGAGATGTTAAGGATCTAGAGGAGTATAAGGATTGTAGAAAGGAGCTTAAAAGGGAAATTAAGAGAGCCAGAAGGGGTCATGAGAAGGCCTTGGTGGGTAAGATTAGGGAGAATCCCAAGGCCTTCTACAAATATGTGAAAAGTAAAAGGATGAGAAGGGATAGGACCTATAAAAGGTGAAGGGGGAAAGGTCTGTGTGGGACCAGAAGAAATGGCAGAGGTGCTTAATGAGTACTTTGCCTCAGTATTCACGGTGGAAACTGATCTGGGAGATTTTGCTACAGGTTTGCAGCAGATGGAAAAGATTGAGTATGTGGATATTAAGAAAGAGGATGTGTTAGAACTTTTGAATTCTATCAAGATAGATAAGTCGCCGGGACCAGATGGGATGTACCCCAGGTTACTGAGGGAGGTGATTGCAGAGCCCCTGGCAATGATCTTTGCGTCGTCGATGGAGATGGGAGAGGTTCCAGAGGATTGGAGGATTGCGGATGTGGTTCCTATTTCCAAGAAAGGGAACAGAGATAGCCCGGGAAATTACCGACCGGTGAGTCTGACCTCAGTGGTTGGTAAGCTGATGGAGAGGCTTCTGAGGGACAAGATTTATGAGCATTTGGAGAGGTTTAGCATGATCAGAAATAGTCAGCATGGTTTTGTCAAGGGCAGGTCGTGCCTTACGAGCCTAGTTGAGTTCTTCGAAAATGTGACTGAACACATTGACGAAGCAAGAGCAGTGGACGTGGTGTACATGGACTTCAGCAAGGCATTTGATAAGGTCCTCCATGCAAGACTTCTTGAGAAGGTGAGAGGGCATGGGATCCAAGGGGCTTTGACCTTGTGGATCCAGAACTGGCTTGCCTGCAGAAGGCAGAGAGTGGTTGTGGATGGGTCTTTTTCTGCATGGAGGTCAGTCACCAGTGGAGTGCCCCAGGGATCTGTTCTAGGACCCTTGTTGTTTGTCATTTTCATAAATGACCTGGATGAGGAAGTGGAGGGATGGGTTAGTAAGTTCGCCGATGACACGAAGGTCGGTGGTGTTGTGGATGGTCTGGAAGGATGTCAGAAGTTGCAGCAGGACATAAATGGGATGCAAGACTGGGCAGAGAAGTGGCAGATGGACTTCAACGCGGATAAATGTGTAGTGGTCCATTTTGGCAGAACCAACGGGATGAACGAGTACACTATCAAGGGCAGGAGTCTTAGCAGTGTTGAAGAGCAGAAGGATCTTGGGATCCGGGTCCACAGGACTCTTAAATCGGCCTCGCAGGTGGAGGATGTGGTCAAGAAGGTGTATGATGTACTGGCCTTCATTGATCGAGGGATTGAGTTTAGGAGTCAGGAGGTAATGCTGCAACTTTATAAGTCCCTTGTCAGGCCCCACTTGGAGTACTGTGTGCAGTTCTGGTCGCCTCATTATAGGAAGGACGTAGAAGCTATTGAAAGGGTACAGAGGAGATTTACAAGGATGTTGCCTGGATTGGGAGGCATGCCTTATGAAGATAGGTTGAGGGAGCTGGGACTCTTCTCCCTGGAGAGACGAAGGTTGAGAGGCGACCTGATAGAGGTTTATAAAATGTTGAGAGGAATAGATAGGGTGGATTCTCAGAGGCTATTTCCCTGGGTTGAAATGGTCGCTACGAGAGGACACAGACTAAGGTGCAGGGAAGCAAGTACAGAGGTGATGTTAGGGGTAAGTTTTTCACTCAGAGGGTGGTGAGTGAATGGAATCGGCTGCCATCAGTGGTGGTGGAGGCAAACTCGCTGGGGTCTTTTAAAAGACTTCTGGATGAGTATATGGGATTTAATGGGTTTGGGGGTTATAGATAGGTCTATGGATTGGTAGGTATTGATGTGATCGGCGCAACTTGTGGGCCGAAGGGCCTGTTTGTGCTGTAGTGTTCTATGTTCTAATAGAAGAAAGTTAATTCTGGACTACAGTGTAAAGTAGTGTCAACCATTCAATTCCTTTGAAGTTTCAAAAACTACAAACCCTTGAAATAGCTTCACTTGTGTCAATAAACATTAAGAATATGACTGCAGAAATCAGATATTCTGAACTGTAAATCAAATATTAGGGAGCAGGTGTTCTATTATTCTACTAGCTTTCTGGGCATTCAGCCAAGTGTCATTAATTATAGTTGGCTGAGAGCCCAAACAGCTGTTCTAACAGGAGAAAATCTGTGTCCCAGAAGAAACATTGAGACCTCTGGTTCCCTGATTTCATCAGTCAATTTCACTATGTTTGTTAATGCTTATGAAGTGGTTTCCAGTCAATTAGTGCCCAGATGATTAGCATTTTTATTATGTTGCAGCCCAGACATTTTTTCCAAGTAAAGGAGAAAGTTATCAATTGATTTCTTTTTTTCACCTTTCCCACTATATTCATGGTGTTTATTGGTTTTATGAAATATACAGTATGTCAATGTGCAAGGAAGTTTCACAACTTGTCATAAGAGGCATGAGGTGATATAGGGTGAATGGAAGGGATCATAAGGCACCTGAGGAGGCTAGAGTGTACAACTTGGCATGGGGAACAAGGAGGATCTTTGAAATGACATTTAAAATGGCGTTCCCATACATGTTAGGGTTCCTGACTCCTCTAAAAGGCTGTGAACCATGGCTCTTTAAAAACCTGTGACAAATCCATGAAAATTGTGGAGGAGAGGTAGATGCCTATTTCTGCAATGGATCCAGCCACATCAGGAATGCTGGATGTGGGCTTTTGATACCTGCAACCTTTAAAGGTGCTCCAGGAAGGGAAAGTGGACCCTGGAATTTGGACCCACCCACCATTTTTTAGAGGGTCCCAAGTCATCCTGACCTGTGGAAATCCAAGCTATTCATACTAAACAATTGATGCATACAAAAACAAACAATTAAAAACCTCCTTTCAGGAATAAAACATTAATTATCATCAGTCTGTTTTAGCCACCAGAGGTTTCTCCCCAAAGAAAGGCTATTTTTCACAAATGCATGCAGCAACTCTTATATGATCAGTAAACATCACTGACTGAACAGAAAATGAGAGAGGCAGAGATTTTTTTTCAAATTCATTTACAGGATGTGGGTGGTGCTGGCTAGGCCAGCACTTATTGCCCATTTCTAATTGTCCTTGAGAAATTGATGGCGAGCTGCCTTGTTGAATGACTTTCACCATCTTTTACAGATGCACTATGGAAACCATTTCTGGTTGTATCACAGCTTGGTACGGCTCCTGCTCTGTGCAAGAACTATAAAAGGTCATGAATGTAGCCTAGTCCATCACGCAAACCAGCCTCCCATCCATTGACTCTGTCCACACTTCCCGCTGCCTTAGCAAAGCAGCCAGTGAAATTAAGGATCCCGCGCACCCCGGACATTCTCTCTTCCACCTTCTTCCACCGTGAAAAAGATACAAAAGTCTGAGGTCATGTATCAACCGATTCAAGAACAGCTTCTTCCCTGCTGCTGTCAGACTTTTGAATGGACTTACCTTGCATTAAGTTGATCTTTCTCTACACCCGAGCTATGACTGTGACATTACATTCTGTAGTCTCTTGCACCTTCTTGATGAACGGTATGCTTTGTTTGTATAGCGCGCAAGAAACAATACTTTTCACTGTATGTTAATACATGTGACAGTAATAATAAATCAAACCAAATAAAATCAAATCAAATGCTGCAGTCCTTGAGATGTAGGTACCCCCACAGTGCTATTAGGGAGGGAGTTCCAGGTTTTTGTCCCGGCGACACTGAAGAAACAGCAATATACTTCTAAGTCAAGATGGTAAGTGGCTTGGAAGGAAACATCCAAGTAGTGGTGTTCCCAGGTATCTACTGCTCTTGTCCTTCTTGATGGTAACAGTCTTCGGTTTAGAAAATTCTGCCTAAGGAACCTTGGTATGTTCCTGTAGTGTATCTTGCTGCCATTGTTTGTCGGTGGTGAAGAAGACCGAATGAGAGAGGATGAACATAAGAACTAGGAGCAGGAGTAGGCCATCTGGCCTCTCGAGCCTGCTCCGCCATTCAATAAGATCATGGCTGATCTTTTCGTGGACTCAGCTCCACTTAGCTGCCTGCTCACCGTAACCCTTAATTCCTTTATTGTTCAAAAATTTATCAATTCGCCTTAAAAACATTCAATGAGGGAGCCTCAACTGCCTCACTGGGCAGGGAATTCCACAGATTCACAACCTTCTGTGTGAAGAAGTTCCTCCTCAACTCAGTCCTAAATCTGCTTTCCATTATTTTGAGGCTATGCCCCTAGTTCTAGTTGCACCCGCCAGTGGAAACAACTTCCCTGCTTCTATCTTATGTATCCCCTTCATAATCTCATATGTTTCTATAAGATCTCCCCTCATTCTTCTGAATTCTAATGAGTATAGCCCCAGTCTACTCAGTCTTTTGTCATAAGCCAACCCTCTGAACTCCGGAATCAACCTAGCAAATCTCCTCTGCACCCCCTCCAGTGCCAGTATATCCTTTCTCAATGAAGGAATGGAACACTGATGTCGGAAACACTTTATCCATGTTTGTTTAGCTTAGGCTTTAACTAGAAAAAGGTGTCATAAAGGTACATAAGGAAGCAATCAGCCCATTATACATGCTGTTTCTCTACAGCAATGTAGACAGCCCCATTCACACCTTCGTTCCCATTGGGATCTGCAAGTTTATTTCCATCAAACACGCATTCAATTTCCTTCTGGAATTATCGATCCTCTTTATTTTTGCCACGTTCGGAGGCAACAAATTCCATATCATTAACACATGCTTAAAAACTCTTGCTATCCTTTTTTATATTAAGAAGCTGGGCTAGCGCTTAATATAAAAAAGGATAGCAAGAGTTTTTATAAATATATAAAAAGGAAGAGGCTGGCTAGGGTGAACGTTGGTCCTTTAGAGGATGAGAAGGGGGACCTAGTGGTAGGGGATGGGGATATGGCTAAGGTATTGAATAACTTTTTTGTTTCTGTCTTCACGGAGGAGGACGTGAATAATTTGCCGGGTGTTAGCGATGGAAAGGTGGTAGGACTGGAGGGTCTTAATGACATTACTGTTACTAGAGAGGCGGTGCTCGACAGACTGGAGGGGCTGATTGTGGACAAGTCCCCAGGACCGGATGGAATGCATCCGAGGGTTCTGAAAGAAATGGCGGAGGTGATAGTGGATGCCTTGGTGGTTATTTTCCAGACGTCACTGGACTCCGGGGAAGTGCCGGAAGATTGGAAAACGGCTAATGTTACATCGTTGTTTAAGAAGGGTGCCAGGCAAAAGGCGGGGAATTATAGGCCGGTTAGTTTAACGTCTGTGGTAGGTAAAATGTTAGAATCCGTCATTAAGGAGGAAATTGCGAGGCATCTTGAAGGGAATTGCTTGATAGAGCAGACGCAGCACGGTTTCATTAAAGGGAAGTTGTGTCTGACAAATTTACTGGAGTTCTATGAGGATGTGTCTAGGGCAGTGGATAGAGGAGAGCCGGTGGATGTGGTCTTTCTGGATTTTCAGAAGGCGTTTGACAAAGTACCTCACAAGAGGTTATTGCAGAAGGTCGGGGGACATGGAGTTGGGGGTAGGGTGTTAGCGTGGATAGAGGATTGGTTGTCAAATAGGAGGCAGAGAGTGGGGGTCAACGGGTGCTATTCGGATTGGCGGATGGTGACTAGTGGAGTGCCCCAGGGGTCGGTGCTGGGGCCTCAGCTTTTTACCATTTATATAGATGATCTGGAGGAGGGAACCGAGTGTAGGGTGTTGAAATTTGCTGATGACACCAAGATTGGTGGAATGGCAAATTGTGCGGAGGGTGTGGAGAGTCTGCAGAAGGATCTAGATAGGCTGGGCGAATGGGCCAGGAAATGGCAAATGGAATTTAATGTTGGCAAGTGTGAGGTGGTCCACTTTGGTAGGAAGAATGGTAGGAAGGACTATTACTTACGGGGCGAAAAACTGCAGCAGGCGACGGTGCAGAGGGACCTCGGGGTCCTTGTGCATGAGTTGCAAAAACCCAGCTTGCAGGTGCAGCAGGTGGTCAGGAAGGCGAATGGGATGCTGGCCTTCATAGCGAGGGGGATTGAATATAAAAGTAGGGAGGTCTTGCTGCAGCTGTATAGGGCATTGGTGAGGCCGCAGCTGGAGTACTGTGTGCAGTTTTGGGCGCCGCACCTGCGCAAAGATATTTTGGCCTTGGAGGGAGTGCAGAGGAGGTTTACTAGGCTGATACTGGAGTTGAGGGGGTTGAGCTATGAGGAGAGGCTGAATAAACTAGGCTTGTACTCGTTAGAATTTAGAAGAATGAGGGGAGATCTCATTGAGACGTATAAGATGATGAATGGGATGGATAGGATAGAGGTGGAGAGACTCTTCCCGCTCAAAAAAGACAGTAGGGCTAGGGGGCACAGCCTCAAGATAAAGGGGGGGCGGTTTAGAACGGAGTTGAGGAGGAACTTCTTCACTCAAAGGGTGGTGAATCTCTGGAATTCTCTGCCCGTTGAAGTGGTGGAGGCTGCCTCGCTAAATATTTTTAAGACGCGGGTTGATGGGTTTTTGATAAGAGAGGGGATTAAGGGTTGTGGGGAGAGGGCGGGAAAGTGGAACTGAGCCATGACAGATCAGCCATGATCTTATTGAATGGCGGGGCAGGCTCGAAGGGCTGGATGGCCTACTCCTGCTCCTATTTCTTATGTTCTTATGCTTGGTTCAAAGGTTGTACCTCAAAGCTTTCCTACATCTATTGCACAAAAAAATTGAGCCTGCAACCCCTATTCCTTGTACAATCAGAAAATAGCAACTGCTTTTCTTTGTTGTCTTGTCTAAACATTTCATTATCTTGTACTTCTCTGTCAAACCTACCTCCACTCACCTTGGTAGCCAAGGTGAACATGCCCAGCTTCTCCAACCTCATCCTGTAGCTACCATTCATCATTCCTTGAATCATAAGAGTGGCACCTCCCTTATTTTGAAATTGTGAGCCCTAGTTTTAGGCACCTAAGCCAAAGGAAACATCTTACATGCATCTACTCTGCCTACTCAAAGAACAAAGAAAATTACAGCACAGGAACAGGCCCTTTAGCCCTCCAAGCCTGCACTGACCGTGCTACCTGACTGAACTAAAACCCCCCAGCCTTCGGAGAACCTTATCCCCCTATTCCCATCCTATTCATCCATTTGTCAAGATGCCCCTTAAAAGTCACTATTGTATCTGCCACGTCACATTTCCAAGTAGTCATCCACGCTCTAAGCTCATCCACTTTGTTCACAACGCTCCTTGCGTTAAAACAGATACATCTCAAACCTTCGGTCTGAGCGCTCCCCTTCTCTAACACAAACAAACAAACAAAGAACAAAGAACAATACAGTACAGGAAACAGGCCCTTCAGCCCTCCAAGCCTGTGCCGCGCGTTGGTCCAACTATACCATTCTTCTGTATCCCTCCATTTCCAATCTGCTCGTGTGACTATCCAGATAAGTCTTAAACAATCCCAGCATGTCCGCCTCCACCGCCCTACTTGGCAGCGCATTCCAGGCCCCCACCACCCTCTGTATAAAATACGCCCCTCTGATATCTGAGTTAAACCTCACCCCCCTCACCTTGAACCTGTGACCCCTCGTGTTTGTCACCTCCGACCTGGGAAAAAGTTTCCCCCTATCCATACCCCTCATAATTTTATACACCTCTATTAGGTCTCCCCTCATTCTCCGTCTTTCCAGGGAGAACAACCCCAGTTTACCCAATCTCTCCTCATAGCTAAGACCCTCCATACCAGGCAACATCCTGGTAAACCTTCTCTGCATTCTCTCCAAAGCCTCCACGTACTTCTGATAGTGCAGTAACCAGAGCTGGACACAGTACTCCAAATGTGGCCGAACCGGTGTTCTATACAGCTGTAACATCAGATGCCAATTTTTATACTCTATACCCCGTCCTATAAAGGCAAGCATACCATATACCTTCTTCACCACCTTCTCCACCTGTGCTGCCACCTTCAAGGATCTGTGGACTTGCACACCCAGGTCCCTCTGTGCGTCTATACTCTTGATGGTTCTGCCGTTTATTGTATAGCTCCTCCCTCCATTAGTCCTACCAAAATGCATCACTTCACATTTATCTGGATTAAATTCCATCTGCCACTTCTCCGCCCAATTTTCCAGCCTATCTATATCCTGCTGTATTCTCCAACAATGTTCATCGCTATCTGCAAGTCCAGCCAGCTTCGCGTCATCCGCAAACTTACTGATCACACCAGTTACATCTTCTTCCAAATCATTTATATAAATCACAAATAGCAGATATATATAAATATACAGAGCCCTGTGGAACACCACTGGTCACAGACCTCCAGCCAGAAAAAGACCATTCCACCATTACCTTCTGTCTTCTGTGGCCAAGCCAGTTCTCTACCCATCTGGCCACCTCTCCTTTTATCCCATGAGATTTAACCTTTTGCACCAACCTGCTATGAGGGACTTTGTCAAACACTTTACTAAAATCCATATAGATGACATCCACGGCTCTACTCTCGTCAACTGTTTTTGTCACCTCCTCAAAAAACTCCACCAAATTTGTGAGGCATGACCTCCCTCTTACAAAACCATGCTGTCTATCACTAATGAGATTATTCTGTTCTAAATGCGCATATATCCTTTCTCTAAGAATCCTCTCCAACAATTTCTCTACTGCGGATGTCAAGCTCACTGGCCTACTGTTACCCGGGTTATCCTTGCTACCCTTCTTAAATAATGGTACCACATTCGCTATCCTCCAATCCTCAGGGACCTCACCTGTGTCCAATGAAGAGACAAAGATCTCTGTCAGAGGCCCAGCAATTTCATCTCTTGTCTCCCTGAGCAGTCTAGGATAGTTGCCATCAGGCCCTGGGGATTTGTCAGTTTTAATGTTCCCTAAAAAACCTAACACTTCCTCCCTTGTAATGGAGATTTTCTCTAATGGGTCAACACTTCCCTCTGAGACACTCCCAGTCAACACATCCCTCTCCTTTGTGAATACTGATGTAAAGTATTCATTTAGGATCTCCCCAGCTCCTTGGGCTCTAAGCATAATTCCCCTCCTTTGTCCCTGAAAGGTCTGAATTTTTTCTCTGACAACTGCCTATCCTACCTCTCACACTGTCGACAAGCTTTCTCTATTTGTGAGCTAACCTCCTTTCCCCCAGTCACTTCAGTTTGATTCCCACCCCCCCCCCCCCCCCACCTTTCTAGTTTCAACCTTTCCATGAACTTGGAAATATTACATTAGGGCCCCACATTCAAATCATTGATCTAGATTGTGAACAGCAGGGGTCCAAGTACTGATCCTTGTGATATCTAACTAGCTACGGCCTGCCTAACTCAAGAATGACCTGTTCATTCCTACCCTCTGTTTTCTGCCCATTAGCTAATTCTTAGTCATAGAGACATTCATGGATTCATGTAGCACAGGAGAGAGTTTTCTGCCCATTGGGTCTGCATCAACAAAACTACGCTAATCCCACTTTCAAGTACTTGGCTTATAGCCTTCAACATTATGAAACTTCAAGTGCCCATCCACATACATTTTAGAGATTGTGAAGTTTCCTGTCTCTACCAACCTCACAGACAGTACGTTCCAGTCTGCCACACCCTCTGGATGGAAATGGTTTTCCTCAAAACCTCTCTAAATCTCCTGGCCCTCACCTTAAAATTATGCTCCCTCATTACTGATCTTCAACAAAGGGGAACAGAGACTTCATTTCCACCCGTCTGTACTCCTTATAATCTCAATCAGGTCCCCCCAGCAACCTTCTCTGCTCTAAGGAAAACTAGCCGAGCCTACCCAGCCTTTCTTCATAGCTACATTCCAGGCAACATTTTGGTGAATCTCCTCTGCACACCCTCCAGTCCAATCACATCCTCCCTATAGTGAAGTGACCAGAATTGCAGACCAGCAGTGGCCTAACCAAAGTTTTGTACAGCTACAACATAACGTTCCTGCTCATATGAACTTTGCCCACAACTGATAAAGGCAAGTGTCCCTTATGCCTTCTTAACTACCCTATTAAACTGTGCCTTTACCTTCTTTTTCAGTTTCTCATGTGGGACCTTGCCAAAGGTTTAGCTGAAATCAATACAAAATATGTCAACTGCACCACCCTCATCTACACACCCAATGACATTCTCATAAAATTCAATCAAGTTTGTTAGGCATGACCTCTGTCTGTCAAAGCCATGCTGACTATTCCTGATCAAACCTTGCCTCATCAAGTGGAGATTAATTCATGACTTCAGAATTTTTTCCAATACTTTCCTACCACTGATGTAAGAGTCACTAGTCTGTAATTACCTGAGCAAACCTAAGGATTGGGGAAAAATTTAAAATTCAGCACAGGAAGACAAGGGGTTTAATTCAGAAGGGGAAAATAGAAAATGAGAGTAGGCTTGCAGAAAACATAAAAACCGACTGCAAAAGCTTCTACGGATAAGTGATAAGAAAAAGACTGGTGAAGACAAATGTAGGTCCCTTATAGTTAGAATCAGGTGAATTCATAATGGGCAACAAACAGATGACAGACCAGCTGAACAAATACTTTGGATCAGGCTTCAGTAAGGAGGACAAAAATAGCCTTCCAGTAATACTAGGGGACATAGGGTCTAACATGAAAGAGCAACTGAAGGAAATTCTTATTAGTCAGGAAATTGTATAAAACCCAATTAGTCCCCAGGGCCTGATGCTCTGCATCCTACTTAAGGAAATGGTCCTAGAAATAGTAGACACATTGGTGATCATTTTCCAGCATTCTAGGGATACGAGAAACGTACCACTTTTTAAGAAAGAAGAGCGAGAGAAAATTGAGAATTATAGACCAGTTAGCCTGACATCGATGGTGGGGAAAATGCTGGAGCTTATATTAAGGATATAATAACTGAGCATTTGGAAAGTGGTGACTTGATTGGTCCAAGTCAGCATGAACTCACTAAAGGAAATCAGATTTGACAAATCTTTTTGAGGATGCGACCAGTAGAATGGACTAGTTGATGTTATGTATCTAGACTTCCAATTTCTTTTGACAAGGTCCCACACGAGAGATTAGTGAGCAAAATTAAAGCTTGTGGTATCGAGGGTAATGTATTGACGTGGATAGAGAACTGGTTGGCAGATAGGGAGCAGAGAGTGGGAATAAACGGGTCCTTTTCAGAGTAGCAGGCAGTGACTAGTGAGGTAACGTAGGGTTCAGTTCTGGGACCCAAACTATTCACCAGATATGTTAATGATTTGGATGAAGGGCTTGAATGCGATGTCTCCAAATTTGCAGATGACACTAAACTGCGTGGCAGTCTGGTGTGCAGAGGATATTAAGAAGCTGCAGGATGACTTGGACAGGCTGGCTGTGTGGGCAAATACTTGGCTAATGCAATATAATGTGGGGAAATAACAAAGAACAACATAACACAGAAACAGGCCCTTTGGCCCTCCAAGTCTACGCCGATCATGTTGTCCTATCTAGACCAACCACTTGTATCCCTCCATTCCCTGTCTGTTCATGTGTCTATCCAGGTAAGTCTTAAATGTTGCTAATATGTCGGCCTCAACCACCTCACTTGGCAGTGCATTCCAGGCCGCACCACGCTCTGTGTAAAGAGCTTTCCATGCACATCACCACTGAACCTTTCCCCTCTTACCTTGAACGTCTGCCCCTTTGTAATTGTCATTTCTGTCCTGGGAAAAACCTTCACCTTATCTATACCTCTTATAATTTTATAAACTTCTATCAGGGATTGAATAAACTGGGATTGTTCTCCCTGGAAAGACGGAGGCTGCGGGGGATTAAGGTACTAAATTGGGGAAGGCAAACTACAACCAGATTAGGCAGGATTTGGAGGCTATTTTTTGAGGGTAAATCCACATCTGACATGTGGGAGTCTTTTAAGGAGCAGTTGATCCGAGTACAGGATGAAGCACTTCTTTAAGTGCTTCATCTATTTTTAGTTGCCTGCACCTTATGTATATAAATTTATCTTTTTATTTAGACTCACAATTTTTGATGACCTGGCTGGTTCATTTTCTAGTACAGGTTTCTAGTTGGATTATCTACAGGTTGTTCCAAAAAAACCTTTTTGGACATACTTAACCATTCGGGTCCCTAGCCCTAAGCGATTTCCAGTCAATATGAGGAAAATTAAAGTCTCTCACCACAACAACCCTATTATTTATACATCAGTCCACAATCCGTTCTTCAAATTCCTAAATGGGCTACTGGGAGGCCTATAGTACACCCCCATCATAGTGACTGTCCCCTTCTTGTTTCTGAGTTCTACACACAGTGTCTCGCTACATGATTCTTCCAAGATGTTTTGGAAGAGGTTATGCACTTTGGTGGCAAAAATAGGAAGGAAGATTATTATCTAAATGGTGGCAATTTAGGAAAAGGGGAAGTGCAACATGACCATGGTGAACAGTTGCTGAAGCATGCAGGTACAGCATGCAGTGAGGAAGGCTAATGACATGCTGGCCTGCATAGCAAGAGGATTTGAGTATTGGAGTAAAGATGTCTTGCTGCAGTTATATAGGGCCGTGGTGAGGCCACGCTTGGAATATTGTATGCAGTTTTGGTCTCCTAGTCTGAGGAAGGACATCCTTGTTATTGAGGGAGACCTGTGAAGGTTCCCTCAATAGCAGGACCAACAAATGAAGAGAGACTGGATCAACTGGGCTTGTGCTCACTGGAATTTAGAAGAATGAGAGGGTATCTCATAGAAACATATAAAATTCTAATGGGACTGGAAAGGTTAGATGCAGCAAGTGTGTTCCCAATGTTGGGGAAGTCCAAAACTAGGAGCTCACAGTCTAAGAACAAGGGATAAGCCATTCAGGACTGAGATGAGGAAAATCTCTTCACTCTGAGTTGTGAACCTGTGGAATTCTCCACCACAGAAAGCTATCAGGGCCACTTTGTTAAATATGTTCAAGAGGGAGCTTGTCATAGACCTTGTGGCTAAACCGATCGAGAGATATGGAGCGAAAGCAGGAATGGGATACAGAAAAACCATGATCATATTAAAAAGTGGTGCAGGCTCGAAGGGCCAAATGACCTAATCCCACACCCATTTCCTGTGTTTCTATGTCCATCATCCTTCTTGAAAAGTGGAACCACATTAGTTGTCAAACAAATAGCAAACTGTTCAAGAATCTCACAGTCACTTTCACCAAATTCTGTACCTACAACTTTGTTCTCTTGAGTGAAGACGATGTAAAGTACTTGTTTAACACTCTACCTATGTCTTCCAGCTTCAAGCACAGATTGTCCCTTGGTCCCTAAAAGGTCTTACTCTTTCCCTGGTCATCCTCTTCCCCTTAAAATACCTGCAGAATATCTTGGGGTTCTTCCTAATCTTATCCACCGGTGCTTTCTCGTGCCCCTTCTTTGCTCTCCTAATTGCTTTCTTGAGTTCGCTCCTGCGTTTTGTTATGCAGGTCTCCACCTCCACCATCTATTTGGGCAATAAATTCCAGACTTCCACCCTTTTGGGGAAATATATTTTTCTTCACATCACCTCTAACTCTCTCACCCCTTAATTTAAATCTATCCCTCATAGTCATTGATCTCTTTACAAAGAGGAACATTTTCTTCCTGTCTACTCTTTTGACATCCCTCACATCTGAATCTCCATGCCCCCTCTGCCACCAACCCCCCACCAACACCGCCCCCCTCCCCTGGGTTTCTTCTGCTGAAATTCTAATTTTAACTTTAATTCTGCTTCAACCCTCCTCCATTCAAATATAAATCATTTGCATAAACCACAAGCAGCAAGAGCCCCAATGCTGATGCCCGCAGGACCACATTCGACACAGTATTCCAGTTTGAAAAATACCCCATGACAATAACTCTCTGCTTACTGCCTATCAGCCAATTCCAGGTCCAATTGCATAATTTCCCTGAATCCAATGGCTTCTTATCTTCACCATCAGTCTCCCATGTCTTATTAAAAGCCTTGCTGAAGCCCAAGTTCACACTGTACACACTATTGCAAAGATGATCCTGGATAGGAGCGAAAGTAACAGGGTAGTCGTTATGGGGGACTTTAATTTTACAAATATCGATTGGAAAAGCTATAGTTCAAGCACGTTAGGGGGGTCAGATAGGCCAACAAGAGGTGAGGCTACATTGGATTTGGTACTGGGTAATGAACCAGACCAGGTGTTAAACTTGGAGGTAGGTGAGCACTTTGGTGATAGTGAACACAATTCAGTTACATTTACCTTAGTGTTGGAAAGGGATAGGTATATACCATAGGGCAGAAGTTATAGCTGGGGGAAAAGTAATTATGAGGCTATGAGGCAAGATTTAGGATAAATAGGTTGGAGTAGGAAACTGCAGGGGTGGGAACAACTGAAATGTGGAGCTTGTTCAAGGAGCAGCTACTGCGAGTCCTTGATAAATATGTACCTGTCAGGCAGGAAGGAAGTGGTCAAGCGAGGGAACCGTGGTGTACTAAGGAAGTTGATTCTCTGGTGAAGAGAAAGAAGGAGGCTTATGTAAAGATGAGACATGAAGGCTCAGTTAGGTCACTGGAGAGTAACAAATTAGCCAGGAAGGAACTAAAGAGAGAGTTAAGAAGAGCTAGAAGAGGACACGAGAAGACTTTGGCGGATAGGATCAAGGAGAACCCTAAAGCTTTCTGTAGGTATGTCAAGAGTAAAAGATTGGTTAGGGCAAGATAAGGGCTAGTCAGAGACAGCAGTGGGAAGTTGTGCATGGAGCCTGAAGAGATAGGAGAGGCACTAAATGAATATTTTTTGTCAATATTCTTGCAGGAAAATGTCCATGTAGTCGAAGAGAATACTGAGATACAGGCTTTTAGACTAGATGGGATTGAGGTACATAAGGAGGAGGTGTTAGCAATTCTTGAGAGTATGAAAATAGATAAGTCCCCTGGGCTGGATGGGATTTACCCTAGGATTCTCTGGGAGGCTAGGGAGGAGATTGCAGAGCCTTTGGCTTTGATCTTCATGTCATCATTGACTACAGGTATAGTGCCGGAAGACTGGAGGATAGCAAATGTTGTCCCCTTGTTCAAGAAGAGGAGTAGAGACCATCCTGGGAATTATAGACCGGTGAGCCTTACTTCTGTTGTGGGCAAAGTCTTGGAAAGAATTATAAGGGATAGGATTTATAATCATCTAGAGAGAAATAAATTGATTAGGGATACTCAACACGTTTTTGTGAAGGGTAGGTCGTGCCTCACAAACCTTATCGAGTTTTTTGAAAAGGTGACCAAAGAGGTGGATAAGGGTAAAGCAGTTGACGTGGTGTATATGGATTTTAGCAAAGCGTTTGATAAGGTTCCCCATGGTAGGCTACTGCAGAAAATGCATGGGATTGAGTGTGATTTAGCAGTTTGGATCAGGAATTGGCTAGCTGATAGAAGACAGAGGGTGGTGGTTGATGGGAAATATTCAACCTGGAGTTCAGTTACAAGTGGTGTGCCTCAGGGATCTGTTTTGGGGCCACTGCTGTTTGTCATTTGCTGACGACACCAAAGTTGGAGGAGTTGTAGACAGTGAGGATGGTTGTTACAGTTTGCAGAGGGACATAGATAAGCTGCAGAGCTGGGCTGAGAGGTGGTAAATGGAGTTTAATATGGAAAAGTGTGAGATGATTCACTTTGGCAAGAGTAACAGGAGTACAGATTATAGGACTAATGGAAGGACTCTTGGTAGTGTCAACGAGCAGAGAGATCTCGGGGTACATGTGCATAGATCCCTGAAAGTTGGCAGCCAGGTTGATAAGGTTGTTAAGAAGGCGTACAGTGTGTTAACTTTTATTGGTAGAGGGATTGAATTTTGGAGCCGTGAGGTCATGTTATAACTGTACAAAACTCTGGTGCGGCCGCACTTGGAGTATTGCGTACAGTTCTGGTCGCCGCATTATAAGAAAGTGTGGAGGCATTGGAAAGGGTGCAGAGGAGGTTTACCAGGATGTTGCCTGGTATGGTGGGAAGGTCTTATGTGGAAAGGCTGAGGGACTTGAGGTTATTTTCGTTAGAGAGAAGAAGGTTAAGAGGTGACCTAATTGAGGCATACAAGATGATCAGAGGGTTAGATAGGGTGGACAGTGGGAGCCTTTTCCCTCGGATGGTGATGGCTAACACGAGGGGACATAGCTTTAAATTGAGGGGTGGTAATTATAGAACGGATGTCAGAGGTAGGTTCTTTACTCAGAGGGTAGTAAGGGCGTGGAATGCCCTGCCTGCAGCAGTTGTGGACTCGCCAACTTTAAGGGCATTCAAATGGTCAGTGGAGAGGCATATGGATAACATTGGAATAGTTTAGGTTAGAGAGTCATTAGATTGGTTCCACTGGTCGGCGCAACATCGAGGGCCGAAGGGCCTGTACTGCGCTGGAATGTTCTATGTTCTACTGTCAAATATGTTGCCCTTATTGACATATCTGGTCACCCCTTTGAAATATTCAATCAAGTTGGTCACACATGACTTCTCTTTAAGAGAATAGCAAATGTTGTCCCCTTGTTCAAGACGGGGAGTAGAGACCATCCTGGGAATTATAGACCAGTGAGCCTTACTTCTGCTGTGGGCAAAGTTTTGGAAAGAATTATAAGGGATAGGATTTATAATCATCTAGAGAGAAATAAATTGATGAGGGATAGTCAACATGGTTTTGTGAAGGGTAGGTTGTGCCTCACAAACCTTATCGAGTTTTTTGAAAAGGTGACCAAAGAGGTGGACAAGGGTAAGGCAGTTGACGTGGTGTATATGGATTTTAGCAAAGCGTTTGATAAGGTTCCCTGTGGTAGGCTATTGCAGAAAATGCAGATGCATGGGATTGAGGGTGATTTAGCTGTTTGGATCAGGAATTGGCTAGCTGGTAGAAGACAGAGGGTGGTGGTTGATGGGAAATATTCAACCTGGAGTTCAGTTACAAGTGGTGTACCTCAAGGATCTGTTTTGGGGCCACTGCTGTTTGTCATTTTTATAAATGACCTAGATGAGGGTGTAGAAGGATGGATTAGTAAATTTGCTGATGACACCAAAGTTGGAGGAGTTGTAGACAGTGAGGATGGATGTTACAGTTTGCAGAGGGACATAGATAAGCTGCAGAGCTGGGCCAAGAGGTGGCAGATAGAGTTTAATATGGAAAAATGTGAAGTGATTCACTTTGGTAAGAATAACAGGAGTACAGAATATAGGGCTAATGGAAGGACTCTTAGTAGTGTTGATGAGCAGAGAGATCTCGGTGTACATGTGCATAGCTCCCTGAAAGTTGGCACCCAGGTTGATAAGGTTGTTAAGAAGGCGTACGGTGTGTTAGCTTTTATTGGTAGAGGGATTGAATTTCGGAGCCATGAGGTCATGTTACAACTGTACAAAACTCTGGTGCGGCCGCACTTGGAGTATTGCGTACAGTTCTGGTCGCCGCATTATAAGAAAGATGTGGAGGCATTGGAAAGGGTGCGGAGGAGGTTTACCCGGATGTTGCCTGGTATGGTGGGAAGGTCTTATGAGGAAAGGCTGCGGGACTTGAGGTTATTTTCATTGGAGAGAAGAAGGTTACGAGGTGACCTGATTGAGACATACAAGATGATCAAAGGATTGGATAGGGTGGATTGTGAGAGCCTTTTTCCTCAGATGGTGATGGCTAACACAAGGGGACATAGCTTTAAATTAAGGGGTGGTAATTATAGGATGGATGTCAGAGATAGGTTCTTTACTCAGAGGGTAGTAAGGGCGTGGAATGCCCTGCCTGCCGCAGTTGTGGACTCGCCAACTTTAAGGGCGTTCAAATGGTCAGTGGATAGGCATATGGATAACATTGGAATAGTTTAGGTTAGAGGGTCATTAGATTGGTTCCACTGGTCGGCGCAACATCGAGGGCCGAAGGGCCTGTACTGCGCTGTAATGTTCTATGTTAACAGAACCATGCTCACCATTCTTTATTGATCTCTGCCTCTCCAAATGGAGGTTCATTCTGTTTCTCAGAATTGTTTCCAATAGTGAGGTTAGACTGACTGGTGTGTAGTTTCTTGCTTTATCTCTTCCTCTCTTTTTAGAATCATAGAATCATACAGCGCAAAAGGGGTCCTTCAGCCCATCGAGTCTGCACCAACAATTGTAAACACCTGAATTCCAACCTAATCCTATCTGCCAGCACATGGCCCATAGCTCTGAATGTTATGATGTGTCAAGTGCACATCCAGGTACATTTTAAAGGATCTGAGGCAACCTGCCTCTACCACCCTCCCACGAAATGCATTCCAGACCGTCACATGCAATCTCCTCCCTTGCCTTCCACAGCAGCCTAGTGCCCAATTCATCTGGACCTGGAGATTTATCCAACACCTCCAGTATCTTGTCCTTCCCTATGTTAATTTGCTTAAGAACCTCACGGTCTCCCTGAATTTCATACCATCGTCCTCATCCTCTTGGGTGAAAACGGATGTGAAGTATTCATTCAACACTCTTCCAATGTCCCCTGGCTCCACCCCCAGATTTCCCCCTTGGTCCCTAATGGGCCCTACTCTTTCCCTGGTTATCTTCTTGCCATTGATTTAGAATATCTTGGGATTTTCCCTACTTTTACCAGTCAAAGCTTTCTCATATCCCCTCTTTGCTTTCCTAATTGCTTTCTTAAGCTCCACCCTGCAATTTCTGTACCTCACGAATACCTCCATTGATTTGCTCCCCTTGTACTTTTAAAAAGCCTTTTTTTGGTTTCTCACTGTATCCTGAATATCTCTGATCAGCCATGGTTCTCTGAACTTGTTATTCCAACCTATGACCCTAGAGGGAATATGCTAGGCTTGTACCCTCCCCATTATTGATGCTCTTCTGTAGATTTTCCCATGAGTAGCTCTTCCCAGTGTACCTTGGCCAGGTCCTGTCTTACTTTACTTAAATCCACTCTCCTCCAATCCAAAACTTTTTTTTGCTGCTTATCTATTTCATTATTCAAAACCTGTTTAATTTGTACCACATTGTGATTGCTATCACTAAAATGCTCCCCCACCATCACCTCAACTACCTGTCTGGCTTCATTCCCGCACAGCTCCTTCCCTTGTTGGACCCTCTACATGTTGATCTAAAAAGTTCTCCTGCACACATTTCAAGAAATCTACTCCACCCAAGCCCTTAAAACTATGTATATCCCAGTTAATGTTGGGGAAAGTTGAAATCACCTAATATAATAAACCTATTGTTTTTACACACTCCATAAATTGAGTACATATTTGCTCCTCAATACGCTGCTGGATATCTTGGGGTCTTTAATAAGCACCTAAAAATGTGGCTGCCACTTTTTTATTCCTAAGCTCTACCAACAAAACTACAATCACGATAGGGCATGTTAGGGGTGAGGCTTCTGGATCACTTACTGGTGCACACTTCACAGCTGTTGATGCATGTCAGCAGAAGCGGGAATGTCCGAGGGTTTGGGCACATGGAAGTCTGCCAGAGTCAATGATTCAGTTGGCCCCGAACCAGGTGTCAGGCTTCTGGGATTAGTCATCCCAAAGCTAGTAGAGATGCATCAGCAGACCCAACCAATGGTGGAGGCATTGGAACAACCATTCTGTGACTGCAAGGCTGTTTTGAGGAGATGGTGCTGGCATAGCATGGTAACCGAATCAGCACATGGGGACATCCGCAGTAGAAGGTCTGACTCAGGGATTTATCCCATTGGTGTCAGGGTGCAGGCCATCCTGGAGACACAGTGGAGCATGGCAGAGATGCTGCGGACCACGGCTGATGGCGTCGCGGTCATTCTGGAGGCACATCAGTCCATGGTCATGGGTATCAGAGGCATTTTGGAGAACAGTTGGCCATGGCTGGGGCTCTCAAAGGCATTCTGGAGACACAGTAGGCCAAGTTGTGGGCCTTGACAACTTAGCCTGGGCTGACAGGGTTATTGCTGAGGGCTCCAGAGCTTGGTCCAGTCTTAGAGAGCTAACGCTGGGGAATCACACATCTTGGAGCAGATGTATTTGGGCTCCAGGACTGGTAGAACCAGGTGATGCCGAGATGTCCAGAGATTACTCCAGCTGTCCTGGCATTCCATGGACTGTCCCCGGAGCCTATGGACATCCCAAGGGAGGAAGAAGTGCTGGAGCCCTCACTGGGGCTTTTCACGCAGGAGACTCTGGACATCCCGAGATGTTCCAAATTCCCCCTTTCTCACACCGGGCATCTCAGGGCCCGCCGGATGGACATGGTGGCATGGAAACAGCAGTGTTATCTGCATGTCGGCCATGGCCCTCCAGGTCTCGGTCCCCCTGAGGATGCTCGGTCCCCCAGAGGATGCTTGCTAAGGGCATCACAGGCCATAGGATGCTGATCACAACTGGGCACATCTACCTTTGATGCGCATCCTGAGGGATCACCTAGGCATAGCAAGAGACCTTGTAAGATAAGGAAGTTGTAGGGTTACTAAGAGAGCACGGGTGAAGGCCAGCACTTGTCAGGGTTATGTTATTTATACACTTTAAAATCATTATTAAATATTTATTGTATCCGATATGTGTGACCATACACTGACCCCAAGCATTAAGGCACAGAGTATTGTGCTACTCGATATCCGCCCCTAGGCCAAAACTAACCAACCCCCTGCTCTGGTTTCCCCAGCATCCACCAGACCCTGTGTCAAACAGCACCTCCCTGGCATCAGCCATCCAACCCTCCCACAACCCCTGCCCCATCAGCCCACAATTCTGTGCCCACAACTCTTACTCCTGGACCCAGGCACCAGTGTGCAATCAGAGAACAGGTAGGAGTCAGGCTTGTGCGGCACCAGGGCAGGATCCAAGTGTGCCTTACAGCGAGTCCTCACCGCTCTCCGGCCTTGACCAAAGATTCACTAGCATGGCCAGTCCAGACCCCTCACGATGTTGTGATGTGACTCGGACCCATTGTGGGGGTGGAAGGGAAAGGAGAATGGGGGGATGGTATGGTTGAAGAGGCTGATCGGGTTTGGGACGGCATTGTGGATGTAACACTTCCTGGGATGTGGTAGGAGGATGGTAATAGCACCCACTACACTGCATTACAGCAACTGAGTAAACCTGGCTGCAATAAGTGTCTCCCTTGCTACCCTGCCCTGCCGGACCCTTGTCAATGCTCCCTGTCCTCCATCCTCCAGCTCCTTATCAGCCTCCTCCTCCACATCCTGTGGGTGGCGTTCCTCCTCCCCCTCCTCCTCCTTCCCCTCTCCCTCCTCCTCCGCCTCTCCCTCCTCCTCCTCCTCTTCTTCCAAGTGGTCTCCCACAGCTGTGCCAGCAAACAATGATGTTGTGGGGAGGCTGGCAGGGGACCGTATTGGAGGTTACCCCAGAGTGGTCCAAGTACTGGAACCGCAGCTTCAGCAGCCCAATGCTCCACTCTACGATGGACCAGGTGACAGCGTGGGCCTCATTATGATGGGTCTCTGCCTTGGTCTCGGGCCTCTGCACTGTACAGCCATGACCTTAGCAAGTATCCCTTGTCCCCTATGAGCCATTCCGGCAGCATGGGTTAGTCATCGAAGAGCCCAGGGATGTCCAAACTCCTCAAGATGTTACTATTGTGCAAGCTCCCTGGGTGCCTTGCACACACTTGCATAATGATTAGCCTGTGGTTGCAGACTACCTGCACACTGAGAGAATAGTAGCCCTTGCTGTTGATAAAGCACTGTCCCTCACCCTGCAAGGATTGCAGGGCAATTTGTGTTCCATTCACAACTCTGCACGTGATGCATCACAGTGACAGCATGAAGCCTGTAGCCTGGGCTTCTTGTTGGGCCTGGGCGTCATCAAAGTGGAGATACTGGCAGACACACTTGAGCACGGATGCCTAAGAAATGTCATATATGTCTCCACTCCTCTCCGAGGGAGAATGCTCTACCACTTTCTAGCAAGCAGCCCCCTGCCCTCATTCTGTGGGTTCGGGTGCCAGCTGGCCTTACAGTGGCTGGATGACTCCCTCCTCCTCCTTAACAGCTGCCACAATGATGGCCATCTCAATATTTAGCAATTCAAAATCCATCTGCATGGATTTTGCACATTTCTTTCCTTTTCACTATCCTGGGACCCCCTCTCCATCCCAGGGGCCAGTGTCCCCACTTGGGGATGCTGGGAACCTGACACCATCCAGGGTGATCATAGAAACCTATAGTGCAGAAAGAGGCCCTTCGGCCCATTGAGTCTGCACCGAACACAATCCCACCCAGGCCCTACCCCCATATCCCTACATATTATGCCCACTAATCCCTCTAACCTATGCATCCCTAGACACTAAGGGCAATTTCTTAGCATGGTCAATCAACCTAACCCGCACATCATTGGACTGTGGGAGGAAACAGGAGTATCCAGAGGAAACCCACGCAGACACGAGGAGAACGTGCAAACTCCACACAGACAGTGACCTGAGCCGGGAATCAAACCCGGGTTGCTGAAGCTGTGAAGCAGCAGTGCTAATCACGAGGGTGCCATGCATCATCTGAATGGATTGCCTATCATTAGCATTGTGGCCACAGCAAGCAGGGAGAGCATATGGGTTGGTGTGTGGGTGTGGCCATTGCGCATCCTTGAGCCATTGCCAAGGGTGTTACCACTGCATTGCCTTCCAGGTATGTGTTGCAGTTCAGGCACACGGGGCAGGGGCAGCCTCCTGACTATCATGAAATGGATTCCCATTCAAAGCAGCACTGCAGAGTCCATGCAGTTTGAGGGGCTGTGTTAACAGTTGGTGAGTTCCCCTACTTGGGACACCAGCTGCCTGACCTGCGCAGCCCTCGAGCAGCACATGGTGCCCTCTTCCCCCTTCCCCACCCTGCCCAAAAACCCCAGCACTCAATTCAGGTCTCCCGTTCAGTACTTACAAGGCCTAGGTTGACGTGCCATGGGGCAAGTTGACGGCTGTTGGCCCACTGAGGATGCTTGCATGGCTGTTATAAAGCAAAGTGGAAGTAGTCAGTAAAATCTTGTACAGAACAGAAATCAGACAGCTAAAGTCACTGAGTGTTGCTAACAAAGTTTGGGTGCAATAATGTTGACTGAACCATTATTCTCTCAGTTAATTAGTAAAAGTTGATTTCAATGCCCACACTTGCACCTGATCATATAGTCTATATTGCTACTTCATTCTAAATAAGGGGGTGGTATACTATGTGGCGTTACGGTAATTTAGATGAGATGTTGACCAGTTCAGGTAAATATTTAAGATCTCACAGTTTTACTCATTGATTTTCCTATCAACCAACTCTACCAGAAATGAATTAACTGCTCATTAATCTCATTGTTAAGATCTGTGTTACATTTCAAATCAATGCTGTATTCAACTGCATAACATCAAACTACGCTTCAAAATCATTCAATCTGTATGAAATATACTAACATGCTTATGTATAAATGCTAGTTATTTCTAAATTGTCAAGCTCAGTTGTCGCCATTTTAAGTCAGGAGATAGTAAAGCAGGAGATAGTAAGACAAAAGGCTGAAAATCCTTTGCTGAAAGACCATCCCAAAGATCAGGCCCACCCCGCCACAATAAATTAAATGGTGCCCTCCCGTCCAACAATCCACTGTAAACCAGCAACCTCTCACCAAAGAGAGGCACCCTCAGCACCACCCATGAATAACAGTTAATCTCCCCACAGACACACACAGACACACACACACAAGGGTGAGCCGAAGCCCCTCCGTTCTGTTCCTCTTCCCCCTCAGACCCCTCACTCAGGCCCCCTCCCCCTCAGATCCCCCACCCAGTGCCTCTTCAGTCTATATGTCTTAGCAGTGCCAACAATACACTGTCTGCTCACACCTGACACTGACACTCTGTTCTGGTGCCTTGGACCTGAAGGGGTTTTAATGAGGTAGGTCCAGTGACCATTTGCCCCACTGCTGCCAAGCTGCTGAGGAAGAGACCCAAGGGGTTCTGGGGGTTGGGTGGGCTCAGGCTGGAGGTAAGGGGTGGTTTTGCCACTCTCCACCAGGAAGGAGGAGTCATGGCTGGACTACTCTTTCTAGCCCGGGCAGACATGAAGACCACCCCTGGCATGGTGATTTCCGGAAGCTCTGTGATCAACACCTGCATTCCTGCCAGTCAGCTGTGAAAATTCTAAAGGCCATTTCAATCTCCATGCCACCTGCTTCCACCTCCCATGCAAACCCCACCCCTCCCCACCCCCGCACCCCTCCCAGGTCACCTGGCAGGCTTTTAAATCACTGAAACACTCCTAGCTGCAACCGAGATTTCCTTTTCTCACTTGCAGAAGCTACAGGTATGAGCAGACACCTTTTGAAGGAGATATCAATTTTACCACAAGAGGGTTCCTGTCTGGACTGCTGTACTGCAGCCGGTGACTGGTGGTGTACTGCTGTACATTCTGCCCCAGTGTACACATACAGCTTTGATTTGAAGTTTCTGAGCCTTCCTAGCAAGCGGAAAGTTCTGAAACCCTCTCCATTCCACTGGAAACCTTTTATCTTTTCTACTCAATTACACGACCATCAATGAATTCCTCACTGTCAATATACTGAGGAACACTATTGGGCAGAAATTGAACTCAATCACTTTGTCTACAAGAACAGGAGGAAATTGTGGAGGCATTGGTGGTGATCTTTCAGGAATTACTGTGGAAGCAGCGAGGGTACCAGAGGACTGGAAAGTAGCTAATGGAATGCTGGCCTTTCTAGCGAGGGGGATAGAATATAAAAGCAGGGAGGTCTTGCTGCAACTGTACAGGGCACTGGTGAGGCCGCAGCTGGAGTACTGTGTGCAGTTTTGGTCGCCGCACTTGCGCAAGGATATATTGGCCTTGGAGGGAGTGCAGAGGAGGTTCACTAGACTGATACCGGAGATGAGGGGATAGGACTATGAAGAGAGACTAAATAGACTGGGTCTGTACTTGTTGGAGTTTAGAAGGATGAGGGAGGATCTTACAGAGACGTATCAGATAATGAAAGGGATGGATAGGGTAGAGGTAGAGAGATTCTTCCCGCTTAGAAAGGATAGCAGGACTAGAGGGCACAGCCTCAAGATAAGGGGGGGACAGTTTAGATCGGAGTTGAGGAGGAACTCCTCCACTCAAAGGGTGGTGAATCTCTGGAATTCTCTGCCCGTTGAAGTGGTGGGTGCTACCTCGCTAAATATACTTAAGTCACGGGTAGATAGGATTTTGACAGACAAGGGAATTAAGGGTTATGAGGAGAGAGCGGGAAAGTGGAACTGATCCACTTGATCTTGTTGAATGGCAGGGCAGGCTCGAGGGGCTAAATGGCCTACTCCTGCTCCTATTTCTTATGTTCTTATGTTCTTAAAATAGCTGTTTAACAAGGGAGGGAGGTAGCAGACGCAAAATTATAAACCGGTTAGCCTGACTTTGGTCATTGGCAAGATTTTAGGGCCCATTATTAAAGATGAGATCGCGAAGTACATGTTAATGCATGATAAAATAGGACTGAGTCAGCATGGCTTTATCAAGGGGAGGTAATATCTGACAAACCTGTTAGAGTTCTTTGAGGGAGTAACAAGGAAGTTAGATACAGGAGAACCAGTGGATGTGATTTATTTAGATTTCCAGAAGGCTTTTGACAAGATGCTGTGTAGGAGAATGTTAAATAAGTTAAGAACCCATGGTGTTAAGAATAAGATCCTGGCATGGATAGAGGATTGCCTGACTGTCAGAAGGCAGAGAGTGGGGATAAAGGGGTCTTTTTCAGGATGGCAGTCAGTGCCTAGTAGTGTGCCTCAGAGGTTGGTGTCAGGACAACACCATTTCACAATATACATTAATGATTTGGAAGAAGGAACTGAAGGCACTGTTGCTAAGTTTGCAGATGATACAAAGATATGTACAGGTAATATTGACAAAGCAGGGGGCTGCAAAAGGATTTGGACAGGTTAGAAGTGCGGGTGAAAAAATGGCAGATGGAACAAGGTTATGCACTTTGGAAGGAGATTGGGGCCTTGGGGAAATGCTCAAGAAATCAAAAGCACAAAGGGACTTGGGAGTCCTTGTTCAAGATTCTCTTAAGGTTAACGTGCAGGTTAAATTGTCAGTTAGGAAGACAAATGCAATGTAAGAATTCACGTCGAGAGGGTTAGAATTCAAGAGCAGGGATGTACTAAGGCTGTATAAGGCTCTGGTCAGACCCCATATGGAGTACTGTGAGCAGTTTGGGGCCCCATATCTAAGGAACGATGTGTTGGTCTTGGAAAGGGTCCAGAGGAGGTTCACAAGTATGTTCACAAGAATGACGAGCTTGTCGTATGAGGAAAGGTTGAGGATTCTGGGTCTGTACTCGTTAGAATTTAGAAGGATGAGGGGGGACTTTATTGAAACCTACAGGATACTGCGAGGCCTGGATAGAGTGGACACGGTGAGGATGTTTCCACTAGTAGGAAAACTAGAACCAGAGGGCACACTCTCAGACGAAATGTACAATCCTTTGAAACATAGAAATGTAGAAGATAGGCGCAGGAGGACGACATTTGGCCTTTCAAACCTGCTCATTATGGTCATGGCTGATTATCCAAGTCAATAGTTTAATCCTGCTGTTTCCCCATAATCTTAAGAACATAAGAAATAGGAGCAGGAGTAGGCCATCTAGCCCTTCGAGCCTGCCCCACCATTCAATAAGATCATGGCTGATCTGTCGTGGCTCAGTTCCACTTTCCCGCCCTCTCCCCATAACCCTTAATCCCCTTTCTTATCAAGAACCCATCAAACCGCTTCTTAAAAATATTTAGCGAGGCAGCCTCCACCACTTCAACGGGCAGAGAATTCCAGAGATTCACCACCCTTTGAGTGAAGAAGTTCCTCCTCAACTCCGTTCTAAACCGCCTCCCCTTTATCTTGAGGCTGTGCCCCCTAGTCCAACTGTCTTTTTTGAGCGGGAAGAGTCTCTCCACCTCTATCCTATCCATCCCATTCATCATCTTATACGTCTCAATGAGATCTCCCCTCATTCTTCTAAACTCTAACGAGTACAAGCCTAGTTTATTCAGCCTCTCCTCATAGCTCAACCCCCTCAACTCCGGTATCAGCCTAGTAAACCTCCTCTGCACTCCCTCCAAGGCCAAAATATCCTTGCGCAGGTGCGGCGCCCAAAACTGCACACAGTACTCCAGCTGCGGCCTCACCAATGCCCTATACAGCTGCAGCAAGACCTCCCTACTTTTATATTCAATCCCCCTCGCGATGAAGGCCAGCATCCCATTCGCCTTCCTGACCACCTGCTGCACCTGCAAGCTGGGTTTTTGCGACTCATGCACAAGGACCCCGAGGTCCCTCTGCACCGTCGCCTGCTGCAGTTTTTCGCCACGTAAGTAATAGTCCTTCCTACCATTCTTCCTACCAAAGTGGACCACCTCACACTTGCCAACATTAGATTCCATTTGCCATTTCCTGGCCCATTCACCCAGCCTATCTAGATCCTTCTGCAGACTCTCCACACCCTCCGCACAATTTGCCTTTCCCCCAATCTTGGTGTCATCAGCAATCTTTGATCCCACTCGCTCCAAAGTTTTGGCATCAAATACTTCCTGTGGTAATGAATTCCACAGGCTCACCATTCTTTGGGTGAAGAAAGGTCTCCTCGCCTCCGTCCTCAATGGTCTACCCTGGACCCTCAGATTGTGACCTGGTTCTGGAATCCCCCACCATCAGGAATATCCTCCCTGCATCTACCCTCTCTAATCCTGTTAGAATTTTATAAGTCTCCATGAGATAGAACATAGAACATAGAACATTACAGCGCGGAACAGGCCCTTTGGCCCACAATGTTGCGCCGACCAGTCTTATTTTTAAAAAAAAACATTGACCCACTAATCTAAACCAATCCCTTTTCGTCCATAAACCTATCCACCAATCTCTTAAACGCCCCCAAACCAGGCGCATTTACAACTGCAGCAGGCAGGGCATTCCAGTCCCTCACCACCCTCTGGGTAAAGAACCTGCCCCTGACATCCGTCCTATAACTACCCCCCCTTAATTGAAAGCCATGCCCCCTCGTGCTAGCTTTCTCCATCCGAGGAAACAGGCTATCACCATCCACCCTATCTAAACCTCTAATCATCTTATATGTTTCTATAAGATCCCCTCTCAGCCGCCTTCTTTCCAGTGAAAACAACCCCAAATCCCTCAGTCTCTCCTCATAGGACCTCCCCTGCATACCAGGCAACATCCTGGTAAACGTCCTCTGCACCCTCTCCAAAGCCTCCACATCCTTCCTGTAATGTGGGGACCAGAACTGCACACAGTACTCCACGTGCGGCCGCACCAGAGATGCCCCCTCATTCATCTGAACAGAGATGAAGAGGAATTTCTTCAGCCAGAGAGTGGTTACTCTGGAACTCTTGGCTGTAAAAGGCTGTGGAGGACAGGTCATTGAGTGTCTTTAAGACAGAGATAGATAGGTTCTTGATTAATAAGGGGATCAGGGGCTAGGGGAAATGGCAGGAGAATGGAGATGAGAAAAATATCAACCATGATTGAACGGAGGAGCAGACTTGATGGGTCAAGTGGACTAATTCTGCTCCTATGTCTTATGGTCTTATAGGTCAAAGCTGACAACTCTGTGATAAATAATTCATTTCCTGTTTCCTCAAAGTCTCTCCACTAACAACAAGGTGCAAGTTCGGAGTGTTGGAATATTCTTCAGTTGCCCGGATGAGTGCAGCTCAAACGACACTCGCAACGTTCAACACCATTCAGAACAAAGGGCCAATCCACCGCTCCAGAAGAGATAAACAGCAAAATGGGGAAATAAGAATTCAGGTCTGAACAAGCCTTGTATACTTCAAAATGCAACGCCAATAAAACAGGGAAACAAAAACACCGGCCCAAACTGTTTTTCCATTCTGAGGCCTTACAAACATCACTCTCTCCACTGCCAACAGTGTGAGCAGTGTGTACCATCTATAAGAAGTACTGTAACAGTTCACCTTCAAAGGCACCTACAAAGTCAAGACAGCGAATGCAGGGGAACATCTCAACATACAAGATGCCCTCCAAGAGACACCAAACTGACTTTCAAATCTATCATATGCCTTCATTGTTGCTCCATGAAAATCCTGGAACCCCTACCCTAACAGCACTGTGGATCTACCTACACCAGATGATTCCCCATGAGATTTGGAGGGTAATAATTAAGCTTCCTATTGCAGATTCTGGGTGAGATCCTGCCATCCTGGCTGGTGGGAAAACCATTAAAACTGAAGAGATCTCGTCAAAACAGATGGAAAGAAGAATTAGATTGAGAGGCTTGAATTTTCCAGCCGTTCATGGCGACTGGCTGCTGGTTTCCTGCTGGTGAGATTGCTCACTGGTCTCAGTGAGTAATTAAGAGCAGAACCACAGAAGCAGAATTGCTTCACAGGGAATAGAAATTTGTATAGGACCCAGGAAAAATTGGAGTGAGCAGTTTGGCAAAATATCTTCAAGGATATTTCAATTCAGGTCTCCCGTTCAGTACTTACAAGGCCTAGGTTGACGTGCCATGGGGCAAGTTGATGGCTGTTGGCCCACTGAGGATGCTTGCATGGCTGTTATAAAGCAAAGTGGAAGTAGTCAGTAAAATCTTGTACAGAACAGAAATCAGACAGCTGAAGTCACTGAGTGTTGCTAACAAAGTTTGGGTGCAATAATGTTGACTGAACCATTATTCTCTCAGTTAATTAGTAAAAGTTGATTTCAATGCCCACACTTGCACCTGATCATATAGTCTATATTGCTACTGCATTCTAAATAAGGGGGTGGTATACTATGTGGCGTTACGGTAGTTTAGATGAGATGTTGAACAGTTCAGGTAAATATTTAAGATCTCACAATTTTACTCATTGATTTTCCTATCAACCAACTCTACCAGAAATGAATTAACTGCTCATTAATCTCATTGTTAAGATCTGTGTTACATTTCAAATCAATGCTGTATTCAACTGCATAACATCAAACTATGCTTCAAAATCATTCAATCTGTATGAAATATACTAACATGCTTATGTATAAATGCTAGTTATTTCTAAATTGTCAAGCTCAGTTGTAGCCATTTTAAGTCAGTAGAGAGTAAAGCAGGAGATAGTAAGACAAAAGTCTGAAAATCCTTTGCTGAAAGACCATCCCAAAGCAAAAGGAAGATATTGGCTGTAGTTTCCAGCTTGTGCAGTATGTGTCCAGGTGGAGCAGGTCCCGAGAGCCACAGGTGAGAGTTTTAGTGTGCCGATGCCCAGTAAGTCCAGGAAGCAGATCAGTATGTTTAAATGTGCATTAGAATATGCATAGTTGGTTTGAGACCTGATCTTCCCTGATCGTGGGATTTTCTGACCCTCAGATGCAGCGAGACCCCGGATTTTGTACAAAGTCTCTACAAAGAGCGACCAGGTGTGAAGGTTGTGGCGGGGGATGGGATGAGGGAATGCACGGAGCCCACCTAGGCCCCAGTTGACCAGAGACATGGTCAGTCATTGCCTATCTGGCAGTGACAGCCTGGCTGTGCCAACCAGCACCCTTGCACTGCCAGGTGGGCACATGGTTAGGGTGACAAGAGCAGTACCAAGTGTGCTGTGGCATGAAGGAACTGGGGCATGAAAGGGTTGGGGCAGGAGTAAGGGTAATGAATTGGGGGCTGTCATGAAGGATGACCGGGGAGGATCATCAAGCAAGTGTGTCATGCAAGGAGTGTGACAGGAAAAACGGATGAGCTTAGGGCCTTGATGTTTGTGAGGAAGTTAGATGTGGTGGCTGTAACGGAGACGTGGTTACGGGAAGGGCAGGACTGGCAGCTGAATGTTCCTGGGTACAAGTGTTTTAGGTGTGACAGAGGAGGGTTGAAGAGACGTGGAGGGGTGGCACTGTTAGTAAAGGAAAACATCACAGTAGTGCAGAGGGAGGACAATATGGAGGAGTTAGGGATTGAGTCACTGTGGGTGGAGTTGAGGAATAAAAAGGGAGAGATTACGATGCTAGGGGTATACTATAGGCCACCTAGCAGCCCGAGGTCAGTGGAGGAAGGCATTTGCAGGGGCATTTTGGATAGGCGCAGGAAGAATAGGGTGGTTGTAGTGGGTGACTTTAATCTTCCTGGAGTGGATTGGAAGGGGCCTAGAGCTGGGGGTACGGAGGGTGAGGAGTTTGTAAAATGTGTTTTGGAAGGGTCCCTACAGCAGTATGTAACTAGCCCGACTAGGGAAGGGGCTATACTGGATTTAGTGTTGGGAAATGAGCCGGGGCAGGTGGCTGAGGTTGAGGTAGGCGAACATGTGGCCAACAGTGACCACAAGTCTGTCTACTTTAGGATAAAAACGGAAAGGGATGAGTGCTGGCCGAATGGGAGGATGCTGAACTGGGGAAAGGCGAGCTATAGCCGGATTAGGAGGGAGCTGAAGGACACTGATTGGGAGAGGTTGCTAGCGGGCAAGTCCACGGTTGGCAAGTGGGAGGCTTTTAAGGGCAAACTGGAAATGTTGCAGGAGAGGCATGTTCTGGTTAAGTGGAAGGATGGGAAAGGTAGGATTAGAGAGCTGTGGATTACAGGGGGTATCGAAGACTTGGTGAGGAAGAAGAGGGATGCGTATGTTAGGTTGAAACAACTGGGTACGGATAGTGCGCTGGAGGAATATAGAGAGAGTAGGAGGGAGCTAAAAAGGGGATTTAGAAGGGCGAAGAGAGGGCATGAAATAGAACATAGAACATAGAACATTACAGCGCAGAACAGGCCCTTCAGCCCACGATGTTGCGCCGCCCAGTTACAAAACAATGACCCACGAACCTAAACCAATCCCTTTTCGTCCATAAACCTATCCACGGATCTCTTAAACGCCCCCAAACTAGGTGCATTTACAACTGCAGCAGGCAGGGCATTCCAATCCCTCACCACCCTCAGGGTAAAGAACCTACCCCTGACATCCATCCTATAACTACCCCCCCTTAATTTAAAGCCATGCCCCCTCGTGCTAGATTTCTCCATCCGAGGAAAAAGGCTATCACTATCCACCCTATCTAAACCTCTAATCATCTTATATGTTTCGATAAGATCCCCTCTTAGCCCCCTTCTTTCCAGCGAAAACAACCCCAAATCCCTCAGCCTCTCCTCATAGGACATCCCCTCCATACCAGGCAACATCCTGGTAAACCTCCTCTGCACCCTCTCCAAAGCCTCCACATCCTTCCTGTAATGTGGGGACCAGAACTGCACACAGTACTCCAAGTGCGGCCGCACCAGAGTTGTGTACAGTTGCAACATAACGCTACGACTCCTAAATTCAATCCCCCTACCAATAAACGCCAAGACACCGTATGCCTTCTTAACAACCTTTTCTACTTGATTCCCAACTTTCAGGGATCTATGTACACATACACCTAGATCCCTCTGCTCATCCACACTATTCAAAGTCCTCCCGTTAGCCCTATACTCGACACATCTGTTATTCCTACCAAAGTGAATTACCTCACACTTCTCCGCATTAAACTCCATCCGCCACCTCTCGGCCCAGCTCTGCAACCTGTCTAAGTCTTCCTGCAAACTACGACACCCTTCCTCACTATCTAAATGGCTTTGGCTGATAGGATTAAGGAAAATCCAAAGGCATTTTATTCCTATATTAGGAGCAAGAGGGTAGTTAGAGGGAAAATTGGTCCTCTTAGGGACAAAAGTGGGGAGTTATGTATTGAGTCGGAGGGAATAGGGGAGGTATTGAATGAATACTTTGCGTCGGTATTCACGAAGGAGAGGGGTTCGGTGTCGTGCGGTCTCTTGGAGGGAGCTGTGGATCAGTGGCAGGAAACATCTATTACGAGGGAGGAAGTGCCAGGGCTTTTAGGTAGCGGAAGGACGGATAAAGCTCCGGGGCCTGATGGTATTTATCCCAGGCTGCTTAGGGAGGTGAAAGATGAAATTGCTGGGCCTCTGGCGCAAATCTTTGTCTCTTCTTTGGACACAGGTGAGGTCCCAGAAGACAGGAGGGTAGCAAATGTGGTACCGCTGTTTAAAAAAGGTAGTAGGGATAATCCTGGAAATTATAGACCGGTGAGTTTGACATCGGTGGTAGGGAAATTAATGGAAAAAATACTTAGGGGTAGGATGTATGAGCATTTGGAGCGTTGCGATCTTATTAGGGATACGCAACATGGCTTTGTTAGAGGGAGGTCTTGCCTTACGAATCTGGTAGAATTCTTTGAGGAGGTGACAAAAACGGTTGACGATGGGAGAGCCGTTGATGTCATCTATATGGATTTCAGTAAGGCGTTTGACAAAGTCCCTCATGGTCGGCTGGTAGAAAAGGTTAAGGCGCATGGGATACGAGGACAGGTAGCTAGGTGGATTGAGAACTGGCTGGGCAATAGGAGGCAGAGGGTAGTTGTTGAGGGGACCTTTTCGGGCTGGAGGCCAGTGACCAGTGGTGTGCCGCAGGGCTCAGTACTGGGACCTCTCCTCTTTGTAGTATACATAAACGATTTGGAAGAGAGCGTACGTGGTGTGATCAGCAAGTTTGCTGATGACACCAAGATGGCAGGGTTGGCGGATACTGAGGTGGAATGTCAGGTGATACAGCAGGATATAGATAGGTTGGTATATTGGGCAGATAGGTGGCAGATGGAATTTAATCCTGACAAATGCGAGGTGATGCATTTTGGAAGGAATAATGCAGAGAGGAGCTACGTGATAAAAGGAAGACCTATTAGGAGTATAGAAATGCAGAGGGACATGGGAGTGCAGGTTCACAAGTCTATGAAGGTTGCGACACAAGTGGAGAAGGTTGTGAGGAAAGCTTATGGAATGCTAGCCTTTATAGGAAGGGGTATAGTGTATAGGAGCTGCCGTCTAATGCTTCAGTTGTACAGAATGCTGGTTAGACCGCATTTGGAGTACTGCGTCCAGTTCTGGTCACCTTACTACCGGAAGGACGTGGAGACTCTGGAGAGGGTGCAGAGGAGGTTTACCAGGATGTTGCCTGGCATGGAAGGACTGAGTTACGAGGAAAGGTTGGAGAAACTGGGACTTTTCTCCTTGGAAAGATGGAGATTGAGGGGAGACATGATCGAGGTATATAAGATACTGAAGGGAATAGATAGAGTCAATAGTGAGAGGCTGCTCCCTAGACTGGGTACAATTACGAGAGGTCATGATCTAAGGGTGAGGGGGGAGAAGTATAATTTGGATGTGAGAGGAAGGTTCTTCATGCAGAGGGTCATGGGGGTATGGAACGTGCTACCGAGTAGGGTGGTGGAGGCAGGAACGTTGGACTCGTTTAAGGTTTACTTAGACAGACACATGAGCGAAACAAGGATGGAGGGTTATAGTAGGGGGTATTAAATAGGGTCAGAGCCTCGGGAGACACCGGAAATGCAGACTTATATGTTAACGTTTTTGTCTTTTTATTCCGCAGGTGGAGGTCCACCTTGTTGTCAAACGAGGGGCATGCACACGGTGGGTCATGCGTGGGCTGCTCTCGGAGGTTCCGGGAGTGGCCTAGTACTTTGTGTCGGTGTGTGTGCTTGATCCTGGACCGGTAGACGGGCGCCGCAACAGCTCAGTGACTAGCACTGCTAGCTGTGCAGATACTGGGTGTTAGAGATGGAAAGGTGGTAGGACTGGAGGGTCTTAATGACATTACTGTTACTAGAGAGGCAGTGCTCGACAGACTGGAGGGGCTGATTGTGGACAAGTCGCCAGGACCGGATGGAATGCATCCGAGGGTTCTGAAAGACATGGCAGAGGTGATAGTGGATGCCTTGGTGGTTATTTTCCAGACGTCGCTGGATTCCGGGGAAGTGCCGGAAGATTGGAAAACGGCTAATGTTACGCCGTTGTTTAAGAAGGGTGCCAGGCAAAAGGCAGGGAATTATAGGCCGGTTAGTTTGACGTCTGTTGTAGGTAAAATGTTAGAATCCGTCATCAAGGAGGTAATAGCGAGGCATCTTGAGGGGAATTACTTGATAGCACGGTTTCGTTAAAGGGAAGTCGTGTCTGACAAATTTACTGGAGTTCTATGAGGATGTGTCTAGGGCGGTGGATAGAGGAGAGCCGGTGGATGTGGTCTTTCTTGATTTTCAGAAGGCGTTTGACAAGGTACCTCACAAGAGGTTATTGCAGAAGGTCAGGGGACATGGACTTGGGGGTAGGGTGTTAGCGTGGACAGAGGACTGGTTGTCAAATAGGAGGCAGAGAGTGGGGGTCAATGGGTGCTACTCGGATTGGCGGTTGGTGACTAGTGGAGTGCCCCAGGGGTCGGTGCTGGGGCCTCAGCTATTTACCATTTATATAGATGATCTGGAGGAGGGAACCGAGTGTATGGTGTTGAAAATTGCTGATGACACCAAGATTGATGGAACGGCAAATTGTGCGGAGGGTGTGGAGAGTCTGCAGAAGGATCTAGATAGGCTGGGCGAATGGGCCAGGAACTGGCAAATGGAATTTAATGTTGGCAAGTGCGAGGTGGTCCACTTTGGTAGGAATAATGGTAGGAAGGATTATTACTTACGTGGCGAAAAACTGCAGCAGGCGACGGTGCAGAGGGACCTTGGGGTCCTTGTGCATGAGTCGCAAAAACCCAGCTTGCAGGTGCAGCAGGTGGTCAGGAAGGTGAATGGGATGCTGGCCTTCATAGCGAGGGTGATTGAATATAAAAGTAGGGAGGTCTTGCTGCGGCTGTATAGGGCATTGGTGAGGCCGCAGCTGGAGTACTGTGTGCAGTTTTGGGCGCCGTACTTACGCAAGGATATTTTGGCCTTGGAGGGAGTGCAGAGGAGGTTTACTAGGCTGATGCCGGAGTTGAGGGGGTTGAGCTATGAGGAGAGGCTGAATAAACTAGGCTTGTACTCGTGAGAGTTTTGAAGAATGAGGGGAGATCTCATTGAGACGTATAAGATGATGAATGGGATGGATAGGATAGAGGTGGAGAGACTCTTCCCGCTCAGAAAAGACAGTAGGACTAGGGGGCACAGCCTCAAGATAAAGGGGGGGCGGTTTAGAACGGAGTTGAGGAGGAACTTCTTCACTCAAAGGGTGGTGAATCTCTGGAATTCTCTGCCTGTTGAAGTGGTGGAGGCTACCTCGCTAAATATTTTTAAGACACGGGTTGATGGGTTTTTGATAAGAGAGGGGATTAAGGGTTACGGGGAGAGGATGGGAATGTGGAACTGAGCCACGACAGATCAGCCATGATCTTATTGAAATGCGGGGCAGGCTCGAAGGGCTGGAAGGCCTACTCCTGCTCCTATTTCTTATGTTCTTATACATGGATTTGGGCCTGTGTCTGTGGGAGTTTGCGCATTCTCCCTGTGGTTGCGTGGGTTTCCTCCGGGCGCTCCGGTTTCCTCCCACACCCCAAAGATGTGCTCTTAGGCTGATTGGTTTACCAAATTGACACTATTCTCCCCTGAATCTGGCTAAGTTAGGGGTTCCACTCGCAGACACGCAGGGCAGGGTAGGTGTAGGAGGATGCGGCGGCGCGGGCTCGTTGGGCCGAAGGGCCTGTTTCCCGTGCTGGGTTGTTCTTTGCTCTTTAGACATGTATGAAGGTGGCTCCTAAGAGGGGTCATGGGGGACGTAAAGGGCAACATGAAGGGGTGTCAAAAAGGAGGTCATGATGGAGGGGTCATGAGGAGATTTCCCTTGGGGCATAGGTTGGAAGTGAGGGGGGGAAAATTTAAAACAGACGTAAGGGGTAAGTTTTTCACAGAGAGGGTGGTGAATGCTTGGCATGCACTGATGGAGGAGATGGAAGTAAATTCTCTAACAGCATTGAAGTGGCATTTGGATAGATCCATGAATAGGCAGGGAATAGAGGGTTATGGACCACATAGAGGGAAGCAAATATTGGAGAAGCATCTGTGTCGGCACAGACTTGGTGGGCAGAAGGGCCTGTTCCTATGTTGTACTGTTCTTTGATTTTTGATGCTGTGTCTATGCCAGCGACAAAACAGTGTTTTCCAACGGCAATGGCAGTATCTTTCAACTAGGATTCATCCACCTTAAAGGTGCAGTTGAGTTCACCTCCAGCAACCCGCAAGTCAGACCCACTGTTCAGAGACAGATGTGTCATTTTTAAAGCCTGATCTCTATGCTAGGAGACAGGCCCACCCCACCACAATAAACTAAATGGTGCACTCCCATCCAACAATCCACTGTAAACCAGCAACCTCTCACCAAAGAGAGGCACCCTCAGCACCACCCATGAATAACAGTTAATCTCCCCACAGACACACACAGACACACAGACACACACACACAAGGGTGAGCCGAAGCCCCTCCGTTCTGTTCCTCTTCCCCCTCAGACCCCTCACTCAGGCCCCCTCCCCCTCAGATCCCCCACCCAGTGCCTCTTCAGTCTATATGTCTTAGCAGTGCCAACAATACACTGTCCGCTCACACCTGACACTGACACTCTGTTCTGGTGCCTTGGACCTGAAGGGGTTTTAATGAGGTAGGTCCAGTGACCATTTGCCCCACTGCTGCCAAGCTGCTGAGGAAGAGACCCAAGGGGTTCTGGGGGTTGGGTGGGCTCAGGCTGGAGGTAAGGGGTGGTTTTGCCACTCTCCACCAGGAAGGAGGAGTCATGGCTGGACTACTCTTTCTAGCCCGGGCAGACATGAAGACCACCCCTGGCATGGTGATTTCCGGAAGCTCTGTGATCAACACCTGCATTCCTGCCAGTCAGCTGTGAAAATTCTAAAGGCCATTTCAATCTCCATGCCACCTGCTTCCACCTCCCATGCAAACCCCACCCCTCCCCACCCCCGCACCCCTCCCAGGTCACCTGGCAGGCTTTTAAATCACTGAAACACTCCTAGCTGCAACCGAGATTTCCTTTTCTCACTTGCAGAAGCTACAGGTATGAGCAGACACCTTTTGAAGGAGATATCAATTTTACCACAAGATGGTTCCTGTCTGTACTGCTGTACTGCAGCCGGTGACTGGTGGTGTACTGCTGTACATTCTGCCCCAGTGTACACATACAGCTTTGATTTGAAGTTTCTGAGCCTTCCTAGCAAGCTGAAAGTTCTGAAACCCTCTCCATTCCACTGGAAACCTTTTATCTTTTCTACTCAATTACACGACCATCAATGAATTCCTCACTGTCAATATACTGAGGAACACTATTGGGCAGAAGTTGAACTCAATCACTTTGTCTACAAGAACAGGAGGAAATTGTGGAGGCATTGGTGGTGATCTTTCAGGAATTACTGTGGAAGCAGCGAGGGTACCAGAGGACTGGAAAGTAGCTAATGGAATGCTGGCCTTTCTAGCGAGGGGGATAGAATATAAAAGCAGGAAGGTCTTGCTGCAACTGTACAGGGCACTGGTGAGGCCGCAGCTGGAGTACTGTGTGCAGTTTTGGTCGCCGCACTTGCGCAAGGATGTATTGGCCTTGGAGGGAGTGCAGAGGAGGTTCACTAGGCTGATACCGGAGATGAGGGGATAGGACTATGAAGAGAGACTAAATAGACTGGGTCTGTACTTGTTGGAGTTTAGAAGGATGAGGGAGGATCTTACAGAGACGTATCAGATAATGAAAGGGATGGATAGGGTAGAGGTAGAGAGATTCTTCCCGCTTAGAAAGGATAGCAGGACTAGAGGGCACAGCCTCAAGGTAAGGGGGGGACAGTTTAGATTGGAGTTGAGGAGGAACTCCTTCACTCAAAGGGTGGTGAATCTCTGGAATTCTCTGCCCGTTGAAGTGGTGGGTGCTACCTCGCTAAATATACTTAAGTCACGGGTAGATAGGATTTTGACAGACAAGGGAATTAAGGGTTATGAGGAGAGTGCGGGAAAGTGGAACTGATCCACTTGATCTTGTTGAATGGCAGGGCAGGCTCGAGGGGCTAGATGGCCTACTCCTGCTCCTATTTCTTATGTTCTTATGTTCTTATAATAGCTGTTTAACAAGGGAGGGAGGTAGCAGACGCAAAATTATAAACCGGTTCGCCTGACTTTGGTCATTGGCAAGATTTTAGGGCCCATTATTAAAGATGAGATCGTGAAGTACATGTTAATGCATGATAAAATAGGACTGAGTCAGCATGGCTTTATCAAGGGGAGGTAATATCTGACAAACCTGTTAGAGTTCTTTGAGGGAGTAACAAGGAAGTTAGATACAGGAGAACCAGTGGATGTGATTTATTTAGATTTCCAGAAGGCTTTTGACAAGATGCTGTGTAGGAGAATGTTAAATAAGTTAAGAACCCATGGTGTTAAGAATAAGATCCTGGCATGGATAGAGGATTGCCTGACTGTCAGAAGGCAGAGAGTGGGGATAAAGGGGTCTTTTTCAGGATGGCAGTCAGCGCCTAGCGGTGTGCCTCAGAGGTTGGTGTCGGGACAACACCATTTCACAATATACATTAACGATTTGGAAGAAGGAACTGAAGGCACTGTTGCTAAGTTTGCAGATGATACAAAGATATGTACAGGTAATATTGACAAAGCAGGGGGCTGCAAAAGGATTTGGACAGGTTAGAAGTGCGGGTGAAAAAATGGCAGATGGAACAAGGTTATGCACTTTGGAAGGAGATTGGGGCCTTGGGGAAATGCTCAAGAAATCAAAAGCACAAAGGGACTTGGGAGTCCTTGTTCAAGATTCTCTTAAGGTTAACGTGCAGGTTAAATTGTCAGTTAGGAAGACAAATGCAATGTAAGAATTCACGTCGAGAGGGTTAGAATTCAAGAGCAGGGATGTACTAAGGCTGTATAAGGCTCTGGTCAGACCCCATATGGAGTACTGTGAGCAGTTTGGGGCCCCATATCTAAGGAACGATGTGCTGGTCTTGGAAAGGGTCCAGAGGAGGTTCACAAGTATGTTCACAAGAATGACAAGCTTGTCGTATGAGGAAAGGTTGAGGATTCTGGGTCTGTACTCGTTAGAATTTAGAAGGATGAGGGGGGACTTTATTGAAACTTACAGGATACTGCGAGGCCTGGATAGAGTGGACACGGTGAGGATGTTTCCACTAGTAGGAAAACTAGAACCAGAGGGCACACTCTCAGACGAAATGTACAATCCTTTGAAACATAGAAATATAGAAGATAGGCGCAGGAGGAGGACATTTGGCCCTTCAAACCTGCTCATTATGGTCATGGCTGATTATCCAAGTCAATAGCTTAATCCTGCTGTTTCCCCATAATCTTTGATCCCACTCGCTCCAAAGTTTTGGCATCAAATACTTCCTGTGGTAATGAATTCCACAGGCTCACCATTCTTTGGGTGAAGAAATGTCTCCTCGCCTCCGTCCTCAATGGTCTACCCTGGACCCTCAGATTGTGACCTGGTTCTGGAATCCCCCACCATCAGGAATATCCTCCCTGCATCTACCCTCTCTAATCCTGTTAGAATTTTATAAGTCTCCATGAGATCCCCCCTCATTCATCTGAACAGAGATGAAGAGGAATTTCTTCAGCCAGAGAGTGGTGACTCTGTGGAACTCTTGGCTGTAAAAGGCTGTGGAGGACAGGTCATTGAGTGTCTTTAAGACAGAGATAGATAGGTTCTTGATTAATAAGGGGATCAGGGGCTAGGGGAAATGGCAGGAGAATGGAGATGAGAAAAATATCAACCATGATTGAACGGAGGAGCAGACTTGATGGGTCAAGTGGACTAATTCTGCTCCTATGTCTTATGGTCTTATAGGTCAAAGCTGACAACTCTGTGATAAATAATTCATTTCCTGTTTCCTCAAAGTCTCTCCACTAACAACAAGGTGCAAGTTCGGAGTGTTGGAATATTCTTCAGTTGCCCGGATGAGTGCAGCTCAAACGACACTCGCAACGTTCAACACCATTCAGAACAAAGGGCCAATCCACCGCTCCAGAAGAGATAAACAGCAAAATGGGGAAATAAGAATTCAGGTCTGAACAAGCCTTGTATACTTCAAAATGCAACGCCAATAAAACAGGGAAACAAAAACACCGGCCCAAACTGTTTTTCCATTCTGAGGCCTTACAAACATCACTCTCTCCACTGCCAACAGTGTGAGCAGTGTGTACCATCTATAAGAAGTACTGTAACAGTTCACCTTCAAAGGCACCTACAAAGTCAAGACAGCGAATGCAGGGGAACATCTCAACATACAAGATGCCCTCCAAGAGACACCAAACTGACTTTCAAATCTATCATATGCCTTCATTGTTGCTCCATGAAAATCCTGGAACCCCTACCCTAACAGCACTGTGGATCTACCTACACCAGATGATTCCCCATGAGATTTGGAGGGTAATAATTAAGCTTCCTATTGCAGATTCTGGGTGAGATCCTGCCATCCTGGCTGGTGGGAAAACCATTAAAACTGAAGAGATCTCGTCAAAACAGATGGAAAGAAGAATTAGATTGAGAGGCTTGAATTTTCCAGCCGTTCATGGCGACTGGCTGCTGGTTTCCTGCTGGTGAGATTGCTCACTGGTCTCAGTGAGTAATTAAGAGCAGAACCACAGAAGCAGAATTGCTTCACAGGGAATAGAAATTTGTATAGGACCCAGGAAAAATTGGAGTGAGCAGTTTGGCAAAATATCTTCAAGGATATTTCAATTCAGGTCTCCCGTTCAGTACTTACAAGGCCTAGGTTGACGTGCCATGGGGCAAGTTGACGGCTGTTGGCCCACTGAGGGTGCTTGCATGGCTGTTATAAAGCAAAGTGGAAGTAGTCAGTAAAATCTTGTACAGAACAGAAATCAGACAGCTAAAGTCACTGAGTGTTGCTAACAAAGTTTGGGTGCAATAATGTTGACTGAACCATTATTCTCTCAGTTAATTAGTAAAAGTTGATTTCAATGCCCACACTTGCACCTGATCATATAGTCTATATTGCTACTGCATTCTAAATAAGGGGGTGGTATACTATGTGGCGTTACGGTAATTTAGATGAGATGTTGACCAGTTCAGGTAAATATTTAAGATCTCACAGTTTTACTCATTGATTTTCCTATCAACCAACTCTACCAGAAATGAATTAACTGCTCATTAATCTCATTGTTAAGATCTGTGTTACATTTCAAATCAATGCTGTATTCAACTGCATAACATCAAACTATGCTTCAAAATCATTCAATCTGTATGAAATATACTAACATGCTTATGTATAAATGCTAGTTATTTCTAAATTGTCAAGCTCAGTTGTAGCCATTTTAAGTCAGTAGAGAGTAAAGCAGGAGATAGTAAGACAAAAGTCTGAAAATCCTTTGCTGAAAGACCATCCCAAAGCAAAAGGAAGATATTGGCTGTAGTTTCCAGCTTGTGCAGTATGTGTCCAGGTGGAGCAGGTCCCGAGAGCCACAGGTGAGAGTTTTAGTGTGCCGATGCCCAGTAAGTCCAGGAAGCAGATCAGTATGTTTAAATGTGCATTAGAATATGCATAGTTGGTTTGAGACCTGATCTTCCCTGATCGTGGGATTTTCTGACCCTCAGATGCAGCGAGACCCCGGATTTTGTACAAAGTCTCTACAAAGAGCGACCAGGTGTGAAGGTTGTGGCGGGGGATGGGATGAGGGAATGCACGGAGCCCACCTAGGCCCCAGTAGACCAGAGACATGGTCAGTCATTGCCTATCTGGCAGCGACAGCCTGGCTGTGCCAACCAGCACCCTTGCACTGCCAGGTGGGCACATGGTTAGGGTGACAAGAGCAGTACCAAGTGTGCTGTGGCATGAAGGAACTGGGGCATGAAAGGGTTGGGGCAGGAGTAAGGGTCATGAATTGGGGGCTGTCATGAAGGATGACCGGGGAGGATCATAAAGCAATGAGCTTAGGGCCTTGATGTTTGTGAGGCAGTTAGATGTGGTGGCTGTAACGGAAATGTGGTTACGTGAAGGTCAGGACTGGCAGCTGAATGTTCCTGGGTGTAAGTGTTTTAGGTGTGACAGAGGAGGGTTAAAGAGAGGTGGAGGGGTGGCACTGTTAGTAAAGGAAAACATCACAGTAGTGCAGAGGGAGGACAATATGGAGGAGTTAGGGATTGAGTCACTGTGGGTGGAGTTGAGGAATAAAAAGGGAGAGATTACATTGCTAGGGGTGTACTATAGGCCACCCAACAGCCCGAGGTCAGTGGAGGAAGGCATTTGCAGGGGCATTTTGGATAGGCGCAGGAAGAATAGGGTGGTTGTAGTGGGTGACTTTAATCTTCCTGGAGTGGATTGGAAGGGGCCTAGAGCTGGGGGTACGGAGGGTGAGGAGTTTGTAAAATGTGTTTTGGAAGGGTCCCTAGAGCAGTATGTAACTAGCCCGACTAGGGGAGGGGCTATACTGGATTTAGTGTTGGGAAATGAGCCGGGGCAGGCGGTTGAGGTTGAGGTAGGCGAACATGTGGCCAACAGTGACCACAAGTCTGTCTACTTTAGGATAAAAACGGAAAGGGATGAGTGCTGGCCGAACGGGAGTGTGCTGAACTGGGGAAAGGCGAACTATAGCCGGATTAGGAGGGAGCTGAAGGACACTGATTGGGAGGGACTATTAGCTGGCAAGTCCACGGTTGGCAAGTGGGAGGCTTTTAGGGGCAAACTGGAAATGTTGCAGGAGAGGCATGTTCTGGTTAAGTGGAAGGATGGGAAAGGTAGGATTAGAGAGCTGTGGATTACAGGGGGTATCGAAGACTTGGTGAGGAAGAAGAGGGATGTGTACGTTAGGTTGAAACAACTGGGTACGGATAGTGCGCTGGAGGAATATAGAGAGAGTAGGAGGGAGCTAAAAAGGGGATTTAGAAGGGCGAAGAGAGGGCATAAAATGGCTTTGGCTGATAGGATTAAGGAAAATCCAAAGGCATTTTATTCCTATATTAGGAGCAAGAGAGTAGTTAGAGGGAAAATTGGTCCTCTTAGGGACAAAAGTGGGGAGTTATGTATTGAGTCGGAGGGAATGGGGGAGATCTTGAATGAATACTTTGCGTCGGTATTCACGAAGGAGACGGGTTCGGTGTCGTGCGGTCTCTTGGAGGGAGCTGAGGATCAGTGGCAGGAAACATCTATTACGAGGGAGGAAGTGCTAGGGCTTTTAGGTAGCGTAAGGACGGATAAAGCTCCGGGGCCTGATGGTATTTATCCCAGGCTGCTTAGGGAGGTGAAAGATGAAATTGCTGGGCCTCTGGCGCAAATCTTTGTCTCTTCTTTGGACACAGGTGAGGTCCCAGGAGACAGGAGGGTAGCAAATGTGGTACCGCTGTTTAAAAAAGGTAGTAGGGATAACCCTGGAAATTATAGACCGGTGAGTTTGACATCGGTGGTAGGGAAATTAATGGAAAAAAAAATTAGGGGTAGGATGTATGAGCATTTGGAGCGTTGCGATCTGATTAGGGATACGCAACATGGCTTTGTTAGAGGGAGGTCTTGCCTTACGAATCTGGTAGAATTCTTTGAGGAGGTGACAAAAACGGTTGACGATGGGAGAGCCGTTGATGTCATCTATATGGATTTCAGTAAGGCGTTTGACAAAGTCCCTCACGGTAGGCTGGTAGAAAAGGTTAAGGCGCATGGGATACAAGGACAGGTAGCTAGGTGGATTGAGAACTGGCTGGGCAATAGCAGACAGAGGGTAGTTGTTGAGGGGACCTTTTCGGGCTGGAGGCCAGTGACCAGTGGTGTGCCGCAGGGCTCAGTACTGGGACCTCTCCTCTTTGTAGTATACATAAATGACTTGGAAGAGAGCGTACGTGGTGTGATCAGCAAGTTTGCAGATGACACCAAGATGGCAGGGTTGGCGGATACTGAGGCGGAACGTCAGGTGATACAGCAGGATATAGATAGGTTGGTACATTGGGCAGATAGGTGACAGATGGAATTTAATCCTGACAAATGCGAGGTGATGCATTTTGGAAGGAATAATGCAGAGAGGAGCTACGTGATAAAAGGAAGACCTATTAGGAGTATAGAAATACAGAGGGACCTGGGAGTGCAGGTTCACAAGTCTATGAAGGTTGCGACACAAGTGGAGAAGGTTGTGAGGAAAGCTTATGGAATGCTAGCCTTTATAGGAAGGGGTATAGTGTATAGGAGCTGCCGTCTAATGCTTCAGTTGTACAGAACGTTGGTTAGACCGCATTTGGAGTACTGCGTCCAGTTCTGGTCACCTTACTACCGGAAGGACGTGGAGACTCTGGAGAGGGTGCAGAGGAGGTTTACCAGGATGTTGCCTGGAATGGAAGGACTGAGTTACGAGGAAAGGTTGGAGAAACTGGGACTTTTCTCCTTGGAAAGATGGAGATTGAGGGGAGACATGATCGAGGTATATAAGATACTGAAGGGAATAGATAGAGTCAATAGTGAGAGGCTGCTCCCTAGACTGGGTACAATTACGAGAGGTCATGATCTAAGGGTGAGGGGGGAGAAGTATAATTTGGATGTGAGAGGAAGGTTCTTCATGCAGAGGGTCATGGGGGTATGGATCGCGCTACCGAGTAGGGTGGTGGAGGCAGGAACGTTGGACTCGTTTAAGGTTTACTTAGACAGACACATGAGCGAAACAAGGATGGAGGGTTATAGTAGGGGGTATTAAATAGGGTCAGAGCCTCGGGAGACACCGGAAATGCAGACTTATATGTTAACGTTTTTGTCTTTTTATTCCGCAGGTGGAGGTCCACCTTGTTGTCAAACGAGGGGCATGCACACGGTGGGTCATGCGTGGGCTGCTCTCGGAGGTTCCGGGAGTGGCCTAGTACTTTGTGTCGGTGTGTGTGCTTGATCCTGGACCGGTAGACGGGCGCCGCAACAGCTCAGTGACTAGCACTGCTAGCTGTGCAGATACTGGGTGTTAGAGATGGAAAGGTGGTAGGACTGGAGGGTCTTAATGACATTACTGTTACTAGAGAGGCGGTGCTCGACAGACTGGAGGGGCTGATTGTGGACAAGTCGCCAGGACCGGATGGAATGCATCCGAGGGTTCTGAAAGACATGGCAGAGGTGATAGTGGATGCCTTGGTGGTTATTTTCCAGACGTCGCTGGATTCCGGGGAAGTGCCGGAAGATTGGAAAACGGCTAATGTTACGCCGTTGTTTAAGAAGGGTGCCAGGCAAAAGGCAGGGAATTATAGGCCGGTTAGTTTGACGTCTGTTGTAGGTAAAATGTTAGAATCCGTCATCAAGGAGGAAATAGCAAGGCATCTCGAGGGGAATTGCTTGATAGCACGGTTTCGTTAAAGGGAAGTCGTGTCTGACAAATTTACTGGAGTTCTATGAGGATGTGTCTAGGGCGGTGGATAGAGGAGAGCCGGTGGATGTGGTCTTTCTGGATTTTCAGAAGGCGTTTGACAAGGTACCTCACAAGAGGTTATTGCAGAAGGTCAGGGGACATGCAGTTGGGGGTAGGGTGTTAGCGTGGATAGAGGACTGGTTGTCAAATAGGAGGCAGAGAGTGGGGGTCAATGGGTGCTATTCGGATTGGCGGTTGGTGACTAGTGGAGAGTCCCAGGGGTCGGTGCTGGGGCCTCAGCTATTTACCATTTATATAGATGATCTGGAGGAGGGAACCGAGTGTATGGTGTCGAAATTTGCTGATGACACCAAGATTGATGGAATGGCAAATTGTGCGGAGGGTGTGGAGAGTCTGCAGAAGGATCTAGATAGGCTGGGCGAATGGGCCAGGAACTGGCAAATGGAATTTAATGTTGGCAAGTGCGAGGTGGTCCACTTTGGTAGGAATAATGGTAGGAACGATTATTACTTACGTGGCGAAAAACTGCAGCAGGCGACGGTGCAGAGGGAACACAGGGTCTTTGTGCATGAGTCGCAAAAACCCAGCTTGCAGGTGCAGCAGGTGGTCAGGAAGGCGAATGGGATGCTGGCCTTCATCGCGAGGGGGATTGAATATAAAAGTAGGGAGGTCTTGCTGCGGCTGTATAGGGCATTGGTGAGGCCGCAGCTGGAGTACTGTGTGCAGTTTTGGGCGCCGTACTTACGCAAGGATATTTTGGCCTTGGAGGGAGTGCAGAGGAGGTTTACTAGGCTGATGCCGGAGTTGAGGGGGTTGAGCTATGACGAGAGGCTGAATAAACTAGGCTTGTACTCGTTAGAGTTTAGAAGAATGAGAGGAGATCTCATTGAGACGTATAAGATGATGAATGGGAATGAGGTGGAGAGACTCTTCCCGCTCAGAAAGGACAGTAGGACTAGGGGGCACAGCCTCAAGATAAAGGGGGGGCGGTTTAGAACGGAGTTGAGGAGGAACTTCTTCACTCAAAGGGTGGTGAATCTCTGGAATTCTCTGCCCGTTGAAGTGTGGAGGCTACCTCGCTAAATATTTTTAAGACACGGGTTGATGGGTTTTTGATAAGAGAGGGGATTAAGGATTATGGGGAGAGGACGGGAATGTGGAACTGAGCCACGACAGATCAGCCATGATCTTATTGAATGGCGGGGCAGGCTCGAAGGGCTGGAAGGCCTACTCCTGCTCCTATTTCTTATGTTCTTATGTTCTTATACATGGATTTGGGCCTGTGTCTGTGGGAGTTTGTGCATTCTCCCTGTGGTTGCGTGGGTTCCCTCCGGGCGCTCCGGTTACCTCCCACACCCCAAAGATGTGCTCTTAGGCTGATTGGTTTACCAAATTGACACTATTCTCCCCTGAATCTGGCTAAGTTAGGGGTTCCACTCGCAGACACGCAGGGCAGGGTAGGTGTAGGAGGATGCGGCGGCGCGGGCTCGTTGGGCCGAAGGGCCTGTTTCCCGTGCTGGGTTGTTCTTTGCTCTTTAGACATGTATGATGGTGGCTCCTAAGAGGGGTCATGGGGGACGTAAAGGGCAACATGAAGGGGTGTCAAAAAGGAGGTCATGATGGAGGGGTCATGAGGAGATTTCCCTTGGGGCATAGGTTGGAAGTGAGGGGGGCAAAATTTAAAACAGACGTAAGGGGTAAGTTTTTCACAGAGAGGGTGGTGAATGCTTGGCATGCACTGATGGAGGAGATGGAAGCAAATTCTCTAACAGCATTGAAGTGGCATTTGGATAGATCCATGAATAGGCAGGGAATAGAGGGTTATGGACCACATAGAGGGAAGCAAATATTGGAGAAGCATCTGTGTCGGCACAGACTTGGCGGGCAGAAGGGCCTGTTCCTATGTTGTACTGTTCTTTGATTTTTGATGCTGTGTCTATGCCAGCGACAAAACAGTGTTTTCCAACGGCAATGGCAGTATCTTTCAACTAGGATTCATCCACCTTAAAGGTGCAGTTGAGTTCACTTCCAGCAACCTGCAAGTCAGACCCACTGTTCAGAGACAGATCTGTCATTTTTAAAGCCTGATCTCTATGCTAGGAGACAGGCCCACCCCACCACAATAAACTAAATGGTGCACTCCCATCCAACAATCCACTGTAAACCAGCAACCTCTCACCAAAGAGAGGCACCCTCAGCACCACCCATGAATAACAGTTAATCTCCCCACAGACACACAGACACACACACACACACACACACACAAGGGTGAGCCGAAGCCCCTCCGTTCTGTTCCTCTTCCCCCTCAGACCCCTCACTCAGGCCCCCTCCCCCTCAGATCCCCCACCCAGTGCCTCTTCAGTCTATATGTCTTAGCAGTGCCAACAATACACTGTCTGCTCACACCTGACACTGACACTGTTCTGGTGCCTTGGACCTGAAGGGGTTTTAATGAGGTAGGTCCAGTGACCATTTGCCCCACTGCTGCCAAGCTGCTGAGGAAGAGACCCAAGGGGTTCTGGGGGTTGGGTGGGCTCAGGCTGGAGGTAAGGGGTGGTTTTGCCACTCTCCACCAGGAAGGAGGAGTCATGGCTGGACTACTCTTTCTAGCCCGGGCAGACATGAAGACCACCCCTGGCATGGTGATTTCCGGAAGCTCTGTGATCAACACCTGCATTCCTGCCAGTCAGCTGTGAAAATTCTAAAGGCCATTTCAATCTCCATGCCACCTGCTTCCACCTCCCATGCAAACCCCACCCCTCCCCACCCCCGCACCCCTCCCAGGTCACCTGGCAGGCTTTTAAATCACTGAAACACTCCTAGCTGCAACCGAGATTTCCTTTTCTCACTTGCAGAAGCTACAGGTATGAGCAGACACCTTTTGAAGGAGATATCAATTTTACCACAAGATGGTTCCTGTCTGTACTGCTGTACTGCAGCCGGTGACTGGTGGTGTACTGCTGTACATTCTGCCCCAGTGTACACATACAGCTTTGATTTGAAGTTTCTGAGCCTTCCTAGCAAGCTGAAAGTTCTGAAACCCTCTCCATTCCACTGGAAACCTTTTATCTTTTCTACTCAATTACACGACCATCAATGAATTCCTCACTGTCAATATACTGAGGAACACTATTGGGCAGAAGTTGAACTCAATCACTTTGTCTACAAGAACAGGAGGAAATTGTGGAGGCATTGGTGGTGATCTTTCAGGAATTACTGTGGAAGCAGCGAGGGTACCAGAGGACTGGAAAGTAGCTAATGGAATGCTGGCCTTTCTAGCGAGGGGGATAGAATATAAAAGCAGGAAGGTCTTGCTGCAACTGTACAGGGCACTGGTGAGGCCGCAGCTGGAGTACTGTGTGCAGTTTTGGTCGCCGCACTTGCGCAAGGATGTATTGGCCTTGGAGGGAGTGCAGAGGAGGTTCACTAGGCTGATACCGGAGATGAGGGGATAGGACTATGAAGAGAGACTAAATAGACTGGGTCTGTACTTGTTGGAGTTTAGAAGGATGAGGGAGGATCTTACAGAGACGTATCAGATAATGAAAGGGATGGATAGGGTAGAGGTAGAGAGATTCTTCCCGCTTAGAAAGGATAGCAGGACTAGAGGGCACAGCCTCAAGATAAGGGGGGGACAGTTTAGATTGGAGTTGAGGAGGAACTCCTTCACTCAAAGGGTGGTGAATCTCTGGAATTCTCTGCCCGTTGAAGTGGTGGGTGCTACCTCGCTAAATATACTTAAGTCACGGGTAGATAGGATTTTGACAGACAAGGGAATTAAGGGTTATGAGGAGAGTGCGGGAAAGTGGAACTGATCCACTTGATCTTGTTGAATGGCAGGGCAGGCTCGAGGGGCTAAATGGCCTACTCCTGCTCCTATTTCTTATGTTCTTATGTTCTTAAAATAGCTGTTTAACAAGGGAGGGAGGTCGCAGACGCAAAATTATAAACCGGTTAGCCTGACTTTGGTCATTGGCAAGATTTTAGGGCCCATTATTAAAGATGAGATCGCGAAGTACATGTTAATGCATGATAAAATAGGACTGAGTCAGCATGGCTTTATCAAGGGGAGGTAATATCTGACAAACCTGTTAGAGTTCTTTGAGGGAGTAACAAGGAAGTTAGATACAGGAGAACCAGTGGATGTGATTTATTTAGATTTCCAGAAGGCTTTTGACAAGATGCTGTGTAGGAGAATGTTAAATAAGTTAAGAACCCATGGTGTTAAGAATAAGATCCTGGCATGGATAGAGGATTGCCTGACTGTCAGAAGGCAGAGAGTGGGGATAAAGGGGTCTTTTTCAGGATGGCAGTCAGCGCCTAGTAGTGTGCCTCAGAGGTTGGTGTCAGGACAACACCATTTCACAATATACATTAATGATTTGGAAGAAGGAACTGAAGGCACTGTTGCTAAGTTTGCAGATGATACAAAGATATGTACAGGTAATATTGACAAAGCAGGGGGCTGCAAAAGGATTTGGACAGGTTAGAAGTGCGGGTGAAAAAATGGCAGATGGAACAAGGTTATGCACTTTGGAAGGAGATTGGGGCCTTGGGGAAATGCTCAAGAAATCAAAAGCACAAAGGGACTTGGGAGTCCTTGTTCAAGATTCTCTTAAGGTTAACGTGCAGGTTAAATTGTCAGTTAGGAAGACAAATGCAATGTTAGCATTCACGTCGAGAGGGTTAGAATTCAAGAGCAGGGATGTACTAAGGCTGTATAAGGCTCTGGTCAGACCCCATATGGAGTACTGTGAGCAGTTTGGGGCCCCATATCTAAGGAACGATGTGCTGGTCTTGGAAAGGGTCCAGAGGAGGTTCACAAGTATGTTCACAAGAATGACAAGCTTGTCGTATGAGGAAAGGTTGAGGATTCTGGGTCTGTACTCGTTAGAATTTAGAAGGATGAGGGGGGACTTTATTGAAACTTACAGGATACTGCGAGGCCTGGATAGAGTGGACACGGTGAGGATGTTTCCACTAGTAGGAAAACTAGAACCAGAGGGCACACTCTCAGACGAAATGTACAATCCTTTGAAACATAGAAATATAGAAGATAGGCGCAGGAGGAGGACATTTGGCCCTTCAAACCTGCTCATTATGGTCATGGCTGATTATCCAAGTCAATAGCTTAATCCTGCTGTTTCCCCATAATCTTTGATCCCACTCGCTCCAAAGTTTTGGCATCAAATACTTCCTGTGGTAATGAATTCCACAGGCTCACCATTCTTTGGGTGAAGAAATGTCTCCTCGCCTCCGTCCTCAATGGTCTACCCTGGACCCTCAGATTGTGACCTGGTTCTGGAATCCCCCACCATCAGGAATATCCTCCCTGCATCTACCCTCTCTAATCCTGTTAGAATTTTATAAGTCTCCATGAGATCCCCCCTCATTCATCTGAACAGAGATGAAGAGGAATTTCTTCAGCCAGAGAGTGGTGACTCTGTGGAACTCTTGGCTGTAAAAGGCTGTGGAGGACAGGTCATTGAGTGTCTTTAAGACAGAGATAGATAGGTTCTTGATTAATAAGGGGATCAGGGGCTAGGGGAAATGGCAGGAGAATGGAGATGAGAAAAATATCAACCATGATTAAACGGAGGAGCAGACTTGATGGGTCAAGTGGACTAATTCTGCTCCTATGTCTTATGGTCTTATAGGTCAAAGCTGACAACTCTGTGATAAATAATTCATTTCCTGTTTCCTCAAAGTCTCTCCACTAACAACAAGGTGCAAGTTCGGAGTGTTGGAATATTCTTCAGTTGCCCGGATGAGTGCAGCTCAAACGACACTCGCAACGTTCAACACCATTCAGAACAAAGGGCCAATCCACCGCTCCAGAAGAGATAAACAGCAAAATGGGGAAATAAGAATTCAGGTCTGAACAAGCCTTGTATACTTCAAAATGCAACGCCAATAAAACAGGGAAACAAAAACACCGGCCCAAACTGTTTTTCCATTCTGAGGCCTTACAAACATCACTCTCTCCACTGCCAACAGTGTGAGCAGTGTGTACCATCTATGAGAAGTACTGTAACAGTTCACCTTCAAAGGCACCTACAAAGTCAAGACAGCGAATGCAGGGGAACATCTCAACATACAAGATGCCCTCCAAGAGACACCAAACTGACTTTCAAATCTATCATATGCCTTCATTGTTGCTCCATGAAAATCCTGGAACCCCTACCCTAACAGCACTGTGGATCTACCTACACCAGATGATTCCCCATGAGATTTGGAGGGTAATAATTAAGCTTCCTATTGCAGATTCTGGGTGAGATCCTGCCATCCTGGCTGGTGGGAAAACCATTAAAACTGAAGAGATCTCGTCAAAACAGATGGAAAGAAGAATTAGATTGAGAGGCTTGAATTTTCCAGCCGTTCATGGCGACTGGCTGCTGGTTTCCTGCTGGTGAGATTGCTCACTGGTCTCAGTGAGTAATTAAGAGCAGAACCACAGAAGCAGAATTGCTTCACAGGGAATAGAAATTTGTATAGGACCCAGGAAAAATTGGAGTGAGCAGTTTGGCAAAATATCTTCAAGGATATTTCAATTCAGGTCTCCCGTTCAGTACTTACAAGGCCTAGGTTGACGTGCCATGGGGCAAGTTGATGGCTGTTGGCCCACTGAGGATGCTTGCATGGCTGTTATAAAGCAAAGTGGAAGTAGTCAGTAAAATCTTGTACAGAACAGAAATCAGACAGCTGAAGTCACTGAGTGTTGCTAACAAAGTTTGGGTGCAATAATGTTGACTGAACCATTATTCTCTCAGTTAATTAGTAAAAGTTGATTTCAATGCCCACACTTGCACCTGATCATATAGTCTATATTGCTACTGCATTCTAAATAAGGGGGTGGTATACTATGTGGCGTTACGGTAATTTAGATGAGATGTTGACCAGTTCAGGTAAATATTTAAGATCTCACAGTTTTACTCATTGATTTTCCTATCAACCAACTCTACCAGAAATGAATTAACTGCTCATCAATCTCATTGTTAAGATGTGTGTTACATTTCAAATCAATGCTGTATTCAACTGCATAACATCAAACTATGCTTCAAAATCATTCAATCTGTATGAAATATACTAATAAGTTGAAACAAAATACTCGTTATTTATTTCTAAATTGTGCACTCAGCTCAGTTGTCAGCATTCTAAGTCAGTAGATAGTAAGTTTTAGTTCTATAACAGGACTCATGGTGGTTAGTACTGATGCCTCACAGCACCAGGGACCTGGGTTCGATTCCCAGCTTTGGTGACTCTCTGTGTGCAATCTATATATTCTCCCAATATCTGCATGGGTTTTCTCCAGGTTCTCCGGTTTCCTCCCACAGTCTGGAAGACGCGCTAGTTAGGTACCTTGACCATGCTAAATTCTCTCTTAGTATAACCGAGCAGGCGCCGAATGTAGTGACTATGGAATTTTCACAGTAACTTCATTGCAACGTTAATGTAAGCCTACTTGTAACACTAATCAATACATTTAAGGATTAAACTACATAATCTAGGCTGACCATCCAGTGCCATGTATTCCATAGTTTAGGGTTCGATCTTGAGATGAGACATTAAACCCGTCTCTTTGGTCAACAGGATGTTGACACTCTACTTACGTTGCTGATTACAGCTATAGAATGCTGAGTAAATATGTAAGGAGATTACCGATAACTCCAAGAAAAATAGGGTGGTTTCAGTTTAACTTTCCCAACATTGACTGGGAAGCCATAGCATTAGGGGCTTGGATGGAGAGAGATTTGTTGAGAGTATTCAGGAAGAATTTCTCATTCAGTATGTGGGTGGCCTGAGGGGGCAAAACTTGACCTCCTCTTGGGACAGAAGTGTTAGTGAGAGGTCACTTTGGGACTAGTGACCATAATGCCATTATTTTAAAGATCGCTATGGAGAATGAAAGATCTGGCCCATAAGTTAAAATTCTAAACTGGGGCAAGGCCAATTTTGATGGTATTAGACAGGAACTTTCAAAAGTTGATCGGAGGAGTCCGTTGGCAGGCAAAGGGACATTTGGCAAGTGGAAGACTTTCAAAAGTATGCCAACCAGGGTTTCGGATAAGCACATTCCTTTTAGAGTGAAGGGAAAGGCTGGTAGAAGCAGGGAATCCTGGATCACTCAAGATATTGAGGTCCTGGTCAACAATAAGAAGGAGGCATATGACATGCATAGGCAGTTGGATCAAGTGGATCTCTTGTAGAGTATAGAGGTCATCGGAATAGAGTTAAGAGAGAAATCAGGAAGGCAAAAAGAGGACCTGAGATTGCTTCAGGCGATAAGGCAAAGGAGAATCCAAAGAGCTTCTACAAAGACATAAAGGGCAAAGGAATAACTAGGGAGACAGTAGGACAACTTAAGGATCAGCAAGGTCATCTATGTCTGGATCCACAAGAATATAGAACATTACATAGAACATAGAACATTACAGCGCAGAACAGGCCCTTCGGCCCACGATGTTGCGCCGACCAGCTTTTAAAAAAAAAACAAAAAAAAACAACACTAACCCACTAGATGGGTAAACAAGAGATGGGTAAAATCCTAAATGAATATTTCTCATTGGTCTTTACTGTTGAGAAAGGCATGGATGTTAGAGAACTTGGCGAAATAAATAGTGATGTCTTGAGGAGTGTACATATTACAGAGAGGAGATGCAAGATCATGGCTGATCTCTCCCTGGTCTCCAATCCATCTCCCCGCCTGTTCCCCAAATCCCCGAATCCCATTTTTTATTAGAACTATAACTGTCTCCTTGAAACCATTCAAAGATTCAGACTCCAGGTGTATGGGGAGTGTGCAAGGGTATGGTGTTGTGATAGAGGATCTGCCATGATCATATTGAATGGCGGGGAAGACTCAAAGGGTAAAATGACCTGAGCTCTTATTTTCTATGTTTTTATTGAATTACATGACCATCGCTGAATCCCCCACTATCAACATCCTGAGGGTTGTCAGTTGCTGGAACTGAACTCAATCACACAATGGCTGCAAACATAGGTTAAAGCTTTGAATTCTATGGAGAATAAACTAATTCCCCAAAGCTTGTCCATCCGCAAGGTAGAAATCAGGAGGGTGATTCGCCCAAAAAAATTCTAAGTATCGGTCTTGTAGAAACATATAAAATTCTAACATGACCAGACAGAGTAGATGGAAGGAGGATATTCCCAATGGTGGTGGTGTCCAGAACCAGGGGTCATGCTCTAAGGAACAGGGTAACCTTTTAGGAATGAGATGAGGAGAAGTTTCTTTCGTCAGAGAGCAGTAACCCTGGAAAACTATCTCTCACAGTAAGCAGTTGAGGCCAAAACATTGTGGACATAATCTTACTGGTCATTCACACCCCTCTGTCACTGCATGAGGATGGAGAATTTGGCACCCAGTCAAATCTCTGTTCACTGTCACAGGGCCAGAAAATCCCATCAGCATGAATGGCTGTAAGATTCCACCCACATATTTTCAAGGAGGAGTTATATATAGTACTTGGGATGAAGAGGATCAAAGGATATGGGGAAGGCGGGATCAGGCTATTGAATTGGATGATCAGCCATGATCATAGTGAATGGAGGAGCAGGCTCAAAGGGGTAAATGGCCTTCTCCTGTTCCTACTTTCTGTGTCTCTATCAAGAGGAGGGATGTTGTACAATTAATCCTCAATGAAGAGTGCTTGTATTATTCAAAGGACACAGCCAAAGCAATGCTTCAGGAACAGGCAAAATGCCTGGTGCCTAGGGAGAAAGCCAAGGCCAGTATCTCAGAGTACCACACAAGTATCCACTTTTTCAGAGACAAGGAGACTACAAATTAATCATATTATTTCAACACAAGTTGCCCCATTAACGGTAGAATTACTAGTGAATGGCTATCCTTTGAAAATGCAGATCGATATAGGAGCTGCTATCTCCGTGAACAGAGAACAGATCTATAAACACCTCTAATCAGGCTCCTGATGTTGGAAGATGTGAAGGCCAGGCTAGCCACAGAGGAACATTAGCAAAGTAAATGCACAAATGAGATAATAACACTAGACAATGGCTTAGTGATCTTCTTGTTAGGCTATTAATCCAGAAACTCAGCTCACGTTCTGGGAACCCGGGTTCGAATCCAGCCACGGCAGATGATGGAACTTCAATTCAATAAACAATATTTGGAATTAAGAATCTACTGATGGCCATGAAGCCATTGTTGATTGTCGGAAAAACCTATTTGGTTCCCTTTAGAGGTGGAGAGACTCTTCCCGCTCAGAAAGGACAGTAGGACTAGAGGGCACAGCCTCAGGATAAAGGGGGGGCGGTTTAGAACGGAGTTGAGGAGGAACTTCTTCACTCAAAGGGTGGTGAATCTCTGGAATTCTCTGCCCTTTGAAGTGGTGGAGGCTGCCTCGCTAAATATTTTTAAGACTCGGGTTGATAGGTTTTTGATAGGCAAGGGGATTAAGGGTTATGGGGAGAGGGCGGGAATGTGGAACTGAGCCACGACAGATCAGCCATGATCTTATTGAATGGCGGGGCAGGCTCGAGGGGCTAGATGGCCTACTCCTGCTCCTATTTCTTATGTTCTTTAGGGAAGGAAATCAGCTGTCCTTACTTGGTCTGGCCTACATGTGACTCCAGAGCCACAGCAATGTGGCTGACTCTCAACTGCCCTCTGAAGTGGTCTAGCAAGCCACTCAGTTCAAGGGCAATTAGGAATGGGCAATAAATACTGGCCAGCCAGCAACGCCCATGTGCCATAAATAAATTTTAAAAAATTGGCTCTAGTAACTTAGAGGCAGCAATCAATTTGTCTCCCATTCATTATTGTAGGGGGCACAGACTAGTAAAAGTAAAGTTTATTTATTAGCTGCAAGTAGTTTTACATTAACACTACAATGAAGTTACTGTGAAAATCCCCTCGTCACCACACTCCTGTTCGAGTATACTGAGGGAGAATTTTAGGATGGCCAATCCATCTAACCTGCACATCTTTGGCATGTGGGAAGAAATTGGAGCATCCAGAGGAAACCCACGCAGACACAGGGAGAACATGAAAACTCCATGCAGATCGTGACTCGAGCCAGGCATTGAACCTGGGTCCCTAGCGCTGTGAGGCAGCAATGCTAACCATTATGCTACCATGACCAAGCCTTATGGAGAAAGTTCAGCTCTAGTAAATCCCAGTAAACTAATTAGAGAATTTCAGGTTAGGCTTGGAGGGAATATTCAAAGTTATTAGTAGATAATCTGGAGTTTTTCAAGAAGGCCTGGGGAAAAAAAAGGAGCCAAAGGCAAGATCCGTGTTGATCCCATGCTGGAGAAGGTGAAAACTGAACTAGGGCACTTTGAAAGCTTAGATATAATAAGGGCTGAGCAACTTGCAGAGTGGGCCATGCTGTAATCCCTGTTCTTCACCACGACAAATTAGTTTGCCTTTGTGGTGACTATAAACTGAGAGTAAATTAGGTCTCATTTTTAATGAGACTTTTTTAGGTCTTATGTTTAAGTCACAGGTAGATAGATTTTTAACCAATAAGGGAATTAAGGGTTACGGGGAACAGGTGGGTAAGTGGAACTGAACCACTGTCAGATCAGCCATGATTTTATTGAATGCCGGAGCAGGCTTGAGGGGCGAGATGGCCTATTCCTGCTCCTATTTCTTATGTCCTTATGTCTCCAAACTTGACAAGTGCTCTATGCCCCGAATCAAAGATTCGTACACTAAGTTAACAGGTGGCAAGATGTTCTCCAACTTGGATATGAGCCACGCCTATCTTCAGCTTGAATTGGATAAGTCTCCCTTGAAGTATGTGATGATCAACGCACATAAGGGACTCTATTAGTATAACAATTTGTGCTTTGCGGTCTCATCTGTATGAGCTTTTTTTAAAGAGTTATGGAGAATATCCTTCAAGGGCTATCAAAGGTAGCAGTATACTTCGAAGACGTCTTGATTATGGGGACTTTAAAATGGGAACACATAAGAACATAAGAAATAGGAGCAGGAGTAGGCCAACTAGCCCTTCGAGCCTGCCCCGCCATTCAATAAGATCATGGCTGATCTGTCGTGTCTCAGTTCCACATTCCCGCCCTCTCCCCATAACCCTTAATCCCCTCTCTCATCAAAAACCCATCAACCCGCGTCTTAAAAATATTTAGCGAGGCAGCCTCCACCACTTCAACGGGCAGAGAATTCCAGAGATTCACCACCCTTTGAGTGAAGAAGTTCCTCCTCAACTCTGTTCTAAACCGCCCCCCCTTTATCTTGAGGCTGTGCCCCCTAGTCCTACTATCCTTTCTGAGCGGGAAGAGTCTCTCCACCTCTATCCTATCCATCCCATTCATCATCTTATACGTCTCAATGAGATCTCCCCTCATTCTTCTAAACTCTAACGAGTACAAGCCTAATCTATTCAGCCTCTCGTCATAGCTCAACCCCCTCAACTCCGGCATCAGCCTAGTAAACCTCCTCTGCACTCCCTCCAAGGCTAAAATATCCTTGCGTAAGTACAGCGCCCAAAACTGCACACAGTACTCCAGCTGCGGCCTCACCAATGCCCTATACAGCCGCAGCAAGACCTCCCTACTTTTATACTCAATCCCCCTCGCGATGAAGGCCAGCATCCCATTCGCCTTCCTGACCACCTGCTGCACCTGCAAGCTGGGTTTTTGCGACTCATGCACAAGGACCCCAAGGTCCCTCTGCACCGTCGCCTGCTGCAGTTTTTCTCCACGTAAGTAATAATCCTTCCTACCATTATTCCTACCAAAGTGGACCACCTCGCACTTGCCAACATTAAATTCCATTTGCCATTTCCTGGCCCATTCGCCCAGCCTATGTAGATCCTTCTGTAGACTCTCCCCACCCTCTGCACAATTTGCCTTTCCACCAATCTTGGTGTCATCAGCAAATTTCGACACCCTACACTCGGTTCCCTCCTCCAGATCATCTATATAAATGGTAAATAGCTGAGGCCCCAGCACCGACCCCTGGGGCACTCCACTAGTCACCAACCGCCAATCTGAATAGCACCCATTGACCCCAACTCTCTGCCTCCTATTTGACAACCAGTCCTCTATCCACGCTAACACCCTACCCCCAACTCCATGCCCCCTGACCTTCTGCAATAACCTCTTGTGAGGTACCTTGTCAAACGCCTTCTGAAAATCCAGAAAGACCACATCCACCGGCTCTCCTCTATCCACCGCCCTAGACACATCCTCATAGAACTCCAGTAAATTTGTCAGACACGACTTCCCCTTAAGGAAACCGTGCTGCGTCTGCTCTATCAAGCAGTTCCCCTCAAGATGCCTCGCTATTTCCTCCTTGATGACGGATTCTAACATCTTACCTACAACAGACGTTAAACTAACAGGCCTATAATTCCCTGCCTTTTGCCTGGCACCCTTCTTAAACAACGGCGTAACATTAGCCGCTTTCCAATCTTCCGGCACTTCCCCGGAATCCAGCGACGTCTGGAAAATAACCACCAAGGCATCCACTATCACCTCCGCTATTTCTTTCAGGACCCTCGGATGCATTCCATCCGGTCCTGGGGACTTGTCCACAATCAGCCCCTCCAGTCTGTCGAGCACCACCTCTCTAGTAACAGTAATGTCATCGAGACCCTCCAGTCCTACCACCTTTCCATCTCTAACATCCGGCAAATTATTCATATCCTCCTCCGTGAAAACTGAAACAAAAAAGTTATTCAAGACCTCCGCCATATCCCCATCCCCTACCACTAAGTCCCCCTTCTCATCCTCTAAGGGACCAATGTTCACCCTAGCCAGCCTCTTCCTTTTTATATATTTATAAAATCTCTTGCTATCCTTTTTTATATTAAGCGCTAGCCCAGCTTCATAGTTTCTCCTACCCTCCTTTATCAACTTCTTTGTCAATCTTTGTTGACATTTAAACCTCTCCCAATCCTCTTCTCGCCCACTACTCTTAGCTACTCTAAACGCCTCCGCTTTTAATTTAACACTTTCCTTCACCTCCTTTGTTATCCACGGCTTATTACCTCTCCTCCTACAGTCCTTTTTGACCATCGGAATAAATTTCCGCTGAGCACCAAGAAAGATCTCCTTAAAGATCCTCCACTGCTCCTCAGCAGACCTACCTTCCAACGCGCTCCCCCAGTCCACATTCGCCAATTCTTCTTTCATCCTACCGTACTCCCCTCTGTTCAAACAAAGGACGCGTGTCCGGGAACCCACTTTCTCATCCTCCATCTGCACCAGAAACTCCACCATACAATGATCACTCTCCCCAAGAGGATCCTTCACCGCAAGTTCCCTAATTCTACCCGCCTCATTACATAGTACCAGATCCAAGATAGCTCGCTCCCTCGTCGGCTCCAACACACACTGTTCGAGGAAACTATCCCGGCAGCATTCCAAGAGCTCCTCCTCGAGCCCACCGCGTCCAACATGGGTCAACCAATCAATATGCAGATTGAAATCCCCCATAACTACGGCCGTCCCATTCCTGCACGCCGCACTTATTTGCGCATTAACAGCCCGCCCCACCTCCAGATCATTATTGGGGGGCCTATAGACGACACCCACCAGCGTCTTCCTCCCTTTGCTGTTCCTAATCTCTACCCACAACGATTCCACCTTCTGCTCCTTGGCTCCAGTATCATCCCTCGCTACCACCCTGATGCTATCCTTAATCAGCAGAGCTACACCTGACCATCAAGGAAGGACCAACCTCAAGGAACACCAAAGAGTTAAATCCTTCTTGGGATTAGTCAATTTAATGGGAACTTGCTCCCAAATTTGGCTTCCATACTGGCCCCCTTGCATCCCTTACTACGAAACTACCAGAGAATTTCCTGGGCAGCTCTACAGGTAGTATGTTTTTGAAAGTTAAATGTCACTTCCTATCATCTAATTTACTGACCTATTTTGATCCTAAGGAAAGAACTCATATTAACCTGTGAAGGTCCCCCTAATGACTTGATGTAGTGCTGTCTCACCACTGGAAAGATGGAAAGAAAAGTCCATTGCATTTGCCTCCAGGACCCTTTTGGATGCGGAGGAAAAGTACTCTGAAATTGAAAAGGAAGGGTTGGCAGTTGTATTTGTGTGAAGAAGTTCCATTGATTTGTCTATGGGTGACTTTTGTTGTAGTTACCAACCACAAACCTTTTTTGGGCCTCTTCAAATAGGATAAGGCAATTCCTCCCATCATTTCTGCCCGTCTACAATACCGGGCCTTGTTATTGGTGGCCTATGAATATTTTCTGGAATACTACTCTGGAACACGGATAGCTAATCATAGATTCCCTACAGTGCAGAAGATATCAATTGTACTTACAAGGCCTAGGTTGACGTGACAGGGGACAAGTTGCTGGCTGTTGACCCGCTGAGGGTGCTTGCATGGCTGTTATAAAGCAGAGTGGAAGTAGTCAATAAAATCTTGTACAGCAACAGAAATCAGATAGAGTCATAGAGTCATATGCCGGAATTTTATCGCCCTGCCCGCCTGAAGCTCATAAAATCCCACCCAAGGCCAATGGAGAACGCCATTCAACATCTCGCCCACCCCAATTCTGGGGTGAACAAGGCAGTAAAATTCCAGCCATACAGTCATAGATGTTTACAGCATGGAAACAGGCCCTTCAGCCCAACTTGTCCATGCTGCATTTTTTTTAGCCACAAAACTTTGCCTGCGCTTGTCCAATATCACTCTATACCCAATATACCCATGTAACTGTCCAAATAGAGTCATAAAGGTTTGCAGCATGGAAACAGGCTCTTCAGCCCAACTTGTCCATGCCGCCCTTTTTTGTAAAGCCTTAAGCAAGTTCCAATTGCCCGCGTTTGACCCATACCCCTCTGTACCCATCTTCCTTATGTAACTGTCTAAATGCTTATTGAAAGACAAAACTGCATCCACCTCTACTACCATCTCTGGCAGCTTGTTCCAGACACCAGCTAAAATTACTGAGTGTTGCTAACAAAGTTTGGATGCAATAATGTTGAATAAACCATTATTCCCTCATTTAATTAATAAAAGTTGATTTTAATGTCCACACTTGCACCTGATCATATAGTCTATATTGCTACTTCATTCTAAGAAAGAGAATATGGCATTACAGTAATTTAGATGAGATGTTGAACAGTTCAGGTAAATATTTAAGATCTCACAGTTTTACTCATTGATTTTCCTATCAACCAACTCTACCAGAAATTAATTAACTGCTCATTAATCTCATTGTTAAGACCTGTGTTACATTTCAAATCAATGCTGTATTCAAATGCATAACAACAAACTATGCTTCAAAATCATTCAATCTGTATGAAATATACTAATGGATTTATATATAAATGCTAGTTATGCCTTCAAAACTATCCAGTAGGCTCAGTTGTAGGCACAAGCCTTTTTTGGTTTGATGTAGTGAGGGCTACGTTATTCATAGAAATGGGCTTTTTGGGGAGCTTCTATTTTTTCATGTCCAACAGGAATATTAGAGACTAAATATGATAGGAAGGAACACCCAGGGACATTCAACCCCTGCCCTCATAATAACTTTGGTCCAAGCATGAGCAAAAGAGCTTAAGTTAAGAAGTGAAGAGAGAGTGACTGCCCTTGACATCAAGACAGCATATGACTGAGTGTGACATCAAGGAGCCCTTGTGAAACTGAGATAAATGGGAATCAGGGAAATATCTTCATTGGTTGGAGTCATATGTCCCCACAGGAAGGTGTTCTGATTCTTAGAGGTCCCTCTCATCACAGTCCTACAACATTAATTACAGCAGTTTCTCAGAGTTGTGTCTGAGGCCCAACTATTTTCAACTATTTTGTCAATGACCCCCTCTCCATTGTAAGATCAAAATGTTTTCACAATGTTCAGTAGCATTCACAACTAAGCAAATACTGAAACTGTCCATGCCCATTTGCTGCAAGATCTGGACAACAATCAGGATTAGGTTGATAACGCAATGACCATCTCCAACAAGAGAGAATCTAACCATCTCCCCTTGGCATTGGTGGCAGGATTGTCATATGAGGAAAAATTGGGTCGACTTGGCCAGCATTCACTGCATTTTAGAAAAATAAGGGAGGATTTAATTGGAACATATAAAATTTAGACAGGGCTGGTGTTAGGGTCCATGACCAAAACCTGAAGGTATATTATGAAGCCAAATAGGACCCTAACAAATTTCTATTTAGGTATAAATGTCAGGAAAGGATCCTTCACTCCAAGAGTAATTGCACTGACCAATTAGAGATCTTTTATCAAGCTTTGTTTGTAAGTTTAAGTGTAATGAAACAGCTTATCTTTTAATAGTTGAAAAATCTTTAAACGTGAAAAGAAATAACTCTAATTTCCAGCTTATCGTTATTTCAGTTCCAGATAAGCAACATTCTTCTTACAGGTTTTTGATTAATAAGGGGATCAGGGATTATGGGGAAAAGGCAGGAGAATGGGGATGACGAAAAAAATCAGTCATGATTGAACGGCGGAGCAGACCCGATGGGCCGAGCGGCCTAATTCTTCTCCTATGTCTTGTGGTCTTACAAGCTTTAAATGTAGTTAGCAATCATAAATATATTGGTTATAATGAGTCTAAACAGCCTTGGAGTTTTGAGAAAGATATAAAGGTTTCAGAAGCCTGCAAAACTCTTCTAACTTCAATCAGGACAACTAAACCTCAACTCCTTTCTACAAAAGCCTGTTTTTTGCTCTGCTATAAATCCAGGAGTGCACATAAACGAAGACATCACGTGTCAATCACTGTACTTTGAAATCCCAGAGCAACTTAAGTGTACAAAAGTCCATTAACAGTACTTAACATAACCAGTTGCAAGGCTGAAATGAGTAATTATCCTGCTTTCCAAGCATCTGAGCTGTATTCTTCCCAGACTTCTGACTAACTGTAGCAAAAATCTGAATTTTAAAACATTCTCCTAAACATAAAAAACACACAATTTATGTACACATCATTTGTATACTTTCATCATACCTCTCCCCTTAAAAAAAATAAACCAACAATGTGGAAGATGGCTTCATCTTTCTAAAGTCTTTACTTTGTTTTCCCCACACTATTAGTACTCCATGTGCACTTATTGCATCTAAACATGCAAAGTTAAACAGTACAATGGTCTAGTTCAGTTTTTTCTTTCCAATAGTTAACATTCTATATTTTTATATTTGATTTATTATTGTCACATGCATTAATATACAGTCAAAAGTATTGTTTTTTTACATGCTGTGCAGACAAAACATACTATACATAGAGAAGGAAAGGAGAGAGTGCAGAATGTACTGTTGCAGTCACAGCTAGGGTGTAGAGAAAGATCAGCTTAATGTGAGATAGGTCCATTTACAAGTCTGATGGCAGCAGAGAAGAAGCTGTTCTTAAGTCAGTTGGTACATGACCTCAGTCTTTTGTATCTTTTTCCTGATGAAGAAGGTGGAAGAGAGTGCATCTGGGTTTGTGGGGTCCTTCATTAAGCTGGCTGCTTTTCAGAGGCTGTGGGAAATGTAGACAGAATCAATGGATGGGAGGCTGGTTTACAAGATGGATTGGGCTACATTCATGACACTTCGTAGTTTCTTGTGGTCTTGGGCAGAGCAGGAGCCATACCAAGCTGTGATACAACCAGAAAGAATGCTTTTTGTAGTGCATCTGTAAAAATTGGTGAAAGTGGTAGCAGACATATCAAATTTCCTTAGCCTCCTGAGAAAGTAGAGGCATTGATGGGCTTTCTTAACTATAGTGTTGACGTGCAGGGACCAGGATAAGTTGTTGATGATCTGGACACCTAGAAGCTTGAAGCTCTAGACAATTTCCACTTCATCCCCATTGATGTAGACAGGGGCATGTCCCCAATATGCTTCCTGAAGTTGATGACAATCTCTATCTCCTTCATTTTGTTGACATTGAGGGAGAGATTATTATCATCGCACCAGATTCACCAGATTCTCTATCTCTGTCACATCACAAAACAGAAAATTTTGGAAAATCTCACCAAGTCTGACAACAGGTCTGTGGGGAGAGAATAGAGCCAATCTCTTTCCTGTACTCTGTCTCATTATTGTTTGAGAACTGACCCACTCTGATGGTGTCATCAGCAAATGCTGAAAATGGACTTGGTGTGGAATTTGGCCATACAGTAATAAGTCTATAAAGAGTATAGTAAGGGGCATTGGTGTTAAGGTATCATTGCCTATCCTTACAAATTGCAGTCCATGGGTTAGGATCCAATCACAGAGAGAGCAGTCTAACTCTAGGTCACTGAGTTTGGAGATGAGTTTTGTAGGGATAATGGTGTTGAAGATTGAACTGTAGGAGTCTGATATAAGTGTCTTTGTTATCCAGGTGTTCCAGGGTTGAGTGCAGGGCCAGGGAGATGGCCTCTGCTGTGATCCTGTTGCACTGATAGGTGAACTGTAATGGATCCAGACAATCTGGGAGACCAGGGTTGATGCGTTCCATGATTAACCTTTCGAAGCATTTCATAATGATGGACGTCGGAGCCACCAGGCGATAGTAATTAAGGCACACTGTTGGCTTTTGGTACAGGAATGATGGTCATCTTCCTGAAGCAGGTAGGGACCTCAGATCGGTGTAAAGAGATTAAAGAGTTAATAATCACACAATTTTAAAAATCATATCAGTTGCAAGCTGAACCTTGTCACATAGAGAAGCTATGTGTAGGTCTTGATTAAAGTAAACCCAGAAAAGAGTCAAGGACCATTTAAATGAATGATGTAAAGCTACAGCACATGTTTGCCTATTAGAACAAAGCACAGTAGATAGGGAGGTTGAGATACCATTGGTCAGAGAAATAGCTATCATTTCTTGATGACACAACATACACATGATTTAATTGAACACTATATATGCATGATGTAACCTTAATTAATAACAGTGATTGGATAGCGATAACTCCTATACTTTTATTGGTATTTACTAATTACTTGTAATCACAGTTGAAGCTTTAATTGATTATGTATTTCTGAGTTTGTCACTCTGACTGGTCTGAATAACAATAGTTGGGGTCCTGTAGCACTGCAGTTTTAAAAAAAACATAGAACATAGAACATTACAGCGCAGGACAGGCCCTTCGGCCCACGATGTTGTGCCGACCAGTTACAAAAACAATGACCCACTAGCCTATACCAATCCCTTTTCGTCCATAAACCTATCCATAGATCTCTTAAACGCCCCCAAACTAGGCGCATTTACAACTGCAGCAGGCAGGGCATTCCAATCCCTCACCACCCGCTGGGTAAAGAACCTACCCCTGACATCCGTCCTGTAGCTACCCCCCCTTAATTTAAAGCCATGCCCCCTCGTGCGAGCTTTCTCCATCCGAGGAAAAAGGCTATCACTATCCACCCTATCTAAACCTCTAATCATCTTATATGTTTCAATAAGATCCCCTCTTAGCCGCCTTCTTTCCACATTGGAATACAATGTGGAAAAGTGTGGGGTTATGCACTTTGGAAGGAGGAATGGAGGCATACACTATTTCCTAAATGGGAAAATGCTTAAGAAATCAGAAATACAAAGGGACTTGGGAGTCCTCATTCAAGATTCTCTTCAGGTTAATTCAGTCGGCATTAAGGAAGCAAATGTAATGTTAGCATTCATACAGTCATAGAGGTTTACAGCATGGAAACTGGCCTTTCTGCCCAACTTGTCCATGCCAGCCTTTTTTTAATATCCCTAAGCTAATCCCAGTTGCCCGCATTTGGCTCATAACTCTCTGTACCCATCGTACCCAATGTAACTATCTTAATGCTTTTTAAAAAGTAAAATTGTACCCGCCTCTACTATCACCTCTGCAGCTTATTCCAAACACTCACCACCCTCTGTGTGAAAAAACTGCCCCTCTGGATAGTTTTGTATCTCTCCCCTCTCAAACCTATGCCCTTTAGTTTTAGACTCCCCTACATTTGGGAAAAGATATTGACTATCTACTTGTCTATGCCCCTCATTATTTTATAGACCTCTATAAGGTCACCCCTCAGCCTCCTACGCTCCAGGGACAAAAGTCCCAGTCTATTCAGCCTCTCCTTATAACTCAATCCATCAAATCCCTACTAACATCCTGATAAGTCTTTTCTGCATTCTTTCTAGTTTAATAATATCCTTTCTAAAATAGGGTGACCAGAATTGCACACAGTATTCCAAGTGTAGCCTTACCAATGTCTTGTACAACTTCAACAAGACATTCCAACTCCTGTATTTAATGTTCTGACCGATGAAACCAAACGTATTGAAAGCCGTCTTCACCACTCTGTCCACCTGTGACTCCACTTTCAAGGAGTAATGAACATGTACCCCTAGATCTCTTTGTTCTGTGACTCTCCCCAATGCCCTAACATTAACTGACTAAGTCCTGCCCTGGTTCAATCTACCAAAATGCATCACCTTGCATTTGTCTAAATTAAATGCCATCTGCCATTCATCAGCCCAGTGGCCCAATGGATCAAGATCCTGTTGCAACTGGAGATAACTTTTTTCACTGTCCAGTATGCCACCAATCTTGGTGTCATCTGCAAACTTAGTAAGCTTGCCCCCTATATTCTCATCCAAATCATTAATATAAATGACAAATAACAGTGGACTCAGCACCAGTCTCTGAGGCACACCGCTCGTCACAGGCCTTCAGTTTGAAAAACAACTCTCTACAACCACCCTCTGGCTTCTGTCAAGAAGCCAATTTTGTATCCATTTAGATACCTCACCCTGGATCCCGTGAGATTTAACTTTATGCAAAAACCTACCATGCGGTATATTGTCAAAGGCCTTGCTAAAGTCCATGTAGACAATGTCAATTGCATTGTCCTCATCTCACTTCTAGGTTACCCCTTCAAAAAAACTCAATTAAATTTGTGAGAATTCATGTTGAGAGGGCTAGGATACAAGAACCGGGGTGTATTTCTGAAGCTGTACAAGGCTCTGATCAGACCCCATTTGGAGTATTGTGAGCAATTTTGGCCCCTGTATCTAAGGAAGGATGTGCTGGCCTTGGAAAGGATCCAGAGTAGGTTCACAAGAATGATCCCTGGAATGAAGAGCTTGTCATATAAGGAATGGGTGAGCATTCTGGGTCCGTACTCATTGGAATTTAGAAGGATCGGGGGGATCTTATTGAAACTTACAGAATACTGTGAGGCCTGTACAGAGTGGATGTGGAGACGATGTTTCTACTAGAAGGAAAAATTAGAACCAGAGGGCACAACCTCAGGCTAAAGGGATGATCCTTTAAAACAGAGATGAAGAGGCATTTCTTTAGCCAGAGAGAGGTGAATCTGTGGAACTCCGTCACAGAAGGCTGTGGAGGCCAGGTCATTGAATGTCTTTATGACAGAGATAGATAGACTCTTGATTAATAAAGGGATCAGGAGTTATGAGGAAAAGGCAGGAGAATGGGGATGAGAAAAATATCAGCCACGATTGAATGGCAGAGCAGAATAGATGGGCCGAGTGGCCTATTCTGCTCTTATATTTTATGGTCTTATGACCTCCAAGCTCCCCTGGCATGACCAGCTTGCCATGTATGCACTAGTGCAGATCAGTAGTGAGAGTTGGGAAGCAGTCAAGAGGGCAGAAGCATGCATGCCGAATTCGCTAATGGTACTGAAATCCAGCCAAATTCATATGAATAAGCTTTGCATGGTACGCACCATTTAAAAGTGGCTGGGAAGGTCGCAAACCATTTCATGCTGGGCACAAATCAGACTCACTGCATGAAATGCTATTTTTCCATCTCACACACTGATTACTAGGCGCAGTGAGGTGGTAAAATCTGGACCCTGATGTTCAGAGATCATTCCATACATACATTTTATGATGTTTCATTGGTGACTTTGTTTAATGTTGTGAATGAGAAAGCCACCTATGTTGAACTTCAATTGTAACTTTGGTCTGCTGTGCATCACTGAACCTTCCTTAACACTGTAACAACACTGAGTGGCACTGAGTGTTTAGCACTCCTGTCTCACAGCGCCAGGGACCTGGGTTTGATTCCCGGCTTGGGTCACTGTCTGTGCGGAGTTTGCACATTCTCCCAGTGTCTGCCAGGGTTTCCTGCAGGTGCTCTAGTTTACTCCCACAGTCCAAAGATGATGTGGAGATGCCAGCATTGAACTGAGGTTCACATATTTTTGCAACTCGGCCAACATTGTCCACCTGATTCGCTGCAGGAATGGATGTCCGAGGCATGGTACATTAGCGAGAACATGCAGACGCTATGACAACGGATGAATGAACACCGCTTGACAATCACCAGGCAGGAGTGTTTCCTTCCTGTCAGGAACACTTCAGCAGTCAAGAGCATTCAGCCTCTGATCTTCAGGTAAGCGTTCTCCAAGGCGGCCTTCATGAGACACAACAATGCAGAATCACCGAGCAGAAACTGATAGCCAAGTTCCACACACATGAGGCCTCAACCGAGATCTTGGGTTCATGTCACACTATCTGTAACCCCCATGACTTGCCTGGGTTTGCAAAATCTCTTTAACTGTCTTGGCTTGAGCCAATTCACATCTCTTTAACCTGTGCTTAACCCTCTCTCCACTCACATTGTCTGCACCTGTAAAGACTTGATTACTTGTTAAGACTCGCATTCCAACCATTATCTTGAAATTGAATCTATAGGTGCCTGTTTGTGAACCCAAGTCTTCACTCACCTGATGAAGGGGCAGTGCTCCAAAAGCTCATGCTACTAAATAAACCTGTTGGACTTTAACCTGGTGTTGTGAAACTTCTACCAGTCTGAAAATGTGCCAGTTAGATGAATTGGCTATGCCAAATTCTCTCTTAGTTCACCCGAACAGGTGTCGGAATGTGGCAAGGGGATTTTCACAGTAATTTCATTGCAGTGTTAATATAAGACTTGTGACTAATAAATAAACTTTAATTTAAAATGCCCCTCAGATCAAGCTACGTTTTTCATTACTTACAAGGCCTGGTTTGAAAGTTTGCAGTAGTTCCGGACTGGGTACGCTTTAAGGCCTGTCGAACACTCGGAAAGACTGTTATAAAACAGAGAATAAGCGTAGTCAATAAGAGTCTGGCATATCACTATAAGTTTATAAGCTAAAGATGCCGATGTTGGTCCAATAATATTTAACTAGCCATCGTTAATTGATCAAAATATCAATGTGATGTTCCAGGTTAGGACTTGAACTCATAATCTAAACTGGTTCTTCAGCAATATGCGAAGAGAATATTCAGATGAGGTATTGAACCTCTTTCAGACAATTTGGGTGGATGTTAAAGATCCTATTCAAAGAAAGTCATGACATTCTCACAAGTGCCATGATCATCAGAGTGGCTGGTCATTTAAGCTATATTGCTAGGGCTATGAGAAGGTCACTTCAGATGGTAAAGCTGAGAGGTACAGCCTTGAAGGGGAGTTTAAGGTCATAGGAAGACAGTGAACTCAAAAGAGACAACATAACAGAAGGGTTGAAACGGAGTTTGAAATCACTAAGAGTTGAGGGAGGCAAACAGTGAAGCTACCTCAGTGAGAAATTTGGCCGGGTTCTTGAATGGATGGATGGTAGAGAGCAAGGATTTTAATGGAGAAGTGAGGAGGGGCCCAAATGGAAGAAGGGGAAAGAGCCATATAAGTAGGAGGAACTCAGGAAGTGTAATGGAGAACATACTCAGGTCTACGTCAATGGGGATGAAATAGAAAGGGTCAAGAGCTTCAAGTTTTTAGATATCCAGATCACCAACAACCTGTTCTGGTCCCCCATGCCAACATTATAGTTAAAAAAAGCCCACCAATGCCTCTACTTTCTCAGAAGACTAAGAACATTTGGCATGTCAGCTACGACTCTCACCAACGTTTACAGATGCATCATAGAAAGCATTCTTTCTGGTTGTATCACAGCTTGGTATGGCTCCTGCTCTGCCCAAGACTGCAAGGAACTACAAAAGGTTGTGAGTGTAGCCCAATCCATCACACAAACCAGCCTCCCATCCTTTGATTCTGTCTACACTTCCTGCTGCCTTGGCAAAGCAGCCAGCATAATTAAGGACCCCATGCATCCCAGGCATTCTCTCTTCCATCTTCTTCCATCAGGAGAAAAATACAAAAGTCTGAGGTCACATACCAACCGACTCAAGAATGGCTTCTTCCCTGCTGCAGTCAGGTTTTTGAATGGACTACCTTGTGTTAAGTTGACCTTTCTCTACACCCTAGCTATGACTGTAACATTACATTCTGCACTTTCTCATTTCCTTCTTTATGAATGGTATGTTTTGTCTGTATAGTGCACAAGGAACAATACTTTTCACTGTATATTAATACATGTGACAATAATAAATCAAATCATGTAGGTACCAACAACACAGGCAAGTCAAAGGAAGAGGTTCTGCATAGTCAGTATGGAGAATTGGAAAAAAAAACTAAGAAGCAGAACTTCAAAGGTAATCATTTCTAGCGTGTGCAAATTGACAATGCACAAGTAAGCGTGGAGAGATGAATGTGCTGAAAGACTGGTGTGGGACAAGTGAGATCCATCATGGGGCATTAGCACCAGTACTGGTGATATTTGGGGGTCTGCACCTGAACAATGCTGGGACCAGTGTTTTAGCATGCTGAATAATCGGGAAGTAGAGAAGTTTTAAATTAAATAGTGGGGACAAGAGAATAAATTAGGGAACATGTGGTAAATCAGAGAGTACAGACAAGAAGCAAGAGGTTGCACAAATAGTAAAAGGAAAAGAAGACAAAAAGCAAGTAGTATTCAAACAAACAGATGAACGATGGTGCAAATAGGAATAAATAGCTACAATTCGATATCTATAATCAGTGGGCAGCATGGTGGCATAAAGTTTAAGTTTAAAGTAAAGCTTACATTAACACTGCAATGAAGTTACTGTAAAATTCCCCTGGTCGCCACATTGCAATGCTTGTTCAGGTCATAGCACCTAAGCTGCACATCTTTCGAACTGTGGGAGAAAATCGAAGCACCTGGAGGAAACCCATGCAGGCATGGGGAGAACATGCAAACTCCACAGTGACCAAGCCGGGAATTGAGCCCAGGTTCCTGGCGCTGTGACATAGCAGTGCTAACTACTGTGCAATTGTGCCACCTCCACAGTGATTAGCACTGCTGCCTCAGAGCGCCAGGGACCTAGGTTTGATTCCGGGCTTGGGTTACTGTGTGTGTGGAGTTTGTATGTTCTCCCCATGTCTGCATGGGTTTCCTCCAGATACTCCGGTTCCTCCCACAGTCCAAAAGACATGTTGGTTAGGTGCATTGACCTGAACAGGTGCCAGAGTGTGGCAACAATAGAAATTTCATGGTAACTTCATTGCAGTGTTAATGTAAGCCTTACTTGTGACTAATAAACAAACTTTTACTTTACTTTATTACAGAGACATGACTGCAGGATAACCGAGATTGGGAGCTGAATATTAATTAGTACATAATATTTAGAAAGTACAGGGACTAGAAACAGTTGGGGTGGCAACTCTTTTAATTCATGGTGGTATTCATCAAAATGGGAAAATGGAGTATAAAGTGGGAAATGTGGAAATGTCCATTTTAGCAGAAAGGATGAATAAGAAGCAAATGATCGTGGTTATCCATATCAGTTGGCTGACCAACTAAATGCATATTTTGGTCCTGTCTTCACTAAAAAGGGCACAAATTATGGACCAGAAATGTTAGGCAAACAGAGTTTAGTGAATGGGATTAACTGAAGGAAACCAGCACTAGTATCAAAGTGATGTTGTGGGGAATTAATATGATTCATAGGATTGAAGGCTAATAAATCCCCAGGGCCTGATAATCAACATCCCAGAGTATTTAAGGAAGTACTCTGGGATGTAGATTAGGCCCTAGAATTGGCCCTAGAAATAGTGGATGCATTGATGGTCAACTTCAAAGATTCTACACACTCTGGAACAGCTATAAAGGTTTACAGCAAGGAAACAGCCCTTCAGCCAAACTTGTCCATGCCACTCTTTTTTTAACCACTAAGCTAGTCCCAATTGCCCTCATATTTGTCTCATATCCCTCCATGCCCATTTTACCCATATAACTGTCTAAATGTTTTTCAAAAGGCAAAATTGTACCCACCTCTACCACTATCTGTGGCAGCTTTTTCCAGACACTCATCACCCTCTGGGTGAAGAAATTGCCCCACTGAACCTTTCTGTGTGTCTCCTCTCTCACCTTAATCTTATGTCCTCGAGTTTTAGACTTCCCTACATTTGGGAGAAGATGTTGACTATCTACCTCATCTATGCCCCCCCATTATTGTATTGACCTCTATAAGATTACTCCTAAACTTCCTACACTGCAGGGGAAAAAAGTCCCAGTCTAGCCAACCTCTCCTTATAACTCAAACCAACAAGTCCCTGTAGTATCCTAGTAAATCTTTTCTACACTCTTTCTAGTTTAATAACATCCTTTCTATAAAAGAGTGACCAGAACTGTACACAGTGTTCCAAGTGTGGCCTTAACAATGTCTTGTACAACTTCCACAAGACATCCCAACTCCTGTATTTAATGATCTGACCAATGAAACCACGCATGCCGAATGCCTTCTTCACCGCTCTATCCCGCCTGTGACTCTACATTCAAGGAGCAATGAACTTGAACCTCTAGATCTCTTTGTTAGAATCACAGAATCTTACAGTGCAAAAGGAGGCCTTCTGCACCGATTACAAAGAACAATGAACAAAGAACAATACAGCACAGGAATAGGCCCTTCGGCCCTCCAAACCTGCACTGATCATGCATTCCTAACTAGACCATCCATTTGTATCCCTCTATTCCCAGTCTGTTCATGTGGTATGTAGATGATAGCCTAGATGGTGAGGAAACCCGAGACACTACATGTGAAGTGTCTCCCACCCTCCCCCTCCTCTAACCTAAGAAAAAGACTTTCCTTCTTTTCTCTTTCATTCCTTAGTAAGGGAAGTTAGCAAAGATGGCAGTGCAATGTTCCTCCTGTAGGATGTTTAAGGTGAGGGACACCAGTAGTGTCCCAGCTGAGTACATCTGCAGGAAGTACACCCAATTCCAGCTCCTTGAAGACCATGTTAAGGAACTGGAGCTGGAACTGAATGAACTCAGGATTATTCGGGAGACAGAGACAGTTATAGATAAAAGCTACAGGGAGGTAGTTACTCCTAGAAATGAAGATACTTGGGTACCTGTTAGAAGGGGTAAGAAGCAGTTAGTGCAGTGATCCACTGTGGCCATTTCTCTGTATAACAAGTATACCGTTTTGGATACTGTTGGGGGGACGACTTACCAGAGGTAAGCCATGGGGTACCGGTCTCTGGCACAGAGTCTGCCCCTGTTGCTCAGAAAGGAAGGGGAGGGAGGAGTAGAGTATTAGTCATTGGGGACTCTATAGTTAGGGGGACAGATAGGAGATTCTGTGGGAACGAGAGAGACTCATGGCTAGTGTGTTGCCTCCGAGGTACCAGGGTCCATGATGTCTTGGATCATGTTTTCAGGATCCTTAAGGGGGAGGGGGACCAGCCCCAAGTCATGGTTCACATAGGCACAGACATAGGTAGGAAAACGGATGGGGATATAAGGCAGAAATTAAGGGAGTTAGGATGGAAGCTTAGAGCTAGAACAAATAGAGTTGTTATCTCTGGTTTGTTACCCATGCCACATGCTAGCGAGGAGAGGAATAGGGAGAGAGAGCAGTTGAACACGTGGCTACAGGGATGGTGCAGGAGGGAAGGATTCAGATACCTGGATAATTGGGAGTCATTCTGGGTTAGGTGGGACCTCTACAAACAGTATGGTCTACACCTGAACCAGGGGGGTACTGATATCCTGGGGGGCGGAATTTGCAAATGCGCTTCGGGAGGGTTTAATGTAATTCAGCAGGGGGGTGGGGACCAGAATTGTAGCTCCAGTGTACAGGAGGTAGAGAGTAGTGAGGTCATGAATAGGGTTTCAAGGTGGCAGGAGTGTACCGGTAGGCAGGAAGGTGGTTTGAAGTGTGTGTACTTCAATGCCAGGAGCATCCGGAATAAGGTGGGTGAACTTGCAGCCTGGGTTGGTACCTGGGGCTTCGATGTTGTGGCTATTTCGGAGACTTGGATAGAGCAGGGACAGGAATGGTTGTTGCAGGTTCCGGGGTTTAGATGTTTCAGTAAGATCAGGGAAGGTGGTAAAAGACGGGGAGATGTGGCATTGTTAATCAAGGACTGTATTACGGTGGCAGAAAAGATGTTTGATGAAGACTCATCTACTGAGGTGGTACGGGCTAAGGTTAGAAGGAGGAAAGGAGAGGTCACCCTGCTGGGAGTTTTCTATAGGACTCTGAAAAGTTCCAGAGATGTAGGGGAAAGGATTGCAAAGGTGATTCTGGATAGGAGTGAAAATAAGAGAATAGTTATGGGGGACTTTAACTTTACAAATATTGACTGGAAAAGCCAATTGACTGGTTCAAGTAGTTTAGATGGGTCAGTTTTTGCCCTATGTGTGCAGGAGGGCTTCCTGACACAATATGTAGATAGGCCAACAAGAGCTGAGGCCACATTGGATTTGATACTGGGTAATGAACCAGGCCAGGTGTTAGATTTGGAGGTGGGTGAACACTTTGATGATTGAGACAACAATTTGGTTACATTTACTTTAGCGATGGAAAGGGATAGGTATATACCAAAGGGCAAGATTTATAGCTGGGGGAAAGGAAATTATGATGTGATTAGGTGAGATTTAGAATGCATAGGATGTGGAAGGAAACTGCAGGGGATGGGCACAAATGAAATTTAGAGCTTGTTCAAGGAACAGCTACTGCATGTCCTTGACAAGTATGTACCTGTCAGACAGGGAGGAACTACAGGCTCACCAGCCTGTAGTTCCCAGGCTTTTCCCTGCAGTCCTTCTTAAACAACAGCACAACTTTGCCACCCTCCAATCTTCAGGCATCTCACCTGTGGCTGTCAACGATTCAAATATCTCTGCTAAGGGACCTGCAATTTTCTCCCTAGCCTCCGACGACATCCTGGGATACACTTCATCAGGTCCAAGGGATTTATAAGAACATAAGAACATAAGAAATAGGAGCAGGAGTAGGCCATCTAGCCCTTCGAGCCTGCCCCGCCATTCAATAAGATCATGGCTGATCTGTTGTGGCTCAGTTCCACTTTCCCGCCCTCTCCCCATAACCCTTAATCCCCTCTCTTATCAAGAACCCATCAACCCGCTTCTTAAAAATATTTAGCGAGGCAGCCTCCACCACTTCAACGGGCAGACGCGCTTTAAGACTTCCAGTACCTACTTTATTGTAATACGTAGACTCCTCAAGACATCACTATTTATTCCCCCAAGTTCCCTAATATCCATCTTTTCTCAACAGTAAACACTGATAAGAAATATTCATTTAGAATCTCACCTATCTCTTGTGGATCCACACATAGACGACCCTGTTGATCTTTAAGAGGCCCTACTCTCTCCCTCGTTACTCACTTCCCCTTTATGTATTTGTCGAAGCTCTTTGAATTCTCTTTTGCCTTATCTGCCAAAAGAATCTCATGTTCCCTTTTTGCCCTCTTGATTTCTCTCTTAACTCTACTCCTACACCCTCTATACTCTTCAAGGCATACACTTGGTCCCAGCTGCCTTTGCCAGTCATATCGCTCCTTCTTATTGACCAGGGCTTCAGTATCCCAAGTCATCGAGAGTTCCCTTCTCCTACCAGCCTTGCCCTTCACTCTAAAAGGAACATACTTACCTTGAATCCTGGTTAAAACACTTTTGAAAGCCTCCCATTTACCAAACGTTCCTTTGCCTGCCAACAGACTGCCCCAATCAACTTTTGAAAGTTCCTGTCTAATGCCGTCAAAATTGGCCTTGCCCCAGTTTGGAATTTTAACCTTTGGACCAAACCTTAGCTATCTTAAAACTCATGGAATTATGGTCACTGGTCCCAAAGTGATCCCTCACTAACAATTCTGTCACCTGCCCTTCCTTATTTCTCAAGAGGAGGTCAAGTTTTGCCCCCTCTCTGGTTGGGCCATCCAGATACTGAATCAGAAATTCCTCCTGAACAAATTTCTTTCTATCCAAGCCCCTAATACTATGGCTGTCCCAGTCAATGTAAGGGAAGTTAAAGTCCTAAGTTAAAGTTAAAATTCTACCACCCTATTTTTCTTGGAGCTATTTGTAATCTTACATATTTGCTCACTGACTATCTGGGGGACTACAGTACAACCCTGTCAAAGTGATCTTCCCCATTCTTATTTCTCAATTGAACCCACATAGACTCAGTGGGTGAACCCTCAGAAATATCCTATAAATTGGAGGGTAACTAATGTAACCCCACTATTTAAAAAGGGAGGTAGAGTAAAAACAGGGAATTATAGACCAGTTACACAGAGGTTAGTAATGGGGAAATGCTAGAGTCCATCATAGCAGATTTAATAGCAGAATATGTGGAAAACAGTAGCAGGATTGGACAGAGTCAGCATGGATCTACAAAAGGAATCATGATTCACAAATCCACCGGAATTTTTCAAGGATGTAACCAGTAGAGTTGATGAGAGGAAGCCAGTGGGGATGATTGATCTGGACTTTCAGAAAGCTTTCAACAAAGGTCCAAATAAGAGGTTAGGTGAAAAATTAAAGTGGACAGGATTGAGGGCAGTGTATTGACATGAATTAAAAATTGGTTGTCAGACAGGAAGCTTCAAGTTTTTATGTGTCCAGATCACCGACAACCTGTCCTGGTCCCTCCATGCCAACACTATAGTTAAAAAAGCCCACCAATGCCTCTACTTTCGCAGAAGACTAAAGAAATTTGTCACCTATGACTCTCACCATATTTTACACATGCACCATAGAAAGCATTCTTTCTGGTTGTATCACAGCTTGGTATGGCTCCTGCTCTCCCCAAGACCGCAAGAAACTACAAAAGGTCATGAATGCAGCCCAATCCATCACGCAAACCAGCCTCCCATCCATTGACTCTGTCTACACTTCCTGCTGCCTCAGCAAAGCAGCCAACATAATTAAGGCACCCGTCCACCTTCCTCTGTCAGAAAAAGATACAAAAGTCTGAGATCACGTACCAACCGACTCAAGAACATAAGAACATAAGAAATAGGAGCAGGAGTAGGCCATCTAGCCCTTCGAGCCTGCCCCGCCATTCAATAAGATCATGGCTGATCTGAAGTGGATCAGTTCCACTTTCCCGCTCTCTCCCCATAACCCTTACTTCCCTTGTCTGTCAGAAACCTATCTACCCATGACTTAAGTATATTTAGCAAGGTAGCCTCCACCACTTCAACGGGCAGAGATTTCCAGAGATTCACCACCCTTTGAGTGAAGAAGTTCCTCCTCAACTCCGATCAAAACTGCCCCCCAGCCTTATCTTGAGGCTGTGCCCTCCAGTCCTGCTGTCCTTTTTAAGCAGGAAGAATCTCTCTATTTCTACCCTATCCATCCCTTTCATTATCTTATACGTCTCTATAAGATCCCCCCTCATCCTTCTAAACTCCAACGAGTACAGACCCAGTCTACTTAGTCTGTCTTCATAGTCCAACCCCCTCATCTCCGGTATCAGCCTAGTGAACCTCTTCTGCACTCCCTCCAAGGCCAAAATATCCTTGCGCAAGTGCGGCGACCAAAACTGCGCACAGTACTCCAGCTGCAGTCTCACCAGTGCCCTGTACAGTTGCAGCAAGACCTCTCTACTTTTATATTCTATCCCCCTCGCTATAAAGGCCAACATCCCATTCGCCTTCTTGATCACCTGCTGCACCTGCAGACTGGGTTTTTGCGACTCATGCACAAGGACCCCCAGGTCCCTCTGCACCGTAGCATGCTGCAGCTTTTCGCCCTTTAAATAGTAATCCCTCCTACTATTATTTCTGCCAAAGTGGATAACCTCACACTTGCTGACATTGTACTTCATTGTACTCCATCTCCATCAAGAACGGCTTCTTCCCTGCTGCCATCAGAATTTTGAATGGGCCTACCTGGCATTAACTTGGTCTTTCTCTGCACCCTAGCTATGACTGTGACACTACATTCTGCACTTCTCATTTCCTTCTCTACGAACGCTTTGCTTTGCATGTATAGCATGCAAGAAACAATACTTTTCACTGTATGCTAATACATGTAACAATCATAAATCAAATCAAATCAGAAACAAATTGTAGGAATAAATAAGTCTTTTTCCAAGTGGTAAGCAGTGATGAGTGGGATGCTGCAGGGATCAGTGCTGAGACCCCAGCTCTTCACAATGTATATTAATACCATAGATGAGGGAACTTAATAGAAACATAGAACATTACAGCACAGTACAGGCCCTTTGGCCCTCAATGTTGTGCTATGTCCAATCCCCAGATCAAGTTAATGTATTATCTTTAAATGTGCAGATGATGCAAAGCTGAATGGGAGAAGGAATCAAAAGGAGGTTGCAGAAATGCTTCAGTGTGAGTGGGAAAATGCAGTATATTGTGGATAAATAAGTTTAATTATTAGTATCACAAGTAGGCTTACATCCACACTGCAATGAAGTTTCTGTGAAAATCCCCTTGTTGCCAGCCCTGAACATACCCACCCGACATTGCCAGCCCCAGCCCCCCTTCCCTTGAATGTTGGCTCTAACCTCAGATGATGGCCCCTGGCTCGTTCCCTTGTTCCCGCTGCTCCTACCTCTCCCTCATCCACAGTCTGGCTCTGTGGTGAGGATCCACCCTGAGCCCCACCTTCTCAGCACTACCCAGTGCCCAGTGAGCATTGCCAGTGTGCCAAGCTGGCAGTGCCAGAGTGCCCAGTGAGCAGTGCCAGGCTGGCAACTCCCAAGGTCAGGTCCCAACTTTAATAGAACATCTGATTCCAGCTGGTGGGAACCTTCACTGACCAGGTAGGAAGTTTAAATGAGTCTAGACAATTGTATCCTGGGCTGACTAAATGGATTTAAATTCAAGTGGGCTTGTATGCATTGAAGTTTAGAAGAGTATGACATGACTCAATTGCAAACTGTAAAATCCTGAAGGGGCTTGAAAGGTGTATGTGGAAAGGATGGCCTGATTTTCTGCTCTTATTCACACTGGGAGGTGGTGAGAGCCCAAAATATCTCGAGAAGGCCAAAGCAGAGTTTCACATTGATGTGAAAGTAGGACACGCTTGCTCCCTCTCTACGTCAGTGGAAGGCTGCATTTCTTGCTACTCAACATCAAGAATCTCAGTGTAATACATGTGCCTATGATCATCAGCACCACTCATTGGAATCATACCCCCATGTCAAAAAATGCATCTACAGCAGAGTAATATCTGAATGGCGTAATGCACGACTGGTCTCAGAAAGGGATATGCACCTGACCAGCAGTACTCCGAGGGGGGAACCTGGAGGTAGCAAAGCATTCAAAGGCATGACAGGGGAGGGCCATGCCAAAGGGATGTAGGGGGTGTCAGGGTGATGCTAATTAATGCCAAGGTAACGAGATGGTTGACAGGGGAGGCACTAGGGAGTGCAGCTGGGTTAAGATTGGTTCTTGGTGTGCTCACTGTATGCTGGCTTGGCCTTAAAAAAATGGAGCCTGGGTTATCAAAGCATTGAATTTATGGTAGACTAGGCGAATCAGAGGCCCTCCCCACCCTGTCTCCAATGACACATCTAAGACTTGGAATGCATTCTGAAATAGATACATTCCAACAGGAGAGAAAAAAGCCCAAGAGATTTACCCACCATCTATGATGGTCTATCCCCGGTAGCATCTCAACAGCTTTAACAAAAAAGTTAAAGACTACATCAAAATTAAAGAAGAAACATAGAAGTGTGAAAAGATGAGTGAGTGGCAGTTCAGAAACATGGAAGAATATAACAGTAAAATATCACTAAAAGATTAAGAGGGATGGGAAAACTGAAGTATGAGAGAAAGCTAGCTCGAAATATAAAGAGAGGTAGTAAGAATTCCTGTAGATATTTAGAAGCCGAAGAATATTTAGAAAATAAAAGTTTGAACAACATGAACATTGACCTTATAGAATGTGAGTTTAGAGAATTAGTTATAGAAAAGGAGATGACAGAGGAATTGAACAGATATTTTGTATCAATCTTCATTTTAAAAGGTTTAAGTAACATTAGAGAAGTAGCTGCTAAACAAGAAATGGAAGGATGGGAGAAACTCAAAAAGGTTCCATTAGGTTGGAAAATAATGAACATAACTCTTTTATTCATTTTTGTTACTTACCAAATCTTGGACATGGCTCTGGTTCAGTTTCAGTCTGGTATGATGCCAGGACCTCCTGGACTGCCCTCAAAGCTGTAATAAAACACAAACAAATATACTAGTTTTGCACATGAAGAACACACTACTTAAAACTTAATTCTTCAATAAAGCTTTTGATCACCTGCCCTCATGTCTCCTTATGTGGCTTGGTGCCAAATGTTGGATAACTCTCCTGGTTGTGCCTTTGGTTATTTAGCAACTTTAGAGATGGTGCATAAATTCAATTTGCTGCTGTAGTAAAGATTCTGAGTGCTGCTATTAAATAATGGAAGCAATAATATATCCAATATTCCCTTTAAACAATTAAAGTGGAGTTCAAATCTCATGCCATAATTTGTTAACGTAATCTAAACTGACATTTCACATCAAAGCAAATGGAAATGTACATTTCAACAGCAAATGTGGTTCTGCTATTTAAGAAGAGTTGTAGGGGTAAACCAGGAAACTACAGACTAGTGAATCTCACATCAGTGGTAAACTATTGGAGGAAATTCCGAAGGAGAGCATCCATCTCGACTTGGAGAGGCAAAGTTTCATCAGGGATAGTCAGTATGGCTTCGTCAGAGGGAGGTCATGCCTAACAAATTCAACTGAATATTTTGAGGAGGTGACCAGGTGTGTAAATGAGGGTAGTGCTGTCAATGTAGTTTATATGGCTTTCAGCAAAGCCTTTGACAAGGGGCCACATGGGACACTTACAAAGAAGGTAAATTCACATGGGATACAAGGTAATTTGACAAAGTAGATTCAAGACTGGCTCAATTGTAGGAGACAAGGGGTGATGACAGAAGGCTGCTTTAGTGACTGGAAGCCAGTATCCAGTGACATACTAGAGAGATCTGTGTTGGGCCACCTATTATTCGTCATTTATATTAATGACATAGTTGACTATGTGGGGGTAGGATTAGTAAGTTTGCGGGTGACACAAAGGTTGGCCAGGTGTTTAACAGTAGGGCAGAGTATCTTGGGCTAAAAGAAGATATGGATGGAATGGTCAAATGGGCGAATAAGTGGCAGATGGAATTTAATCCTGAAAAGTGAGAGGTGATACAATTTGGAAGGAGTAATGTGACAAGGAAGTATTCAATCAATGGTCAGACACTAAGAAGTTCTGTGGGATAAAGGGATCTTTTTTGAAATGATGCATTTTGGTCAATCGAACCAGGGCAGCATTTTTTTTAGAACAAAGAAAATTACAGCACAGGAACAGGCTCTTTGGCCCTCCAAGCCTGCACCGACTGAACAAAAACCCCCTAACCTTCCAGGGACCATATCCCTCTATTCCCATCCTATTCATATATTTGTCAAGACGTCCCTTAAAAGTCACTATCATATCCGCATCCATTACTGCCCCCGGCAATGAGTTCCAGGCACCCACCACCCTCTGTGTAAAAAACTTGCCTTGGACATCTCCTTTAAACTTTGCCCCTAGCTCCTTAAACCTATGCCTCCTAGTAATTGACTCTTCCACCTTGGGAAAAAGCTTCTGACTATCCACTCTGTCCACGCTCCTCATAATCTTGTAGACTTCTATCAGGTCGCCCTTCAACCTCCATCGTTCCAGTGAGAACAAACCAAGTTTCTCCAACCTCTCCTCATAACTAATGCCCTCTGTACCAGGCAACATCCTGGTAAATCTTTTCTGTACCTCTCCAAAGCCTCCACATCCTTCTGGTAGGATGGTGACAAGAATTGAACACTATATTCCATGTGCAACCTAACTAAGGTTCTATAAAGCTATAACATGACTTGCTAATTTTTAACCTCAATGCCCTGGTCAATGAAGGCAAGCATGCCATATGTCTTTTTGACTACCTTCTCCACTTGCATTGCCACTTTCAGTGACGTGTGTATCTGTACACCCAGATCCCTCTGTCTATCAATACTCTTAAGGGTTCTGCCATTTACTGTATATCTCCTATCTGTATTAGACTTTCCAAAATGCATTACCTCACATTTGCCTGGATTAAACTCCATCTGCCATCTCTCCGCCCAAGCCTCCAACCTATCTATATCTTGCTGTTTCCTCTAATGCTCCTCATCACTATCTGCAAATCCACCAACCTTTGTGTCATTCGCAAACTTACTAATCAAACCAGTTACGTTTTCTTCCAAATCTTTTATATATATTACGAACAGCACTGATCCCTGAGAAAAGCCACTTATCACAGCCCTCCATTCAGAAACACGCCCTTCCACTCTGCTATCCTCTGTCTTCTATGAACGAGCAGTTCTGTATCCACCTTGCCAGCTCACCTCTGATCCCATGCGACTTCACCTTCATAGAACATAGAACATTACAGCGCAGAACAGGCCCTTCGGCCCATGATGTTGCGCCGACCAGTTAAAAAAACAATGGCCCTCTAACCTAAACCAATCCGTTTTCATCCATAAACCTATCCACGGATCTCTTAAACGCCCCCAAACTAGGCGCATTTACAACTGCAGCAGGCAGGGCATTCCAATCCCTCACCACCCTCTGGGTAAAGAACCTACCCCTGACATCCGTCCTATAACTACCTCCCCTTAATTTAAAGCCATGCCCCCTCGTGCTAGCTTTCTCCATCCGAGGAAAAAGGCTATCACTATCCACCCTATCTAAACCTCTATCATCTTATATGTTTCAATAAGATCCCCTCTTAGCCGCCTTCTTTCTAGCGAAAACAACCCCAAATCCCTCAGTCTCTCCTCATAGGACCTCCCCTCCATACCAGGCAACATCCTGGTAAACCTCCTCTGCACCCTCTCCAAAGCCTCCACATCCTTCCTATAATGTGGGGACCAGAACTGCACACAATACTCCAAGTGCGGCCGCACCAGAGTTGTGTACAGTTGCAACATGACGCTGCGACTCCTAAATTCAATCCCCCTACCAATAAACGCCAAGACACCGTATGCCTTCTTAACAACCTTATCTACTTGATTCCCAACTTTCAGGGATCTATGTACACATACACCTAGATCCCTCTGTTCATCCACACTATTCAGAGTCCTCCCGTTAGCCCTATACTCAACACATCTGTTATTCCTACCAAAGTGAATTACCTCACACTTCTCCGCATTAAACTCCATCCGCCACCTCTCGGCCTAGCTCTGAAACCTGTCTAAGTCTCCCTGCAAACTATGACACCCTTCCTCACAATCTACCACACCTCCGACTTTGGTGTCATCAGCAAATTTACTAATCCACCCAACTATACCCTCATCCAGATCGTTAATAAAAATTACAAACAGCAGTGGCCCCAAAACAGATCCCTGGGGCACACCACTCGTAACTGAACTCCATGACGAATATTTACCATCAACCACCACCCTCTGTCTCCTATCTGCTAGCCAATTCCTGATCCAATTTCCTAGATTACCCTCAATCCCATACATCTGCATTTTCTGCAGAAGCCTACCATGGTGAACCTTATCAAACGCCTTACTAAAATCCATATATACCACGTCAACTGCCTTTCCCCCATCCACCTCTTTGGTCACTTTCTCAAAAAACTCAATAAGGTTAGTAAGGCACGACCTACCCGCTACAAAACCATGCTGACTATCTCCAATCAATTCATTACTCTCCAAATAACTATAAATCCTATCCCTAATAATTTTTTCTAAAACCTTGCCCACAACAGAAGTAAGACTCACCGGTCTATAATTCCCAGGGAAGTCTCTATTCCCCTTCTTAAACAATGGGACAACATTTGCTATCCTCCAATCTTCCGGTACTATACCCGAGACCAACGACGACCTGAAGATCAGAGCCAGAGGCTCTGCAATCACCTCTCTTGCCTCCCAGAGAATCCTAGGGTAAATCCCGTCCGGACCAGGGGACTTATCAATTTTCAAACCCTCAAGAATATCCAGCACATCCCCCTTATCAACTGCAATACTGTCTAGTTTACACCCCTGCAACCCAGTGTTCTCCTCAGCTACATTCATGTCCCCCTGCGTGAACACCGAAGAGAAATATTGGTTCAATGCCTCACCAATCTCTTCCGGTTCCACACACAACTTCCCTCTGCTGTCTGTAACTGGCCCTAATCTTGCCCTAACCAACCTTCTGTTCTTAACATACCTATAGAACGCCTTAGGATTCTCCTTAATCCTATCAGCCAAAGTCTTCTCATGTCCTCTTTTAGCCCTTCTTAATTCACTCTTCAACTCCCTCCTAGCCAATCTAAAGCTTTCTCGTGCACTACCTCTGCACCAGTCTGCCATGAGGGACCTTGTCAAAAGCCTTACTGAAGGCAACATCCACTGCCCTACCTTCATCAATCATCTTCTTCACTTACTCAAAAAACTCGATCAAGTTATGACTTCCCCTTCACAAAATCATATTGCCTCTTGCTAATACGTCCACTTATTTCCAAGTGGCAGTAAATTGTGTCTCGAAGAATTCTCTCCAATAATTTCCCTACCACTGACGTAAGGTTCACCGGCCTGTAATTATCTGGATTATTCTTGCTACCCTTTTTAGACAAAGGGCTGACTCAGTTAATGGTAGGGTGTTGGGGAGTGTTATAGAGCAAAGAAATCTAGGGGTACAGGTTCATAGCTCCTTGAAAGTAGAGTCACAGGTGGAGAAAATGGTGAAGAAGGCATTCGGCGTGCTTGGTTTCATTGCTCAGGACATTAAATACAGGAGTTGGGATGTCTTGTTGAAGTTTTACAAGACATTGCTATGGCCACACTTGGAATTCTGGTCATCCTGTTATAGAAAGGATATTAATAAACTAGAAAGAGTGCAGAAAAGATCTACTGGGATGCTACCCGGACTTGATGGTTTGAGTTATAAGGAGAGGCTGCGTAGACCCGGGACTTTTTTCTCTGGAGCGTAGGAGGCTTAGGGGTGATCTTATAGAGGTCTATAAAATAATGAGGGGCATAGATCAGCTAGATAATCAATATCTTTTGCCAAAGGTAGGGGAGTCTAAAACTAGAGGGCATAGGTTTAATGTGAGAGGAGAGAGATACAAAAGGGTCCAGAGGGGCAATTTTTTCACCCAGAAGGTGTCTGGAATGAGCTGCCAGAGGTAATAGCAGAGGCAGGTATAATTCCGTTTTTTTAAAAAGCACTTAGACAGTTACATGAGTAAGAAGGGTATAGAGGAATATAGGCCAAATGTGGGCAAGTGGGACCAGCTTCAGGGTTAAAAAAAAGGGCAGCATGGACAAGTTGGGCTGAAGGGCCTGTTTCCATGCTGTACACCTCTACGACTCTATGAGTCTATGACCTTGGCACGTCTGTCCACAGATCTCTGAAGGCGAAAGGGCATGTTAGTAGGGTGGTGAAAAAGGCATATGGGATACTTGGTCAGTCAAGGCATAGATTACAAAAGCAGCAAAGTCATTTTGGACTTGTTTAGAACTTTACTGAGGCCACAGCTGGAGTGGTGTGTGCAGTTCTGGTTGCCACATTATCGGAAGGATGTGATCGCACTGGAGAGGATGCAGAGGAGATTCACCAGGATGCTGCCTGGGGTGGAACATTTAAGTTATGAAGAGAGGTTGGATAGGCTTGGGTTGTTTTCATTGGAGCAGAAAAGACTGAGGGTGACCTGATTGAGGTGTACAAGATTATGAGAGACATGGACAGATTGGATAAGGGGCAGCTGTTCCCCTTATTTGAAGGATCAGTCACAAGGGGACATAGGTTCAAGGTGAGAGGCAAGATATTTAGGGGGAATGTGAGGAAAAGCTTTTTTATCCAGATGGCGGTGACGGTCTGGAATGAGCTGTCTAGGAAGGTGGTAAAGGTGAGATGCCTCACGTCCTTTAAAAGGTATCTGTGTGAGCTATGGGCCAAGTGCTGGCAATTGGGGTTAGGTTAGAGTTCAAGTTCAAGTGTTTCTTAAGTGTTGGTGTGGACCCACTGGGCTGAAGGGCCTCTTCTGCTCTGTATGGTTCTATAATTCATGCCATTTACAGAGATAGATTGGAGAAACAGGGACTCCTGCTGAACATAAGGGGCTGCAAACTTTATTGCACAGGTCCTGAATGGCTTCAATAGAACAGGTCCTGTAAAGGTCTGATAAGGGGTCGACACCCCCTGGCATGAGATGGAAGCAATGCTTTGAAATCTAGCTGAAAGTACATTGAATTAAAGCCTCTCTGGTATCCCTGACTTCCAGAAAGTTCCAGAGGTCTGCCGCAATACCCTTACTGGGTTCCCAGGTTCTTCCACCACTGCTGTCATCATCTGCACCATGGAAAGATGCCTTTATATCTTCATCCTCTTGTGGGTCCCTGCCTTGCAATCCAGACTGTGGAGATCACAGCATTCAATGTCTATAAGAGGCATACGCACTGGTGGATATTGTGCCACTGAATGGTCAAGGCATCTGAATCACATCTTCAAGAGACCAATTTTCCTCTTTATCACTGCCTTTATGAAGACATGATTCCTATTATACTTGTCCTTTGCTTATGTCCTTGGGTGAAGGAGAAAGGGCATTAGTAACCTTTTCATTGGATAGTCCTATCACCCAGCGATTAACCAACGAGCTCAGCCTTGGCAGCTGCGAGTGTCAAACAATGAGTGCATTAATAGAACTGCCAGGGTATCTTGCACAGACTTGAATAATTTGTGTTTTGTACCACAGACGATCTGCACGTTCATGGAGTAGAAGCACTTCCCATTCATGAAGTCATCCAACTCACCCGTTGACATCTTAATGGCCACATGAATGCAGTTGGTGGCACCTTGGATGCAGGGTAACCCTGCAATTGAAGCAAAGCCCCTGGTCCTCTCAATCTGGTTGGCTTCATTGGTCCAATAATGAATAGTGTCATGAGCCACTTAAACAGAGCGTCAATGAGCAACTTAACACAATTTTGGGCAGCAGTTTGGGCCACTGCATAGATCCTCACTGACCACTGAAAAGAGACAGAGGCAGAGAAGGTGAGGGCTGCAGTGACCTTTCGAATCACTGGTCTGGGGTAACCATTCAGAGTTGCTCTCTGGCCCTTTCATCTGACATGGGAAGTCATTAAGGGGAAGTCCTGTCTGACGAATTTATTGGAGTTCTATGAGGATGTGTCTAATGCGGTGGATAGAGGAGAACCGGTGGATGTGGTGTTTCTTGATTTTCATAACACGTTTGATAAGGTGCCGCACAAGAGGTTGTTACAGAAGGTTAGGGGGCATGGAGTTGGGGGTAGGGTGTTAGCGTGGATAGGGGATTGGCTGTCAAATAGGAGGCAGAGAGTGGGGGTCAATGGGTGCTATTCGGATTGGCGGTTGGTGACTAGTGGAGTGCCCCAGGGATCGGTGCTGGGGCCTCAGCTATTTACCATTTATATAGATGATCTGGAGGAGCGAACCGAGTGTATGGTGTCGAAATTTGCTGATGACACCAAGATTGGTGGAACGGCAAATTGTGCGGAGGGTGTGGAGAGTCTGCAGAGGGATCTAGATAGGATGGGCGAATGGGCCAGGAACTGGCAAATGGAATTTAATGTTGGCAAGTGTGAAGTTGTCCACTTTGGTAGGAACAATGGTAGGAAGGACTACTACGTATAGGGCGAAAAACTGCAGCATGCGATGGTGCAGAGGGACCTCGGGGTCCTTGTGCATGAGTCGCAAAAACTCAGCCTGCAGGTGCAGCAGATGGTCAGGAAGGCGAATGGGATGCTGGCCTTCATAGCGAGGGGGATTGAATATAAAAGTAGGGAGGTCTTGCTGCAACTGTACAGGGCACTGGTGAGGCCGCAGCTGGAGTACTGTGCGCAGCTTTGGTCGCTACACTTACGCAAGGATATTTTGGCCTTGGAGGGAGTGCAGAGGAGGTTTACTAGGCTGATGCCGGAGTTGAGGGGGTTGAGCTATGAGGAGAGGCTGAATAAACTAGGCTTGTACTCGTTAGAGTTTAGAAGAATGAGGGGAGATCTCATTGAGACGTATAAGATGATGAATGGGATGGATAGGATAGAGGTGGAGAGACTCTTCCCGCTCAGAAAGGATCGTAGGACTAGGGGGCACAACCTCAAGATAAAGGGGGGGCGGTTTAGAACGGAGTTGAGGAAGAACTTCTTCACTCAAAGGGTGGTGAATCTCTGGAATTCTCTACCCGTTGAAGTGGTGGAGGCTACCTCGCTAAATATTTTTAAGACGCGGGTTGATGGGTTTTTGATAAGAGAGGGGATTAAGGGTTATGGGGAGAGGGCGGGAATGTGGAACTGAGCCACGACAGATCAGCCATGATCTTATTGAATGGCGGGGCAGGCTCGAAGGGCTAGATGGCCTACTCCTGCTCCTATTTCTTATGTTCTTATGTTCTTATGATTGGTTCCTTTATTATTGTAACAGCACAACAATACGCAGGTTTTTTAAAAGCTTTAAAGGGCTAGGAATTTAATTTACTTCATAGCTTGAGCTTTTTTTTCTCTAACATGTGCAGGTTGTTTTTTCTTATTTTTAATGGCATGGGGATTTAAATAACTTCACAGCTTAATAGTTCTACACACATTATCTATCCCTCACAAGCATCTATATTTCCTTCATACGTTTGTGACTTCCAGGCTGTGGAATGAGGCACTTCCTACTGTTAAAATGAGGTCTATTTGAACTCAGATCTGGTTTCCCTCCAGAATGATCTGCAGAATCTCCATGATCCTACAAAATCCAAGCCCATAAGTTTTGGATTGACATAAGAAAATTATCTAAAGTTAAAGCCAATCATACCTTTTGGCTATGAACACTGCTCGAGTATTTCTTAAAATTACAACATCTTTATAAAGTAAGTAAGTGTTGTATTAACAGTACTTACATGGCAGGGGTTGACGCATCCTTGCACATATTTGTGACCTGGTCTTTGGTCGGGCACCCGAAGCTGGGGTTGCTTGTGGGGCTGCTGGTGGAGCTGCTGGTGGGGCTTCTGCTGTTGAGGCAGTTGTGAAGGAAAGAATGTAAGTATTACAATTGTACATAAACAAATATAAGACCTAAGGAGGCTTAGAATTGCTATCAATGGATGACTGTAATAATATTGACCTAGTCTCTATTTCCTCACTTGAACAATTAAAGTGAAGTTCAAGACCCACACTGAGATGTGATTACATAATCTAGCATGATACTTAACATCAATAACATCATGCTGCACCCTAATGTTAGGGTTGGCATCCTACAGATGAGAAATTAATCACGTTTCGGACAGTTCAGGTTGGTGTTAATGATCCCACAGCATTACTGAGGAAAAAGGACACAATTCTACCAGTATCATGGCAAACAATCTTCTCGCAACAAAAGCATCAGAAAGAGATTAGCTGGTCATTGTTGAGATACGTGTTGCGAGAAATTGTTCACTTTAGCTGGGGCTTAGATGGAAGCAGTCTTGTTGCCAAGTCAGAAAACTGCGAGCTCCAAATCACACTCTAAAAGCTTGAGTTCTTTATCCTATCTGATAGTCCACCACAGTTCTAAGGAAGTTCTGCGCAGCTGAAAGTGCTCTAAATTGAAAAAAAGCGGGTTAATATTTATTCTTCAATTGGCATTACTAGAATTGACTGTGTGATCATTCTCACATTGATGTTTTTGGTATCTTGCTATGCCCAATTTGAATACTGCATTTCCTTCATTATAATATGACACTTCAAATTTAGCTGTAAAGCACTTTGGTACATCCAGAGATTGTGAAAGCACTGTTTCCTTGTTTCCCCATTAATAAGTGGGATAGGCTGCCACATTTGCCCACAGTGACTACATTCCAAAAATATTTCACTGGGTGAAGTTATTACCATGAGCTGAAGGGCACTTTATAAGTACACATTCTGCTATCCAGAGTCTCATTTAATAATTTTTCCCTGTTTTGCATTGTTTAGCTTTCCTCATACCAACTTTTGTCATCTGCAAATTTAAACAATTTTGTTTTTGATCCCATTACAAGTAACATATTCACTTTAAATGACTTGGCTGGTTTAGCTATATTCCAATCCACCACAGAAGTTTTCCTCCTAATGCATATCTTTCTACCTTCTGGGCTTGTTTCTGATGGTGGTGGTGGTGGTGGTGCAGGAATTGTCAGCCGGTTTGCAGGACATCTTGCTCTTGCTGTTCGGTGGAGGCCTGAAGCCCTGTGTTTCTCCAGTTCTGATTATGGAACAGTTAAATGTTTACAGCAAACAAGCATTTAATACTGCCATCAAAGCACAACAACAGTAAAGTCAAATAAGTAACTATTCATTGACATGACTGTTAAAAGATTTCCTTGCAGGGAACGTAAATTCATATCTATTAGAGAACAGGGCCAGAAATCTCTGATGTCACTGTTGCCAGCGAGAACAGAGAATTTTGTGCTTAACCAAGTCTCCAATAACTGCAGTGGGATTGGAGAATCGCAGCAGTGGATGATGCTAGAGAATTCTGGCCCTGATATCTGTTAAGTGATGAAGTTGTATTTATTAGAAGCCAATCTGATTACATAAGGATATTTTAGGAATCTTGGTCTAAAACTTTCTGTATTAAGTGGAGCACTTTCAAGCTAGACTTCCATGTCTGGACTTTTTTCAATTATATTACCTGCCACTGAGTGGTGAAGAAATAGGAAAAGAAAGAAAATTGAGTAAGGCTGGCAAGCAGCTATAATGCCTCAACCAACCTGGTGGCAAAATCATCTTGTAGGGTAATAAAAACTTTAAATAACTTTGGCAATCTCTGATAACTAGGAAGGGTTACAATTTCAACAACTATTAACATGGGACTTTCTCCACCATTATTCTCAGATTTGTGTGCAGAAAAGAAAAATAGGATTCAAACCTGAATTATTGAAAAAGCTAAATAAACTCAAACAGTTAACTGCTGTTGAAATTGTAACAGCTTAAGAAAACAGAGTTCAAATTAAATGTTGCTTGATGTTTGAAACAGACAGAAGAAGAAAAAGAGTGAGTAATTTCTTCTGTGGTATGGAATATTCTGCTCTGTCTCTGTGAGTTAAGCAGGTTAAAAATAGGCTTAAAATGTGGCAGGTTGATTTGAGCTATAGTTAGGCAGAGACAATCCCACGTCCAACAGTTCACATCAAAGATTTGCTGTCCTGGTGTTGGATGATGTTGACGTGTCCTAGAATGTCAGTGCAAAAGACAAGACTGAAACATTTGCATAGAACATAGAACATAGAACACTACAGCACAAACAGGCCCTTCGGCCCACGAGTTGCGCCGATCACATTAACACCTACTAATCTATAGACCTATCTATAACCCCCAATCCCATAAAACCCCATATACTCATCCAGAAGTCTTTTAAAAGACCCCAGCGAGTTCGCCTCCACCACCACTGACGGCAGCCGATTCCATTCACTCACCACCCTCTGAGTGAAAAACTTACCCCTAACATCACTTCTGTACTTTCCTCCCCGCACCTTAAATCTGTGTCCTGTCGTAGCGACCATTTCAACCCGGGGAAATAGCCTCTGAGAATCCACCCTATCTATTCCTCTCAACATTTTATAAACTTCTATCAGGTCGCCTCTCAACCTTCGTCTCTCCAGGGAAAAGAGACCCAGCTCCCTCAACCTAACTTCATAAGGCATGCCTCCCAGTCCAGGCAACATCCTTGTAAATCTCCTCTGTACCCTTTCAATAGCTTCTACATCTTTCCTATAGTGAGGTGACCAGAACTGCGCACAGTACTCCAAATGAGGCCTGACAAGGGTCTTAAAAAGTTGCAGTATTACCTCCCGACTCCTAAACTCAATCCCTCGATTAATGAAGGCCAGTACACCATACGCCTTCTTGACCACCTCCTCCACCTGCGAGGCCGATTTAAGAGTCCTGTGGACCCGGACCCCAAGATCCTTCTGCTCTTCAACACTACTAAGACTCCTGCCCTTGATAGTGTACTCGTTCATCCCGTTGGTTCTGCCAAAATGGACCACTACGCATTTATCCGCGTTGAAGTCCATCTGCCACTTCTCCGCCCAGTCCTGCATCCTATTTATGTCCTGCTGCAACTTTTGACATCCTTCCAGACCATCCACAACACCACCGACCTTCGTGTCATCAGCGAACTTACTTACCCACCCCTCCACTTCCTCATCCAGGTCATTTATGAAAATGACAAACAACAAGGGTCCTAGAACAGATCCCTGGGGCACTCCACTGGTGACTGACCTCCATGCAGAAAAAGACCCATCCACAACCACTCTCTGCCTTCTGCAGGCAAGCCAGTTCTGGATCCACAAGGCCAAAGGCCCTTGGATCCCATGCCCTCTCACCTTCTCAAGAAGTCTTGCATGGGGGACCTTATCAAACGCCTTGCTGAAGTCCATGTACACTACGTCCACGGCACTTCCTTTGTCAATGTGTTCAGTCACATTATCAAAGAGCTCAACTAGGCTCGTAAGGCACGACCTGCCCTTGACAAATCCATGCTGACTATTCCTGATCATGTCAAACCTCTCCAAATGCTCGTAAATCTTGTCCCTCAGAAGCCTCTCCATCAGCTTACCAACCACTGAGGTCAGACTCACCGATCGGTAATTTCCCGGGCTATCTCTGTTCCCTTTCTTGAAAATAGGAACTACATCCGCAATCCTCCAATCTTCCGGAACCTCTCCCGTCTCCATTGACGACGCAAAGATCATCTCCAGGGGCTCTGCAATCACTTCCCTCGCCTCCCACAGTATCCTGGGGTACATCCCATCTGGTCCCTGCGACTTATCTATCTTGATAGAATTCAAAAGTTCTAACACATCCTCCTCCTTAATATCCACATACTCAATCTTTTCCATCTGATGCAAATCCGTAGCAAAATCTCCCAGATCAGTTTCCACTGTGAATACTGAGGCAAAGTACTCATTGAGCACCTCTGCCATTTCTTCTGGTTCCACACAGACCTTTCCCCCTTCACCTTTTATAGGTCCTATCCCTTCTCTTCTCATCCTTTTACCTTTCACATATTTATAGAAGGCCTTGGGATTCTCCTTAATCTTACCCGCCAAGGTCTTCTCATGACCCCTTCTGGCTCTCCTAATTTCCCTTTTAAGCTCTTCTCTACAGTCCTTATACTCCTCAAGATCCTTAACCTCTCCTAGTTCCCTGAACCTTTTGTACACCTTCCCTTTCCTCCTGACTAGGTTCAACACAGCCTTCATGCACCACGGTTCCCGCGACCTACCAAAACCCCCTTGTCTCATCGGAACGTTGTCATGCAGAGCTCCAGACAAACATTCCTTGAATATCTGCCACCTTCCTTCGGTACTTTTCCCTAAGAACGCCTCCTTCCAGTTTATTTGTCCAAGTAACTTCCTGACTTCTTCGTATCTCCCCTTACTCCAGACAAACACCTTCCTAGCCTGCCTGATCCTATCTCGTTCCAATGCAATTGTGAAGGAGATAGAATTATGGTCACCATTCCCAAGATGCTCTCCTACCGAGAGATCCATCACCTGCCCTGGTTCATTCGCCAGTACCAGGTCAAGTACAGCCTCTCCCCTCGTAGGCTTATTGCGACCATTTTCAGCCAGAAATGTGCACTGGAAACTTTATCTCAGCCTCCTTCTGAGATTCCCTGCATTACTGATGCTCACATCACAAGAATAAATTCAAAAGATTATACGGAATGTATAGCACAGGAACAGTCTAGTCAATCTGACCAATCCATGCCTGCAATTATGCTCCACTTGATGAGGGTGGGTAGATTGTAAACCAGCAGATAGGAATGTCCACCTCCACTTCCAAGTGTATTGGGCTGGTTGTAATCATGATTATCAATCACACAAACTCTTTCCTTCACTGTCCTTCATAACCGCCCCACCCACCATGCCCATTCATATCTCTTCTGCCCCCTCCCTGCTCCCTTTATAATCCTTATACCATCTTCATGCCTTCTTTTCTCTCTCATGTTCCCTGCACACCCCCTTATTCTTCTCATGTCCCTTCCATGCTCCTCCGAGCATAACCATACCCATTCTCCCAGTAGCCCCAATGCACAGAACCAGTCAGCCACTGACAAGTCTGAAAAGTCATTGAAATAATTTAGAAACAGGCACAATGACAAAAGTCTCTGAAAAAATCCTTTTCAAAAAAACTCAGTTTACAGCTTCTTACAAATGTCAATCAGCCACAACCATTCATGGTATTGTAATGTCAGAAGATTTTATCCACCTGCTATTCTAGGGAGGACAAGGACATATAGATCTTGCTGCCCTCTCCCCTATCCCGCCACCACCACCCAGGCCAATCATGCCCCCTCCCTCCCCTTGATCACGATCCAGAGTGGCAGCAGGCTCCCCTCCCCCTCGATTGGGCCACCCCTTCGGTCCTGGCCCCCTTAATCCGTGCCCCATTGAGCCCTGAACCTATAAGCTCTGCCCCCATCAGCCCTGTCCGTATAGGCCCTGCCACAATGTCATATGCCTTGCTCATTGGCACTGCCCAGCAGTTAATGCCAGGCTGGCATTGCCCCCTTTCCCATATCCTCCCCAGGGGGCCTCAATGGCCTCTGGTTTTACTGGCAAGGCCAACACGACTGTTCCTCATTCATGGGGAACAGATGTTTTCCTCACCGTGGAGTACCTCTCCAATGAGACCGCAAAGGCAAGTGAGCCCGGATGATTGAGCTGGTTCATTAAACACATGCAAATGAAGATTAGGATAGACTTGAATAATTCAGTCAGCCTCTCGCCCATTTCCAGCAAGAGGCTGACCTCGAGAAACCAGGCGCTATCCTGCTTTCTTGGCTCCCACACGATTTTACTGGTTCGCTCTGTCCATTGTAGAGTGGGGTGAGCTGGAAAACCCCAGCCATATTTTCCAGGCCTTACCAGGATATTCACCCTGATGGAGTACCCCTCTCCACTGCGGTGGTAATCTGGATCTTTGTTTTTCCTTATCCCCCTGATTTGTGTGCATGTTGTGAAATGAAATTTGTTGCTTGAAAGGCCAAGTAAGAGCAGATTTAATAGTGAATTTCAATGAGGATTGGACAATTACTTAAAAATATATAATGTACAAAGCTATACGGAAAGAGTAGCGGATATGGAAGTACTTGGATAGCTCTGTGAAACAGCCAGCACAGGTAGAATGGACCAAACAATGTCATTCTATACTGTATCATTCTATTTTTAACTTTCCAAAATGCTGGTCATAACTGAGGAGAAAGGCCAATGGCTGATAACGCTTTTGAATGCCGAGGGAATCATGGACATGCCAACCAAATAGGTGGAACTCATTTATTTACCAATACAACAGGCTTAAAATTTCTTTTAACTTTACAATTTTTGTGGTATCATATCGGCTATCTTTTGTGTCTACATTTAAAAAGAATCAATATAAAAATTACTTCAAAACATTTGTATGTAACTCTTCTTTCTCTACATCTTTTCAGAGCTCTATAAATCACTTGATTTCCCTTATCTCATCATTTTTTATTTCCGCATCCCTCTAACTTACCTTCAGTAAGCACCTGTTCTTCATAGATCAACCTCTCTGTTGACAGAGAAGAGTAGGGTTCAAACACCGCGCGTATAAAGAAATGGCTGTCCAGTTTATAGTTGCAGTGCACGCCTTTATTTACTGTTCAAGTGTGACTGTTGTAATTTCCAATAATCTTAAAACATTCTGTTATGATAGCCACAAAGGACATGAAGGATCATCAATACATCTCCCCGTGAGCTTCATAGAATCATAGAATCCCTACAGTGCAGAAGAAGGCACTTTGGTCCTTCGAGTCCGCACTAACAACAATCCCGCCCAGGCACTATCCTTCATGGAGGCTTCATGGAGTATGAATTCTCTTATAGAGCAGGCAGGATTGTCTAATGGAAAGTGAGAAGTGGGAATTTATAAACCTGTTTCTTTACCCAGTCTATTGTTGTAGGTCTCTGGGTACAGAAACTATGGGTGCAGTTCTTCCTTTAAGTTTCTAATAAAGGGTTTCCATGACGCAGAGCTGGTTTTGGCTGAATTATATATTGGCGACGAAGAGTTAAAAAAATGAACAATTTTTTCCACTCTCCAGACAACCTTTGCAAGTCAGAAATTTTCTCCTGTAAGGAAAATAAACCATGCCTCTCTTTGGGAAACTTTAACATTATGATACTAACAGGGAAGACTGGGCCCAATATACACAGTGCATATGTTACCTCTGTGCCAACAACATTAAAGGACATGAAAACAAGAAGTTATATTGTTGACAGTATGCAGGGCCCCAACCCACAGTTTGATAAAAAGTCTGACCTATTCAAACGCCCTGACTCAAAATCTTTCAATGAGCTAGTAGACCTAGTGAAAAAATACTATGACCAGAAGCCCTCTGTTATACTCCAGAGATATTACTTCAACTTGGTGAACCTTTCAGGTGAACTATTCCTGGCTAGGTTACAAAAATTAGCAAAACATTGTGAATTTGGACCAGCTCAAAATGAAATGTTGCAGCATAAATAATCTAGCTACCCAAAAGAAACTGTTGGCAGAACCCAATCTGGATTTTAAAAAAGCAATTGAAATGGATTTATCACTGGAGAATGCAGAAAAAGGAGTTCAGGAGCTACAGGGGCATCAAGCAACAATATCCTCCAACTAGAGGGTGAGGCCCTGTATAATCAGCCCTCAATAGAGAGTACTCATGTGTAAACCAGGGTTAAAGAGCCGCTTACAATATTGGAGCTCAAATAACATCACCAGGCAGTCAAAGAAAGAGGGTGAAGACCCCAAGAGTGTTAGAGAATATACTCCAGAGAGATGCAGATGCCAGACATTGGATTATTGCAAGCAATGTCAAAAGGCACAACCAAGATGAAATGTTAGGAACATGTAAAACATGTGCTGCCTAGTGAAGAAGCCAAGACCAAAACCTAACTGTAGCATGCAGGTATCGCTTCTTCCAGAGACAGGGACGTTATAATTGAATTGCATCATTATCAGAAAAGTTGCCCCTAGTGGTATAAGTATTGGTAAATGAAGATGAATGTGGATTCAGAGACTGCGGTCTCCGTTATCAAGCAACAGATTTACAAGTGCTTCAAACCTGGCATCCAACTCCTGAGTTTGGAAGACACGAAGATCACATTAGCTAGCTACACAGGGGCACTTTTAAAAATGAAAGGTACCACAATGGCCCCAGGCAATAATCAGGTCGTTTCCCATTGTTGTACATAGGCAAGGACCAAGCCTGAAGAGGAGAGATTGGCTGCAGCAGATATAGCTGAACTGGCTGGAGATCTTCAGGCTAGTCACGGAGAGACTATACGAAGTTATTGGTAGATACCCTGGAGTTTTCTAAGAAGGCCTGGGAAAAATAAAAGGGTCATGATCTTCACCAACCTCAATGCTACACCAAAGTATTTCAGAGCAAGACAAGTTCCATACTCCTTGCAGGGGAAGGGGTAAAATGAACTAGGACGCATTGAAAGTTTAGATATAAGGCCCATACAGTTTGCAGGATGGGCTATGTCTATAGTTCCTATCATTAAGCCCGACAAATCGGTTTGTCATTATGGGGACTATAAACTAACAGGCAATCGGATTTCCAAACTCTTTAGGTACCCCATGCCCCGAATCAAAAGTCTGAACACTAAATCAACAGGTGGCCAGACATTCTCCAAATTGAACATGAGCCATGCCTATTTTCAGCTTGAACTGGATGAGTCCTCCGGACAAAGCAACAATCAATACATACAAGGAACTATACGAGTATACCCACTTGTCTTTTCAGGTCTTGTCAGTTTGTGCCATTTTCCAATGAGTCACAGGCTTCGATGTGGCGAACATTCTTCAATGGCTATCCAAAGTAGCAGTGTACTTAGATGACGTCCTGATCACAGGGAACACCCAGCAAATTTAGAAGAGCTCTTGCAGAGATTTCCAAGAGTGGGAGTGCACTTGAAGAGGGTGAAATGTATCTTCAAAGTTGCTGAAGTAACCCACTTAGGCAAAAAGTTACACTGAGTAGAGGATAAGGAAAAAGCCATCAAGGAAGCACGAACACCAAGAGTACTCCATATAGTTAAAATCTTTCCTCAGATTAATAAGTTATGTGGAAAACGTATCAAGAATGTAGCTTCCATATTGGCCCCCTACTATGAAAATACCAGAGATAGTCCTGGAAACATCTGTAGGCAGAGGCTTTCACCCAAGTCAAACATCAGCTACTGTTCATCTAATTTATTGGCCCATTTTGATCCCAAGAAAGAAATTGTACTGACATGTAACACTTTCCCCTATGGGATTCTGCAGTGTTTTCACATTGCTGAGAAGATGGGACAGAAAAGCCTTTCATGTATGCATCCAAGAAACTTTTGAACACGGCGTTCCATCAATACATCTATGGCAGATATTTCAAAATAGTTATTGACCACACATCCTTAAGGGGACTTTTCAAAGAGGACAAGGCAATCTCCACTTATGCCACAGTCTGGACTCAGCATTTGACCTTGTTAATGGCAGCCAATGTTTAAGATTAAGTTTCTTTATTAGTGTCACAAGTAGGCTTACATTAACACTACTATGAAGTTGCTGTGAAAATCCCTCTGCTTGCACACTCTGGCGCGTGTTCGGGTACACTGAGGGAGAATTTAACATGGACAAGTCTTTTGGATTATCTTGTGGAGCACTGCTTGGAAACCAGAGTGCCAATAGCGAGGCACTAAGACCTCTCCCACTGCCCACAAGCCTAATTCCTTTTCCAGCATTAGAAGAGGTCATGATGATCCTAAATTCTTTAGGCCCTTTGTCAGTGTCCATAAGGCAGATTAAGGCCTGGACACAAAAAAAATCCAATTTTGTCTAAAATAAGGCACATGGTGGATTCCAAGGATGACTCTCTGAAGAAATTAAACTTTGCCTAGCGAAGATAGACAAGCTCAGTGTTGAAGATGGTATTATTCTCTGAGGATCTTGAATAGTTGCTCTGCCTCCAGGATGGTGTCCAATCTGAGCAGAATTACATAATGGCACCCTGGAGTCTCAAAACTAAAATACGATGTAAAGGCAGAACAGCGTGAAGTCTCTGAAGGCATGCACCTGTTGGGAAGTAATCCCAGGGAAACTCAGGTGAGTGCAGTGCATAGTGGGTAGAGAGCCATGCCCGGGGACTGCCAGGTGGTTGCCAGAGGTGCACCTGGATTAAATGGTTCTCTGGCTATCTGCTGGGGTGGCCTTTAAAGTTGATGGTGGGGTGGGAAAATCAGAGGCCGCCTGCCAGTGATATGCCATGAGACCTGTGACTTTAACTTTTTTTTTAAGTGCTGCACTTTGCGGTGGAAAAGCTATCAGCAGTTGCAACACCGATGTTCCTAGCAACATCAGCCTTTGCCAATATCGAGCAAAATCCCTCCCTTCCAGTTGAAGAGATCATCATGGTTACAGACCCTTAGGTCCACTAGCAATCCTGAAAAGAAATCATGGCTCTCTCTTGTTGGCCATCAACTTCCACATGAATAATCAAAGTTTGACTGTGGTTAGAAAAGCACAGTGCAGAAATCATAGATTGAGCAAATCTACGGTACGCAGAACAGAAGCACACAAGAAGTAGAAGCAGGAGTAGGCCACCAGGCCCCTTGAGCCTGCCCTGCCATTAAATCCATCATGGCTGATCTATGCTGGCCTCAACTCCTCTATTCCTTGATCTATCAAATATTTATCCACCTTCACTTTAAGTACTTCTAGTGATCCAGCCTCCACTAACCTTTGGGGCAGAGAATTCCAGACTCTCTCACTAGTGAAAACTAGGTTTATTCCTTAATCTAAGGAATGATATTCATTTAATTACAAGTTTGAGGCAGTCAAACTCCATTTCCAGTCTGTTTCCAGTAAATATTTTGTATATTATCTTTCTTGAACTGCTACATAATTATTTCAAACCTAATATTACACATATTATGCAATTGATTTGGGTACTTTTGGCACATACAATGGCCTCTCCATCAAAGCTACTCAACGTACATTAAAACAAAAATAATCTGCTTTCAACTATTCTGGGACTCATCTATGAAAATATGCACGCCCAAAAGCATTCCAGGATCATGCAGTAAGCCAGGCCACAGGTAGGTAATGTGGGGAGTTTATAGGGAGAGGAGTGCAAGGTTAGCAGTAAAGGCGAGGGGTTGGCTCCCAGCTGTCCCCATCCCTTTCCCTATGCCCATTCAGGCTGCAAGATAATCGCATGGTATTAGCTGCCATATGTTTTGCAGCTAAGTTAACACCAGCGGTGGCTGGATGAGGTCCTTCAGTGGTCATTAATTGGCCACTTAAAATAAGTTATATCAAGTTCTGCCTCTGACATCCTCCTTGACATTCACATAATTTTCATTTTAAGCCTGGATTCTCCTCCATTGTGCTGTTCAAAATCAAGTGGTGGGTGAAATGGAAGAAGAGCTGGATAACCTGTTTCTGGATTTTCTTCCTCCTCCAACAAAGATCTTGGCTATCTGACCGTTGACCAGTTTGCCAAATAAAGGCAGGTCTCAAAGCCAGGATAATTCCCTCTACAGCTTCACTATCTAAGACAGCTGTTGGGGTTCCAATAATGATAATAGCGTTAGTATGAATTTTTCAGATCGACCCACTGAAAGAAACAGGCCGTGTAATTGCCACCTCAAAATCTCTGGGCGAGACTTTTATGGCTTCACTCATCCAAAATCCTGCCCTGGGTCAACAGATCTTGTAAGAAGTCTCACAACACCAGGTTAAAGTCCAACAGGTTTAATGATGGTAAACGTCACAAGCTTTTGGAACACTGTTCCAACGTCAGGCGAGTGGGAACAGCGAAGGAACAGCATTCCAAAAACTTGTGGCTTTTACTATCAAATAAACCTGTTGGACTTTAACCTGGTGTTGTGAGACTTCTTAATGTGTTTACCCCAGTCCAACGCTGGCATCTCCACATCATCAACAGATCTTCCCATTGTCTGCCCCTCGCCTGCTTCAATTTCCTTGGTAGGCAGGGCGGTAAAATTCCAGCCTCTAAGTACTTTGTTACTCATTTCTGAGGACTTAATAAAAAGTTCAAATACTAATCTTCAAGAATCTTTTATCAGTGTCTTCAACTCCTTCTGGCACTGTAACACAATGAATTACAACGGTTGACAGTGGCATGCTCATCTTTTAATGGAGGGAATAATGGAAACCTAGCCTCTATTTTTAATGATTAAGGCAAATTGATTATAGTCATGATGGGTAGTGTGCACATGTCTTGTGGCAAAAACTGCCTTAGAAGGAATTCTTTATTTCTGAGATGCATACATTCTATTCTGCAATATTACAAGGCAATGATTGTTACCACTGGGTCACCTTTTATACGTCACATATTATAAAATAGGTCACATTAATTTTAAAATGTATGCCCCAGCTATATGGACAAAATAATTCTCCCTGAAGCTCATTATTGCTCCTTTCCTGGCTCTACTTTTTTCTAATTTCAAAACTTACCCATTTCTTCTTGTGAAATTTCACCGTGCTGCAATCTCTCTGTTGAGGGAATAACAGTACTTAGACTTTCTCTTAATATACAAGGTTTGATCTAGGCATTGAATGTTGCAATCTCAATGAAACTCCATCATTTTAAAACAAGTTCCTTTTTAGGTCATCCATCAACTTACCAAGTTGTTCCTGAAGTTCTTTCAGAGCCTCCTCTGTCAACAGAGAACAAGACTCAGTACAAACCTTGCATATTAAAGAAAATTCTAAAATACTGTATTTGTTAAAAAAAAAATTAAATCATTAATCTAAATGAAATATTACTAAATGGGCTAACTATTGAAAGTTGCAGGCAGAAATTTATTGTTGCTTGGTAGTAGTCGGTCCTGCTGGAAATGTTTAGCTGTATTCAGAAATTACACTTACTTTTAAAATAATAGGTTTAGAGGTTTACAGCATGGAAATGTTCCCGGTGGTGGGACGGGAGTGTAATGTTACATTTAGAAAACAAAGGTGAGTGGGGAGGGCATAGCTTGGGGTGCAAGTAGCCCAGGTTACATTTTGGTAATGTTGAGGAGTACCTCAGCTCTATCTTGCCCCACAAAAATAATTAAAAACTTACTTTCCATTTTCTCTTTGGTTGGACTGCCAGTGAAACTGGGTCACACACTCCATATATATTCCACACACTTCTGTCCCAAAATGTCAATCAGGGTCCAGTATAGGTTAGAGGCCTCCATTTTGTTTATGAAGTTGGCCTGCTGCCTTAAACAGTCAAGCACTTTGCCTCCCCTGCAACAGGCCCTTCTGAAAGTGTTGTGACTAAGGAGCAGACATAAACAGGGAGGCAAACTATTCTAATGTTGCTCATGCCCCACGTACTTATTTCTAACACACTATGTATGGATACAATTATGCTGATGAATGCCAGCTGAGATGATAGGAATTTTATTATGAATATCGGGATCTTGGCTGGAATTTCTAGCCCCACCACCACAGAGGCCACACCTAGGGTATCGTGTGCAGTTTTGGTCTCCTTTTCTGAGGAAGGATGTTCTTGCTCTCGAGGGAGTGCAGTGAAAGTTTACAAGGCTGATTCCAGGAATGGCAGGACTGATGTGTGAGCAGAGATTGACTAGGTTAGGATTGTTTTGCTGGAGTTCAGACAAATGATGGGGATCCCATAGAGACTTATAAAATTCTAACAGGACTAGACAGGGTAGATGCAGGGAGGATGTTCCCGATGGTGGGGGAGTCCAGAACCAGGGGTCATTGTCTGAGGAGTCAGGGGAGAACATTTAGGATGGAGGTGAGGAGACATTTCTTCACCCAAAGAGTGGTGAGCCTGTGGAATTCATTACCACAGAAAGTAGTTGATGCCAAAATATTCAATGTGTTCAAGAGGCGGTTGGATATAGCACTTGGGGGTGAATGGAATCAAAGATTATGGGGAGAAAGCAGGGTTAGGCTATTGAGTTGGATGATCAGCCATGATTGTAACGAATGGCGAAGCAGGCTCAAAGGACCAAATGGCCTCCTCCAGCTCCTATCTTCCATATTTCTATCCCACCACAATTGGATTTCCTACAGCAGAAGCAGCTTGCCATTGGCTACTGGTAAAATTTTCTGGCCCTTCCTGCCAGTTTCATTTTCTGACCTTGCTGAAGTCAATGGCAATTTGCATGACCTGCCCGTCCCACCACCAGGAACCTGCACTGGGACTCGCCTTCGATGAGATCAGAAGATTCTGCTGGTGGAAAGGGCTAGAAAATTCACCAGTGACCATTGGCAGCCTTTAGGTGAAACACAGTCTTGTCATTTCAGAATGTCTGGTCAATTGCAGCCAAACAAAGTTCTTGAAATGATGCAATATTTCTGGTCAATATTACAGCTCCTGTTATCGCCTCATGTAAATACAGTCGGAAATGATGTACTGCTTCTACTGTCATGTTACTTGACTAACATTTGCAGATCGAAGCTCCATGATTAATTTCACAAGAGTACTGTCCCATGACTTTGGGATGAAAGCCAGGTTCTGAGCCTGCAACTTGCCAGCAGCAGGATCAACTCAACGGTTACATCACAGGCACACCAGTTGGCCATGTGTGGGTCAACTGCCCAATTATGGGAGCCAGGCAGGTTCTTAATGCTGTTAGCTCATTCAGAAGGTCTGAAATCACAGCAGCAACACTGGGAGAGATGGTCGCTGTTGAGGCATACAGGAGTTCTCAGAACGGTGAGCAGATAAATGGAAAAACAAACAAGGGGCCAATGGTTGGGGTGGAAGCTCATCTGCAATGAACCTTAGAATCACAGGAGCTGCCTTCTATTAAGAGAAAGAAGAAACATATGAATCCTGCTTTGATCCACTGAAGCTCTGGCACTGATGCATCGCCAAACAGCTTCAGGGATTCTTTAAGCTGATGGCCTTCCCATGTGGAGGGCAGGAAAAGAAAGGTGTAATGTTCCTTTATCAACAAAATGCCAATAAAATGGCAGTTAATTGGGCCTTTGACAATCTTGGAACTGTGCGGCCAACCTAGGTTATAGCCTGTTGCTGGGAAAATCAGGCTTCTATACTTCAGAAGAATGAAAGCTAAGGTAAGAGCTGGTTTTCACTTATCAGGGAATTTATAATCCGAGCCATTCTCAGAAGGGGTTGATCATCTGGAACTGAGATGAGCAGAAATGACCTCTCTCAAAGTGAATCTTTGGAATTCGCTATCCCAGATATAGTGGATGCTCCATCGTTTAACACACTGAAGGAAAACGAGAATTCTAGCCTGTCAAGGAATCAAGGGATATGGGGAGCAGTTGGAAAAGCTGTACTGAAGCCTAAGGTCAGGCATGATCATTGAATGACGGAGCAGGCTTGATGAGCCATTTGTGTGTTCTGTCTTGGAAAATGGACTGGTGGTGAGATCCAATCCCCTGCTGTTTTAGCAGCATCGCCACACTACCCCACACCACTCACTCTCCTGGATTAAACCACCTTCCAACCAATTACCTAGTCTCTTCGGAAATTTCCCGAATCAATAAAAAGAGCCAGAAATCCCAAGCTCGTCACACCAGGGAGTGGGGGGTGGTTTACTGTGTGAAGAATTGGAGTGACGCAGATAAGAATCAAAGAAATGTTGTTTAGCTGAAGCAGTTAATATTGATGTTTATCTTCTATGTGAGGAGCAGTCCTAGTCTTATGTTCTCATATTCTCTTATTCCATTTCCTTCAGTTACCTGCGTAACATTTTTATAAATACCTCCATTCTGCCAGTGGAGTTTTAAACTGGTAGTGAGCAGCGTTAAGAATTTCAATCATAATTTATCCTGATGACAAATAATGTAAAAGCATTACAAGTGCTGAGAATAATGGCAGCATTACTTTGCAATCCTCCATACATTCCACGTTTCATGTCCCCGCAAAGTTGACTTTTTTACAAAGTAAATTGTATGTCACTAAGGACTGAATTTGACAGGTTGGTCCCTGCTCCCAGCTAAAAAGTCAGTCCCTTAGCTATCATAACGTCCATCATCTGCTGTCACACAATATTTATATGGTCACCAGAATATAACCCAGAGGCAATACACATGCGTCTAACAGTACGTGCATCTGTGCAGGTGTATGAAACAGGGTAATGATGTGTCACTGCATCCTCTGAGGCTGGACCACCTTCATCATTTTAGGCAGTGGCATGAAGATTGATGGTGGATTCCTCCTATGCATCCTCTTGCAACACTCCAGCCAAGGAAATGTCCTTAGAAAATAGTCTCTCAAATACTGATTACAGGTACATGCTGTTCCTTTCCAATCATAAAGTGCTTACAGTCATCAGTCTCCACGTCAACTTGTCCAATTTCTGCATTGGATGGTGAACAATCCTTCTCCTCTCCAGCCAACTAAATTTGTTAGAATTTGTCATCAGTGGGCTTTTGATGTAAATTCACATTTTGCTTCCACAATTCTCTCCTTGCTAACACACCTGCACTCCATCTACAGGAAGCTTCAGTTTCACCAGCCTTACATACTGTGTGTGCTGGTCTGACTACCTTTTAGAAATGTCACCAGCATTAGCTGTCATGCCAAGCAAATTACAGCACTCTGGATGCGGCATGTGGTTAGACGGGCCACAGGTGGCATGGTCACTCAATGGTTAGTACTGCTGTCTCAGTGCCAGGGACCCAGCTCGGGTCATTGTCTGTCTGGAGTCTGCACGTTCTCCCCGTGTCTGCATGGGTTTCCTCCAGGTGCTCTGGTTTCCTCCCACAGTCTGAAAGATGTGCTAGTTAGGTGCAGTGACCCGAAAAGGTGCTGGACAGTGGTGACTAGGAGAATTTCACAGTAACTCCATTGCAATGTTAATGTAAGCCTTACTTGTGACTAATAAATAAACTTGTAATCAGTTGGCCAGCGGATGTGCAAATGTCTTTGGCCACAATTTTTTCATCTCCTTGACCTGTTACCATAAGTCAGGGCACCATGACCAGATTGCATCCATCTTTAAGATGTGCTGGATTTTACATTGCCCAAGTAGGAAAGTGTAAAATGGCATGCAGGGCTTGTAAAATACAGCACATAGCCTGCTTGCTGTATACCTGCCCAGCTCTAATCAAATTTTATGGGGGCAATGGAAGTATCAGGCAGCCCATCCACTCTAGGACCTATTGAGGCCCAGTCAATAGCCACTTAGGGGCCTCAGGTTGCACCCCTAATATTTTACCCGGGGGAGAGTAGGCCAATGTCAGCCAAAAAGACTGCAGCTTCAGCTGTGAGGCTGATACCAGACAAGTTGTGGATGATGATAAGTTCATCCTTTTTGTGTGTTCCTAGGTCCATTAGAGATACTCCTCAGATCATACTTCCCCATTTACCCACAATCCATGGCTTTTCAATGAAAACCCTAACCCTTTCATCATCCTCACTCGAGGCTTTGAGCCTGACCCCAGCAAAATGTCACTACATTTACTTTGACTGCCTGTAGTACCCTTAAGGATCATTGCTTCTGCCTGGTGCTGCTGGGACTACAGAGCTGCTGGACATCCAATAGACCTGCAACTAAGTAAGCTGCAATTTCCTCTGAGATAAAGGCAAAAGTTTCACCTGAAAGCAATTAAAGATGTACCTAATGTTAATTGCTGAGGGACAGCCAGTGTAACCTAAAGCAGACACAACTTACAGAACCATCAAGAGACCACCAAGAGGTAAATGGTGCCTCTGGAGCATCTGCATCCACAGAACTGCCAGCTTGCATCTATAGCATTGAGGAACTGCAAGTTGACGAACTCAAAGGTTCATCTCACAGCATTCCAGGGATTGCCAGGAATTTGGAGTGGGGTGGGGGGAGATGGGTGGGTTTGGAAGGTGCAGCCTAAGGAATCTAGGTGAGTACCTGTTATGTATCTTGTAGATGGTACCTTTTATCTGCCACTGTTCGCCGGTTGTGGAGGAATTGGATGTTTGTGGAAGAGGTAGCGATCAAGCAGGTTGCTTTGTCCTGGATGGTGTCAAGCTTTTTGAGTGTTGTTGGAGCTGTACCCATCCAGGCAGTATTCAATCTCAGTCCTGACTTGTAGATGATAGGCTTTGGGGAGTCAAGAGGTGAGTTACATGCTGCAGAATTCCTAGCCTTTGACCATTTCTTGTAACCTCAGTATTTATATGGCTAGTCCTGTTCATCTTCTGGTCAATGGTGAGACGTTAAACATGAGGGATTCAGAGTTGGTAATGCAATCGAATATCAGGGGGTGATTATTAGAGTCTCTCCTATTGGAGATGGTCAGTGCCTGGCACTTGTGTGGTGTTGAGTGCTCCTTGCCATTCATCAGCCCAAGCCTGGATATTGTCCAGGTCTTACTGTATTTGGATATTGACTGCTTCAGTATCTGAGTACTGAATACTGGGCAATCATCAATGAATATCCCCACTTCCTTATGACAGGAGGAAGATTATTGATGAAGATGATTGGGCCTAGGACGTTACCCGGAGGAACTCCTGCAATGACCTGGGATGATTGACCTCTAGAAACCATAACCATCTTCCTTTGTGCCAGGTATGACTACAATCAACAAGGAGATTTTCCTGATTCCCATTGGCTCTACTTTTGCTCGGGCTCCTCGATATCATACTCAGTCAAATGCTGTCTTTATATCAATATGTATAATCGTGCACATCATTAAAAGTGGCAGACAAGTAGAGAGAGCAGTTAATAAATGATAGAGTGAACACATTGAAGAGAGTGCAGATAGGATGTACAAGAATGGCTACAGGGATGAGAAACTTCAGTTCTGGGTAAAGATTGGAGAAGTTTGCATCGTTTTTCTTGGAGATGAGAAGGCTAAAAGGAGATTTGGCAGTGATAACCAAAATCAGGAGGAGCTGGACAGAGTAGATGGGGAGAAATTGTGCCCCCTCATAAAAGAATCAAGAAGGAAAGGGCGCAGGTTTAAAGTGACTTACAAAAGAAACAAATGCGAGGTGTTAAATAGTTTTTTGACACAAACTGGAAGAATGCACTGTCTGGAATTGTGGTGGAAGCAGATTCAATTAAGACACTTAAGAGGGCATTAGGGCTATGGTGAAAAGGCAAGGGAACATTCCAGATTTGAAAACATCATACTCAGGACAATTCATAATCAGCAATTTGTTACACAAGGCAATAACACATCCAACAATCTAGCTAATGCCAGAAATTGAATGATACAAACTATCAATCACACACATGCAGGACTGAACATCAGATACTGAAAGCTGGATAAGAGTTATTTCACTGTTAATCAATGTTTGCCATATTATTCAGCTAGAAGTGCTGTAATTTCATATCATTTAAAAATATGAAACAAATATCAGAGGCTGAGAACATGCAGGTGGTTTTGGAACAAATAAGCCGAATTTCAAGTTAAACAGGTAATCAGAAATTTTTTTGCAAAGAAGCATAAGTTAAATTTAACAAGTTTTAGGCAGCACTTGAGGTGAAAAACAATGTTCTGACATTCTGTTGCTGAACTTGTTATGATCGCTGCTGATGTTTAATGCAAGGGCATCCCAAATCTCAGAACAGAAACTTGAAATGCTGGTTCTGAACTATTTATTTTTGTAATTTGGTAAAAATCCAAGAAAATAGATGAAAGCCGGTGAGGTTGTTGTAAATGTTCAAATGACAAAATGTTTATTAAACTTTAAAAAGCAATACAAGAATGATAACAGTAAAGAACATTTACAGTTAATTACAATAACGGTTATTATTACAAAAAATAGTATACTTAAATTACTCCCCCCAATTGCAAATCCATCCTCCTCAATTCTGAGAATACACCTTCCCTAAAACAACATCCCATAGATTTTAATGTAATGAGCCAAATCCAGCAAATAATTTCCACACAGTACCTGTAGCTTTCTTTTGGGAACCTTTCTTCCAGTTCAGAGTATAGGGTCTCACAAGGATGTACTTCTGAGAACCCTAGAATTCCTACAGTGCAGAAGGAGACCATTTGGCCCACCGAGTCTGTATCGATTCTCCGAAAGAGCATCTTACACAACCCTGTACATTTACTATGGTTAGTCCACCTAACCTACACATATTTGGACACTAAGGGCAATCCATCAGTCAACGTGATATTCTGAAGTGTGAATCATTTTTGAATCATTTGCTAGAGGTTTTCAAATATATAAGCAGCAAGCTGGATAATGGGAATCCTGCTCATGTGTATAAGGACTTCAGGAAGGTGTTTGAAAAGGTGCCTCACAGGTAGTTAATATACTAGATAAGAAGTTTGTTGTCTGCAAATTTGGCTATGAGGTACCTTCTATACCTCACCAATGCCTTGTATTGCTGCAGTCACACTTTCTTTATTTTATACTCTATTCCTTCAGCTATAAATGCCAAAATTCCATTGGCTTTCCATTTCACCTGTTGTACCTGAACACCAGTTTTCTGGGACTCATGCATCAAGGACACTCAGGTTCCTCTGCTCCAGAGCACCCCAAAGTCGCTCTCCATTTAGATAATAAATTGCTTTTCCATTTTTACAACCAAAATGGGTAACCTCACACTTACCCACATTAAACTCCATCTGTCACATTTTGGCCCACACACCTAACCTATCTATATTCATTTATAAATTTCTTATTTCCTCATTCCAACTTACTATCCCACCTATTTTAGTGTCATCTACAAATTTGGCTATAGTACCTTCTATGTCTGTATCCAAATCATTAAAATATATTGTAAGTAGTTGGGAACTGAGGACTGAACCCTGTAGCACCCCAGTAGTTACATCTTGCCAGCCAGAAAAGTATCCATTTATCCCAACTTTCTGTCTTCTGTCAGTTAGCCAGTTTTCTATCCAAGCTAATAAATTACCCCTTCCCCCTTGTGATCTTCTTACCTTGTATATTAACCACATAGGTGGATACTAAGTTGCAATGAGGAAATAAGAAATTTACAAATGGATATGGATAGGTTAGGTAAGTGAGACTGCACCTGGAGCACTGTGTACAGTTTTGGTCCCCTTGTTTGAGGAAGGGTGTACTGGTATTAGAGGCAGATCAGAGGAGGTTCACTGGATTGATTCCAGAGAAAAAGGGTTCGCCTTATAAAGAAAGATTGGGCAGTTGAGGCCTATACTCTCTAGAGTTTAGAAGAATGAGAGGAGGTCTAATTGAAGTGTATAAGATAGTAAAAGGCATTGACAAAGTGGACACGGAGGGAATGCTTCCTTCTGTGGGGCAATCTAGAACAAGAGGTCATAATTTTAGGATAAGGGAGAACAGATTTACAACAGAAATGTGGAGAAATTAGTTCTATCAAAGGGTTGTGAATCTATAGAATTCATACTCCAGAGTGTGGTGGATGCTGCACTATTGACTAAATTTAAGGAGGAGATAGACAGATTTTTAAGTAGTAATGAGTTGAAGGATTATGGACAATGGGCAGGAAAGTGGAGTTGAGGCTGAGACAAGATCAACCATGATCGTACTGAATGGCGGAGCAGGGTTGAGAGACTGAATTGCCCAACCCAACTCCTAGTTCTTATGTTGTTAGCGTTATCAATCCACCTAACTTGCACATCTTTGGAATGTAAAAGGAACCCCTAGCACCAGGAGAAAACCCAGGCAAACAGGGAGAGAATCTGAAAACTCACCACTGGCAAGATTCTGCTTTCTTTTTTGCGTAACATCTTGATTCTCTGAGAGAGCTCTGCTTTGCACCTGAGCATAGCTATAATCTAGGTCCCTAGATTGTGAGCCTTCACTTTGCTGAACAATATATCTGTACCACCCTGCTACCAGGCTAATCTTCATCTCACAAATTCTCAGTGCAGCTAAATCCCAATCAGTTTCTTTTTTTATCCAATTCTTTACTTTTCATTTCATCTCAACTTCCTAAAAAACTACTGATAACTATAATCAACTGTTGTAAAATAGTTGGGAGCAGAAAAGGCTGCACATGATCAAATATCTTGTGGACTACAAGACATTTGGAATTTACCAGATTTCCACCCCAATCCCCTGCCAGGTTTTCCCATGGTGAAGGTGGCTCACCATTAGCCACAGGCAGTATCTGGTTCTACCAAAGCTTTTGCATGGCTCGCCTATTTGGCCTCTGGGGAACCCATGGTAAGGGTTCATTTCATAGGACCAGAAGATCCAAATACAGGGGAGGGCTGAAAAATCCCACCAAATGGGTAGGATTATGTATTTCAGATTGGGATCTCAATTTTGGAGTCTAATGGAATTCCTGACCTTACTGCTGTTAGAAATAGTCACCTGATGATAATTCTGTCTTGACTGTCCAAAGAGGTTCATAATTAACAAGACCTCTAAGCATAGAAGGGGATAAAGCTTCCCATTGCAGGTAAGGGTGAGAGAGGATACCTCCATCTTGAGGTCAAGCTGACAATGATCAGTGGTGAGGTAGTTGGATCCTTAGATTCTTTGGAGTACTAGCTTCATGTAAGTTACTAGTGTAATGTACTAGCTTAAATTGCCTTATTCCACCTGACTTCTCACCCTGGCTTATTTGGCTTTTTAACAAACTAAATTGGTTACTTGCTGCTTACGGGTTGGAAGCTCAACTGCCCCAACTTGGCCAGCCCAATAATTCCTTACAGTGGATAGTGGCAGTAAATCAGCACACAGGTTGAGGACAATTACCTTCTCACCCACTTCTATTCCTATCACTTATTGGCAAAAGTATTGTCCACTGATATTAAGGGAAAGGAAAACAGTACACCAAGAAGAAACAAATTTCCAGCCATTCACACCCCGCCCCCACTGCCAGAGAGAACAGAGAATTTGGTGCTCAGCCAAATCTCCATTCAGTGCATCAAGAAAGAAGAATCCCAGCTGCAGATGCGGTTGGAGAATCTGGCTCAGTGTTTTCAATAGTTTTAATTACATTTCATAAGATCACAAGAACTAGGAGCAGGATTCGGCAATTTAACCCCACATGCCGAATTTTCCCATCCCCAGGTGAACTGTAGCAGGGAGGACATGGACCATGCAAAGGTTCGTTGACCTTGGGCAGGATTTTCCAGCATTGGGGTGAGCATGACCAGAAAATCCCACCTCTCAAGTCTGCTCTACCATTTGATAAGATCATATGTATATATCTTGGGGTACTAAGGGTCAATTTAGCATCACCAATTCTCCTAACCTGCACACCTTTGGACTGTGGGAGGAAACCGGAACACCTGGGGGAAGCCCACACAGACACGAGGAGAACATGCAAACTCCATACAGACAGTAACCCAAGCTGGGAATTGAACCTGGGTCCCTGGCGCTGTAAGGCAGCAGTGCTAACTACTGTGCCACCATGCCACCCTAAGTATAAGGGTTGTCTTCCTTCCAATCAAAATCTGTCCAACTCAGTCTTCCTTCCTGGGAAAGAGAATTTGACAGACCCCTAGAGAGAAAAAATGCTTATCTCAGTCTTAAATGGGAGACCCTTAATTTTTAATCTGTGCCCTCTAACATTCTGCACAAGGTTAAAATCCTCTCAGCATCTACTCTGTCTATGTTTAAACAAGGGACTAAATATTTGATTTGTTCTGAAATTGGGATTGGAGGTGGCAGGTATGGGGATGGGGTGGTATGCACAGTGGTGATCATTTTGAGGCAAGCAAGATCAGAGCTGGGAAGGCTGTTTGCTCCCATTAGGCAAGCCAGAAAATAGACTGATTACTAGCTTTGTTAATTGTGAGTTTATACTGAGAATTTCCAGTCAGCCTCCAGTTGGGTGGGGAGTGGCTGTCTGTGGTAAGGATGGGTGCCCATGCCCCTGGCAGCCATGCAGACCGTCCCCGCATGCAGTCCTCCATAACAGCAGTGTCCTGGCTGTTTCTCAGCTATTTTATTAAAATTTTTACAAAGTGGTTGAAAGGGCACATTCTTGTTCTAAAGCTTTCTCAGCAACTTACCTTGTACTGTAGCCAAGTATTGTCCTGATGCTGGAAATCAGCTATTTGGGCCTCTAGGTTTGAAAGTCCTCTCTCTGCTCCTAATTGGTTTAGAAACCATCTCCATGTCAATTAAGTGCTTGCTCACCATGAGACAAAGGAGCAGAAGTATGCCATTTGGTCCATTGAATCTACTTGACCATTCATTGAGATCATAACTGACCTAATGGGATAAGCCTCAATTCCACAATCCTGCTTCATCCCTCACAATTCTTGATTGCCATACTGATTAAAAACCTGTTTTACATGAAAACCTTAATCAGCTCCCTAAAGGGAAAGGGTTTTTGGTCCAAAGATAAACCTAAGTGTTGTTTCCTGCCTCCATGTCGTAGAAATTCGGCCTTGATTGGGCTTTCTTTGGAATGCAGATTTTTTTGCATGAAGCAGGATTGGCTGGAGTCCAAAATAAGTTTAATATCAAAGTGAAACTCCCATTGTAAACCTTTCCAATACAAATTCATTGTTAGCGACCAAACATATAATGCAGCAGAGTGACATTCCCTCTCCAAGGTGTCTTCCTCAGCTTTGTTCTGGTGACGGTTAAGCCCTGCACTTGGCTAAAAGCTGCATTTACATTACATTTGCAGTGATGTTACAATTGTCAATGACTACAGTAATCAATACCATATTGTAAAATTTCAGTTGAGGTTTCTCTGTAACTTTGTCAGAAACCCTGGTGAAATGATGTGAACAGCCCTTTAACCTATAAGTTTACAGTTTCCACTACTCTCCCACTGAAGCCAAAATTACAACAGCATATATGAAAGATCCCATCAGAAGATCTATCCTCTTGTCTCATGGGTTAACAATTTGAGACGCTATATAATGGAAACTATTGGTTGTAGATCAAGCATGATCTAATGGAGAAATTATTTAAATATAATAACCGGGATGAGCTAGTGCTGGAAATGGAAAGTGAATAATTGACGCAGTAATGTCCCAACATATCTCCATCTTTTTAAATGCAGTAATATTTACATAAGAACATAAGAAATAGGAGCAGGAGTAGACCATCTAGCCCTTTGAGCCTGCTTCACATATAGTTCAGTGATTTAATGGCAGTGCTTATGTCTTTCAAGGAATTTCACATTCCTAAACTTACGTTTTTCGGACAGGGTTGTTTCACTACAACTTGCAGCCGCTGCTAATAAGTAACAGAAAAGATCAGTACAAAAAACTCCAAATGCTGACAAAACAAAGCAATTTTCTTCCCATACTTCTGAAGGTATTGACTTAGCGTGGGGTACAATTGCACAGATATTACCATGCTCTGAAACCATGTCGAAATGGCCACTTTTCATATATGTTCTTGGACATGGGAGATCCAGGCAAGGCTGCTATTAGAGCTTATGCCTTGTCACCCAGAGGTGTTCTCTTTGACCTGCTAAACTTTTTTGTTGACAGTGCTCACACATTAGTATTATTTCATCATAAAGGAAAATTTACATTTGTATTGTACCTTTCACAACCCAAGGACCTCTCAAAGTGCTTTGCAGCTGATGAAGTACATTTGAAATGTAGTCACTGTTATAATGTTGGAAATGTGGCAGCCATTTTGTGCACAAAATTATGATAATGAACATTAATAAGCTTTAGTTGAGGAATAAACATTAGCCAGGCGATGAGTCAAACTGCCTCTGTGTGTCTTCAGAATAGTTGCCTGGAATTTTCTACATTCATCTGAGAATGCAAGCAATTTACTGCCTCCTCCATTATCACACTTCATCAGTACCACACCGGAGAATGTCAGCTTAGACTTTGCACTGAAATCTCGGGTGTGGACCTTGAATTCACAACCTTCTGACTGGAGATGAATGAACAGAGCCTCAACTAACATGTCCAAGATTTTGGAACACTATTGGTCTGAGCTCCATGATATCCACACAGTGCAGTTACCCTGAAAAGGACAAGGGATAGCATTCATTCTTTAGCCTACCAGCGTTCCAGCAATTGCTACTAAAGAGCAGCTCAGTGAATGTAGAATTCAAGCTTGGGCTTTTTATTCTGTAAGGCAGTGCCTTACAAATTATGCTATTGAGGAACTTTTTATTTTGTATTACATATTTAAAAACTTTCACATGCCAAATTTTAAACTTACCACCCCCCTCTGCTCCTTCAGTTTGATCTGTAGAGAGAACAGAGCAATAAATCAGGATGAACCATGCTTAATAAAACTCATTAGAGTACCAAAAGTATCGGGAGTTTTCATTTGAAAAATAATAATATCATGAACAAGAAGATATTGTATTTCCATGGGTAACTGGAGCTTAAGGTTGTAAATTTGACAGCGTATCTGCTCTCACTACATCCTGTTCACAAGAGCATAATTATAATTTTCAGGATTTTCCATGCACTCGATGAAGTACCATGATATTTCTGACTGCCATGGTTTATTAAAGATATTATGCAGCTTGATCCCACTAAAGCATTTGATACTGTAAAATATGGATAAAGGGAAATTATTTGATGCCTTTTCAAGCAAATTACAAGCTCAAATTTAAACCCTGAGCTTTCATAGTTGACTTATAATGAGCACTATAAACAGCATTCAAAACACCAAAGCAGTTCACTGCAATCCAATCCCTATTGTAACAGGCGAGCACTACACAACTTTGTACTACATTATCAAAGTACAGGTAACTACTAGTTTTTTTCATTTTGGATGAAACTTACCATCTCCACGTCTCCTGATGCACTATATGAAAGTCATAGAGATTTACAGCATGGGAACAGACCCTTCGACCCAACGTCCATGCTGCAATTTAAAAAAAAATCCTAAACTAATCCCAATTGCCCACATTTGCCCCATATCCCTCTAATCTCATTGTATCCATGTTACTGTCTAAATGCTTTTTAAAAGACAAAATTGAACCCGCCTCTAACTCTGCCTCTGGCAGCTTGTTCCAGATACTCACCACCCTCTGTGTGAAAAAAATTGCCCCTCTGGACACTTTTGTATCTCTCCCCTCTCACCTATGCCCTCTAGTTTTAGAGTGCCCTACCTTGGGAAAAGTTATTGAGTATCTTGCTGATCTGTGCTCCTCATTATTTTATGAATCTCTATAAAATCACCCCTCAGCCTTCTATGCTCCAGGGAAAAAAGTCCCAGTCTATTCAACCTCTCCTTATAACTCAATCTATCAAGTCCTGGTAGCATCCTAGTAAATCTTTCCTTCACTCTTTCTAGTTTAATAATATCCTTTCTAAAATAGGGTGACCAAAATTGCACACAATATTCCAAGTGTGGCCTTACCAATGTCTTGTAAAACTTCAACAAGACATTCCAACTCCTGTACTCAATGTTCTGACTGATGAAACCAAGCATGCCGAATGCCCTCTTCACCACTCTGTCCACCTGTGACTCCACTTTCAAGGAGCTATGAACACGTACCCCTAGATCTCTTTGTTCTGTAACTCTCCCCAACGCCCTACCATTAACTGAGTAAGTCCTGCCCTGATTCAATCTACCAAAATACATCACCTTACATTTGTCTAAATTAAGCTCCATTGTCATTCATCAGCCCACTGGTCCAACTGATCAAGATCCCATTGTAATCGTAGATAACTTTCTTCACTGTCCACTATGCCACCAATCTTAGTGTCACCTGCAGACTTACTAACCATAACTCCTATATTCTCATCCAAATCCTTGACGTAAATGAAAATAACAGTGGGTCCAGCACTGATCCCTGAGGCATACCGCTGGTCACAGGCCTCCAATCTGAAAAACAATTCTCTACAACCACCCTCTGGCTTCTGTCAAGGAGTAAATTTTGTATCCATTTAGATACCTCACCCTGGATCCCATGAGATTTAACCTTATGCCAGAGCCTACCATGCGGTACCTTGTCAAAAGCCTTGCCAAAGTCCATGTAGACAACATAAATTGCACTGCCCTCATCTACCTTCTTGGTTACACCTTCAAAGAACTCAACTACTTGCCACTATAGGGCAAACTTTTTTGCAATGAATTTCACATCTTTGGCGCCTTTAATTTTTAAAGAAAATTCATTCGTGACATGTGGATACAATCGGCTGGGCCAGCATTGTGCACTTCTGAGTGGCCGAACTGTTGCCACTCAATTCTCTGCCCGTTGAAGTGGTGGAGGCTACCTCACTGAATATATTTAAGTCACGGGTAGATAGGTTTTTGATAGACAAGGGGATTAAGGGTTATGGGGAGAAAGCGGGAAAGTGGAACTGATCCACTTCAGATCAGCCATGATCTTATTGAATGGCGGGACAGGCTCGAAGGGCTAGATGGCCTACTCCTGCTTCTATTTCTTATGTTCTTATGTGTGGTTGGGCCAAGATGTGGCTGGGGTTTTCTTCAGGCATCAATCAAACTGAATGCTGGATATCCATTTGATGATCAGGACTCTTTGGGAGCTTCTTATCAACCACATTGCTGTGGTTGACTTTCAACTGCCCTCCAAAGGCAGCTAGGGATGGGAAATAAATGCTGGCCAACCAGCAACACCCATGTCCATGAAAGAATGAAGATCCTTTGCAGATAATTAGCGCTGTGCAGGGGCACTCTTTAAATATAGGGCCGACATTACTGAAGACCTGATGTCACATTCAGGAGGGGGAAATCAACGGTTGCCCTCCAATGATCCAGCATAAAACCGCTGCCTCTGCATTCTTCCATCACACTGCAACATTAAATGATGGGAAAAGTTGCCATTAACATTGTCAGGTCAAATAGCAATTTCCCTGCCAAAATAGCATTTTGCCAATTTTTGAGACAATTCAACCCTTTAGCCACGATTTTACTAGTTCATCGCACCAGTTGATCACTGAGGCAAACAGGTCAGATTGGACAGGAGACAGAAAATCAGTTCTTCACCTCTTGTGATCTTACCGGCAAAGGCTTGTCAGCAAAATCGGCATTGCACTCAGAAAGGGTGCAAAGCTGATTTCAATATTCATGACATTTGCATGTCATTAGTGAGTCTCGGACACTATCGTCCAGCCTCACTTGAATTTACCTACTCACTGGCAAGGTCCTCACTGACATGATGTCCTGACAGGTGGGATCGGAGGCGATTAAGACCCCTGGGTAGATAAGGGCAGGGTCGGGCTGTGTCCTTTGGCAGTATCAGTCTGCCTCGCACTTTGGCACTGCCTACTGGGCAGATTGGCACTGTCCACTGGGCACACTGGCAGTGGGGCTAAGGGGGGAGGGGCCTGAGGGGATATGCCCATCATGGCGGAGGCAAGGGGAAGCTCTGTACAGTGGGAGGTAAGAGAGGGCTTGTTTGGTGGGGGCGTCTATCTGGGGGTGGGAGGAGTGCAATTCCAGGAGCAGTGCCGAGGGGGCAATGTCCAGGATGGCAATTGGGGGAAGGGGGTTGTGATTTCCAGGGCAGCAATTGGGGGTGTGGGAGCATTGTCTGAGGTGGCAATTGAGGGAGTGGTGGGGGGAGGGGGGAGAATTCTGCAGTGGTGGCGATCAGCAGAGGGGAAGGAGAGTACTGTCCGGGGAATAGAACATAGAACATAGAACACTACAGCACAAACAGGCCCTTCGGCCCACAAGTTGCGCCGATCACATCACCTATCAACCTACAGACCTATCTATAACCCTCAATCTCATTAAACCCCATATACTCATCCAGAAGTCTTTTAAAAGACCCCAGCGAGTTCGCCTCCACCACCACTGACGGCAGCCGATTCCATTCACTCACCACCCTCTGAGTGAAAAACTTACCCCTAACATCACTTCTGAACCTCCCTCCCCGCACCTTAAATCTGTGTCCTCTCGTAGCGACCATTTCAAACCGGGGAAATAGCCTCTGAGAGTCCACCCTATCTATTCCTCTCAACATTTTGTAAACTTCTATCAGGTCGCCTCTCAACCTTCGTCTCTCCAGGGAAAAGAGTCCCAGCTCCCTCAACCTAACTTCATAAGGCATGCCTCCCAGTCCAGGCAATATCCTTGTAAATCTCCTCTGCACCCTTTCAATAGCTTCTACATCTTTCCTATAGTGAACATAGAACATAGAACATAGAACATTACAGCGCAGAACAGGCCCTTCGGCCCACGATGTTGCGCCGACCAGTTACAAAAACAATGACCCACTAGCCTATACCAATCCCTTTTCGTCCATAAACCTATCCAGAGATCTCTTAAACGCCCCCAAACTAGACGCATTTACAACTGCAGCAGGCAGGGCATTCCAATCCCTCACCACCCGCTGGGTAAAGAACCTACCCCTGACATCCGTCCTGTAGCTACCCCCCCTTAATTTAAAGCCATGCCCCCTCGTGCTAGCTTTCTCCATCCGAGGAAAAAGGCTATCACTATCCACCCTATCTAAACCTCTAATCATCTTATATGTTTCAATAAGATCCCCTCTTAGCCGCCTTCTTTCCAACGAAAACAACCCTAAATCCCTCAGTCTCTCCTCATAGGACCTCCCCACCATACCAGGCACCATCCTAGTAAACCTCCTCTGCACCCTCTCCAACGCCTCCACATCCTTCTTGTAATGCGGGGACCAGAACTGCACACAGTACTCCAAGTGCGGCCGCACTAGAGTAGTGTACAGTTGCAACATTACACTGCGACTCCTAAATTCAATCCCCCTACCAATAAACGCCAATACACCGTACGCCTTCTTAACAACCTTATCTACTTGATTCCCAACTTTCAGGGATCTATGTACACACACACCTAGATCCCTCTGTTCATCCACACTATTCAAAGTCCTCCCGTTAGCCCTATACTCGACACATCTGTTGCTCCTACCAAAGTGAATTACCTCACACTTCTCCGCATTAAATTCCATCCGCCACCTCTCGGCCCAGCTCTGCAACCTATCTAAGTCTCCCTGCAGACTATGACACCCTTCCTCACAATCTACCACACCTCCAATTTTGGTGTCATCAGCAAATTTACTAATCCACCCAACTATACCCTCATCCAGATCATTAATAAAAATTACAAACAACAGTGGCCCCAAAACAGATCCCTGAGGCACACCACTCGTAACTGTACTCCATGATGAATATTTACCATCCACCACCACCCTCTGTCTCCTATCTGATAGCCAATTCCTGATCCAACTTCCTAGATTACCCACAATCCCATACATCTGCATTTTCTGCAGAAGCCTACCATGGTGAACCTTATCGAACGCCTTACTAAAATCCATGTATACCACGTCAACTGCCTTGCCCCCATCCACCTCTTTGGTCACCTTCTCAAAAAACTCAATAAGGTCCTATAGTGAGGCGACCAGAACTGCGCACAATATTCCAAATGAGGCCTGACAAGGGTCTTATAAAGTTCCAGCATTACCTCCCGACTCCTAAACTCAATCCCTCGATTAATGAAGGCCAGTACACCATACGCCTTCTTGACCACCTCCTCCACCTGCGAGGCCGATTTAAGAGTCCTGTGGACCCGGACCCCAAGATCCTTCTGCTCCTCAACACTACTCAGACTTCTGCCCTTGATAGTGTACTCGTTCATCCCGTTGGTTCTGCCAAAATGGACGACTACACATTTATCCGCGTTGAAGTCCATCTGCCACTTCTCCGCCCAGTCCTGCATCCTATCTATGTCCTGCTGCAACTTTTGCCATCCTTCCAGATCATCCACAACACCACCGACCTTCGTGTCATCAGCGAACTTACTTACCCATCCCTCCACTTCCTCATCCAGGTCATTTATGAAAATGACAAACAGCAAGGGTCCCAGAACAGATCCTTGAGGCACTCCGCTGGTGACTGACCTCCATTCAGAAAAAGCCCCATCCACAACCACTCTCTGCCTTCTGCAGGCAAGCCAGTTCTGGATCCACAAGGCCAAAGGCCCTTGGATCCCATGCCCTCTCACCTTCTCAAGAAGTCTTGCATGGGGGACCTTATCAAACGCCTTGCTGAAGTGGGGAGATTGGCACATGGAGCAATAGGTGACTCTACAACTCAGCAGCCGGCTTCACCGGTGAGATTAGGCTCCATCTCTTCCTGACTCCCACCATCAGAGAGAATGGAGAACTTGGACTCAGCCAAGTCTCCTTTCTCTGCAGCGGGCTTGGAGAATCCCAGCTGCAGGTGAGGCCAGAGAATCTGACGCTCTGGGCCTGATTCTCCAATCCTGTCCGCAGCTGGGATTCTCCAGACCCGCTGCAGTGTACAGAGATATGGCTGAGTGCCAAGTTCTCTGTTCTCATTGGTAGCAGCAACTATGGAGAATTCCAGCCTCTGAGTCTCTTACACTCCCTATTCCAATCAGAACTGTGCATTATTTTCCCACTTGCATTGATGCATGCACATTCAATTATTCTGCCCCAACTACACTGACTACTGAGGAGCTATAAATACAAAGTTATACAAAGTACAGGGGTAACTCTTCCCTCACTGTTTGTGCATGTCTTTGATTTTTCACAGCATTTTTTCAAACGTTTGAAGCGTAATTTGCCAACTTTGCTGAATATTTGAACCTTGTACCCAAGAAGCATCTAACAATCACAAATCATGGGAAATTCAACTAATCCACGTTATTAGGGAATAATAATTGGAAACATTTTCGAGGACACAGCCAAAGTTTTACTTGCCAAATTTTAAACTTACCACCTCCCTGTGCTCCTCCAGGTGCCTCTGCAAGGTGGAACAGAGGAATAAATCAGCACAATAAGGCTAACCAGATTACTGGAGGTGTTGAAAGTTTCATTTTTCTTATCTTGATGAATAATATGACAATGAACAAGAAGGTACTGTCTCTCCAAGAGTAACTGGAGATAAGGTTATAAATTTGTCTGTGAATCCACTTTCATGGCATACTGATCACATTAGCATAATTATAATGTCTAAGAGTTTCCATTAAGTGGATGAGGCAGCACAATATTTCTGACTGCTGGGATTCCTGAAGGTGCTATGCAACTTGGTTCTTCTAAAGGGATGGACCAGAAATATTGGCCTAGCCAGAAAAGACTCATATCCCAGGAATTAATAAAAAATTCATAATGTTAAATATGGATAATCACAGAATAATAGTGTGCAGAAAAGGCCCTTCGGCCCATCAAGTCTGCGCAGACTCATGAAATACTCTGACCTGCCCATCTAATCCCACTTGCCAGCACTCGGCCCATAGCTTTGAATGTTATGATATGCCAAGTAAACATCCAAGTACTTTTTAAAGGATGTGAGGCATCCTGCCTCCACCATCCCCCCAGGCTGCTCATTCCAGACCATCACCACCCTCTGAGTAAAAACAATTTTCCTTAAATCCCCCCATAACTTCCCACCCCTCACTTTTAACTTGTGTCCCTCGTAACTGACCTTTCAACTAAGGGAAGCAGCTGTTCCCTGACAATGCCCCTCATAACCTGGAACACCTCAATCAGGTCACCCCTCCGTCTTCTCTGCTCCAAAAAAACAACCCAAGCCTAACCAAGCTCTCTTCATAACTTAAATCCATCCCAGACAACATCCTGGTAAATCTCCGCTGCACCCCCTCCAGTGTGTTCATGTCCTTCCAATAACATGGTGATCAGAACTGTAGACAGTACTCCAGCTGTGGTTTCACCAAAACTCTGTACAATTCCACCATGACCTCTCTGCTTTTGTAATCTATATCCTGATTGATAAAGGCAAATTTGCCATATGCCTTTTTCACCACACTATTGTGCGGAGGGTGTGGAGAGTCTGCAGAAGGATCTAGATAGGCTGGGCGAATGGGCCAGGAAATGGCAAATGGAATTTAATGTTGGCAAGTGTGAGGTGGTCCACTTTGGTAGGAAGAATGGTAGGAAGGACTATTACTTACGGGGCGAAAAACTGCAGCAGGCGACGGTGCAGAGGGACCTCGGGGTCCTTGTGCATGAGTCGCAAAAACCCAGCTTGCAGGTGCAGCAGGTGGTCAGGAAGGCAAATGGGATGCTGGCCTTCATAGCGAGGGGGATTGAATATAAAAGTAGGGAGGTCTTGCTGCAGCTGTATAGGGCATTGGTGAGGCCTCAGCTGGAGTACTGTGTGCAGTTTTGGGCGCTGCACCTGTGCAAAGATATTTTGGCCTTGGAGGGAGTGCAGAGGAGATTTACTAGGCTGATACCGGAGTTGAGGGGGTTGAGCTATGAGGAGAGGCTGAATAAACTGGGCTTGCACTCGTTAGAGTTTAGAAGAATGAGGGGAGATCTCATTGAGACGTATAAGATGATGAATGGGATGGATAGGATAGAGGTGGAGAGGTTCTTCCCGCTCAAAAAAGACAGTAGAACTAGAGGGCACAGCCTCAAGATAAAAGGGGGGCGGTTTAGAACGGAGTTGATGAGGAACTTCTTCAGTCAAAGGGTGGTGAATCTCTGGAATTCTCTGCCCGTTGAAGTGGTGGAGGCTGCCTCGCTAAATATTTTTAAGACGCGGGTTGATGGGTTTTTGATAAGAGAGGGGATTAAGGGTTATGGGGAGAAAGCGGGAAAGTGGAACTGATCCACTTCAGATCAGCCATGATCTTATTGAATGGCGGGGCAGGCTCGAAGGGCTAGATGGCCTACTCCTGCTCCTATTTCTTATGTTCTTATGTTCTATTAACCTGCCTTTCCACCTTCAGAGGTCTATGGACAAACACACCAAGGTCCCTTTGTTCTTCGGAACTTCCCAGTGTTAGACCTTTCATATTATACTTCCTTGTCAAATTTCTCTTTCCAAAGTGCACCACCTCACACTTTCCAGTGTTAAATTCCATCTGCCACTTATCCGCGCATTTGACCATCTTGTCTATATCACCCAAGACACTCAACCTCACTGTTAACCTTGCAGACAATCTTTGTGTCATCAGCAAATTTACTGATCCTATCCCCACACAGTTATCTATGTCATTCATACATAGAACCCTGTTCTACGTCACTGGTCACTGGCTTGCAATCACTAAAGCAGCCTTCTATCATCACCTTCTGTTTCCTATCGCCAAGCCAATTATGAACCCACCTTGTCAGATTATCCTGTATCCCATGTGCATTAGCCTTCTTAGTAAGTCTCTGATGTGGGACTTTGTCAAAGGCGTTACTGAAATCCATGTAAACTACGTCAACCGCACTACCCTCATCCACACAATTGGTTACATGCTCAAAAAATTAGATTAAATTTGTTAAGCATGATCTCCCTCTGAGAAAACCATGCTGACAATCCCTGTTCAAACCTTGCCTCTCCAAATAGAGATAGATACCCTCCTTCAGAGTTTCACCAGTCATTTTCCAAATACAGATGTGAAACTCAGGCATGGTCTGTAATGCTCTGGCTTGTCTCTATAAACTCTCTTAAATAGAGGGACCAGATTAGCTGTTCTCCAGTCCTCTGGCGCTTCCCCAGTAAAAAGTCTGACAACACCAGGTTTTAGTCCAACCTATTTATTTGATAATATACTCGCAAGCTTTCGAGGGGTTACCCTCTTCGTCAGGTGAATGGAGAGTTCTGGCCTCAGACAGAGCATATAAAGCACAGACAGTTTAGAGATTACTGATTAAAATGCGAATCCTTACACCTAACCTGCTGTTCAAGACCTGAAGTGGCTGATAATGTGAGTGGTAGGAGCACTGATCACAGTTTAAAGAGATGTGTATTGTCTCCAGACAGTACAGTAAGTGAGGTTTTGCAAACCCAGGCAAGTCACGGGGGTTACAGATAGTGCGACATGAACCCAAGATCCCTGTTGAGACCGTCCTCATGTGTGCGGAACTTGGCTATCAGTCTCTGCTCAGCGACTCTGCGCTGTCGTGTGTTGTGAAGGCCGCCTTGGAGAATGCTTACCCGAAGGTCAGAGGCTGAATGCCCGTGACCACTGAAGTGTTCGCCAACAGGAAGGGAACAGTCTGAGACCATGCAGACGCTACGACAACGGATGAATGAACATCGCTCGACAGTCACCAGGCAAGACTGTTCCCTTCCTGTTGGCGAACACTTCAGTGGTCACGGGCATTCAGCCTCTGACCTTCGGGTAAGCATTCTCCAAGGCGGCCTTCACAACACACGACAGTGCAGAGTCGCTGAGCAGAGACTGATAGCCAAGTTCCGCACACATGAGGACGGTCTCAACAGGGATCTTGGGTTCATGTCGCACTATCTGTAACCCCCGTGACTTGCCTGGGTTTGCAAAACCTCACTTACTGTACTGTCTGGAGACAATACACATCTCTTTAAACTGTGATCAGTGCTCCTACCACTCACATTATCAGCCACTTCAGGTCTTGAACAGCAGGTTAGGTGTAAGGATTCGCATTTTAATCAGTAATCTCTAAACTGTCTGTGCTTTATATGCTCTGTCTGAGGCCAGAACTCTCCATTCACCTGACGAAGAGGGTAACCCCTCGAAAGCTTGCGAGTATATTATCAAATAAATAGGTTGGACTAAAACCTGGTGTTGTCAGACTTTTTACTGTGTTTACGCCAGTCCAACGCCGGCATACCCACATCATGGCTTCCCCAGTGGGCAGGGAGGACTTAAAAATTTGGGTCAGAACCCCTGCAATTTCCTCCCTTGCTTTTCGCAACAGCCTGGGACACAATTCACAATTTCTCTTCATCTGTGTCCTAAATGGACTGCTCCTTATTCTGAGACTGTGTCCCCTGATTCCAGACTCACTACTCAGGAGAAACTATCTATCTGCATCTGCCCTTTTGCATCCTGTAAGAACTTCTTAAGTTTCAATGAGATCAGCTTCTCATTCTTTGAAACGCTATAGAATATCAACACATTTGTCCACTTTTAAGCCCGCCAATACCTCCAATATCTTGTCACTCCCGATGATAATTTGCTTGACAATCTCACAATCTCTTTCCCCAAGTTCCATAACTACCTCTTCATTCTCAAGGGTGAAGGAAGATGTGAAATACTCATTTAACACAGTACCAATGTCCTCTGCCTCCACTCACAGATTGCCCCCTTGTCCCCAATGAGTCCTACTTCTTCCCTGGTTATCCTCTTCCCATTGATACACTTACAGAATACCTTAGATTTTTCCTACTTTTAGTAGCCAGAACTTTCTCATATGCAGAATGATAGGGAGTGGGATAGCTTGATCTTGGGTTTGGACATAGCTTGGCACAACTTTGAGGGCCGAAGGATCTGTACTGTTCTATGTTCTATCCCCTCTTTGCTCTCCTAATTGATTTCTTAAACTCCATCCTGCACTTTCTGTACCCCAATAATGCCTCTGCAGGCTTACTCCCCTTATACTTATTAAAAGCCTCTGTTTTCCTTCTCATTATATTCTGAATGTCTCTGGTCATCCATGGTTCTCTGGGTTGGTTACACCTTCCTATTACCCTAGAGGGAACAGGTTGGGTCTGTACCCTCCCCATTTCATCTTTGAATACCCAACACTGCACTTCTGTACATTTCCCCACAAGTAACTTATTCCAGATCCTGCCTTATTTTGCTAAAATCTACTCTCCCCCAATCCAAAACCTTTTTCTGCAACTTGTCAATTTCTTTGTCCATAACAAATTTGAATTGAACCATGTTGTGGTTGCTATCACCAAGATGCTCCCCCACCCAACACATCAACCACCTATCTGGCTTCATTTTTCAAAATTAGGTCCAGCGCTGCACCATTCCTTGTTGGATTCTCTACACATTGACCTAAGAAGTTTTCCTTTAAGAACTCTACACAATATAAGCCCTTAACATAATGGCTATCCTAATTAACGTTGGGAAAGTTGAAATCACCTAATATAATTACCCTCTTACTATTTTTATACCCCTCTGCAAATAATGCACACATTTGCGCAATTTGATAAAGGGAAATTACTTAAAGACTACAACTACAAGTCACAATTTTTAATTTTTATTTTTCGTAGTCAACTTGTCGTGAGCACTATAAACAACTGTCAAAGAACCAATGCAGTTTGATGTTTAAGTTTTGTACACTGCAATCCAATCCCTCCTGAAAAAGGTCAGGAGTAAGCCAGTGTATACTATAGTACCAAAGTACAAATGGCCAATGGTCCAAATGCTTACTGAAATTTACCATTTTCCATTGATCCTTGTACACATGACAGAAAATAAAAGCAATCAGTCAGCATGGTCCACCTCCCTCCCGCACACACAAACACAGTGAAAATAAAATCAGCATTTGTGAAAGGGGATTTTGAATGAGATCATAAGATTCATAGGCAGAGTGCAGTCTTTCAGAGGACAAGAAACCAGTAAAGAGTTAAATGATTATAGGGCAAGCCAACACAAACAGCTTGCACATGTGAACACAATAAGGTAATCAAAATCATGGTGGCACAGTGGTTAGCACTTCTGCCTCACAATGCCAGAACCCGGGTTCAATTTCAGCCTCTGGTCACTGCCTGTGTAGAGTTTGCACTTTCTCCCCCTGTCTACGTGGTTTTTTCCCTGGGTGCTCTGGTTCCTCCCACAATCCAATGATGTGTGGATTAGGTTGACTGGCCATGCTAAATTGACCCTGGTGTCAGGGAGATTAGCAGAGTAAATGAGAGTTATGGGAATAGAGACTGGATGGGATTGTGGTTGGTCTAGACTCAATGGGCTGAATGGTCTCCTTCTTTACAGTAGGGATTTGATGAAAACAAGTAATTATGATTTTAAAACATATGCTGATAGTTTAATTGTACATTTTAGTCAAGCAAAGTTACCAAAAAGCAAGGTGGTGGTAAAGTCAATGGTTTAAGTCCAAAACTATGAATTGTCAATGATGAACTGAGAAACATTACTGAAAGGAAAGACAGTGGACAGGCAGTGGGAGACATTTAAAGAATGAATAGGTGAACTCCAGAAGTTGTTTTTTTCCTATTTGGCGCAGTAAGAGAACTGTGGCTAAATCATGTATTACAAGGAGAATTAGTAGAAAATTGGTTTTAGGAAAAATTGATGGGGTTGGAGGTGGATAAATCTCCAGGGCTTTATAAACTTCATCCCGGAATTCTTAAGGAAGTGGCCTTGGAAATAGTGGATCCATTGGAACATAAGAACATAAGAAATAGGAGCAGGAGTAGGCCATCTAGCCCTTCGAGCCTGCCCCGCCATTCAATAAGATCATGGCTGATCTGAAGTGGCTCAGATCCACTTTCCCGCTTTCTCCCCATAACCCTTAATTCCCTTGCCTACCAAAAACCTATCTACCCGTGTCTTAAATATATTTAGCGAGGTAGCCTCCACCACATCAACGGGCAGAGAATTCCAGAGATTCACCACCCTTTGAGTGAAGAAGTTCCTCCTCAACTCCGTTCTAAACTGCACCCCCCTTATCTTGAGGCTGTGCCCTTTAGTCCTGCTGTCCTTTCTGAGCAGGAAGAATCTCTCTACCTTTACCCTATCCATCCCCTTCATTATCTTATACGTCTCTATAAGATCCCCCCTCATCCTTCTAAACTCCAACGAGTACAAACCCAGTCTTTTCAGCCTCTCTTCATAGTCTAACCCGCTCATCTCCGGTATCAGCCTAGTGAACCTCCTCTGCACTCCCTCCAAGGCCAAAATATGCTTGCGCAAGTGCAGCGACCAAAACTGCACACAGCACTCCAGCTACGGCCTCACCAGTGCCCTGTACAGTTGCAGCAAGACCTCCCTGCTTTTATATTCAATCCCCCTCGCTATAAAGGCCAGCATCCCATTCGCCTTCTTGATCACCTGCTGCACCTGCAGGCTGGGTTTTTGCGACTCATGCACAAAGACCCCCAGGACCCTCTGCACCGTAGCATGCTGCAGCTTTTCGCCCTTTAAATAGTAATCCTTCCTACTATTATTCCTGCCAAAGTGGATAACCTCACACTTGCTAACATTGTACTCCATCTGCCAGGACTTCGCCCAATCACTTAGCCTATCTAGATCCCTCTGCAGACTTTCCACACCCTCCGCACAATTTGCTTTTCCACTTATCTTCGTGTCATCAGCAAATTTCGACACCCTACACTCAGCCCCCTCCTGCAGATCATCTGTATAAATGGTAAATAGTTGAGGCCCCAGCACCGATGCCTGGGGCACTCCACTAGTCACCAACCGCCAATCAGAATAGCACCCATTGATACCAACTCTCTGCCTCCTATTAGACAACCAATCCTCTATCCACGCTAACACCTTACCCCCAACTCCATGCCCCCTAACCTTCTGAAGCAACCTTTTGTGCGGCACCTTATCAAACACCTTCTGAAAATCGAAAAACACCACATCCACCGGTTCCCCTCTGTCTACCGCACTATTCACATCCTCATAGAATTCCAATAAATTTTTCAGATATGACTTCCCCTTAATGAATCTGTGCTGCGTCTGCTGTATCAGACAATTCTTCTCAAAGTGCCTCGCTATTTCTTCTTTGATGACGGATTCAAGCATTTTTCCCACAACAGACGTTAAACTAACCGGCCTATAATTCCCTGCCTTTTGCCTGTTACCCTTTTTAAACAGTGGCGTAACATTAGCCGTTTTCCAATCTTCCGGCACTTCCCCAGAATCCAGCGAGGTTTGGAAAATAATCACTAAGGCATCTACTATCACCTCTGCCATTTCCTTCAGAACCCTGGGATGCATTCCATCCGGTCCTGGGGACTTATCCACCATCAGTCCCGCTAGTCGATCAAGCACTGCCTCTCTAGTGACAGTGATTGCATTCAGGCCCTCAACTCCTACCATCCTCCTATCTTTAATACCCGGCAAACTATTCGCATCCTCCTCAGTGAAGACCGAGGCAAAAAACTCATTTAAGGCCTCAGCCATTTCCTCATCCAAAGGTAGCTAATGTAAGCCCATTATTTAGGAAGGGAAGTAGAGTGAAAAGAGCAAACTGTAGACCAGTGAGCCTAATGTCAGTACCGGGGAAGTTGCTGGAGTGCATTATCAAGAATTTCATAACTTAGCATTTGGGAGGCAGTGGTATAATCAGACAAAGTCAGCATGGATTTACAAGGTGAAGATCATGCTTGTTGAATTTATTGGAATTCTTTGAGAATGTAACCAGGAGAGTTGAATAAGGGGAATCGTTGGATGTGGTTTATTTAGACTTTCAGAAGGCTTTTGACAAGGGCTCACATGGGAGAATACTATGTAAAGTTAAAGCACATGGGATTGTGGGTAATGTCTTGAGTTGGATTGAAAACTAGTTCGCAATAGGAACCAAAGAGTTGGCATAAATGATTGGCAGGCGGTGACTATTGCCACAATAGTTGGCAATGTTACCTCACAGTGCCAGGGACCTGGGTTCAATTCCGGACTAAGGTGTCTGCCTGTGCAGAGTCTGCATGTTCTCTCCATGTCAGTGTGGGTTTCCTCTGGGTGCTCCGGTTTCTTCTCAGTCCAAAGATGTGCAGGTTAGGTTGATTGGCCATGATAAATTGCCCCTTTGTATCAGGGGTTAAAGGTATGGGGCCCTGGGTGGGATTGTTGTTGGTTCATTGGGCCATATGGTCTCCTTCTGCACTGCTGAGACTCTGATTTGCCCTATACAGCCGCAGCAAGACCTCCCTACTTTTATATTCAATCCCCCTTGCGATGAAGGCCAGCATCCCATTCGCCTTCCTGACCACCTGCTGCACCTGCAAGCTGGGTTTTTGCGACTCATGCACAAGGACCCCGAGGTCCCTCTGCACCGTCGCCTGCTGCAGTTTTTCTCCACGTAAGTAATAATCCTTCCTACCATTATTCCTACCAAAGTGGACCACCTTGCACTTGCCAACATTAAATTCCATCTGCCATTTCCTGGCCCATTCGCCCAGCCTATCTAGATCCTTCTGTAGACTCTCACCACCCTCCGCACAATTTGCCTTTCCACCAATTTTGGTGTCATCAGCAAATTTCGACACCCTACACTTGGTTCCCTCCTCCAGATCATCTATATAAATGGTAAATAGCTGAGGCCCCAGCACCGACCCCTGGGGCACTCTCTCGTTTGAGTTTAGAAGAATGAGGGGAGATCTCATTGAGACGTATAAGATGATGAATGGGATGGATAGGATAGAGGTGGAGAGACTCTTCCCGCTCAGAAAGGATCGTAGGACTAGGGGGCACAGCCTCAAGATAAAGGGGGGGCGGTTTAGAACGGAGTTGAGGAGGAACTTCTTCACTCAAAGGGTGGTGAATCTCTAGAATTCTCTGCCTGTTGAAGTGGTGGAGGCTGCCTCGCTAAATGTTTTTAAGACGCGGGTTGATGGGTTTTTGATAAGAGAGGGGATTAAGGGTTATGGGGAGAGGGCGGGAATGTGGAACTGAGCCAAGACAGATCAGCCATGATCTTATTGAATGGCGGGGCAGGCTCGAAGGGCTAGTTGGCCTACTCCTGCTCCTATTTCTTACGTTCTTATGTTCTTATGATTCTACCATAGCGATCTGTGCTAGGATGCAACTGTTCACATTATATATTAATGATTTGGAGAATGGGTTATCTCCAAATTTGGAGATGACACAAAATTTGGTGGGAGGGTGAGCTGTAAGGAGGATGCAGAGATACTTCAGCATGATTTGGAGAGGCTGAGTGTGTGGGCATATGCATGGCAGATGCAGCATAATGTGGATAAGTATGAGCTTATCCAGTTTAGTAGCAAAAATAGGAAGTCAGATTAATATTTGAGAATGCAATATTTGATTGTAAATCGAGAGGTAGAGACTCAATGATATCTTGGTGTCCTCGGGCATCAGTCGCTGAAAGTAAGCACATATGGAATGGAGGGATACAGAAGAATGGTCTAGTTGGACCAATGAGCGGCGCAGCTTGGAGGGCTGAAGGGCCTGTTTCCTGTGCTGTATTGTTCTTTGTTCTTTATATGAAGGCAGTAAAGAAGGCAAATGGTACGTTGACTTTCATTGCGAGAGGATTTGAACATATGAATAGGGTTGCTTTGCTGCAATTGTATAGGGCATTGGTGAAGCCACACCTGGAGTACTGTGTGCAGTTTCGGTGTCCTTATCTGAGGAAGGATGTCCTTGCTATAGAGGGAGTGCAGCAAAGGTTTAGCAGACTGATCCCTGGGATGGCAGTTCTGCGATATGCGGAGACACTAAGCCGGTTAGGATTATATTTGCTGGAGTTTAGAAGACTGAGAGGGAATCTCATAGAAACTTACAAAATTTTAACTAATTAGACAGGATAGCTTCAGTAATAATGTTCCTGATGTTAGGGAGCCCAGAACTAGGAGTCATAGTTTGAGGATAAGGGATAAACCTTTTAGAACTGAGGTGAGAAGAAATTTCTTCACCCAGACAGTGGTCAGCCCATGGAATTCAGTGCCACAGAAAGTAGTTGAGGCCAAACATTGTGTGTTTTCAAGAAGAAATTAGATATAGCACTTGGGGCTAGAGAGATCAGGGAATTGGCGGGGAGGGGGAATCAGGATACTGATTCTGATGATCAGCTATGATCATAATGAATGATAGAGTAGGCTCGAAGGGCTGAATGGCCTATTCCTGCTTCTATTTGCTATGTTTCTATCTTTCTTAAATGTTATGAAAGTTTTTGCTTCCACCACCATTTCAAGCATTGTGTTCCAGATCCCACCACCCTTTGGGTGAAAAGTTTATCCTCACATCCCATGTCCCACAAATGAATAAAAAACATCCCCTCTAAACTTTCCGTTCCTTACCTTAAAATCTATGCCCTCTTCATCACTGATCACTCCACCAAGAGGAAAAGATTTTCTTCCTGTCTACTCTATATATGCCCCTCATACATCTCAGTTATGTTCCCTGCAGGTTCCTCTGCTCCAAGGAAAACAAACAGAAAATGCTGGAAAAGTTCAACAGGTTTGCGAGCATCTGTACTCTCTCTCCATAGATATTGTCAGACCTGCTGAGATTTTCCAACAGCGTCTATTTTTGTTCCAGATTGAAGCATCTGTGGTATTTTTCTTTTATCCCAGTCTATCCAGTCTCTCTTCATAACTAAGACTCTCTAGTCCAGGCAATATTCTGGTAAATCTCTGCACCCTTTCCAATGCTATCCCACTCCTCCTATAATGTAGATTCCAGATCTGCATACAATACTCTAGCTGTGGCCTAACCAATATTTTATATTGTTCCAGCATAACCTCCCTTCTCTTAAATTTTATATCTCGGTTAATAAAGGCAAGTATACCATATGCCTTCCGAACCTCGTTATCAAAGAGTCCTGCTACCTTACGGGGCCGGTTAACATGCACCAAGGTCTCTCTGATCCTTGGTGTTTCCCAGAGTACTGCCACTCATCATGCATTCCCTTGCCTTGCTTGTCTTGCCCAAGTGCATCATCTCATGCTTACCTGGATTGAATTCCATTTGCCACTCATTAACTCGTTGGCTAGCCCATCTATATCCGTCTGTAACCTAAGGCTATTCTCCTCCCTATTTACCACTCACCAATTTTTGTATCATAGATGTGTCATCCATGCAATGCAAAAAGAGGCCATTTGGCCCATCGAGTTTGCACAAGCACAATCTCACCAGGCCCTATCCCCATAACCCCATGCATTTTATCGCTGTAACTCCACTTATTTAACCTGTTAATCCTTCCTGACACGAAGGGGCAATTTAGCATGACCAATCTACCTGACCTTCACATTATCTGTGAGCTTACTGATCAACACAGCTACATTCAAGTCTAAATCATCTCTATAAACCACAAAGAACAAGGGCCCTAACAGTCCCTGCGGGCACCACTGCACACAATCCACCCCCGCCCTCCATTCCCCAACCAAACTCCCACCCCGGAAACCTGCAAACAAATACAATAAAATTGTTTTTTTCAATTCCCCATGTGGCAATTTTACTGCAAACCTTTCATTGAATGTTACAAACACAGAGAGATGAGGCCCTTAAGTGCATGCATGAATTGCCCATCTGCAAGCTTCATTTGGTAGTGGGGAAGGAAGGCTGTCCATGACCTTACCCGACCTGGATTAAATTGGGCTGGGGCAAGAAGACTGAGGATTTCCATTCTTCCACCTTAATAAATACACCTCCTGCCTCCAAACTCATCTGAAGGGAGGCTATTACATTCTGCCCAAAATAGTCACGCAGTGTTATGTAATTGAGAGCACATACTGAATCATTTAGTGTGATAATACATTACAAATACCCATTTTGATGTTTTTTTTACAACTGATGTGTGTACTCTACAGTGTTCTACCGAACAGAATGAATTAGAACAAGAATGGTCCCAACATTAATGACCTTCTCAAAAATCCAGATGCCTGGTTTAAACTGTATTTATATTAATGTACGAGGCTTATCAGGTAAGGTGACGAGCTCAGAGCATGGATTGACTCTGGGGACTAGGAAATTATCACAATTGCAAAAACATGGCTGAGGAAAGGACAGGGCTGGCTGTTCATGTTCCAGGATACAGATGCTACAGAAATGACAGAGGTATTGGTAAGTGAGGAGGGGGAGTTGCCATTTTGATAAGACATGGCATAACAACAGTCCGTGATGGCAATATTCATGGGGGTTCATCAAATGAGGCCATATGGATAGAAGTTAAAACTAAGAAAGGGATGGTCACTCTGGTATTATAGACTCCCCAATAGCCAGCGGGAAGTAAAGGAACAGATGTGGAGAGGGATTGCAGATAGTAGTAAGAATAATTTGGTCGTATTGGTGGAAGATTTTAATTTTTCTAGTATTGACTGGGCCTGGACAGGATAGAATTTGTTAAATGTGTCCAAGAAAGTTTTCTGAATCAATCTAAATAGGGCCCTACTCGGAAGGGTCACGAAAAGTCATTGGCCAGCAGGATTAAGGAAAATCCCAAGGCTTTTATAGATATTTAAAGATCAAGAGAGTAGCCAGGGAGAGGGTTAGCACACTCAAGGAGAAGGGAGGGAATCTATGTGTGGAGCCAGAAGAAATGGGTGAGGTATTAAATGAATACTTTGCATTAGTATTCACCAAAGAGAAGAACTTGGTGGATGATGAGTCTGGGAAAGGATGTGTAGATAGTTTGAACATGTTGAAATCAAAAAGGAGGAGGAATTAGGGGTCTTGAGAAACATTAAAGTAGACAAGTCCCCAGGCCCTGATGGAATTTACCCCAGAATACTGAGAGAGGCAAGGAAGGAAACTGCTGGGGCCTTGAGAGAAATCTTTGTATCCTCACTGGCTACAGGGGAGATCCCAGAAGATTGGAGAATACCCAATGTTGTTCCTTTGTTTAAAAAGGGTAGTAAGAATAATGCAAATAATTACAGGCCAGTGAGCTTTACATCAGTGGTAGGGAAATTATTGGAGAAGATTCTTCGAGATAGGATTTACTCCCACTTGGAAGTAAGTGGACGTATTAGCGAGAGGCAACGTAGTTTTGTGAAGAGGAGGTTGTGTCTCACTAACTTGGAGTTTTTTGAGGAAGTGACGAAGATGATTGATGAGGGTAGGGCAGTGGATCTTGTCTACATGGACTTTGACAAGGTCTGTCATGGCAGACTGGGATCAGAGGTGAGCTGGCAAGGTGGATATAAAACTGATTCGGTCAAAGAGAGAGAGTAGCAGTGGAAGGGTGTGTTTCTGAATAGAGGGCTGTGACAAGTTGTGTCCCTCAGGGATCAGTGCTGGGACCTTTGCTGTTTGTATTATACATATAAATGATTTAGAAGAAAATGTAACTGGCTTGATTAGTAAGTTTGCGGATGACACAAAGGTTGGTGGATTTGTAGATAGCGATGGGGACAATCAGAGGATAGAGATCAGTGGGAGACGTGGGCAGAGAGATGGCTGACGGAGTTTAAACCGGATAAATGTGAGGTAATGCATTTTGGAAGGTCTAATACAGATAGGAAATATACAGTAAATGGTTGAACCCTTAGGAGTATTGCTGGACAAAGGGAGCTGGGCGTACAGGTACACAGGTCACTGAAAGTGGAAATACAGGTGGAGAAGTTTGTCAAGAAGGCATACAGCATGCTTGCCTTCATCGCCGGGACACTGAATTTAAAAATTAGCAAGTCATGTTGCAGCTTTACAGAATCTTAGTTCGGCCGCACTTTTAATATAGTGTTCAATTCTGGTCGCCACACTACCAGAAGGATGTGGAGGCCTTGGAGAAATTACAGAAAAGATTTACCAGGGTGTTGCCTGGTACGGAGGGCATTAGCTATGAGGAGAAGTTGGAGAAACTTGGTTTGTTCTCACCGGAACACTGGAGGTTGAGGGGCGGCCTGATAGAAGTCTACAAGATTATGAGAGGCATGGACAGAGTGGATAGTCAGAAGCTTTTTCCCATGGTGGAAGAGTCAATTACTAGGGGGCACAGGTTTAAAGTGCGAGGGGCAAGGTTCAAAGGAGATGTACAAGGCAAGTTTTTTTTTTACATAGAGGGTGGCGGGTGCCTGGAACTCGCTGTGTGTGAGGTAGTGGAAGCAGATATGATAGTGACTTTTAAGGGACCTCTGGACAAATACATGAATCGGATGAGAATAGATGGGTATCGTCCCCGCAAAGGTAGGGAGTTTTAGATCAGTTGGGCAGCATGGTCAGGGTAGGTGACATTACGGAGTCTAAAGTAAAGGAGAGGGTGCAGGTAAGGGAGGAGGCCAAGGATGTCCCAATAATAAAAGGAGTAGGGGGCGTGAGTATGGTTGGTGGCGTTCTGGCAAATAGGGTACAGGTGAAGGCTGGGATGAAGGCACTTTATCTGAATGCACGAAGCATTCGGAATAAAGTGGATGAGCTAGTGGCGCAGATCAGCACAAATGGATATGATCTGGTGGCCATTACAGAGACGTGGCTGCAAGGTGATGGGGACTGGGAGCTGAATGTCCAGGGGTATCAAGTGTTTAGGAAGGATAGGCAGGAGGAAAAAGGTGGGGGCATAGCTCTGCTGATTAAGGATAGCATCAGGGTGGTAGTAAGGGATGATATAGGAACCAAAGAGCAGAACGTGGAATCGTTGTGGATGGAGATTAGGAACAGCAAAGGGAGGAAGACGCTGGAGGGTGTCCTTTATAGGCCCCCGAATAATGATCTGGAGGTGGGGCGGGCTGTTAATGCGCAAATAAATGCGGCGTGCAGGAATGGGACGGCGATAATTATGGGGGATTTCAATCTACATATTGATTGGTCGACCCTTGTTGGACGCGGTGGGCTCGAGGAGGAGTTCTTGGAATGCTGCCGGGATAGTTTCCTCGAATAGTGTGTGTTGGAGCCGACGAGGGAGCGAGCTATCTTGGATCTGGTGTTATGTAATGAGGCGGGTAGAATTAGGGACCTTGTGGTGAAGGATCCTCTTGGGAACAGTGATCATTGTATGGTGGAGTTTCTGATGCAGATGGAAGAGGAGAAAGTGGGTTCCTGGACATGTGTCCTTTGTTTGAACAGAGGGGAGTATGGTAGGATGAGACAGATATTGACGAATGTTGACTGGGGGAGTGTGTTGGATGGTAAGTCTGCTGAGGAACAGTGGAGGATCTTTAAGAAGATCTTTCTTGGTGCTCAGCAGAAATTTATTCCGATGGTTAAAAAGGATCGTAGGAGGAGAGGTAATCAGCCGTGGATAACAAAGGAGGTGAAGGAAAGTGTTAAATTAAAAGTGGATGCGTTTAGAGTAGCTAAGAGTAGTGGGTGAGAAGAGGATTGGGAGAGGTTTAAATGTCAACAAAGAATGACAAAGAAGTTGATACAGAAGGGTAGGATAAACTATGAAGCTGGGCTAGCGCTTAATATAAAAAAGGATAGCAAGAGTTTTTATAAATACATAAAAAGGAAGAGGCTGGCTAGGGTGAACGTTGGACCCTTAGAGGATGAGAGGGGGGACTCAGTGGTAGGGGATGGGGAAATGGCTGAGGCCCTGAATAACTTTTTTGTTTCAGTCTTCATGGAGGAGGACGTGAATAATTTGCCGGGTGTTAGCGATGGAAAGATGGTAGGAGTGGAGAGCCTGAATGACATTATTGTTACGAGAGAGGCGGTGCTCGACAGACTGGAGGGACTGATTGTGGACAAGTCCCCAGGACCGGATGGAATGCATCCAAGGGTTCTGAAAGAAATGGCGGAGGTGATAGTGGATGCCTTGGTGATTATTTTCCAAACGTCGCTGGATTCCGGGGAAGTGCCGGAAGATTGGAAAACGGCTAATGTTACGCCGTTGTTTAAGAAGGGTGGCAGGCAAAAGGCGGGGAATTATAGGCCGGTTAGTTTAATGTCTGTTGTCGGAAAAATGTTAGAATCCGTGATCAAGGAGAAAATAGCAAGGCATCTTGAGGACAATTGTTTGGTAGAGCAGACGCAGTACGGTTTCGTTAAGGGGAAGTCGTGTCTGGCGAACTTATTGGAGTTCTATGAAGATGTGTCTAGGGCGGTGGATAGAGGAGAGTCGGTGGATGTGGTCTTTCTTGATTTTCAGAAGGCGTTTGACAAGGTGCCTCACAAGAGGTTATTGCAGAAGGTCAGGGGGCATGGAGTTGGGGGTAGGGTGTTAGCGTGGATAGAGGATTGGCTGTCAAATAGGAGGCAGAGAGTGGGGGTCAAGGGGTGCTATTCGGATTGGCGGTTGGTGACTAGTGGAGTGCCCCAGGGGTTGGTGCTGGGGCCTCAGCTATTCACCATTTATATAGATGATCTGGAGGAGCGAACCGAGTGTATGGTGTCGAAATTTGCTGATGACGCCAAGATTGGTGGAACGGCAAATTGTGCGGAGGGTGTGGAAAGTCTGCAGAAGGATCTAGATAGGCTGGGCGAATGGGCCAGGAACTGGCAAATGGAATTTAATGTTGGCAAATGTGAGGTTGTCCACTTTGGTAGGAATAATGGTAGGAAGGACTATTACTTACATGGCGAAAAACTGCAGCATGCGACGGTGCAGAGGAACCTCGGGGTCCTTGTGCATGAGTCGCAAAAACCCAGCTTGCAGGTGCAGCAGGTGGTCAGGAAGGCACATGGGATGCTGGCATTCATAGCGAAGGGGATTGAATATAAAAGTAGGGAGGTCTTGCTGCAGCTGTACAGGGCACTGGTGAGGCTGCAGCTGGAGTACTGTGTGCAGTTTTGATCGCCGCACTTACGCAAGGATATTTTGGCCTTGGAGGGAGTGCAGAGGAGGTTTACTAGGCTGATTCTGGAGTTGAGGGGGTTGAACTATGAGGAGAGGCTGAATAAACTGGGCTTGTACTCGTTAGAGTTTAGAAGAATGAGGGGAGATCTCATTGAGACGTATAAGATGTTGAATGGGATGGATAGGATAGAGGTGGAGAGGCTCTTCCTGCTCAGAAAGGACAGTAGGACTAGAGGGCACAGCCTCAGGATAAAGGTGGGGCGGTTTAGAATGGAGTTGAGGAGGAACTTCTTCACTCAAAGGGTGGTGAATCTCTGGAATTCTCTGCCCGTTGAAGTGGTGGAGGCTGCCTCGCTCAATATTTTTAAGACGCGGGTTGATAGGTTTTTGATATGAGAGGGGATTAAGGATTATGGGAGAGGGCGGGAATGTGGAACTGAGCCACGACAGATCAGCCATGGTCTTATTGAATGGCGGGGCAGGCTCGAGGGGCTAGATGGCCTGCTCCTGCTCCTATTTCTTATGTTCTTATAAAGGCCAACATTCAATTCGCCTTCTTGATCACCTGCTGCACCTGCAGACTGAGTTTTTGCGGTTTGTGCACAAGGACCCCCAGGTCCCTCTGCACAGTAGCGTGCTGCAGCTTTTCATCGTTTAAATAATATTCCCTCCTGCTATTATTTCTACCAAAGTTGATAACCTCACATTTGCTAACGTTATACTCCATCTGCCAGGTCCTCACCCATTTACTCAGCCTATCCAGATCTCTCTGCAGACTTGCCGTGCCCTCCACGCAATTCGCTTTTCCACACATCTTCATGTCATCAGCAAATTTTGTAACCCTACACTCAGCCCCCTCCTCCAGATCGTCTATGTATGTAGTAAACAGTTGAGGTCCCAGCACCGATCCCTGCGGCACTCCACTAGCCACCAACTGCCAACCAGAAAAGCATCCATTGATTCCAACTCTCTGCTTCCCGTTAGATAACCAATCCTCAATCCATGCGAACACTTTACCCCCAGCTCCATGTACCCTAACCTTCTGCAGCAACCTTTTGTGAGGCACCTTATCAAACGCCTTCTGGAAATCTAAAAACACCACATCCACCGGTTCCCCTCTGTCTACCACACTCGTCACATCCTCATAGAAATCCAATAAATTCGTTAAACACGACTTCCCCTTCACGAATCTGTGCTGCGTCTGCTTTATCAAACCGTTTTTTTCTAGATGTCCTGCTATTTCTTCTTTGATGATGGATTCTAGCATTTTCCCAATGCCAGACGTTAAGCTAACCGGCCTATAGTTCCCTGTCTTTTGTCTGCTACCTTTTTTAAACAGCGGCGTAACATTAGCTGTTTTCCAATCCTCCGGCACTTCCCCAGAGTCCAGCAAATTTTGATAAATAATTACTAAGGCATCCGCTATTACTTCTGCCATTTCTTTCAGAATCCTGGGATGCATTCCATCTGGTCCCAGGGACTTGTCTACCTTCAGTCCCGTTAGTCTACCAAGCACCTCTCTAGTAACAGTAATTGTATTAAGGACCCCATCTCCTATCATCCCTCTGTCTTTAATATTCAGTAAGCTATTTGTGTCCTCCTCCGTGAAGGCTGACACAAAAAACTTATTTAAAATCTCAGCCATTTCCTCGTTACCCATCGTTAAATCCCTCCTCTCATCCTCCAAGGGTCCAACATTCACTCCAGCCAGTTTCTTCTTATTTATATATTTGTAATATTTGTTTAAAAGCTGTGGGGTTATGCTGCAACTATACAGGACCTTGGTGAGACTACATTTGGTATATTGTGTGCAGTTCTGATCACCTCACTATAAGAAGGATGTGGAAACATTGGAGAGATGCAGAGGAGATTTACCTGGATGCTGCCTGGTTTGGAGGGCACGTCTTATGAGGAAAGGTTGAGGGAGCTGGGACTTTTCTCTTTAGAATGGAGGAGGATGAGAGGCGAGTTAATAGAGGTTTATAAGATGGTGAGGGAGATAGATAGAGTGGACTTTCAGAGACTATTTCCTCGGGTGGATATTGCTGTTACTAGGGGGCATAAGTATGGGTTCATCGTGGGAAATATAGGAGGGATGTCCGAGGTAAGTTCTTTACTCAGAGAATGGTTGGGGTGTGGAGTGGACTGCCTGCTGTGATAGTGGAGTCGGACACTTTAGGAACTTTCAAGTAGTTATTGGATAGGCATGTAGAGCACGCCAGAATGACAGGGAGTAGGATAGTTTGGTCTTGTTTTCAGACATAGCTCAGCACAACATCAGGGGCTGAAGGGCCTGTACTGTATGTACTGTTCTATGTTCTATGTTTTTACCACAGATTATTGAAAGTGACATCACAGGTAGACAGAGTGGTGAAGGAAGTGTTTTACCACACTGGCCTTCATCAGTCAGTGCCTTGAATATAGGAGTTGGGACATCATGGGTAGAATTATATAGCCTAGCAAAACTATAAAATCCCGCCAGAGGTCAACGGACCTATCCATGGTCCACCCCTCGCCTGATCCAATCCCCATGACGGGGCGAGATGGTAAAATTCCAGCCCATGTTACAATTGTATAAGTTGTTGATGAGGTCACACTTGGAGTATTGTGTATACTTTTGGTCATCCTGTTATAGGAAAGACACTGATAAACTGGGAAGACTGCAAAGAAGGTCTATGAGGATGTTGTCAGGGCTAGTGGGCCTGAGTTACAGGGAGAGGTTGGCCAGGAGAGTCTACGACTTTATTCCTTGGAAGAAATAAAGGAATAAAATCCTCGGAGGATGCGGATGACCTTACTGAGGTGTATAAAATCATGAGAGGCATGGATAGGATGAACACACAGTCTTTTTCCCAGGCTAGGGGAATTGAAAATGAGAAGGCAGAGATTTAAGGTGAGAGGGGAAAGATTTAAAAGGGATCTGAGGGGTAACTTCTTCACGCAGAGGGTGCTGCGTATATAGAATGAGCTGCCAAGAAAGTGGCTGAGGCAGATTCAAGGACAATATTTAATTCTTATCGAAATGCTTTTTAGAGGGATATAGGCCAAATGCTGGCAATTGGGATTAGCTGGGAGGTCACCATGATCAGCATGGGTGGGCTGGGCCGAAGGTCCTGCTTCTACGTTGTATTGTTCTATGATTCTATGACTGTAGATTAATCCTAAATCATTTTGGCATTCTCTGAATGGCTCTCATGTGGCCAAGCACTCAATTACTCTATGATCCCCGAACTTCCCCATTAAATTGTAGTTAATTGACAATCGTTCCGTTTCCCCCTCCCTTTTTAAATAATGGAGTGATATCAGATCCGCTGAAAGCCTTCCTCTGACCAATTGTTAGATTGCACTATTAATATTCAGTGTTATGTCATTTCCTTTTCATATATCTGTGTTTATACATTTCTCTTTATCACTGGCTAGTTCCCCTTTCTAGATGGAACTTACCAAGTGCTGCTGCTACTGCTGTTGCTGCTGCTGTTACTGCTGCTGCTAGGGGCTGACCTGCTACCATAGAGAATAAAAGCAATCAATCAGCAGGAACCACTCACATAAAACATTCTCCCAAAAACGTTCAAGTGTCGGATTCGCGTAAAAACATGAGCAAATCTCGCTGGTTTTGTCAGTGGGAGTTTCAAAATGACTCTCCCACATTGACTCTTCCGTTGAAAATCAGTGGGACGGGTATAATCCCACTGGAGAGGCCAGCAGCAGAGTGCTGAGTGGTCCATTGCGCATGTGCCGATCTGTCAGCGCTGAGATGTGCACATGCATAGTAACCTATACCGCTGGCCAACCCTGCGACCCCCCACATTGCTGGCCGTTGACCCACCCCCCCAAAATCACTGGCCCCTCGAATATGGCTGGGTCAGCTTCAACCGCCTGGTCCTCCTCCCCCATTTGGCCCCGGCCTGCCTCGATCTTCCTACCGTAATTGGGGAGTAATACCAAATCTACCTGGAGTGAACCACTGCTGGCTGGGGGTGGGGGAAAGACACTAGCGGGTGTAGAAATTTCAGTCCCGGGCCCACTAATTGGATTTAAATAAATTATGCAGCTCCGCGCCAATTTCTGGCAGGAATGATGGCATCGGAAATCTGGCACTTGGAGAATCACAGAGGCAGTCCCAGAGGGGAGCCCATGAAATGATCTCCGCTGGAGTCTCCTGGCTACAAAAGCAGCGCAGCATGATTGGAGAATCACCACCAAAATACTGAATATGATTATAAAAATGCCAGTAGCCTCTGGTCACAACTTCTTCTTTGATTGAACTTACCAGCTTGTAGACTTGTCAATTCCTCTCCCATTTTTTCTGTAGATAGAGCACAGAAGCAAACATCACGGATGAGCCACACATATCAAATTAATTATTTGTCAGTAATTATTTCATTGGTGCTTTGTGCATAACGTTCTCTCTCATACTTCATCTAAATAGATTGATTTAATTAGTAAGGGAATCAAAAGTTATGGTTAAAAGGCAGAAAAGTTCAACTGAAGATTAATATATCAGATCATGATTTCACTGAATAATGGAGCAGACCTGATGGCCCGACTGACCTACTTATGTTCCTACATTTTCTGGTTTTAGTCTAATAATTATTCTTCATGTTTCAAGGAATTAATCTGTCTTCCAGAATCCCTTTTACAAGCCAGCTGATGTTTTTCTTTGACTATAAAAATTTCTTTACAGCAAGGGGAGCGGATATGGGCAGCGACTTTGAGCCTGCACTTTTCCTCTGTGGGAATGGTGGTGCACGTTCGAAATCTGGAAAGCAGGATGCGTGCCAGCCCTTCCCCAGCGGAGTGTTGCAAGACATGCCGCAGCACCACAGAAAGCTCATCTTAATGCGGTAGCATGTCATTAGTGAAGACTCTCTCTGGAACGTGCCCCCCACCACCAGATATTCAGTGGGCCCCAGAATGACATCACATCGGCACCATTTACAAAAGGTTCACCAGGATGGTGCCGGCTCTGATTGTGGGTGGGAGGGACCGAGATTGGGGAGAAGTGGGGAAAGGGGGCGATGTTCGGTGGTGGTGGGGGAGGGTTAGGGGATGGTAGCCCCTGAAACCGATGTGATGGGATGGCCGGAATTTCACAATAACTTCATTGCAGTGATAATGTAAGCCTTACTTGTGACTAATAAATAAACTTTAAACCTTAAATCTTGTCCCAGCCTTACTGTTTCAGTATCTCAGGATTGAGAGTAGTGCTGAACATCATGTGATTATCAGTGATAATCATCTCCGATAAAACTTACGGCTTCTTTCAAGACGCTGCTTTTCCCGCTTCAAAATCTCTGTTAATGAGAACATGAGTCAATCAATATCAAGTAAAACTTAACAGAAAGTACTGCAGTTTCTGGGAATTTGAAATTTAAAAAAACAGAAAAATGTTGGATGTATTCAGCAGGATAAGTAGCACCGATGAGAGGGAAAACCAGGTCCCACTGCTATGAACACAGATTTGGCTGAGTACCAAATTCTCTGTTCTCGCTGGCAGCCATAGCATGGCATGTGAGATTGGAGAATTTCAGTCAGAGTCCAGTTTTGATAATGGGTGACCGGTCTGAAGCACTAGCCTGGAATTTTGCTTTCAAGTAAGATAGCTGGAGTCCAGGAGTTAGGACATTCCTCAGCTCCCCACACCCTCCTCAGGAGTAAGTGCCACAAACTCAGTTCAAATGGCCCAGCTGACTACCTCAGGTTCAAAGTCTGACAACACCAGGTTTAAGTCCAACTGATTTATTTGATAGTACACTCACTAGCTTTCGGGGTTAGTCCCTTTGTCAGGGACTAACCCTGAAAGCTAGTGAGTGTACTATCAAATAAATCAGTTGGACTTAAACCTGGTGTTGTCAGACTTTTTACTGTGTTTACCCCAGTCCAACGCCGGCATATCCACATCATACCTCAGGTTCCCCACGTGTAGGAGTCACATCCCACACCATTCTCCCACCACCAGCAAAAATGGCTTCTTCTGGGTATGGGTGTGGATCTTAGGGATCCTAGATCCATTTTGGATATGCAATGTTGCCTCCAGGAGTTTGTGAAAATCCAGGTCATTAACTCTGTTTTTCTCTCCGCTGATTCTGCCAAACCTGTTGTGTATTTCCAGTGCTCTCCATTTTTATGACAAACAAAATATACTTCTGAGGAAGCTAAACATTCTAATACAATTTAATAAATATTCTGATAGCTTGCAAAATGGCCTTACTTTGATCTCAGAGTTTCTGATGTTTTAAAATTCAGAGGATTCAACGATTACAAGCCCCAAGTCACCTGATAAGCAAGAGGATACTCGCATCTGGTAGATGTGGGTGCCTCAGTTCAGCATAAAGGAACAGGAATGGTTGTTGCAGGTTCCGGGGTTTAGAGGTTTCAGTAAGAGCGGGGAAGGTGTTAGAAGAGGGGGAGGCGTGACATTGTTACTCAAGGACAGCATTACTGTGGCAGAAAGGACATCTGATGAGGACTTGTCTACTGAGGTAGTATGGGCTGAGATTAGCAACAGGAAAAGAGAGGTCACACTGTTGGGAGTTTCTTATAGGCCTCCAAAATGTTCCAGAGAGATGTAGAGGAAAGGATTGCAAAGGTAATCCTGGATAGGAGCGAAAGTAACAGGGTAGTTGTTATAAGGGACTTTAATTTTGCAAATATTGATTGGAAAAGCTATAGTTCGAGTACGTTAGAGGGGTCAGTTTTGTCCAATGTGTGCAGGAAGGTTCCCTGACACAGTATGTAGATAGGCCAACAAGAGGTGAGGCTACATTGGATTTGGTACTGGGTAATGAACCAGACCAGGTGTTAGACTTGAAGGTAGGTGAGCACTTTGGTGATAGTGACCACAATTCAGTTATGTTTACCTTAGTGATGGAAAGGGATAGGTATATACCGAAGGGCAGAAGTTATAGCTGGGGGAAAGGAAATTATGAGGCAATTAGGCGAGATTTAGGATACATAGGTTGGAGTAGGAAACTGAGGGGATAGGAACAATTGAAATGTGGAGCTTATTCAAGGAACAGTTACTGCGAGTCCTCAATAAATATGTACCTGTCAGGCAGGGAGGAAGTGGTGGAGCGAGGGAACCGTGGTTTACTAAGGAAGTTGAATCTCTGGTGAAGAGAAAGAAGGAGACTTATGTAAAGGTGAGACGTGAAGACTCAATTAGGAGACTGGAGAGTTATAAATTAGCCAGGAGGGAACCAAAAAGAGAGTTAAGAAGAGCCAGAAGAGGACATGGGAAGACTTTGGCAGGTAGGATCAAGGACAACCCTAAAGCTTTCTATAGGTATGTCAGGAATAAAAGATTAATTAGGGCAAGATTAGGACCAGTCAGGGACAGTAGAGGGAAGTTGTGCGTGGAGCTTGAAGAGATATGGCGGAGGTGAAAGTGGATGCCTTGGTGGTTATTATCCAGACGTCGCTGGATTCCGGGGAAGTGCCGGAAGATTGGAAAGCGGCTAATGTTACGCCGTTGTTTAAGAAGGGTGCCAGGCAAAAGGCAGGGAATTATAGGCCGGTTAGTTTAACGTCTGTTGTAGGTAAAATGTTAGAATCCGTCATCAAGGAGGAAATAGCGGGGCATCTTGAGGGGAATTGCTTGATAGAGCAGACGCAGCACGGTTTCGTTAAGGGGAAGTCGTGTCTGACAAATTTACTTGAGTTCTATGAGGATGTGTCTAGGGCGGTGGATAGAGGAGAGCCGGTGGATGTGGTCTTTCTTGATTTTCAGAAGGCGTTTGACAAGGTACCTCACAAGAGGTTATTGCAGAAGGTCAGGGGACATGGAGTTGGGGGTAGGGTGTTAGCGTGGATAGAGGACTGGTTGTCAAATAGGAGGCAGAGAGTGGGGGTCAATGGGTGCTATTCGGATTGGCAGTTGGTGACTAGTGGAGTGCCTCAGGGGTCGGTGCTGGGGCCTCAGCTATTTACCATTTATATAGATGATCTGGAGGAGGGAACCGAGTGTATGGTGTCGAAATTTGCTGATGACACCAAGATTGGTGGAAAGGCAAATTGTGCGGAGGGTGTGGAGAGTCTGCAGAAGGATCTAGATAGGCTGGGCGAATGGGCCAGGAACTGGCAAATGGAATTTAATGTTGGCAAGTGCGAGGTGGTCCACTTTGGTAGGAATAATGGTAGGAAGGATTATTACTTACATGGAGAAAAACTGCAGCAGGTGGCGGTGCAGAGGGACCTCGGGGTCCTTGTGCATGAGTCGCAAAAACCCAGCTTGCAGGTGCAGCAGGTGGTCAGGAAGGCGAATGGGATGCTGGCCTTCATAGCGAGGGGGATTGAATATAAAAGTAGGGAGGTCTTGCTGCGGCTTTATAGGGCATTGGTGAGGCCGCAGCTGGAGTACTGTGTGCAGTTTTGGGCGCCGTACTTACGCAAGGATATTTTGGCCTTGGAGGGAGTGCAGAGGAGGTTTACTAGGCTGATACCGGAGTTGAGGGGGTTGAGCTATGAGGAGAGGCTGAATAAACTAGGCTTGTACTCGTTAGAGTTTAGAAGAATGAGGGGAGATCTCATTGAGACGTAAAAGATGATGAATGGGATGGATAGGATAGAGGTGGAGAGACTCTTCCCGCTCAGAAAGGACAGTAGGACTAGGGGGCACAGCCTCAAGATAAAGGGGGGGGGCGGTTTAGAACGGAGTTGAGGAAGAACTTCTTCACTCAAAGGGTGGTGAATCACTGGAATTCTCTGCCTGTTGAAGTGGTGGAGGCTACCTCGCTAAATATTTTTAAGAAGAGGGTTGATGGGTTTTTGATAAGAGAGGGGATTAAGGGTTATGGGGAGAGGGCGGGAATGTGGAACTGAGCCACGTCAGATCAGCCATGATCTTATTGAATGGCGGGGCAGGCTCGAAGGGCCAGATGGCCTACTCCTGCTCCTATTTCTTATGTTCTTATGTAGATAGGAGAGGCAAAGATTGGATAAACGAATACTTTTCGTCAGTACTCACGCAGGAAAAAGTCAATGTAGTTGAGGAGAATATGAGATACAGGCTTTTAGACTAGACGGGATTGAGGTACATAAGGAGGAGGTGTTAGCAATTCTTGGAAGTATGAAAATAGATAAGTCCCCTGGGCCGGATGGGATTTATCCTAAGATTCTCTGGGAGGCTAGGGAGGAGATTGCAGAGCCTTTGGCTTTGATCTTCATGTCATCATTGGCTACAGGTATTTTGCCGGAAGACTGGAGGATAGCAAATGTTGTCCCCTTGTTCAAGAAGGGGAGTAGAGACCATCCTGGAAATTATAGACCGGTGAGCCTTACTTCTGCTGTGGGCAAAGTTTTGGAAAGGATTATAAGAGACAGGATTTATAATCATCTAGAGAGAAATAATTTGATTAGGGATAGTCAACACGGTTTTGTGAGGGGTAGGTTGTGCCTCACAAACCTTATTGAGTTCTTTGAGAAGGTGACTAAAGAGGTAGATAAGGGTAAAGCAGTTGATGTGGTGTATATGGGTTTCAGCAAAGCGTTTGATAATGTTTCCTATGGTGAGCTACTGCAGAAAATATGGATGCATGGGATTGAGGGTGATTTAGCAGTTTGGATCAGGAATTGGCTAGCTGATAGAAGACAGAGGATGGTGGTTGATGGGAAATATTTAACCTGGAGTTCAAGTACAAGTGGTGTACTGCAAGGATCTGTTTTGGGGCCACTGCTGTTTGTCATTTTTGTAAATGACCTAGAAGAGGGTGTAGAAGGATGGGTTAGTAAATTTGTGGATGACACTAAAGTCAGAGTTGTAGTCAATGAGGATGGATGTTACAGTTTGCAGAGGGACATAGATAAGCTGCAGAGCTGGGCTGAGAGGAGGCAAATGGAGTTTAATGCGGAAAAGTGTAAGGTGATTCACTTTGGAAGGAGTAACAGGATTACAGAGTATTGGGCTAATGGAACGACTCTTGGCATTGTGGATGAGCAGAGAGATTTCGGTGTACATATGCAAAGAAATTGCTGGGCCTCTGACACAAATCTTTCTCTCTTCTTTGGACACAGGTGAGGTTCCAGAGGACTTGAGGATAGTGAACGTGGTACTGTTGTTTAAAAAGGGTAGTAGGGATAACCCTGATAATTTAGGCTGGTGAGTTTGACGTCAGTGGTAGGGAAGTTGTTGGAGAGGATTCTTAGGGATAGGATGTATACACATTTAGAGCGTTGCAATCTGATTAGGGACACACAGCATGGCTTTAATGGGAAGTCTTGCTTACGAGTCTGGTAGAATTTTTTGAGGAGGTGACAAAAACGGTCGATGAAGAATGAGCCATTGATGTCGTCTATATGGATTTCAGTAAGGCGTTTGACAAAGTCCCTCATGGTAGGTTGGTTGAAAAGGTTAAGGCTCATGAAATACAAGGACAGGTATCTAGATGGATCGATAACTGGCTTGGTAATAGGAAACAGAGAGTAGTAGTGGAAGGGTCTTTTTCTAGCTGGAGGACTGTCACTAGTGGTGTGCCTCAGGGCTCAGTACTGGGACCTCTTCTCTTTGCAATATACATAAATGACTTGGAAGAGGGAGTACGTGGTGTGATCAGCAAGTTTGCAGATGACACTAAGATGGCTGGACTGGCAGACACTGAGGAGCAGTGTCAGGCAATACAACAGGATACAGATAGGTTGGTATATTGGGCAGATAAATGGCAGATGGAATTTAATCCTGATAAATGTGAGGTGATGCATTTTGGGAGAAATAATGTAGGGCGGTGTTATATGATAAAGGGTAGACCTGTTAAGAGTATAGAAACGCAGAGGGACCTGTGGGTGCAAGTGCACAAGTCTTTGAAGGTGGCAGTACAGGTGGAAAAGGTTGTGAAGAAAGCTTATGGTATGTTAGCCTTTATAGGAAGGGGTATAGAGTACAATAGCTGGCGTCTAATGTTGCAGTTGTATAGAACGTTGGTTAGGCCGCATTTGGAGTACTGCGTCCAGTTCTGGTCGCCTTACTACCAGAAAGACGTGGAGACCCTGGAGAGAGTGCAGAGGAGGTTTACCAGGATGCTGCCTGGTATGGAAGGACTGGGTTATGTGGAAAGATTGGGCAAATTGGGGCTGTTTTCCCTAGAAAGACGGAGACTGAGGGGAGATCTAATAGAGGTATATAAGATTATGAAGGGTATAGATAGAGTAAACAGTGGTAAGCTTTTTCTGAGATTGGAAACACACATTACGAGGGGCCACGGGCTTAGGGTGAGGGGGGCAAGGTATAATTCAGATGTTAGAGGGAGGTTTGTCACACAGAGGGTTGTGGCGGTATGGAATGTTCTGCCAAGACTAAAGAGAGACTAAATAGACTGGGTCTGTACTCATTGGAGTTTAGAAGGATGAGGGGGGATCTTATAGAGACGTATAAGATAATGAAAGGGATGGATAGGGTAGAGGTAGAGAGACTCTTCCCGCTAAGAAAGGACAGTAGGACTAGAGGGCACAGCCTCAAGATAAGGGGGAGGGGGGGTGCAGTTTAGAACGGAGTTGAGGAGGAACTTCTTCACTCAAAGGGTGATGAATCTCTGGAATTCTCTGCCCGTTGAAGTGGTGGAGGCTACCTCGCTAAATATATTTAAGACACCGGTAGATAGGTTTTTGGTAGGCAAGGGAATTAAGGGTTATGGGGAGAAAGCGGGAAAGTGGAACTGATCCACGTCAGAACAGCCATGATCTTACTGAATGGGGGGCAGGCTTGAAGGGCTAGATGGCCTACTCCTGCTCCTATTTCTTATGTTCTTATGTTCAAGCAAGGTGGTGGAGGCAGGCACGCTGGAGTTGTTTAAGAGACACTTAGGTGGGCACATGAGCGGGATGGAGATGGAGGGATATAGGAGACTGTTTTAAATAAGGATCAGGAGCCTTGGGACGTCCCTGGGAATCAATTGATTCCTATGGACCTTCCAACATATTTTCTGGCTCGCTTGTTTTACTTTTGAGCTTCTGGGGATTCCCTTGAATGTTTGCATAAGATGTGCATGTTATTGATGTTTTTCTCTTTTAATCCACAGGTGCTTCGGTCCGCCTTGTTGTCCAACAAGGGGCATACACGCGGTGGATCGTGCGAGGGCTGCTCTTGGATGTTTCGAGAGTAGCCTCGTGCTTCACATCATTAGTGTACGCTTAAACTGGACCAGATGCTGGGCAACACGACAGCTCAGTGACTATCACTGTTTGCTGTGCAGATACATGGATTTGGGCCAGTGTCTGTGGGAGTTTGCGCATTCTCCCCGTGCTTGCGTGGATTTTCTCCGGGTGCTCCGGTTTCCTCCCACACCCCAAAGATGTGCTCTTCGGCTGATTGGTGTAACAAATTGTCCCTAAATTAGTCTCCCCTCAATCTGGTTTCCAATGTGGAATGCCATAAGCATACTCAAGGGTCATGGGTGGAGAGGGGACTCACAATGTTGAAATGGTGGCACGGGCTCGTTGGACCAAAGGGCCTGTTTCCCGTGCTATGCTGTTCTTTGTTCTTTAGTTGGCACCCAGGTTGATAAGGTTGTTAAGAAGGCGTACGGTGTGTTAGCTTTTATTGGTAGAGGGATTGAATTTCGGAGCCGTGAGATCATGTTGCAGCTGTGCAAAACTCTGGTGAGGCCGCACTTGAAGTACTGCGTACAGTTCTGGTCACCGCATTATAAGAAAGATGTGGAAGCATTGGAAAGGGTGCAGAGGAGGTTTACCAGGATGTTGCCTGGTATGGTGGGAAGGTCTTATGAGGAAAGACTGAGGGACTTGGGGTTGTTTTCATTACAGAGAAGAAGGTTAAAAGGTGACCTAATTGAGGCATACAAGATGATCAGAGGAGTAGATAGGGTGGACAGTGAGACCCTTTATCCTCGGATGGTGACAGCTAACATGAGGGGACACAGCTTTAAATTGAGGGGTGATAAATATAGGACGGATGTCAGAGGTAGGTTCTTTACTCAGAGGGTAGTAAGGGCGTGGAATGCCCTGCCTGCAGCAGTTGTGGGCTCGCCAACTTTAAGGGCGTTCAAATGGTCATTGGATAGGCATATGGATAACATTGGAATAGTTTAGGTTAGAGGGTCATTAGATTGGTCCCACTGGTCGGCGCAACATCGAGGGCCAAAGGGCTTGTACTGCGCTGTAATGTTCTATGTTCTAAAGTTTGCATGAGGAATGAACCATGTGTTTCCCCCATTATCATCATAGCCTATCTTCCTGTAAAATTATCAATTCTTAGTTTACACGTCACAAAGGTACGGAAGTGGAATTAAATCAAATAACAATCAATATGGTTTTTTAGACTAAAAATTAAAATGAAGTTTTTTTTTTGCATATTCATTTTCAGCTTCTGGTTGATTTGTGTTGAAGGGACTCTCTTCCCAAAACTCTCCCCTATATTGGATAATCCTGGCTTATCCTATTAAATTCTAGCTTTGGATAATTGGTTAATTGCATTCTCCTAATAGGAATCTGCTGATGTAACTCCGCAACAGTTAACCAACACATTGAGAAACTTGGTTTCATACAGCTTTCTGAAAAGTCTCAAATGGAACTCAGACATGAACTTTGCTTTTTGTTTGGTTCAGAAGATGGACCTCTGAAACCCTGAAGTGGAATGGTGCACCTGATAGACACTTCCCCCTTTCCTGCGTGTTCCAGGGTGTACAATTGCCAGATGCTCCCGAGAGAGTCCAGGCCTCCTTCAGGTATATACATGCGCACAAAGGTGGTCCTGACATGTTCTAGGCGGATATGATTTCCCACTGGTGGCACAGACAATAGCGCACAGGTCTTTATCTGCATCTATTAGTGGGATGCTAATCAGATTCATGCCAGCCTCTGACAAGAATTGCAACCTGAGTAGAAGTACCCTGACATGAAACCGATTTTTGGACCATCCGCTGCATTTTCCCTTGCCCTCTATTAAACAACATGCAGGGGTATGAGAGATTTCTGCCCCATGGAGGCATTTGAGACAAAATGAACATTTTGAAGTTCAGGTGTTGCATAACCAGGAGGTAATGTTGGTCAGTGAGCAGTAGATGGATGATGAGTAAGATGGACTTGGTGTGAGTAAGGACACAGACAGCAGAGTTCAAAGACCTCATGTTCATGGAGAGTAGAATATTGGAGGCTAGTTAGGAATGTGTTGGAACAGTCAAGTCCAGAGTCTCCCAAAATATCCCTCAAGCCTTGCAAAGGTTTGGAATATGATTGTCATTATTTGATCAGCCTCACATTAGCTTCAGGTGAGAATAAACTGACATTATTACATAGTGCCTTCGATTTTAAAAGACGGCAAGAATAGACAGCTACACATAGCAATGACCATTACAGATCGCATGAAGTTGTTTTGATAGATGGTTTGGACATATTGGCTGGGATCTTCCCCCATTGGTGTGGTGAGTCTCACTTCAGTGGATGCAGTGAGCCATTCAAAACTGAGTTGTCAGGCAGATCCCACCAATGTGAGGAGCCAAAAACTTCAGACCATAGTTTTTCTATAACCACAGAGATGGTGATTGTACCAAAAAAACTCATAACTGACAAATGTGTGAAAACGGGAGAGAATAGCATCAATTTTTTGGGTATGCTCCCAGAAGTAATCGTATGGTAATTAAAGAAAATAAAGTGCCCAGGTGTGATTCCCACCAGCAGGAAGAGGGGATTCCTGCTGGGTAGCTGGCTGTTGAGCTTCAGAGGATGCCATTGGGCAGATGCCCCACCTCCCAGTGCACTGTGTGCTCTATGCGCATTGGGAGGTCTGCCACTCTCACCCAATCCCCAGGCATCACCCCCAATTATTCCAAAAATGAATCATGTGGGACCACACACTTTAGAAACATATTTCTCTAGGAAAACACTACAGAAATGATCCCTAAGAGTGGAAACAGGGTAGAATTCCTGCAGAGTGTTTAAATCTTCTACCTTAAAATTGACCAAAACCCTGGAGACAGAAAGTAAGCAGACGTTTATACCGTTTCTCTGGGGCTCTTTCAATCTTTATGAAACTATGGGTGGAATTTGAAGGTGGGACCCAAAAATCTGGAATGCGGCCAAAGCTTTTTTTCTGTCAGCCTAAAGACAGGTTGTGGTTTTCACCTCCTGACTTTGACAGTGGGTTGGATTGCCCATTGCGCCATATTGGGAAATATATTTGCATCTCATGAATGATTTTAAAAAACACAGCTTGCTGGAATCACATTCTCACTCCCACTCCAATTGCCCTGCCAGCAGATAATTCCACTGAGCTGATTCACAACTGGATATAACTGACAGGCTTCACTCCACTTCACTCAAGATGTTGAGGTTTGTTCATGCAATGTTCACCTACATTTCACTGTGCTGTGCTTACACAACCAGTGTTAGGGGAAGGGAAGGGAGTGGAAGGCATAGGTTTGACAGGTGGGGTGACCAGCAATGGCAAGAAAGGACTGGCAAACAAATGCTTGATTTGGTGAGGTAGTAGTGATGAGGGCACAAATGGGAAGGGGTGAACAGACAGACACATGACTGACAAGGGTGGTGTTAATGGAAGAAGCTGAGAAGGGCAATCCTGTGGCACTGTGCACCATATGGCTAGGGCTGGAAAATGCTCCGGCCTGACCTTGGCCTGAACAGCTGGAGTTGGCAGAGAGGATTTTGAGCAGATAGTCAGCCAGAGGGAAAGCCCCATTCTCCTCTCCCTTAGCCACAGTAATGGTTTGCAGGTTCGAGTGCATACCTGGCAAGTGCCACCATTCTAATGGTGACCTTGATGTGCACACATGTCATTCTACTACATCAGACAGAACGTGGGTAAACGCCTCCATCTGACTAGCTGACAATCCTGCCTGCTGTTCTCCTGACTATCGTTTAAGCTCCAACATCTCTCTGGACCAATTCCAGAAGTTTGCCATCTGACTCAGACTGAGCTGGAGATGGTCCTTCCAGTGTTGGTGGTATTGGTTCTGTCACTGTCTCTGCCTGCTGTGCACCGGAATCTGTGCTTACCAAGTACAGCCCCACAGCCTGTTCTAAAACTAGGTCCCACTGAGGTGTGAATCTCTTTGCAAGCACAGGATGCATGTGAGAACAGTGACTTCTCTACATTTAAAGGGTCCTTGGTATCATCAAGTGAGGTTCTGTGCTGAGGCTGATGGATTGGCTGGTGGTGTCCCTCCGCCTTTTCTTGCTGCTGGCTGTAACAGAGAGAACAGATGATTAGGAATTGGCTAGAGTATCACCTACATTGAATAGCACTCAATTTCAGCAGGTGAACGAAGACTACAGAATGGGACCAACTTGACATGTTGGGAGATATCGATCTGACCTTTAGCACAGCAGTGGTCTCTGTCCTCATCAGCTAACTCTGCCATCTGCTCCTCGAAGGTCATGAGAGACCTGAGCTCAGGCATCCCCCTGCCTGTCTGGGATATCTCCTGTTATTGTGGGCAATCTTATCCTGTGTTAAAACAAACAGACTGTGAGGAGGACAGGTGCAAAGCCAGATAGACGATATGTATGCCTGCTTTCTGTGTGCTGTGTGGACCTATGTAAGAGCTGAAGACACAATGTGTGCAGAATATGGCAAGAGATGAAGATGCTATAGTGTGTATGAGAATCAGTGATGATGACCGCTGAGTTGGTAGTGTGTGAGATCCATGTGGACTTTAACCCAGAGAATATCTGATGGCCTAATGAGAGTGAGAGTTGAGAGTGAAGGGAATGTTGACTTATCTTTGCAAAGTAGATGAGATCATTCATCCTTTTCCAGCACTGGAGGGAAGACTTCTTCTGATATCTGCAGGCGCTGACCTCCCTGATGACCTCTTGCCAAGTCTGGGTGGAAAGGTTGATAGATCGTCAACTCCTACCATGGGGTAAAGAGCTGTTTGTTGGTCCTCACCTGCCTGGAAGAGATCCTCTAAGCACATGTCGTTAAATGTTGGAGCAGAATGCTTGACTTTTGAGGGCATCACCTGCCACAACAAGTCTGGGCTACAGAGAGTGAATGTTTGTGTGAGCGTGGTTTAAACATGACAACTAGAATTTTGATGTGATGAGGTGATGGTGGACAGATGCATCCCAGCAACCCTAGCCCCATCATGAGATATGATGAGACATTCATTTATACATATGTAATGAGCTGACAAGTGGACGAGCTGGTGAGAAAATATAATGAGCACTGTGCCAGCTTTCCCACCTGCCACTGCTCCTGTCTCCAGAGCTGAAAATTCCTACCTGTGGTGTGAAATCAGGAGAACAACCACAAAATTATTACCCCATTATCTACATCAGGTTCTGTTGTCCATTTGCTAAGTAGGCCTCCAGGGAAAATTTTCATATTGTGTTAATGTACGTAGAGACTGATTCTCTTGGTGGACAATGTACTCTGCAGTCTCAATTAATTGGCATGGACAAATGAAACAACACTGATTTATTTTGTTTCACAACATTTCTTAAACAAAATACTGTTGTTATTATATCAACGGACTATTTTTGCATTTAAGTAAACCTTGGAAATCCTGCTTTTTCCTTGCTTACCTTTTTCGAATTCTTCAGCAGCTATCTTCTCTGTTCATGCGGAAAGAAAAGTCCTCAATTAAAACAAATCATCGCTCACTTCACTGAAAGAATTCAATGTCCACCAGATCCAAGATCAATGCTTCATTTTACACTTTTTCCCATGCTGATGTTTTACTTCATTTTCCCTTTATCCTGCCTACACCCCTTTCTCCTATTAAAATATAACAAAGGATCATCTGGATTCAAAACTACTGCTCTTTCCTCTCCTTCCAGATGCTGCCAGACCTGCTGAGATTTTCCAACTTTTTCTCTTTTGGTTCACTTTCTCCTATTGTCATACTTTCTGTCATTTATCCACTTTCAAGTACTGAGCATTCCCAGCTTCTTACCCTAACCCTTCATTATTCCTCAGTCTTCCTATTCTCCTGCTGCCATCTCAGGCTTGACTTCCTCTTAGATAAGCTTCCCTTTGCCTTTCTTCTGAGAGGCTAATTGGGTTCTTGTTTTGCCTTTTTACAAGCAGCAATGCTCTTTAAGGATCTCTGTCAAGTCATTGTGAGTTTTGGTTCCTGGCTTTTCACGGGAGCAAATTGAAGGTTTTATTTCCTATCGCAGTGAGAAAAGCTGGCATGAGCAGTCCGTGCGCAATTTTATTCACTTGTATGAGGTACTGAATATGCTCTGCACAGGACCTCCATTATTCAGTTTCTTTGTTGGAAAAGCCCACGGATGTTACTTGACCCACCATTTCTCTTATTGATTCTAGTGACTCGAGACTGCTCAGTATATATTTTTACTGACTTCCCAGCACTCCTCTTTTTATCCTGGAGACCATTGATTGGCCTTTTTTGTTGTAATAACCCCAGTGTACTAGGACTAGGGGGCACAGCCTCAAGATAAAGGGGGGGGCGGTTTAGAACGGAGTTGAGGAGGAACTTCTTCACTCAAAGGGTGGTGAATCTCTGGAATTCTCTGCCTGTTGAAGTGGTGGAGGCTACCTCGCTAAATATTTTTAAGACGCGGGTTGATGGGTTTTTGATAAGAGAGGGGATTAAGGGTTATGGGGAGAGGGCGGGAATGTGGAACTGAGCCACGACAGATCAGCCATGATCTTATTGAATGGCGGGGCAGGCTCGAAGGGCTAGATGGCCTACTCCTGCTCCTATTTCTTATGTTCTTCTGTTCTTTTCAAAAATGCCAGATACTGCCTGGAAATTCATCCCCTCTTTTAAAACCACACAGAGTTTTTTCCTTACATGGCCTTAAGGGTTTGCTGCAGTCCCATGATAATCAATAACTCTACTAGATTTCTCACTCCTCCAAATAGGTATCTCTTCTAACAATCACTGGCAACGGCATATCACACCTTGTATGTAAATCATAAAGACTTTGAGCTTGAGTCTCATTCTTTATGGTAATGAGATTGCATTTACTTGCAAGACTCATCTTTTGGTGTTAACAATATCCCACACACCTGGAAATATTTGAACCATTTTATTTCTGACATTCCTCAGCATCCTTCAAATCATGCTTTTAATTTTCTAAAGCTTACCCATTTCAAGAAACTCTTCTTCTTCCCGTGCCAGCCTTGCTGTTGGCAAAGAACATGAAGCAAATATTATTACACAAAATAAAAGATGCTACGCAACATGCAAAATTATTTTCATTAAAATTTTACTCCCATCCCAAAACAGCTGGAAGGAAAGGAAAATGAAGAAGAGTAATATTAATTTTATTCTGATATAAAGTGGAATGGACAGTAGTATAACAAGCGATAGCAAATCAGCAGCCTACTGAGATACTTTTTAGAGCTGAAGTCCAAGGGAAGGTGTACAATACTCAAGGCAGATCAAGAGATTTTTGAACTCTAAGGGGACTGGGGATCAGACAAGAAGATGGAATTGAGCTCAACAGTTTAATCCTATTTGTTATGCACTCAAGCAAAATTATATAGGGTGTAAGGCATACCACAGACTGGTTTGCATGTTTTGTCCATCATTGAAGACTAACATCATTCCTAGAAGTGCTCAATAGGGTAGGTCACCCACATAGTGAGGCATTTAGCCTGCATAAATTGTGTGATCAAAACTCAACCCAGCTTAAAAGCTACTGTAGTACACAGAGAAACAACGTACAGTATAGGAATTTAATTTTTTCGTGTTAGCGACATACAAACCTGGGTCTAATATTTCCAAACTGTTTTGGTAATGTTCTAATGTACAATCAGGGCATGTAGTTTTTGTTAACAAAAAGAAAGGCAGAAGCTATTTAGACCAGCTTTCTGCCCTTAATTCAAATTCCCTCGCACTTGTTGGTTCTCTCCTTTATCCACCTGATTCCTCAATTCCTTTTTTTAGAAGGCCCAGGAGCAATGCAACTCTTAAGTTTTTTACACTCATAAACCACATGAGTTAAGTTGGTCTGACAATTATAAGGGGTCACTCGCATCCACTAAAACAAATGCAAGGGTAGAGTTTGTCAGCCTGAAGTGTATGCTAAATTCCAGTTGTGATTGTTGCAGTTGCCAGTGACTTTTTGTAATTATGTTTTTGGTAATTTGCTTTCACAGATTTGGATATTTTACATTCGAAGACCTCAATATAATTTCATCCTCACCTGAAGTAGAGGTTTTTCAGATATGGCGTTCCCTCAGTACATATTGCATGGTCAGGGAAGACGAGAGGAGGAATAGAGCATCAAATAGCAATTAAGGAGGATGAACACTTCTGGCTGCTTTTACCCAGTTCAGGATATACAAGCAGTTCAAATCATGTAAAGCCTTTACTGTAGAGATGAGTAGAAGCAGAATAAGCTTCACTAAAAAGCTTTATTTCTGGATGAAGTCCTGTAATCTGGCTGCAATGCTTTCATTAAGACCATGAAGGTGACTGAAGGAGTTAATAATCACACAAGTTTAAAAATCATGTAAGCTATGAGGGAAACCAGAGGTCTTTATAAATGTTTCAACACATTAAAATATAACATAACATAATATAGTTTTAGTAATAGATGTTGAATATATGTGAAATAATGGCATTTTGAACTTACCTTCTTCTGCAGTTTGTTCCATGGAAGCTTGTGCAGCTGTGAGTTAAATAATAAAAATGTTCAGCATAAACTTATACAACTGTTTATCAACAATCATGGAGATTTACAGGACAGAAGGAGGGTATTCAGTCAGAGAGCAGGAATATCATCTCAGGACATTTTAATAAATTTAAATGTCATTAAAGAGCTTTCCCATTCATATGATCTCCTTCAATGAATATTCATACGTTGCTGTCGTGACTTAGAACATCGAACATAGAACATAGAACATTACAGCGCAGAACAGGTCCTTTGGCCCACGATGTTGCGCCGACCAGTTTTTTTAAAAAAAAACACTGACCCACTAATCTAAACCAATCCCTTTTCGTCCATAAACCTATCCATAGATCTCTTAAACGCCCCCAAACTAGGCGCATTTACAACCGCAGCAGGCAGGGCATTCCAATCCCTCACCACCCTCTGGGTAAAGAACCTACCCCTGACATCTGTCCTATAACTACCACCCCTTAATTTAAAGCCATGCCCCCTCGTGCTAGCATTCTCCATCCGAGGAAAAAGGCTATCACTATCCACCCTATCTAAACCTCTAATCATCTTATATGTTTCAATAAGATCCCCTCTTAGCCGCCTTCTTCCCAGCGAAAACAACCCCAAATCCCTCAGTCTCTCCTCATATGACCTCCCCTCCATACCAGGCAACATCCTGGTAAACCTCCTCTGCACCCTCTCCAAAGCCTCAACGTCCTTCCTGTAATGTGGGGACCAGAACTGCACACAGTACTCCAAGTGCGGCCGCACCAGAGTTTTGTACAGTTGCAACATGACGCTGCGACTCCTAAATTCAATCCCCCTACCAATAAACGCCAAGACACCGTATGCCTTCTTAACTACCTTATCTACTTGATTCCCAACCTTCAGGGATCTATGTACACATACACCTAGATCCCTCTGCTCCTCCACACTATTCAAAGTCCTCCCGTTAGCCCTATACTGAACACATCTGTTACTCCTACCGAAATGAATTACCTCACACTTCTCCACATTAAACTCCATCCGCCACCTCACGGCCCAGCTCTGCAACCTGTCTAAGTCACCCTGCAAACTATGACACCCTTCCTCACAATCTACCACACCACCGACTTTGGTGTCATCAGCAAACTTACTAATCCACCCAGCTATACCCTCATCCAGATCATTAATAAAAATTACAAACAGCAGTGGCCCCAAAACAGATCCCTGAGGCACACCGCTCGTAACTGAACTCCATGACGAATATTCACCATCAACCACCACCCTCTGTCTCCTATCTGCCAGCCAATTCCTGATCCAAGTACCTAGATTACCCCCAATCCCATACATCTGCATTTTCTGCAGAAGCCCACCATGGTGAACCTTATCAAACGCCTTACTAAAATCCATATATACCACGTCAACTGCCTTACCCCTATCCACCTCTTTGGTCACTTTCTCAAAGAACTCAATAAGGTTAGTAAGGCACGACCTACCTGCTACAAAACCATGCTGACTGTCTCTAATCAATTCATTACTCTCCAGATAACTATAAATCCTATCCCTAATAATTCTTTCTAAAACCTTGCCCACAACAGAAGTAAGACTCACCGGTCTATAATTCCCGGGAAAGTCTCTGTTCCCCTTCTTAAACAATGGGACAACATTCGCTGTCCTCCAATCTTCCGGTACTATACCAGAGACCAACGATGACTTCACACCGGCAAGGTTTATCACACGTATAAAAATGGGAATCAGTTGAGGGAAACCAGTTGGGGGTGCAAAGATAGACTGCTGGGGTAGAGGGACATGCCTGGGCAGTGGCCTGACACTGTCCCTGGCATCATGGCAATGCTTCTGGCAGGTTAACTCTGCCAGGGTAGCAGTGCCAGGGGTGAGCCCTCTGGGATGTCCTAATTACTATTGGGTAATTGCTATTGGGGTGATACTCTCCAAATAAGATTGCTGACTCATTCTGTCTGATTTCCAGCCCAATACATTCGAAAGCACCTCAGGCCTAACTCCCAACGCTGAATTCCTTCCTCAGCCCAGAAATTACAATTGCTCCAACATCACTACTACCACCCCACACAACATCATCAATGTGTATCATAAAGATACCAGAAATAGTACCAGAAAAAAACGGCAGGGTCTGCTTTTAACTGGTAACAGCCTAACTTTAACAAAACCGACATTTAGCCCGTACACAGTTATTTAACTTCCACAGTAGCCCTTCTGTATTAGCTGCCTCTTTAGGAGGACGGAGATAAATGTCTCTCTGAAGCTGATGTCCCTGCTAAAAGGCAGATTTAATATCGATAGATTTGCGTTCCTAAGCCCTTTTAGCTAACAGAGCCAAGAAGATCTCTAAAATAAACTTTTCTGCCGCGGGTGAATCCACCCCTAAATCCTGGTCTTCCAAGTTTTCTTCAAATCCCCTCGTTACAAGCCTGGCCTTTGCCTTTTAAGTTCCAACAGGAAGTGCCTTTTCCATGCAAATCCATCTGTGAGATAGAGTTCTTTGTCCCCTATCTGGTACTTCTGTGTATACTCCAACCATGCAGCTCTTGCCGTTTGGCATTTTTTAATAACTTTTTCATCTAATTTATTGGAAGCCACCAAAACCTCACGAGCATGTGGGCTTCTACTCCTAGTGCCATTCATAGTCTTACCCATATTCTGAGACCTTGTCAAGCTACGCCTTCTAACCACCTGATATCTCATTCTGTACTTCCACAGTTCAATCTTTTCCTCCTGTTGTGGGATGTTCTTTCAATAGTTCTCAACCTCTTCCTGCGATCACATTCACTATTAGACTTACTATTTGAACTGGCATTATGCTCCTGTGCTCTCTATTTCTGAACTTCGTGTTACCAATCCATGCTCCTGACAGCCTCCCCTGTATTCTCTATATTCACAGTAAGAAATCTCACAACACTAGGTTAAAGTCCAACAGGTTTATTTGGTAGAAGCCACTAGCTTTCGGAGTTTGCTCCTTCGTCAGGTGAGTCACTTTAACTTGGTGTTGTGAGACTTCTTACTGTGTTTATCCCAGTCCAACGTTGGCATCTCACATCATTCTCTATATTCAACCAGTCTTTATACTTTCCAGTGGTCTTCCCTACTCTACTAATGACAGTTGCATCCTTCCATTGACTAGACCCTTCAGATAAGTAAGTCACCTTTGGACCAACCTTTGCCAGTTGGCCTTTAGAAAAAATGGCCTGTTTTGTTTGGAAATACTGTGTTCCTCTACAGATACCCAGTCCGTTTCAGCTAACTGGTCCTCATAATTCTGCAACATGTGAATTTCAGATAATCCTGATTCCTCATCACGTTCATATGTTTTTTCTAAATTCACAAGTTTATAACCTGTACCCATTGTCTTTGATGAATGTACCTTAACAGTCTGATTACCATGATGCAAAAAAAATCAGTTTGCCACCTATGCATATAACCTTCCTTTGGTCCTTCCATTCATTAAAACTGTCTCTTATCGTATACTATAAGAGACATAGTATACTATGTCTCCTTGCTGAAAGACGATCTTTGATGGCCGTACATTGTGCCTTAAAGCTGTGGATTCTGCTTCCAAAATGCTCTTCTACTTAGATGCAATGCATTTAATGCTCAGGAAAGGCAGCGCTAATTGTAGTTTCTTCTCAAGCTGGAGGCTGCTCATTCAAAATGGATGGAATTTTAGGATTTCTAACAAATACTAATTGATAGGGGCTAAAGCCCCTACCATCTGCAACAAGTTCTTTACTTGTACCGTCCATCCTAAGGCTGAATTTAACTTGCAATTTAGTCTATCTGCAAAAATTTTCCAGAGCATCTCATCTATTACTGTATGGTTTCTCTCACATACTCCATTACTAAATGGGCTTTCCGCAGCCGGTATCCATGACTATGATATTCACGTTTTCACACACATCCCAAAACTTGTCATTAACAAACTCCTCCCCATTGCCTGTAAGGAACTTTGCTGATGGCTTCATTCCTGTCCCTATCCATTTTTCCGTGATCTGATGCAGGATTACTCTCTTTTCTTTACTACATATGAAGGTTGATTGACTAAATCTGGTCGCTAAATCTACAAGGCACAAATTGAATATATTGTTTGCTTTATCCTAGATCTTAAGGTCCATGGCCACAATGTTGTTAAAATCTCTAGCCAAAGCAGGATTACTATCAGTCTTGATGGTGTCCTTCTGCACTTCCCACAAACCTCACACTGATCTGTTCTGTAAACACAGTATAGTCCTCATCTTTCACTCCTGCATCCTTTAATAAACTTTGTAGCCTCTGACGATGTGCAAATTGCAAATTCAGCTTCAATGCAGTGAGCTTTTTATCAGCTAAAGTCCCACTTCCAGATGCTAATAATGTTTCCTTAACCTCATTACCTGAAACATTGGGCGGAATTTTACCGGCATGTCCGCCTAAGTTTTGCACAATCCCGCCCGAGGCCAATGGAGAATGCCATTCTCCGAGCCGAGCCCGCTCCCAGAATCAGGACTGGCATGCCGGTAAAATTCCGGCCATTGTGTCATTAACGGAATACAATAGTATCCCGACTGTGTAAATTGTAAGTCCACTATTTTTCCAAAAACTGTTGCCTTATCATTTTTCATGTCCAGTTTCATGTGTGCTTTCTTCATCGATGGTCTACTCAGAAGCAAAGGTGTCTCACTTGACACAACATCTGTGCTGATGAAATGGTTCACTCTGGCAACATTGCAAGAGATCACCGCTCTTTTCAGTGACTTCAGGGTATTATCATCCCCACACCTGAAACTTGTGGAAATTTCAAATTCTTTAACCTTGCTCCGATTTTCAACATTTAAAGAGTCCAGGTAACATTTTAACCAACCAATTTCACACACGCTAGACATACAACCACTGTCCAATACAGCACAATTAAAGGACTCTGCAACCAAAACCTTCATTACAGGAGGAAAGCTTCTTGTTAATGAAACAATGCCTTCTTTCTATTCACTATCTCTTTCCGCTTCTGATTCTTCCACGTCATGTGTAGCTTCAAACACACTATTTGATCATTCCAGACTATTGAAAGCATAATGAAATTTAGAGTCACACTGAAAACATCAATTAATCATATCCTGGGCATTTATGGGATTCATTTTTCTGCTATGCCCCTCCATATCCTTCCTCCTGTTATAGATGGTAAAGGGTTTCTGTCCTCGTAATTTCTGGGTCCTAATCTTCTGCCGTATTCCCGTGATTGGCTTGGGTCTGTACGATCTCGCCATCCTATTAACAGTGTATAGAATGTTTCTCTAAAACCTTTTAATGCCTCTGACATTTGATCATAAGGTATCTTTTTTGCAAATTTAACTCCAGTCAAAACTAGGAACCCATCCATATTTGTAATTTAGCACCAGTAACTTAAATGTCAACACAGACTGGAATTTCTCACTGGTGTTTTGCAGCTTTATATACTGTCTGTTGAACTCCATCACATACTTTTCAATAGAAATGTCCTCTGATTCCTTAAAACTATCAAAATCATATGAAGCTTCATAAGCACTTAATAGGTCACTCTTTCGTTCAATCTTATCCACAAAGGTTAATAAATGCTCCAGACTTTCCTCTGAGTACAAATATTCCAACCCCAATTCAGAAAATGCTTCAACTAATTTTATATCCACATAGAACACAGAACATTGAACATTACAGCGCAGTAGAGGCCCTTCAGCCCTCGATGTTGCGCCGACCAGTGGAACCAATCCAATGACCCTCTAACCTAAACTATTCCAATGTTATCCATATGCCTATCCACTGACCATTTGAACGCCCTTAAAGTTGGCGAGTCCACAACTGCTGCAGGCAGGGCATTCCACGATCTTACTACCCGCTGAGTAAAGAACCTACCTCTGACATCCGCCCTATAATTACCACCCCTTAATTTAAAGCTATGTCCCCTTGTGTTAGCCATCACCATCCGAGGAAAAAGGCTCTCACTATCCACCCTATCCAATCCTTTGATCATCTTGTATGCCTCAATTAGGTCACCTCGTAACCTTCTTCTCTCTAATGAAAATAACCTCAAGTCCCTCAGCCTTTCCTCACAAGACCTTCCCACCATACCAGGCAAGATCCTGGTAAACCTCCTCTGCACCCTTTCCAATGCCTCCACATCTTTCTTATAACGTGGTGACATTTACATGGTAAAAAAGAGCCAAGGCCACTCTTTGTTTACTTTTACTCAAAGCAATTACCTTAGTCCTCATGATGACTTTACTTATCCATCGGTCATAAGGTTCAGTTTGTGAAAATAATGGTGGATAGTCATATCCTGACACTTTTACTCTATGTTCAGCCATTTGGTTGTCTTCGACTCATTCCTTAGTTGATTAAAATTTGAGTGAGATCTTCTCTCTTTTTTTCTTCAAACTTGCAGCCCTTTACTTGGAACCAACAGCCATCCTTTGCTATCACTGTTTGAGCCTCTAGGTTGCAGTTTAGTGAAGGAAACACGAGTTCTGCTTCTTCATAAACTACCTGTATTTCTTTGATCCAACTCCACATACAATTCTCCATCAACACACAGTGCCTCCAGTAACCCCTTTATATATCAGTGACTTCTACTGAATAACTGACATCAAATTAGGACTTAATTGGAAGGTCTGTTATCACATTCCTAACATCTCCCACAGCTGTGGGGATCTGGGACCCAAGATTGCTGGTGGCCTCCATTCCAAACTCAGCATTGTTCAGGTGACTCATGACATTTGTGCGCCACATTGTTTCAGATGTGTTTTCTTGCTGTTATCAGAGGCAGTCTGGTATGGATGCAAGATTGAATTTGGGTCTTCATCTGGATCCCATTAGTGGGATGCTAATCAGTTTCACACCATCCTCCAGTGGGTTTCCCACTCTAACATCTGCCGACAGCAAGACTGAGTGACAGCAGCTTTGGCCACTCTCCAGTATCCTGTGCTCTCATCTGGAGTGCAGATATCATCCAAAGCTGTAGTCCAAGGCCCTGCCCTCAACTTAGCCCATGGGAGGCACTTGCTAATCAGCACCTCAGCACAGAGTGAAGAATTAGGAGTGCTCTCCTGAGGCAGTGCTCCATGGCCATCTTTCTAAGGAGTACAGCTGCTTGCCCAGTCAGGCAATGATATAGTCACACAATGACAATGGCAGTCATTGAATTTGGAAGTCAGTGCATTAAGAGTTAAGTAGTGACAGCTATCATTGACATGCTCACACATAAGGACTGTGCACTTATTAAATGTATTTAGATCATGGTACCTGTGCTGGGTATTTTTAAGAGTCGCTTTGTTTAATCAGCTAGGTAGCCCACATACTAAGAATGCAGAAAGATAATTGATCCTAGATATGAAGTGTTTGTTTTAATCTGTGCTAATGCAGTTTTTTTATTTTTTTGGGTTGTCCCCTGGGTTTTCAAAATCGAGTTTAATTAGGTTGCTTAACAAAAGAATCACGTGAATGGGCAGAGCTAAGCGTACAGACACAAGCAAGTAGTCCCAGCTTGGACCTGCAAGGAGAAGGAGCTCTTTTCTCTTTCTTTCCCTATGGAGATTGTAGTTTGGGACCTGCTAGAAAATAGGTATCTCTCTTGAGAGGTGCTCTGGAGACTTGAGGACAAGCATCTTGCATACCAGCATGTAAGCGTGTTGATTGCTAATTGATTTTGAAGAAGAGTTTATGTCTCTGAGGAATTATGCTTAAATTGGGATAAATAGAAATAAATTAGCAGTTAAGAAATATATCATGTTGTGTTTAAGTATTTCAATTGACAAACATTATGCCCACTGTTTTTATTATGGTTAAACTGTATTGTTAAATAAAGTTTGTTTCAATAAAAACTTCCTCGTGGGTCAATAGAATCACACCTGAAGTGAAACACCTTCTCCTCACACTGATGCCAAAATCAAAAATAGTTGTGATCTAGTCTCACTTTGTAGTATACCTTGAAGCTTCTGATCTGGTCCCTAGCAAACTCTACTTGCCATGTTATTAAAATAGCATAATTATAACTAAGCCATGATAGAATGTGATTATGTGAAAAGTTGAAATGTAGATTCTGAAGTGTGTTCAGGAGATCTTCTTGATCATACGTTTACTGACCAGAATAATGCTTTGTTGTATCTATACCTGGGGAATGAAGTGGGTCAAATGAGAACGCCACAGTGTGGGACAGTCTTGCAAATAGTAATTATTGTGTTATAAAATGTTGACTTGTTACAGAGAATACATAAAATAAAAAAGAATTAACTGGAGGAGAGATAATTTCAGCTGTTTATGGAGCAAGCTGGCCAAGGTAAATTGAAGTGAAAGACTGGCAGGTAGGAATGTAATCGAGCAACAGGGGATCTTTAAAAGTGGAATGGTTCAGATACATTGAGATATCAATGTACAAGGAGACAAGAGAGATTAACTCTCTCTTAAAAAAAATTAGAAAAGCAAAAAGGGGCATGAAATAGGACTTATCAACAGGATTAGGGAGAATCCTAAAATATTTTATAAATACACCAAAGGTGAGAAGTTAATTAGGGAACGAGTAGGGGCTGTTAGGATCTAAGGGGGCAATCTGTGTATGAAACCGCAGGATAGTGTAAGGTTTTTAAATGAATATTTCTCTTCAGTCATCACTCTGGAAAAGGAAAATGTAGATATGGAATTCAGGAAAAAGGACTGTGAGGACATACACAGTTTGACATAGGAAAATAGGGAGGTATTGAAGGCTCTAACAGGCTTAAAAACAGACAAATCCTTGGCCTGAATGAATTGCATCCCAGGCTGCTGAAGGAGACAAAGCAGGAAATTTTTGCAGGGACTCAGACACAAATTTTTAATTCCTCTCTGGCCATGAGTAAAGTCAGTAAAAAGCCTGACAACACCAGGTTTTAGTCCAACCGATTTATTTGATAATACTCACAAGCTTTCGAGGGGACTGCCTCTTCGTCAGGTGAATGGAGAGTTCTGGCCTCAGACAGAGCATATAAAGCACAGACAGTTTAGAGATTATAATCTCTAATGGATGAGGGGGGGGTCATTGAGTGTAGTGGACCTTTCTACAGGACCTTCTTGTAGAAAGACTCTCCAGGACCTACCTATTCCTTGAAGGGCAACTTTCAGATTTTGTGCCTAGATTACTGAAGCTCTAAGGTCATGGTGGGTGAATCATGGGCTGCATGCCAGTAATCCAACGTTAAAGCCGTACCTGCTGATTCTTTGCACATAGTGCAGCACAACATGGTGGAAAAATCTGCCATTGGTATCAATGGTTCCAAAAATTTTTTCTCTGTCTGACATCAGTGATTGCTGATTCTGGGATAATTCTGTCCCACATCTGCCCCCATTATTTAGTCATGTAGTTCACAAGCTCATTTGTCCCAGAATGGTTCATCCAAATAATACAGCTCCATTTAAGTTTAAAGTTTGTTTGTTAGTGTCACAAATAGGCTTATATTAGCACTGCAATGAAGTTACTGTGAAAATCCCCTAGTTGCTAGACTCTGGCAGGTACACTGCTTGAGTACACTGAAGGAGAATTTAGCACGGCCAATGCACCTAACCAGCATGTTTTTCAGACTATGGGAGGAAACCGAAGCGCCTACAGGAAACTCATGCAGACACATGGAGAACATGTAGACTCCACACAGAACAGTGACCAAGAAGGTAATTGAACCTGGCACTGTGAGGCAGCAGTGCTAACCATTGTGCCACCATGCTGCCCCAGTACTGGTGCCAGTGCCCCACAACCTAAAACCCACATCTCACACATTACCTTGAGTTACTTTTGCATCAATTTTTGTGTCCCTTATGCCAATTTGCAGATGGCTCAGGTAATAACCCAGAGATTCCAGCCTTTGAGGTTCTGCTTTTTAATACAGTACCTAGCTCCTCATACTCATAATGTAGAACCCCTTTCCTAGTTTTACCTATGTCGTTGGTATGACATGGACCACAACAATTGGATCCTTCCTCTCTCAACGCAAGTTCCTCTCCAGCCCAGTGCAGATGTCCTGAACCCTGGAACTGGGCATGCAAAACAACAGTCTGGGCCCTCACTCTTTGCTGCAAAGAATGTTGCCAATCCCCCTCACTCTATTGTCCCTTACTATCACTTCATTCACTTTTGCGCCTTGCTGCTCCCCCCATCCCCCAAAATTAAATGATTCCAGTCAGTTTGCTCATCCATTTTCCATTCTGCAGCACCCGCCTACCCCTCTCCCCATCCCCACACCAACTCACATCCAAACAAACTGAGAGAACTTCAAACCTATTGACACTTGCAGTGGCTGATGCTCCTGCACTCATCTTACCTGCCTCAGCTATGGTCACGCCCTCCTGTCCCTGACCACTGACCAAATCAGAAGACCCTATCCTAAGTTTTGCGACTGCTTCCTGTAGAAAGCATTAAGGTAACTTTACTCCTCCCTGATATGTGTTGCAGAGTCCACAGCTCAGCCGCCAGTTCAATGGCTCTGAGCTGATGCTCCTTGAACTGCAAACACTAACTACAGACATGTTTGCTCTGGGTCACACTAACATCCAGGATCTCACACATGCTGCAACCTTGGCATATCACCTAGCCTGCCATCTTTAGTGTTTTTTCATTAATTGCTTGATTATACTACTCATTTATTTATGTTGATTTACTATATGTTGGCACTTTGGTATGGTTACCAGACCATAAGACATAGGAGCAGAATTAGGCCACTCAGCCCATCGAATCTGCTCCGCCATTCAATCATGGCTGATATTTTTCTCATCCCCATTCTCCTGCCTTTTCCCCATAACCCCTCATCCCCTTATTAATCAAGAACCTATCTATCTCTGTCTTAAAGGCACTCAATGACCTGGCCTCCACAACCCTCCTTTAAATTAAAACATGAGCTCCAAAGACAATGAACTCCTGCCGGCAGCTCATCATCAGGCTCTAGGCCTCACATCGGTCAAAGAACAAAGAAAATTACAGCACAGGAACAGGCCCTTCGGCCCTCCAAGCCTGCACCGACCATGCTGCCCGACTCAACTAAAACCCCCAACCCTTCCGGAGACCATATCCCTCTATTCCTATTCTATTCATGTATTTGTCAAGGCGCTCCTTAAAAGCCACTATGGTATCCGCTTCCAATATCTCTACGGCAACGAGTTTCAGGCACCCATTACCCACTGTGTAAAATATCTGCCTCGTACATCTTCTTTAAACCTTGCCCCTCGCACCTTAAACCTATACTCCCTTGTAATTGACTCTTCCACCCTGGAAAAAAGCTTCTGACTATCCATTCTGTCTATGCCTCTCATAATCTTGTAGACTTCTATCAGGTCACTCCTCAACCTCCATCATTCCAGTGAGAACAAACCAAGTTTCTGCAACCTCTCCTTGTAGCTAATGCCCTCCATATCGGGCAACATCCTGGTAAGTCTTTCCAAAGCCTCCACATCCTTCTGGTAATGTGGCAACCAAAATTGAATGCTATATTCCAAGTGCGACCGAATTAAGGCTCTATAAAGCTGCAGCATGAGTTGACAATTTTTAAACTCAATGCCCCAGTTAATGAAGGCAAGCATTCTTGACCAGCTTCTCCACCTGCATTGCCACTTTCAGTGACCTGTGTATCTGTACACCCAGATCCCTTTGCCTATCAATATTCTTAAGTGTTCTGCCATTTACTATATATTTCCTGTTTGTATTAGACCTTCCAAAATGCATTACCTCACAATCATACAAGATGACTCCTTTGAACCAACTCACTCCAGTCCCTGAAACTCATCATGAATGAATGAAGAAATATAATCATTTGTAATTTCTCTGTGAGTTTTCTTGACAAACTGCTGTGACTTTGTGAGAAATTGCTGTTTTTTTCAGGATTTACAGCAGGAAATCTGAAGAAGTCTGGAAAATCTGCCCCAGTGCATTTCATATGAAAAGTAAATAAACCCATGGACATGCCCTAGAGGCAACACTTCCATTGATCAACACCAGTAATGGGAGCTTTAAAAATGCAATCATTATCAAACTAAAATCTTTCAGATAAAATTTCTCCTTACTATACAACTTACCCACACCAGTTTCTTCAGCCAACCTCTCATTCCCTGTTAAGAGAAAAAAATAGTATTGAATGTTTCTATCATGGTATAAACAAAATAATAGAGAATAATTATATATTTACTTATATTGAACTAAAGGATGTGCTATAGGTAAACTACAGGTTCTTTTGCTTGCAGTATTGATGGACGGTTCTTTCAACTGATTACATCTTGAATAACTTTCAACTCAATTTTTGTTATTTTGTAATGTCATTAATATAGTTCCACAGGGACCCAGTGACAATCATTTGATGATGTGGGAGTAGTGGGCTGGGAGAAGATGAGGTAAATAAATTCAGATCATTGATTAATAATCAGTAGCAGAAATCGTGGCTACCATCTACAAGGCACAAGTCAGGAATGTGATGGAATATTTCCCACTTGCTTGGTTGGGTGCAGCTCCAACAACACTCAAAAAGCTTGACATCATCCAGGACAAAACAACCCACTTGACTGGCACCACATCCATTCCCTCCACCACCAACGCTCAGTAGTAGCAGTGTGTACTATCTACTGTAGAAATTCACCAAAGATCCTTGAACAGCACCTTCCAGGCCCATGGCCACTTCTATCTAGAAGGACAAGAGCAGCCGATACAAGAAGCACCATCACCTGCAAGTTCCCCTCCAAGCCACTCACCATCCTGACTTGGAAATATGTCGCTGTTCCTTTGCAGTCACTGGGTCAAGATCCTGGAATTTCCTCCCTGACGGCATCATTAAATGCAATATTACGCTTCCCACTTTATTGCAGTTTCAGCACTGGTTTCCCATTTCTCTTCAGTGACTCCATGTCCACAACTTTCTATGACCCTGGAAAGGAGCTGCATACCATTACCCAACACACTCCATAACCAATTTTCTGATGTCAAATTTGCAATCTTTTTGACAACCTACATTACTGCCTAATTTCATGTACATTAGAGAGCAATGAGCCATCACTTGATTTTCTAAGGTCAGGTAAACATAAGACTTGCCCATAAAAATTGATAAAAGATTTCAAAGCAGCATGTAAAGCGCTGAAAGCTGACTGGCTCTATAATAATTTTGTGCAATTTTTGGTTTGTTGCAACTTTTTAAGAGCTTGTATTAATCATTGGGCATTTTTTATGTCCTTCATGCTCAAATTCATGAAAACTTGAACGAAAGGTGTAACAGGTGAAAGTAAATAGGAAATCTGAAGAAGTCTGGAAAATCTGCCCCAGTGCATTTCATATGAAAAGTAAATAAACCCATGGACATGTCCTAGAGGCAAAACACTTCCATTGATCAACACCAGTAATGGGAGCTTTAAAAATGCAATCATTATCAAACTAAAATCTTTCAGATAAAATTTATAAGTAAGAGCTTTATTCTTTTTGAGGTTGAGGGCTTGCTAATTCTTCAGCTACTCCTCTGAATGTGTTAGTACTGATGATCTAGGTGGAATGAAGGACGAAGTATTGCATCAAGAATTCAGGGAGCAAGGCAGCAGATTAAAATGCAGGCTGTAATCTCTGATTATGCTCCTCAATACCACCTGCTAGCAAGTGCAGAGATAGGAGAATAGGCAGATGAATGTATGGCTCAAGAGTTGGTGTAGGAGGGAAGATTTCAGATTCCTGCGTTATTGGGATTGTTTCTGACAAAGGCGGAACATGCAAAAGTGGGACAGTCTGCACCTGAACCGGAATGAGATCAATATCGTTGCCGGTAGGATTGCTGTTGGGAGGAGTTTAATCTAGTTCAGCAGGGGGAGGAGACACAGAAGGTTAATACTATAGGGACACAGCATACTGTTGTAAAGGCAGAGGGAGTTTAGTTATGTTGAGCGCTAAAGGAGTGAAGTAAGGCTGGAGGCTGGAATTAAGCACATGGATTGATAACTGGAATTGTGATATTACTGCCATCACAGAGACATGGTTGAGGGAGAGGCAATACTGGCAACTCAACATTCTAGGTATAGAATCTTCAGGCGAGACAGGAGAGGATGTAAAAGAGAAGCTTGTGACACATTATTAATTAAGAAGTCAGTTATTGCAGTAAGAAGGGATGATATCTTGGAAGGATCTTCAAATTAGGTTTAGTGGGTAGAGTTTAGGAATAAAAATGGGGCAGTCGCATTGCTGGGAGGGTATTATAGACCCCTAAACAGTCAGTGGGCAATAGAGGAGCAGAAATGTAGACCTTTCACTGAGATGTGTCAAAATAATAAAAGGGAAATTATACTTGGGAAATTCAACTTCTCCAATATTAATTGGGATAGTCAAAGTGTAAAGGGTTTAGAGGAGGCGGATTTCTTGAAATGTATTCAGGAGATCTTTTTATGTCAATATGTACAAGATTGAACAAGGAACATCACAATGCTGGACCTAATTCTAGGGAATGAAGCTGAACAGATGTTTGATATCGCAGTGGGGAACATTTCAGTGATAGTGATCACAGAATAGTATGATTTATGTTTGTTGTGGAAAAGGAAGAAAGATGGTCTGCAAAATATGGTTTTTGATTGGTAGAAGGCAGATTTTAAGGCATGACTTGGCCAAAGTAGGTTGGTAACAGAAAATCGAATGTGAGAAAATCTAAAGCAATGGGGGGTATAGCAAAAGGAAATGGGGAGGGTATAGGCCCAACATGTTCCCTTTAGGGTGAACTGTAAGAGTAACAACCCAGAAAGTGCAGAAGGGAACTTAAGAAAGCAATTAGGAGAGCAAAGAGACGGCATGAAAAAACATTGGCAGGTAGGGTTAGGGGGAACCCCAAGATATTGTATAATTATATCAGGAAAAGAGGATAACCAGAGAAGGGATAGAGTCCATTAGGGACCAAGGGGGCAATCTGTGTGTGGAAGTGAAGGACATTGATAGAGTTTAAACAAATACTTCACATTGCCCTTCACTCATGGGAAGGAGGATATAGGTGCAGAATTTGGGGACAGGGACTCTGAGGTTCTTGAATAGGTTGATATAGGGAGTGAGGAGATATTTGAGGTTTTGGCCAGCTTAAAAGTGGGCAAATCCCCAGATCCGGATGAGTTGCATTCCAGGCGGTGGTGGGATGCAGGTGAAAAAATTACAAGGGCTCTGACACAAATTTTGAATTTCCCTCTGGCAACAAGGGAAGTCACAGTAGGAAGTCTTACAACACCAGGTTAAACTCCAACAGGTTTATTTGGTAGCAAAAGCCACTCACTTTCAGAGCACTGCTCCTTCATCAGGTAAGTGGGAGTTCTGTTCACAAACAGGGCATATAAAGATACAAACTCAATTTACAAAATAATGGTTGGAATGTGAATCTTTACAGGTAATCAAGTCAAGGTACAGACAATGTGAGTGGAAAGAGTGTTAAGTACAGGTTAAAGAGATGTGTATTAACATAGAACATAGAACATTACAGCGCAGAACAGGCCCTTCGGCCCACGATGTTGCGCCGACCAGTTACAAAACAATGACCCACTAACCTAAACCAATCCCTTCTCATCCATAAACCTATCCACGGATCTCTTAAACGCCCCCAAACTAGGCGCATTTACAACTGCAGCAGGCAGGGCATTCCAATCCCTCACCACCCTCTGGGTAAATCCATCCTATAACTACCACCCCTTAATTTAAAGCCATGCCCCCTCGTGCTAGATTTCTCCATCAGAGGAAAAAGGCTATCACTATCCACCCTATCTAAACCTCTAATCATCTTATATGTTTCAATAAGATCCCCTCTTAGCCGCCTTCTTTCCAGCGAAAACAACCCCAAATCCCTCAGTCTCTCCTCATAGGACCTCCCCTCCATACCAGGCAACATCCTGGTAAACCTCCTCTGCACCCTCTCCAAAGCCTCCACATCCTTCCTGTAATGTGGGGACCAGAACTGCACACAGTACTCCAAGTGCGGCCGCACCAGAGTTGTGTACAGTTGCAACATGACGCTGCGACTCCTAAATTCAATCCCCCTACCAATAAACGCCAAGACACCGTATGCCTTCTTAACAACCTTATCTACTTGACTCCCAACTTTCAGGGATCTATGTACACATACACCTAAATCCCTCTGCTCATCCACACTATTCAAAGTCCTCCCGTTAGCCCTATACTCGACACATCTGTCTCCAGACATATTGTCTCCAGACAGGACAGTTAGTGAGATTTTGCAAGCCCAGGCAAGTTTTGGGGGTTACAGATAGTGTGACATGAACCCAAGATACCAGTTGAGGCTGTTCTCATGTGTGCGGAACTTGGCTATCAGTCTCTGTTCAGTGACTCTACGCTGTTGTGTGTCGTGAAGACCGCCTTGGAGAACGCTTATCCGAAGATCAGAGGCTTAATGCCCGTGACCATTGAAGTATTCCCCAACAGGAAAAGAACGCTCTTGCCTGGTGATTGTCGATCAGTGTTCATTCATCCAGTGTAGCGTCAGCATGGTCTCTCAACGTACCATGCCTCAGAACATCCTTTCCTGCAGCATATAAGGTAGGCAATGTTGATAGAGTTGCAAGAGTATGTACCGTGTACCTGGTGCATGGTGTTCTTATATGAGATGATGACATCTGTGTCGATGATCCAGGACACCTTGCAGAGGTTGCTGTGGCAGGAGCGGAGAAGCTAAGCCATCTTCTTTGAAGAGGAGAAGCTACAACATCTTCTCTGGAGCCTTCAAAATGTCATTGATGAAGACAAACATCTCTCCAAGGCCATCCCCACTCTCCCACTTCTTGCCTTCAAACAATCGCACAACCTGAAACAGACCATTGTCCACAGTAAACTACCCAGCCTTCAGGAGAACAGTGACCATGACACCACACAACCCTGCCACAGCAAACTCTGCAAGACGTGCCGGATCATCGACATGGATACCATCATCTCACGTGAGAACACGATCTACCAAGTACATACTCTTGCAACTCTGCCAACATTGTCTACCTGATATGCTGCAGGAAAGGATGTCCCAAGGCATAGTGCATTGGGGAGACCATTCAGAAGCTATGACAACGGATTAATGAACGCCGCTCGACAATCACCAGGCAAGAGTGTCTTCTTCCTGTTGGGGTTCGCTTCAGCAGTCATGGGCATTTGGCCTCTGATCTTTGGGTCAGCGTTCTCTAAGGCAGCCTTCACAACATACCACAACACAGAGTCGCTGAACAGAAACTGATAGCCAAGTTCCGCACACATGAGGACAGCCTCAACCAGGATCTTGAGTTCATGTCACACTACCTGTAACCCCCACAACTTGCCTAGGCTTGCAAAATCTCACTAACTGTCCTGGCTGGAGACAATATACAACTCTTTGACCTGTGCTTAACCCTCTCTCCATTCAGATTGCCTGTACCTTTAAGACTTGATTACCTGTAAAGATTCGCATTCCAACCATTATTTTGTAAATTGAATTTGTGTCTTTATATGCCCTGTTTGTGAACAGAACTCCCACTCACCTGATAAAGGGGCAGACTCCGAAAGCTAGTGGCTTTTAGCTACCAAATAAACCTGTTGGACTTTAACCTGGTGTTGTGAGACTTCTTATTGTGTTTACCCCAGTCCAATGCTGGCATTTCCACATTAGTGGCAAGACACAGAGGGTAGTGGTAGAAGGCTGTTTGCATGATTGGAGGCTGGGGTCCAGTGGCTCACCACAACAATCAGCACACGTACAAACAATATAGATGAGAATGTGGGGGGAGGTTGTTGATAAGTGAGTTTGTAGATGACACAGAGATTTGGCACGTGCTTAACAGTGAGGAAGAAGGTCTTAGGTTGTGGAAGATATAGATGGGTTGGCCAAATGGGCTAATCAATGGCTAATGAAATTTAACCCTGAAAATTGCGAGCTGATGCACTTTGGAAGGAGTAACAAGACAATGGAGTACTCAATGAGTTTCAGGATATTAGGAAGCTCAAAGGAACAGAGGAAATTGGGGGTACTTGTCCAAAGATTCCTGAAGGCAGCAGGATAGGTTAATAGGATAGTTAAGAAGGCATAAGGGACATTTGTCTTTATCAGTCATGGCACAGATTATAAGAGCAGGGAGATTATGTTAGAGCTGTAAAAAAATTTTTGGATAGGCCACAGCTAGAGAACTATGTGCAATTCTGGTCACCTCATCATAGGAAGGATGTGATTGCACTAGAGGGGGTGCAGATGTTCACCAGGATGTTGCCTGGGATGGAGCATTTGAGTTGTGAAGAGAAGTTGGATAGACTTGAGATGTTTTACTTAGAGCAAGGAAGGCTAAGAGAGAGCCTGATTGAGATGAATAAGATGATGAGGAGTACAGGCAGGATGAATCAGAAGCAGCTATTCTCCTTAGTTGAAGGGTCAGTTGTGAAAGGGCAAGAGATTTAGAGAGGATATAAGAAAAATCATTTTCACACGGATGGTGGTGGGTGTCCAGAATGCACTGCCTGGGATGGTATTGGAGGTGGGAAATCTCACTCTAGCAGCTTTCCCAGTACTGACATTAAGCTCACTGGTCTATAGTTCCCTGTTTTCTCTCTACCTCCCTTTCTGAATAGTGGACTTACATGAGCTACCCTCCAATCTGTAGGAACTATTCCAGAATCCAAAGAATTTTGGAGAATAACCACCCATGGTTATTCTATTTCCAGGCCTACTTCCTTAAGTACTCTGGGACGAAGATTATCAGGACCTGGAGATTTATCCACCTTTAATGCCATCAATTTCCTCAAAACCATTTCTTCAGCTCCTCACTAAAAATTGTTTCTCTCAGAACTTATAGTACATTATTCATGTCTCCCTTTGAGAAGACCGAAACAAAATGCAAATTTAATTCCTCAGCCAGTTCTTTATTCCGATACAAATTCTCCCATTTCTGACTGTAAGGGGCCTACATTCATTTTTGTCCATGTCTTTCTTTTTACATATCTATAGATTCAAAACAAAATGGATGAATTTTTAATATTCCCTGCCTTTTTAATCAATCCCTTACTCCTCCTTTGCTGAATTTTAAACTGCTCCTTATCCTCAGTCTTCTTGCTTTCTCTTGCCAAATTGTATGCTGCATCCTTGAATCTGATACTATCTCCAATTTCCCTTGTAAGCCATGATTTGGCCACAATTCCCTTACCACTCTTGTGCCAAACAGGAACAAAAAACTTCTGGAGTTCACCTATTCATTTTATAAATGCCTGCCATTGGGTTTCCACTGCCTTTCCTTTCAGTAATGTTTCCCAGTCCATCATGGCCAATTCATGCCTCATACCATCATAGTTACCTTTCTTGAGATTCAGGACCCTGGTCTCAGAATCACTGTCCACCTTGACAAAGAATTCTCCCATATTATGGTCACTCATCCCCAAGGTTCTCTTGCAACTAGATTGCCAACAAATCCTTTCTCATTGAACAACACCCAGTCCAAGATGGCCTGCTCCCTTGTTAGTTCTACAATGTATGGCTTGAAAAAATCAATCCCGTATGCAGTCCAGATATTCTTCTTTTCTTGTACTGTGACTAATTTGACTCTCCCAATCTATATGCAGATTAACGTCGCCTATAATCACAGATGTTTGTTTAACACATGCATCTCTGATATCCTGTTTAATGCTTTTCCCAACACTACCACTACAGTTTGATGGTTTGTATACCATTCCCATCAATGTTTTTGCCCCTGTTGTTTCTTAACTCGACACATACAGATTCCACATCATCTATGCTAATATCTTTCCTCAATATCATATCAATGTCATCTTGAATCAACAATGCAACTCCACCACCTTTTCCTTTCTGTCTGTCCTTCATAAACACAGAATAGCCCTCAACATTTAGTTCCCATCCTTGTTCACCTTCGAGCCACATCTCTGTAATGCCATCCATATCATACCCCCTTACATCCATCAGTGCAACTAATTCATCCATTTTATTTTGAATGCTCCAAGCGTTTAGGTAGAAAACCGTAAGGGGGGCACTTTCAACATTTCTTGTTCTGTTCCTAAATTTTTTACTGAGTCCTTATCTGACTCTGGCCCTTGATTTTTCTTCAGAGGACATAGGTCCAAGGTGAAGTGCAGGGATGTGAGGAAAAACTATTTTACCCAAAGGTTGGTGATGGTCTGGAATGCACGGCCTGGGAAGGTGGTAGAGGCAGGTTGCTTCACATCCGTTAAGAAGTGCCAGGATGAACACTTGGCACAACATAACATTCAAGTTAATGGGCCAAGTGCTGGTAAATTAATTAATTAATTAATTTTTGAATGTCACAAGTACACTTACATAACACTGCATTAAGTTATTGTGAAAATCCCCTAGTCACCAGACTCCGGCGCCTGTTCAGGTACACTGAGGGAGAATTTAGCATGGCCAATGCACCTAACCAGGATTGTGGGAGGAAATGAGAGCACCTGGGGGAAACCCACATAGAAACAGGGAGGACATGCAAACTCCACTCAGAGAGGAATCGAACCCAGGTTCCTGAGGAGCGCAGGTGTTACTCACGTGTTGGTACAGATTTAATGGGCTAAAGGGCTTCTTCTGCATTGTATGATTCTATGATTCTACGAATTCCTTGCTTTTTTGATTACTTACGTTGTCTGATGAATTCTCTTTCTTCATTTGCCAAACGTTCTGTTGACAGAAATATCAGTTAAAAGCGAATACAATTTGTTTCAAAGAAACTAAAACTGGCAGCTCAGTATAATAAGTATCTGGAAAACAGTTAATATTAAAGTATTAGGTGGCATCACAATTGTTGTTGCATTGCTTTGTGTGATAGTATGCATCATCCCCTTTAGTTACCATGGAAGTTATTTCCACTGGTGGGTGAAACTAGAACTAGGGGGCGTAGCCTCAAAATAAGGGGAAGCAGATTTAGGATTGAGTTGAAGAGGAACTTCTTCACACAGAGGGTTGTGAATCTGTGGAATTTCCTACCCAGTGAAGCAGTTGAGGCTATCTCAATGAATGTTTTTAAGGATAGATAAATTTTTGAACAGCAAAGGAATTAAGGGTTATGGTGAGCGGACGGGTAAGTGGAGTTGAGTTCAATAAGATCAGCCATGATCTTATTGAATGGCGGAGCAGACTCGAGGGGCCAGATGGCCTACTCCTGCTCCTAGTTCTTATGTTCTTATTTCGAAAGGGTATGCATATTTAAATTCTACAAAGAGCAAAGAACAACACAGCACGGGAAACAGGCCCTTCGGCCCAACGAGCCCACGCCACCATCTTAACAAAGTATTTTCCCAGACCTACCTTGACCCGTGTGTATGCATATGGTACCCCCATTGGAAACCAGATTCAGGGGAGAATAATTTAGGGACAATTTGTTACACCAATCAGCCTAAGAGCACATCTTTGGGGTGTGGGAGGAAACCGGAGCACCCGGAGGAAACCCACGCAACCACAGGGAGAATGCGCAAACTCCCACGATGGTAACGGTGCAGAGGGACCTCGGGGTCCTTGTGCATGAGTCGCAAAAACCCAGCTTGCAGGTGCAGCAGGTGGTCAGGAAGGCGAATGGGATGCTGGCCTTCATAGCGAGGGGGATTGAATATAAAAGTAGGGAGATCTTGCTGCAGCTGTATAGAACATTGGTTAGGACACAGCTGGAGTACTGTGCAGTTTTGGGCGCCGCACCTGCGCAAAGATATTTTGGCCTTGGAGGGAGTGCAGAGGAGGTTTACTAGGCTGATACCGGAGTTGAGGGGGTTGAGCTATGAGGAGAGGCTGAATAAACTAGGCTTGTACTCGTTAGAGTTTAGAAGAATGAGGGGAGATCTCATTGAGACGTACAAGATGATGAATGGGATGGATAGGATAGAGGTGGAAAGACTCTTCCCGCTCAAAAAAGACAGTAGGACTAGGGGGCACAGCCTCAAGATAAAAGGAGGGCGGTTTAGAACGGAGTTGAGGAGGAACTTCTTCACTCAAAGGGTGGTGAATCTCTGGAATTCTCTGCCCGTTGAAGTGGTGGAGGCTGCCTCGCTAAATATTTTTAAGACGCGGGTTGATGGGTTTTTGATAGGAGAGGGGATTAAGGGTTATGGGGAGAGGGCAGGAAAGTGGAACTGAGCAGCGACAGATCAGCCATGATCTTATTGAATGGCGGGGCAGGCTCGAAGGGCTGGATGGCCTACTCCTGCTCCTATTTCTTATGTTCTTATGTTCTTTTCCCACAGACACTGGCCCAAATCCATGTATCTGCACAGCTAGCAGTGATAGTCACTGAGCTGTTGTGGTGCCTGCTGGTCCAGGTTTAAGCACACACACGACGCGAAGTACTAGGCCACTCTCGAAACATCCTAGAGCTACTTTAAATATGCTAATCCATTTTGTGCCCTTTCTGCGCATCATTCAGTTCACGCCATTAGAAAAGAGCCGGGACAATCGCAGATCGTTTCGCAGTGGACGCAAAAGCAAATTTTAGGCTTGCACCCTAATTTCAGGGATTGGAGCAATTTGGGCCAGTAATGGCAAGGTTGGAAAATTCCACCCAATGTTTTGGAACTTCAAATTGCAACTTTCCTTATTCTAGAACTTGCCTTGTTCGATGTCGATTTGTGTCACTGTTGGTAGAGAACAACAAATATTACGTAAAAATTTTAGTACATCATCCATAACTCTTAGATAATGGTTTGATGCATTAAAAAAGTTAACAACTATCAAATTTATATACTTCCTCATTCATAATCTTACATCGCTCTTGTTCTTCCTGGAGGAGTCTCACTGTTGACAGAAAACAAGAAACATGCAAACAAATCTTTGGACTTCCTCAATGATACCTAACTATGAATTTTATTTGCATAAATAATTCTTGAATGTTAATTCACACATTTCTTCATTGTTGAACTTACATCGTTCTGCTTCTTGTTGCTGCCTCACTGTTGACAGAAAGTAAGAAGTATCAACCTTTGTGTATTAGTCACAATAGCTAAACACTTGTTTTATTGAATTCATTCATGGGACATGTGGGCATTGCTAGCTATTGCCCATGCCTAGTTGCCCTTGAAGGGCAGTTGAGAGTCGAGCACATTGCAGTGGGACTGGAGTTACATGTGGGCCAGACCAGGTAAGGATTTCCTTCCCTAAAGGACAGTAGTGAACCAGATGTTTTTCCGACAATCAGCAATGGTTTCGTGGTAGATTCTTAATTCCAGATATTTTTTGTTGGATTCAAATTGATTCCCACCATCTGCTGTGGTGGGAATCAAACCCGGGTTCCCAGAACATTTGTTGAGTTTCTGGATTAATAGTCTAGCGATAATACCTGTAGGCCGTAATTTCCCCTGGATTGTGCATTAATACAATTCACAGTTATTAGATTTGTTCATTACTATTGATACTTCTACAGTCTGGAATTTACTTCGTAACTCTCCAGAAACTCTATCTGTTGACAGAAAACAAAAGCACATAAGTGAAGCCTTATATTAATTAAGAAGCATGTGCAGGATGTAAACTGTTTTAAGAAAAATTTTCTTGGATTCAAAGTTCTTGGTCACGCTTCTTTTTACATGTAGACTGATGATGCACAGTGCTTTTTCACAACCAACTCTTATCGCCTTCGCTGTTAAATGCAGCAAGACTGGAAAATCCCAGCCGTGGGTGAGTTTGGAGAATCCAACCGAATGTCTTTGGCGTCTACTTCAAATTCCTTACCTACCTATTCTATTTCTCCAGCTCACAATTACCTGAATCTGAATTAAACTAGACCATTCCAAACTTAGTGTCATATTTGACCCTGAGGTGGACTTCTGACCACATATAAATGCTATCACTAAAGCAGGTCATTCCGCTCCTGACTGGGGTGGGTATGCAGCAGAATCTCACAAGAAAGTCTGAAATAAGAAACGATTGCATGCTTCACTGTCAATGGTGGGCTGCATTACGTGCTACTGAATATCAAGAACAAATTTGCATCTCATTTTAATGCCTATTTTCTAGAATCATTCCTCCATAGAATCATAGAATCACAGAATTTTACAGCATGGGGAAAGTGGCCATTCAACCTATCTTAACTGCACTGGCTCTGGAAACAGCTCCCCAGTTAGTCCCATTATCCATCCCTATTTCCAGAGCCCTCTAACTTCATCACTTTCAAATAAATATCCAGCCCTCTTTTGAAACCTCCAATGGAATTCGCCTCCACCATCCTCCTAGGCTGAGCATTCCAAATCCTCGCAACACTGAGTAAAAAAGTTTCTCCTCATCTAAGTCCTAGCTCTCTTGCTGAAAATCTAGTCACATACATACCAACCAGTGGAAACAGAATGTCCTTCTTTTCAAAATGTCAAAACTTTCATAATTTTGAATATCTCAATCAGGTCACCTCTGTTCCAAGGAGAATAAACCTTATTGTTTGTCGGAGCAAGCAGAGAGCAGTGACTTGTGGCGGGAGTGTCAAGGGTAAGCGATTGACTTTTTTTCTTAGTTTTTCACGGGGTTTCTCTCCTTTTCCAAGTTTCTTTAAGGGTAAAGCGGAAGTAGGCTGTGGGGTGACCTAGGAAGGGTTTGTTAGCGTGCAAGGTTTAAAAAGCAGGTTGCACTATTCAGCAGCAGCATCAGTAGTGGACAGTGGAGTGAGCAGGTAGCAGAGTGAGAGCTAAAAGGCTTTGGCTCAACAGGCTTAGGCGGAAATGGGTGAGGCAGGGTAGGTTTAATTCTTACTGTTTTTTTCCTGTGGAATTTGAAGAAAAGGGGAATTACGAGTGTGAGGCCAGTTTGTTGCTCTCAGTGTCGGATGTGGGAGGTCCTGAGTCTCCTGACCTCCCGGACATCCATATCTGCATCAGGTGCGATGAGCTGCAGCTCCTAAGGGACCACGTTAGGGAACTGGAGCTGCAGCTCGATGATCTTCATCTGGTCAGGGAGAACGAGGAGGTGATAGATCGGAGTTACAGGCAGGTGGTCACACCAGGGCCACGGGAGGCAGGCAAGTGGGTCACGGTTAGGAAGAGGAAAGGTCAGGCTCTAGAGAGTACCCCAGTAGCTGTGCCTCTTAGCAATAAGTACTCCTGTTTGAGTACTGTTGGGGGGAACAGTCTACCTGGTGGAAGCAGCTGTGGCCATGCGTCCGGCGCGGAGTCCGGCCCTGTAGCTCAGAAGTGTAAGGATAAGCGGAGGAAAGCTGTAGTGAAAGGAGACTCTACAGTGAGGGGGTCAGACAGGCAATTTTGTGGAGGCAGTCGAGAAACTCCCTGGTGCTGGGATCCAGGATGTTTCTGATCGCATCCAAGATGTCCTGAAATGGGAGGGAGAGGAGCCAGAGGTCATGGTACATACTGGTACCACTGACATAGGTAGGAAAAGGTCATGAAAAGAGAATATAGGGAGTTAGGTAGACAGTTGAGAAGAAGGGCCGCAAAGGTGGTAATCTTGGGGTTGCTGCCTGTGCCACGAGACAGTGAGAGTAGGAATGGAATGAGGTGGAGGATAAATGCATGGCTCAGGGATTGGAGCAGGGGGCAATGATTCAGGTTCCTGGATCACTGGGACCTCTTTTGGGGCAGGTGTGACCTGTACATAAAGGACGGGTTGCACTTGAATCCCAGGGGAACAATATCCCGGTGGGGAGGTTTGCTAAGGCTACTGGGGAGAGTTTAAACTAGGATGGTTGCGAGGTGGGAATCAAAGTGAAATGACTGGGAGAAAGGAGGTTAGCTCACAAATAGAGAGAGCTTGTCAGCAATGTGAGAGGGAGGATAGGCAGATGATAGAGAAGGGGAGCGCTCAGACCGAAGGTTTAAGATATGTCTATTTTAATGCAAGGAGTGTTGTGAACAAAGTGGATGAGCTCAGAGCATGGATTGCTACTTGGAAATGTGATGTGGTGGCCATTACAGAGACTTGGATGTCTCAGGGACAGGACTGGATACTTCAAGTGCCAGGTTTCAAATGTTTCAGAAGGGACAGGGAGGAAGGCAAAAGAGGTGTGGGAGTGGCACTGTTGATCAGAGATAGTGTCACGGTTGTAGAAAAGATGGACGCCATGGAGGGATTGTCTACAGAGTCTCTGTGGGTGGAGTTTCGGAACAGGAAGGAGCCATTAACTTTATTGGGTGTTTTCTATAGGCAGCCCAATAGTAACAGGGATGTTGAGGAACAGATAGGGAAACAGATCCTGGAGAGATATAACAATAACAGTTTTCATGATGGGAGATTTTAATTTCCCAAATATCAATTGGAATATCCCTAGGGTAAGGGGTTTAGATGGGGAGGAGTTTGTTAGGTGTGTTCAGGAAGGTTTCCTGGCACAGTATGTGGATACAGTACAATGGAATACAATATAATGTTGGCAAGTGTGAGGTTATCCACTTTGGTAGGAATAATGGTAAGAAGGACTACTACTTACAGGGCGAAAAGCTGCAGCATGCTACGGTGCAGAGGGACCTGGGAGTCCTTGTGCATGAGTCGCAAAAACCCAGCCTACAGGTGCAGCAGGTGGTCAGGAAGGCAAATGGGATGCTGGCCTTCATAGCGAGGGGGATTGAATATAAAAGTAGGGAGGTTTTGCTGCAACTGTACAGGGCACTGGTGAGGCCGCAGCTGGAGTACTGTGTGCAGTTTTGGTCGCCGCACCTGCGCAAGGATATTTTGGCCTTGGAGGGAGTGCAGAGGAGGTTCACTAGGCTGATACCGGAGTTGAGGGGGTTGAGCTATGAGGAGAGGCTGAATAGACTGGGCTTATACTCGTTGGAGTTTAGAAGGATAAGGGGAGATCTCATTGAGACGTATAAGATGATGAAAGGGATGGATAGGGTAGAGGTGGAGAGGTTCTTCCCGCTCAGAAAGGACAGCAGGACTAGAGGGCACAGCCTCAAGATAAAGGGGGGGGGCAGTTTAGAACGGAGTTGAGGAGGAACTTCTTCACTCAAAGGGTGGTGAATCTCTGGAATTCTCTGCCCGTTGAAGTGGTTGAGGCTACCTCGCTAAATATATTTAAGACGCGGGTAGATAGGTTTTTGGTAGGCAAGAGGATTAAGGGTTATGGGGAGAAAGCGGGAAAGTGGAACTGAGCCACTTCAGATCAGCCATGATCTTGTTGAAGGGCGGAGCAGGCTTGAAGGGCTAGATGGCCTACTACTGCTCCTATTTCTTATGTTCTTATAAGCCTGCAAGGGGAGAGGCTGTACTTGATTTGGTATTGGGACAGGTGTCTGATCTCTCAGTGGGGGAGCATTTTGGGGATAGTGATCATAACTCTATCTCCTTTACATTGGTATTGGAGAGAGATAAGATCAGACAAGTTAGAAAAGTGTTTAATTGGAGTAGGGGGAATTATGAGGCTATCTTGCAGGCAATTAGAGCTGCGTTTAGAGGATGTATTTCTGGTCAGGGAGAACGAGGCAATAATGGATATGAACCACGGTCAAGTGGAGATTCCAGGGCCTAGAGGACAGGACGGGTGGGTAACCGTTAGGAAGGGGAAGAGGAGGAACAGTCCTGGTCCAAAGACTACCCCAGTGGTTCCCCCAAAAGGCATCAGCAGGGGTACAAAAGGTAAGACAGGAGAACCAGAATGCCTCAGAGGGAAGGAAGGGGGCTGGCAATGAGATAGTGGTGGAGGATGGGAGGATTAAAGGAATAGATGGACGGTTCTGTGGACAAAAGCGTGACTCCAGGATGGTAGTCTGCCTCCCTGGAACAGGGGTACAGGACGTATCAGAGAGGATAGAGGGAATTTTGAAGGGTGAAGGGACCCAGGCTGACGTAATTATACACATAGGAGAGAAAGGACATAGGAAGGCAGAGCAGGGGGGATGTACGTAGGCAATTCAGGGAGTTGGGGGCCAAGCTGAAGAGCAGGGCCTCCAGGGTGACATTCTCTGGGCTGCTGCCTAGTAACAATATGGTTAGGAATAATGAGATCCTGCAGCTGAATGTGTGGCTGAGGGATTGGTGCAAGGTAGAGGGCTTTACTTTTGTCGATCACTGGGAAGTATTTGTGAGAGAAGGGCACCTGTACAGGAGGGATGGGGAACATCTGAATGGGAGGGGGACAAATATCTTAGCTGGGAGGCTAGCTGGAGTGTTTAGGCAGGGTTTAAACTAATATGGAGGGGGGAATGAGACTGATAGCTTATTAGGCACTGGGATTGGGAGCCAGTTGGGTGACAGGGTAGGTTTGGTTGAGAGGAAAATTATCAGGGGGAAGGAGGATCCGAGTGGGCCTGGAGGGTTGGACTGCGTCTGTTTTAATGCAAGGAGGGTAACGGGTAAAACGGATGAGCTTAGGGCCTTAATGTTCGTGAGGAATTTAGATGTGGTGGCAGTGACGGAGACGTGGTTAAAGGAAGGGCAGCACTGGCAGCTAAATATTCCTGGGTATAAGTGTTTTAGGTGTGACAGAGGAGGGTTGAAGAGAGGTGGTGGGGTGGCGTTGTTAGTTAAGGAGCACATCACAGCAGTGCAGGGGGAGGATAATATGGAGGAGTTAGGGATTGAGTCGCTGTGGGTGGAGTTGAGGAATAGGAAGGGAGCGATTACTATGCTAGGGGTGTACTATAGGCCACCCAACAGCCCACGGACAGTGGAAGAAGGCATATGTAAAGACATTTTGGATAGGTGCAGAACGAATAGGGTTGTTGTAGTGGGAGATTTTTATCTTCCTGGAGTGGATTGGAAGGTGCCTAGAGCTGGGGGTTCGGATGGGGAGGAATTTGTAAAATGTGTGCTGGAAGGGTCCTTGGAGCAGTATGTAACTAGCCCGACTAGGGAGGGGGCTATACTGGATTTAGTTCTGGGCAATGAGCTGGGTCAGGTGGTTGAGGTTGCAGTGGGTAAACATGTGGCTAACAATGACCACAAGTCTGTCTACTTTAGGATAATAATAGAAAAAGATGAGTGCTGTCAGAAGGGGAAGGTGCTGAACTGGGGGAAGGCAAGCTATAGCTGGATTAGGCATGAGCTGATGGATACAGATTGGGAGAGGTTATTTGCGGGTAAGTCCACGGTTGGCAAGTGGGATGCTTTCAAGGGAAAACTGAAAAGGTTGCAGGAAAGACATGTGCCGGTAAAGGGGAAGGATGGGAAAGGCAGGATTAGAGAGCCGTGGATTACAGGGGATATTGAGGACTTGGTCAGGAAGAAGAGAGAGGCATATGTTAGGTCTAAGCAACTGGGAACGGAGAGAGCACTGGAGGAACACAGGGAGAGTAGGAGGGAGCTCAAAAGGGGAGTTAGAAGGGTGAAAAGGGGGCATGAAATGGCTCTGGTGGATAGGATTAAGGAAAATCCAAAGGCATTTTAGAACATAGAACATAGCACACTGCAGCACAAACAGGCCCTTCGGCCCACGAGTTGCACCGATCACATCAACACCTACCAATCCATAGACCTATCTATAACCCCCAATCCCATTAAATCCCATAAACTCATCCAGAAGTCTTTTAAAAGACCCCAGCGAGTTCGCCTCCACCACCACTGACGGCAGCCGATTCCATTCACTCACCACCCTCTGAGTGAAAAACTTACCCCTAACATCACTTCTGTACTTGCCTCCCCGCACCTTAAATCTGTGTCCTCTCGTAGCGACCATTTCAACCCGGGGAAATAGCCTCTGAGAGTCCACCCTATCTATTCCTCTCAACATTTTATAAACCTCTATCAGGTCGCCTCTCAACCTTCGTCTCTCCAGGGAAAAGAGTCCCAGCTCACTCAACCTAACTTCATAAGGCATGCCTCCCAGTCCAGGCAACATCCTTGTAAATCTCCTCTGTACTCTTTCAATAGCTTCTACGTCTTTCCTATAGTGAGGCGATCAGAACTGCGCACAGTACTCCAAATGAGGCCTGACAAGGGTCTTATAAAGTTGCAGCATTACCTCCCGACTCCTAAACTCAATCCCTTGATTAATGAAGGAGAGTACACCATACGCCTTCTTGACCACATCCTCCACCTGCGAGGCCGATTTAAGAGTCCTGTGGACCCGGACCCCAAGATCCTTCTGCTCTTCAACACTACTAAGACTCCTGCCCTTGATAGTGTACTCGTTCATCCCATTGGTTCTGCCAAAATGGACGACTACACATTTATCCGCGTTGAAGTCCATCTGCCACTTCTCCGCCCAGTCCTGCATCCTATTTATGTCCTGCTGCAACTTCTGACATCCTTCCAGACCATCCACAACACCACCGACCTTCGTGTCATCAGCGAACTTACTAACCCATCCCTCCGCTTCCTCATCTAGGTCATTTATGAAAATGACAAACAGCAAGGGTCCTAGAACAGATCCCTGGGGCACTCCACTGGTGACTGACCTCCATGCAGAAAAAGACCCATCCACAACCACTCTCTGCCTTCTGCAGGCAAGCCAGTTCTGGATCCACAAGGCAACAGCCCCTTGGATCCCATGTCCTCTCACCTTCTCAAGAAGTCTTGCATGGGGGACCTTATCAAACGCCTTGCTGAAGTCCATGTACACCACGTCCACTACACTTCCTTCGTCAATGTGTTCAGTCACATTTTTGAAGAACTCAACTAGGCTCGTAAGGCATGACCTGCCCTTGACAAAACCATGCTGACTATTACTGATCATGTCAAACCTCTCCAAATGCTCGTAAATCTTGTCCCTCAGAAGCCTCTCCATCAGCTTACCAACCACTGAGGTCAGACTCACCGGTCGGTAATTTCCCGGGCTATCTCTGTTCCCTTTCTTGAGAATAGGAACCACATCCGTAATCCTCCAATCTTCCGGAACCTCTCCCGTCTCCATTGACAACGCAAAGATCATCGCCAGGGGCTCTGCAATCACTTCCCTCACCTCCCACAGTATCCTGGGGTACATCCCATCTGGTCCCGGCGACTTATCTATCTTGATAGAATTCAAAAGTTCTAACACATCCTCCTCCTTAATATCCACATACTCAATCTTTTCCATCTGCTGCAAATCCGTAGCAAAATCTCCCAGATCAGTTTCCACTGTGAATACTGAGGCAAAGGACTCATTAAGCACCTCTGCCATTTCTTCTGGTTCCACACAGACCTTTCCCCCTTCACCTTTTATACGTCCTATCCCTTCTCTTCTCATCCTTTTACTTTTCACATATTTATAGAAGGCCTTGGGATTCTCCTTAATCTTACCCGCCAAGGTCTTCTCATGACCCCTTCTGGCTCTCCTAATTTCCCTTTTAAGGTCCTTTCTACAATCCTTATACTCCTCAAGATCCTTAACATCTCCTAGCTCCCTGAACCTTTTGTACACCTTCCTTTTCCTCCTGACTAGGTTCACTACAGCCTTCGTGCACCACGGTTCCTGCGACCTACCAAAACCCCCTTGTCTCATCAGAACGTTGTCATGCAGAGCTCCAGACAAACATTCCTTGAATATCCGCCACCTTCCTTCGGTACTTTTCCCGAAGAACGCCTCCTTCCAGTTTATTTGTCCAAGTAACTTCCTGACTTCTTCGTATTTCCCCTTACTCCAGACAAACACCTTCCTAGCCTGCCTGATCCTATCTCGTTCCAATGCAATTGTGAAGGAGATAGAATTATGATCACCATTCCCAAGATGCTCTCCTACCGAGAGATCCATCACCTGTCCTGGTTCATTCGCCAGTACCAGGTCAAGTACAGCCTCTCCCCTCGTAGGCTTATCCACATACTGTGTCAGGAAACCTTCCTGAACACACCTAACAAACTCCTCCCCATCCAAACCCCTTACCCTAGGGATATTCCAATCGATGTTTGGGAAATTGAAGTCTCCCATCACGACAACTCTGTTATTACTACATCTCTCTAGAATCTGTTTCCCTATCTGCACCTCAACTTCCCTGTTACTATTGGGCGGCCTATAGAAAACACCCAGCAAAGTTTTCGACCCTTTGCTGTTCCTAACTTCCACCCACAGAGACTCTGTAGATAGTCCCTCCATGGCATCCTCCTTCTCTGCAGCCATGACACTGTCCCTGATCAACAGTGCCACTCCACCACCTCTTTTGCCTCCCTCCCTGACCTTCCTGAAGCATCTGAATCCTGGCACCTGAAGTACCCAGTCCTGTCCCTGAGACATCCAAGTCTCCGTAATGGCCACCACATCACATTCCCAAGCAGCAATCCACGCCCTAAGCTCATCTATCTTATTCACTACACTCCTGGCGTTAAAATAGATACACTTCAGCCCCTCAGTCTGGGCATTTCCCTTCTCCACCCCCTGTCTAACCTCCCTCTCATACTGCCTGCAGTCCTTCCCTACCTGGGAGCTAACCTCCTCCGTCCCAGTCTCCCCATCACAATTCCCTCCCCCCATCCTTTCTAGTTTAAAGTCCCCCCAGTTGCCTTAGCCAGTCTTCCCACCAAGATATTGGTCCCCCTGGGATTTAAGTGCCACCCGTCTTTACTGTACAGGTCACACCTGCCCCTAAAGAGGTCCCAATGATCTAGGAACCGAAATCCCTGCCCTCTGCTCCAGTCCCTCAGCCACGCATTCAGCCTCCACCTCATTCCATTCCTGCCCTCATTCTCCCGTGGCACAGGCAGCAATCCTGAGATTACTACCTTCGCTTTTCTCTTCCTCAGCTGCCTACCCAGTTCCCTATAGTCCCTTTTCACGACTGCCTCCCTCTTCTTGCCTACGTCAGTAGTACCTATATGCACTACAACCTCTGGTTCCTCACCCTCCCCCTTCAGGATGTCTGGGACATGCCCAGAGACATCCCGGATCCCAGCCCCAGGGAGACAAACCACCATCTGCGACTCACGTCTACGTCCACAAAAACGCCTGTCCGCCCCCCTCACTGTGGAGTCCCCTATTAGTACTACCTTTCTGCTCACTTTTTCAATTTTTTGACGTACTGGCTCAGCTCCAGAGACCTGGCCACCGCTTCCTCCCTCAGATGAGCTGTCCCCCCCAGTAGTACTCAAGCAGGAGTACTTATTTTGAAGGGGGGCATCCACCGGCGTGCTCTCCATCACCTGAGGTTTCCCCTTCCTAATAGTTACCCATGTGCCTTCTTCCCGTTGCCCTGGTGTGACTGCTTGCTGATAGCTCCTATCAATTATCTCCTCACTCTCTCTAATGAGCCGAAGGTCCTCGAGCTGCATTTGCAGCTCCTTAACCTGGTTCTACTCTTATATTAGAACAAAAGGATGGTTAGAGGGAAAATCGGTCTTCTTAGGGACAAAGGAGGGGAACTGTGCTTAGAGTCTGAGGGAATGGGGGAGATCCTGAATGAATACTTTGCGTCGGTATTCACGAAGTAGAGGGGCTTGGTGTCTTGTAATGTCTTGGAGGGAGCTGTAACCAGTTGAAGGAAATATCCATTTCGAGGGAGGAAGTGTTAGGGCTTTTAGGCAGCATAAAAACTGATAAAGCTCCAGGGCCTGACGGCATTTATCCGAGGCTGCTTAGGGAGGTGAGAGATGAAATTGCTGGGCCTCTGATGCAAATCTTTGTCTCTTCCTTGGACACAGGTGAGGTCTCAGAGGACTGGAGGACAGCTAATGTGGTACCACTGTTTAAAAAGGGCAGTAGGGATAACCCTGGTAATTATAGGCCGGTGAGTTTGACGTCAGTGTTAGGAAAGTTGTTGGAAAAAATTCTTAGGGATAGGATGTATACGCATTTGGAGCGTTGCGATCTGATTAGGGATACGCAGCATGGCTTTGTTAAGGAGAGGTCTTGCCTTACGAATCTGGTAGAATTTTTTGAGGAGGTGACAAAAATGGTTGACGAAGGACAAGCCGTTGATGTTGTCTATATGGATTTCAGTAAGGCATTTGACAAAGTCCCTCATGGTAGGTTGGTTGAAAAGGTTAAGGCTCATGGGATACAGGGACAGGTATCTGGATGGATTGAGAACTGGCTAGGTAACAGGATGTGGATGTGCCGGTGTTGGACTGGGGTAAACACAGTAAAAAGTCTGACAACACCAGGTTTTAGTCCAACCGATTTATTTGATAGTAAACGCACAAGCTTTCGAGGTTTCCCTCTTCGTCAGGTGAATGGAGAGTTCTGGCCTCAGACAGAGCATATAAAGCACAGACAGTTTAGAGATTATTGATTAGAATGCAAATCTTTACACCTAACCTGCTGTTCAAGTCCGAAAGTGGCCGACAACGTGAGTGGAAGGAGCACTGATCACAGGTTAAAGAGATGTGTATTGTCTCCAGACAGTACAGTGAGTGAGGTTTTGCAAACCCAGGCAAGTCACGGGGGTTACAGATAGTGTGACATGAACCCAAGATCCCTGTTGAGGCCGTCCTCATGTGTGTGGAACTTGGCTATCAGTCTCTGCTCAGCGACTCTGCGCTGTCGTGTGTCGTGAAGGCCGCCTTCGAGAACACTTACCCGAATGTCAGAGGCTGAATGCCCGTGACCACTGAAGTGTTCGCCAACAGGAAGGGAACAGTCTTGCCTGGTGATTGTCGAGTGATGTTCATTCATCCGTTGTCGTAGCGTCTGCATGGTCTCCCCAATGTACCATGCTTCAGGACATCCTTTCTTGCAACGTATCAGGTTGACAATGTTGGCTGAGTTGCAAGAGTATTTACCGTGTACCTGGTGGATGGTATTCTCACGTGTGATGATGGTATCCATGTCGATGATCCGGCATGTCTTGCAGAGGTTGCTGTGGCAAGGTTGTGTGGTGTTGTGGTCACTGTTCTCCTGAAGACTGGGTAGTTTGCTGCGAACAATGGTCTGTTTGAGGTTGTGTGGTTGTCTGAAGGCAAGAAGTGGGGGTGTGGGGATGGCCCTGGCGAGATGTTCATCTTCATCAATGATATGTTGAAGACTCCGGAGAAGATGTCGTAGCTTCTCCGCAAGTACCGCAAGCCCACAGACAATCTCACAATGCTCCACTTCTCCAGCTTCCACCCTAAACATGTTAAAGAAGCCATCCCCTATGGACAAGCCCTCCGTATACACAGGATTTTCTCAGATGAGGAGGATCGTGACAGACACCTCCAGACGCTGAAAGATGCCCTCTTAAGAACAGGATATGGCGCTCGACTTATAGATCGACAGTTCCGATGTGCCACAGCGAAAAACCGCACTGATCTCCTCAGAAGACAAACACGGGACACAGTGGACAGAGTACCCTTTGCCGTCCAGTACTTCCCTGGAGCGGAGAAGCTACGACATCTTCTCCGGAGTCTTCAACATATCATTGATGAAGATGAACATCTCGCCAGGGCCATACCCACACCCCCACTTCTTGCCTTCAGACAACCACACAACCTCAAACAGGCCATTGTTCGCAGCAAACTACCCAGTCTTCAGGAGAACAGTGACCACAACACCACACAACCTTGCCACAGCAACCTCTGCAAGACATGCCGGATCATCGACATGGATACCATCATCACACGTGAGAATACCATTCACCAGGTACACGGTAAATACTCTTGCAACTCGGCCAACATTGTCTACCTGATACGTTGCAAGAAAGGATGTCCTGAAGCATGGTACATTGGGGAGACCATGCAGACGCTACGGCAACGGATGAATGAACATCGCTCGACAATCACCAGGCAAGACTGTTCCCTTCCTGATGGCGAACACTTCAGTGGTCATGGGCATTCAGCCTCTGACCTTCGGGTAAGTGTTCTCGAAGGCGGCCTTCACGACACACAACAGCGCAGAGTCGTTGAGCAGAGACTGATAGCAAAGTTCCACACACATGAGGACGGCCTCAACAGGGATCTTGGGTTCATGTCACACTATCTGTAACCCCCGTGACTTGCCTGGGTTTGCAAAACCTCACTCACTGTGCTGTCTGGAGACAATACACATCTCTTTAACCTGTGATCAGTGCTCCTTCCACTCACATTGTCGGCCACTTTCGGACTTGAACAGCAGGTTAGGTGTAAAGATTCGCATTCTAATCAGTAATCTCTAAACTGTCTGTGCTTTATATGCTCTGTCTGAGGCCAGAACTCTCCATTCACCTGACGAAGAGGGAAACCTCGAAAGCTTGTGCGTTTACTATCAAATAAATCGGTTGGACTAAAACCTGGTGTTGTCAGACTTTTTACTAGGTAACAGGAGACAGAGAGTAGTAATGGAAGGGTCCTTTTCTAGCTGGAGGTCTGTCACCAGTGGTGTGCCGCAGGGCTCAGTACTGGGACCTCTTGTATTCGTAATATATATAAATGACTTGGAAGAGGGCGTACGTGGTGTGATCAGCAAGTTTGCAAATGACAAAGGTGGCAGGATTGGCGGACAGTGAGGAGGAGTGTCAGCAACACAGCAGGATATAGATCGGCTGGTGTATTGGGCAGATAAATGGCAGATGGAATTTAATCCTGATAAATGTGAGGTGATGCATTTTGGAAGGAATAATGTAGAGGGGAGGTTACATGATAAAGGGTAGACCTATTAAGAGTATAGAAATGCAGAGGGACTGGGAGTGCAAGTGCACAAGTCTCTGAAGGTGGCAACACAGGTGGAGAAGGTTGTGAAGAAAGCTTATCGTATGCTAGCCTTTATAGGAAGGGGTATAGAGTACAAGAGCTGGCGTCTAATGCTACAGTTGTACAGAACGTTGGTTAGACCGCATTTGGAGTACTGCGTTCAGTTCTGCTTACCTTATTACCAGAAGGACGTGGAGACCCTGGAGAGAGTACAGAGGAAGTTTACCAGGATGCTGCCTGGTATGGAAGGACTGGGTTATGAGGAAAGATTGGGTAAACTGGGGCTCTTTTCCTTAGAAAGACGGAGATTAAGGGGGGATCTGATAGAGGTGTATAAAATAATGAAGGGTAAAGATAAACAATGGCAGGCTTTTTCCTAGATTGGAGACAAATATCATGAGGGGCCACGGGCTTAAGGTGAGGGGGGAGAGGTATAATTTGGATGCTAGAGGGAAGTTTTTCACACAGAGGGTTGTGGGGGTATGGAATGCACTGCCAAGTAAGGTGGTGGAGGCAGGCACGCTGGGCTTGTTTAAGGTTTACTTAGATCGGCACATGAGGGAAGCAGGGATGGAGGGTTATAGGAGACTGTTTTAAATAAGGTTCAGAGCCTCGGGATGTTCCTGGAAATCAACTGTTACATGTGTTGATGTTTATCTCTTTTACTCTGCAGGTGTGTCGGTCCACCTTGTTGTCTAACGAGGGGCATGCACACGGTGGGTCGTGCGTGGGCTGCTCTTGGATGTTTCGAGAGTAGCCTTGTACTTCGCGTTGTTTGTGTATGCTTAAAACTGGACCAGCAGATGGGCACCACAACAGCTCAGTGACTATCACTGTTAGCTGTGCAGATACATGGATTTGGGCCAGTGTCTGTGGGAGTTTGCGTATTCTCCCTGTGGTTGCGTGGGTTTCTGCCCACACCCCAAAGATATGCTCTTAGGCTGATTGATGTAACAAATTGTCCCTAAACTATTCTCCCCTTAATCTGGCTTCCAATGGGGGTACCATAAGCATAGACATGGGTCAAGGGTGGAGGAGGAAAAACACTTTGTTAAGATGGCGGTGCGGGCTCGTTGGGCCGAAGGGCCTGTTTCCTATGCTGTGTTGTTCTTTGTTCTTAAATTGGAAAGAGGTTTTCTCAAGGAAATGTACAGAAGAAATGTAGCAAATTTTCAAGGAATATTTGACTGGAGTTCTGTACAGCAACATTCCAATGAGACAGGGAAGTTATAGTAGGTTAAAGGAACCGGGCTGCACGAAAGCTGTAATGAATTTAGTCCAGAAGAAAAGCTTACAAAATGTACAGGGAACTAGGTAATGCTAGAGATCTAGAACAGTATACAGCTAGTAGGAAGGAACTTTTAAGAAAGAAATTAGGACAGTCAGAAGGGGTCATGAGAAGGCCGTTGCAGGCAGGATTAAGGAAAACCCCAAGGCATTCTACAAGTACGTGAAGAGCAAGAGGATAAGATGTGAAGGAATAGGACCTATCAAGTGTAACGGTGGGAATGTTTGTACAGAACCGGAAGAACTCGCAGAGGTACTCAATGAGTACTTTTCTTCAGTATTCACGGTGGAAAAGGATCTTAGTGGTTGTAGTGCAGACTTGCAGCAGACTGAAAAGCTTGAGCATGTAGACATTAAGAAAGAGGATGTGTTGGAGGTTTTGAAAAGCATCAAGTTAGATAACTCACCGGGACTGGATGGGATGTACCCCAGGTTACTGTGGGACGAGATTGCTGAGCCTCTAGCGATGATCTTTGCGTTATCTGTGGAGATGGGAGTCGTGCCGGAGGATTGGAGGATTGCGGATACGGTTCCTTTATTCAAGAAAGGGAGAAGAGATAGCCCAGGAAATTATAGACCGGCGAGTCTAACTTTAGTGGTTGGTAAGTTGATGGAGAAGATCCTGAGAGGCAGGATTTATGAACATTTGGAAAGGTATAGTATGATCAAGAATAGTCAGCACGGCTTTGTCAAAGACAGATCATGTCTTACGAGCCTGATTGAATTTTTTGAAAATATGTCTGAACACATTGACAAAGAAAGAGCAGTAGATGTGGTTTATATGGACTTCAGCAAGGCGTTTGATAAGGTGCCCCATGCAAGGCTTATTGAGAAAGTGAGGGGGCATGGGATCCAAGGGGAAATTGCTTTGTGGATTCAGAACTGGCTTGCCCACAGAAGTCAAAGAGTGGTTGTAGATGGGTCTTTTTCTGCATGGAGGTCAGTCACCAGTGGAGTGCCCCAGGGATCTGTTCAGGGACTCTTACTCTTTGTGATTTTTATAAATGTCCTGGATGAGGAAGTGGAGGGATAGATTGGTAAGTTTACTGATGACACAAAGGTTGGAGATGTTGTGGGTAGTACGAAGGGACGTCAGAAGTTGCAACGAGACATTGATAGGATGCAAGCCTGGGCAAAGAAGTGGCAGATGGGCTTCAGCCCAGATAAGTGAGTGGTGATTCATTTTGGCAGGTCAAATAGGATGACAGATTATAATATTAAGGGTAAGGCTCTTGGCAGTGTGGAAGACCAAAAGGATCTTGGGGTCCGGGTTCATAGGATGCTCAAAGCAGCTTTGCAGGTAGGGGCTGTAGTTAAGAAGGCGTATGGTGTACTGGCATTCATCAATCGAGGAACTGAGTTTAGGAGTCGGGAGATAATGCTGCAGCTGTATAAGACCCTGGTCAGACCCCACTTAGAGTACTGTGCTCAGTTCTGGTCGCCTCATTACAGGAAGGATGTGGAAGCCATAGAAAGGGTGCAGAGGAGATTTACAAGGATGTTGCCTGGATTGGGTGGCATGCCTTATGAGGATAGGTTGAGAGACCTTGGTCTTTTCTCCTTGGAGAGATGAAGGATGAGGGTGACCTGATAGAGGTGTATAAGCTGATGAGAGATATTGATCGAGTGGATTCTCAGAGGCTTTTTCCCAGGGCTGAAATGGTTGCCACAAGAGGACACAGGTTTAGGGAGCTGGGGTGTAGGTACAGAGGAGATGTCAGGGGTAAGTTTTTCACCCAGATTGTGGTTGATCACAGTAACACATCAGGGGTAAGAAGCCCCCCAAATGATAGAATCATCTACATTGGCCTCAGTAGAGTTATCCGAGCGTAGTATTGCAGAATCAGAGTTGTCACCCCAAGGCAACATCGAGGGCCGAAGGGCCTGTACTGTGCTGTAATGTTCTATGTTCTAAGGGAGGATGCAGATTAGTGGCACCAGCCACCTGCAACCCATCTGAGACGGACCCTCACATTGAGCATCAGAAAGGGGCAAAGGATAACCCAGGAATCAACAAACCTCTCAGCTTGACATGAATAATGGGAAAACTGATGGGGGCCACAATGTAGGATAAAATTTTCGCACTTTTCCCTCCCAGCTTAGGGAGAATACAGAACACATCAGCTTCACCTCATACCGGCAGAACGTTCAACCTGAACTCTCGCTTCTCTGGATTGTCTGCTTCCCCTGCAGACCCAACTGACTCCCTATCCACTCTACGGGCCATTTTTTCCCTCTCTCTGGACTTAGTTTCAACAGCAGTTCTGGGTAATGTGACCAACTCCCTTGCACTTGTGACATTGGGCCTCTCGCGTCCAGCAATTCGGCTCCTTGTGACGCGTCTGCCATATCGATGGCATTCCACTTGCAGCGCCGAACTAGGTTGGGCTTCTGCTACATTATGCGCTCAAGCGCTGACACCTAACTCTGCTCCTTAGAGGTGGCTTGGGGTCATGGTATTCTCAACTAGTTCAGTCAATTCTTGAAAGGTTCGAGTATATGGTGCCTCAGGGAAAGTTAAACTCTGAATGACAGCAAATGCTGAAGCACCATAGGCAGTCAGTTCGAGTGGAAAAGCAAATTGTGCGGAGGGTGTGGAAAATCTGCAGTGGGATCTGGATAGGCTTAGTGAGTGGGCGAGGACCTGGCAGATGGAGTACAATGTTAGCAAGTGTGAGGTTATCCACTTTGGCAGGAATAATAGTAGGAGGGATTACTATTTAAAGGGAGAAAAGCTGCAGCATGCTACAGTGCAGAGGGACCTGGGGGTCCTTGTGCATGAGTCGCAGAAACCCAGTCTGCAGGTGCGGCAGGTGATCAAGAAGGCGAATGGGATGCTGGCCTTTATAGCGAGGGGGATAGAACATAAAAGCAGGGAGGTCTTGCTGCAACTGTACAGGGTACTGGTGAGGCCGCAGCTGGAGTACTGTGTGCAGTTTTGGTCACCGCACTTGCGCAAGGATATTTTGGCCTTGGAGGGAGTGCAGAGGAGGTTCACTAGGCTGATACCGGAGATGAGGGGGTTGGACTATTAAGAGAGACTAAATAGACTGGGTCTGTACTCATTGGAGTTTAGAAGGATGAGGGGGGATGTTATAGAGATGTATAAGATAATGAAAGGGATAGATAGGGTAGAGGTAGAGAGATTCTTCCCGCTAAGAAAGGACAGCAGGATTAGAGGGCACAGCCTCAAGATAAGGGGGGGGTGCAGTTTAGAACAGAGTTGAGGAGGAACTTCTTCACTCAAAGGGTGGTGAATCTCTGGAATTCTCTGCCCACTGAAGTGCTGGAGGCTACCTCGCTAAATATATTTAAGTCACGGGTAGATAGGTTTTTGACAGACAAGGGAATTAAGGGTTAGGGGGAGAAAGCGGGAAAGTGGAACTGATCCACTTCAGATCAGCCATGATCTTATTGTATGGCGGGGCAGGCTTGAAGGGCTAGATGGCCTACTCCTGCTCCTATTTCTTATGTTCTTATGTCAGGAGAATTACTTAATATTTTTCATCTGCCATGATGTCATTTGCCCAAAAAAAGTAACGCATGAGTTCCATATATTCATCCCAGTCCTCGAAGGCAGAGTCAAACTAGTCTAGTCTTCCAAACAAAGACATGACACTTCAGAATAGCTTACCCCAATTTCGGCCAACTGATGCGTTTGAGCTCCTTCAGGATTGTGCTTTACTTCTTTGCCACTGAAATAACTCCACTACGGCCAGTGCCCCTTCACCAAAATTTAGATTTATTTACATAACTAGCAACACTCAGACGGGTACTTCCTCGTACAGAGTTTAACCCTGAGTCCCAGTAGCCCCTGGCTCCACATTATGTACACATGCAGGGCTTCCTGATTGGACAAGCCCTTACTGCCCTAATCTGGGAGCTCATATTCTCAGAGATCCACATTATGGGCATTGATGAAATCATTACATCTGATAACCTTTCACTCCCTTGCTGATCAAGAAACTATCTATCTCTGTCTTAAAAATATTCAACAACTGCTCCCACTGTCTTCTGAGGAAGAGATCTCCAGGGCTCACTATTCTTTGAGAGAAAGAAATTTCTTCAGCTCCAAGTCCAACTAGTTCAATCTTCCTTCACGAGGTAAGTCATGAAAGAGTCAAGTGAAACTTCTCTTAACTGCTTGTCATACATTGTTTTTCAATTAAGAAGGCCACTAGTGTATGCAGTTCTGCAGTTATAGTCTCACCAAGGCCCTGTACAGCTAAAATAATACTTCCCTATGTTTGTATTTCATTCCCCTTTACAATAAATGTCAATATTCCATTTGTTTTCCAATTCACTTGCTGCGTCTATATTTCACAATGGATCCTAGAAATTTCCCTATCACAGATGTTAGGGTCTTCTTCATATGCACTCAAAACATTAACACTGTTTCTCTCTCCATAGATGCTAGCAGGTGAATTCCAGATTAACTCACTAAATTCAAATTCCATCAGCTACTATGATGGGATTTGAACCCATGTCCCCAGAGCATTAACCTGAGTCTCTGGATCAGTATCCTTCGGCATCATTATTATTCCAACATCTTCCTCTCTTGCATGATTCATTCCCATAATGCTCTCTCTACTCCCATGATGCTCTCTCTACTACCCTCGTTATACAATTCACCGGAACACCAGTCTCAGTACATTTCCGATGAAAAGCTGCCCAATGGTACAGCTCCCACCTCTGCTGTACTGGTCCCAGAGTTCCATGAACCAAAACCCATTTCCCTCACACCAGTATTTGTGCCAGAAATTCATTTCTCCAATCTTGTTTACCCATGCCAATTTTGAGTAGATCAGGTAATAATCCAGAGATTATGATGTTTTGAGGTTCTTCCTTTAAAAGTAGGCACCAGCTGCTCAGTATCTCCAAGCCCCTTCAGAATCTTACGTGTTTCAATAAAATCACCCCTCATCTTTCTAAACGTGAATGAGTATCGGCTCAACATTTCTCATAAAAATAATCTGTGCCATGGAGCTGGGTATACTGTCCAATTAAGGGTGGCAGACAGGATATTGAAGTTGGAGGGCCAATCAGAGACCTTCCATAAAACCATAAGACATAGGAGCAGAATTAGGCCATTTGACCCATCGAGTCTGCTTCACCATTCAATCATGGCTGATATTTTTCTCATCCCCATTTTCCTGCCTTTTCCCCATAACCCCGATCCCCTTATCAATCAAAAACCTATCTTAAAGACACTCAATAAACTGGTTTCCACAGCCTTCCGTGGTAGATTTCTTTATCCATTTATTTACCTCCCTTAAACTAATGAACCAAAAGTACATATGAATTCCACAGATTCACCACTCTCTGGCTGAAGAAATTCCTCCTCATCTTTGTTTTAAAGGATTGTTCCTTTAGCCTGAGGTTGTGCCACTTGGTTCTAATTTTTCCTACTAGCGGAAACATCCCCTCCATATCCACTCTATCCAGACCTCACAGTATCTTTAAGTTTCAATAAGATCCCCCCTCATCCTTCTAAACTCCAATGAACATAGACCCAGAGTCCTCAACCATTCCTCATATGACAAACTCTTCATTCTAAGGATCATTCTTGTGAATCTCCTCTGGACCCTTTCGAAGGCCAGCACATCCTTCCTTAGGTATGGGGCCCAAAACTGCTGACAATACTCCACATGGGGACTGACCAGGTTACATAAGAACATAAGGCCATCTAGCCCCTCGAGCCTGCCCCGCCATTCAATAAGATCATGGCTGATCTATCGTGGCTCAGTTCCACATTCCCGCCCTCTCCCCATAACCCTTAATCCCCTCGCCTATCAAAAACCTGTCAACCCGCGTCTTAAAAATATTGAGCGAGGCAGCCTCCACCACTTCCACGGGCAGAGAATTCTAAAGATTCACCACCCTTTGAGTGAAGAAGTTCCTCCTCAACTCCGTTCTAAACCGCCCCCCCCTTTATCCTGAGGCTGTGCCCGCTAGTCCTACTGTCCTTTCTGAGCGGGAAGAGCCTCTCCACCTCTATCCTATCCATCCCATTCAACATCTTATACGTCTCAATGAGATCTCCCCTCATTCTTCTAAACTCTAACGAGTACAAGCCTAGTTTATTCAGCCTCTCCTCATAGTTCAACCCCCTCAACTCCGGAATCAGCCTAGTAAACCTCCTCTGCACTTCCTCCAAGGCCAAAATATCCTTGCGTAAGTGCGGCGACCAAAACTGCACACACTACTCCAGCTGCGGCCTCACCAGTGCCCTATACAGCTGCAGCAAGACCTCCCTAAATTTATATTCAATCCCCCTCGCTATGAAGGCCAGCATCCCATTCGCCTTTCTGACCACCTGCTGCACCCGCAGGCTGGGTTTTTGCGACTCATGCACAAGGACTCCGAGGTCCCTCTGCACCGTCGCATGCTGCAGTTTTTCACCACGTAAGTAATTGTCCTTCCTACCATTATTCCTACCAAAGGTTCTTATACATTCTCTTGTATTCTAGCCCTCTCGATATGAATGCTAACATTGCATTTGCCTTCCTAACTGCCGACTGAACCTGCACGTTAACCTTAAAAGAATCTTAGAACATAGAACATTACAGCGCAGAACAGGCCCTTCGGCCCACGATGTTGCGCCGACCAGTTAAAAAAAAACAATGACCCACTAATCTAAACCAATCCCTTTTCGTCCATAAACCTATCCACGGATCTCTTAAACGCCCCCAAACTAGGCGCATTTACAACCGCAGCAGGCAGGGCATTCCAATCCCTCACCACCCTCTGAGTAAAGAACCTACCCCTGACATCCGTCCTATAACTACCCCCTCTTAATTTAAAGCCATACCCCCTCGTGCTAGCTTTCTCCATCCGAGGAAAAAGGCTATCACTATCCACCCTATCTAAACCTCTAATCATCTTATATGTTTCAATAAGATCCCCTCTTAGCCGCCTTCTTTCTAACGAAAACAACCCCAAATCCCTCAGTCTCTCCTCATAGGACCTCCCCTCCATACCAGGCAACATCCTGGTAAACCTCCTCTGCACCCTCTCCAAAGCCTCCACATCCTTCCTGTAATGTGGGGACCAGAACTGCACACAGTACTCCAAGTGCGGCCGCACCAGAGTTGTGTACAGTTGCAACATGACGCTGCGACTCCTAAATTCAATCCCCCTACCAATAAACGCCAAGACACCGTATGCCTTCTTAACAACCTTATCTACTTGATTCCCAACTTTCAGGGATCTATGTACACATACACCTAGATCCCTCTGTTCATCCACACTATTCAAAGTCCTCCCGTTAGCCCTATACTCAACACATCTATTATTCCTACCAAAGTGAATCACCTCACACTTCTCCGCACTAAACTCCATCCGCCACCTCTCGGCCCAGCTCTGCAACCTGTCTAAGTCACCCTGCAAACTATGACACCCTTCCTCACAATCTACCACACCTCCGACTTTGGTGTCATCAGCAAATTTACTAATCCACCCAGCTATACCCTCATCCAGATCATTAATAAAAATTACAAACAGCAGTGGCCCCAAAACAGATCCCTGAGGCACACCACTCGTAACCGAACTCCATGACGAATATTTACCATCAACCACCACCCTCTGTCTCCTATCTGCTAGCCAATTCCTGATCCAATTTCCTAGACTACCCTCAATCCCATACATCTGCATTTTCTGCAGAAGCCTACCATGGTGAACCTTATCAAACACCTTACTAAAATCCATATATACCACGTCAACTGCCTTATCCCCATCCACCTCTTTGGTCACTTTCTCAAAGAACTCAATAAGGTTAGTAAGGCACGACCTACCCGCTACAAAACCATGCTGACTATCTCCAATCAATTCATTACTCTCCAAATAACTATAAATCCTATCCCTAATAATTTTTTCTAAAACCTTGCCCACAACAGAAGTAAGACTCACCAGTCTATAATTCCCGGGGAAGTCTCTGTTCCCCTTCTTAAACAATGGGACAACATTCGCTATCCTCCAATCTTCCGGTACTATACCAGAGACCAACGACGACCTGAAGATCAGAGCCAGAGGCTCTGCAATCACCTCTCTTGCCTCCCAGAAAATCCTAGGGTAAATCCCATCCGGACCAGGGGACTTATCTATTTTCAAACCCTCTAGAATATCTAGCACATCCCCCTTATCAATTGCAATACTGTCTATTTTACACCCCTGCAACCCAGTGTCCTCCTCAGCTATATTCATGCCCCCCTGCGTGAACACCGAAGAAAAATATTGGTTCAATGCCTCACCAATCTCTTCCGGTTCCACACACAATTTCCCTCTACTGTCTGTAACTGGCCCTAATCTTGCCCTAACCAACCTTCTGTTCTTGACATACCTATAGAACGCCTTAGGATTCTCCTTAATCCTATCAGCCAAAGTCTTCTCATGTCCTCTTTTAGCCCTTCTTAACTCACTCTTCAACTCCCTCCTAGCCAATCTAAAGCTTTCTAGTGCACTACCTGAGCCCTCAAGCCTCATCCGAACATAAGCCTCCTTTTTCTTTTTAACCAACGAATCAACTTTTTTAGTGCACCACGGTTCCCTAGCCCTACCAAATCCTCCTTGCCTGACAGGGACGTACCTATCACGGACTCGCAGTAGCTGCTCCTTGAAAAAACTCCACATTTCGGACGTTCCCAGTCCCTGTAATCTCCTAGTCCAACCTATGCTTCCTAATTCTCTCCTAATAGCCTCATAATTACCCTTCCCCCAGCTAAAACTACTGACCCGAGGTTCATGCCTATCCCTTTCCATCACTAAGGTGAACGTAACCGAATTGTGGTCACTATCACCAAAATGCACACCAACTTCCAAGTCTAGCACCAATGACTCCAAGTCTTTTTGTGTTTCTGGTTTCCTAAGCAATTTTCCATTTAGAAAATAGTCGATGTCTTTCCAAAGTGCATAATGTCACACTTTTCCATATTGTATTCCATTTGCCACTTATTGGCCCACTCTCCTAACCTGTCCAAGTCCTTCTGCAGCTCCCCTGCTTCCTGTATACTACATATCTTTGTATCATCTGTGAACTTAGCAACAGTGCCTTCAGTTCCTTCTTCCAAATCGTTAATGTATATTGTGAAAAGTTGCAGTCCCAGCACTGACCCCTGAGGCACACCACTAGTCACCGGCTGCCATCCTGAAAAAGACCCCTTTAACCTCAATTTCTGCCTTCTGCCAGTCAGCCAATCTTCTACCCATGCCAGGATATTACCCTTAACATCATGGACTCTTAACTGATTTAACAGTCTCCTATGTGGCACCTTGTCAAATGCCTTTTGGAAATCTAAATAAATCAGGTCCACTGGTTCTCCTTTATCTAACTTCCTTGTGACCTCCTCAAAGAACTGCTTTCAAGAAGCACCCGAATGTACTACAAAGCTAGTGACTGGGAGGGTTTGTCTTAACAGATGTGGCTATCTGTCAGATTTCCCTGAGACAGCATGGATCTTTGGGCAGAGAATGGAGAGGTCCAAACAGGTTATGAATGTTGTGTATTTGCTCGTTTGTTGCACATTTTTATATATCTAAAATATTGCTTCAATTATAAGATGTCTCCACACATGTCCAATGATTAGGTTTCACGGGTGTTTTTCTGGATGCTTCAATGTATATTTACCAGCAAAGGCTCCACCAAGCTTGAGCAATCAAACACAGTCAAAATGGATGAATGAACAGATTAATATAATCAAACAAAGATTAACTAAACCTCTGAACACGACAGGCAGAATTTATGCTCCAGGTCCAGTGGAAGGATTGAGAAGTCAAAGTGGGTTCTATTAAGTAGCAGGGAGGGTGAACACGCAAAATCTTCCTCAGTTCAGTTGATTAATTCTGCAGCCACAAAAATCATGTGGGTGGCTCGGTGGCACAGTGGTTAGCACTGCTGCCTCACAGGCCAGGGTACCCAGGTTCGATTCTCAGTTTGGGTCACTGTCTGTGTGGAGTTTGCACATTCTCCTCATGCCTGCGTGGGTTTCCTAACACAGTCCAAAGATGTGCGGGAGTTAGGTTGACTGGCCATGCTAAATTGACCCTCGTGTCAGAGGATTAGTAGGATAAATATGTGGGGCTAGGCCCTGCCCTTGGTGGGATTGTAGTCGCTGCAGACTCGATGGGCTGAATGGCCTCCTTTTGGACTGTAGAGATTCTATGGTTCTAACTTGAACCATATAGAAAGATGGGCAAAATGACAGCATTCTACCCTTGCACAAAAACCCTTGAATTCTGAGAAAAAATGGCTACTAGATGGCATCAACCATCAGCCCCACAGTTCAGTGTTGCAGGTCTGGAGACAGTGGTATAATGCTATTGTCACTGGACCAGTAATCCAGAGTCAAGGGTTAATGCTCTGGGAACCTGGGTTCGAATCCACTAAATGTTGAAATTTGAATCCAATAAAAGGTGGAATTAAAACGCTGACCTTGAAACCATTCTCAATTGCCCATCTGGTTTTCTTTTAAGGAAGAAAATCTGCCATCTTTACCGGGTCTGGCCTACATGTGACTCCAGACCCATAATAATGCGCCTGACTGTCAAATGCTCTCTGAAATGGCCTAACAAATTACTCAGTTGCAAGGGCAATTGGAGATTGGCGATAAATAGATGCTGGCCCAGCCAGTGACACCTACATAAGAACATAAGAACATAAGAAATAGGAGCAGGAGTAGGCCATCTAGCCCTTCGAGCCTGCCCCGCCATTCAATAAGATCATGGCTGATCTGTTGTGGCTCAGTTCCACTTTCCCGCCCTCTCCCCATAACCCTTAATCCCCTCTCTTATCAAGAACCCATCAACCCGCTTCTTAAAAATATTTAGCGAGGCAGCCTCCACCACTTCAACGGGCAGAGAATTCCAGAGATTCACCACCCTTTGAGTGAAGAAGTTCCTCCTCAACTCCGTTCTAAACCGCCTCCCCTTTATCTTGAGGCTGTGCCCCCTAGTCCTACTGTCTTTTTTGAGCGGGAAGAGTCTCTCCACCTCTATCCTATCCATCCCATTCATCATCTTATACGTCTCAAGGAGATCTCCCCTCATTCTTCTAAACTCTAACGAGTACAAGCCTAGTTTATTCAGCCTCTCCTCATAGCTCAATCCCCTCAACTCCGGTATCAGCCTAGTAAACCTCCTCTGCACTCCCTCCAGGGCCAAAATATCCTTGCGCAGGTGCGGCGCCCAAAACTGCACACATCCCATAAAGAAAAATAAAGAATCTCCACTAGGCAAATGAGCAAAGGCAAGAATTCCTCTTTCTAAGGAATGGGAGTAAGAGATCCTCCTGTCAGACCATAACAGCTAGGAAGAGGTCACTAGAACCTTGCAGGGAATGATTTGATTTGATTTATTATTGTCACATGTATCAGAATATAGTGAAAAGTATTGTTTCTTGCACGCTATACAAACAAAGCATACCGTTCATTGAGAAGGAAACAAGAGAGTGCAGAATGTAGTGTTACAATCATAGCTAGGGTGCAGAGAAAGATCAACGTAATGCAAGGTAAATCCATTCAAAGGTCTGATGGCAACAGGGAAGAAGCTGTCCTTGAGTCAGTTAGTATGTGATCTCAGACTTTTGTATCTTTTTCCTAATGAAAGAAGGTGAAAGAGAGAATGTCCAGGGTGCATGGAGTCCTTAATTATGCTGGTTGCTTTGTTGAGGCAGTGGGAAGTGGAGACAGAGTCAATGGATGGGAGGCTGGTTTGCATGATGAATTGGGCTACATTCACGACCTTTCGTATGTAGTTTCTTGCAGTCTTGGGCAGAGCAGGAGCCATAACATGCTGTGATACAATCAGAAAGAATGCTTTCTATGGTGCATCTGTAAAAGTTGGTGAGAGTCATAGCTGACATGCCAAATTTCCTTAGTCCTCTGAGAAAGTACAGGTGTTGGTGAGCTTCCCCAAATTCACAGTATTCAGCTAATTTCTTCAAAGTAGCTACGAGCTGTCTGATTGATTCCACCTTCTTGTTGCTCATTCTGAACTTTTCAGCAATGACCAAATGTTTAGGTGAGAAGTGCCCCTGCGATATTCTCACCATCGCATCAAAGGTTTTCAAGCCTGGCTTTTGTATCTATACCAGACTTTTCAGGAGGTTGAATGATTTCCCCTACTTTGCACTCAGGGAAGTTGGGAACACAATATCTGCCACAATTTTATTCACTTGGACAAAATATTCTCACCTTTCAGTATATGAGCTCTAAGGCTTGGTAGTCTCATCATATAGTCCATGATGCCAAAATTCAAAAAAAAGCAAAAAACAAAGAAAAGTACAGCACAGGAACAGATCCTTCGGCCCTCCAAGCCTGTGCCGATCATGATGCCCTAACAAAACTACAAAAAAACTATCTGCCCTTACTTGGCCTGTATCCCCCTATTCCCTCCCTATTCATGTACACATCCAGATGTCTCTTAAACATTGCTAATATGCCTGCTTCCACCGCCTCCTCTGACAGTACGTTCCAGGCACCCACCACTCTCTGTGTGAAAAACTTCCCCCTGTACATTTCCCTTAAACATTCTCCCTCTCACCTTGAACCTGTGCCCCCTTGTAATTGACATTTCCACTCTTGGAAAAAGCCTTTGACTATCCACCCTGTCTATGACTGTCATAATTCTGTAGACCTCTATCAGGTCTCCCCTCAGCATCCGTCTTTCCAGTGAAAACAATCCTAGTTTATCCAACCTGTCCTCATAGCCAACACCCTCAGACCAGGCAACATCCTGTTGAATCTTCTTTGCATTCTCTCCAAAGCTTCCATGTCCTTCTGGTAGTGTGGTGACCAGAACTGCATGCAAAACTCCAAATGCAGCCTAACCAAGATTTTATATAGCTGCAACATGATTTCCCAACTCAGTGCCCCAGCCAATAAAGTCAAGCATTCCATATCTCTTCTTAATCATCTTGGCCACCTGTGTTGACATTTTTAGGGAACTGTGGATTTGCACACCCAGATCCCCCTGTCTGTTAATGTTCCTAATGGTTCTGTGATTTACAGCATATTTACACATAAATTTGATCCTCCAAAACGCATCACCTTGCATTTCTCTGGATTAAACTCCATCTGCCATTTATGTACTCAAGTCTACAATCTATCTCTATCCTGTTGTATCCTCTGAAAATCCCTGATACTATCAGCAACTTCACTAATCTTTGTGACATCAGCAAACTTACTAATCAGACGTCCAACATTTTCCTCCTGATCATTTATATATAGAGCAAATAACAGATACTGATCCCTGCAGATCTCCATTTTGAAAAACACCCTGCTAGCGCTACTCTCTGTCTTCAATGACAAAGTAAAAAGTCTGACAACACCAGGTTTTAGTCCAACCTATTTATTTGATAATATTCTCACAAGCTTTCGAGGGAACAGCCTCTTCGTCAGGTGAATGGAGAGTTCTGGCCTCAGACAGAGCATATAAAGCACAGACAGTTTAGAGATTACTGATTAAAATGCGAATCCTTACACCTAACCTGCTGTTCAAGACCTGAAGTGGCTGACAATGTGAGTGGTAGGAGCACTGATCACAGTTTAAAGAGATGTGTATTGTCTCCAGACAGTACAGTAAGTGAGGTTTTGCAAACCCAGGCAAGTCACGGGGGTTACAGATAGTGCGACATGAACCCAAGATCCCTGTTGAGACCGTCCTCATGTGTGCGGAACTTGGCTATCAGTCTCTGCTCAGCGACTCTGCGCTGTCGTGTGTTGTGAAGGCCGCCTTGGAGAATGCTTACCCGAAGGTCAGAGGCTGAATGCCCGTGACCACTGAAGTGTTCGCCAACAGGAAGGGAACAGTCTTGCCTGGTGACCGTCGAGCGATGTTCATTCATCCGTTGTCGTAGCGTCTGCATGGTCTCCCCAGTGTACCATGCTTCGGGACATCCTTTCTTGCAACGTATCAGGTAGACAATGTTGGCCGAGTTGCAAGAGTATTTACCATGTACCTGGTGGATGGTATTCTCACGTGTGATGATGGTATCCATGTCGATGATCCGGCATGTCTTGCAGAGGTTGCTGTGACAGGGTTGTGTGGTATTGTGGTCACTGTTCTCCTGAAGGCTGGGTAGTTTGCTGCGAACAATGGTCTGTTTGAGGTTGTGTGGTTGTCTGAAAGCAAGAAGTGGGGGTGTGGGGATGGCCCTGGCGAGATGTTCGTCTTCATCAATGATATGTTGAAGACTCCGGAGAAGATGTCGTAGCTTCTCCGCTCCGGGGAAGTACTGGACGACGAAGGGAACTCTGTCCACTGTGTCCCGTGTTTGTCTTCTGAGGAGATCGGTGCAGTTTTTCGCTGTGGCGCATCGAAACTGCCGATCTATGAGTCGAGCACCATATCCTGTTCTTACGAGGGCATCTTTCAGGGTCTGGAGGTGTCTGTCACGATCCTCCTCATCTGAGCAAATCCTGTGTATACGGAGGGCTTGTCCATAGGGAACGGCTTCTTTAACATGTTTAGGGTGGAAACTGGAGAAGTGGAGCATTGTGAGCTGTCTGTGGGCTTGCGGTACAGTGAGGTGCTGAGGTGACCGTCCTTAATGGAGATGCGTGTGTCCAAGAATGCAACTGATTCTGGGGAATAGTCCATGGTGAGTCTGATGGTGGGGTGGAATTTGTTGATATCATCATATAGTTGTTTCAGTGATTGTTCACCATGAGGCCAGAGGAAGAAAATGTCATCGATGTATCTAGTGTACAGCATCGGTTGAAGATTCTGTGCAGTGAAGAAGTCTTGTTCGAACCTGTGCATGAAGATGTTGGCATATTGAGGCGCAAATTTGGTCCCCATGGCTGTTCCATGTGTCTGGATGAAAAACTGGTTGTTGAAGGTGAAGACATTGTGGTCCAGGATAAAGCGGATGAGTTGTAAAATTGCATCTGGAAACTGGCAGTTGTCAGCATTGAGTACTGATGCAGTCGCAGCAATGCCATCGTCGTGGGGGATGTTGGTGTAGAGCGCTGAGACATCCATTGTGACGAGGAGTGTCCCTGGTTCAACTGCTCCATGTGTGCTGAGTTTCAGTAGGAAGTCTGTAGTGTCGCGACAAAAGCTGGGGGTTCTTTGTACAATGGGTTTCAGGATGCCCTCGACGTAGCCGGAGAGGTTCTCACACAGAGTTCCATTGCCCGATACGATGGGACGGCCAGGTGTGTTTGCCTTGTGTATCTTTGGGAGGCAGTAGAGATCTCCAATGCGGGGAGTACGTGGAATGAGAGCACGGAGGATGCTCTGAAGGTCCGGATCAAAGGTCTTGATCAGATTGTTGAGTTGACAAGCGTGTTCTTTGGTCGGATCTGTGGGTAATTGTCTGTAGTGTTCCTCATTGTTTAGTTGTCGGTACACTTCTTTACAGTAATCCGTTCTGTTCAGTATGACGATGGCCCCTCCTTTGTCTGCTGGTTTAATGACAATGTTGCGGTTTGTCTTGAGAGCGTGGATGGCGTTGCGTTGTGCTTGGGTGATGTTCGGGGCTGTCTTGTGAGTGCGGCTGATGAATCTGGTGTTAACGCACCTCCTGATGGTTTGGGCATACAAGTCCAGTCGAGGGCAGCGGCCTTCCGGAGGAGTCCAATTGGATTCCTTCCTCTTAGGCTGTTGCACTGTGGATCTCTCTGTCGGCTGTTCTGGTTCATCGACTGTCTCATTGTGTTCGTTGCTGGCCTCTTGGGGTTTGTGGAAAAACTCCCGCAGCCTCATTCGCCTGATGAATTCCTCTGTGTCCGCTGCGAGACTGATGGGGTCCATTTTGGTGGTGGGGCAGAAATTGAGCCCTCGACTGAGAACTTCGATTTCATCTGGTTGAAGTGTGTAGTCCGACAAGTTGACAATAGACCTCCCTGCGGTAGTGCTGTTTTCTACTGTGGTGCCGGGGGACATAAGAACATAAGAACATAAGAAATAGGAGCAGGAGTAGGCCATCTAGCCCTTCGAGCCTGCCCCGCCATTCAATAAGATCATGGCTGATCTGTTGTGGCTCAGTTCCACTTTCCCGCCCTCTCCCCATAACCCTTAATCCCCTCTCTTATCAAAAACCCATCAACCCGCGTCTTAAAAATATTTAGCGAGGCAGCCTCCACCACTTCAACGGGCAGAGAATTCCAGAGATTCACCACCCTTTGAGTGAAGAAGTTCCTCCTCAACTCCGTTCTAAACCGCCTCCCCTTTATCTTGAGGCTGTGCCCCCTAGTCCTACTGTCTTTTTTGAGCGGGAAGAGTCTCTCCACCTCTATCCTATCCATCCCATTCATCATCTTATACGTCTCAATGAGATCTCCCCTCATTCTTCTAAACTCTAGCGAGTACAAGCCTAGTTTATTCAGCCTCTCCTCATAGCTCAGAGGCTTCGTTGTTGCTGGCGGCGATGCCGAGTTTCTCAAGTTTCCTGTTCTTGGTGTGCATGTAGGTGGTGTAGTTTCTTTGTCTCATCTGCTTGGCAGAGTTTCGCAGTTGGTCTGCATCCTGAGTACAAGTTGAGAGAATGTATTCCATTTTAGTTTCCAGGGCGTGGCGTTTGCTGTAAAGCTGGTGTATGAGGTGGTTGAGAAGTGTGAGAGAGGTGCGACGGCAAAGTCTCTCAGCGTAGTCTGTGTTATAGGTTGCCCTGAGTGGGTTCGTGATCTGTAGTCCTTTTGGTATCTTGTCTGCTTTCTTGCATCTCTGTAAAAACTTGATGTCTGTGTCGATATGCGCAATTTTCTTGGAGATCCTCTCCACTTGGATCCGGCAGTTTGTGGTGTCGATAGTAGTCATGATGTGGGTATGCCGGCGTTGGACTGGCGTAAACACAGTAAAAAGTCTGACAACACCAGGTTTTAGTCCAACCTATTTATTTGATAATATTCTCACAAGCTTTCGAGGGAACAGCCTCTTCGTCAGGTGAATGGAGAGTTCTGGCCTCAGACAGAGCATATAAAGCACAGACAGTTTAGAGATTACTGATTAAAATGCGAATCCTTACACCTAACCTGCTGTTCAAGACCTGAAGTGGCTGACAATGTGAGTGGTAGGAGCACTGATCACAGTTTAAAGAGATGTGTATTGTCTCCAGACAGTACAGTAAGTGAGGTTTTGCAAACCAGGTTTGTATCCATCTAGCCAGCCCATCCCAAATCTCATATGATTTGAGTTTTTGTACCAGTTTGATTTGATTTATTGTTGTCACATTTATTAGTACACAGTGAAAAATGTTGCTTCTTGCATGCTATAGTTTGTCATGTGGGGTCTTGTCAAACACCCTATTAAAATCCATATAAACTACATACATAGCCCTTCCCTCATTAATTACCTGTGTCACCTCTTCAAAAAACTCAATCAAGTTGGTGAGACGTGACCTTCCCTGTACAAAGCTATACTGCCTATCACTAACTAGGCCATTTTCTTCCAAATGTGCATATATCCTGTCCCTCAGTATCTTCTCCAAAAGCTTCCCGGCCTGTGAAATCAGGCTCACCTCTCTATAATTTCCTGGAATATCTCTGCTTCCTTTCTTAAACAAGGCAATAACATTAGCTATTCTCCAGTCTTCTGGAACCTCGCCTATGGTCAAAGAGGATGTGAAGATATCTACTGAGGCCCCAGCTATTTCTTCTCTTGCCTCCCACAGTAACCTTGGATAGTTAATGCAATTTAGGATACTCAAAACTTCTTCCTTTGATATATTGATATTCTGTAGAACATTCACACAACTATCTCTGACCTCAACATCCGTCATGTCCTTCTCCTTGGTGAATACCAATACAAAGTACTCATTCAGGATCTCACCTACTTCTTGAAGCTCCATGCATAACTTCCCTCAATTGTCCTTGAGTGGGCTTACTCTTTCTCTTGCTCCTAATTTATGCATAAAAAGCCTTGGGATGCTTCTTGACACAGTTTGCTAAAGACATTTTGTGGCCCCTTTTAGCCCTCACATCATTTTTACTCTGGAAAGGGCAAATATAAGCACAATGTGCTGTGAGAGTTTTTAGCACGGCCTTGATTCTTTTTTTCAAACAAGATAACTCTAAGAACAGACTGTTCCCTTCCAAGTTTTACAACATTCCCAGTTCTAACCGCATTGTTGCAGGATACTTGCTATTGACGGTGCTCCCTGAACTGCTCCAGATTTTTCCAGCAGGGCATGTGGCAAGCTTCTTTTTGATGTTATTTCTCCAAAATATTTGTTTAAGTCTCTCTTCTGTTTATGAATCCTACTGTTATTTGGCACCCCTCTCGCCACCTTTGCTGTAGTGTTTTTTTCATTTTTTAAGTCTTGCTGGCAGCGTGGACTGATGATTTTTCTCTTGTTCCACCAGATTTCTGCAATTCTTTTTTGGTGCTTGCATTGATCATCCTGTCACCAGTTTTCTGTGTTATTTTTAAAGTTTATTTATTTATCAGTGTCACATATAGGCTTACATTACATTAGTGCAATGAGGTTACTGTGAAAATCCCCTAGTTGCCACACTCCGGCGTCTGTTCAGATACAATGAGGGAGAATTTAGCATGGCCAATGCATCTAACTAGCACATCTTTCAGACTGTGGGAGGAAACCAGAGCACACGAAGGGAACCCACGCAGACACGGGGAGAAGGTGCAGTCTCCGCACAGTCAGGAATCGAAGCCGTGAATCGAACCCGGGTCCCTGGTGTTGTGAGGCATCAGTGCTAACTACTGTGTCATCTTGCCACCCACAGCATGGCACAGACTACAAAAGTGTTTACATACAGACTATTAAGATAGATTGCACATTTGCCCATGTAAATCACTGATGACATCATCAGCACATCAAGTGATCGAACTTTAAAGTGCCTTTGTTCCAATAAGGAACAATGTGAATATACAACGCAGTCTCTTTGTTGTTTGGAGCTTTTCATTTCTATATCAGAGTACCAGAACTAGGAGCAGGAGTAGATAATTCAGCCCCTCGAACTTGCTTTGCCACTGAATGTGATCATGGTTGATCTTATCTCAGCCTTATCTTCATCTTCCTGCCTAATCCCCATAATGCTATTAATTAAATCTATCTATCCGGCATCCACAGCAGGAGGAGTAATTCATCTTGCTGTGTACTTGAATGTATCTGAATCGATGTTGCTTAGTATTTCTGCATTATTGTGAGGATACAGGGCAGAAATCTCCCAGAACATTTCTGTGTCGAATTCATGGGGAAACTGGAGTAATCTATTCTGATTTTTTCAGCGGGAGTTCAGAGAAGAATCTCCCACACTCTGTGCATTGCAGAGATTACCAGTTTGAATATCATTAAATTTCAGGGGGACTATTCCCACTGGAGAGACTGAAATCTGCAGGACTCTGCACATGTGCAGTGGCCCCGCCAAATCAGCCTGCAGTTTGCTGGCCAGCTAAATCACTGACCAGCCAGAAATCTGCACAATGCTGCTCCCACCCCAACCCTCCCCACACGGCCTGATCATGCCCCCCCCCCACAATCCATTCCCGGCACCCAACTTCCAGAGCACCCTGATCTCCAATGACCCCCTCCCCACCCCACCCACTCAATAGTACAAGCCCCTGGGATGCAGAATCCAGCAGACTCCCACCCCCCACAGAAGCACCCCAGCCCACCCCAATTGCTGGCCTCCCTCCTGCCCCAATCGATCCCAATGCAGAGTGGCAATGGGACACTCCATCCTTCCGATCACCCAAGCAACCCTACCCCCATCAGGCCCCACCCTACAGGCTCCTCCCCCTTGGCACTATCCGATGCCCCCTGAGCAATGGCACCTTGCCCCTTGAGCAGTGCCAGGGGGCACAGGCTGTCACTGTCAGGATATCCATGCAAGAAGTCTCACAACACCGGGTTAAAATCCAACAGGTTTATTTGCAGCAAACATCACTAGCTGTTGGGGCTCTGACCCTTCGTCAAGTAAATGGGGAGTTCTGGTTTGTCATCAGAACTCCCCACTCACCTGATGAAGGGACAGAGCCCCGAAAGCTAATGGTGTTTGCTACCAAATAAACCTGTTGGGCTTTAACCTGGTGTTGTGAGACTTCTTACTGTGTTTACCCCAGTCCAACACCGGCATCTCCACATCAAGAGTACCCATGCCCAGGGGGCACCATCCTACGAGCACCCAACCCTCTGGGGGGCCCCAATTGCCCCTGTTCACTCCAGCAGGGCCATCCCGATAGTTTTCTGAAAGTGGGGACTTACTGTAAACTCCGCAAGAGTGAAACACTTTGGTGGGGTTTGATCTGCATGCTGCCATCCTGAACAATCCTGCTTTGAATACCATGAAGTAGGCATGGTAAGTAAGTATATTTACAGTAAGTCTTTATTAACTACATACATGTACAGTGGAACTGACTCCAATTCTGTCCATCTCTAGACTGATCCTAGCTCTAGGTCAAGTGACTCACCTGATGAAGGAGCGGCGCTCCGAAAGCTTGTGATTCCAAATAAACCTGTTGGACTTTAACCTGGAGTTGTGAGACTTCTTACTGTGCCCACCCCAGTCCAACACCGGCATCTTCTTCTCGTATTTGCTTTAAACTAGTTTAAGACTATATATAAACAGGTTACAGAATATGTGTGTCTCTTCTGTGTACAATGTGTTCCATCTTTTCTCCTGAGAGTCCACACATGGCTGCCAATGTCACTGATGGATTATCATTTGATATATTAGCATATCCATTCTATTAAGCCATTGCACGAGGTATCTACATTGATTTCACTTTAGAAAGGCAAGGTTTAAAGGAGATGCACTAATGTTAGCTGACAACATGAAATGTGACTAAACTTTATCAGAAGGTTGATAAATATTTTGTAAAAAGCATTTAGTGGCAAATAAAGAAATGAATAAGAATATCCAGTCATTTTCCCCAAAAACATTTTCCCTCTAGCCATCTGAGTCCCTCTGCATCTATATGTAATATAAAGTTTGTTGCAAAATTGATACTCACTGCATGATCCTCCATCTTCACCTGGCATCACACTAATGACACGCCTTGGCCAATCTGGTGAACTGGAAATCTTTTTCTTCCACATTTTAACCATTGGGTTCTTATTAACTAGGAGAGAAGAATAAAATATTAAATATTTCCAGGAATCCTGTTAGTGTTAAGGAGTGCCCTGGGATGTCCAATTTGAAACAAAAGGGAAAAAGCAGAGCTTCAAAGTCTTCTCCATGATTTCAAATACCTTGGTTGGTGGATTTGCGGATAGCGATGAGGACCGTCAGAGGATACACCAGGATATAGATCAGTTGGAAAGATAGCAGATGAAGTTTAATCCAGACAAATGTGAGGAAATGAATTTTGGAAGGCCTAATGCAGATGGGAAATACACAGTAAATGGCAGAACCCTTAAGAGCATTGATAGGCAGAGGGATCTGGGATTACAGGGATACATGTCATTGAAAGTCACCACGCAGGTGGAGAAGGTCATCAAGGAGGCAAATGGCATGCTTGCCTTCATTGACCGGGGCATTGAGTTTAAAAATTGGCAAATCATGTTTCAGCTTTACAGAATCTTAGTAAGGCTACACTTGGAATATAGTGGTCAATTCTGTCGCCACACTACCAGAAGGATGTGAAGGCTTTGGAGAGGGTTCAGAAAAGATTTACCAGGAAGCTGCCTAGTACAGAGGACATTAACTATGAGGAAAGATTGGAGAAACCTGATTTGTTCTCACTGGAACGACGGAGTTGAGGGATGACCTGATAGAAGTCTACAAGATTATGAGGGGCATGGACAGAGTGGATAGTGAGAAGCTTTTTCCCCAGGGTGGAAGAGTCAATTACTAGGGGGCACAGGTTTAAGGTGCGAGGGGCAAGGTTTAAAGGAGATTACAAGACAAGTTTTTTACACAGAGGGTGGTAGGTGCCTGGAACTTGCTGCCGAGGGAGGTAGTGGAAGCAAATGCGATAATGACATTTAAGAGGTATCTGGACAAATACATGAATAGAATGGGATTGGAGGGATATGGTCCCCGGAAGGGTTGGGGGTTTTAGTTCAGGTGGGCAACATGATTGGTGCAGGCTTGGAGGCCAAAGGGCTTGTTCCCGTGCTGTAATTTTCTTTGTTCTTTGTTCTTATTACAGGGAAACTGAAACAAGCAACATTGAAAAGCAGGTTCAAGTTGCAGCTGCCACTTGGATAGAACAGTTAAAAAAAATGAAGTATATCTTTGAGGATCCAAGTGAAATATCAGGCCTGGGCCATCAAATTCACTGCCCTTCTCTGAGCTAGCTGAATCACCTCCTCTCATCCAGAGTACAGTTAAAATAGTTCAATGGCTGCTTTAAGATGTTCTGAAGTTGTGAAAATGCTATAAAAATTAAAATCTTTCTTTCAGAAACAACTTACACCATCTTCTACGGCATCCTCAGAACCCATGAGAGATTCCCTCCTCCCCCTCACCCCACACACACCATGGCCCTGCCATACAAATTTAGTGATTCCTTACCCACCACCAAGATGTGGGACCAAATGCCAGCGTGGATGTGGAACTCAGGTAGGAGTCAGATTAATTTGCACCAGGGCATCATCACAATGGTGTTTGGCGAGTTCTCATCACCTTCCTGCCTGCCACAGAGACTCGCTAACACAGCATACCCAGGTCCACCACTCCGGTGTTACAATGCTGCAGGAGGTTGTTGGACTTGGAGGGAGGGGAGCTGGGAAAAGGGGAGAGACAGATAGAGACATTAAAGAATGCTGCTCGCCACCCCCCCCCGCCTCAGCCCAGCAACACACACACCCCATCCATCTCCCCTGTCCCCACAGCTCCCCAGCAACACATACACTGTCCCTAACACCCCCCCCAGGTTCCAGAATGGTAACACAGACCACCCCCCCCCACCTCCATCCCACACCTCCCTGCCCCACTCACAGGCAGAAACCCAGAACCCATGCTGTTGTGGCCAGAGGCAGACAGTGCTGCTTTAAAAGCCCTGAGACAGTATCACAGTCAGTTTTCACAGTTTCAGCTAACCTCCACCTGCAACAGTGATTCCAGCTGTGTGTATTATGATCCGAGGTCAGCACTCCAACCTGGGTCTGTACTGAAAGTCCAAGGTTGGACCCCATGAGCAACAAGTGCCTGCATTCTGCCCCCACCCTTCCCACACACTCCAGATTCATCCAGCTGTGGCGAGCGATGTGGTAAAGACAAGCAAGCTGAGATTATTAGATGGGGCTGAGGAAATGGGGGGGTGGTGGTGGGGCCGGAATTTGGGGAAGAAGCAGCATTGTGGGAGCACTGCTTCCCTTGAGTCCAGCGAGGCAGTGCTGGTTCGGGCCAGGGATGTTGAGGCTGGGTGAGGTTTTGAGGGGATGGGTTGGGATTTGGGGAGGGGTGGGGTTTGAGGGCAGGGTGGGATTTGGACGTGGGACTTGGGGGTGGGGTGGGGTTTGAGGGTGCGGTGGGATTAGGGGTTGGGTGGGATTTGAGATTGGGGTGGGATTTGGTGATGGAGTGGCGTTTGGGTGTGGGGTGTGAAATGGGTTTGGTGGTGGGATGCGGTTTGGGGGCAGAGTGGGTTGGAGTTTGGGGATGGGGTGGGATTTGGGGTGGGTTCGGGTTTGGGGAGGGGTTTGCGGGCAGGGATAGAACATAGGACACTACAGCACAACCAGGCCCTTCGGCCCATAAGTTGCACTGATCACATCTATACCTACCAAGCCATAGAACTATCTGTAACTCCCAATCCCATTAGATCCCATATACTCATCCAGAAGTCTTTTAGAAGACCCCAGCGAGTTTGCCTCTACCACCACCGATGGCAGCCGATTCCACTCACTCACCATCCTCTGAGTGAAAAACTTACCCCTGACATCTCCTCTATACTTGCTTCCCAGCACCTTAAACCTGTGTCCTCTCGTAGCGACCATTTCAGCCCTGGGAAATAGCCTCCAAGAATCCACCCCATCTATTCCTCTCAACATTTTATAAACCTCTATCAGGTCGCCTCTCAACCTTTGTCTCTCCAGGAAGAAGAGACCTAGTTTCCTCAAGCTATCTTCATAAGGCATTCCTCCCAATCCAGGCAACATCCTTGTAAATCTCCTCTGCACCCTCTCAATAGCTTCCACATCCCTCCTGTGGTGAGGCAACCAGAACTGCACACAGTACTCCAAGTGGGGTTTGGGGATGGGATGGGGTTTGGGGGTGGGGTAGGGTTTGGGGGCCGGGTTTGGGGATGGGGTGGGTTTTTGGGTTGGGGTTTGGGGTGGAGTGTTTGGCTGGATGGGGGTAGCTGGTTGGCAATCCTATTGGCCCTCTTAATGTCTCACCTCTTCCTCCAAACAAGCCTGAATCCCCCACTTTCCAGATCTGAGAATGACATGGAGCCATTGAGCTGTGATGCTGCTGTCTTCTGGTGATACTGAGGAGGAGGAGTTGCAGACATGGCGAGGGCAGCCTACACCACAAGCTGAAGTAGGAAGAGGAGGAGACTGCCACCAGTCAGGCCGTGGGGGGCTCCAGGAGAGTAAGGATCAGGAGACCCTGAAAGATCTGCCCTCATGTGTAATTTGAATAGCTGTTAGACAGCATGTGCCAGTTCAGACTCCAGCTCTGCAAGGAGACAGTGCAGCACCTGGGCCATTTACTGCAGGACTTGGCATCTCAAGATACAGGGGACACCCACTCACAGTGGCAGTGAGGGTCACAGTGGCCCTCAACCTTTATGCCACGAGGTCCTTCCAGTGGAAGCGGGAGCCTCTGTAGCATCTTGCAGGGCTCCATGCAAAAAGTGGGAGAGGGAGGTGACGGACGCCTTGTACATCTGGCCTGGGCAACACATTACTTCTGACCTGGGCCAGCAAGAAGCCAGGGCTGCAGGATTTGCCACCAGTGTGGGGATGCCCAATGTGCAGGGGGCCATTGACTACACACATGTTGCCCTGAAGTCCCCTGAGCAGAACTCCCAGTGGTTCACAAAAAGAAAGGCGTTACACTCGATCAATGTTCAGCTGCTGTGCAACCACCATATGCACAACATGCACGTGGAACCATGCATGACAACTTCATCTTGAGGAGCTCCCACATTCCTAGGTCTTTGAGGAACAGCCCAAGTAAATTGAGCCCAACAACAGAAACGAAAGTAAAATAAAATAAACCATGTAAATTGAGTTTGTGTCTTTATATGCCCTGTTTGTGATCAGAACTCCCACTTACATAGAACGTAGAAAAACAAAAAAGACAGTAGGACTAGGGGGCACAGCCTCAAGATAAAGGGGAGGCGGTTTAGAACAGAGTTGAGGAGGAACTTCTTCACTCAAAGGGTGGTGAATCTCTGGAATTCTCTGCCCGTTGAAGTGGTGGAGGCTGCCTCGCTAAATATTTTTAAGAAGCGGGTTGATGGGTTCTTGATAAGAGAGGGAATTAAGGGTTATGGGGAGAGGGCGGGAAAGTGGAACTGAGCCACGACAGATCAGCCATGATCTTATTGAATGGCGGGGCAGGCTCGAAGGGCTAGATGGCCTACTCCTGCTCCTATTTCTTATGTTCTTATGTACAGCACAAACAGGCCCTTCAGCCCAAAAGTTGCGCGGATGATATCCATACCTACTAGACTTACCTATAACCCTCAATTCTATTAAGTTCCATGTACTCATCCAGAAGTCTCTTGAAAGACCCTATCGAATTTGCCTCCACCACCACCGATGGCAGCCGATTCCACTCACCCACTATCCTCTGATTGAAAAACTTACCCCGATATCTCCTCTGCACCTACTCTCCAACATCTTAAACATGTGTCCTCTCGTAGCAACCATTCCAGCCCTTGGAAAAAGCCTCTGAGAATCCACCTGATCTATACCTCTCAACATCTTATACACTTCTATCAGGTCACCTCTCAACCTTCATCTCTCTAAGGAGAAAAGACCGAGTTCCCTCACCCTATCCTCATAAGGCATGCTACCCAATCCAGGCAACATCCTTGTAAATCTCCTCTGCACTCTTTCTAAGGCTTCTACATCCTTTCTGTAATGAGGCGACCAGAACTGAGCACAGTACACCAAAAGAGGTCTGACTAGGGTCTTATAAAACTGCAACATCATCTCTCGACTCCTAAACTCAATCCCTCGATTAATAAAGGCCAGTACACCATATGCCTTCTTAACCACATCCTCTACCTGCGAGGCCGATTTAAGAGTCCTGTGGACCCAGGCCCCAAGGTCCTTCTGATCCTCTACACTGCGAAGAATCTTACCCTTGATATTATACTCCTTCATCCCATTTGACCGGCCAAAATGGACCACTACACATTTATCCGGGTTGAAGTCCATCTGCCACTTCTCCGCCCAGCCTTGCATCCTATCTATGTCATGCTGCAACCTCTGACATCCCTCCAAACTATCTACAACACCACCAACTTTCGTGTCATCAGCAAACTTACCAACCCATCCCTCCACTTCCTCATCCAGGTCATTTATGAAAATTACAAACAGCAAGGGTCATAAGAACATAAGAACATAAGAAATATGAGCAGGAATAGGCCATCTGGCCCTTCGAGCCTGCCCCGCCATTCAATAAGATCATGGCTGATCTGTCGTGGCTCAGTTCCACATTCCCGCCCTCTCCCCATAACCCTTAATCCCCTCTCTTATCAAAAACCCATCAACCCGCTTCTTAAAAATATTTAGCGAGGTAGCCTCCACCACTTCAACGGGCAGAGAATTCCAGAGATTCACCACCCTTTGAGTGAAGAAGTTCCTCCTCAACTCCGTTCTAAACCGCCTCCCCTTTATCTTGAGGCTGTGCCCCCTAGTCCTACTGTCCTTTCTAAGCAGGAAGAGTCTCTCCACCTCTATCCTATCCATCCCATTCATCATCTTATACGTCTCAATGAGATCTCCCCTCATTCTTCTAAACTCTAACGAGTACAAGCCTAGTTTATTCAGCCTCTCCTCATAGCTCAACCCCCTCAACTCCGGCATCAGCCTAGTAAACCTCCTCTGCACTCCCTCCAAGGCCAAAATATCCTTGCATAAGTATGGCACCCAAAACTGCACACAGTACTCCAGCTGCGGCCTCACCAATGCCCTATATAGTCGCAGCAAGACCTCCCTACTTTTATATTCAATCCCCCTTGCTATGAAGGCCAGCATCCCATTCGCCTTCCTGACCACCTGCTGCACCTGCAAGCTGGGTTTTTGAGACTCATGCACAAGGACCCCGAGGTCCCTCTGCACCGTCGCCTGCTGCAGTTTTTCTCCACGTAAGTAATAATCCTTCCTACCATTATTCCTACCAAAGTGGACCACCTCGCACTTGCCAACATTAAATTCCATTTGCCATTTCCTGGCCCATTCGCCCAGCCTATCTAGATCCTTCTGCAGACTCTCCACACCCTCCGCACAATTTGCCTTTCCACCAATTTTGGTGTCATCAGCAAATTTCAACACCATACACTCGGTTCCCTCTTCCAGATCATCTATATAAATGGTAAATAGCTGAGGCCCCAGCACCAACCCCTGAGGCACTCCACTAGTCACCAACCGCCAATCCAAATAGCACCCATTGACCCCCACTCTCTGCCTCCCATTTGACAACCAGTCCTCTATCCACGCTAACACCCTACCCCCAACTCCATGTCTCCTGACCTTCTGCAATAACCTCTTGTGAGGTACCTTGTCAAACGCCTTCTGAAAATCAAGAAAGACTTCATCCACCGGCTCTCCTCTATCCACCGCCCTAGACACATCCTCATAGAACTCAAGTAAATTTGTCAGACACGACTTCCCCTTAATGAAACTGTGCTGCGTCTGCTCTATCAAGCAATTCCCCTCAAGATGCCTCACTATTTCCTCCCTAGAACCCTGGGGCACTCTGCTGGTGACCGACCTCCAATCAGAAAAAGACCCATCTACAAACACTCTCTGCCTTCTGCAGGCAAGCCAGTTCTGGATCCACAAGGCAACAGCCCCTTGGATCCCATGCCCTCTCACTTTCTCAAGAAGTCTTGCATAGGGGACCTTATCAAACGCCTGACGAAGGAACAGCCAGTTCTGAAAGCTAGTGGTGTTTGCTACAAATAAACCTGGTGGACTTTAACCTGGTGTTGTGTGACTTCTTACTGTGTTTATGCCAGACCAACGCTGGCATCTCCACATCTTAACAGCCCAAGATACAAGGATGGCTCGTGGGGAACATGGGATACCCACTGAGAAAATGGCCGATGATGCCAGTGCGGAAACAATGACTGAGGCAAAGACGCAATAATAATGAGGCCCACACTGCCACAGGGTCAATCATGGAACAGTGTACCAGGTCCTCAAGCTGTGATTCCGGTGCCCGGAGCGCCCTGGTGCAGCCCTGCAGTATAACCCCATCAAAGTGTCCTGTATTGTGCTGGTTTACCGTGCACTGACACAACAACATGGAAATCTTCTGGAGGAGGAGGAGATGGAGGGCAACCACACAGGTGTCATTGGGTAGGAAGTGGCCCAGGAGGATGTGGAGGAGGAGGACAATCCAAGCCATGTAGGACAGATGGCAGCAAGGGCACAGCATGCCAGGACAGCGAGGCAGGCCCTAATCACAACCAGATATTCACACTTAAGCTGGGCTGGGTGTTGCAGCAGGTGGAAACAAGTTCCCCCACCACCCCTCCCGCCCCACCATAACTCTAGGAAATCTCCCATGCTATGGTGACGCCAGGATGATGGGCTGGGGTAGGCCGTGTTGGCAAGTTACTATTGCATACAGAAAAGTGATGATGAGTCGCTATGTGACACAATGTGATGGTGCCCTGCTGCAAACAAGTCTGACTCCTACCTGAGCTCCGCATGCATGCTGGCGTCTGGGCCCATGTCTGGGTAGAGGTCAGGGAACACGAGCTGCTACTGTAGGGCCTTGGGACACATGGGGGAAAAGTGCTTATCCAGTGGCTGCTGGGTTCAGGGGATGCCATGGCGGCTTCGTGGCCCTGCATGGCATCTGCAACTGGCAGTGATGGTTCAGAGTACCTCAGATGTCAGTGCAGTGACAGGTAAGCGACATACGTCTGGATTTGGGGATCACAGAAATGGGATGCTATGGGCCCTCCCCTGTGCACAACAACATTCATATCCGGTTGGGGTGCGGTCATCCCAACTGGGGAATAATCGGAAACACATTCGTCACAGCTGTAAGATGCGAGTACAATTATGTTTCAAATTAAGTGTTCATTTCGTAAGTGCTCATTCTTAACTTGCTCGTGAAAACTAACTGTGCTTTATTCCTTCAATCTAGGTGATACACTTTCACCTGAGCCATCTTGGTGACGTACAGCTTTCTAATGGAGCCTACCATTGAGTCTATGCACGTCCCCAGAATTGGAGATGGAAGTGGTCAGCTGTGTTGTGTGCTCCGTGGCCTGTGATGCCCTTGGTGACCGTCCCCTGGAGAGCTGGGACTGTGAGAGCCCCAGCGGACTTCCTGGTGTCATGGACAGATCCATGCTATGTCACCCTGTTCATCCCGCTGCCCTTGGGATGCACCAGGGTCAGGAGGGGGGAGTCAGGAAGGACAGCGATGGCCACAGTCTCCTGGGTGAAAGAGCGCGGCATGGGTTTGAGCCCTTTCTCCTCCTTTGGGGTGCCAATAGGCCATAGGGTCACGTGGCAGAACTTCTGGACTGAGCTCCAGAAGCTCCAGCATTACCTGGCCCTGCCAGTCCTGGGCACCCACCTGCATTTGTGCCATGGTGGGCGAACCCTCGCTGACGGCCCAATGAATCTGGGGATACCTGTTGCTAGCAGCAGCCAGTGCCCTCTGAGACTGGGCCATGCTCTGCAACCCTTCAGCCATGTCTCACAGTGAGTGGTCAACAATCTGAAAGGCTGGGACCATAGCCTATTGTGTCTCGGCACTGTCCCATTGAATCTCCTGCAACCTGTCGAGGCTCTCGGCCATGGCCGCAGAATCTCAACTATGCTTTCAAGTATCCCAGCCATGGTCCTCTGGGACTCCGCCGGGGCCTGCCACGACTCGGCCATGGCTTGGACCTGCCACTCCTGGCAATGATTTCCTGCCCCAGGCCTTCCACCGCAGACACCACCCTTGCAGTGTTGGCCTGGGTACCACACAATACCAGCAAATAGCTGTTCCACCCAAAAGCTCTGGGACTCCTCCTAACAATCTCACTGTTGCTGCAGTGTGTTCAACACCTCCTCCTGCATTGCCTGACTCTGTTGCTGAATCTCCAACAGCCAAGGGAGGACTAATCACAGAGGCCTAAATCTGGCATGGGGCCAGCTGAATTCTCAGCTCTGGCGGGCCTGTGTGTGCCAGAAAGCTCGGATGTTCCCGCCTCCACCCAATGTACATCAGCAGATGTGTTGCGTGTACCACTGAGTGACCTCAGAAGCCTCACCAATAACTTGGCTGAGCTGATGGTCTCTCGGATGCTGAACTGTGATGTGGGAGCTGTGCAAAACAGATGTTGGCCTTAGAGGTTTCCTCCTGCCCTTCCTCCAAGGAGTCTTCCAAGTTGTCTCGTGCTGCCTTATGGGTGTGTGGGCGGGGAGGAGGAGGAGGAGGAGGAGGAGGAGGGGGGTGTTCTCATCTTCCCCCACCAGATCCAGTGCCCACTCCTCAAAAATCGGACAACACTTGCAGATCGGGCACATCACTCCCTGTATTCTGCTGCTTTCACTTGTTATGGGTGTTCTTCTCCTGTGGAGACTGAAAGTGGCAGATGAAGGCTGATGGCTGGAAGCATGCAGAGTGTCACCGGGCAGCTCTCACAGGGCAGGGGTTGTGTGGCAACTCCGAGGTGGGGGTGGGGGGAGATGGAAGCATTCAGGGTGGCGGCAGGGAATACACATGGCAGGGCTCACATAGGGGATGATGGCAGAACAGGGTGTGCACTCACCATGCACTGGGCAGCTTGTTCTCCAAGCCAGTCACCTTGCATTGACTGCCACTGCCTCCCAGACTGTTCTGCCTTCCACTACTCGGCTCAACGCCCATCCAAGGGGAGTAAAGGTGACGCCCTCCCCTCTACCACATCAAGTTGTTTGATTTATTGAACTGAAGGGGAAGCCAAGGCAGATGGATGGGTGGGTGGGTTGGGGGGGATGGTGGTGGTGTGGAGGACTGTGCAAACTGTGGTGATAGACGATGGTGACAGGGGGACACTGCAAGCGGCAGGGAGAGGGGGAGTTGCAAAGTGTCATCAAAGACATGGGGGGAGAGGGAGGCAAGGGACACTATGATCAGGGAAGGGGAATGAGAGGGAGAGTGTGCGAGGGTGGGGTGTTGGGGAGTTTGTGGGGGCAGGCAGGGCCGAGACCATGGGGGAGCTTGTCTAATGTCTGTGTGTCTGTGGAGGGCAGGGTCCGCTGTGTCCACAGCTTGGGGGGAGGGGGGTGGATGCTGGCAGGAGAACTGCCGTTTTTCAGCGCATGTCTATTTTGGATCTCCGATCCAAGCTGCTGGCTCTCAGGTGACTTAGATTCCGTCTCCTTTCCCTTCTGTTTTTGCTGGGTTTTTTTGATACCTGCACTGACAACAATCCCCCACCCAGGCCCTATCCCCATAACCCCATGTATTTACCCTGCTAATCCCCATGACACGAAGGGGCAATTTAGCATGGCCAATCCGCCTAACCTGCACATCTTTGAACTGTGGGAGGAAACTGGAGCACCCGGAGGAAACCCATACAGCCACAGGAAGATCATACAGACTCCACACTGACAATGACCCAAGCCATGAATTGAACCTGGGTCCCTGGCGCTGTGAGGCATCAGTGCTAACCACTGTGCCATAGTCCAGTTCTTTTCACTGTCATGTTAGTTGATAAAGTAGGGGTTGAGTAGGGGTTGCAGAAACACTGATATGCTGCTCCTGCTTATCAGGGCAAAGAGGTGATTTCTGACTTGATTGAATCAGGTGCTGCTGGAGTCAGAGAATCCATGTAATTCATGTGGGGGCCGGCCTGGTCCATTTAAATGGGCTGAATCACATCTGCTCAGTGCTACCAGGGCAAATACAATTCGCTTCTGTTTTTACTCTAACAGGAGCACTTAAAGTGAAAACAGGTGAATCACACCCGAGTCATTTTTCGGAAAATTCCCCTCATAACTTGTTATCTCTTTTGGAACACCCCTTCAACTCGAGTTGAGTATAACCACACTTATGAACTCGATGTTGCTAGATCCTTAAGTTCATAAGATATAGAAGCAGAATTAGGCCACCGAACCCACTCTGCAGTTCGATCATGGCTGATATGCTCCTCATCCCCATTTTCCTGCCTTCTCCCCATAACCTTTCAACCCATTAGCAATTAAAAATCTGTCTAACTCCTCCTTAAATTTACTCACTGTCCCAGCATCCACCACACTTTGGAGTAGCAAATTCCCTTTGGGAGAAGCAGTTTCTCCCCAATTCTTTTAAATTTGCTCTCCCTTATCCTCAGACTATGACCTCTCACCTTAGAATGCCCCACAAGAGGAAGCATCCACTCCACTCTCGAGCTTTGTATCTGTGATTATTTAGATATCAAGATGGTCAGCTATCTCTTCAATGAATTGAAAGCAAATAGAAAGTTGTTTTTTCCTAAGTGACAGCTGAAACATTACTGAGGTGTTTCTTCAGTCTAAAACTTACCGCCAGTGATCCTTTTTGCTTTTCGCCGTTTTGGAGATTCAACTTTTGCCTTCCACGCTGCATAAAGAAAACATCAAAATAGTCAATGCAAATCTTGAAATTGCCTAATATCTATAGCTGACAAAATAGAAGCATAATAATGCTGAATAATTGTTATTCAGTGGCAAAATTGCAAAGGGACCTTCTTACAGAGATGTTAATACACATTGTCAACTGCAAATCCATCAACATTAATAATTTGTAACCATACGGTAGCGTTAACATAAATAAAGCACTGTACTTTCATCACCTGACTGAGTCAGAAAGTCAGGCAAGGAAGGTGCAGATGTGTTCTAGTGTAAGTAAAAATGAGTGGAGTGGCAATCTGACTGTGTTTGCCATCCTTCAGAAGTTTGTGTCCATATATCCATGTGGTAATCTGCATCTGCAACTCACTGATCTTTTTTTAACCACACTCTGCACTCATATACTTGCAGTGCAACACTAATTTAGACTATATTTTCCATCTTACATTGAACCCTTGCTATTTCTTACTCCACTACTATCTGTTTCTCCCAATGATCCTTTGCACTTTGCTGTCTAGTATGACCTCCTGGTTCCTACAACCACACTGTTAGTTTAAAACTTCCCCACTAGCACTAGCAAATCACTTATCAAGAAACTGTTCCCTGATTTGCTTAAATGTTAACCTTTCTGACCTGTGAAAGTCATCTCCCCCAATCCTATCCTTGGGAATCTAAAACCCTCCTTTCTGCATCATCTTTCAAGCCATACATTCATCTTCCTACTTCTCGCTCTCCTATTTCTCACTTCCACATGATACCTGGAATAATCCAGAAATTACTTTTGAGGTCCTGCTTGCTAACTCTCTACCTAGTTGTCCAAATTCTGACTGCAGGACCACATCACCCTTTCTACATTGGTACAGTTGTGGGACATGACTGCTGCTGCTCACCTGCACCTCTCAGGTACTCCACTGCTGTTCAGTGACATCCTTAACCAAGGGAAGCAACATACCATCATGGAGTCAAGCCTGCAGCTGCAGAAATGTCTGTCTGTTCCCCTGTCAAATCACCTATTACTATTGCTCTTTCAGTCTTCTTTGTGCTCTGACCCTGTACAGCTGACCTAGCCATGGTCCCAAGGACCTGCCTTTCATCAGTATCCAGAACTTCTTATTCCATTATTTTTTAAACTTGCTGACTTTTTTTTAGTTGTCCGTCACTGATTTCCAATATGGTAAGTGGCTTGCTAGACCATTCCAGTTAAGGGTCAAGTACATTTCTGGTAAGGATGGGCGGCACTGTAGCACAGTGGTCAGCACTGCTGCTTCACAGCTCCAGAGACCTGGGTTCAATTCCTGGCGTGGGTCATTTCTGTGCGGAGTTTGCACATTCTCGTGTCTGCGTGGGTTTTCTCCGGGTGCTCCAATTTCCTCCCGCAGTCCAAAGATGTGTGGGTTAGGTTGATTGGCCACGCTAAAATTGTCCCTTAATATAAAGGGAATGAGCTAGCGTCAATTCATGGGGCTATGGGGATAGGACCTGGGTGGGGTTGTGGTCAGTGCAGACTTGATGGGCCACATAGCCACCTTCTGCACTGTAGGATTCTATGATTCTGCGTCTCCAGAAGAATGGCCTGGGCCTCTGGATTGCTAGTCCAGTGACATTACCACTACACCACTGTCTTCCTGTTCTCTGTGTCAGGACCAGAGGCTGCTAATACCAGCAACATAAGAATGATTCTAATATTCTCTTTTAGCAAGAGCTGATTTCGCTCAGATGTTGCTGCTCCTCTTCTTGCCCGTTCTTCCATGATCACGATCCTGGTGGTAGTTATGGGTAAATTCTCACAATTGCAGATTTGTGGAGCATGCAGTTGATGTGACAAATTAGACACCCATTCAGGAATATACAGTAAAGCTTTGTATTTATTTATTATTTTGCTAGCTGAGCCAACATTTGTTGCCAATCCTTAATTTTATTTGAGAAAGTGGTTGTGAGCTGCTTTCTTGAATCACTGCCCAGTCTATGTAGTGTAGGTAGACCTACAGTGATTAGGAGGGTATTCCAGGACTTTGAACCAGTGACAATGAAGGGAGTCTGGAATGGTCCATGTTGCAGATAGTGGTAAAGTGTAGGGGTGGCACAGTGGTTAGCACTGCTGCCTCACAGAGTCAGGAACCCAGGTCCAATTCTGACCTTAGGTGACTGTGTGGAGTTTTCATGTACACCTCGTGTCTGCATAGGTTTCCTCCGTGTGTTCTGGTTTCTGCCCACAGTCCAAAGATGTGCAAGTTAGGCAGATTGGCTGTGTTAAATGCATGGAGTTATGGGGATAGGGCAGGAGTGGGTAGGGGCTGGTAGGCCCTAGTAAGATCTGTTTCAGAGAGTTAGTGCAAACTCGATAAGCTGTCATAGCCTCCTTCTGCACTGCAGGGATTCTATGGTTGCATCACTGTTGCTTAAGCACACTAAGTTTGCTTGATATTTTTCCTTATAGCAACATGGCTGTCATTGTAGCATGGTCTGCAGAGTCACAGCCACAGACGATAACCCCACCATACTAATATAACATGGCAGGTTGGTTGGAGTAAATATGACACAAACGGCACAGAAATACTTATGCCCACTGCTGGAATTGGCACAGAATCCAAATGCTTGTGAAGCAATGAAATCCCTTTCAGTTAATTAGAGTCATAGAGTCATACAGCACAGATACAGGCCCTTCAGCCCACCATGTCTATGCCAGTCATCAAATACCAATCTATACTAATCCCATTTACCAGCACTTGGACCATATTGTTAATTGTTAATCTTGCTAATTGCTAAATATGTCAGACTGGTAATGCAAAACAAGCAAGACGATGGCATCTTGCACCCAGCCTGAGGAAGCCTGTCATGTGTGAAAAGCTGGAGCCAGTTTAACCTGTTTCTCTCAGTTGGAACATAGGATGTCAGAAGATTAGAAGTTAAGGAACAGTCTGCCACTTAGACGGTTAAGCTATTCAACCAGATCATACCATATCTACAACTCCACATATACCCACCTTTATCCCATACCCCCAATAACTATAGCTAACAAACTTCTATCCTTTTCAGAATTAAAATTAGCTGTGATCTTGCATAGCTTGCCATTTGCAGAAGATAATTTTATGCAGGAGTATGTTGCATTTTCTTTACCCTTTAATCTTTGATTTTCAAGATGTAAAACTTTAAATTGTGTAATCTCTCATTATAATTTAACATTTAAAAGCCAGATATTGTTCCAATAAATCTATGCCACGTTTCTTCTAAATTTTTCTGGCTAGACCAATAGATGAATGGAAAAACCAATACTTACATGTGTCCCTCTAAGCCATATACCATCTGATCTAGAATTATATTATCATTCTTTCATTATCAGTAGATCAAAATTCTGAAACTCCCTCTCTAACAGAAGTGGGGTATACCTATACTAGTAGGACTGCAGTGGTTCAAGAAAGTAGCCCATGACTACCTTCTCAATTAGGGGTGGGCAATTAATGCTGATCTAGCCAAGAACCTTACACCCCAGGAAAGAATAAATGAAAGACACCGAGGCCCCCATCTGCCTGTTTGGGTAACAGGTGTCTTGACAATATTCTGACAAAGAGCAGGGTTAGCTCCGATGTCATGATTAATATTGATTCCCCAATCAAAAGTACAAAATAGATTTCCTGATCGTGATTACACTGCAGACTGTGGAAATGTATAACGGTAGCCAGATTTCCTATATTACAGCAGTGACTACACTTCAAGAAACATAGAAACTAGCAACATTTGGCTTGCCATCAGAGATAAACCAATTGATAGTAACTGACGGTAAGCAGTCTAACATTGTTTAAAATTTAAACCAAGCAGTTTGACTCTGATTAGTCAAGACAGTGCCTTAAAGAATGAGTCAGCAAATGGCTGTCACTTATATTGTTTAACTGAAACAGGCGCAATGTGTGCATGTGTTCTGTTTGCAAAAAACAGGGCCTTGTGTTTGAATATATGTACCTTCCATTGCATGCAAATGTGACCTGACTGACAATCTAAAATTTGTTGCCACCATAATTCTTGAAAATGCGGATTTTAGGAATCACATCTAATGTTGGATATTACATTTTGATTTGTGCAAACATAAGCTGGTTGGGTGTGCTCTGCACCTCGTTCACTTTGAACTGTGGAAGGAACCTACTGTTTGATACAATCCACCAGTCACTGAGCACAATCTAGATCTAGCTGCATGCTAAGATTCAAATACAACATTAATCATTTTTGTGATAGGTAGAATGGCTTTTTAGCTTGATGGCAGCATTAGTGGTGAATACCATTTCTGCTGTCACTGCAATTGTAGCAGTGTGAAACAGCTAGCTGCACCTGTTGCTCAAATTTATGAGATACTTTGCCTTTCCAGGATAATTCGAGGTAGACAGGGCATTTTTCAGGGCCAAATGACAATCTTATGTCTTTTCATAAATTTGTGTGATGTACAGCCTGAAATGATCTGACCAGGTAGCCATTATCCTGCAGAATTTCTTTAATAGGTTATAAATCAGTGTGATCTCACTGAATCCTTGATCAGCTTTGAGGGGCTCAAACGTCAATGCCTGTCCCTAGATCCCTATTTAATACAGAATAGCCAGAGATAAATCAAGGGTAATCAACTACAGCCAGCAATGTCCACAACCCAAAAATGAATGAAAAATATTTCATTGCACTTATCTCACAACCTGTTCTCAGCCATTTTCATTGCTTATAAATATATTGTTTATAGTGAATAGTACAATAGATCATCTCAGCGTTTGAAGAAAGAGGCTCACCATCACTTTCTCAAGAACAATAGGGAGGAGGCAACAATGCTGGCACTCACATCTGATGACCAAAGAACAAATTAAGCTAGAGCACACAAGCTATCTTGTGCTGTTTTCTTACCATTCCTTATAACTTTACACTTCATCATTATTTCTCCATCTATAGTCAAGTTGAAGCAAAGAAGCAGGGGCACTTTTTGTTCTGTGTCACTGTATTGTCATGTTATTATAAGATCTCTGTGATGCAGCAAGCAACAAGAATCTTTGTGTGAGTATGCCAAATACTTACGACCCCATTGTCCAGGCAAACGTTCACCTTCCCTTTTCCGCCAGTGTCTAGCACGCATCAAGCTGTATTCATTCTCAATCTTTAGACGCTCCTCTTCAGGTATCCATGATTCTGCCACCTGTAATCTGTTCATATTTGCCTGCTGGACACGGAGTTGGTACTGTTGGTGCCTAATCATTGCCTGAATCCTTCTGTCTGTAAAAACCAAGTACAAATTCTTATTGGTTAGGATTATTGTTCAAGAGGAACATCAGGAACAGATTCCATAATTGCTTATGTCATTAGTAAAAAGACATTAAAATAAAACACCAGAAAGACAAAAAGGTCCCAAAAGACCTGATGGATCATGCCTTAGAGTCTTCCTCTGTGTTGGCCTTGCAGGAGTTTGCCAAATCTCTGAAAGGTCACCTAACTTGCAAGAATCAGGTGACGTGTTACTTCATGTATATCTCAGGCCTTTCCATGACTTTAGCACCCAATAAGCTTCCCCTGTCTCTGATTGGTGCGTAACAAGAGAGTTGATCTTCACTATGTTTAATAAAGGTTTCTCAGGGGCCCAGGTAGCTTGCCTGATCTAAATGTGCCATTAGAAGCAGTATGCCTCCACACATTAGGCTAACTAATCCTACTTATTTCACCAGATTTCAGTGGAGATTTAGAAGTTGTGCTAGGTCAAGTCCAAAATCTCATAAAATTACCAATCTGTAATTAAGTAATAAAATTAAAATTAAATTCCACAGTTTAAAACTCTAAAACTAAAAGCCCAAAATGTTCCTGATAGTGTCTATTTTGATCTGTACAGAGGAGAGAAGAAGCTTGCATTTTTGGTGAGGATGTCCAGTTTTCATATGAAGAGGTTAATTTATTTGTAAATATTCATTATTGTGAATCCCGCATGATGTGTTGCCCCCCAGGTTTCAGAATAAAGGACATCATGAAGAAAGTGCAGAATATTTTACAGGGAAAAGGAGTGAGCCTGAGGTTGTGGTATCTGTCAGAACCAAAAACTTTCAGGAGTTAGAGATGAAAGAGGTGCTCAAAGGTAATGTGTATTTCACACAGGGCCAAGTTATAACAAAATAGTGACAAAAGATACCGATAATCAAGGTATAGATTGAGGCATGATTCAGGAGGGATGGCATCAATTTCATGAGGTATTAAGGTCAGTTCAAAAATTATGGGTTGCACCTCAAGACTGAGACCAATGTCCTTGCAGGGAATTCATTGTCATTCAGTATGCTTTGTTTCATTGGTCAGAATATTAAATCAGAAGTTGGGACGTCTTGTTGAAGTTGTACAGGACATTGGTAAGGCCACACTTGGAATACTGTGTACAGTTCCAGTCACCCTATTATAGAAAGGATGTTATTAAACTAGAAAGAGTGCAGAAAGGTTTATTAGGGTGCTACTGACACTTGATGTTTGAGTTATAAGGAGAGGCTGAATAGACTGGGACATTTTTCCCTGCAGCATGGGACACTTAGGGATAATCTTATAGAGATCTATAAAATAGTGAAAGGCATAGATGAAGTAGATAGTTAACATCTTTTCCCAAAGGTAGAGGAGTCTAAAACTAGAAGGCATATGTTTAAGGTGAGAGGGGAGAGATACCATAGGGTCCGGGGAGGCAATTTTTTCACACAGAGGGTGGTGAATGTCTGGAATAAGCTGCCAGAGGTAGTAGTAGAGGCGAGTACAAGTTTGTCTTTTTTAAAAGCATCTAGATGGGTAAAATGGGTATAGGGGGATATGGGCCAAATGTGGGCAATTGGGATTAGCTTAGTGGTTTAAAAAAAAGGGACAGTATGAACAAGTTGGGCCGTAGGACCTGTTTTTATTCTGTAAACCTCTATGACTCTATCAGTGTGCTGGGGAGTTTAAACTAAATTGGCTATGGAATAGACCCCAGCAATTAGAAGTAGAAAAGAAGAATAAGGTGCATAAAGTAGTAAGAGTGTTGGAAAGTTTTAGAGAAGGAAGTAGTAGATAGAAGCAGAACAAGAGTGACTACAAGGAATACAAATACAGGTTTAGAGTAAAAGCAAATCAGTGTGGGCACTGGCAATCTGAAATCAAAGCAAAAGCTGCTCAGCACAAAAGCAACAGAAGAAAGGAGTTGATGCTTCAGGCATATTCAACCAAGAAAAGTAGGGAACCAAAGCCAGAGCTCTTTGGTTGCCAAGAGAGAGCAAGAACATGATGAAACAAACAAAAGAGGATGTATGGTGTATGTCAGGTCAATTCTTCAAGGAAGAACCAGGTGGAAAATGATCAGCTAATCTAATGGCTGCTATACAAATGATTTGGAGCCAGTAGCTATCCTTCCCCATTTTTTTTTACAGGACTTCGGATGGGATCAAATCTCAAACAGGCAGTTAGTTACCTACTGGCCCTCAAAGTTTCCAGGGCCTTTAGGTCAAGGATCCCACCTAAAGGGTCACTGTGAGGATTGGCAGATCTTCAGACCAAGTAGCTGCTCCCATCCCGATTGTCCCCATTTGCACTGTCCCTTACTCTGTCTCATCCCAATCACCCCCATTTGTAGAGTTTCTTCCTTCACTCCCAGCCCAATCACCACCCCAGCACAGTTCCGTCCCTCTCACTCTGATCACCACTTCTGCAGAGTTCCCTCAGTTGGCACTGCTGGGTGCCAAGCAGGTAGTGCCAGGGTACCATGCAGGAACTACATGGGACTGGCATTGCCCCATGGTCACTGCTCGGCCCTGCCCCTGAACACCCAAGGAGCTTCAATGGCCTCCAATCCCTCCACAAAGCCATCATGTCCAGTTCTGCTGGTGGAGATCAGCTGTGATTCTAGCTGGTGCGAAGCTTGACTTGCGAGGAGGGTAAGTCACTAATGACAAGTTAATCATGTTATTAATACTTATATTTGTCATTTATTTTGATGAAAATTTAGGAGACGTGGTTAGTAAGTTTGCAGATGGCACAAAGATTGGTGGCATGTGGACAGTGAAGAAGGTTATTTAGAATTGCAACGGGATCTTGATCAATTGGGCCAGTGGACTGATGACTGACAGATGGAGTTTAATTTAGATAAACGCAAGGTGATGTATTTTGGTAGATTGATCAAGGGCAGGACTTATTCAGTTAATGGTAGGGTATTAGGGAGAGTTAGAGAAAAAAGAGATTTACGAGTACAGGTTCACAGTTCTTAGAAAGTGGAGTCACAGGTGGACAGAGTGGTGAAGAAGGCATTCGGCATGCTTGGTTTCATTGGTCAGAACATTGAATACAATGTTGGGACATCTCGTTGAAGTTGTACAAGACATTGATGAGGCCACACTTGGAATACTGTGTACAGTTCTGGTCACCCTATTATAGAAAGGATATTATTAAACTAGAAAGAATGCAGAAAAGATTTACTAGGATGCTATCAGGACTTGATGATTTGAGTTACGAGGAGAGGCTAGATAGACCAGGACTTTTTTCCCTGGAAGGCTTAGGGATGATCTTATAGAGATCTATAAAATAATGAGGGGCATAGATGAAGTAGATAGTCAACAGCTTTTCCCAAAGGTAGGGGAGTTTAAAACTAGAGGGCATGGGTTAAAGATGAGAAGGGAGCGACACAAAAGGGTCCAGAGGGATAATTTTGTTTCATTCAGAGCATGGTGAGGGTCTGGAACGAGGTGCCAGAGGTAATAGTAGAGTTAGTCTTTTAAAAAACATTTAGACAGTTATATGGGTAAGATAGGTATAGAGGGATATGGTCAAACACTGGCAATTGGGACTAGTTTAATGATAAAAACTGGACGGCATAAACAAGTTGGGCTGAAGGGCTTGTTTCTATGCTGTACACGCCAATCTAGATAATTGAATAGGTGGAGGCTGCACGGTGGCACATTGATTAGCATTGCTATCTCACAGCACCAGGACCTGGGTTTGATTCCCAGCATGGGTCACTGTCTGTGCGGAGTCTGCACATTCTCCCCATGTCTCTGTGGGTTTCCTCTAGGTGCTCCGGTTTCCTCCCACAGTCCGAAAGATGTGCTTTTTAGGTGCATTAGCCATGCTAAATTCTCCCTCAGTGTACCCGAACAGGCGCTACAGTGTGGCGACTAGGGGATTTTCACAGTAACTTCATTGCAGTGTTATGTCAGCTTACTTGTGATGAATAAATAAACTTTATTTTTATTTACTTTAGGTGTATTCTGTCCACAATGAGGTCATAGATCCAGCCTGGCTAATTATTGTCCCATCAGTCTCTTGATAATCAGAAAGTGATGGAATGTGTCGTTGACAGTGTCATGAAGTGGCACTTACTCAGCAATAACCTGCAGACTGATCTTCAGTGGCACATAGTTCCTGACCTCAGTCCAACGCTGGTCCAAACATGGACCAGAAAGCTGAATTCAAGAGGTGAGGTGAGAGTGACTGCCCTTGAAACTAAGACAGTGTTTGACTGAGTGTGGTGTTGAAGGGTCTTGGCATAATTGAAATTGATAGGAATCTGGCTAAACATTTTCCATTTGTTGGACTGATAATTAGCCAGGTTGGACCTATCCAGCTCATTGTGGACAGAACACACCTAAAGTAAATAAAAATAAAGTTTATTTATTAGTCACAAGGCTTACATAACACTGCAATGAAGTTAGTATGAAAATCACCTAATCGCCACACTCCAGCACCTGTTCGGGCGCACTGAGGAAGAATTTAGCATGGCCAATGCACCTAACCAGCATATCATTCGGACTGTGGGAGGAAACCCGAGCATCCGGAGAAAACCCATGTGGATGCAAGGAGAACATGCAGACAAGGGCAGTCACTCTTGCCTCACCTCTTGAATTCAGCTTTCTGGTGACCCATGCCAGGAATCAAACCCGGGTCCCTGGTGCTGTGAGATAGCAGTGCTAACCACTGTGCCACTGTGCAACACCCACCTGTACAATTTTCCACATTGGGGTGTACAGTCATAGAGGATTACAGCATGGAAACAAGCCCTTCAGCCAACTTGTCCAAGCTGCCCAGCTTTTACCACTAAGCTAGTCCCAATTGCCAGCATTTGGCCCATATCCCTCTATACCAATCTTAACCATGTAACTGTCTAAACACTTTTCAAAAGACAAATTTATATCGAACAAATGCCAGGCAATGTCCATCCCCAACAAAACAAAGTTAACCATCTCCCTGTGGCATTCAGTAGATTACCACTGCTCATGTGAGAGAAGTCTTTCATACAGTGAGTGGTAAAGACCTGGAATTTGCTGCCTGTGAGGGTGATGGAGGCAGGGATGATCAAAGATTCCAAAAGTGAATTGGATTGACACTAAAAACATGTACCATTTGCGGCTTCTCCAACTGTCAACAATAAAATGGGGCAAAAAAAACTGAACGACTCAAGACAAACATTTTGAGAAAGAAGAGGACAACTCAAAATCAAACAAAAAAACAACAGCTATCAGTGAACTCTGGCTTGTTCAAAGTACTTACCATCAGGAGACATTCCAGCTCGAATATCTTCATCTGCCTTTTTCTGTTCCTCAATCGCAGCGGTGACTTGAAATGATGTAAATCTGTTATTCAGTTTTTCCAAAACTTCTTTAGGCATCCATGACTCTGCCACATGTAGCTTATGCATCATGATCCGTTCTTCAAGGTCCCTTTCTATAAAGAACAGAAATAAGATTAGCGATGGACTGATGTTTATAATAAACGTCAGAGTGGAACAATCACCTATATTGTTGGATCACAAATACATTTCCTCTTTAATAAGCCTTCCTTGAAATTTTATTTTGTGATCAAAGGGAAGGAACCACTGAAACTAAATTAACTGTGACTTATTGTCGTTAATATTAATGTTATTAATACTGACAATGGCATTTAGTTTAAATGAGTAATGAGTGTAAAGAGTTAATGCACTAAGCTACCAGTATGGAGCTTTGTTCGACATTTCTTTAAAATTATCAGATCACTGGAGCTATGGTTGGACTTTTCCTTTCATATCAGGTTAAGAAAACCAACCACAACATCACTGTGATAAAAACAATTTACTGTGGATGCTGGAATCTGAAATAAAAACAAAAATTCTGCACAATCTCAGCAGGTCAAACAGCACCTATGGAGAAAGAATAGAGTTAATGTTTCAAGTCTTTGAGATTCTGATGAAGGGTCATCCAGATCTGAAACATTAGCTCGGTTCACTCCCCATAGACGCTGAGATTTTCCAGTATTATAACCTAACTGATCCAATCTTCAATTGGGTAATATGAAATCCTGAATTTTGGAAACATTGCCCTTGCCTATTCCACCCATGTATCTGATTGGTAAATACACCACAGTGATATCAAGCACTATGGAGGTAAGCTCTTAACCTCATTATATCCTTGGTTCAAACATAGAAATCACAATGTTGGGACAGAGAAGCAGTTGTGTAGTCTGATATTGAAAAGGTGGAAAAAAGCAGGGTAGTTATGGTAGGTGACTTTAACTTCACCCATATTGACTGGGACTTCCTTACAGTCTTGGGCTTGGATGGAAAGCAGCTTGTTAGATGTGTCCTGGAGGGTTTTTTGAGACAGTATGTTGGCAATCCACCTAGGGAAAGAGCCATACTCGACTCGGTATTGGGGAATGAGCCAGGCCAGGTGATCAATGTTTCAGTGGGGGAGCATTTTCGGCTCAGTGTCCATAATTCCATAAGATTTTGGGTAGTCATGGATAAGGGCAAGAGTAGTCCTTGAGCAAGGGTTAAATTAGACAGGAACTTGGGAATGTGGTTTGGAAGCAGCTATTTGAGGATACATCCGCTTGTGACATCTGGGAGGTTTTTAAACACCAGTTGATTGAAGTGCAGAACAGATATTTCCTGGCAAAAATGAAGGATAGAAATGGCAAGATTTGGGAACCATGGATGACAAGAGTAATTGTAAGCTTAGTTAAAAGAGAAAAGGAAGCATACGATACGTCAAGGCATCTAAAAACTGATGAAGCCCTTGAGGAATATAGTGAAAGTAGAAAGGAACTTAAACATGAAATTAGGAGGGCTAAACGGGGCCATAAAATCTCTTTAGTAAACAGGGTCAAGGAGAATCCCAAAGCTTTTTATGCATATATTAAGAGCAAGACAGTAGCAAGTGAAAGAATAGGCCCACTCAAGGACAATGGAGGGAAATGGAGCCACAAGAAGTGGGTGAGAGCCTTAATGAGTACATTCACCAAGGAGAATGATATGACGATGTTGAGGTCAGGGATAGATGTGTGAATGCTCTAGAGAATATCAGTATATCAAAGGAGGAAGTGTTGGGTATCCTAAATTGCATTGAAGTAGACAAGTCCCCAGGGCCAGATGTGATCTATCCCAGGTTACTGCAGGAGGCAAGGGGAGAAATAGCTGGGGCCTTAACAGATATCTTCACATCCTCTTTGATCACAGGTGAAGTTCCAGAAGACTGCAGAAGAACCAATGCTGTTCTCTTGTTTCAGAAAGGAAGCAGAAATAATCCAGGAAATTATAGGCCAGTGAGACTAATGCCAGTGGTGGGAAAGCTTTTGGAGAAGATACTGAGGGACAGGAGATGTGCACATCTGGAAGAGAATGGACTAGTTAGTGACAGGCAGCATGGTTTTATATGGGGAACATCAGGTCTAACCAGCTTGATTGAGTTTTTTGAAGAGGTGTCAAAGATAATTGATGAGGGAAGGACTACGGATATAGTTTATATGGACTTTAGTAAGACATTTCACAACATTCCACATGGCAGATTGGGACAAAAATTAAAATCACATGGAATTTTGGGGTGGGCTGGCTAGATGGATACAGAACTGGCTTGTTATAGAAGAAAGGGAGTAGTAGTGGAAGGGTGTTTTTCAGAATGGAGATCTGCAGCTAGTGGTGTTTAGCAGCAATCAATGCTGGGACTTCTGTTGTTTGTATATATAGATGATCTGAAGGAAAATGTTAGGGGTCAGATTAGTAAATTTGCGGATACATGAAGATTTGTGGAGTTTCTGATAGTGTCAGAGAATACAACAGAATTTGGATAGTTGGAGAAAAGCGAGAGTCAGGAGTATGATTGAATACGCTCTGCTTGTCTGGATAGATGGAGCTCCAACAACATTCAACAGACTTGATACCATCCAGGACAAAGCATTCCACTTCCAATGAGACAGGGAAGTTATGGTAGACTAAAGGAACCATGGTGCACGAAAGCTGTAATGAATTTAGCCAAGAACAAAAGAAGCTTACAAAAGGTTCAGGCAGCTAGGTAATGCTAGAGATCTAGAAGAGTATACGGCTAGTAGGAAGGATCTTAAGAAGGAAATTAGGAGAGCCAGAAGGGGTCATGAGAAGGCTTTGGCAGGTAGGATTAAGGAAAACCCCAAACATTCTACAAGTATGTGAAGAGCAAGAGGAGATCTCATTGAGACGTATAAGATGATGAATGGGATGGATAGGATAGAGGTAGAGAGACTCTTCCCGCTCAAAAAAGACAGTAGGACTAGGGGGCACAGCCTCAAGATAAAAGGGGGGCGGTTTAGAACGGAGTTGAGGAGGAACTTCTTCACTCAAAGGGTGGTGAATCTCTGGAATTCTCTGCCTGTTGAAGTGGTGGAGGCTGCCTCGCTAAATATTTTTAAGACGCGGGTTGATGGGTTTTTGATAAGAGAGGGGATTAAGGGTTATGGGGAGAGGGCGGGAAAGTGGAACTGAGCAGCGACAGATCAGCCATGATCTTATTGAATGGCGGGGCAGGCTCGAAGGGCTAGATGGCCTACTCCTGCTCCTATTTCTTATGTTCTTATGTCCTTATAAGATGTGAAGGAATAGGACCTATCAAGTTGACGATGGGAAGGTTTGTATTGAACCGGTAGAAATTGCAGAGGTACTCAATGAATACTTTACTTCAGTATTCACAGTGGAAAAGGATCTTGATGGTTGTAGTACAGACTTGCAGTGGACTGAAAAGCTTGAGCATGTAGACATTAAGAAAGAGGATGTGTTGGAGCTTTTGAATAGCATCAAAACAGATAAGTTGCTGGGACTGGATGGGATGTACCCCAGGCTACTGTGGGAGGTGACGGAAGAGATTGCTGAGCCCCTGGCAATGATCTTTGCGTCATCAATGGAGATGGGAGTGGTTCTGGAGGATCAGAGGATTGGAGGATTGCGGATGTGGTTCGTTAATTCAAGAAAGGGAAAAGAGATAGCCCAGGAAATTATAGATCGGTGAATCTAACCTCAGTGGTTGGTAAGTTGATGGAGAAGATCCTGAGATGCAGGATTTATGAACATTTGGAAAGGTATAGTATGATCAAGAATAGTCAGCGCAGCTTTGTCAAAGGCAGATCATGCCTTACAAGGCTGATTGAATTTTTTGAGAATGTATCTAAACATGATGAAGGAAGAGCAGTAGATGTGGTTTATATGGACTTCAGCAAGGCGTTTGATAAGGTGCCCCGCGCAAGGCTCATTGAGAAAGTGAGGGGTAATGGGATCCAAGGAGATATTGCTCTGTGGATTCAGAATTGGCTTGCCCACAGAAGGCAAAGAGTGGTTGTAGATGGGTCTTTTTCTGCATGGAGGTCAGTCACCAGTGGAGTGCCCCAGGGATCTGTTCTGGAACCCTTGCTCTTTGTGATTTTTATAAATGACCTGGATGAGGGAGTGGAGGGATGGGTTGGTAAGTTTGCTGATGACACAAAGGTTGGAGGTGCTGTGGATAGCGTGGAAGGATGTCAGAAGTTGCAGCGAGATATTGATAGGATGCAAGACTGGGCGGAGAAGTGGCAGATGGACTTCAACCCAGATAAGTGTGTGGCGATTCATTTTGGCAGGTCAAATAGGATGACAGATTATAATATTAAGGGTAAGACTCTTGGCAGTGTGGAAGATCAGAAGGATCTTAGGGTCCGGATTCATAGGACTCTCAAAGCATCTTCGCAGCTAGAGGATGTGGTTAAGAAGGTGTATGGTGTACTGGCGTTCATCAATTGAGGAATTGAGTTTAGTAGTCGGGAAATAATGTTGCAGCTATATAGGACCCTGGTCAGATCCCACTTGGAGTACTGTGCTCAGTTCTGGTTGCCTCATTACAGAAAGGATGTGGAAGCCATAGAAAGTGCAGAGGAGATTTACAAGGATGTTGCCTGGATTGTGTGGCATGTCTCATGAGGATAGGTTGAGGGAGCTCGGTCTTTTCTCCTTGGAGAGACGAAGGATGAGGGGTGACCTGATAGAGGTGTATAAGATGATGAGAGGTATTGATTGAATGAATTCTCAGAGGCTTTTTCCCAGGGTGAAATGGTTGCCACAAAAGAACACAGGTTTAAGGTGCTAGGGAGTAGGTACAGAGGAGATGTCAGGGGAGATCCTGAATGAGTACTTTGTGTTGGTATTCACGAAGGAGAGGGGCTTGATGTCTGGTACAATCTTCGAGGGAGCTTTAGACCAATTGAAGGAACTATCGATTACGAGGGAAGAAGTGTTAGGGCTTTTAGGTAGCATTAAAACTGATAAATCTCTGGGGCCCAATGGCATTTATCCTAGGCTGCTTAGGGAGGCAAGAGACGAAATTGCTGGGCCTCTGATGCAAATCTTTGTCTCTTCTTTGGACACAGATGAGGTCCCAGAGGACTGGAGGATAGCAAACGTGGTACCGTTGTTTAAAAAGGGTAGGAGGGATAACCCGGGTAACTATAGGCCGGTGAGTTTGACGTCAGTGGGAGGCAAGTTGATGGAGAGGATTCTTAGGGATAGGATGTATGAGCACTTAGAGCGTTGCGATCTGATTAAGGATACGCAGCATGGCTTTGTAAAGGGGAAGTCTTGCCTTACGAATCTGGTAGAATTTTTTGAGGAGGTGACAAAAACGGTCATCAAAGGATGAGCCGTTGACATCGTCTTTATGGATTTCAGTAAGGCGTTTGACAAAGTCCCTCATGGTAGGTTGGTAGAAAAGATTAAGGCTCATGGGATACACGGCCAGGTATCTAGATAGGTTGAGAACTGGCTTGCTAAGAGGAGACAGAGAGTAGTAGTGGAGGGGTCCTTTTCTAGCTGGAGGTCTGTCACTAGTGTTGTGCTGATGTGGGTATGCCGGCGTTGGACTGGCGTAAACACAGTAAAAAGTCTGACAACACCAGGTTTTAGTCCAACCTATTTATTTGATAATATACTCACAAGCTTTCGAGGGACACCCTCTTCGTCAGGTGAATGGAGAGCTCTGTCTGAGGCCAGAACTCTCCATTCACCTGACGAAGAGGGTGTCCCTCGAAAGCTTGTGAGTATATTATCAAATAAATAGGTTGGACTAAAACCTGGTGTTGTCAGACTTTTTACTAGTGTTGTGCTGCTGGGCTCAGTACTGGGACCTGTTCTTTTTGTAGTATATATAAATGATTTGGAAGAGGGAGTAAGTGGTGTGATCAGCAAATTTGCTGATGACACCAAGATGGCTGGATTGGCGGGCAGTGAGGAGCAGTGTCTGGCAATACAACGGGACATTGATAGGCTGGTATATTGGGCAGATATATGGCAAATGGAGTTTAATCCTGATAAATGTGAAGTGATGCATTTTGGCTGGAATAATGTAGGGGGGTGTTATATATGAAGGGTAAGCCTATAAAGAGTATAGAAACGCAGTGGGACCTGGGGGTGCAACTGCACAAGTCTTTGAAGGTGGCAGTACAAGTGGAGAAGGTGGCGAAGAAAGCCTATGGTATGTTAGCCTTTATAGGAAGGGGAATAGAGTATAAAAGCTGGAGTCTAATGTTGCAGTTGTATAGAACGTTGGTTAGGCCGCATTTAGAGTACTGCGTCCAGTTCTGGTCGCCTTACTACCGGAAGGACGTGGAGACTCTGGAGAGAGTGCAGAGGAGGTTTACCAGGACGTTGCCTGGTATGGAAGGACTGGGTTATGAGGAAAGATTGAGCAAATTGGGGCTGTTTTCCCTTGAATGACGGCGACTGTGGGGGGGATCTAATAGAGATATATAAGATTATGAAGGGTATAGATAGAGTAAACAGAGGTAAGCTATTTCCTATGTTAGAGACACACAGTACGAGGGGCCACGGGTTTAGGGTGAGGGGGGAGAGGTATAACACGGATATTAGAGGGAGGTTTTTCACACAGAGGGTTGTGGGGGTATGGAATGCTCTGCCAAGTAAGGTGGTGGAGGCAGGCACACTGGAGTTGTTTAAGAGTAACTTAAACAGGCACATGAGTGGGTTAGAGATGGGAGGATATAGGAGATTGTTTTAAATAAGGTTCATTAGCATTGGGACATCCCTGGTAATGTAAAAGGATGTGGTATGATACTAATGATTTTCTCTTTTAATTCACAGGTTTTACGTCAGTCCGCCTTGTTGTCTGACGAGGGGCATACACGCGATGGGTCGTGCTAGGGCTGCTCTTGAATGTTCAAGAGTAGCCTAGTGCTTCATGTTGTTAGTGTGTGCTTAAACTGGACCAGATGCTGGGCAACACGACAGCTCAGTGACTATCACTGTTTGCTGTGCAGACACATGGATTTGGGCCGGTGTCTGTGGGAGTTTGCACATTCTCCCCGTGCTTGCGTGGGTTTTCTCCAGGTGCTCTGGTTTCCTCCCACACCCCAAAGATGTGCTATTAGGCTGATTGGAGGTAATAAATTGTCCTTAAATTAGTTTCCCTCAATGTGGAATGCCACAAACGATAGATAAGGTCTTGGGTGGAGGGGGGACTGGTAATGTTAAAATGGCAGCGTGGGCTCGATGGGCCGAAGGGCCTGTTTCCCGGGCTGTTTTTGTTCTTTGTTGTTCTTTGTTCTTTTGTTCTTTGTAAGTTTTTCACTCAGAGGGTGGTGGGTGCATGGAATCGGCTGCTGGCAGTGGTGATGGAGGCAGATTCATAAGAACATAAGAACATAAGAAATAGGAGCAGGAGTAGGCCATCTAGCCCTTCGAGCCTGCCCCGCCATTCAATAAGATCATGGCTGATCTGTTGTGGCTCAGTTCCACTTTCCCGCCCTCTCCCCATAACCCTTAATCCCCTCTCTTATCAAGAACCCATCAACCCGCTTCTTAAAAATATTTAGCGAGGCAGCCTCCACCACTTCAACGGGCAGAGAATTCCAGAGATTCACCACCCTTTGAGTGAAGAAGTTCCTCCTCAACTCCGTTCTAAACCGTCTCCCCTTTATCTTGAGGCTGTGCCCCCTAGTCCTTCTGTCTTTTTTGAGCGGGAAGAGTCTCTCCACCTCTATCCTATCCATCCCATTCATCATCTTATACGTCTCAATGAGATCTCCCCTCATTCTTCTAAACTCTAACGAGTACAAGTCTAGTTTATTCAGCCTCTCCTCATAGCTCAATCCCCTCAACTCTGGTATCAGCCTAGTAAACCTCCTCTGCACTCCCTCCAGGGCCAAAATATCCTTGCGCAGGTGCGGCGCCCAAAACTGCACACAGTACTCCAGCTGCGGCCTCACCAATGCCCTATACAGCTGCAGCAAGACCTCCCTACTTTTATATTCAATCCCCCTCGCTATGAAGGCCAGCATCCCATTCGCCTTCCTGACCACCTGCTGCACCTGCAAGCTCGGGTCTTTTAAGAGAATTTTGAATAAGTAATGGAACTTAGTGAGACAGAGGATTATAGGTATGCCTTAGTAGGTAGGGACATGTTTGGCGCAACTTGTGGGCTGAAGGGCCTGTTTGTGCTGTAGTTTTTCTATGTTTCTATGTTTCATTGGCACCCTTCCATAAACATTTACTCCTTCTACCACCAAGGCACAGTGTCAGCAGTGTGTACTATCGACAATATATGCTGCAGGAACTCACCAAGGCTCCTTAGACAGCACCTGTCAAACCCAACATCCATCTAGAAGGACAAAGGTAGCAGACACATCAGGACACAACCACCACCTGGAAGTTTCCCTCTAAGTCACTCACCTTCCTGACTTGGTGAGAAGTTCCACAACACCAGGTTAAAATCCAATGGGTTTCTTTGGTATGATGAGCTTTTGGAGCGCTGCTCCTTCATCAGGTGAGTGATGAAGAAGCAGCGCTCCGAAAGCTCATGATACCAAATAAACCTGTTTGATTTTAACCTGGTGTGTGAGGCTTCTTACTGTGCCCAATCCAGTCCAATGCCAGAATCTCCCTGACTTGGAAATATTTTGTTGTCCCTTCACATTGGCAGTGACCAGTCACCAGGCAGCGCCAAAGGTGACCAGGGCCTCAGGGGGCAGGGCCTAAGGGGTGAGGTGGGGGTTGGGCCCAGATGGGGGTGGGGCATAAGGGGAGATGTGATGTTGCGCACTCTGTAACCAGAATTGGGGGAATCGTGGGGAACTGCACATTCTGCAACCAGCAATTGACCAGGGGGCAGGGATCAGCCACACCGGGAATTGGGGGGGAGGGTTGTAGGCTGGGGGGAGGGGTGTGTGGAATGCATTCAGCTGGGAAGGCCACCAATCACACGGGAGGAGGCCAGCGATCACAGAGTAGGCGGCCATAAAATGCAAGGTGGGGAGGCGAGCAATAGTAGGGAGGTGGTCAGCGATCACGGCCAGGGTGGGGGGAGACCAGCAATAACAAGTGGGGGAGGCCAGCTATAGCGGAGTTGTGTGCCTGTCAGATCTTTCTCTGTGCAACTGTACAGAACAGAGAGAAATCTGTGCGTGTGAAATGGCGCATTCTGGTGCATGTAGCCAGCTTTCCAGCAAGCTTAGGCCCTGCATCCCCCCTCTGCTGCCTGGAAATAGATCTTGCTTCATTTTTTGCAGTGGTGTAAGGTTGGATTTTTTTAACACCCAAAATGCAGATCTGAAACTTTCCCATTTTCATTCTTGTTTGGCATTTCAAATATTCTTGGCAAGATCACCCCCAAGACCTTTGTTTCTGAGTAGTTTCCTGTAAAATAGCTCTCTTGTGGCTTTAAGGCACAACTGCAACAAATATAAGTTCAACTTATATTTGAAAAATGAAATGAAAACTCAAACCTTCATCAGACATTCCAGCAGCAGCTTCAGAGGCCTCCATTTTTGCCATCTCATTTTCACGGACAATTTGGTCACGAAGAATAATGGTGTCATTTTCAAGATTGTTGCGTGTTTGGCTAGGTAACCAATTTAGTGCTAATTCAAGCTTCTTGTTCATTAGTCGCTGAAGGTCTGATGCCAGTCTTCGATTGATGGGTGCATCTGAAGCTTTCTTTTCTATATGGACAAAAAGATTAATAAGATTTTGTCATGTGCCTAAGACATAAGCTATTTAAATCAGACCTTATCCTTTGGCTTGTTTAAAAAATGGATCTTAATGATCTAAAATATGACTGCTCCAGATCACGTCATTCACAAGATTGCTACAGTTTCTAGAAATTTCCAACAGCAGTTACAGGACAAAGGCTCAACCCTCATCCTTGTGGAATTTCATACCTCTTATGGTGAGGCTATATTACAATCAATTAAATCATGGTATAGCAGACAACTTGTCTTGCCAGCCTGAACTATAATAAAGGGAGAGTCATCAAAGCTCATTATACCTGCAGAATCACCTTCTATCTCCTAAACTGAACAATGGAATTTGACCAGAAGCATAGAAATTCTTTGTGAGCAGGCAACTGACTGATAGAACATAGAACATAACAGCGCAGAACAGGCCCTTCGGCCCACGATGTTGCGCCGACCAGCTTTTAAAAAAACAACACTAACCCACTAATCTAAACCAATCCCATTTCGTCCATAAACCTATCCACAGATCTCTTAAACGCCCCCAAACTAGGCGCATTTACAACTGCAGCTGGCAGGGCATTCCAGTCCCTCACCACCCTCTGGGTAAAGAACCTACCCCTGACATCAGTCCTATAACTACCCCCCCTTAATTTAAAGTCGTGCCCCCTCGTGCTAGCTTTCTCCATCCGAGGAAAAAGGCTATCACTATCTACCCTGTCTAAACCTCTAATCATCTTATATGTTTCAATAAGGTCCCCTCTTAGCCGCCTTCTTTCCAGCGAAAACAACCCCAAATCTCTCAGTCTCTCCTCATAGGATCTCCCCTCCATACCAGGCAACATCCTGGTAAACCTCCTCTGCACCCTCTCCAAAGCCTCTACATCCTTCCTGTAATGTGGGGACCAGAACTGCACACAATACTCCAAGTGCGGCCGCACCAGAGTTGTGTACAGTTGCATCATGACGCTGCGACTCCTAAATTCAATCCCCCTACCAATAAACGCCAAGACACCGTATGCCTTCTTAACAACCTTATCTACTTGATTCCCAACTTTCAGGGATCTATGTACACATACACCTAGATCCCTCTGCTCCTCCACACTATTCAAAGTCCTCCCGTTAGCCCTATACTCAACACATCTGTTATTCCTACCGAAATGAATTACCTCACACTTCTCCACATTAAACTCCATCCGCCACCTCGCGGCCCAGCTCTGCAACCTTTCTAAGTCACCCTGCAAACTATGACACCCTTCCTCACAATCTACCACACCTCCGACTTTGGTGTCATCAGCAAACTTACTAATCCACCCAACTATACCCTCATCCAGATCATTAATAAAAATTACAAACAGCAGTGGCCCCAAAACAGATCCCTGAGGCACACCACTCGTAACCGAACTCCATGACGAAAATTTACCATCAACCACCACCCTCTGTCTCCTATCTGCTAGCCAATTCCTGATCCAATTACCTAGATCACCCCCAATCCCATACATCTGCATTTTCTGCAGAAGCCTACCATGGTGAACCTTATCAAACGCCTTACTGAAATCCATATACACCACGTCAACTGCCTTACCCCTATCCACCTCTTTGGTCACTTTCTCAAAGAACTCGATAAGGTTAGTAAGGCACGACCTACCCGCTACAAAACCATGCTGACTGTCTCTAATCAATTCATTACTCTCCAAATAACTATAAATCCTGTCTCTAATAATCCTTTCCAAAACCTTACCCACCACAGAAGTAAGACTCACCGGTCTATAATTCCCAGGGAAGTCTCTTCTCCCCTTCTTAAACAACGGGACAACATTTGCTGTCCTCCAATCTTCCGGTACTATACCAGAGACCAACGACGACCTGAAGATCAGAGCCAGAGGCTCCGCAATCACCTCTCTTGCCTCCCAGAGAATCCTAGGGTAAATCCCATCCAGACCAGGGGACTTATCTATTTTCAAACCCTCTAAAATATCCAGCACATCCCCCGTATCAACTGCAATACTATCTATTTTACACCCCTGCACCCCAGTGTCCTCCTCAGCTACATTCATGTCCCCTTGCGTGAACACCGAAGAGAAATATTGGTTCAACGCCTCTCCAATCTCCTCCGGTTCCACACACAACTTCCCTCTACTGTCTGTAACTGGCCCTAATCTTGCCCTAACCAACCTTCTGTTCTTGACATACCTGTAAAACGCCTTAGGGTTCTCCTTAATCCTATCAGCCAAAGTCATCTCATGTCCTCTTTTAGCCCTTCTTAACTCACTCTTCAACTCCCTCCTAGCCAATCTAAAACTTTCTAATGCACTACCTGAGCCCTCAAGCCTCATCCGAACATAAGCCTCCTTTTCCTTCCTAACCAACGAATCAACTTTTTTAGTGCACCACGGTTCCCTGGGCCTACCAAATCCTCCTTGCCTGACAGGGATATACCTATCACAGACCCGCAGTAGCTGCTCCTTGAAAAATCTCCACATCTCGGACGTTCCCAGTCCCTGTAATCTCCTAGTCCAACCAATGCTTCCTAATTCTCTCCTAATAGCCTCATAATTACCCTTCCCCCAGCTGAAACTACTGACCCGAGGTTCATGCCTATCCCTTTCCATCACTAAGGTGAACGTAATCGAATTGTGGTCACTATCCCCAAAATGCACACCAACTTCCAAGTCTAGCACCTGGTCTGGCTCATTACCCAGCACCAAATCCAATATAGCCTCACCTCTAGTCGGCCTATCTACATACTGAGTCAAAAAACCTTCCTGCACACTTTGAACAAAAACTGACCCCTCTAACGAGCTAGAGCTATAGCAATTCCAATCAACATGAGTAAAGTTAAAGTCCCCCATAACAATTACCCTATTACTTTCACTCCTAACAAGGATCGTCTCCGCAATCCTTTCCTCAACCTCTCTAGAACTTTTTGGAGGTCTATAAAAGACTCCCAACAGGGTGACCTCTCCTCTCCTATTTCTAATCTCCGCCCATACTACCTCAACAGACAAGTCCTCATCAAAGTTCCTCTCTGACACTGTGATACAGTCCTTGACCAATAATGCTACCCCACCCCCTCTTCTACCTCCTTCTCTACTCCAACTAAAGCATTTGTACCCCGGGACCTGCAACATCCATTCCTGACCCATTCCTGAATGGGCAATGTCACATGGTCTAAGCTGTGGGCCTTTGGAAAGTTTAATATTACATTTCTAAGCTCACAGCTCAGTCTGCAGTTTAAAAATCAGCCTGCAAACATCAAAGCAGGACTCCGGGCCAAACAAAGGCCTGCATCAATCCTAAATCTCCTTGGAGCCTGTTTCTCTGCAAGATGCCTGCTATTGCAGATCAAGTCTTCGTGTGCTTATCACTGGGTCATCATCAACTTTAAAGGAATTTTGAAAATCCTGAACCCATCAGAATTGTGTGAAATATCTCTCACCAGACTCTGACTTTCAGGGTTCTGGTAATTAGGTGAACTAATATCCACATCTTTTATAAAAACTCCTCTTTCCTAACTTTCATATTGAGTACTTGTGTGTTTGTATGAAGTTGTGATCATGCCTGGGTTGGAATGCGTAAATAAACTATACTTCTGCTTTAACGCTAAAGAGACTTTGCTGTGAGTCACTTTAAAGTTCACAAACAGAGGGTTTAAGAACACACACCCCAGACTATTCCAAAAATGAAAATATCCCTGCTTATGGACAGAGTGAAAAAATAAAGGAGTTCGGTCTTACATCTCTCTCCTGTCTGTAACAATTTGATCTAAATGAGAATGTTAACTGAGAACATGGGAGTGGAATATTCTTTGGGGTCGTAATTAATAAGTTACAGCATAGAGCACACCAATTGGCACATACACTTTGTGAATGTTAATTTACACCCAAACTCCTGTAAATTTTATTTGCATATTATGGTGATTGTCCCTTTAAGGGCAACACAGCAGAGTAAAGGTCATCTGACTCAAAGTGGGGAATCACCCTAGAGGGAAGAATTTTCCTGGGCGTAACTAGTTGTAAACTTGCTGCTGCTTCTGAAGGTCACTAAATAAAACTTATTTCATTTTCTCATGAAGTCTCAGAAAGTGCATCATTTCATTGCTTTACATTGAGATGAAAATGTTATGCATAATCTTGCAATATTTTAACGCATGTGCACGCAAAATTCATGAGAATGGCTTTTTAGCCATTATGATGAGTCACGATAACTTCAGGTGCAAGCAGCAATGGATGGGCTAAAAGATCAAGGAAATTTGGGTATCACAAAACTATATACACTTACTCCCAAGTTCAATTTTTTTTGCAGTGTTATACAAGAGTCATAATGGCAGAGGAGGAGGCTATTTCATGCCACGCACTTGTGCTCCAGTCCAATCAGACACATAACCCCATTCTACCCTGGTAACCCTGCAAATTTATTTCTCATCAGTAACCATCCAATTTCCTTTTGAGACATAAAAACTAGAAGCAGGAGTCAGCCATTCAGCCCTTCGAGCCTGCTGAGTCATTCAATCAGATCATTATGATCATGGCTGATCATTAAATCAATATCCTGATCCTGCCTTAGGAACACAGGAACAGAGGTAGGCAAATTCAGTCCTGTGAGTCTGCTCTGCCATTCAATCAGATCACGGCTGATTTCTCCTTTGTCTCAAATCCACCTCCCCACCTGGTCCCTGTCCCTTTTTTTTATTAGAAATACATCTATCTCCTTTTTGAAACCAGTCAATGTTTCAGGCTCCACCGCGCTATAGGGCAGCGAGTTCCACAAATTCACCACCTTCTGCGAGTAGTTCCTCCTCATGTCAGTCTTAAATCTACTGCCTCTCAACCTATACCTTTTGTTCTAGATTGTCCCATAAGAAGAAACATTTGATCCACAGTTACTTTATCAATCCCTTTTAAAATGTTATACACCTCGATCAGATCCCCTCTTACCCTCTTAAACTCCAGCAGGTATAAGCCCAAACTGTTTAATCTCCCCTCATATGTCAACCCTTTCATCCTCCACCCAGACTCAGTCTGGTGAGCCTCCTCTGAACGGCCTCCAATATCACCACATCCTTCCTCAAATAGGAATAGACAAAAAATGTCATTGCTAGGGACACATACATACATTGAATGAGTCTTTTAAAATCCTCTGAAGCATTGCCCTAGGTGTCTCCTGCCGTGAATAGAACTCTTGCTTCGGGAGTTTGGTGTCAGGCATACAAGCAACATGTCTCGCCTAGCTGAGCTGGTTTTGAGTGATGCTGAGCATGCTCCTGCTACAAGTTGACCAAGGCAGAGACATTGGAATCACTACTGCCCTGTAAGTCATGAATTTAGTCCTGGAGTTTGAGATCCTGGTCCTCAAATACTCTTCTTCTTAGCAGAAGCTGAGCTGCTACATTGGAGGCAATGACAAATTTCGTCATCTACGCTTGACTGACTAGTTATATACTTGATAAAAGAATTTTCTGAAATTAATTTTAAGAATTCTGCACCCTCTGCACTTTTCACACGAATTCTACTTCAGTTACTAATATTATGACTGCCATATTGTTTTTGCGAGGTGGTACATCTTGATGTGAAACCTTAGACGGGGTTTGGGGCAAATTTTAAAGCGGAGGCTACAGGGGTGTAAGAAGGTGGAGTGTTTAAAGGAGAAGACAATAGCATTGCATTCTATCACCCACGTTCATTCATATTTTTCCTCCCTGCTCCTTCTTTTATCAAGTTGTCATGCTTCCTGTAAAAGCTGCATAAGATTCTGGACTTATCATTTATCCAGTCTATGGAAAAGAAAGACAGTTTGGAATTTTTAACCTGTGCTTCCTTTCAGAATCACTGTCTTCCACTTCTTTGGAATGAATTGTACTGTAATACCCACAACAAGTTTAACTCTGAGGTAGAAAGGGAAGGCAATTCATGAAATGTTGATACTAATGTCCAGAATGTAATTTCAAAATAAGGTTAAATGTTACCTTCTGCAGTCATTCCAGGCTTGTGTTTACTGCGTTCCTCTTGCTGTGCAAGGAGCACGAGCTCATGGCGATAGAGGTCAAATTTGGCATCAAGGTGTTTTCGCTTCATCTCAGGCATCCATGTCTTTGCCACATTTATTTTGTAACTGTACGTGCGCTTTTGAAGTTCGTTCACTACAAACAATAGTTTAAAAAGAGAAAAGTTCAGTGCAAAATTCTTTTGACAGTAATCTTAAAAGTAAAATCAGTGTGAGAATCAAGTAGAGGGGTCATGTAAGTAACAAGCCAATCTGACCACACCACTGTGAGTTTGGGGCCTCATTTACATTCATAAATTATCCACCCAAAACCAGTCAGAAGTGGGAGCCACTAGATAGGAACAGCCACTGACACTCCATAATGTCATAGGGACAGGACTTTAGGATGGCATCACTATTAGGAAAGGGAAAGCCTCAATTTTCTTGTGGTATCCAAAGAAGAACTCTTGCGCCTTCTGGTCCCACATGGAAAATAGAAAACACTTAACTATTTGTGACCCATCTATCATTCACTCAGAATAACCTGATCTGAAAATCACAACCACTTTTCAACTTAGACGTCTGATGAAATAACATTTATGCTTGGGTGACAAACATAAAGAGGAGTTTTACTGACTCTGGTGAGCGTTGTTTTGCCGGTTCTGAAGAGCAGGTTAAAATGGAAGGCTGTGGGAAGAAAATCGGTGGATAAGAGTCCTGGAGGATTTTAACTGCCTATTTAGTTTCACTGGTTAAAAAAAATTGGTTGGGTTATAAAAGTGACTGTCAATTCACTATTGTTTATTTTGCATTCTCTTCAAAGGACAACTTCTGTCTTCTGTGCTTTCTCACTTACTATTTATGACAGTTTGTAGAAAGTCAGATTTTTGAATTTCTGTGTGGATGAATGTGTCATCAGAACCCAAGAACAATTTTGATTAACGGCAATTAAATGGACAAGTCTCCATGGTGGCAGTTGTGGCATTGAGCATGGACACTTGAAAGGAACCTCAGTCATTGGATGTATCAGGGTCCCACACCATCACAACTATATTTTAGTCACTCACTGCCCACACTGATGGAAACTACGGTAAAGGACATGCTTCAGCTCTTTCTCAGAGCAGGCATTTGCTCAGCACAGAAAGGCTGATACTAAGATCTTAAAAACATATTTTGCTCTTTCTTGTGGTTCTTCAAGGAAGTTATCTTGTGATTGGTATTGTTATTTCCTTCATTGCATAACTTTAACCCAATTATCCAAGGAATTTGTACAACCCATTTGATTTTCTCAGCAGTTAACTTTGAGCGCCCATACAGTCACAATACATCTGAAATAGAATAGAAACTCATTGAGCACATTAGGTCTGCACCAATTATTTGAAAGAGCATCATACCCAAGCCCTATCCCTGTAACCCTATATATTCAACCCACTAATTCCCCTAACCTGGGCACTTTCAGAAACCAAGGGTGATTTAGCATGGCCAACCCACCTAATCTGCACATGCTTGGACTGTGGGAGGAAGCTAGAGCACCCAGAGAAAACCCACACAGTCATGAAGAGAACATGCAAGCTGAATACAGACAATCATCCAACAGCAGAATTGAATCCGATTCCCTAGCGCTGTGAGGCAGCAGTGCTAACCATTGTGCCACTGTGCCACCCTCTTAAGTGAAGTTAATATCTCTCTAATCATCTACAGTCTTGCACTGGGAACCAAGCGTGGGTAAAATTATTTGTCATCAGGGAATGGTTGTTCGAAGCTTAATTCTCAAAAATATCTTTCTTCTTTGAAATGATTTGTCCCATCCGGGCAGACCAGTAATAATTCTGGAAATGCTGATCAGGTCATGTCAGCACCTGTGGAAGGAGAATCCAAGCTACACCTGAGTTTTCTCGGGAAAGGAAAGTGCTTGCGGCTCAGCAATAGTGCTGCTGGAGCCCTGATTCCTGAGGTTCTGTCCCTGAACACAGGGCTCACCATTTTTGTCAGGGAAGGGCCAGGGTCAGGTTGCAGCTACATATCTATGATTCACAGAAGTAGCTGCATGTTCTATTGTTCAAACACTTCCAATTTTCATGAGCAGAATGGCCAAAACATTAGTCATGAGCTTTGGACCTCTGAGGAAATTGTCTAAAGCTGCTGGAGTTATTTGGAGAGGTAGGATTGTCTTTTGGATACATCCAACTGGGATTGTAAGAACATAAGAAATAGGAGCAGGAGTAGGCCATCCAGCCCCTCGAGCCTGCCCCGCCATTCAATAAGATCATGGCTGATCTGTCGCTGCTCAGTTCCACATTCCCGCCCTCTCCCCATAACCCTTAATCCCCTCTCTTATCAAAAACCCATCAACCCGCGTCTTAAAAATATTTAGCAAGGTAGCCTCCACCACTTCAACGGGCAGAGAATTCCAGAGGTTCACCACCCTTTGAGTGAAGAAGTTCCTCCCCAACTCCGTTCAAAACCGCCCCCCCCTTTATCTTGAGGCTGTGCCCCCTAGTCCTGCTATCCTTTCTGAGCGGGAAGAGCCTCTCCACCTCTATCCTATCCATCCCATTCATCATCTTATACGTCTCAATGAGATCTCCCCTCATTCTTCTAAACTCCAACGAGTACAAGCCTAGTTTATTCAGCCTCTCCTCATAGCTCAACCCCCTCAACTCCGGCATCAGCCTAGTAAACCTCCTCTGCACTCCCTCCAAGGCCAAAATATCCTTGCGTAAGTACGGTGCCCAAAACTGCACACAGTACTCCAGCTGCGGCCTCACCAATGCTCTGTACAGCCGCAGCAAGACCTCCCTACTTTTATATTCAATCCCCCTCGCTATGAAGGCCAGCATCCCATTCGCCTTCCTGATCACCTGCTGCACCTGCAAGCTGGGTTTTTGCGACTCATGCACAAGGACCCCAAGGTCCCTCTGCACCGTCGCCTGCTGCAGTTTTTCGCCACGTAAGTGATAATCCTTCCTACCATTATTCCTACCAAAGTGGACCACCTCGCACTTGCCAACATTAAATTCCATTTGCCATTTCCTGGCCCATTCGCCCAGCCTATCTAGATCCTTCTGTAGACTCTCCACACCCTCCGCACAATTTGCCTTTCCTCCAATCTTGGTGTCATCAGCAAATTTCGACACCATACACTCGGTTCCCTCCTCCAGATCATCTATATAAATGGTAAATAGCTGAGGCCCCAGCACCAACCCCTGAGGCACTCCACTAGTCACCATCCGCCAATCCGAATAGCACCCATTGACCCCCACTCTCTGCCTCCTATTTGACAATCAATCCTCTATCCACGCTAACACCCTACCCCCAACTCCCTGTCCCCTGACCTTCTGCAATAACCTCCTGTGAGGTACCTTGTCAAACGCCTTCTGAAAATCCAGAAAGACCACATCCACCGGCTCTCCTCTATCCACCGCCCTAGACACATCCTCATAGAACTCCAGTAAATTTGTCAGACACAACTTCCCTTTAACGAAACCGTGCTGCGTCTGCTCTATCAAGCAATTCCTCTCAAGATGCCTTGCTATTTCCTCCTTGATGACGGATTCTAACATTTTACCTACAACAGACGTTAAACTAACTGGCCTATAATTCCCTGCCTTTTGCCTGGCACCCTTCTTAAACAACGGCGTAACATTAGCCGCTTTCCAATCTTCCGGCACTTCCCCGGAATCCAGCGACGTCTGGAAAATAACCACCAAGGCATCCACTATCACCTCCGCCATTTCTTTCAGAACCCTCGGATGCATTCCATCCGGTCCTGGCGACTTGTCCACAATCAGTCCCTCCAGTCTGTCGAGCACCCCCTCTCTAGTAACAGTAATGTCATTAAGACCCTCCAGTCCTACCACCTTTCCATCTCTAACACCCGGCAAATTATTCACGTCCTCCTCCATGAAGATAGAAACAAAAAAGTTATTCAGGACCTCAGCCATATCCCCATCCCCCACCACTAAGTCCCCCTTCTCATCCTCTAAGGGACCAACGTTCACCCTAGCCAGCCTCTTCCTTTTTATATATTTATAAAAACTCTTGCTATCCTTTTTTATATTAAGCGCAAGCCCAGCTTCATAGTTTCTCCTACCCTTCTTTATCATCTTCTTTGTCAAACTTTGTTGACATTTAAACCTCTCCCAATCCTGTCTTTGACAATGCCATTAGGGAAAGGTAAGGTGCTCTTTGGGAGAGGTAATGTACCCTTTCAGAAAGCTAATGCATCCATTGGGATAGGTCCAGGTACCCCTTTAGGAGAGGTAAGACACCTTGCTGAGAGAAGTAAAGTGCTCTCCGGGATTGGTTAGAGGCATTTACTGAATCATAGAATCACAGAGTGTAGAAGAGGCCCTTCAGCTCATCGAGTCCACACCGGTACATTAGAAACACCTGAACTCCCACCTAATCCCATCTACCAGCACTTGGCCCACTTCCCTGAATGTTATGATATGCCAAGTGCTCATCCAGGTACTTTTTAAAAGAATCTGAGGCAACCTGCTTCCACCACCCTCTGACGCAGCACATTCCAGACCATCACCATCCTCTGGGTAAAAAGATTTTTCCCTAAACCTCCCGCCCCTCACCTTGAATCTGTATCCCCTCATGGCTGACCCTTCAATTAAGGGAACAGCTGCTCCTTATCCACTCTGTCCCTCATAATTTTGTACACCATGGTCAGGTCACCCCTCAGTCTTCTCTGCTCCAATTAAAACAATCCAAGCCTACCCAACATCTCTTTGTAACTTAAATATTCCATCCCAGGCAGCATTCTGGTAAATCTCCTCTGCACCCTCTCCAGTGCAATCATATGCTCCCTAAAATGTGGTGACCAGAACTGCACACAGTACTCCAGCTGTAGCCTCACCAAAGTTCTGTACAACTCCAACATGACCTCCCTGCTTTTATAATCTATACCCCAATTGATAAAGCTGAGTGTGCCGTATGCCTTTTGCTTCACCTTACTAACATGCCCTTCCGCCTTCAGAGATCTGTGGACAATCACGCCAAGATCCCTTTGTTCCACAGAACTACAGAGTATCCAACCATTCATTGAATACTTTCTTGTCAAATTACTCCTTCAAGGTTAAATTCCATCTACCACTTATCTGCCCGTTTGGCCATTCCGTCTATATCTTGTAGTGCAAGACATTCTATGTCATTGTTAACCAGCTGGCCAATCTTTGTGTCATCTGCAAATTTACTAATCCTACTGCCTACATAGTCATTTATGTCATTTATATAAATGACAAATAGGGGGCCCCCACACAAATCTCCGTGGTACACCACTGGACACTGGCTTCCAGTCATGAAAGCACTCTTCTGTCATCAATCCTAGACTACCTAATGCACAGATTTCAATCTGAGAGTAAGGATAGACAACAACAAGTCTTCCACGATCATCCTTAACACCGATGCCCCACAAGTGTGTGTCCTCAGCCCCTTACTATATTCCTTATGCACATATGACTGTGCGGCCAAATTCCCCTCCAACTCAATTTTCAAGTTTGCTGATGACATTACCGTGAGGGGTCAGATCTCAAACAACGATGAGAGAAAGTACAGGAATGAGATAGAGAATCTGGTGAACTGGTATGGCGACAATAATCTCTCCTTCAATGTCAATAAAACAATGGAAATAGTCATCAAGACTTTCCAGTATTTTCTATTTTGATTTCATATTCAAGCATCCACAGTAATTTTTGCTTTTATCCAGTAGGAGATAGGGTAATTTGATGAAGTGGATTCAAAGTTGGCTCAGTTGTAGGAGAGAGGATATTTTTCAATTTGATTTGTTCTGACTTATTTTGTCACACATATTAGTATACGGTAAAAAGTATGGTTTCTTGTGCACTATTCAGACAAAGCACACTGTACATAGGGAAGGAAAGGAGAGAGTGTAGAATGTAGTGTTACAGTCATAGCTAAGGTGTAGAGACATGCACCTGTCTGCATCAATGGGGACAAAGTGGAAATGGTTGAGAGCTTCAAAATTCTAGGTGTCCAGATCACCAACAACTTGTCCTGGTCCCTCCAGGCCGATGTTACAGCTAAGAAACTGCACCAGATCCTCTACTTTCTCAGGAGGCTAAGGAAATTTGACATGTCTGCTATGACTCACCAACTTTTACAGATCCATCATAGAAAGCATTCTTTCTGATTGTATCACAGCTTGGTATGGCTCCTGCTCTGCCCAAGACCGCAAGAAACTACAAAGAGTCATGAACGAAGCCCAGTCCATCACGCAAACCAGCGACAAGTCCCCAGGACTGGATGGAATGCATCCGAGGGTCCTGAAAGAAATGGCGGAGGTGATAGTGGATGCCTTGGTAGTTATTTTCCAGACGTCGCTGGATTCCGGGGAAGTGCCAGAAGATTGGAAAACGGCTAATGTTACGCCGTTGTTTAAGAAGGGTGCCAGGCAAAAGGCGGGGAATTATAGGCCTGGTGGTTTAACGTCTGTTGTAGGTAAAATGTTAGAATCCGTCATCAAGGAGGAAATAGCGAGGCATCTTGAGGGGAACTGTTTGATAGAGCAGACGCAGCACGGTTTCGTTAAAGGGAAGTCGTGTCTGACAAATTTACTGGAGTTCTATGAGGATGTGTCTAGGGCGGTGGATAGAGGAGAGCCGGTGGATGTGGTCTTTCTGGATTTTCAGAAGGCGTTTGACAAGGTACCTCACAAGAGGTTATTGCAGAAGGTCAGGGGGCATGGAGTTGGGGGTAGGGTGTTAGCGTGGATAGGGGATTGGCTGTCAAATAGGAGGCAGAGAGTGGGGGTCAATGGGTGCTATTCGGATTGGCGGATGGTGACTAGTGGGGTGCCCCAGGGGTCGGTGCTGGGGCCTCAGCTATTTACCATTTATATAGATGATCTGGAGGAGGGAACCGAGTGTAGGGTGTCGAAATTTGCTGATGACACCAAAATTGGGGGAAAGGCAAATTGTGCGGACGGTGGGGAGAGTCTACAGAAGGATCTAGATAGGCTGGGCAAATGGGCCAGGAAATGGCAAATGGAATTTAATGTTGGCAAGTGCGAGGTGGTCCACTTTGGTAGGAATAATGGTAGGAAGGATTATTACTTACGTGGAGAAAAACTGCAGCAGGCGACGGTGCAGAGGGACCTCGGGGTCCTTGTGCATGAGTCGCAAAAACCCAGCTTGCAGGTGCAGCCGGTGGTCTGGAAGGCGAATGGGATGCTGGCCTTCATTGCGAGGGGGATTGAATTTAAAAGTAGGGAGGTCTTGCTGCGGCTGTACAGGGCATTGGTGAGGCCGCAGCTGGAGTACTGTGTGCAGTTCTGGACGCCGTACTTACGCAAGGATATTTTGGCCTTGGAGGGAGTGCAGAGGAGGTTTACTAGGCTGATGCCGGAGTTGAGGGGGTTGAGCTATGAGGAGAGGCTGAATAAACTAGGCTTGTACTCGTTGGAGTTTAGAAGAATGAGGGGAGATCTCATTGAGACGTATAAGATGATGAATGGGATGGATAGGATAGAGGTGGAGAGGCTCTTCCCGCTCAGAAAGGATAGCAGGACTAGGGGGCACAGCCTCAAGATAAAGGGGGGGAGCGGTTTAGAACAGAGTTGAGGAGGAACTTCTTCACTCAAAGGGTGGTGAACCTCTGGAATTCTCTGCCCGTTGAAGTGGTGGAGGCTACCTCGCTAAATATTTTTAAGACGCGGGTTGATGGGTTTTTGATAAGAGAGGGAATTAAGGGTTATGGGGAGAGGGCGGGAATGTGGAACTGAGCCACGACAGATCAGCCATGGTCTTATTGAATGGCGGGGCAGGCTCGAAGGGCTAGTTGGCCTACTCCTGCTCCTATTTCTTATGTTCTTATGACCTTATGTTCAATCCAGTGTCTCTGTCAACATTCCTACTTATGTATCCAGCATAATCAAGGACCTGACACATGTCAGGCATATTCTCTTCCATCTTCTTCCGTTGGGAAAAAGATACAAAAGTCTGAGGATGTATACCAACTAACTAAAGAACAGCTTCTTCCCTGTTGCCATCACACTTTTGAATGGACCTACGTCATACTAAGATGATCTTTCTATACACCCTAGTTATGACTGTAACACTACATTCTGCACTCTTTCCTTTCCTTCCCTACGTAGTGTGCTTTGGCTGTATAGTGCAGAAGAAAACACACTTTTCACTGTATACTAATGTGACAAAATAAATCAAATCAAACCAAATTGAAAAATATCCTCTCTCTCCTACAACTGAGCCAATTTTGAATCCACTTCATCAAATTACCCTATATCCCACTGGATAAAAGCAAATTACTGCAGATGCTTGAATATGAAATTAAAACAGAAAATACTGGAAAATTTATTTTAGTACCCTATATCCCATATGTATTTACCTTCTTTACAAGTCTCCCATGTGGGACCTTGTCAAAAGATTTGCTGAAATCCATAAAAATGACATCGATTGCATTACCCTTGTCTACACACCTGGTCACCTCCTCAAAAAAACTAAACCAAATCTCTGGCCCTTTCATTTCAAATTAAAAACTGTGCATTTAGAGAAAACACATTGTAATTTCACTGACTATTGATATTAGCCTGAGAGATATCATTGTCTGATTCTGCTGCATGATAGTCATTATCACTGTGGGATACCTGTTAGTTCACAGTTTTAATAACAACTCCATATGATATGAAATCTTCGATGTGGGGCACTGAATACAAATACTTGTTTTATAAGGAATTAAGTAATTGAAGGAATTTAAGTGTAATGAATGTTCTTTTGTCATGTGTTTTAAGTAGTGGTCATCAATAGACATTTAGGTCTATATTTCATTTCAGCAAGGCTCCTCAGATCTGCCCATGGTGGACACTGGGGACACTGGGCAAATTGGCATGGAGGGCCATGGCTAAAGAGTGGAATTTGGGCATTGGTTGGCATGAGTTAGCACTGAGATAACATGGGGGTAGATAGGAAGGCATAGGTTGGAATAGAGAATATGAAAGCTCATGGGAATAGGTAGATGGGCATAGATTGGCATGGAAAGTATGAAGAGCTTGGAATAGAGGGACATAAATTGGCATGGGAGTACGAGGGACCATGGGGTAGATGGCTTGAGTTGGAATGGATGGGGCATGGGGAGAGCATAGAGGTGAGAGCATGTCAGGGGTAAGGGCTAAAGTGTTGTTTTCTGTTTTGTTTTCTTCACAGGCACCAGAGCACTGAGGTTATCCTTATACACAGCCCACATCGACAACTAGCAACCCCCATTGCTGCCTCAGCATTGTTTCCGGGAGTGGCAGCCCAACTCCTATTAACACCTGCCCACACAAAACCAAAAACTGACTTTCTGGGACAATGACTTTGAAGTTGTGTTTGCAGAGCCTCAACTTTCCTCGACTCTGTGCTCCTGACTCAAGAGCAAAAATCCAGGCCCTAATGTTCCAGTTTGATGACCTTTTATCAGATATCACAAATGGTCAATGCTAAGTCCATTTCTCTTACCACAGACACTGCCTGGTGTGCTGAAATTAGTCAACATATTTCAGATTTCCAATTTGGATTTTTCCAAATTCCTATTCCAATCAAAATGCAGACAACCAAGAAGCACCTTAAATGGCATAGATCCAGAGCCACACTTCCAGCTGCAGAGTGAGGCCTCAGGAGTTCCAGAGACAAATAAGAAATCAATTGTAATTGAAGGAATTTACCTGGTGGAAGATTTGGAGCAGAAGGAGAAACTTCAATTCCAAGTTCTGTGAGAATTTCATGAGATCTGTCAACATAACCTATGATTAAAAGAGAGAAAGACATTTAACTCACAGTCAGTAAGCCAACAAAACTGTTGATGAAATACAGTATTTTTATTCTTTCATGAGATGTAGAGATCACTTGCAAGATGATCTCTCATTGCCTTCACTTTTTTGAATGAGTGCAGTTCAACTGATGCAAGAACAATTACAGTATTGCTGACAAGAAAGAGGCAGGATTTTGATTGTGTGACAGTGAACAAACAGCAATACAGTTTCAAGTCAGGATGATGTGTGACTTGGAGGGAACATGCAGGTGGTGTGATAGTACTGTGCCTTTAAGAAATGTATTGTTTTAAATCATGCTGTCTGCAGTTTGTGAGCAAGCCTTTTGTTTTTGTTGTTGGCACCAAGCTGCCTGATTAGATGTCCTTTCGCTGCTGCTTATAAGGTTTAAATGACGTTTTGTTTATTTTTAATCTGGAGCCAATGCAATGTCCTGGAGTTTTCCGAGTTCACAATCCTTTTGAATTGATAGTGGGAAGAATGATTGACATGTCAGGTTACATTATTTTACTTTCAGTTGTTGGTGGCTGGCTGTTTTTTAGTTAGAAAGTGTGTGGCAGTATTTCTGTGCCTCCCTCCCTGGTATTAGAAATTGTGCTATATGGGAAGAAGTTTGTCTTGCCTCCCTCTGTGAAGTAAAAATTCTGCTGTTGGTAGTTTGCTAGCTAGTAGCCAGAGGCAATAAATGCTTCTGTCCCTTGCAGTGGTTCACTGGCGAAAAGCTAGAGGCTAGCAGTGGCATAATCTCTGCCTTGAGATGCTGGGAGTTTCTAGAACAGGGAAGTCAGAGTTTCAATTCTCCAACCAAAGGGCTAAGTTCCAGCATCACGTGAGCATTCTTATTTTCTGGGATGAACCTAGGACTGGAGAATGTTTATACGGAGGTTTTGTGTTGGAACAGTGCAATTAGTTGTTAAGGTTTATACAATATCATGATTGCTTTTTTTCAGATTTGTAATTGATAAAAGTATTGTTAATTTTCTTTCTATGTGTTAACTGTATTCTTAAATAGCCTTTGTTTAACTAGAGCTCCCTAGTGGGTCACTTGAATCACACCTGAAGTGAAATATTTCATGCTTATCCGAGCCAAATTCAATTCATAAAATACCTTGGAGTTTCTGGTCTGGATTATAACAGTAGTGATGTTTTCAATTCGGAGTTTCAATTTCAGAACTTCCAGTTCTGGATCGGAGCAGCAATGAAAGGATATTTAATCAGGCAGCATGGTGCCAACAACATTTCAGGTTTTGGCTCAGCACGGCATATTCCAGACATGCCTGTCAGATTTTTAAAGGGGCAAAGCCAATTAATGACAGCGAACGGACTCAATAAAGTTTAGTCACAAGTAAGGCTTACATTAACACCGCAATGAAGTTACTGTGAAATTGGCAGGCCTCCATTTGAGGCTGAGGAACCAATGGGAGACCCTCCAGTGCTGGCACATTCGAGCCTCACCTGCTAAGGTGAGAGCTGCGGATTTCCGAGAGCCTCAGAGATGACTGTATTTTCAGTTTTATGCTGGCTAAGGTGAAAAAACTGGTGTACAGCTCGCAGACTATATTTCCAGTTATCTCTCGCCAGATAATCCAACAATCATTCCCCCAGGCAGAAAAAATCCGCAGGCCCATGCTGTCATGCTGTTGTGGTGGGGCTTGAAAGGCCAGCAGGTGAGAAGTCCAAGATTAGGGCACCCTTTAGAATCTCTGATAGTAAACTCAGAAAACCCCCACATGCATAAAGGGAACATCCCTCCCCCGACATGGGAGCCCCCTCCCCATCCCCTCCATGGATACTGGGGACACCTCCCACACAAAAGCACAAGAGAACCCTTCACCCAATCAATAAGGGGAATCTCCCCAGTACAGCCCCTCACTGTGCTTTCTGGCACTGCCCCTGAGCATCCCCAGGGTTCTAGGGGGCAGTACTGATGGAAGTGCCAATGAGCAGTGCCAAGATGCCAGGAAGCAGTGCCAGGATGCAGCCCTTGTATGTCCTCACCTTGGGGGCTATACTTATTTGTGTATCCCTGGCAGGTTCCCTTCACCTGGTCCCATTATGAGTTCGGGAGGAAGGGACCCTGACATGATGGATTGCCATCTCCCCTCATTTCTTGCCTTGAGCCCACCATGATAATGGAAAGGGTGCCAAATGTGCAATTCCAACAGCACATCCAGGACAAAACAGTCTGCTTAATTGGCATCCCATCCACCAACTAAACATATACTCACTCCACCGCCACCAATGCATAGCAGCATGTATCTTGTGCAGGATGCAGTGCAACAACTCAGCAAGTCTCCTTCAACAGCACTTTCCAAACCCCCAACCCAAACCACTGAGAAGGACAAGGGCAGCAAATGTGTGGGAACACAACCAGTAAGTTTCCCTCCAAGTTGCACATCATCTTGATATCTTGAACATAAGAAATAGGAGCAGGAGTAGGCCATCTAGCCCTTCGAGCCTTCCCCGCCATTCAATAAGATCATGGCTGATCTGAAGTGGCTCAGTTCCACTTTCCCGCTTTTACCCCATAACCCTTAATTCCCTTGCCTACCAAAACCCTATCTACCCGTGTCTTAAATATATTTAGCGAGGTAGCCTCCACCACTTCAACGGGCAGAAAATTCCAGAGATTCACCACCCTTTGAGTGAAGAAGTTCCTCCTCAACTCTGTTCTAAACTGCACCCCCCCCCCCTTATCTTGAGGCTGTGCCGTCTAGTGCTGCTGTCCTTTCTAAGCGGGAAGAATCTCTCTACCTCTACCCTATCCATCCCTTTCATTATCTCTTTCATTACGTCTCTGTAAGAACCCCCCTCATCCTTCTAAACTCCAACAAGTACAGACCCAGTCTATTTAGTCTCTCTTCATAGTCTAACCCCCTCATCTCCGGTATCAGCCTAGTGAACTTCCTCTGCACTCCCTCCGAGGCCAAAATATCCTTGTGCAAGTGCGGCAACCAAAACTGCACACAGTACTCCAGCTGCAGTCTCACCAGTGCCCTGTACAGTTGCAGCAAGACCTCCCTGCTTTTATATTCTATTCCCCTCGCTATAAAGGCCAGCATCCCATTCGCCTTCTTGACCACCTGCTGCACCTGCAGACTGGGTTTTTGCGACTCATGCACAAGGACCCCCAGGTCCCTCTGCACCGTAGCATGCTGCAGCTTTTCGTCCTTTAAATAGTAATCCCTCCTACTATTATTCTTGCCAAAGTGGATAACCTCACACTTGTTAACACTGTACTCCATCTGCCAGGTCATCGCCCACTCGCTCAGCCTATCCAGATCCCTCTGCAGACTTTCCATGCTCTCCGCACAATTTGCTTTTCCACTCATATCTTGACTCGGAACCATATCATTCACAATCAAAGTCCTGGAAATTAAGAACGTAAGAAATAGGAGCAGGAGTAGGCCATCTAGCCCCTCGAGCCTGCCCCGCCATTCAATAAGATCATGGCTGATCTGATAGTGGTTCAGTTCCACTTATCAGTCTGCTCCCCATAATCCTTAATTCCCTTATTGGTCAAAAATCCTTTCCTTATTGGCATACCTGAATCAAATGGATGATCGCAGTCATCCAATCTCCATTCTCTAATCTCTAATTAGGGACTGGAAACAAATGCTGGACTTTTGACTTTGACATTCAATCAAAGAATAATTTTTAAAAAACTTGGACACTGTGATAGTTACCCCTAATGCTTGGTCATACTGGGTCACGTTATGAGGGGCAATTTGTCCGAGTATCTGCTCAGCTTACGCAGTGGCACAGTGGTTAGCACTGTTGCCTCATAGTGCCACAGATCCGGGTTCAATTCCCAGTTTGGGTCATTGTCTGTGTGGAGTTTGCATGTTCTTCCCATGTCTGCATGGGTTTTCTCCGCATGCTCCAGTTTCCTCCCACAGTCCAAAGATGTGCAGGTTAGGTGAATTAGCTGTGCTAAATTCTACCTCAGTGTACCCAAACAGGAGTGTAGCGACTAGGGGATTTTCACACTAACTTCATTGCAGTGTTAATGTAAGCCTACATAAATAAAAAATTAATTTACATTTTAATTTTAACAATATGCAGCTGCTCTTTCACAAGACAGTAGCTATCAGAAACATCACCCAGGTGCCATCTAGAGGTTGCCTTGCACCTAATTATTTTAAAATCTAAAAGGAGAAGAAGTTTAGGACTGAGCAAAAACTGCCGTTGCAATAGTACCTTACTGCAGATAAATGGCCCAAAGGCATTGAATGTACATTTAGGAGAGATGATCAAACGCTTGATTGATGCAGGGTTTAAGGTAAATATTGCTGGAGGAGAGATAAAAGAACAGAATACTGGCTGAAGGTGCGATCACAAGTAGAAAAGGATTGAATGGAGGAAGAGAAACACAAGAGATTAGCATCAGAGCAGCAGTGTATGCTGGTCGGGGTAGGTGTAAGACTGTAGAAAGTTACACAAAAAGGAACACTGAAAGCTTGAAAATACTTAAATAGAAGAATAAAACATTTAAATTTGAGGCATCAGAGGAAGGGAAACCAATGCAGGGGCACTAATAGAATTCAGGATGGGATAAAGGCAATAGATGTCTAGATGACCTGAAGGTTGAGGTTGGGAAGTCAGCACAGTTCAATAAGAATTGGTAGTTGATAGAAGTTAATTTAGAACCAGCCATAGAAGACAAAGGTAAAGACAATGAAATAAAGTAACTATTAGTCACCTAAGAATAGGTGTCAGACAAGCTGGCTTTTCCCAGATTTGATGGATATCAGTGTATACATTGAAATTGAACTAATTTTCTGCTTTTATTTTGTTGACACTGATAATTTTATAGGATGGGAAATGATGTTGTGTGGTATAATGTGCTGAGAACAACAGTCCAATGTGTTGACACAGACTGGGCAGATCATGATTCAATGATATTGAGTCGCAAAAACCCAGACTGCAGGTGCAGCAGGTGATCAGAAAGGCGAATGGGATGCTGGCCTTTATAGTGAGGGGGATAGAATATATAAGCAGGGAGGTCTTGCTGCAACTGTACAGGGCACTGGTGAGGCCGCAGCTGGAGGACTGTGTGCAGTTTTGGTTGCCGCACTTGCGCAAGGATATTTTGGCCTTGGAAGGAGTGCAGAGGAGGTTCACTAGGCTGATACTGGAGATGAGGGGGTTGGACTATGAAGAGAGGTTGAAAAGACTGGGTTTGTACTCGTTGGAGTTTAGAAGGACGAGGGGGGAATCTTATAGAGACGTATAAGATAATGAAGGGGATGGATAGGGTAGAGGTAGAGAGATTCTTCCCGCTCAGAAAGGACAGCAGGACTAGAAGGCACAGCCTCAAGATAAGGGGGGTGCAGTTTAGAACGGAGTTGAGGAGGAACTTCTTCACTCAAAGGGTGATGAATCTCTGGAATTCTCTGCCCGTAGAAGTGCTGGAGGCTACCTCGCTAAATATATTTAAGACACGGGTAGATAGGTTTTTGGTAGGCAAGGGAATTAAGGGTTATGGGGAGAAAGCGGGAAAGTGGAACTGAGTCACTTCAGATCAGCCATGATCTTATTGAATGGCGGGGCAGGTTCAAAGGGCTAGATGGTCTACTCCTGCTCCTATTTCTTATGTTCTTATATTTGCCACTTACGCTTTCACTTTGAGGTATGTAGAGACCCGAAGATCAAGGTCTGTAGTATAACCATTAGTATGTACAAAGTTATCCTTAATAATTTCATTTATTCTCTGTGTCACTCTTTACAAGACCCAAAATGCATTTTTTGACCTACTCTGGTAGCCATAGTGTTTATATGTCTTGGTCAGTTCAGTTTCTGGTCAGTGGTAACCCACAGAATGTTGAAGGTGGGGGATTTAGCAATGATAATGCCACTGAAGGCATGATGGTTATATCCTCTCTTGTTGGAGGTGATCATTGTCTGGCACTGGTGTGGCAAGAATGTTACGTGCCTCTTGTGAGCCCAAACCTGGACATTGTCCCTTTTTGACTTTATTGACTGTACTCATACCACTTAGAATTATGTTTTTGCTTGGGGCTTACATTTTCCACTGCACTTCTGCCAAGCTTACAGAAGCAAGATAGAAGTTGCCCTGAAGAAATTCTTGGCGTATGTCTCTACTCATGCACATCTTACATTTTTTTCCATTGTGTATACAGTCTAAACATCGATTTATGCATGGAGAACTACATAAAAAATGGAAGCAGGAGTAGGCCATTCAGCCCTTCAAACCTACTTTGCATTCATTTTGACCATGGCTGATCAATAAATTCAATATCCTGACCCTGCCTTCCTGCCATATCCCTTGATCCCTCTAGTCCCGAGAGTTATATCAAACTCCTTGAAATCACACAACATTTTGGCCTCAATTACTTTTGTGTAATGAATTCCACATATTCACCACCCGCTGGATGAAGAAATATCTCTTCACCTCATCCTAAAATTTCTACCCCTTATCCTCAAACTATGACCCCTAGTTCTGAATTCCCCCACCAGCGTGAACATTCTTTCTGAATCTCTGCTGTCTAACCCTGTCAGAATTTTATAAATTTCTATGAGATCCCCTCTCACTCTTCTAAGCTCCAGTGAATATAATCCTAATCAACTTAGTCTTTCTTCATATGACAGACTTGCCATCCTAGGAATCAGCTTGGTAAACCTTATCTGTACTCACTCTATAGCAAGGACATCATTCTTCAGATAAGGACACCAAAACTGCACACAATACTCAAGGTGTGGCCTCACTAACAGCCTATACAATTGAAGTAAAACATCCCTATTCCTGTACTCAAAATCTCCCACTATGAAGGCCAACATATCATTTGCCTTCTTTACTGCTTGCTGTACCTGCACGCTTATTTTCAGCAACTAATGCACAAGGACATCAAGGTCTTGCTGAGTATCCATCTCTTTCAATTTGCACCCATTCAAATAATAATCTGCCTTCTTATTATTGCTACCAATGTGGCTAACCTCACATTTACCCACATTATACTGCCACTGCCATGCATATGGCCACACTCAGCCTGTCCAAATTATGCTTAAGCATCTCTACATCCTCCTCATTTCTCATCTTCCCAACAAATTTTGTATTATCTGCAAGTTTGGAGATAATATATTCAATTCCTTCATTCAAATTATTAATATATCATGTGTATTATGATGCTATAATCTTTTCTCCAACCCTTAAAAGCAACTTCCCTACTAGAAATTTAAGATTATAGAATTTATTCTTAAGTTTCTGTTGATTTAACCTACCTGGGCCACAAGGTACTTCCGGCAGATCTGTTGACAGAAAATAAAGTCTTCAGACTTGTAAATATATATTTTTAAAAAGACATGAACATTCTTGCTATAAAACAAAATTCTTCAGATTTTGTAAATAAAGGTACCCATCAGGTTCTCTATCATTTAGATGCATTTAGAATTTTTTAAGCCTTGTGTTGTGGAAGAGGTGCAGTTGGAACCATAAAGTCAAGAAAGCAGAATGTCAGTCACCCAAAGGCAATGAAGGGGTTTTAAAATTTGTTCTTCAGATATGAATGGCATTAATCTTTACCCACTCCTGGCTGTCCTACGAGAAAAAGAGTCACACAAATAATGTGGATCCGGAAGGCCAGGTCGGTACCTTTTCGTCTTTAAAGGGCACTCAATATAAAGAAATAAAAATCCAAATCACAAACCCCTTATGGAGCTTCCCCCCCAAAACAGAACTCAGACACCCCCCTGAGCATGGCCCAGGCATTGTCCCTGGCCCCATCACCCACCCCACCCGACCCCCACCCCTGGCCCAGGCCCGGAACTGCCCACACCTCTAACAATTTACTCAGTACCATTCCTCTGGTAATTGTAATTTTCCCAAGTTCCTCTTTCCTTTCCATTTCCTGGTTTAAAATTGTTTCTAGAACGTTGTACTTATGCAAAATGCCTATTCACTGCCATCTCCTGGTTAGTCATTATCAATTCCCCAGATTCACTTTCTATAGGACCAACACCGACTTTGTTAGCTTTCTTCTTTTTAAAATGTGTATAGAAATTCTTACATTCTGTTTTTATCCTTCTGGCTAGCTTTCTCTTGTACTCTAATCTTTTAGCCATCCTTTGCTGTTCTCATATTCTGTTCAATCATCTGACCTTCCAACTATCTTTGCACAACAATATATTTTGTCTTTAATTTTGAAACTATCTTTAGCGTTTCTAGTTAACCAGGATTGGTGTGTCCATCCCTTGGACATTTCCTTACCAGTTGGAATGTATCTATTCTGAAACAACCCCTCTGCCAGCTCTGCTTTCATGTCCTCATTATGGCCGTTATTTAAGTTTAAAAACATAAATCTTGGACTTCTCTCTCCTTCAATGTGAATGTAAAATACCATCATGTCATGATAACTGCTACCTAGAGGTGCACTCACTATCAGATCATTAATTATTCCCATCTCATTTCTCAATACCAGGTATAGAAGCCGTTTTCTGGTTGGTTCCAAAACATGCTGTTCTAAGAAATCATCTGGAGTACATTCTATAACTTCCTGATCTAGGCTACCTTTGCCCATTTGACATTCCTGGTCTATGTCTACCCTACCGAGCCCCTTTATTATCTTAAACATCTTGGTTGGAATTTTCTCTTCCCACCTGCCACGGGAATTGAAGTGGGAGGGGTGCAGACCAAGCAAAGGTCCGTTGACCTCGGGTGGGAAATTCCGGCCTTGGGGTGAGCGTGGCTGGAAAATCTTGCCTCTTGATTATATAACCTTACACTACACACAGTGAAACAAGTTCATGCAACATCAATTCACGCAAACCATTTAACGCATGGTTTAATTTCCATGAAACTTCACTGTTCCCCTTCCAAGACGTAATCTAAGTAAACAGGTTGGAGTGGCAGGTTTCCAAAGGCTTCTTGTCACAAATGAACTGCCTTTTCCCCATAGTAAAATGGGGGGCCAGCTGCCAAATGACCAGGTTTATTGAATTTTATTTCATAATGTGTCACCATGGATTTTTTAATTTATTACTGCTAGATTATAAATCCATTCCCATGATCACAATTTTACCATGTTCTCAAACAGCTTCACATGCAGTTTGTATAGGTATACAGTTGCTATCTGCTAACTGTTTGCATTGCTTCAGGGCTTTCCAGTTGTTCTTGGAACACAAGAGATCATATTATCAGTCCATTCATGTATTCTTCTGGTCATCATTCAACTTACCAAGTAATTCTGCCTCATCTAAGCTTCCTGTCAAAAGAGAATGAAATGTTTCAGTACAAACCCTGTGCACCATGAAATATCTTAAATACTGTGCTTACTGGGTGTTGGACCAATAACGCTGAATGTGCAATCAATAAATGGGACAGAGTGAACTATTCATCCGCAAATTGCCTTACAGAATCATAGAATCATACAGCACAGAAGAGGCTCTTCGGCCCATCAAGTATGCACCTAAATGTGAGAAATATCTGACCTACCTAATCCCATTTACCAGCACTTGGCCAATAGTTTTGAGTGCTATGATGTGCCAAGTGTTCATCCAGGTATTTTTTTAAAGGATGTGAGGCAACTCATTTTTATGACAATTCCAGACAGCACATTTAGACAATCACCACCCTCTGGGTAAAAAAAGCTTTTCCACACATCCCCCGCTAAACCTTCTGCCCCTCACCCTGATCCTGTGCCCCCTTGTGACTGACCCTTCAACAAAGAGGAATAGCTCTTCCTTATCCATTCTGTCCATGTCCCTCATAATCTTGTACACCTCGATCATGTTGCCCCTCAGTCTTCTCTGCTCCAATGAAAACAACCCAAGGCTACTCAACCTCTCTTCATAACTTAAATGTTCCATCCCAGGCAGCATCCTGATGAATCTCCTCTGCACCCCCTTCATGCAATCACATCTTCCTATAATATGGTTACCAGAACTGCACACATTAGTTGTGGCCTCACCCATATTCTATGCAACTCCAACGTGGCTTCCCTGCTTTTGTAATCTCAACTGTCCCATATGCCTTTCTCACCACCCTATTAACATTGCTTGATAGAGCAGACACAGCACGGTTTTGTTAAGGGGAAGTCGTGTCTGACAAATTTACTGGAGTTCTATGAGGGCGTGTCTAGGGCGGTGGATAGAGGAGAGCCGGTGGATGTGGTCTTTCTGGATTTTCAGAAGGTGTTTGACAAGGTACCTCACAAGAGGTTATTGCAGAAGGTAAGGGGGCATGGAGTTGGGGGTAGGGTGTTAGCGTGGATAGAGGATTGGTTGTCAAATAGGAGGCAGAGAGTGGGGGTTAATGGGTGCTATTCGGATTGGCAGTTGGTGACTAGTAGAGTGCCCCAGGGGTTGGTGCTGGGGCCTCAGCTATTTACCATTTATATAGATGATCTGGAGGAGGGAACCGAGTGTATGGTGTCAAAATTTGCTCATGACACCAAGATTGGTGGAACGGCAAATTGCGCGGAGGGTGTGGAGAGTCTGCAGAAGGATCTAGATAGGCTGGGCGAATGGGCCAGGAACTGGCAAATGGAATTCAATGTTGGCAAGTGCGAGGTGGTCCACTTTGGTAGGAATAATGGTAGGAAGGACTATTACTTACGTAGCGAAAAACTGCAGCAGGCGACGGTGCAGAGGGATCTCGGGGTCCTTGTGCATGAGTCGCAAAAACCCAGCTTGCAGGTGCAGCAGGTGGTCAGGAAGGCGAATGGGATGCTGGCCTTCATAGCGAGGGGGATTGAATATAAAAGTAGGGAGGTCTTGCTGCAGCTGTATAGGGCATTGGTGAGGCCGCAGCTGGAGTACTGGGTGCAGTTTTGGTCGCCGCACTTACGCAAGGATATTTTGGCCTTGGAGGGAGTGCAGAGGAGGTTTACTAGGCTGATACCGGAGTTGAGGGGGTTGAGCTATGAGGAGAGGCTGAATAAACTAGGCTTGTACTCGTTAGAGTTTAGAAGAATGAGGGGAGATCTCATTGAGACGTATAAGATGATGAATGGGATGGATAGGGTAGAGGTGGAGAGACTCTTCCCGCTCAGAAAGGACAGTAGGACTAGGGGGCACAGCCTCAAGATAAAGGGGGGGGGTGCGGTTTAGAACGGAATTGAGGAGGAACTTCTTCACTCAAAGGGTGGTGAATCTCTGGAATTCTCTGCCCGTTGAAGTGGTGGAGGCAACCTCGCTAAATATTTTTAAGACGCGGGTTGATGGGTTTTTGATAAGCGAGGGGATTAAGGGTTACGGGGAGAGGGCGGGAATGTGGAACTGAGCCACGACAGATCAGCCATGATCTTATTGAATGGCGGGGCAGGCTCGAAGGGCTAGATGGCCTACTCCTGCTCCTATTTCTTATGTTCTTACGTTCTTACGCCCTTCCACCTTCAGAGATCTATGGACAAACATGCCAAAGTTTGTTTGTACCACAGAAATTCCTAGTGTCATGTCATTTATTGACTACTTCCTTGTGAAAGTACTCTTTCCAAAGTACTCTTTACACTTCTCAGAGTTAAATTCCATCTGCCACTCATCTGCCCATTTGACCATCCCATCTATGTCTTCTTGTAACCCGAGGCACTCAGCCTCATTATTAACCATCTGGTCAATCTTGGTGTCATCTGAAAACTTACTAATCGAACTCCACTTAGCCATGCATGCCTTTCATATAAATGATGAATAATAGGGGGCCCAACCCCGTGGCACATCACTGGACACTGGCTTCCTGTCACCAAGCGGATATGCTGGCGTTGGACTGGGGTAAACACAGTAAAAAGCGAATCATTCACCTGACGAAGGGACAAACCCAAAAGCTAGTGAGTTTACTATCAAATAAATCGGTTGGACTTAAACCTGGTGTTGTCAGACTTTTTCCTGTCACCAATACAGCCTTTTGTCATCACCCACTGTCTCCTATAACTGAACAAATGTTGAATTCACTTTCTCAACTTACCCTGTATCCCATGTGCATTTGCCTTCTTTTTAAGTCTCCCATGTGAGACCTTGTCAAAGGCTTTGCTGAAATCCATATAGACTACATCAACTGCACTACTCTCTTCTACACAACTGGTCACTCATCAAAAAATTCAATCAAATTTGTTAAGTATGACCTCTCTCTGCGGAGGCCATGCTGACTATCTCTGATCAAGTTTTGCCTCTCCAAGTGGAGATAGTTGGTTGCCTTCAAAATTTTCTCCAAGTTTCCCTACCACTGATATGAGACTCACTGGGCTACAGTTCCTTGGCTTATTTCTACAACACTTCTTAAATAGCAGAACCACATTAAATGTTCTCCAGACCATTGGCATCTCCTCCATGACCAAATAACTAAAAATGCTGGAAATTAGGTGATTTGGTGAAGAATATGTTTCTCTCTCCGCAGCTGCCAGACCTGCTGAATATTTCCAGAACTATCTGCTTTCTTTCAGATTTCCAGCATCTGCAGAATTTTAAGGTTCATGATCTTTCAGAACTAGAAAATGTTAGAGATGCAATAGGTTTGAAGCAAGGATGTGGGCAGGATAGGGAGGAGGGCAGGAAGGAGCAATAAATCAGGTCTGTAATAGGATGGAAGAAAGGAGAAATTAAATGACAAAAGGGATGATGGGGCAAAAGTAATTAGATAAGCAAAGAAACAAAGAATAGGTCGACAGGAGAGTTAAATAGAGATAGCCGAATCATCACTAAAATAGTCCGAAAAATTGGGAGAACATGGGATTTAGGAGCAGATGTAGGCAAATTCAGCCCTTCAAGCCTGCTCTGCCATTCAATCAGATCATGGCTGATCTTTTTGATTTGATTTAATTTGATTTATTATTGTCATATGTATTAATATACAGTGAAAAGTATTGTTTCTTGAGCGCTATACAACAAAACATACCATTCATAGAGAAGGAAACAAGAGAATGTACCGTTACGATCATAGCTAGGGTGTAGAGAAAGGTCAATTCACTCCCTGATCTCCAATCCAGCTCCTCACCTGTTTCCCGTATCCCTCTTTGCATTTTTATATTAGAAATATAACCATTCAGTGTTTCAGACTCCACTGCACTATAGGGCAGCAAGTTCCTCAAATTCACCACGCTCTGCAAGAAGTAATTCCTGCTCATCACAGTTTTAAATCTACTCCCTCTCAATCTATACCTGTGACCTCTTGTTTGAGATTGCCCCACAAGGGGAAACATTTGGTCTACATTTACTTTATCAATTCCTTTTAAAATGTTATATACTTCAATCAGGTCCCCTCTCATCTTTCTAAACTCCAGTGAGTACAAGCCTAAGCTCTGACCAGAATTGTTGGAATTAAGGGGTGGGATAAACATGCAGTGGGAGTGGATGATCTTGTCAGTGTGAAGACTCAGAAAATCCCCTCTGCTCTGAGTGCAGAAGTTTGTAAAGTTCCTAATTGAAAGTTGAGGTGATGCTCCTGGAGCTTAAGCTAAGCTACATCTTTTGCTATTTAAGTTAAAACTTAATTTATCCTTTTTAGAAACAAGCACAGGGCATAATCTTCTAGTCCACCAGCAGTGGGAATTGTGGCAGGTAGGAGCAGGATTTGGCATCAGTTAAAAAATCAGTTAAACAACAAAGAATAGCTTGATTTCCTGACTTTGGTTGTGGCTTAAGGGTGGGTGAGTGTCCTGCATAGTTCTGTCAACAACCCCGCTTGCATCCCATGATCAGAAAAAGACCAACAGACCGATCGGTATCTTGTTCTCTCTCCAAATTAAGCAAGAACTCAGAAAATTTATTTTCACATCAGCATATAAATGGCATTCTCCTGATGAGATAAACTTCTGCCTGGACTTTGAGGTCAGTGGATATTGCCTTTGCCTTCTTGTAGACCATTCATAACCTTCACTTATAATGTGTGCTTGTGGCCAAAGCTGCGTTAAGGCTGGAAATAGCAGACATGTGGAAAAAGGGTCGAAGGTGGGGAAGTGCGGAAGGGTGAAGGGGAGATTGACCAGAGGAGGCAAGTGAAGGGTGGAAAGGAGAAAGGTGGAGTGGAGGCTGGACAAAGGAGGCAGTTTATACAAGGAAAAGACAAAAAAAATGTTCAGAAAAGAGGGGCCAGGTGTATACAGGAAAGGGTATGGATATTGTCTTAGAGGTAGAGGTTAATAGTTTAAATGTTGGGATTCTGGGGAGAACACAGGTTACAGATAATAGGAGGGAGTAATCATAGACAGAGGGGGAATTGAGATATGGTAGGGTGGCAGGTTCAGGGTGTGAGTCTGGTAGCTGAGGGTATCATTGAGTTGGACACAGAGGAATCATGGGAATAGTAATGGATGTCAGCCTTGAGGGAGGAAAGGTATGTGATAGGGCTCAAGACAAGGGGGCAGGTGGGGGACGGGGGTGTGACTCAGGGATGACAGAGAGTGGCAATATTGGGTGGACCTATGATGATGGGTGGGAAAATCCCAGCCATAGAGTTTTAGTCTCCAGAATAAAAATTTTCAATCTTAGTAAGATTTTTCTAATTTTTCCTGCTCAGTTTATTTCATCCCATTGTTTAATTTGAAGTTGGAAGCAAGTTAAAAAGCAGGGGTGGCTGTGCTCAACAAGGCGAAACTGGCAAACTGTGATTTGCATTTTAGAACTGCAGAGCTTACAAATAACTTCATCAAGAGGTAATTAAAACAAAAATATTTTAAAACCTTTATGGTACTAACCTTCAGCAGCCGTTTCAGGACTTGTAGCAGCTGGAGCAGGCGTGCTGGCGTCAGCATTTTCTGTGAGTTAGGAATAAAAGCCACTTATCATTTATTAATCCACAATCAACAAACCATCAAATAACTCATGAATCTCTGAGATTTCTTTTGTAATGAATAGACTGGAAAGTCCTTTGACCATTCGTTTTGCAAGTGGATCGGAGGATAGCTAATGTTTTAGATTGCTTAAATAGGGAGAACAGGATTACCAAGTAATCATAGACCAATTTACCCAGGTGGTAGAAAAATTATTGGTCAAAGTTCTGGGGGATTGGATAAATCTTCATTTAGAGAGAGACAGATTTGTTGGGAAAGAACAAATCTGACTAACGTGAATGAATTTTTGAGGAGTTAATAAGGTTGGTTGATAATGACAGTGAATTTGATGTCGTAAAAGATCCCACTTTTTTTATTAATTTGGGGATGTGGACATCATTGGCTGGGCCAGCATTATTTCCCATCCCCCGATTGCCATGGGCTGTGTGACAGTTTAGAGGCCATTTTTAAGAGTCAATCACATTGCTGTGGGTCTGGATTCACATGTAGGTCAGACCAGATAAGGACGACAGATTCCCTTTCCAAAGGGCAGTAGTGAACCAGATGGGTTTTTTTGATAATTGATAAAGGTTTCATGGTCAGCATTAGACTTTTAACTCCAGATTTTAATTGAATTAGAATTTCATCATTTGCCATGGTAGTACTTGGACCCAAATCCACAGAGCATTACCCAATGTTTCTGGATCACTAATCCAGTGAAAATGCATTCACAAAAATAAAAGACCATGAGCATCAAGGCAAAGCAAAGATTCACGGTATATCAAAACTTGTCTCAGGGGCAGGATACAAACATAGTTGAAACAAAAACAGAAAATGCTGGTGAAGTTCAGCAGGTCTGACAGCAACTGTGGAGAGATGTTAGAGGTAACATTTCGAGTCTGAATGACCTGCTCTGATGAACAAAGAGCAAAGAAAATTGCAGCACATGAACAGGCCCTTTGGCCCTCCAAGCCTGCACCTACCATGCTGCGCCGATCATACTGCCCAATTTAAAATCCCCTACCCTTCCAGGGACCATATCCCTCAGTTCCCATCCTATTCATGTATTTGTCAAGAGACGCCTCTTAAAAGTTACCATCATATCTGCTTCCATTACCTCCCCCGGCAGTGAGTTCCAGGCACCCACCACCCTCTGTGTAAAAAATCTGCCTTGTACATCTCCTATAAACCTTGCCTCTTGCACATTAAACCTATGTCCCCTAGTAATTGACTCGTCCATCCTGGGAAAAAGCTTCTGACTATCCACTCTGTCCATGCCTCTCATAAACTTGTAGACTTTTATCAGATCGCCCCTCAACCTCTTCCCATAAGTAATGCCCTCCAAGCCAGTCAGTCGGTATCCTGGTAAATCTTTTCTGTACCCTCTCCAAAGCCTCCACATCCTTATGGTGACCAGAATTGAACACTATATTCCAAGTGTGGCCTAACTAAGGTTCTATAAAGCTGCAACATGACATGCCAATTTTTAAAGTCAATGCCGCAGCCAATGAAGGAAAGCATGTCGTATGCCTTCTTGACTACTTTCTCCACCTGTGTTGCCGTTTTCAGTGACTTATATACCTGTACATCCAGATCCCTTAGCCTATCAATACTCTTAAGGGTTCTGCCATTAATATAATATAATATCAAGGGTAGGACTCTTAGCAGTGTAGAGGATCAGAAGGACCTTGGGGTCCGGGTCCATAGGACTCTTAAATCGGCTTCGCAGGTGGAGGATGTGGTCAAGAAGGCGTATGGTGTACAAGCCTTCATTAATCAAGGGATTGAGTTTAGGAGTCGGGAGATAATGCTGCAACTTTATAAGACCTTTGTCAGACCCCACTTGGAGGACTGTGCGCAGTTCTGGTCAGCTCACTACAAGAAGGATGTGGAAGCTATTGAAAGGGTGCAGAGGAGATTTACAAGGATATTACCTGGATTGGGTGGCATGCCTTATGAGGATAGGTTGAGGGAGCTAGGTGTTTTCTCCCTGGAGAGACGAAGGATGAGAGGCGACCTGACAGAGGTTTATAAGGTGTTGAGATGTATAGATAGGGTGGATTCTTGGAGGCTATTTCCCAGGGCTGAAATGGTTGCTACGAGAGGACACAGGTTTAAGATGCTGGGGAGTAGGTACAGAGGAGATGTCAGGGGTAAGTTTTTCACTCAGAGGGTGGTGAGTGAGTGGAATCGGCTGCCGTCAGTGGTGGTAGAGGCAAACTTGTTGGGGTCTTTTAATAGACTTCTGGATGAGTACATGGGATTTAATGGGATTGAGAGTTATAGATAGGCCTGGTAGGTAGGAATATGATCGGCGCAACTTGTGGGCTGAAGGGCCTGTTTGTGCTGTAGTGTTCTATGTTCTATTTACTGTATATTTCCTATCTATTAGATCTTTCAAAATGCATTGCCTCACATTTGTCTGGATTAAACTCTATCTGCTATCCCTACACCCAAGTCTGCAACTGATCTATATCCTGCTGCATCCTCTGATGGTCCTCATCACTATCTGCAAGGGTCATTCAGACTCGTAACATTGACCCTATTCTCTCTCCAAAGATGCTGGCAGACTTGCTGAGATTTTCCAGCATTTTCTGTTTTTGTTTCAGATTCCGCAGTATTTTGCTTTTACACAGATAGCTGCGTATTTTGTGACTTCAAGGCAATTAGTATTGGGGCTCTGCAGGGTTCAGTACCAGATCCCTTGCATTCTGAGGTGTATATCAAAGTTGTATGATGTAATATATTCTGGGAAGATTTACAAGGTAAGGAAATACAGGAGGCAAATGTAGAAAAGTGGTAATGTTACTCTGCTAATAATACTCCAACAGCATGAGTTCAAATTCCACAATGGCAGTGGAAGGATTTTAATCCAATATATTAATAATAAATCTGGAATAAAATACTAGTCTCATTAACAATGAAATGAGCAGATTCTTGCATAAACATTTTTTATTCACCAATTCTCTTTGGGGTTGAATTCTGCCATACCTCGTCTTTCCTACGTGTAACCCCAGATCCGCAGCACTGTGTTAACTTTTGGATGCCCTGTGAATAAGCCTAGCAAATCAGTCAGCCATACCGTCCATCCATCCATAGTTAGTATAGTCCATGTCACTAATGAAAAGTCAAGTATAAAACTGGATTGACCACCTGCTGTCAATCAAGGCACCGGAAATGATAAAGGCACAGCCTGCAAAATTTTCCTCATTAACATTTGGGAATCTGTATTAAAAGCGGGAGAGCTGGCCCGCAAACCAGTCAAAGAACAACACGATATTGTCACACTTCCTGATTTATACTTTAAACCAACGTAGATCAAACAGTGACCCAAACAGGAATTGAATCAGGGAGTCCCTGGTACTGTGAGGCAGCAGTGCTAACCATTGTGCCACCGTGCTGCCCTAATGAGTACCTGAACGAGTAATTGGATGGGCAGCAAGAGCAGGAGGAAATCACTTGATTTGATTTGATTTATTATTGTCACATATTGGGATGCAATGAAAAATATTGTTTCTTGCATGCTATACAGACAAAGCATACCGTTCATAGAGTACATGGGGAGAAGAAACAATAAACACTACAATAACTTTATTAGTAAGAGCGTAGAAAACCGCGTGCCAAAGAAACACATCCATGTGTTTCTCAATCGGAAATGATGGATGAACAAGGATATCCACTGCTTGTAGAAGTCCAGGTCTGAGGCATTCAAGTCGGATGATCCTGGCTTATGCAAGAAATCCAGATACAATCTACAGAGAACCATCAAAGGTGCCAATAAGACAGTACCAGGCCAGCCACATGAAGACCCAGCTTCTTCCCTGCTGCAATCAGGCTTTCGAATGATCTACCCTATGTTATAAGTTGATCTTTCTCTACACCCTAGCTATGACTGTAACACTATATCCTACACCCACTCCTTTCTTCTCCCCTATGTACTCTACGAATGGTATGCTTTGTCTGTATAGCATGCAAGAAACAATATTTTTCATTGCATCCCAATATGTGACAATAATAAATCAAATCAAATCAAATGATTTCCTCCTGCTCTTGCTGCCCATCCAATCACAGTTTCCCTTTCTTCCACACTTGCTGCCCCTCCAAACACAGCTGCAACCCTTGCTATGCGCAGACTAGTTCACAGAATCACAGAATCTGACAGTGCAGAAAAAGCCCTTCAGGCCATTGAGTCTGCACAGACACATGAAATGCGCTGACCTGCCCACCTAATTCCACTTGCCAGCACTTGGCCCATTGCCTTCAATGTTATGGCGTGACAAGTATACATCCAGGTGCTTTTTAAAGGATATGAGGCAACCCACCTCCACCATTTCTAGACCATCACCACCCTCTGGGTAAAACATTTTTCCTCAAATCCCCCCTAAACCTCCCAGCTCTCACTTTTGTGCCCCCTCGTAACTGACCCTTCAACTAATGGGAACTGCTGTTCCCTATCCACCCTGTCCATGTCCCTCATAATCTTGAACATCTTGATCAGGTTACTCCTCTGTCTTCTCTGCTCCACTGAAAACAACCCAAGCCTATCCAACCTCTTTATAAATTAAGTGTTCCATCCCAGACAACTTCATGGTAAATCTCCTTTGCACCCTTTCTAATGTGTTCACATCCTTCCTATAATGGGGCAACCGGAACAGCACACAGCGCTCCAGCTGTGTCCTCACCAAAGATTTATGCAATTCCATCATGACTTCTCTGCTTTGTAATCTATACCCTGATTGGTAAAGGCGAGTGTGCCATATGCCTTTTTCATCACCTTATTAACCTGCCTTTCTGCCTTCAGAGATCTATGGACAAATACACCAAGGTCCCTTTGTGGTTCAGAACTTCCCAGTGTCAGACCTTTCATAGTGTACTTCTTTGTCAAATTACTCCTTCCAAAGTGCATCGCCTCACACTTTTCAGTGTTAAATTCCATCTGCCACTTATTCGCCCATTTGATCACAGAACCATAGAACCATAGAAAATTACAGCTCAGAAACTGGCCTTTTGGCCTTTCTTGACTGTGCCGACCCATTTTTTGCCTAGTCCCACTGACCTGCACTTGGACCATATCCCTCCACACCCCTCTCATCCATGTACTGTCCAAGTTTTTCTTAAATGTTAAAAGTGACCACTTTATCCGGCAGTTCATTCCACACTCCCATCACTCTCTGCGTGAAGAAGCCCCCCCCTAATATTCCCTTTAAACTTTTCTCCTTTCACCCTTAACCCATGCCCTCCGGTTTTTTTCTTATACACCTCTATCAAATCTCCCCTCATTCTTCTACACTCCAGGGAATAAAGTCCTAAACTATTCAATAAAGTCCTAAACTATTCAACTTGCATACAACCTGTTGTCAAGTTGCTACTGGAAACCTTCCTGTATCCTGTGCAGTACCTATTACAGTGTCACCAGATACTGATACACTAGGAATAATCGCTTACTGTGCTTTATGTAATAGTTTGATAAAGTTGTTAAAATATACGTTGACAAGTACTCTTATGTATGTGTATTAGTTATATCTTTTCAAAATTTGAATGTCTGGTATTAACCATTCATTTAATCTAATGTTGTTGATCCTTTGTATCAGAAACTCAACATCCCATCCTGACAGCTTTAGCATCATTAGGAGTGCGATGGTTTCAGGGTGTGAAAGGAAATACCAACAAAGATATCCTTTCCACCCACTTCAAACAATGAATAAAGCTAGGTGGTGACTGCTTGTCCAAGCCAGCTGAGAGTTCAGGATCAGGGACACTGGATTATTCGTTATTGACAAACACTTGGTGGTAAAATACTTGAGATGGGTATAGACAACTATTATTAGCCTCATTTTTCAAATGATCTATGTATATTTCAAAAATCAGGTGTTTGCATTTAACATCAATCAATTCATCATAAAGTATTGAAGATTTACATTGTTTTAAAATGTTTAAAAATTAAGGTGTGCATGGTTTCCTCTCTTATTTCTGTTTCCTGCATACATTTTTTCTGATGTCAACCTTTGTTGGGTGCATTTTCCATGGGATTGGTTCTTTTTTCAGCATCTAACACTAATGAGCTATATTACTTGAAATAGGAGCAGGAGAAGGCCATTTAGCTCTTTTCAGCCTGCTCTGCCATTCAACTAGATCATGGCCAATCATCCATCTTAATGCCGTTTTCCTCCACAATTCCCTTATTCCATGATATCTTTAATATCTAAAAAGCTACCAAACTCTCAGGAATATACTCAGTGACAGAGCATTCGCAACCCGCTGGGACAGAGAATTGCAAAGATTTACCACCCACTTGAATAGTGCATACCTTGGAAGACAAGTTGGGCTTTACTCTGTCCTGCCCTCACACTGGTTGGATTTTCTGATAGTGGCGGTTGAAAGGATGATTCAAGCATAGAGGCCTGATAATAATATGCTAATTAATCCAAATGGTGTTTCCAGCATTGAACATCAGGAAACACACCTTGTCACTGACAGGGAAGAAAGACAATTGTGATCGTGTTCCTATGAAACTCAATTTGGCTGTTTTTGTGAGATTTTCCATTCCCATCGCCAAACCCACTCGACAGGATTGGAAGCAGAAAAGCCCAATCCTAGTTTCACTTCTTCACCTTTCCAGAAGATACTCTGAAGCATAGGAGCTGCGGCTGTTTCTGTCTCCCAGTGTCAAGGCCTCACATGTCATTTAGTGCTACACAAGGCGAGCAGACAATAGTTTCAAACTCAATATTCACCAAGGATTGAACCTTCTGCCTTTTTTTGCTATGTTTGCATCAGCTATTCAATGCTTCTAGCAAGGATGTCAGCAGGTAGTACTCTTTCTCTCAGTCAGAAAGTCACTGGTCACTCCAGAGACCGCAACACACAATCTTTGCTGACACTCCTATGAAATACTGAGGGACGGTACCGTTAAAGATGCTGTCTTTGGGTGCCGACTGTTAACGGAGTTCTCGTCTGCCCTCTCCAGTGGACGTAAAAGATCCAAATGGCACTTCTTTGAAGGTGAACAGAGGAGTTACAGTGGTTGATGTGGCCCATATTTGTCCCTTAACCACCATCACAAAAACAGGTTATTGGATATTTATTTCAGTGCCATTTATTCAGCTTTGCTGGTGTATAGGTTGGCTGCTGTGCTCCCTGTGATCAGAAATGACTTCAAAAATACTTCATTGGCTTTGAAGCACTTTGGGACAACGTGAAGTCAACAAAGGTGCTAGATGAATGCAAGGTCTTCTTACTCTGCATTTGTCCATGTTGTACCACATGTGGAAGTACATGATGAGGACACTGGAGTGGAGATATTTTCCATTCCCTAGTGATGACATTGCTCGGACCCATGAGCCATCAGAACACAGATTTTGAAAGAATAGGTCACTAAAAGAACAATACCAGCTGGGGCATAACACATGGCTTTGCAGGCACACTACAGATTGCACTGGTATGAAGTAGTGTTTGAAGGGATGCAGACACCTGTGATTGAAGGCAGTTCATTTTTGTTTGATTGTTAACAATCCAGGACAAAAGAAAATACAAGACAAGCTTGTAAATTGGATGTTTAATTGGCCAGTGAACCAGCAGTATAGTTAGGTAATAATTTGGTAGGAAGAATAAAGGGATCCCATACTCCTTGGAAGTAAGTCTGCTTGAGATAAAGAGCAAAGGGATCTGGCTGTGGTGGGGGGTACAGATCCAGAAATCAGTTAGTGATGCACATTACAACTGAAAACCAGTTGAGCTTTATTAGATTTGTACAGAACCATGGGAAGACCACACCTGGAGTCTGCATATTATTATTAAAATTGATTTCCTAGAATGATCCCTGATCTGATGGGTTATAACTAGGCTGAAAGATTCCTTTGGAAAAGAGAAGACTGGGGTGATCTGATAGAGATAAGATTATGAAAGTTTGATATGGTGGATGTGGAGAAGCTAGTTCCATTTGCAGACAAAACCAGAATGAGGGACCCGAATATGAGATAATCACTAATCAATTCAGTCAAGAATTCAAGAGAAATTCCTTTGTCCAGAGCAAAAGTTGCTACCACAAGTTGTAGTTGAGGTGAACAGTATGGTAGCATTTCAGGGGCAGCTGCAAAACCACACAAGGTACAAAAGGATTTGAAGGATATGCTGGATAGGTGAAGGATGAGAGGAGACTCATGTTGACCAGAAACACTGAAATAGATCTGTTGTGCTGAATGTGCTGCTTCTGTTGTAAATATGGTGTATTACTACGTAATATATTCTTAGTGACTAAGATTTCAGGTATGTCATAGGAAGGCATTTTGAAAAATCTACGCTGCAACCTTTTTGGGGATAAATTATAGCAGGTCTTTCATCCCGGTGCTTTGCTCACCCTCAGCAATTACGTTTTGTAGAATTTGGATTGGGGGACTCTTTTAAGCCAAAAACTAAGTTATTCTTTGCTGAGCCTCTGGAGTGAAATATTGATAAAATAAGATCGGTGCTGCTTGTGCAGAGCTGCATGAGGTAATATTTTGTCAATGTCCTTGTTTGCTTGTTGGGGGTTCAAAAAATGGTCAAACAGGCCATTTGTAAATATCTGTCTTTGTTTTCATGTAATGTTTGTGGTGGCTTCTATAAACAAGAAAATGCAGGATATTTCATCATATACACTATCTCACATTTACAACACACTGAGTAACAGTGAAGGTTAAGGAGGTACTTAATAAAAGTCTTCAAATTTAGGGATTTTGGCAGAGTAGGTGGGGATGGGAGGAAACTGTTTCCACTGACGGAAAGTTCAATATGTGGAAAGCTCAATAACCAGAGGACACAAATTTATGAACTGCATTTGTGAAGGCAGTCAAACAAGGCACTGGGGGAGAACTCTCCTGTTTGCCTTAAAATAATGTAAGAGATCTTTTATATCCACTTAAGAGGCAGTTAGGAATCTCTTGTTTAATGTTGCATACAAAAGCCGCATCTTCGATAGTGCAACATTCCCTTAGCCAGAAATATATGCTCAAATCCCTAATCTCTGATATCAACTTTATTCAAAAGGTCAGGAAATGAACAATAATTGTAGAATAGAATTAGCTAAAAAGGAGACTATGCAGCATTGGAATCTGCACTGGCTCTTTCACAGAACAATCCTATTAGTCCTACTCCCCTGCTTTCTCCCCATATCCCTGCAATTAATTTCCCCTTCAGATATTTATCCAGTTTCATATTGAACCTGTATCCACCACCCAGGCTGGTAGTGTGTTCCTTATCCTAACCATTCACATAAAGGTGGCCTGCGGTGTCCTTTGGTTATCAACTCTTCAGCCATTCAAAACAGTTTAATTTTATTTACTTCATCTAAATCTTTCATACTTTTTCCTCAAAGCCTCCATGTACTTCCTAAAGCATGAGGCCTGGAATTATACACAGTACTGCAGCAGGGGATAAACTAATGTTTTATATAGGTTTATCGTAACTTCCTGGCATTTGTACTCTATGCCTGTTATGTGCTTTTGTTAACCTGTCCTGCCACCTTCAAAAATCTGTGCACTAACACCCCCAGGTCTCTCTCCTTGTGCCGATTTAACGGGTAATTGTATAACACTTCAACAAAGTGTGATGTCCCAAGGCACTGTGTAATAGGAGGACAGTCTAATGGTAGGGAGAAGTAAGGCCTCACAGAGGGGCCAAGGTGGCTGAAGCCTCTGTTGCTTATTAATGAAGAAAGTTCCAAATTGGTAAAACAGAGGTGCAGTCAGGGACTTGGGACTAGAGAAAGTTGTAATGATCATTAAAGCGGATAATCTGTCCTCACACTACTGTTTGTGGCATCTGCTTTGGCAGGGCAACTACAGTTGTAACTTGTGACATTGACCACTGGCTAACCTTACAGCACAGACTGTACATCACTGGCTGTGAGACGCTTTTGGACATTCTGAGCTTGTGAAAGGCGCTTAATAAATGCAAATTCTTTCTTTCTAACAATATGATCCTAGTGCTGCAGAGCAGGTGATGGCTGCCAAATATTCAACCTTTGTAATGCTTTATTATTGTACATAGTCACTGGAAAAGGTTTCAAAAAATAATGCAAGGATTAAAATGCAGTATTACTAAATCTGTCACTGCTTACATTCCTGGCTTGATAGAATTTTCATCAAGCAAAACGATATTGCTTTATTATTTTGCTATTTTATATCATATGTAATTTGATAATCTCATTGATGTAAATAGTGATAGTAGTGGTCTTGCAAATGCATTTCAGGAAAATAAGGAGGAAATATTTAATTTCGTAGGAACCCCATAACAAAGGGACATAGAGTCATAGGCTGGAATTTTACTGGCACACCCGCCCCAACTCAGGGGGCAGGCAAGGCTCAGAGAATGGCATTCTCTATTGGCCTCAGGCAAAATTGTGCGAACCTTGGGTGGACGTGCCAGTAAAATTCCACCCATTGAGTATCCTCAAGATAGAGGGGGGGGGGGGGGTGCAGTTTAGATCGGAGTTGAGGAGGAACTTCTTCACTGAAAGGGTGGTGAATCTCTGGAATTCTCTGCCCGTTGAAGTGGTGGAGGCTACCTTGCTAAATATATTTAAGTCACGGGTAGATAGGTTTTTGACGGACAAGGGAACTAAGGGTTATGGGGAGAAAGCGGGATAGTGGAACTGATCCACTTCAGATCAGCCATGATCTTACTGAATGGTGGAGCAGGCTCGAGGGGCTAGATGGCCTACTCCTGCTCCTATTTCTTATGTTCTTATGTTCAATCTCTCTCTGTAACTCAGCTTCTCAAGTCACGGCTCAAAGCACGGCTTTGTCAAGGGCAGGTCGTGCCTTACGAGCCTAGTTGAGTCATTTAGAGAAGTTTAGCATGATCAAAAGTAGTCAGTACAGCTTTGTCAAGGGCAGGTTGTGCTTTACGAGTTCTTTGAAAATGTGACTGAACACATTGACGAAGGAAGAGCGGTGGATGTGGTTTATTTGGACTTCAGCAAGGCGTTTGATAAGGTCGCCCATGCAAGACTTCTTGAAAATATGAAAGGGCATGGGATCCAAGGGGCTGTTGCCTTGTGGATCCAGAAGTGGCTTGCCTGCAGAAGGCAAAGAGTGTTGTGGATGGGTCTTTTTCTGCATGGAGGTCGGTCACCAGTGGAGCACCCTAGGGATCTGTTATAGGACCCTTGCTGTTTGTCATTTTCATAAATGACCTGGATGAGGAAGTGAAGGGATGGGTTGGTAAGTTTGCCAATGACACAAAGGTTGGTGGTGTTGTGGATAGACTGGAGGGATGTCAGAAGTTGCAGCGAGACATAGATAGGGATAGGATGCAAGACTGGGTGGAGAAGTGGCAGATGGACTTCAACGCGGATAAATGTGTAGTGGTCCATTCTGGCAGGTCCAATAGGATGAAGGAGTACAATATTAAGGGTAGGAGTCTTAGCAGTGTAGAGGATCAGAAGGACTTGGGGTCCGGGTCCATAGGACTCTTAAATCGGCCTCGCAGGTGGAGGATATGGTCAAGAAGGCGTATGGTGTACTAGCCTTCATTAATCAAGGGATTGAGTTTAGGAGTCAGGAGATAATGCTGCAACTTTATAGGAACCTAGTCAGACCTCTCTTGGAATACTGTGCTCAGTTCTGGTCGCATCATTACAGGATGTGGAAGCTATTGAAAGGGTACAAAGGAGATTTACAAGGACGTTGCCTGGATTGGGTGGTATGCCTTATGAGGATAGGTTGAGGGAGCTAGGTCTTTTCTCCCTGGAGAGATGAAGGATGAGAGGCGACCTGATAGAGGTTTATAAGATGTTGAGAGATATAGACAGGGTAGATTCTCAGAGGCTATTTCCCAGGGCTGAAATGACTGCCACAAGAGGACACAGGTTTAAGGTGCTGAGGAGTAGGTACAGAGGAGATGTTAGGGGTAAGTTTTTCACTCAGTGAGTGGTGAGTGAGTGGAATCAGCTGCCATCGGTGGTGGTAGAGGCGAACTCGTTGGGGTCTTTTAAGAGACTTCTGGATGAGTACATGGGATTTAATGGGATTGAGGGTTATAGATAGGCCTCGTAGGTAGGGGTATGATTGGCGCAACTTGTGGGCCGAAGGGCCTGTTTGTGCTGTAGTGTTCTATGTTCTATGTAAGTCCTGGCAACATCCTCGTGAACCTTCTCTGCTCTCTTTCAACCTTATTTACATCCTTCCTGTAATTAGGTAACCAAAACTGTACACAATACTCTAAATTCAGCCTCAACAATGCCTTATACAACCATACCATAACACTCCAACTTTTATACTCGATACTCCGATTTATAAAGGCCAATGTACCAAAAGCACTCTTTACGACCCTATCCACCTGTGACGCCACTTTTAGGGAAATCCGTACCTGTATTCCCAGATCCCTCTGTTCAACTGCACTTCTCAGAGTCCTACCATTTAACCTGTACGTTCTACTTTGGTTTGTCCTTCCAAAGTGCAATACCGCACATTTGTCTGTGTTAAATTCCATTTGCCATTTTTCAGCCCATTTTCTAGTTGGTCCAAATCCCTCTGCAAGCTTTGAAAACCTTCCTCACTGACCACTACACCTCCAATCTTTGTGTCATCAGCAAATTTGCTGATCCAATTTACCACATTTTCATCCAGATCATTGATATAGATGACAAACAACAATGGACCCAACACTGACCCCTGCGGCACACCACGAGTCATAGGCCTCCACTCAGAGAAGCAATCCTCCACTACCACTCTCTGGTTTCTTCCATTGAGCCAGTGTCTAATCCAATTTACTACCTCCCCATGTATACCTAGTGACTGAACCTTCCTAACTAACCTCCCATGAGGGATCTTATCAAAGGCCTTGCTAAAATCCAGGTAGACAACATCCACTGGCTTTCCTTCATCCACTTTCCCAGTTACCTCCTCAAAAACTCTAATAGATTGGTTGAACACGACCTACCACGCACAAAGCCATGTTGACTCTCCCTAATAAGTCTCTGTCTATCCAAATATCTGTAGATCCTATCACTTATCACACCTTCCAATAACTTGCCCACCGCCGACGTCAAACTTACTGGCCTATAATTTCCCAGATTTCTTTTGGAACCTTTTTTAAACAACAGAACAACATGAGCCACCCTCCAATCATCTGGTACCTCCCCCGTGCATACTGACATTTTAAATATGTCTGCCAAGGCCCCTGCAAGTTCAACACTAGCCTCCCACGCGATCCATAGGAATACCCAGTCCGGTCCTGGGGATTTATCCACTCTGATTTGCCTCAAGACAGCCAGCACCTCCTCCTCTTTAATCTGTAAAGATTCCATGACCTCCCTACCTGTTTGCCCTATTTCCGTAGACTCCATGCCCGTTTCCTCAGTAAATACGGATGCAAAACAAAACATTTAGTATCTCCCCCATCTCTTTTGGCTCCATACACAGTCTACCATTCTGGTCTTCAAGAGGACCGATTTTATCCCTCACTATCCTTTTGCTCCTAACATACCTATAGAAGCTCTTTGGATTTTCCTTCACTCTGTCTGCCAAAGCAGACCATCTATATCATCTCATCTCATCTATATCTTCCTGTAGTGTCCCAAAACACTCAACCTCACTATTAGCCACCCGGCTAATCTTTATGTCATCTGCAAACTTACTGATCCTACTCCCCACATAGTCTTCTATGTCATTTATATAAATGGTTAACAATAGGGGGCTCAGGATAGATTGTTGTGATACGCCACTGGTCACTGACCTCCAGTCTGTCATCACCCTGTAACTCCTACCACTAAGCCAATTATGAATCCACCTTACGAGATCACTCTGTATCCAATGTATCCGAATTACTTGCAGTTTTGTCACTGAGATTTGACGTTCAGTCCTTCCCACATTTGAACTCGCTGCTGTGAACTGCCTGCTTATGTCAAAGTGTGGACATTGACAACTATTGCAAACGCATACTTCAAAGGGATCATTGCTTCTGAGTACTAACCATCAGCTGTTGGGGACTCAGGAGCAGGTGAGCTGGCAGCAGTCGGTTGTTCTAAGTCACTTTCCATGTTCTCCTCCTCCTCTGGTAACCCTTTGCCCTGATGTTACAGAGCAGTTGACTACAAGCCGAAGATACACAATCTCGGTGTCAAACCCAAGGCTTTGTGACATATAAGACAATGAGTGATGCAATCAAACTGATTTTGTCATCACATGAAATTACTTCATTAAATGAGTAACAATGCTGAAAGTATAAAAGAGCATGACGATTTCATAAAATAATATTGATATCAGAATCTCAAAAAGCTATCAGGAAGAGTCTGAGAAAATTGTGACTAAAGAGAACACTGAGGAACATTCCCCTTCTTACGCATTTAGATTTGAAGCTAACACAAGGTACAGAGTTAGAAGTCTAGACCTCCCATGAGGGACCTTATCAAAGGCCTTGCTAAAATCCAGATAGACAACATCCACTGGCTTTCCTTCATCCATTTTCCCAGTAACCTCCTTGAAAAACTCTAATAGATTGGTCAAACATGACTTACCACACACAAAGCCATGTTGACTCTCCCTAATAAGTCCTTGTCTATCCAAATATTTGTAGATCCTATCCCTTATTACACCTTCCAATAACTTGCCCACCACTGACATCAAACTTGCTGGCCTACAATTTCCTGGATTTCTTTTGGAACCTTTTTTAAACAACAGAACAACATGAGCCACCCTCCAATCATCCGACACCTCCCCCATGCATACTGACATCTTAAATATGTATGCCAGGGCCCCTGCAAGTTCACTATGAGCCTCCCTCAAGGTCCACGAGAATACCCAGTCTGGTCCTGGGGATTTATCCACTCTGATTTGCCTCAAGACAGCCAGCACCTCCTCCTCTCCAGCCAGTCCCACCCCTGAGGAGCTGGGGTTCCACTGAACTTATGGCAGGCAACCAGGATTTGGAATGGCAAAAGTAATAGTATGAACATAAAAACTAAGAGCAGGAACAACCCTTTTGGTCCTGCTCCACCATTCAATAAGACCATAGCTAATCTGACTATAACCTCTCACCCATGCCTGATAAGCTTTCACCTTCTTATCAAGAATCTATCGAGCTCTGTCTTTAAAACATTCAAAGTCTATGCTTCCACTGCCTTTTGTGGAAGTGAGTTCCAGAGGTTCACAACCCTCTGAGAGAAAAACAAACTTTTCCTATATCTGTCCTCAATGGGCAATCATTCATTTTTAAACAGTGGACCTTCATTGTAGATTCACCTCAAGAGGAACCATTCTCTCCACATCTATCCCGGCAAGGCCCATCAGCATCTTATATTTCAATCAAGTCATTGCTTACTCTTCTAAATTCTAGCAGAAAAAAAATCTCCCTAACCTGTCTATCTTTCCTCATGAGGAAACCTGCTCATTTCTGCTATTAGATTAGTAAATAAGAACATAACATAAGAACATAAGAAATAGGAGCAGGAGTAGGCCATCTGGCCCTTCGAGCCTGCCCCGCCATTCAATAAGATCATGGCTGATCTGTCGCTGCTCAGTTCCACTTTCCCGCCCTCTCCCCATAACCCTTAATCCCCTCTCTTATCAAAAACCCATCAACCCGCTTCTTAAAAATATTTAGCGAGGCAGCCTCCACCACTTCAACGGGCAGAGAATTCCAGAGATTCACCACCCTTTGAGTGAAGAAGTTCCTCCTCAACTCCGTTCTGAACCGCCCCCCCTTTATCTTGAGGCTGTGCCCCCTAGTCCTACTGTCTTTTTTGAGCGGGAAGAGTCTTTCCACCTCTATCCTATCCATCCCATTCATCATCTTATACGTCTCAATGAGATCTCCCCTCATTCTTCTAAACTCTAACGAGTACAAGCCTAGTTTATTCAGCCTCTCCTCATAGCTCAACCCCCTCAACTCAAATCTTCTCTGACTGCTTCAAATAAGTGGAGGTGCTGGCAATGGACTGGAGTGGGCACAGTAAGAAGTCTCACAACAACAGGTTCAATTCCAACAGGTTTTTTTGGAATCACAAACTTGTGATTCCAAATAAACCTGTTGGACTTTAACATAGGGCTGTGAGACTTCTTACTGAACTTCAAATATACATCTTTCTTTAAATCAGGAGATCAATTCCACACAAAATATTTCAGACATGGTTTTGCAAGTGTTCTGTGTAACTAAAGCATAACCTTCTTAATTTTGTGTTCAGTTCCCCTGGCAATAAATGAGATCATTCTATCAGCTTTCATAGAATCATAGAAAAACTACAACACAAACAGGCCCTTTGGCCCACAAGTTGCACTGATCTTATCTCTACCTACTAGGCTTACCTATAACCCTCAATCCTATTAAGTCCCATGTACTCATCCAGAAGTCTCTTAAAAGACCCTAACAAATTTGCCTCCACCGCCACTGATGGCAGCTGATTCCACTCACCCACCACCCTCTGAGTGAAAAGCTTACCCCTGACATCTCCTCTATACCTACTCCCCAGCACCTTAAAACTGTGTCCTCTTGTGGCAGCCATTTCAGCCCCGGAGAAAAGCCTCTGAGAGTCCACCTGATCAATACCTTTCATCATCTTATACACCTCTGTCAGGTCTCCTCTCATCATTCGTCTCTCTAAGGAGAAAAGATCGAGCTCTCTTAAACTACCCTCATAAGGCATGCCACCCAATCCAGGTAACTTCCTTGCAAATCTCCTCTGCACCCTTTCAATGGCTTGCACATCCTTCCTGTAATGAGGCGACCAGAACTGAGCACAGCGCTCCAAGTGGGATCTGACCTTCTTGCTTGCTGTACCTAAAGACTGGCCTTTTGCAATTAATGCATTAGGACACCCAGCTCCCTCTGAGTCTCAGGTCTCTGCAATTTCTCACTGTGGTGAAGAGTAAGGTTTACATGACCCAGGAACCAATCAGGGAGCAATGTGGGCAGATCACCCTGGTCAGTGAGGCTTCTGTACTCAGTCATCTCAGGAGCTGATTACAATCACCAGGCTGCAACCTCTGTATAGTTTTAACCTATAAATAAATGAGTTGTGCTTTCCCTCAACTGGTGAACAAGTGTCTATACACTCACCATTTAAATAATCTGCTTGTTCATTTTTCCTGCAAGAATGGACAATTTCACTTTCTTTAACTCTAGAATGTATTGTCTATCCCTAATTTGAGAAGGTAGTGCTGAACTCCATTCTTAAATCACTCCAATCCATGTGGTGCAGGTACACCCACTGATGTTGGGGAGAGAATTCCAGAATCTTACCCCTGCGACAATGAAGAAACAATGACATATTTCCAATTCAGATGATGAATGGCTTGGAAAAAAAACTGGGTAGCGGTATTCCCATGTATCTGCCACCTTTGTCCTTCCAGATGATAACGGTCATGGGTTTGGGATGTGTTGTCTGAGGGGCCTTGGTGAATTCCTGCAGTCCATCCTTTACGTGGTACACACTGCTGCAACTGAACTGTACCAGGGCGGCAGGTGGCACAGTGGTTAGCACTGCTGCCTCATAGCACCAGGTTTGACCTGGGTTTGATTCCCATTTGGGTGACTGTGTGGAGTTTGCATGCTCTCCCCGTGTCTGTTTGCATTTCCTCTGGGTGCTATGGTTTCCTCCCACAGTCTGAAAGACTTGCTGGTTAGGTGCATTGGCCCAAACAGGCACTGGAGTATGGCAACTAGGAGAATTTCACAGTAACTTCATTGCAGTGTTAATGTAAGCCTTCCTTGTGAACTAACTAGATAAACTTTAACTTCAGTGGTGGAGGGAGTGAATTTTTCCTGTTTTATACTCCATTTCCCAGATCTTTGTTTACTCAATCACCTATCATGACCTGGCCTACAGACATCCGGAACGCCAGTGATCTGGGCATGGGGGGATCGGGGAACACGTTGCGAGATCACGGGCCTGATCAGTGAGCAAGCTGGCCAGGAAGCTGGCAGCGTGGGGCTACTGTGCTTGCATCGATCTCAGTGCTGACGCTTCGCACATGCACAGTGGCTCATTCAGCACTGTACTGCCGGCTTCCCTAGCAGAAATAAGTCCCACCCTCAGATTTTTATGAGATTCATGATAGGACACACCAGGGCACAGAATGTGGGAAACTGATTTTAAAAACCCCGCTGAGAAAGACCAGCAGAATTTACTCCTGTTTTTACAAAAAATCGATACTTTGAATTTTTTGGGAGCATACTGGCCAAACTGTTTATTTTATTCATTCGTGGGACATGGATATCACTGCTGGCCAGCATTTATTGCCCATCCCTACTTGCCCTTGAGAAGGTGGTGGGGAGTTGCCTTCTTGAATCACTGCTGTCCATGTGCTGTGGGTTGACCCACGATGACGATGGGGAGGGAATTCCAGGACTTTGATCCAGCAATTGCAAAGTAATGCATTTCCTAGTCAGGACGGTGAGTGGGTTGGAGGGGAACTTGCAGGGATGGTGTTCCCATGTATCTGCTGCCCTTGTCCTTCTAGGAAGAAGTGGTCATGGGTTTGGAAGGTGTTGTCTAAGTATTTTTGGTGAAATGCTGCAGCGCATCTTGTAGTTAGTACTCACTGCTGCTGCTGAGCGTCAGTATAGTGGCAGCAGTGGGCTACTGCGCATGTGTGAACGTCAGCGCTGAGATCAGTGCAGGCACAGCATCCCTGCGCCGCCAGCCTCCCGATCGCTGGCCATTTTGCTCGCTGGTCAGGCAGTCAGGTGGAGGGATTGAATTTTTGTGGATGTAGTGCCAATCAAGTGGGTTGCTTTGTCTTGGATGTTGTCAAGCTTCTTAAGAATTATTGGAACTGCACCCATCCACGCAAATGTGGAGTATTCCATCACATTCCTGCCTTGTACCTTATGGATGGTGGATAGGCTTTGGGGAGTCAGGAGGTGAGTTATTCGCCACAGTATTCCTAGCTTCTCAGCTGCTCTTGTAGCCACTGTGTTTATGTGGCAAATACAGTTAAGCTTATTGTCAATGGTGACCCCAAGGATGTTGACAGTGGAGAAATTCAGTGATGGTTACATCATTGAATGTCACGAGGCAGTGGTTAGAGTGTCTCTTATCGGTGATGGTTATTGCCTGGCATTTGTGTGGCACGAAAGTTACTTGCCACTTGTCAGCCAAAGTCTAGTTATTGTCCAGATCTTGTTGCATTTGAACATGGACTGCTTCAGCATCTGAGGAGTCGTGAATGGTGAACACTGCGCAATCATCAGCAAACATCCCCACTTCTAACCTTACGACGGAGGGAAGGTCATTGATGAAGAAGCTGAAGATGGTTTGGCTGAGGACACTACCCTGAGGGATTCCTGCAGAGGTGTCATTGAGCTGAGGTGACTGACCCTTCACAACCACAACCATCTTCCTTTATGCCAGTTATGACTCCAACCAGCGGGGAGTTTGCCCCTGATACCCATTGATTGCAGTTTCACTCGGGCTCCTTGATGTCACACTTGGTCGAATGCAGCCTTGATGTGAAGGGCTGTCACTCTCACCTCACCTCTGGAATTCAGCTCTTTCGTCTATGTTTGAACCTGTAATGACCCTGAATGGAGCTGAGTGACCCGGGTGAAACCCAAACTTGGCGTCACTGAGCAGATTATTGCTGAGCAGGTGCTGCTTGAAAGCGCTGTCGATGACCCCTTCCATCACTTTACTGATGGTTGGGAGTTGATTGATTGGGCGATAATTGGCCGGGTTGGATTTGTCCTGCTTTTTGCATAAAGGACATACCTGGGAAATTTTCCACAATGCTGAGTAGATGCCAGTGTTATAACTGCACTGGAAGATTTTGGCTGTGGGGTGGCAAGATCTGGAGCACAGGTCTTCAGTACTCTTACCGAATGTTATCAAAGCCCATTATCTTTGCAGTATCCAGTGCCTCCAACCTTTTCTTGATATCACGTGGAGTGAATTGAATTGCTGGAGACTGGCATCTGAGATGCTGGGGACCACTGGAGGAGACCGAGATGGATCATTCACTCAGCACTTCTGGCTTAAGATTGTTGCAAATACTTCAGTCTTATCTTTTGCACTGATGTGCCGGGCTCCTCCATCATTGAGGATGGGGATATTTGTGGAGCTTCCTCCTCCAGTGAGTTATTTAATTGTCCACCACCATTCAAGACTGGATATAGCAGCACTGCAGAGTTTAGATCTGATCAGTTGGCTGTGGAATCATTTGGTTCTGTCTATTACTTGTGTTTTTCAGTGTTTGGCATGCAAGCAAAAGTTTATTTATTGGTATCACATGTAGGCCTACATTCACATTCCAATGAAGTCACTGTGAAAATCCTTGAGTCCTGTTTGGTTCAACGCTTCAACGGGTTGACATCTCACTTTTAGGTATGTCTGGTGCTGCTCCTGGCATGGCCTCCTGCACTCTCCATTGAACCAAAGTTGATCCCCTGGCTTGATGGTAATGGTTGGAGGATATGCTGGGCCATGAAATTGCGGATTGTGCTGGAGTACAGTTTCGCTAAACATGATCTCTGCTTCACAAAACCATGTTAACTCCATCTGATTGCCTTGATTTTCTCTAAATGCCTATTATAACATATTTAATAAAGGCTTCCAATATTTCCCACTGACAGATGTTAGGAAAGTGGCCCGTGGTTTCTTGCTTTCTGTTTCCTTTCCTTTTTGAATAAAGGAGTTACATTTGTTATTTTCCAATCTAAGGGATCTAGGATTTCTTGAAAAATTAAAAACAATGCATCAACTATCTTACCAGCCACCTATTTTAAGATGCTAGGATGATGTCCATCAGGGCCCAGGAATTTGACAGCTTACGGCTTCACTTCCTTTAGACTGAATTTTCCTGCATTCCTCATACTCTTCCTGATTTACAGCTATTTCTAGGATGACATTTATATCCTCTACAGTGAAAACTGATGCAAAATTCTTCTGCCAACTCCTTATTTTCCATTATTAATTCCCCAGACGCATTTCCTGTAGGATGAACAATCATTTTATTAATTCTTCTCTTGTATAAATAGTCACTCTTACTACCCATCTTTACATTTCTAGGTAGCTTTCTCTTCTCCTTGTTATGATGATCGCGAAGACCACAGGGATTCATCGATCTCACCATGGGCTTCATGGAGTATGAGCTGCCTTATTGAGTGAGCGGAGGCTCATGCAACAGGAAGCGGTCAGTGGGGATTTTTAAACCTGTTACTCTACCCAAACCGTTGTTGTAGATCCAGAGGTGAAGACTACCTGACTGTAAACCGCAGGCGTGGCCCATTCCTTTGGTGCACAATAAATGGTGTTGGTGACGGGAAACTGGCATTTGGCTGAATTATACAGTGTTCGAATTTTCTTCCTTAATAATCTCTTTGTCATTCTTGGCTATTCTTTATATTCTGTTGAATCTTTTGACCTGCCACCTGTCTTTACATAAAGTTTGATGCTATCTTTAATTTTTTTAGTCAACCATGAATGGTGGGCCCTCTGTGTTTTCTGAAGCATCCCTTTAAATATCTACTGCTGCATTTTTATTGACCTGTCCATCAAACACATTTCCCAGTGTACTTGTGCTAGTTTTGCTTCCATTCCCACACAATTGCCCGTATTTAAGTTTAATAATCTTGGACCTACTCTTCTCTCCCTCAGACTGAAGATAAAATTCAATCATATTATGATCACTGCAATCCAGGAGTGCTTTCACTATATAAGCATGTAAAATAGCAAGTTTGATCACTCAAGCTGCTCTACCATTCAATACGATAATGACTGATATGCTCGCGTTTCAAATTCTATATTCCTATAGACTCCCATATCTTTAATTCTCTTGTCTAACAAGACTCTACTCCTGCCTTAAAAATATTCAATGACCCGCCCTCCACTGCCTTCTGAGGCAGAGAGTTCCAACATTACACAACTCTAAGAGAAAAAATGTCTCTTTAGCTCTGTTCTAAAAAGGTAATCCTTAATATGGATTCAGGGACAGGAATGGTTGTTGGCAGTTCTGGGGTATAGATGTTTCAGTAAGAGTAGGGAAGGTGGTAAAAGAGGTAGAGGAGTAGCACTGTTAATCAAGGATACTTTAACAGCTGCTGAAAGGCATTTCGAGGGAGATCTGCCTACTGAGGTAACATGGGCTGAAATTAGAAATAGAAAAGGATCAGTCACGTTGTTAGGAGTTTTCTATAGACCCCCAAATAGTAATAGAGATGCGGAGGAGGAAATGGCAAAGCAGGTTATGGATAGGTGTGGAGGTCACAGGGTAGTTATCATGGGCGACTTTAACTTTCCAAATATTGATTGGAATCTTTATAGGTTGAATAGTTCGGATGGGACACTTTTTGTAAAGTGTGTGCAGGAGGGTTTCCTGATACAATATGAGGATAAGCCGACGAAAGGTGGGGCCACACTGGACTTGGTACTGGGTAATGAACCTGGCCAAGTGTTAGAATTGTTGGTGGGAGAGCACTTTGGAGATAGTGATCACAATTCGGTGTCCTTCATTATTGCAATGGAGAGGGATAGGGTCACACAACAGGGCAAGGTTTATAATTGGGACAGGAATAATTATGATGCGATTAGGCAAGAATTAGGGAGCATAAGATGGGAACAGAAACTGTCAGGTATGGGCACAAATCAAAAGTGGAGCTTTTTCAAGTAACAAATACTACGTGTCCTTGATAGGATGTCCCTGTCAGACAGAGAGGAAATGGCCGAGTGAGGGAACTATGGTTCACAAAGGAGGCTAAATGTCTTGTTAAGGGGAAAAAGGAAGTGTATGTAAGAATGAAAAAACAAGGTTCAGTTGGGTCACTTGAGGGTAACAAGGTAGTTAGGAATGAATTAAAGAAAGGGCTTAGGACAGCTAGGAGGAGGCATGAGAAGTCCTTGGCGGGTCAGATAAAAAAAAACCCAAGGCTTTATACTCTAATGTGAGAAATAAAAGAATGACCAGGGTGAGGTTAGGGCCAGTCAAGGAAAGTAGTGGGAAATTGTGCATGGAGTCAGAAGAGATAGGTGAGGTGTTAAATGAATACTTTTCTTCAGTGTTCACTAAGGAGGGGGGCCATGTTTTTCAGGATGAATGCGTGATACAGGGTAATAGGATGGTAGATGTTCTGACGGAAGATGTATTAACAATTTTGAAAAACCTGAGGGTGGATAAGTCCCCTGGGCCAGATGGGATAGATCCTAGGATACCTTGGGAGGCAAGGGATGAGATTGCAGAGCCTTTAGCTTTGATCTTTGGGCCCTTACTGCCAGAGGACTGGAGAGTGGTGAATGTTGTTTCTCTCTTCAAAAAAGGAAATAGGAATGACCCTGGTAATTACAGGCCAGTTAATCTTACTTCGGTGGTCAGTAATGGAAAGGGTCCTGAGAGATAGGATTTATGACCATTTGGAAAGATGCAGTTTAATCCGGGAGAGTCAGCACAGTTTCGTGAGGGGTAAGTCCTGCCGTGCAACTTTGATTGAATTCTTTAAGGAGGTAACTAAGTGTGTGGACGAAGGTAGAGCAGTTGATGTCGTATACATGGATTTTAGTAAGGCATTTGATAAGGTTCCCCATGGTAGGCTCATGAAGAAGATAAAGATGTGTGGGATAGAAGGAAATTTGGCCGTTTGGATAAGTAACTGGCTGTCTCATAGAAGACAGAGGGTGATGGTGGAAGGAAAATTTTCAGACTGGAGGCCAGTTACCAGCAGGGTACCACAGGGATGAGTGCTGGGTCCTCTGCTTTTTGTGATTTTTATCAATGACTTGGAGGAGGGGGCTGAAGGATGGGTTCGTAAATTTGCTGATGACATCAAGATTGGTGGAGTAGTGGATGAAGTGGAGGGCTCTTGCAGACTGCAAAGAGACATTGATAGGATGCAGAGCTGGGCTGAAAAGTGGCAGATGGAGTTTACAAAGAGCAAAGAACAATACAGCACAGGAAACAGGCCCTTCAGCCCTCCAAACCTGCACTGCTCATGCGTCCAACTAGACCAGTCGTTTGTATCCCTCCATTCCCAATCTTTTCATGTGGCTATCCAGATAAGTCTTAAACGATCCGAGCGTGTCCGCCTCTACCACCTTGCTTGGCAGTGCATTCCAGGCCCTCACCACCCTCTGCGTAAAATACATTCCTCTGACATCTGTGTTAAACCTTGCCCCCCTCACCTTGAACCTGTGACCCCTTGTGTCTTTCCAGGGAGAACAACCCCAATTTATCCAATCTCTCCTCTAGCTAAGACCCTCCATACCAGGCAACAGCCTGGTAAACCTTTTCTGTACTCTCTCCAAAGCCTCCATCTCCTTCTGATAGTGTGGTGGCCAGAACTGGACGCAGTGTTCCAAATGTGGCCTAACCAGCGTTCTATACAGCTGCAACATCATACGCCAACTTTTATACTCTATGCCCTATCCTATAAAGGCAAGCATGCCATATGCCTTCTTCATCACCTTCTCCACCTGTACTGCCACTTTTAAGGATCTGTGGACCTGCAAACACAGGTCCCTCTGTGTGTCTATACTCCTGATAGTTGTGCCATTTATTGTATAACTCCCCCCTATATTAGTTCTACCAAAATGCATCATTTCGCCTTTGTCTGGATTAAATTCCATCTGCCATTTCTCCACCCAATTTTTCAGCCTATCTATGCCCTGCTGTATTCTCTGAAAATGTTCATCACTATCCACAAGTCCAGCCATCATTGTGTTGTCTGCAAACTTACTGATCACACCAGTCACACCTTCTTCCAAATCATTTATATATATCACAAACAGCAGAGGTCCCAGTACAGAGCCCTGCGGAACACCACGAGGCACAGACCTCCAGCCAGAAAAAGACCCTTCCACTGTTACCCTCTGTCTTCTATGGCCAAGCCAGTTCTTCACCCATCTAGCTAGCTCTCCTTTTATCCCATGAGATTTAACCTTTTGCACCAACCTGCCATGAGGGACTTTGTCAAATGCTTTACGAAAATCCATACAGACGACATCTACGGCCCTTCCCTCAGCAATCGTTTTTGTTAGCCCTGATAAATGTATGGTGATTCATTTTGGTAGGACAAACTTGAATGCAGATTACAGGGTCAACGGCAGGGTTCTGAGGAATGTGGAGGAACAGAGAGATCTTGGGGTTCATATCCACAGTTCTCTGAACGTTGCCACTCAAGTGGATAGAGCTGTGAAGAAGGCTTACTGTGTGTTAGCGTTTATTAACAGGGAGTTTGAGTTTAAGAGCCATAGAGTTATGTTGCAACTATACTTTTAGGTGTGACAGAGGAGGGTTGAAGAGAGGTGGAGGGGTGGCACTGTTAGTAAAGGAAAACATCACAGTAGTGCAGAGGGAGGACGATATGGAAGAGACAGGGATTGAGTCACTGTGGGTGGAGTTGAGGAATAAAAAGGGAGAGATCACATTGCTAGGGGTGTACTAGAGGCCACCCAACAACCCGAGGTCGGTGGAGGAAGGCATTTGCAGGGGCATTTTGGACAGGTGCAGGAAGAATAGAGTGGTTGTAGTGGGTGACTTTAATCTTCCCGGAGTGAATTGAGGGGGCCTAGAGCTGGGGGTACGGAGGGAGAGGAGTTTGTGAAATGTGTTTTGGAAGGGTCTCTAGAGCAGTATGTAACTAGCCCGACTAGGGGAGGGGCTATACTGGATTTAGTGTTGGGTAATGAGCCGGGGCAGGTGGGTGAGGTAGAGGTAGGCGAACATGTGGCTAACAGTGACCACAAGTCCGTCTACTTTAGGATAAAAATGGAAAGGGACGAGTGCCGGCCGAATGGGAGTGTGCTGAACTGGGGAAAGGCGAGCTATAGCAGGATTAGGAGGGAGCTGCAGGACACTGATTGGGAGGGACTATTAGCTGGCAAGTCCACGGTTGGCAAGTGGGAGGCTTTTAAGGGCAAAATGAAATGGTTGCAGGGGAGGTATGTTCCGGTTAAGCGGAAGGATGGGAAAGGTAGGATTAGAGAGCCGTGGATTACAGGGGGTATTGAAGACTTGGTCAGGAAGAAGAGGGAGGCGTATGTTAGGTTGAAACAACTGGGTACGGAGAGTGCGCTGGAGGAATATAGAGAGAGTAGGAGGGAGCTAAAAAGGGGAATTAGAAGGGCGAAGAGAGGGCATGAAATGGCTTTGGCTGGTAGGATTAAGGAAAATCCAAAGGCATTTTATTCCTATATTAGGAGCAAGAGAGTAGTTAGAGGGAAAATTGGTCCTCTTAGGGACAAAAGTGGAGAGTTATGTATTGAGTCGGAGGGAATGGGGGAGCTCCTGAATGAATACTTTGCGTCGGTATTCACGAAGGAGAGGGGTTCGGAATCGTGCGGTCTCTTGGAGGGAGCTGAGGATCAGTTGCAGGAAATATCTATTACGAGGGAGGAAGTGCTAGGGCTTTTAGGTAGCGTAAGGACGGATGAAGCTCCAGGGCCTGATGGTATTTATCCCAGGCTGCTTAGGGAGGTGAAAGATGAAATTGCTGGGCCTCTGGCGCAAATCTTTGTCTCTTCTTTGGACACAGGTGAGGTCCCAGAGGACTGGAGGGTAGCAAATGTGGTACCGCTGTTCAAAAAAGGTAGTAGGGATAACCCTGGAAATTATAGACCGGTGAGTTTGACATCGGTGGTAGGGAAATTAATGGAAAAAATACTTAGGGGTAGGATGTATGAGCATTTGGAGCGTTGCGATCTGATTAGGGATACGCAACATGGCTTTGTTAGAGGGAGGTCTTGCCTTACGAATCTGGTGGAATTCTTTGAGGAAGTGACAAAAACGGTTGACGATGGGAGAGCCGTTGATGTCATCTATATGGATTTCAGTAAGGCGTTTGACAAAGTCCCTCATGGTAGGCTGGTAGAAAAGGTTAAGGCGCATGGGATACGAGGCCAGGTAGCTAGGTGGATTGAGAACTGGCTGGGCAATAGGAGACAGAGCGTAGTTGTGGAGGGGACCTGGTCGGGCTGGAGGCCAGTGACCAGTAGTGTGCCGCAGGGCTCAGTACTGGGACCTCTCCTCTTTGTAGTATACATAAATGACTTGGAAGAGAGTGTAGGTGGTGTGATCAGCAAGTTTGCTGATGACACCAAGATGGCAGGGTTGGCGGGTACTGAACTGGATTGTCAGGTGATACAGCAGGATATAGATAGGTTGGTGCATTGGGCAGATAGGTGGCAGATGGAATTTAATCCTGACAAATGCGAGGTGATGCATTTTGGAAGGAATAATGCAGAGAGGAGCAATGTGATAAAAGGTAGACAGATTAGGAGTATAGAAATACAGAGGGACCTGGGAGTGCAGGTTCACAAATCCATGAAGGTTGCATCACAAGTAGAGAAGGTTGTTAGGAAGGCGTATGGAATGTTAGCCTTTATAGGAAGGGGTATAGAGTATAAAAGCTGCTGTCTAATGCTTCAGTTGTACAGAACGTTGGTTAGACCGCATTTGGAGTACTGCGTCCAGTTCTGGTCACCTTACTACCGGAAGGACGTGGAGTCTCTGGAAAGGGTGCAGAGGAGGTTTACCAGGATGTTGCCTGGCATGGAGGGGCTGGGTTATGAGGAAAGGTTGGAGAAACTGGGACTTTTCTCCTTGGAAAGACGGAGATTGAGGGGGGACATGATAGAGGTATATAAGATACTGAAGGGAATAGATAGAGTTAATAGTGAGAGACTGCTCCCTAGACTGGGTACAAACACGAGAGGTCATGATTTAAGGGTGAGGGGGGAGAGGTATAATTTGGAAGTGAGAGGAAGGTTCTTTACGCAGAGAGTTGTGGGGGTATGGAACGCGCTACTGAGTAGGGTGGTGGAGGCAGGAACGTTGGACTCGTTTAAGGTTCAGTTAGATAGACACATGAGTGAAACGAGGATGGAGGGTTATGGTAGGGGCTATTAAATAAGGTTAGAACCTCAGGAGACACCGGAAAAGCAGGCTTGTAAGATTAACGTTTTTGTCTTTTTATTCCGCAGGTGGAGGTCCACCTCGTGTCAAACGAGGGGTATGCACACGGTGGGTCGTGCGTGGGCTGCTCTTGGAAGTTCCGGGAGTGGCCTAGTACTTCGTGTCGGTGTGTGTGCTTGATCCTGGACCGGTAGACGGGCGCCGCAACAGCTCGGTGACTAGCACTGCTAGCTGTGCAGATACATGGATTTGGGCCTGTGTCTGTGGGAGTTTGTGCATTCTCCCTGTGGTTGCGTGGGTTTCCTCCAGGCACTCTGGTTTCCTCCCACACCCCAAAGATGTGCTCTTAGGCTGATTGGTTTTACCAAATTGACACTATTCTCCCCTGAATCTGGCTAAGTTAGGGGTTCCATTCGTAGACATGCAGGGTAGAATAGGTGTAGGGTGATGCGGCGGCACAGGCTCGTTGGGCCGAAGGGCTTGTTTCCCGTACTGGGTTGTTCTTTGTTCTTATACCGGACGTTGGTGAGACCACGTTTGGAATATTGTGTTCAGTTCTGGTCACCTCACTATCAGAAGGATGTGGAAGCATTGGAGAGAGTGGAGAAGAGATTTACCAGGATGCTGCCTGGTTTGGAGGGTAGGTCTTATGAGGAGAGGCTGAGGGAGCTGGAGCTTTTCTCTTTGGAGCGGAGGAGGATGAGAGGTGGCTTAATAGAGGTTTATAAGATGATGAGGGGGATTGATAGAGTGGACACTCAGAGACTATTTCCTTGGGTGGATGTAGCTGTTACTAGGGGGCATAACTACAAGGTTCATGGTGGGAGATATAGGAGGGGTGTCCGAGGTAGATTCTTCACTCAGAGAGTGGTTGGGGTGTGGAATGGACTGCCTGCTGTGATAGTGGAGTCGGACACTTTAGGAACTTTCAAGCGGTTATTGGATAGGCACATGGAGCACACCAGAATGATAGGGAGTGGGATAGCTTTATCTTGGGTTCAGACATAGCTCGGCACAACATTGAGGGCTGAAGGGCCTGTACTGTGCTGTACTGTTCTATGCTCTATGTTCTAATATTACAACAGTGTCCACTTGTTCCTAATTCATTCACAAGAGGAAACATCTACATCCAACTTGTCAATACCATTCAGGATCATATACACGTCAATGAAGTCACCCTTCTAAACTGGAAGAAAGCCGTACCTCGTAACCCTTCCTCATAAGATAACTTGCCCATTCCAGCTATCGTTCAGCTTTCTCAGAACCGCTGCCAATGTATTACTTAAATAAGGAGACCAAAACTGCACACTGCATTTGAGATGTGAGCTCACCAATGCCCTTTATAACTGAAGCATGACATCCTTACTTTTACGTTCAATTCCTCTCATAATAAAGGATAGCAATCCATTAGCTTTATATGGTTGCAGGTGCCAGAAAAAAATTTGAGCGTATCATTTCACAACCAAGGATGAAGTTGGAAAGCCTTTCAGAGTTAACAATATGGAGGACAGAGATAAAGTGATCTTTCTGAATGGCCTTGGGCACATACATGTGAAGGTGAGAAGAAAAGCAAAGGGCAAGTTCTCTTTGACAAAGTCTCTGAGCAGTTTAATCTTCTGGAAAAAAGATTACATAATGATGACAATCGATGACAATCTCCTTCATTTCGTTGACGTTGAGGAAAAGATTATTGACATTATAGCTGCTCACCAGATTCTCAATCTCATTCCTGTATTCTGTCTCGCCAGTGTTTGAGATTCAACCCACTACCGTGGTGTCATCAGCGAATTTGAAAATTGAGTTGGTGGGGAATTTGGTCACATAAAAAATATAGTAGGGAGCTGAGAACACAGTCTTCTGGGGCACCAGTGTTGAAGATGATCATGGAGGAGGTGTTGTTGCCTATCCTTACTGATTGTGGTCTGTGGGTTACAAAGTTTTGGATCCGGTCAGAAAGGGAGGAGCTGAGGCCCAGGCCATGAACTTTGGAGGTAAGTTTTGTAGAAAAATTGGTGTTGAAGATTGAGCTGTAGTCAATAAATAAGAATGGGGTGGCACAGTGCCACAGTGATTAGCACTGCTGCCTCACAGCGCCAGGACCCAGGTTTGATTCCCAACTTGGATCGCTGTCTGTGTGGAGTTTGCACATTCTCCCTGTCTGCATGGGTTTCCACTGGGTGCTCCAGTTTCCTCCCACAGTCCAGAAGACACGTTGGTTATGAGCATTGACCCGAACAGGTGCCAGAGTGTGGTGACTAGGGGAATTTCATTGCAACTTCATTGCAACATTAATGTAAGCCTTACTTGCAATTAATAAATAAACTTTAAATTTTAAATAGGAGTCTAATATAGGTGTCTTTGTTATTTACGTTTTCCAGGGTTGAGAGCATGACCATGGAGATGGTGTCTGCTGTGGACCTGTTGTGGCGGTAGGTGAACTGTAATGGATCTAGGCAGTCCAGGAGGCTGGAATTCATTTGTGCCATGACTAACCTTTAGAAGCACTTCATAGTAATAGATGTCAGAGCCATCAGATGTTAGACATTAAGGCACACTGCTTGGCTTTTCTTTGGTACTGAGATGATGGTCGTCTTCTTGAAGCAGATAGGGACTTCAGATTGTTGTAAAGAGAGGTTGAAGATGTCAGTGAATACCCCCTCCAACTGCTCCACACAGGATCTGAGTACATCTCTGAAACCCCATCCGGGCCAGTGGTTTTCCGTGGGTTGACTTTTGAGAAAGCTGCTCTGGCATCTGCAATGTTCATCTGAGGCTTCCGGGATGGAGGGCATGCTCTCATTTATCTGTTACTCAAAGCAGACATCAAACGCATTGAGTTCTTCAGGGAGCTTGTGCCCTCTGGTTCAAGTCTCTCCCACCAGTGGAAACAACCTTTCCACGTCCACTCTATCCAGGCCTCTCAGTATTTTGTAAGTTTCAATTAGATCCCCCCTCATCCTTCTAAATTGCATCGAGTACAGATCCAGACTCCTCAACCATTCATCATATGACAAACCCTTCATTCATGGGATTATTCTTGTGAACCTCCTGTGGATCCTCTCCAAGGCCAGCACATTCTTTCTTAGCTATGGGGCCCAAAAAGGTTTTGACAATATTCCAAACATCCTTACTTTTATGTAAAATTCCTCTCATAATTAAGGACAACATTCCATTAGCCTTACTAGTTACTTGCTGCACTTGCATACTAACTTTCTGTGACTCAGACATTGGAACACCTCGATCTCGTTGAATGGCAGAGCACACCTAATGGACCGAATGGCCTACTTTTGACGCTATGTCTTATGATCTATCTCTCTGCACCTCGGACTGCTGCAGCTGTTCTCCATTGAAGTAATTTTCTGCATTTTTATTCTATGATGATACTGTATCTTTAAGAAATAAATTTTATATCATGTTTCTAGTGAAGATTGTGTTAATACTTCAACTCTGTTTAACGATGCCAAATTGTGGACAACCAGCAGCTCACATGCAGTGCATGCACGAAGGTTAATTACTCCTCTTTACTGGAATGTTTTAAAATCTGGGCTAATGCATTATTGTTATTCTTAGAGTCGTTCCTTAGGATTTCACAGTCAGGTTTGATTAGATTGATAGACAAAAAAATCATATGAGTAAGTGGAGCTGGCCTTGCAGGGAGAAAAAACAGACAGTGCTCACTCATTCTTTTTTCCTAAAAATTGAGGTCTGGGAATCCTGTGTGACATTCCAACTAATTCTAAAGATGAATTTACATCTATGGGGATATTGCTTAAATTGGAACTAATCAAAGTAGCCAGTAGTTGAGAATTATACTTTGTCATGTTTAAGTATTTCAATTGGTAAAAATTATGCTGATTATTTTTATTATATTTTAACTGTATTATCAAATTAAGTTTATTTTGATAAAAGCTTTCTATTGTCTCCTCCCTACTTCATTCTCTTGCCAGTATTTCATAGAACCCTTACTGTGCAAAAGGAGGCCATTTGGCTCATCAAACTGCACAACAACAACCCCATCCAGACCCCATTCCTGTAATCTTACATATCTACAATATTAATCCCCCTGACACTAAGGGACAACTTATCAACCTAACCTGCACACCTTGGGACACTGAAGGACAATTTATCATGGCCAATCCACTTAACTTGCACATCTTTGGACTGTGAGAGGAAATCAGAGCCTCCGAAGGAAACCTACACAGACGGGGGAGAACATGCGAACTCCACACAGACAGTGACCCGGGCCGGGAATCAAACTAGGGTTCCTGGCACTGAGAGGCAGCAGTGCTAACCACTGTGCCACCGTGCCATGCAAGATTCTCTACAAATTGTGTCCAGTGCTCCATGGAGGAGTTTAATTTAAATTAAATTCCCTATAAAGAGGGGCATCTTGGTAAATAATCTTTTCTTTTTTCAACTTTACTCAATTTCAGTTTAAACTGAATACTCTCAGCCTGACCATCATTTTATTTTATCTTTGTCACCAAATGTAAAGATGCTCATTGACCAGTTCAAGGAAAACACAACTGTTTATTTACAGTTTACAGGGGGTTGTGGGGGGGATATGAAAAAGGGGAGGGGGGTGCTATGCTGCTGGGGTGGGAGGTGAGCAGAGTTCTTTAACCTTCCATCTATCTATTCCCTTTCCCCCCTTCAGATTGACAAGATGGCTTTTGAAATGCAACCAATTGATCTTGCTGTTCTTTGTTGCTGCTGTAGTTGAGGAGAAGGAGCTGGAAGATGAATTGTGGGCAGAGGAAGCCCAGGCCTTACCACTTGCAGGAGGAGAGGGAGTCAGCTATTGGAGGCAGGAAGTGGCTGCCATTCGCCCTGATTAGGGGGCAACAGAAGGAGAGAGTGTAGGCTCTGGCAGTTCCGTACGTGAATATCCTTTGAGCAACTGTTGGACATTGCATGCCACCAATGGCTCTGTCTCCGAAAAGAGACAGTGCAATACCTGTGCCATTTGTTGCAGGACCTTGTACCTCAGGGCATGGGGGGATACCCACACATGGTGGTTATGAAAATGATAGCCACCTTAAACTTTTACGCCACCAGGTCCTTCCAGACTGCCAGTGAGGTTGGTCCCCAACTTCAAATCATCTATGTAAATTGTAAAAAATTGCAGTCCCAACACTAATCCCTGAGGCACACTAATAGTCACTGATTGCCAACCAGAAAAACACCCATTTATCCCCACATTTTGCCTTCTGTTAGTTAACAAATCCACTACCCATATTGACACATTACTCGTAATGGCACGGTGGTACAGTAGATTGCACTGCCGCCTCACAGCACCAGGGACCCGGGTTTGATTCCCGGCTTGGTCACTGTCTGTGTGGAGTCTGCACGTTCTCTCCCGTGTCTGCGTGGGTTTCCTCCGGGTGCTCCGGTTTCCTCACACATTCTAAAAGATGTGCTGGTTAAGTGTATTGACCCAAACAGGTGCCAGAGTGTGGCAAGTATGGGAATTTCACAGTAACTTCATTACAGTGTTAATGTAAGCCTTCCTTGTGATTAATAAATAAACTTTAACTTTTAACACTGTGCACTTCTATCTTATGCAGCAGCCTTTTGTGTGACACCTTGTCGAATTCCTTCCGGAAATCCAGATACACCATTTCTACTGGTTTCCAGTTGTCCACCACACTCGTAATGTCCTCAAAGAATTCCACCGAATTAGTCAAACATGACCCGCCCTTCATGAACCCATGCTGCGTCTTCCCAGCGGGGCAACTTCTATCCAGATGTCTCACCATTTCTTCCTTGATGATAAATTCAAGCATTTTACCCACTACAGAAGTTAAACTATCCGGCCTATAGTTACGTAAGAACATAAGAAGTAGATGCAGGAGTAGGCCATCCAGCCCTTCGAGCCTGCACCACCATTCAATAAGACCATGGCTGATCTGAAGTGGATCAGTTCCAGTTTCCCGCTTTCTCCCCATAACCCTTAATTCCCCTGCCTACCAAAAACCTATCTACCCGTGTCTTAAATATATTTAGTGAGGTAGCCTCCACCGCTTCAACGGGCAGAGAATTCCAGAGATTCACCACCCTTTGAGTGAAGAAGTTCCTCCTCAACTCCATTCTAAACAGTCCCCCCCTTATCTTGAGGCTGTGCCCCCTAGTCCTGTTGTCCTTTCTGAGCAGGAAGAAACTCTCCACCTATCCATCCCCTTCATTATCTTATACATAAGAACATAAGAAATAGGAGCAGGAGTAGGCCATCCAGCCCTTCGAGCCTGCCCCACCATTCAATAAGATCATGGCTGATCTGTCGCTGCTCAGTTCCACTTTCCTGCCCTCTCCCCATAACCCTTAATCCCCTCTTATCAAAAACCCATCAACCCGCGTCTTAAAAATATTTAGCGAGGCAGCCTCCACCACTTCAACGGGCAGAGAATTCCAGAGATTCACCACCCTTTGAGTGAAGAAGTTCCTCCTCAACTCCGTTCTAAACCGCCCCCCTTTTATCTTGAGGCTGTGCCCCCTAGTCCTACTGTCTTTTTTGAGCGGGAAGAGTCTCTCCACCTCTACCCTATCCATCCCATTCATCATCTTATACGTCTCAATGAGATCTCCCCTCATTCTTCTAAACTCTAACGAGTTCAGACCCAGTCTATTTAATCTCTCTTCATAGTCCAACCCCCTCACCTCCGGTATCAGCCTAGTATTACCCATTCTCTTGTCTATCTTTTTTAAACAGCGGCGTCATATTTGCTGTTTTCTAATCTGCCAAAATCATTCGAGAGTCCAGCAAATTTTGGTAAATTACCATGAGTGCATTTGCTATTTCCCTCACCATCCCTTTTAGTACCCTGGGTACTAAAAGTAAGAGTAAGCTAGCGGGAACATAAAAACCGATTGTGAAAGTTTCTGTAGATATGTAAAGAGAAAAAGATTGACAAAAATAAATGTAGACCCCTTACAGTCAGAAATGGGAAAATTCATAACAGGGAATAAAGAAATTTCCGAGGAATTAAATTTGTACTTTGCTTCAGTCTTCACAGAGGAAGATATGAATAACGTACCAGAAGTTTTGACAGAAACAAGTTTTAGTGAGGTGATCATGGAAACCAACATTAGTAGAGAAATGGTTTTGGAGAAATTGATGTGATTGAAGATGGATAAATTTCCAGGTCTTGATGATTTTCATCCCAGAGTACTTAAGGAAATTCTTTGGATTCTGGACTGGTTCCTACTAGTTCCACTGATCAAAAAGGGAGGTAGACAGAAAACAGGAATCTATAGACCAGTGAGCCTAATAATTGATACTGCTACAGTCCATTATAAAGGATCTCATAACTCAGCATTTGGAAGGCAGTGGTATAATTAGACAAAGTCAACATGGATTTACAAAAGGGAAATCATGCTTGACGAATCTATTGGAATTCTTTGAGGATGTAACTAGTGGAGTTAACTGAGAAGAATCAGCGAACGTGGTTTATTTAAATTTTCAGAAGGCTTTCAACAAGGTCTCACATAACAGACTATTATATAGAGTTAAAGCACATGGGATTGCAGGTAATGTCTTGAGATGGACAGAACATAGAACATAGAACATTACAGCGCAGAACAGGCCCTTCGGCCCACGATGTTGCGCCGACCAGTTAAAAAAACAATGACCCTCTAACCTAAACCAATCCCTTTTCGTCCATAAACCTATCCATGGATCTCTTAAACGCCCCCAAACTAGGCGCATTTACAACCGCAGCAGGCAGGGCATTCCAATCCCTCACCACCCTCTGGGTAAAGAACCTACCCCTGACATCCGTCCTATAACTACCACCCCTTAATTTAAAGCCATGCCCCCTCGTGCTAGCTTTCTCCATCCGAGAAAAAAGGCTATCACTGTCCACCCTATCTAAACCTCTAATCATCTTATATGTTTCAATAAGATCCCCTCTTAGCCGCCTTCTTTCCAGCGAAAACAACCCCAAATCCCTCAGTCTCTCCTCATAGGACCTCCCCTCCATACCAGGCAACATCCTGGTAAACCTCCTCTGCACCCTCTCCAAAGCCTCCACATCCTTCCTGTAATGTGGGGACCAGAACTGCACACACTACTCCAAGTGCGGCCGCACCAGAGTTGTGTACATTTGCAACATGACGCTGCGACTCCTAAATTCAATCCCCCTACCAATAAATGCCAAGACACCGTATGCCTTCTTAACAACCCTATCTATTTGATTCCCATGATGGTTAGCAGATAGAAAGCAAAGCATTGGCATAAATGAGTCTTTTCCTGATAGGCCGTCAGTGACTCGTGGAATTCTGCAGGGATCTGTGCTAGAACCCCAACTGTTCACATTAGATATTGATAATTTGGAAGAGAGGACTAAATGTTTTATCTCGGAATTTCAAATGATACAAAATTGGGGGAGGCTGAGTTGTGAGGCTGGTGCAGAGATGTTTCAGCATAGAACATAGAACATAGAACACTACAGCACAAACAGGCCCTTCGGCCCACGAGTTGCGCCGATCACATCAACACCTATCTATAACCCCCAATCCCATAAAACCCCATATACTCATCCAGAAGTCTTTTAAAAGACCCCAGCAAGTTCGCCTCTACCACCACTGACGGCAGCCGATTCCACTCACTCACCACCCTCTGAGTGAAAAACTTACCCCTAACATCACTTCTGTACTTGCCTCCCCGCACCTTAAATCTGTGTCCTCTCGTAGCGACCATTTCAACCCGGGGAAATAGCCTCTGAGAATCCACCCTATCCATTCCTCTCAACATTTTATAAACCTCTATCAGGTCGCCTCTCAACCTTCGTCTCTCCAGGGAAAAGAGACCCAGCTCCCTCAACCTAACTTCATAAGGCATGCCTCCCAGTTCAGGCAACATCCTTGTAAATCTCCTCTGTACCCTTTCAATAGCTTCTATGTCTTTCCGAGAGTGAGGCGACCAGAACTGCGCACAGTACTCCAAATGAGGCCTGACAAGGGTCTTATACAGTTGCAGCATTACCTCCCGACTCCTAAACTCAATCCCTCGATTAATGAAGGCCAGTACACCATACGCCTTCTTGACCACCTCTTCCACCTGCGAGGCCGATTTAAGAGTCCTGTGGACCCGGACCCCAAGATCCTTCTGCTCTTCAACATTACTAAGAATCCTGCCCTTGATAGTGTACTCGTTCATCCCGTTGGTTCTGCCAAAATGGACGACTACACATTTATCCGCGTTGAAGTCCATCTGCCACTTCTCCGCCCAGTCCTGCATCCTATTTATGTCCTGCTTCAACTTTTGACATCCTTCCAGACCATCCACAACACCACCGACCTTCGTGTCATCAGCGAACTTACTTACCCATCCCTCCACTTCCTCATCCAGGTCATTTATGAAAATGACAAACAGCAAGGGTCCTAGAACAGATCCCTGGGGCACTCCACTGGTGACTGACCTCCATTCAGAAAAAGACCCATCCACAACCACTCTCTGCCTTCTGCAGGCAAGCCAGTTCTGGATCCACAAGGCCAAAGGCCCTTGGATCCCATGCCCTCTCACCTTCTCAAGAAGGTGAGAGGGCATGATTTGGACAGGCTGAGTGTATGGGCATCTGTATGGCAGGTGCAGTATAATGTGGATAAATGTGAGGCTATACACTTTGGTAGCAATAATAGAAAGACAGCATGTTACTTGAATGGGTGTAAATTGAGAAAGTGAGACCTTGGAGTCTAGATGCATCAGTCGGTGAAAGTAAGCGCGCAGGTACAACAGGCAGTAAAGAAGGCAGTAAAGTGTATTTATTAGTCGCAAATAGGCTTACATTAGCACTGCAATGAAGTTACTGTGAAAATAATGAAGTGAGTTGGCCTCCATAGCAAGAGGATTTGAGAATAATAATAGGAATGTTTTACTGCAGTTTATAGGGAATTTGGTGAGGCCACACCTTGAGTACTTTATGTACTTTTGGTCTCCTAATCTGAGGAAGGATATCCTTGCTATGGAATAAGTACAGCGAAGGTTTACCAGGCTAATTCCTGGGATGGCAGGTCTGTGATTTGAGGAGAGACTAAATTGGTTAGGATTATATTCACTGGAGTTTAGAAGAATGACAGAGGATCTCATTGAAACTTATAAAATTCTACAAGGGTTAGACAGGGCAGATTCAGAAAGAATGTTCCCAATGGTGGGGGAGTTCAGAACTAGGGATCATAGTTTGAAGATAAGGGGTAAATCTTTTAGAACTGAGGTGAGGAGAAAGTTCTTCACCTAGAGGGGGATGAATATATGGAATTCACTACCACACAAAGTAGTTGAGACCGAAACGTTGTGTGATTTCAGGACAAAATTAGATATAGCTCTTGGGCTAAAGGGATCAAGAGATATGGGGGAAGGAAGGATCAGGATATTGAACTTAATGATCAGCCATGATCAAAATGAATGGTGGAGCAGACTCAAAAGGAGCCAAATTGCCTACTCCTGCTTCTAGTTTCTATATTTCTACATTTTTATGTAATTATCAAATGTCCTTGTGAATCTGCCTCCACCACACTTCCAAGCAGTGCATTCCAGATTTGAACCACTCATTTGAAAAACATTTTCACACTTCACGATTGCTTCTATTTAAAATCACCTTTAACCTGTATCCTCTCCTTCCTTATTCTTTCTGAGGAGGAACAGTTTATCCCTATCTGCTCTGACTCTGTCTATGCCCTTACAATTTTGAATCTCCTCCAGCCTTCTTCCATGGAGAACAATCTGAAATTCTCTAATCTATCCTCATAACTAAAGTTTCTCACCTCTGTAATCAGTCTTCTTAACCTATTCTGCACTCTCTCCAATGCAGAACTTTACACAATATTCCAGCTGAGCTCTAACTAGCATCTTGTACAAGTTCAGAATAATCTCCTTAGTCTATGTCCCTAACAGATAAACCCTAAAATACTATATGTTTTATAAACTGCTCTCTCTCCCTCTCCTGCCACCTTTAATGATCTCTGCACAAATACACCCAACCTTCTCTACTCCTGCAACCTTTAAGAATTTTATCCCTTATTTCATATCTGCTGGAATTTTCTCAAGAAATGACTAATGGGGAAATTCTCTCGCCTTCAGCCGCGCGTTTCTCAGCAGCATGCTATTCACTGGCAGTGGGATTCTCTCGCCCAGCTGCTGTCAATGAGATTTCCCACTGATGTCACCCCACACTGTCGTGTAACCCACAGGAGGGGTTGCACTACCAGTGAGACCAGAGAATCCCACCAGCGTAAACAGCCAGAGAACTCCCCCCCCCCAGGTGTCATAACGCCGAGAAAAGTGGACTGCAATCATCCTACACTTGGTCATTTTTTTGAGATTGTGGAGAGTTGCATGCCAGTTTTGGGAGGGATGGGGCCTAAACATGCTGGTGAGCTCAGCTATGAAGTGATGAGGTGCCATTTTGAAGGAGCACTCCAATGTCACAGTGCACTTGGAGACCCGCTCCCTCTCTCCACAGACATTGGCACACACCCTTCTCATCAGTGGCATGTCTCCCCACCCACTCCCCAACATGGACTGCCAATATCAGGGCATAGGGGAACTCCCAATGGGCCCCTTCAAGATCCCTGACATGCTCCCTTCATGCCCCACCCCTTCATGTTCCCTTCACAACCACCCCCATCATAGCAGCCCCCCTATTATAGTCCCCCCTATCATTGCCCCCATTATAGCCTCCACTCAGGTCCCAAGCCAACTCAGGTCCCACCTCGACTCACGTCCTACCTTCTTGGCACTACCCCAGTTGGGCACTGCCAGTGTACCATGAGGGCAAGGCCCAGACAAATCCCCGACCACCCGGGGCTTCAATGGCCTCTGATTCACATCTGGTATCCCTCCGTGAGGGGAAACCAGCAGTGATTCTCACCCGGTTTACACTGAACCTGAGGGTCAGAGGATCCGAATCTGAGAGGATCCAGAGTTGAACAAGTAAGCATATTTAAATGCTACTTTAGAAATGCTAATCCACCTCAGAGCAAGATCCGGTTTGTGCCAGTAGATAATTGCAAAGCATTTGGCTCCAGCTCAAAACGTTTTTTAGGCCCGGACACAATTTTCCAGGATTGGCGTAATCTACACCAGGCTGCAAGGCCGGAAAGTTGTCCCCATTGTCTCTATTCAACTGAATTTAAATTCCCCAGTTGCTCTGTGTAGATGTAAACTCATGTCTTCAGAATTGTTTCCAGATCTCAAGATTACTAGTACCTGCAGCATAATTAACGTAATGAACAAATACTATATATGTGGAACGGTTGAGGACTCTGGGTCTGTACTCGTTGGAGTTTAGAAGGATGAGGGGGAATCTTCTTGAAACTTACAGGATACTGTGAGGCCTGGATAGAGTGGATGTGGAGGGGATGTTTCCACTAGTAGAAAAAACTAGAACCAGAGGGCACAACCTCAGGCTAAAGGGACAATCCTTTAAAACACAGATGAGAAGGAATTTCTTCAGCCAGAGAGTGGTGAATCTATGGAACTCTTTGCCGCAGAAGGCTGTGGAGGCCAGGTCATTGAGTGTCCTTAAGACAGAGATAGATAGATTCTTGATCAGTAAGGGGATGAGGGGTTATGGGGAAAAGGCAGGAGAATGGGGATGAGAAAAATATCAGCCATGATTGAATGGCAAAGCAGACTCGATGGGCCGAGTGGCCAAATTCTGCTCCTATGTCTTATGGACTTATGGTCTTATAACTAATTAATGTATTTGAGCAGAATAATCCTTTGTGGTGAATTTCGACGACAGCCAGAATGCATTGTGAAAGGGATTATGCCTGAGTGGAAAATCTATATGCTATATTTAAGCTATTTTAACACAAATTTAATTTATATTTTCATGAAAATTAGTAATTAAACAAGTACGGTTAATTTGATGATGTCACAAATAATCTGACTGCATCACTCATTTTCTTATATGTCATAAAGCTTTTTAAAGATGACACCTTGAGGATTGGGCTCAGACCTTGGGCAAATCCATCAATAGCAAAACACATTATTAGCCAGAGGAGGAGGAAGATATGGAGAACAATGGAGACGCATGCCCTGTTGAAAATGGTGCAGGTGAATGCCTGAAAGAATTTTCATTATTTATCTCCAATATGCCCCATTGCCTCCTTTCCTTCATTCAAAAGCCAAAAACCTGCCTTTTCACCTTCATCTTAAATCTACTTCTTTAATTTCCTCTGCTTTTTGCTTCCCTGACATTTAAATGCGCTGAAGGAGAGGTTGGTGTTGACAGAAGTATCTGAGTGCCATTATTCTCTTTGGACCTCTAGGTCTTGTTCCACTTTTGTATTCTGCTTTAAAAACTAGAAACTATGTCTGGGTGTTCCAATCGCTCCATTTTACAGGCACGGTTTGTGTCGGAGGCAGAGGTCCCTTCACCAAAATCCCTTTATTTACTAACAGTGGCACACAGAGTGCTAGCAATTAGCAGTCTACCTCCGAGGTGTCAGAGGGACTGACACTCCCTGTTAAGTACAAGCCAAAGACTCCCTGATTGGCTCATCAATTTGATCCTTAATCAGGGACTTCATATTCAAATAGACCAACATCAATGGCCTGATTGAAGTTATTGTAATATGGGACTAAGAAGATCCAATTTTAGAGATCAATCATTTGCATCAAAACGTCACTTTATATTGGATCAGACCATTTTTTCAGATATTCCTGGTGGCCATCTAAAATAGGCATTAAGTCCCAAAAGGAGAAATTTGCCTATTCTAGGGCACCTTTGAGAAATTGGATATTGAAGAGTAGAAAAGGAACTACGACTGCTCAAATGCGGCTTCCTCAGTAACCATTGTGTCTTGTATTCTGTCTGCTACCACCAATTGTGCTTTCTCTCACTCTATGACAAGTGAGATAACTGATCCAAAATTCATCTTTATAATTCACTTCATTATTTTGTTCTCTCATGGGAGTGAGGGTTGCAGACTAGACAAGAAAATGTTGTTCATCCCAAATGACTTTTGGGAAGATTCTGAACCACCGCACTCCATGGTGGTGAAGGAAACACCAGGTTAAGCAGGGAGTTATAGGATTTCGATCCATCAACAGCGAAGGTAAATTAGAGATATGATTTTAAAAAGATTGGCAGTTTGCCCAGATAATGCTAATTAGTCTTAAGGTTTGACTTCAAGCTCGTGTCAGGGTGGACACACAGCACACAATGGTCATATTTCAAAAATGGGCCATTGCTAATTTCTGCAACATACAGATCTGTAAATCAGGGTGACCTTCATTTCTTCCCCCATGTCCCCCAACTTCACACCCCTCCCAACCCTGTGCACTTGCGTCCCACAGAACACAGAGGCAAAGCCACAAAAAATAAACAAATTGACCACTTTAGTGCTTTTTAACTTGTAAGGACACACCTTTATTAATTATTGCTGAAAAGAAATCCAAGCTTACCTCTTATTAGAATGACAGTAATGATGGTCAATATTGCGATGTGAGTCTTGAGGCGAACAAACATGGAAATTGCTGATGAGCACTGAGATGGAAAAATCAGCCAATGATGTCACAGGCCAGTGCAGGAGCCAGCCTAATGCAAAAGCAAATACTCCAATCAGCAAGAAGCATATGTTGCCATTCATTATGTTTTAGAGTCTCATTCAGTTTCTAAAATGAAATTTAACTTTGTTTGTTCCTCTCACAAAATTAATGAAGCTCCTGCTGTAAATTCATGTGAGTAGAATGTCCAGTGAATCCAAGTCCAATATCAATGACTTTGTCTGTAGGATTCCGTTCTTGGTCCTAGAAGATAAATTAGATCAGGGACTAAAGGCCAGTCTTGAAAACGGTGGCATTTAGAACTACTGTCACATGACTAGCTGCAGCCATGACATCAAACCAGCAATGGTACATTTTGGAAAAATAGAATTTAAACAAGAAAATGTAGAAGAGGAACAGTTAATAACTCAGCCAAGTTCAATTTCCCATCACCAGAAACCATTTATTGGAAACCAAAGGAAGAACCCTGGTGCGGTTCTGGTTCTGGTGCGGCTGCTCTTGGAGTATTGCGTACAGTTCTGGTCACCGCATTATAAGAAAGATGTGGAAGCATTGGAAAGGGTGCAGAGGATGTTGCCTGGTATGGTAGAAAAGTCTTATGAGGAAAGGCTGAGGGACTTGAGGTTATTTTCGTTCGAGAAAAGGTTAAGAGGTGACCTAACTGAGGCATATAAGATGATCAGAGGGTTAGATAGGGTAGACAGTGAGGGCCTTTTTCCTCAGGTGGTGATGGCTAACACGAGGGGACATAGCTTTAAACTGAGGGGTGATAGTTATAGGATGGATTTCAGAGGTAGGTTCTTTACTCAGAGGGTAGTAAGGGCATGGAATGCCCTGCCTGCAGCAGTTGTGGACTTGCCAACTTTAAGGGCGTTCAAATGGTCAGTGGATAGGCATATGGATAACATTGGAATAGTTTAGGTTAGAGGGTTATTAGATTCGTTCCACTGGTCGGCGCAACACCGAGGGAAGAAGGGCCTGTACTGCGCTGTAATGTTCTATGTTCTATGCTAACCACACCCACAACTTACAGCAAGCAAGTCTATACCAGGGGGACCTACAACAACTGTTCAGGTTTTAGCTTCTCACTGCTCACGTCCCATGGGGCAAGCCTCCGTGCGCTTAATAAGTGAGTTCATACTCCACAAAGACCACTGGAAGGTCATTCAACAATCCTCCGTGACCCTTGTGGCTGCCATAACATTCCTCCCCCATTAGGTTCATTTCTTCCCTGCACTCCCATTGCGAAAAAGTCCTTTCTGCTACATAGTGGTTGGGCTGCGGTCCGTCAAAGGCAGACCTGGTCAAGAACCAAACCAGGACCTTCCTTTCCAGATGGAGTGATGCAAGGTCATAGATGCGGGTTCCTCCTCAGGTTCTGGGTTTCAGCCCAGATGCCTACTTCATCAGCTTCCATCTTTGACTCTGTACCTTCACTATTGGGAGGTTACTAATGCAACCTTTGAGCTGAGGGCGAACATGAGAAGTGGTCCGCGCCGTGGCCAGTAATGAAGCCTGTTCAGGTGTGGACTCCCTGCCTCTTAGATGGTCCAGATATTTCTTTAAGGTTTTACTTTATTAGATAGTGGCCCCATTTTTTCCATAATGATCCCAAGGACCACATGGGACCATCTCTGAAAATCCTTATGTGAACCAGATCACCCAATATAAATGTTTTCTCAGTCCTAGCAGAATTATGATTTTTTTTCCTAATTTTCTTATTGGAGTTCCACTTTCCTGTCAGATTTGGGAACAGGAAGCTCAATCTGGTACATAGCCTCCATCCCATTAACACTTCTGTGGGGCAACTCCTGTTGTTGTGTGCGGCATTGTCCTATAGTCAAACAGAAATTGTGCCAATTTGGTCTCCATGGATGTTTTTTCATGCTAGTTTTGAAGATTCGCCAGTTCCGCCAGAGCGGCGTGGTGGCAGAGTGGTTAGAGCTGTTGCCTCAATGCCAAGGACCCGGGTTCGATTCCCAGCTTGGGTCAATGTCTGTGTGAATTCTGCACGTTCTCCCTGTGTCTGCGTGGGTTTCCTTCGGATGCTCCAGTTTCCTTCCACGGTCCAAAGATGTGCAGGTATCTCCTTCATTTTGTTGACATTGAGGGAGAGATTATTGTCATCACACCAGTTCATCAGATTCTCTAATTTCTGTACTCTGTGTCGTCATTGTTTGAGATCTGACCCACTACAGTGGTGTCATCAGCAAACTTGAAAATTGAGTTGTCAGGGAATTTGGCATGTATAAGGGATATACTAGGGGCCAAGGACACAGCTTTGTGGGGTACTGGCATTAAGGATGATCATGGAGAGATGTTGTTGCCTATCCTTATTGATCGTGGTCTGTGGGTTAGGAAGATCAGGATCCAGTCACAAAGATAGGAGTCGAGGCCCAGACCATGGAGTTTGGAGATGAGTTTTGTGGGAATAATGGTGTTGAAAGCTGAGCTGTAATCAATAAATAGGAGTCTGACATAGATGTCCTTGTTATCTAGGTGTTCCAGGGTTGAGAGCAGGGGCAGAGAGATAGCGACCTGTTGCAGCAATAGGCGAACTGTAGTGGATCCAGGTAATCCGGGAGGCTGGAATTGATTTGTGCCATGGCTAGCCTTTTGAAGTACTTCATAATGATGGATGTCAGAGCCACCGAGTCATTAAGGCACACTACTTGGCTTTTCTTTGGTACCCGGATGATGGTCTTACGTTCTTATGGTCATCTTCTTGAAGCAGATAGGGACTACAGATTGTTGCAAAGAGAGGTTGAAGATGTCTGTGAATATACCACCCCCCAGCTAATCCATGCAGGATCTAACTGCACGTCCGGGTGCCCCATCCGGCCCATTCGCTTTCCGTGGTGAGAAAGCTGCTCTGACACACGCAATGGTGACCTCAAATACAGGATCATCTGAGACGTCCAGGGTGGAGGGCATGCTCTCACTGATCTCTTACTCAAAACGGGCATAGAACGCATTGAGCTCATCAGGGAGGGGTGCATTGGAGCCAGCGATTGTACATAAGAACATAAGAAATAGGAGCAGGAGCAGGCCATCTAGCCCTTCGAGCCTGCCCCGCCATTCAATAAGATCACGGCTGATCTGTCGTGGCTCAGTTATCTTGTAGTCTGTTCTGTCTTGCAGATCTCACCATAGTCAGCGGGAGTCTGTGTGGCTAGCCTGGGACTCTAGCTTGGTCTGGTATTGTATTTTTGGCATCTTTAATGCATCTCAGATCACATCTGGCTTTCTTGTACAGGTCAGGGTCACCTGACTTGAACGCCTCAGATCTGGACTGCAGCAAGCAGTGGATACACATTTACCAATGAAGTTAGTTACAGGCTGGCTGCATAATTTTTAAATATTGATCAGTCCACTGACTCCAAGCAGCCCCTTAGGAGATCATCCGATTCCTCAGACCAACATTGCATGACTTTCTTTGACAGATTCTCCTGATTTTTGCTTGTAAGCTGGAGCAGAAGCACAGCCTTGTGGTCTGATTTGCTGAAGTGTGGGCGGGCAATAGAGAGGTTGGCAGGTACTGAGTGGTCCAGGCAGGTACTGTCCCTTGCCTTCTTCATCGGCCTGTTCCTAAAATTTCCCCTTGACTGTGCCCTTTGACAGTGCTTGCAATAATCTATTGTCTGCATCTGCACCTCTCTGAAGTATGTTCTCTGACACTCTTAAGAACATAAGAACATAAGAACATAAGAAATAGGAGCAGGAGTAGGCCATCTAGCCCTTCGAGCCTGCCCCGCCATTCAATAAGATCATGGCTGATCTGTTGTGGCTCAGTTCCACTTTCCCGCCCTCTCCCCATAACCCTTAATCCCCTCTCTTATCAAGAACCCATCAACCCGCTTCTTAAAAATATTTAGCGAGGCAGCCTCCACCACTTCAACGGGCAGAGAATTCCAGAGATTCACCACCCTTTGAGTGAAGAAGTTCCTCCTCAACTCCGTTCTAAACTGCCTCCCCTTTATCTTGAGGCTGTGCCCCCTAGTCCTACTGTCTTTTTTGAGCGGGAAGAGTCTCTCCACCTCTATCCTATCCATCCCATTCATCATCTTATACGTCTCAATGAGATCTCCCCTCATTCTTCTAAACTCTAACGAGTACAAGCCTAGTTTATTCAGCCTCTCCTCATAGCTCAATCCCCTCAACTCCGGTATCAGCCTAGTAAACCTCCTCTGCACTCCCTCCAGGGCCAAAATATCCTTGCGCAGGTGCGGCGCCCAAAACTGCACACAGTACTCCAGCTGCGGCCTCACCAATGCCCTATACAGCTGCAGCAAGACCTCCCTACTTTTATATTCAATCCCCCTCGCTATGAAGGCCAGCATCCCATTCGCCTTCCTGACCACCTGCTGCACCTGCACGCTGGGTTTTTGCGACTCATGCACAAGGACCCTGAGGTCCCTCTGCACCGTCGCCTGCTGCAGTTTTTCGCCACGTAAGTAATAGTCCTTCCTACCATTCTTCCTACCAAAGTGGACCACCTCACACTTGCCAACATTAAATTCCATTTGCCATTTCCTGGCCCATTCGCCCTCTTGGGGTTGTCACTGCCATTCCTTGACTGGCTGGAGCTCCAATATTATAAGGGTTCCTTTAACACTTGGTTTACACAAGTGCTCTCTATTGAGGACTAATTACATGATGCTCCTCCCCTCAGTTGGGAGGATATTGTTGCTTGACGCCCTGTAATAAGTTTTTGGAGGTAGAAATCCCTTCACCAAATTCCCTTTATTTACAAGCTCGAACAGCAGTACACAGAGTGCTAGTAGTTAGGAGTCCATCTCCGGGGGTGTCAGAGGAACTGACGTACTCCCCGTTTTCCACCATCCGCACTCCCCCTCCCCAAGATTAGGCAATAGCAGGCTCAGCCTGGTGCAGGCTGCAGAGCTGGGCTGAGAGGTGGCAAATGGAGTTTAATGCAGAAAAGTGTGAGGTGATTCACTTTGGTAAGAGTAACAGGAGTACAGAATATAGGGCTAATGGAAGGACTCTTGGTAGTGTCGACGAGCAGAGAGATCTCGGTGTACATGTGCATAGATCCCTGAAAGTTGGCACCCAGGTTGATAAGGTTGTTAAGAAGGCATACGGTGTGTTAGTTTTTATTGGTAGAGGGATTGAATTTCAGAGTTGTGAGGTCATGTTGCAACTGTACAAAACTCTGGTGTGGCTGCACTTGGAGTATTGCGTACAGTTCTGGTTGCCGTATTATAAGAAGGATGTGGAGGCATTGGAAAGGGCGCAGAGGAGGTTTACCAGGATGTTGCCTGGTGTGGTGGGAAGGTCTTATGAGGAAAGGCTGAGGGACTTGAGGTTGTTTTCGTTAGAAGAAGGTTAAGAGGTGACCTAATTGAGGCATACAAGATAATCAGAGGGTTAGATAGGGTGGATACTGAGAACCTTTTTCCTCGGATGGTGATGGCTAACACGAGGGGACATAGCTTTAAATTGAGGGGTGGTAATTATAGGATGGATGTCAGAGGTAGGTTCTTTACTCAGAGGGTAGTAAGGGCATGGAATGCCCTGCCTGCAGCAGTTGTGGACTCGCCCGCTTTAAGGGTGTTCAAATGGTCAGTGAATAGGCATATGGATAACATTGGAATAGTTTAGGTTAGAGGGTCATTAGATTGGTTCCACTGGTCGGCGCAACATCGAGGGCCGAAGGGCCTGTACTGTGCTGTAATGTTATATGTTCTGTGGTCTATGGTGCAGATTCGTCTGCCCATAAGTAGTTCCACCGGAGCTATTCCTGTGGTGGCGTGTGCTCATAGTTAGGAGTCTATCTCCGAGGGTGTCAGAGGAATTGAGTTTAAGAGCCGTGGGGGTTATGCTGCAACTGTACAGGACCTTGGTGAGACCACATTTGGAATACTGTGTACAGTTCTGGTCACCTCATTATAAGAAGGATGTAGAAGCATTGGAGTGAGTGCAGAGGAGATTTATCAGGATGCTGCCTGGTTTGAAGGGTAGGTCTTATGAGGAAAGCTTGAGGGAGCTAGGGCTTTTCTCTTTAAAGTGGAGGAGGGTGAGAGGTGACTTAATAGAGGTTTATAAGATGAAGAGGATAGATAAAGTGGATGTAATCAAAAAACTAGTGGAAGAGTTTGGTGTCTATTGACGCCACTGGCTGTTTACTTATCCAGGCTTTTAAAGTTTGGACAGTTTTCTCCGCAAGCCCATTCAATGCTGGAAGATAAAATGCCATTCTTATGCGTTGATTCCCTGTCGAATAGTGAATTCCTGGCTGGTAAAAGCTGATTCCTTGCGCAAGACTAACACGTGTAGAATTCCGTGTGTCGTAAATGAGACACACAGCTTCTCGGTGGCTGTCATTGTGTTTGCCAAATTGTCCTTGTCGAGTCCAAGCATTTTGAGTGGGCGTCTACTATTCGCAAGAACACAAAACCCATAAACTGGCCTGCAAAATCGACATGCTGTAAAAGTTAAACAAAGAAAAAAAATTTAAAAATTACAGCACAGGAACAGGCTCTTCAGCCCTCCAGGTCTGCACCGACCGTGCTGCCACTCTCTGTGTAAAAAATCTTGTACGTCTTTAAACAGGGAGTTTGAGTTTAAGAGCCGTGGGGTTATGCTGCAACTGTACAGGTCTTTGGTGAGACCACATTTGGAATACTGTGTGCAGTTCTGGTCACCTCACTATAAGAAGGATGTAGAAGCATTGGAGAGAGTGCAGAGAGATTTACCAGGATGCTGCCTGGTTTGGAGGGTAGGTCTTATGAGGAAAGGTTGAGGGAGCTAGGGCTTTTCTCTTTAGAGTAGAGGGGGATGAGAGGTGACTTAATAGAGGTTTATAAGGTGATGAAGGGGATAGATAGAGTGGATGTTCAAAGACTATTTCCTCAGGGTGGATGTAGCTGTTACTAAGGGGCATCACTATTAGGTTCATGGTGGGAGATATAGGAGGGATGTCTGAGGTAGGTTCTTTATTCAGAGAGTGGTTGGGGTGTGGAATGGACTGCCTGCTGTGATAGTGGAGTCAGACACTTTAGGAACTTTCAAGTGGTTATTGGATAGGCACATGGAGCACGCCAGAATGATAGGGAATGGGATAGCTTGATCTTGATTTCAGACAAAGCTCAGCACAACATCGAGGGCCGAAGGGCCTATACTGTGCTGTACTGTTCTATGCTCTAAACCTTGCCCCTCGCATCTTAAATCTATGTCCCCTAGTAATTGACTCTTCCACGCTGGGTAAAAGCTTCTGACTATCCACTCTGTCCATGTCTCTCATAATCTTGTAGACTTCTTTCAGGTCTCCCCTCAACCTCCGTCGCTCCAGTGAGAACAAACCAAGTTTTTCCAACCTCTCTTCAAAGCTAATGCCCTCCATACCAGGCAACATCCTGGTAAATCTTTTTTTCTATATCCTCTCCAAAGCCTCTATATCCTTCTGGTAGTGTGGCAACCAGAATTGAACACTATATTCCAAGTGCGGCCTAACTAAGTTTCTATAAAGCTTCAACATGACTTGCCAATTTTTAAACTCAATGCCTCGGCTAATGAAGGCAAGCATGCCGTATGCCTTCTTGATTATCTTCTCCACTTTCTTTGCCACTTTCAGTGACCTGTGTACCTGTAAACACAAGATCCCTTTGCCTATCAATATTCTTAAGGGTTCTGCCATTTACAGTATATTTCCTATCTGTATTAGACCTTCCAAAATGCATTACCTCACATTTGTCCAGATTAAACTCCATCTGTAAACTCCATCTGCTATCTCTCCGCCCAAGTCTCAACCGATCTATATCCTGGTGTATCCTCTGATGGTCCTCATCGCTATCCGCAAATCCACCAACTTTTGTGTCATCTGCAAACTTACTAATCAATCCAGTTACATTTTCCTCCAAATCATCTATACATATTACAAACAGCACTGATCTCTGAGGAACTCCACTTGTCAGAGCCCTCCATTCAGAAACACACCCTTCTGTTGTAGTGGAGAATTTCTTGTTTTTCGAGCTGTGATATTAAAACTTAACAAAGTTTGCTTTGAAAAAACAACTAGCCTTTATTACCACAAAACTGCACGCAGTATATAGCAGAATCTTGGAAACAGACAGCAGTCCCTACAAACTGCTGATTCTATCCCAAGACCGAGCCAACTACAAGAATCAGTTCAATAGTTATATCTTTTTTCTTATCAGCTTACATGACCTCAGGAGTTCAATTAGTAATACAAGCAGTGGTACATCATTAATTGTATTCTGATCTGGTGACCGACACAAAAAATTTATTTAAAGTCTCAGCCATTTCCTCATTACCCACCACTAAATCCCCCCTCTCGTCCTCCAAGGGTCCAACATTCACTCTAGCCAGTCTCTTCTTCTTTATATATTTGTAAAAACTTCTACTGTCATTTTTTATATTTAGAGCTAGTTTAGCTTCATACTCTATTTTTCCTTTCTTTATCACTTTCTTAGTCATTCTTTGTTGTTTTTTAAATCTTTCCCAATCTTCTAATTCCCCACTATTTTTAGCCGCTCTGTACACATTGGCTTTTAATACTCTCCTTTACTTCCTTTGATAACCACGGCTAGTTATTCCTTTTCTTACAGTCCTTCTTTACCATCGGAATATATTAGAGAGACAATATAGACTGGGTCTGTACTCGGAGTTTAGAAGGATGAGGAGGGATCTTATAGAGACGTATAAGATAATGAAAGGGTTGGATAGGGTAGAAGTAGAGAGATCCTTCCCGCTCAGAAAGGATAGCAGGACTAGAGGGCACAGCCTCAAGATAAGGGGGATTGCAGTTTAGATCGGAGTTGAGAAGGAACTTCTTCATTCAAAGGGTGGTGAATCTCTGGAATTCTCTGCCCTTTGAAGTGGTGGGGGCTACCTCGCTAAATATATTTAAGTCACGGGTAGATAGGTTTTTGACAGACAAGGGAATTAAGGGTTATGGGGAGAGAGCGGGAAAGTGGAACTGATCCACTTCAGATCAGCCATGATCTTATTGAATGGCAGGGCAGGCTCGAAGGGCTAGATGGTCTACTCCTGCTCCTATTTCTTATGTTCTTATATTTCTGCTGAGTACCGAAAAAGGTCTCCTTAAAAATCCTCCACTGGTCCTCAGCTGTCCTACCAACCAATCTGCACCCCCAATCTGCATTAGCCGATTCCGCCCTCATCTTATCATACTCCCCTCTGTTCAAACAGAGGACACCGGTTTGGGACCCTACTTTCTCACCCTCCATCTGCATCAAAAATTCAACCATACTATGATCACTCATCCCAAGAGGATCCCTCACAAGAAGATCCCTAATTCTACCTGCCTCGTTACATAGTACCAGATCAAAGGTAACTCGCTCCCTCGTAGATTCCGTTACATACTGTTCAAGGAAACTATCCTGACAGCATTCCAAGAACTCTTTCTCAAGCCCACCACGTCCGACTTGAGTCAACCAACCAATATTCTTGCTACCCTTCTTAAATGAAGGAACAACACTGGCTATTCTCCAATCCTCTGGGACCTCCCCTGTACACACAGTAAAAAGTCTGACAACACCAGACTTTTTACTGTGTTTACGCCAGTCCAACGCCGGCATACCCACATCATGACCTCCCCTGTAGCCAGTGAGGATACAAAGATTTCTCTCAAGGCCCCAGCAATTTCCTCAATTGCCTCTCTCAGTATTTAAGTTTATTTATTAGTGAGAAGTAAGGCTTACATTAACACTGCGATGAAGTTATTGTGGAATTCTCCAGGTTGCCACAGTCCAGCATCTGTGCGGGTCATTGCACCTAACCAGCACTTCTTTCGGAATGTAGGAGGAAACCAGAGCTCCTGGACGAAACCCACACAGACATGGAGACAATGTGCAAATTCCACACAGACAGTGACCCAAGCTGGGAATCGAGCCCAGGTCCCTGGCATTGAAGCAGCAGTGTTAACCACTGTGCTACCATGTCACCCCACTGTCGAATCTGGGGTGGGTACGGTCTGCTGGGGGCAGGGGATCGTCATTGCTCGGGGGTGGAGGGGGGTGCTGGAGATCAGGGCCTTCTGGTCCGGGGGGGGGGGGGGGGGGGGGCAGGGTCGAGGCCAACCCAGGAATGATCGGGTGGGGAGCCGCGATGGGGCTGTGGGGGGTGGACAGCACTGCAGGGGTCCTGGACTGATCAACGATCCAGCTGGGCAGTAAATGGTGAGTCTGACAGCTTGGGGCCACCGCGCATATTCAGAGTCCCGCTGACTTCTGCCTCTCCAGCGTGAATAGGGCCCACCCCTGGAACTTAATGATAATTAACTAGTGGCTTCTGAGGTGCAGAATGTGGAAGATTCAAGTGTGAACTCCCACTGAAAAAACCAGCATGATTTACTCCAGGAGAGGTTCCGGAAGATTGGAGGATTGCTGATGTGGTTCCTATTTTCAAGAAAGGGAACAGAGATAGCCCGGGAAATTACCGACCGGTGAGTCTGACCTCAGTGGTTGGTAAGCTGATGGAGGGGCTTCTGAGGGACAAGATTTACGAGCATTTGGAGAGGTTTGGCATGATCAGAAATAGTCAGCATGGTTTTGTCAAGGGCAGGTCGTGCCTTACGAGCCTAGTTGAGTTCTTCAAAAATGTGACTGAACACATTGACGAAGGAAGTGCAGTGGACGTGGTTCACATGGACTTCAGCAAGGCGTTTGATAAGGTCCCCCATGCAAGACTTCTTAAGAAGGTGAGAGGGCATGGGATCCAAGGGGCTTTGGCCTTGTGGATCCAGAACTGGCTTGCCTGCAGAAGGCAGAGAGTGGTTGTGGATGGGTCTTTTTCTGCACGGAGGTCAGTCACCAGTGGAGTGCCCCAGGGATCCATTCTAGGACCCTTGCTGTTTGTCATTTTCATAAATGACCTGGATGAGGAAGTGGAGGGATGGGTTAGTAAGTTCGCCGATGACACGAAGGTCAGTGGTGTTGTGGATGGTCTGGAAGGATGTCAGAAGTTGCAGCAGGACATAAATAGGATGCAGGACTGGGCGGAGAAGTGGCAGATGGACTTCAACGCGGATAAATGTGTAGTCGTCCATTTTGGCAGGACCAACGGGATGAACGAGTATACTATCAAGGGCAGGAGTCTTAGTAGTGTAGAAGAGCAGAAGGATCTTGGGGTCCGGGTCCATAGGACTCTTAAATCGGCCACGCAGGTGGAGGATGTGGTCAAGAAGGCGTATGGTGTACTGGCCTTCATTAATCGAGGGATTGAGTTTAGGAGTCGGGAGGTAATGCTGCAACTTTATAAGACCCTTGTCAGGCCCCACTTGGAGTACTGTGCGCAGTTCTGGTCGCCTCACTATAGGAAGGACGTAGAAGCTATTGAAAGGGTACAGAGGAGATTTACAAGGATGTTGCCTGGATTGAGAGGCATGCCTTATGAAGATAGGTTGAGGAGCTGGGACTCTTCTCCCTGGAGAGACAAAGGTTGAGAGGCGACTTGATAGAGGTTTATAAAATGTTGAGAGGAATAGATAGGGTGGATTCTCAGAGGCTACTTCCCCGGGTTGAAATGGTCGCTACGAGAGGACACAGATTTAAGGTGCGGGGAGGCAAGTACAGAAGTGATGTTAGGGGTAAGTTTTTCACTCAGAGGGTGGTGAGTGAATGGAATCGGCTGCCGTCAGTGGTGGTGGAGGTGAACTCGCTGGAGTCTTTTAAAAGACTTCTGGATGAGTATATGGGATTTAGTGGGATTGGGGGTTATAGATAGGTCTATGGATTGGTAGGTGTTGATGTGATCGGCGCAACTCGTGGGCCGAAGGGCCTGTTTGTGCTGTAGTGTTCTATGTTTCCAATTTGGCACTTAGAATTTTTTTGTGAGAATTCTACCTTCTGTTTCTGTAAACCAATGTGTGAGTAACTTAACGTCACCTTGCATGTGTGGAGAAACCTGAAATCCTTAAAATGCCATGTTTTCTCCCTGCCTGCTTCTCTCTAAGAGAGAATAGAACATAGAACATAGAACACTACAGCGCAGAACAGGCCCTTCGGCCCACGATAAGAACATAAGAACATAAGAAATTGGAGCAGGAGTAGGCCATCTAGCCCTTCGAGCCTGCCCCGCCATTCAATAAGATCATGGCTGATCTGTCGTGGCTCAGTTCCACATTCCCGCCCCCTCCCCATAACCCTTAATCCCCTCTCTTATCAAAAACCCATCAACCCGTGTCTTAAAAATATTTAGCGAGGTAGCCTCCACCACTTCAACGGGCAGAGAATTCCAGAGGTTCACCACCCTTTGAGTGAAGAAGTTCCTCCTCAACTCTGTTCTAAACCACCCCCCCTTTATCTTGAGGCTGTGCCCCCTAGTCCTGCTATCCTTTCTGAGCGGGAAGTGTCTCTCCACCTCTATCCTATCCATCCCATTCATCATCTTATACGTCTCAATGAGATCTCCCCTCATTCTTCTAAACTCTAACAAGTACAAGCCTAATTTATTCAGCCTCTCCTCATAGCTCAACCCCCTCAACTCCGGTATCAGCCTAGTAAACCTCCTCTGCACTCCCTCCAAGGCCAAAACATCCTTGCGTAAGTACGGCGCCCAAAACTGCACACAGTACTCCAGCTGCGGCCTCACCAATGCCCTATACAGCTGCAGCAAGACCTCCCTACTTTTATATTCAATCCCCCTCGCGATGAAGGCCAGCATCCCATTCGCCTTCCTGACCACCTGCTGCACCTGCAAGCTGGGTTTTTGCGATTCATGCACAAGGACCCCGAAGTCCCTCTGCACCGTCGCCTGCTGCAGTTTTTCTCCACGTAAGTAATAATCCTTCCTACCATTATTCCTACCATAGTGGACCACCTCACACTTGCCAACATTAAATTCCATTTGCCATTTCCTGGCCCATTCGCCCAGCCTATCTAGATCCTTCTGTAGACTCTCCCCACCCTCCGCACAATTTGCCTTTCCCCCAATTTTGGTGTCATCAGCAAATTTCGACACCCTACACTCGGTTCCCTCCTCCAGATCATCTATATAAATGGTAAATAGCTGAGGCCCCAGCACCGACCCCTGAGGCACTCCACTAGTCACCATCCGCCAATCCGAATAGCACCCATTGACCCCCACTCTCTGCCTCCTATTTGACAACCAGTCCTCTATCCACGCTAACACCCTACCCCCAACTCCATGCCCCCTTACCTTCTGCAATAACCTCTTGTGAGGTACCTTGTCAAACGCCTTCTGAAAATCAAGAAAGACCACATCCACCGGCTCTCCTCTATCCACCGCCCTAGACACATCCTCATAGAACTCCAGTAAACTTGTCAGACACGACTTCCCTTTAACGAAACCGTGCTGCGTCTCCTCTATCAAGCAGTTCCCCTCAAGATGCCTCGCTATTTCCTCCTTGATGACGGATTCTAACATTTTACCTACAACAGACGTTAAACTAACAGGCCTATAATTCCCCGCCTTTTGCCTGCCACCCTTCTTAAACAACGGCGTAACATTAGCAGTTTTCCAATCTTCCGGCACTTCCCCGGAATCCAGCGACGTCTGGAAAATAACCACCAAGGCATCCACTATCATCTCCGCCATTTCTTTCAGGACCCTCGGATGCATTCCATCCGGTCCTGGGGACTTATCCACAATCAGCCCCTCCAGTCTGTTGAGCACCACCTCTCTAGTAACAGTAATGTCATCGAGACCCTCCAGTCCTACCACCTTTCCATCTCTAACATCCGGCAAATTATTCACGTCCTCCTCCGTGAAGACCGAAACAAAAAAGTTATTCAAGACCTCAGCCATATCCCCATCCCCTACCACTAAGTCCCCCTTCTCATCCTCTAAGGGACCAACGTTCACCCTAGCCAGCCTCTTCCTTTTTATATATTTATAAAAACTCTTGCTATCCTTTTTTATATTAAGCGCCAGCCCAGCTTCATAGTTTCTCCTACCCTTCTTTATCAACTTCTTTGTCAATCTTTGTTGACATTTAAACCTCTCCCAATCCTCTTCTCACCCACTACTCTTAGCTACTCTAAATGCCTCCGCTTTTAATTTAACACTTTCCTTCACCTCCTTCGTTATCCACGGCTTATTACCTCTCCTCCTACGGTCCTTTTTGACCATCGGAATAAATTTCTGCAGTTTCTGAAATGAAAGCAACTCAGGTCTCTTTGAATAGAGCATCTTCATGACTTCCCTTTCAGAAACTGCAAAACGTTGCAAATCTTCCTAGCTACAACCTTGAAGGAGCTTGTCACATTCAAATTCAAGGCAAAGTCACCTTTATACCCACTGGTGAAGTAATACTCGCCTGCTTTGAAGTTACAATAATGGATGCCACATGTGACAGATTTCAATGAAACTATCCTTACGTATAATAACAGATGTCTGGTACACTAATACTTACTGAAGCTGAGATAAGAGGATTGCCCTCTCTGAGGACACTAAAATGGCATGGTGGCACAGTGGTTAGCACTGCTGCCTCACAGCGCTAGGGACCCAGGTTCAACTCCAGCCTTGGGTCACTGTCCGCACAGAGTTGGCACACTTTCCCCGTGTCTGCTTGGGTTTCCTTTGGGTGCTCCAGTTTCCTCCCACAGTCCAAAGATGTGGGGATTAAGTTGATTGGGCATGCTAAATTCTCCCTTTGAATGTATGGGGTTAAGGGAATTAGCAGGATAAATATGTGGGGTTACAGGGGTAGGGCCTGGGTAAGATGCTCTGTCAGAGATGTGGTGCAGGATTGACAGATTGAATAGCCTTCTTCTGCACTACAGGGATTCTATGATTTGAAATACTGTTGAGGCCCTTTCTCTTCATGCCTTCTCCTCCTCTCTCTTCTAATAGCCAGTGTTATATAACCTCCAGTAAGGTTCCCAATCATGTTGAACCCCGAGGGAAATACTTATTATGAGAGCAACTGGTTTGTGGAGAAGCCTTGAGGTCATGATGAAACCTTTCAGAATTTGTTATACCAGTCCTTGTCAGACTTCAGCAGCTTTAAAGAGCTCGCGAGATTAACAAATATTTTGCAATCACAGCAACAGCCAGTATTTGATACATCATTTCAAATTGCACCAGTGAGTGGAAGCTTCCTGCAGCTGAACATTTGTGTTCGAGCAGATACGGGGCAGCACAGTGGTACTGCTGCTGCACAGCGCCAGGGACCTGGGTTCGATTCCTGCCTTGGGTCACTGTCTGTGTGGAGTTTGCACATTCTCCCCGTGTCTGCGTGGGTTTCCTCTGGGTGCTCCAGTTTCCTCCCACAGTCTGAAAGACGTGCTGGTTAGGTGTATTGACCCAAATAGGTGCTGGAGTGTGGCAACTAGAGGAATTTCATAGTAACTTCATTGCAGTGTTAATGTAAGCCTCACTTGTGACTAATAAATAAATAAATAAACTTTTCAAAATTCTTGTTCTTTAGGAATTGGTGAACAATTTCATATTGCTGCAGCACTGTAATGTCCTTCAGCCTTGCTTTTCCCAGTACAGAGTATTAAATCATTTACTATTCATTCCATCAATATTATTCGTTGAAGCTACCATTTTCAAACTTCCACCTTGTTCATCTCTGCCCAGACTCCTTGGTTTTAATAACAACATTAAATATTTAAAACTGTTTTATAGACTTGATTTATGCTGAGGCTTCCTACTTTCTAGGTGCACCTCCGGAAGAGGAAAACACAAGTCTTCAAAATTGTAAGTTATAGAATGTGAAAATTAAACTTCAAGGAACTGAAGTTCTATTTTGAAAATGCTGTGATTTAGAAAGTTTAATATAATGCATAATTAGTTCATTGACTATCTAAAGGCTTGTTTGGTATCATACCAATATAGATATTAGGAGCAGGAATAGGCCATTCAGCACATTGAGCCTGCTTTACCATTTCATAAGACCATGGCTGGTCTGATGGTGCCCTCTACTTTCCTATTTATTCCCATGCCCTTTGATATGCTTGGTAGTCAAAAATCCAACTCAGTCTTCAACATATTCAATGACCCTGCCACCACTGCTGTCTGGGCATGGGAACTGCACAGACTGACAGCCCACTGAAAGTAAAACATTCTCCTCATATCTGTTTTATATGGGAAACCCCTTATATGAAAAAATATAAGTGCCAAATGAGCGAGAAAATAGGAGAGAATGGCATCAGTCTTTTCAACGAGATATGAGGTGCAATCATACAGCACACAGTGCAAAAAAAGATGCGATCTCTCCAGTAAGGGAGGGGCGGAGCCTAAGGTATTTGGTGAAGCCGGCTGCAGAGTACTTGGGGTGCCATCATGCAGGCAACCCCCCCCCCCCCCCCAACCCACCTCTCCCCTCTTCACCCCTGCTGATCGTTCCCTGAGCTGGTCATTCCCCCCCCACAACTCTGCTGATTGCTCCCTGTACCAGTCCCTCCTTCGCCACCCCACCAATCACCATCCCCCCCCACCACCATCTGCAGAACTCCCCCTCATGCCAGTCACCACCCCTACAGAACACCCCCCCTTGCAGAGCTCCCTCCCCAATCACAAAGCTCCCCCTTTACCTACCTATAATTGCCCAACTCCCACTCAGGCTCCACTCCCACTCAGATCCCACTCCCTTGGCACTGCCCCAGCACAGTTATGGTGTCCAATGGAAAGTGCCAGGGTGTATGGTGGGCAGTGACAAGGTGCCATTGGCATTGTCCCATGGGCACTTCTCACCAATGTGCCTGACCACCTGACGGCTTCAGTGGCCACCAATCCCTCCCGTCATGGCTATCACATCTGATCCCCATTGGTGGAGACCATGAGTGATTCTTACTGGTGAGACCTCGCGCCAATGAGGGGGGAATCATCTGGGAGGCCAGAAATGGTCCTGCTGGGTGCATTTATGACATGAAAAGCAATGACATGCAAAGTGAAAGCTTCGCACACTATCTTCCCAGTCCGCTGCGCCAATCAACTATCGCAGTGAGCCAGAAAGATCATGCCTCCGGTCTAACCCATAAGGGGAAACATCCATTCAGCATCCACCCTGTCAAATTCCATCAAGATCTTACATATTTCAGTATGATTACCACTCATTCTTCTGAATATATATATATATGTGAATTCCAACTGATACAGGCCCAGTCTGTCCAAACCTTTTACATCAGATAAACCCATCATCTCGTGAATTACTTAATAAAGCTTCACTGCTTCTAATGCAATGATATACTTTCATAGGAACACAGGAATTAGGAGCAGAAGTGGGCAAGTCATTGGAGCTCATTCCCCAACTCCAGATTTAGCAATCCAGCTTCCTTCCTAGATGGACAAGAAACATGCTGGTGAAGGAAGTTCTTCTGAACACATGCTTCCATTTCTTAGCCTTTACTCTAATATCTCAATTGATTGGGAAATTAAAGTCCCCCAATATCACCACATAGTAAAGCTCGGATTAGGTATACACTTACGGTATACGTTAGGTCATTCAATCTTGGTATAAGGTGTTTGCCTCTTCGACACAAACATTAATCAATTACAACTGGGAAGTTAATATGTTAAACTATTGCCCAAAGGAAATTTTGAGAATGTGTTATAAGGCATACCACAAAAGCAAACTACATGACTTTTTGCATAAATCTTCAAGTTCCACTTCTCAAAGCATATTACCCGTTTTTTCTCAACCATGTGATTTGGGAAATTTTTGTCTTCATTTGGCAGCTGAATGAATAGAACATAGAACATAGAAAAACTGCAGCACAAACAGGCTCTTCGGCCCACAAGTTGTACCAAACATATCTCTACCTACTAGGCTTACCTATAATCCTCTATCTTATTAAGTCCCATGTACTCATCCAAAAGTCTCCCAGAAGACCCGATCGAATCGCCTCCACCACCACTGCCGGCAGCCAATTCCACGCACCCCCCACCCGCTGAGTGAAAAACTTACCCTTGACATCTACTCTGTACCTACTCCCCAGCACCTTAAACCTGTGTCCTCGTGTGGCAGCCATTTCAGCCCTGGGAGAAAGCCCCTGAGGATCCACTCAATCAATACCTCTCAACATCTTACACACCTACATCAGGTCACTTCTCATCCTTCATCTCTCTAAGGGGAAAAGACCAAGCTCCCTCAACCTATCCTCAAAAGGCATGCTCCCCAATCCAGGCAACATCCTTGTAAATCTCCTCTGCACCCTTTCTATGGCTTCCACATCCTTCCTGTAGTGAGGCGACCAGAACTGAGCACTGTACTCCAAGTGGGGTCTGACCAGGGTCTTATACAACTGCAGCATTATCTCCCGATACTCCTAAACTCTATTCCTCGATTGCTGAAGGCCAGTACACCATACGCCTTCTTAACCACATCCTCTACCTGCGAAGCTGATTTGAGAGTTCTATGAACCCAAACCTTTCACACTGCTTCACACCTGGATCTTCCACACTGCTAAGAGTCTTACCCTTAATATTATACTCCTTCATCCCATTTGACCTGCCAAAATGACCACACTTATCCGGGTTGAAGTCCATCTGCCACTCCTCTGCCCAGTCTTGCATCCTATCGATGTCTCGTTGCAACTTCTGACATCCCTCCACGCTATCCACAACACCTCCAACCTTTGTGTCATCAGCAAACTTACCAACCCATCCCTCCAATAGGTATCATTTTCCCTGTATCATCTTTTCTGGATTTCTGGTAGAATTAGTTTGTCTCACAACTAAAATCTTTGGAAATATGTTGTGAAGAATGATGTAAAAAGTTGATTGTTGTTCCTCAGTAAGTCATTTTTTACAGGATTGATGTAAACTGCCAGTAAGCAGTGTCAACTTACAATCATTCTTTGACAGCAATATTAATAATAATTTGCTGAGTGTGTTTGTCTTGTGCCTTGATAGCAATAAATATTAATTTCTGTGTTTAATTTATGGATCTGAAAGAATGACATTGAACACTTATTTCTTTGTCAACAGTGAACACCATTCAAGCTTTACGAGCCCGAGCTGGTAAGTCCAATACTGATATAAGAGTTGCACTGAAAATATTTTGGTTTTGAATTCTTTGTTTTCTTAGTACTTTAGTTTCTTAATAACTCTCTGTCAGATTTTCTTAAAGTTTCTATTGAAATGCCTTTATCCTCCATTTACAGAGGAACTACAGAGAGAACAAGCTGCTCTTATTGAAGCCAGTAAGTTACTGACTTAGAAAAATAGCTTGAATAATGTGAATATCTTTTATGAAAAAACTTTCCACTGACACAAAAACATTCTTGGCCCAAAGAATGGTGCCAAAAATATTGATGCTGATTTGATGTTATAAACCATGTGTAACATTTTGGTTAGACTGCAATTAGAATATGGTACCCAGCTATGGCCTGGTCATACGTTGGGACATTCAGGAGTGATGGAAAATTACAGAATCACAGAATGCTACAGTACAGAAGAGGCCCTTCGGCCCATCAAGTCTGCACTGATGCATGAAAGGTCCTGACCTGCCCACCTAATTCCACTTGCCAGCATTTGGCCCATAGCCTTGAATGTTATGATGTGCCAAGTGCTCATCCAGATACGTTTAAAGGATGTGAGGCATCCCGCCTCCACCACCCTCTCTGGTAGTGCATCCCAGACCGTCATGCCTCTGAATAAAACAGTTTTTCCTCAAGTCCCCCCTAAACCTCCCACCCCTCACTTTTAACTGGTGTCCCCTCGTAACAGACTCTTGCACTAAGGGGAACAGCTGCTCCCTATCCACCCTGTCCATACTCCTCATAATCTTGAACATCTCAATCAGGCCATTTTTCAGTCTTCTCTGCTCCAGAGAAAACAATCCAAGCCTATCCAACCTCCCTTTATAACTTTATCCCAGGCAGCATCCTGGTGAGTCTCCTCTGCATCTCCTCCAGTGCATTCACATCCTTCCTATGATGTGGTGACCAGAATTGCATACAGTACTCCAGCTGTGGCCTCACCAAAGTTCTATACAACTCCACCATGACCTCTCTGCTTTTGTAATCTATACCCCGATTGATAAAGGCAAGTAAGTATGCCATATGCCTTTTTCACTGCCCTTTTAACCTGCCTTTCCACCTTCAAAGATCTATGGATAAACACACCAAGGTCCCTTTGTTCTTCGGAGCTTCCCAGTGTCAGACTTTGTCATAGTATTCGTCCTTGTCAAGTCACTCCTTCCAAAGTATATCATCTCCCACTTTTCAGGGTTGAAGTCCATCTGCCACTTATCTGTCCATTTGACCATCTTGTCTATATCTCCCTGTAACCCAAGAAACACAGCCTCACTGTTAACCACCCGGCCAATCTTTGTGTCATTGGCAAACTTATTGATTCTACCTCCCCCACTTAATCACCTTCGTCATTTATTTAAATGATGAACATAGGGAGCCCAGCACGGATCCCTGTGATATGCCATTGGTCACTGATCTCCAGTCACTAAAGCAGTCATAGAACATAGAACATTACAGCGCAGAACAGGCCCTTCGGCCCACGATGTTGCGCCGACCAGCTTTTAAAAAAAAACATTAACCCACTAATCTAAATCAATCCCATTTCGTCCATAAACCTATCCACAGATCTCTTAAACGCCCCCAAACTAGGCGCATTTACAACTGCAGCTGGCAGGGCATTCCAGTCCCTCACCACCCTCTGGGTAAAGAACCTACCCCTGACATCCGTCCTATAACTACCCCCCCTTAATTTAAAGCCGTGCCCCCTCGTGCTAGCTTTCTCCATCCTAGGAAAAAGGCTATCACTATCCACCCTGTCTAAACCTCTAATCATCTTATATGTTTCAATAAGGTCCCCTCTTAGCCGCCTTCTTTCCAGCGAAAACAACCCCAAATCTCTCAGTCTCTCCTCATAGGATCTCCCCTCCATACCAGGCAACATCCTGGTAAACCTCCTCTGCACCCTCTCCAAAGCCTCTACATCCTTCCTGTAATGTGGGGACCAGAACTGCACACAATACTCCAAGTGAGGCCGCACCAGAGTTGTGTACAGTTGCATCATGACGCTGCGACTCCTAAATTCAATCCCCCTACCAATAAACGCCAAGACACCGTATGCCTTCTTAACAACCTTATCTACTTGATTCCCAACTTTCAGGGATCTAGGTACACATACACCTAGATCCCTCTGCTCCTCCACACTATTCAAAGTCCTCCCGTTAGCCCTATACTCAACACATCTGTTATTCCTATCGAAATGAATTACCTCACACTTCTCCACATTAAACTCCATCCGCCACCTCGCGGCCCAGCTCTGCAACCTTTCTAAGTCACCCTGCAAACTATGACACCCTTCCTCACAATCTACCACACCTCCAACTTTGGTGTCATCAGCAAACTTACTAATCCACCCAACTACACCCTCATCCAGATCATTAATAAAAATTACAAACAGCAGTGGCCCCAAAACAGATCCCTGAGGCACACCACTCGTAACCGAACTCCATGATGAATATTTACCATCAACCACCACCCTCTGTCTCCTATCTGCTAGCCAATTCCTGATCCAATTACCTAGATCACCCCCAATCCCATACATCTGCATTTTCTGCAGAAGCCTACCATGGTGAACCTTATCAAACGCCTTACTAAAATCCATATACACCACGTCAACTGCCTTACCCCTATCCACCTCTTTGGTCACTTTCTCAAAGAACTCAATAAGGTTAGTAAGGCACGACCTACCCGCTACAAAACCATGCTGACTGTCTCTAATCAATTCATTACTCTCCAAATAACTATAAATCCTGTCTCTAATAATCCTTTCCAAAACCTTACCCACCACAGAAGTAAGACTCACCGGTCTATAATTCCCAGGGAAGTCTCTGCTCCCCTTCTTAAACAATGGGACAACATTTGCTGTCCTCCAATCTTCCGGTACTATACCAGAGACCAACGACGACCTGAAGATCAGAGCCAGAGGCTCCGCAATCACCTCTCTTGCCTCCCAGAGAATCCTAGGGTAAATCCCATCCGGACCAGGGGACTTATCTATTTTCAAACCCTCTAGAATATCCAGCACATCCCCCGTATCAATTGCAATACTATCTATTTTACACCCCTGCACCCCAGTGTCCTCCTCAGCTACATTCATGTCCCCTTGCGTGAACAAATAGAAATCACAGAAACCCTACAGTGCTGAAAGAGGCCATTTGGCCCATTGAGTCTGCACCAACCACAATCCCATCCTGGCCCTACTCCCATATCTCTACATATTTACCCACTAATCCCTCTAACCTATGCATCACAGGACACTAAGGGCAATTTTAACATGGCCAATCAACCTAACCCACACATCTTTGGACTGTGGGAGGAAACTGGAGCACCCAGAGGAAACACACGCAGACACGAGGAGACTGTGCAAACTCCACACAGACAGTGGCCCAAGTCGGGAACTGAACCCAGGTCCCTGGAGTTGTGAAGCAGCAGTACTAACCGCTGTGCTACCGTGCTGCGCACAACACGGTAGCACAGTGCTGTCATCACGCTCTTTCTCCTATCACTAAGCCAATCACATTATCCTGTATCCCATGTTTCTTAAGCCTTCTTAATCTCTCATGTGGGATTTTGTCAAAGGCCTTGCTAAAATCCATGTAAACTATATCAACTGCACTACCCTCATCCACACACTTGGTTACATGTTCAAAAACTACAATCAAATTATACAATTATTTTAGTTTAAAAAAGCTTAATTACTCAGTGAGATAAAAGTAAGGGCCAAATTGCATAAGAGATGCATAGAGTTCATGAAGATTTGATCGATTTCGAAGCAGGCTTGGTGAACCAAGTGACTTGCTCATTTCTGTATTTTCCTGTGTTCATATTTCCCGTGAAGGCCTCTTGGATCTTGCTTCCTTTTTAGACTAACAAATAGTTTTCCCAATCTGATGTGGCATGGTATTTTTCAAAAAATTCTCTGCTTGTTTGCCCAACACAGTGAATTTCTCTTTGAAAGAGAGTGGGCAAGTTATGAAAGCAGCAGATGCCACATTGCTCTCCTTTGGTTTGGTAATGATCTCATCAGCAGCATTTCTAATCAAAGCTTATTATTAATATTCAGTTGGACCACATCATCAAATAAGGTGCTGCACTAAATTGAGTTTGTTTTCTAGTTATCCACAAAATCCTAAAACTGCTTTTGTATTGAAAGTTTGGGATCTCTAACCACACCCAATACCTGCTCCTTGGCAGACTGTACATATGTTCCTGTCAGAATGTCATCCATTTGATTGGGTCCAGCAAATAATTTAAGAATTTTTAAACATGTGACCTCAATAGCTGTTTCTCCTTTCATGCTGTGTTTGTATTTTGTTAACAAGTTCCGAGCTTTCAAATTTCTCTATATGTACATTTGAAATGAGTACCTCTGACCTAGTACATATAAATGATCTGGAGGAACATGTGGGTGGGCTGATTAGTAACTTTGCGGATGACACAAAGATTGGTGGAGTTGCTGATAGTGCCGGGGATTGTCAGAGGACACAACAGGATATAGATAGACTGGAGACTTGGGCACAGAAATGGCAGGAGTTTAATCTGGACAAATGTGAGGTGATGCATTTTAGAGGACCAAATTTAGGTGTGAATTATACCGTAAATAGCAAAACTCTTGGGAGTATTAACACACAGATGGATCTGGGTGTGCAGGTCCATAGTTCCCTAGAAGTGGCAACACTGGTGGCCAAGGTGATTAAGAAGGCATATGACATGCTTACCTTCATCAGCTAGGGCACTGAGTACAGGAGTTGAGAAATCATGTTGCAGCAGTGTAAAACATTGGTTAGGCCACATTTGAAATATTATGTGCAATTCTGGTCACCACACTACCAGAAAGATGTGGAAGCTTTGGAGAGATTGCAAAGAAGGTTCATCAGGATGCTGCCTGGTCTCATTGCCTGGTTGCCTGGTTGATTATGAGGAGAAGTTGAATAACCTAAAATTGTTTTCACTGGAAAGATAAGTCTACAAAATTATGATAGGCATAGACAGGATGGAGAGTTAGAGGCTTTTTCCCAGAATGGGAAATTACAAGGGGACACAGGTTCAAGGTGAGTGGGAGAAAATTTAAGGGGGAAGTTTTTCATGCAGAGTGTGCCTGGCACGCACTGCCAAAGGAAGTGGTAGCAATATTTAAGAGGCATCTGGATAGATGTATGAATAGGGAGGGAATAGGAGGATATGGACCAAGTAAGGGCAGGAGGTTTTTTTTAGTTTAGTTATCGGCACAAGCTTAAGAGGACTGAATGGCCTGTTCCTGTGCTGTGCTTTCTTTTGTTCTTTGATCTTCATAACACTGTCTGAAAAAAAGCAGCAGGAGTTCTTCCTGATGTAATGATCAATATTTCTCATTCAACTTTGCTAAAATAGATGATCTGGTTATTACTTTGTCGCTGTTTGTAGGACCTTGCTATGTGTAAATTGGCTGCCGTATTTTGCAGTTGAGACAACACTTCAAAAATAATGGTTGCAAAATATTTTGGTACCTCCTAACTTTGTTCAAGGCATGAAATAAATACATCTTTTTTTATTTATTTCTTTAGTTGCACTGCAGGAATATCACAGAAAAGCAAAGAAACAAAAACGAAGACGGCGGCATTCCTCCACCTGCAATAAAGGAAACCGTAAAATTATTTTGATCAATCAAAACAGAAAAACAGAACCACCTTGTAAGTTCTGCAGGGAACAAAGACTTGAAAAAAGAAACAAATGAGGTTGATTTGTGAAACTGATGTTTAGATACATTTTCGGGTTTTTCAAACCTTTCCATTGCATTTTATGGGTGGGGTTTTATGGCCTCACTTGTCCAGAAACCATAAAATCCCACCCAGGGTCAATAGACCTTCCTGCTCCTCGCTCGCTCCAATTTCCAATGGGAGGTGAGGGGGTTGGGGGGGAGGAGGGTGGAGGGGGGGTTGTGGGGGTGGGGTAGGGGGGGTGGGGTTGGGGAGGTAAAGTGCCGGCCTAAATCTATAGACACAATTTAACCATAAATTCTACCCACTAACAGACATTTCAGAACAGAGTTGAGGAGGAACTCCTTCACTCAAAGGGTGGTGAATCTCTGGAATTCTCTGCCCACTGAAGTGGTGGAGGCTACCTCGCTGAATATATTTAAGTCACGGGTAGATAGGTTTCTGATAGACAAGGGAATTAAGGGTTATGGGGAGACAGCGGGAAAGTGGAACTGATCCACTTCGGATCAGCCATGATCTTATTGAATGGCGGGGCAGGCTCGAAGGGCTAGATGGCCTACTCCTGCTCCTATTTCTTATGTTCTTATGTTTTACTGTACTAAATTGTGCTAGTCATCTTTATTCAACTAATATAAATTGGATGAGTGGAAGAGGGCTAAGAACCTAAATTAGAATATATTTTGTCATGTGAGAGTACCTTTAATAAAGTTTTTTTTAAATCATGCAGCTTCAGCGATGTCATTGTGGGGTAGAGCTAAGCTGTGGCAGTCAGGTTATGGGGTTTTTAGTTTTGTTTGTGCCAGTCAGATGATAGGGGGGTTTTCCCTTTGGGCTTTCAGTTTCGTTTTGGGGAGTGTGTATTGGAAGCAGTTTAGCAGCAAGGTAAGCAGTTCTCTCTCTTCCTATTCTTCTCTTTGTTCTGAAACTATCAGTTAGCTGAAGGAGAGGCTTATTGCCACCTTGCCTTAAAGAAGCGGTGTTCTGGGAAACAGATTTGATTACAATCTCGACTTGAGTTCCTTCACAAGGGATTTTCAGCATTCAACCCGGAGAATGGATTCCTGAAACCAGTGGGCATTAACCTATGCTGTAGTGTGTTTATTTGGAGGGTTTTGTGTATTGGATGCTGACTTTTGTTGGAACACATTAGAGATATTTCCTTAAGAGTTACACATTATCATGGCTGCTTTGCTTCTTGTTTGTGATTGTTAAAAGTTCTTGGTAATCATCTTACTGTACATGTCAACACTATTTTTAATTAAACTGTGTTTTTGATAAAAGCTCCTTGTGGGTCAGTTGAATCACAGCTGAAGTGAAACCTCTCATCCTAACCAAATTCAACGTAAAACGTTAGTGGTCAGGTGAACTTCATAAGAACATAAAAAACATAAGAAATAGGAGCAGGAGTGGGCCATCTAGCCTTTCAAGCCTGCCCTGCCATCAGATCAGTTACACTTTCCCGCTTTCTCCCCATAACCCTTAATTCCCTTGTCTATCAGAAACCTATCTACCCGTGTCTTAAATATATTCAGCGAGGTAGCCTCCACCACTTCAATGGGCAGAGAATTCCAGAGATTCACCACCCTTTGAGTGAAGAAGTTCCTCCTCAACTCTGATCTAAACTGCCCCCCTCTTATCTTGAGGCTGTGCCCTCTAGTCCTGCTATCCTTTCTAAGCGGGAAGAATCTCTCTACTTCTACCCTATCTATCCCCTTCATTATCTTATACATCTCTATAAGATCCCCCCTCAGCCTTCTAAACTCGAACGAGTACAGACCCAGTCTACTCAGTCTCTCTTCATAGGCTAACCCCCTCATCTCCGGTATCAGCCTAGTGAACCTTCTCTGCACTCCCTCCAAGGCCAGTATGTCCTTCCACAAGTGCAGCGACCAAAACTGCACACAGTACTCCAGCTGCGGCCTCACCAGAACTTCACAGAACACCTTGAGAGATCCGACCTGACATGTAACAATTTTCATTCAAGAATTCAGTGTTGATGTTCTCCTGATGTTGTTAAAAGACATTATTTGAAGAAAGCAAAGGAATTACAGTTTGTTGTTGGATCTTTGATGTTGGTTTGCAGTGATAGGGATGGGGAGAAAAGCTGTTCCATAATCTCAAAATAAGGGGAAGCAGAATTAGGCCTGAGTTGAGAGTGAACTTCTTCACCCAGAGGGTTGTGAATCTGTGGAATTCCCTGCCCAGTGAAGCAGTTGAGGCTACCTCTTTGAATGTTTTTAAGGCAAGGATAGATAAATTTTTGAACAGTAAAGGAATTAAGGGCTATGGTGACCGGGCAGGTGAGTGGAGCTGAGTCCACAAAAAGATCAGCCATGATCTTATTAAATGGCAGGCCCAGATGTTCTACTTCTGCTCCTAGTTCTTAAGTTCTATGTTCTTATTTCCCTCAGTGCTGGCATGTGCTGAATTTATGACACAAAAAACAGATTGCTGTGTTATTTGGACCAGGTATCTATTAACTTTAGGATATTTATGTATGTAATAAATTATATCAATCATCTTAATTGTCTCAGATTTGCTAGTAGACTCACATAGAAGGTTATATATGGAGGATGGCATGGTGGCACACTGGTTAGCACTGTTGTCTTTCAGCATTACCAGGGATCTGGGTTCAATTCCTGGTTTGGGTCACTCACTGTCTGGAGTTGGCACATTTTCCCCATGTCTGTGTGGGTTTCCTCTGGGTGCTCCGATTTCCTCCCACAGTCTGAAAGACGTGCTGGTTAGGTGCATTGGCCATGCCACATTCTCCCTTAGTGTACCCAAACAGGCGCCAAAGTGTGGCGATTATGGGATTTTCACAGTAACTTCATTGCAGTATTAATGTAAGCCTACTTGTGACCAATAAATAAACTTTAACTTTATATACAAAGCTCTGCCTGGGGCTTTTCTTTGTATGAAATATGGCATTGCCCTTTCCTTTCTCTATTAATTGGAAACATAGAAGCATTCAAAGCGAAAATGGGGAGGGTACAAGCCCAACATGTTCCTTCTAAGATGAAAGGAAGGAATAACAAGGCCAGAGAATCATTGATAACCAGAGATATTCAGGATACGATGGGAAGGAAAAGAAAGCTTTTAAAAAGTACAAGGGGATCAAATCAGTGGAGAATTAGTGAAGTGTAGAAATTGCAGGGCATAGCTTAAGAAAGCAATTAGGAAAGCAAAGAGGATATATGAGAAAGCTCTGGCTGGTAAAAATAGGGGAAATCCCAAGATATTCTATAAGTATATGAATGGGTAGAGGATAACTAGGGAAAGAGTAGGGCCCACTGGGGACCATGGGGGCAATATGTGGGTGGAGCCAAAAGACATCGGTAGAGTATAGAATGAATACTTCACATCTATTTTCACTCAAGAGAATGAGGAAGAGGGTATGGAACTGAGGGAGAGAGACTGTTAAGCTCTTGAGCAAATTGACATAGGGCAGGACAAGGTATTGGAGGTGTTGGCAGCTGTAAAAGTGGATAAATCTCTGGGTCCAGAATTGGGAAAGAAGGGAGGAGATTGCAAGGGCTCTGACCCAAATTTTTAATTTCTCTCTGGTCGTGGGGGAAGGTCATGATGTGCAGAAGCTGGCGTTGGACTGGGGTAAACACAGTAAGAAGTCTCATAACATCAGTTTAAAAGGAACAGCTGGTGGTGTTTACTACCAAATAAATCGGTTAGACTTTAACCTGGTGTTGTGAGACTTCTTATGGAGGAGATGCCAGACGACTGGAGAATAGCTAACATGGTTCCACTATTTAAGAAGTTGTTTGCGCTCTCCATTGCTAACGCTAACGCCTTTAAAAAATTAACTTCAGCAACCTCGTCTGTATAGCCTCACCATTTACCCCACAGGACCAATCAATCTCTTAGCACGTCACTTAGTGTCGTCCCAAAGTCACAATGCTCCACAATTTGCCTGAGTCTTGCTATGCAGTTTGCAAAAGTCTCCCCGGGCTCTCCTGTTGAATTGAATTCAACTCATTGCAAAATCATAGCGGGTTTTGGGTGGTAGTTCCTTTTACCAAATCCATGATCTCTGTAAACAAGCTTGCATTCCTTGCATTCGGGGACATTAGACTCCAGTTCAACTTATAGATTTGAGTTCTCCACACATTGCATAATATCATCCTCTTCTTTCCCTCTTCCTCCATTCTGTTTGCTTTCAAGAAATAATCTAGTTGCTCAACACACTCTGCCCACTTGTCAGCGGAGGAATTCACTCTACCAAATACAAGCATCTCTACAGTTCTGTTCTAATTTGCAAGCTTGACATTGACTGAATCAAGCTCTGTGCTGATGATCTTATAATCACATTTGCTACTTTTTACCTTGTCACCGTACCGGCTCCACCAATTAAGAACAGTCTATAAATATTTATGAATGAACAGCAACCATTTACAGAGTGAGACAGATTCAATGTTCCAGACCCACTCGAGGGTCTACTGCTGGACCAAGCCCAGACAAGTTAGAATGAAACCTCAACTCAGTTTCTAATTGGTCAGCCTGAGTCATGTGACCCTTTTAGAAGCCCATCCCTTGAAGAGATTAGACACCACACCCATATCCCTTAATTCACTGCATGACTGAAAATCTGTCCATCCCAACAATACGTGTATTTAGTGATGGAGCATTCATAACTGTTTAAGTGATTTAATTTCTTCTCATTGAAGCAGCTAATGATTGTTCCCTTTGCCTGAGACTGTGTTTTAGATCCCCCAACCAATGGAAACAATCTCTCCCTTTCAGGTTCCTTCAGAATTTTGTAGGTTTATATATGATCACTTCTCATTCTTCTAAACTCGAGAATATAAGCCCAATTTACTCAGCCTCTCATCATAAAACTGCCCTCTCATCTTAAGAATTAATTCAGTGAACCTTTGCTGTACCACCTCCAATATCCCTTCTTAAATGTGGAGACCAAAACTCTATGTGGTCTCACTGAAACCCTATACAAGTGTAATAAGACCTCTTTACTCTTGTACTCCAGTCTCCTTGCAATGAGAGCTAACATGACATTTGCATTCCTCATTGGTTGTTGCATTTGCATGCTCACAAGTTCCTTGTGAAAACACACCATGTGAGCTTTAACACTTCAAAATTTAACATCTTTTAAAAAATATTTTATTTTTCTATCCCATCAAAAGAAAATGAAGTGTAATGTATGCACTCTTCTGTTGGAATTAAGAAACCTGGGGCGGAACCTGTCAAAAGGGAAATTGGAAGGCGGCTGGAGGTCATACAGTGTGGAGTGACAAAGAAAATAATGCAACCAGAAGACAAGGTTATATCTTACGCTTATCCGAAGATCAGAGACCGAATCCCCACACCCCCACTTCTTGCCTTCAAGCAACCACACAACCTCAAACAGACCGTTGTTCGCAGCAAACTACCCAGCCTTCAGGAGGAAGGCCACACAACCCTGCCACAGCAACCTCTGCAAGACATGCCGGATCATCAAGATGGATAACATCATCTCACATGAGAACACCATCCACCAGGTACATGGCACATACTCTTGCAACTCGGCCAACGTTGTCTACCTGATACGCTGCAGGAAAGGATGTCCCGAAGCATGGTACACCGGGGAGACCATGCAGATGCTACGACAACGGATGAATGAACTCGGCAATCACCTGGCAAGACTGTCCCCTTCCTGTTGGCGAACACTTCAGCGGTCACGGGCATTCGGTCTCTGATCTTCAGGAAAGCGTTCTCCAAGGCGGCCTTCATGACACACAACAGCGCAGAGTCGCTGAGCAGAGACTGATAGCCAAGTTCCGCACACATGACCACGGCCTCAACTGGGATCTTGGGTTCATGTCGCACGATCTGTAACCCCGTGACTTGCCTGGGCTTGTAAAATCTCACTTACTGTCCTGTCTGAAGACAATACACATCTCTTTAACCTATGCTAATGCTATCTCCACTCACATTGTCTGCATCTTTAGGACTTGAATAGCAGGTTAGCTGTAAAGACTTGCATTCTAATCAGTATTCTGTAAACTGTGTGTGACTCTATATACCCTTCTCTGATCAGAACCTTCCACACAGCTGACAAAGGAACACCGTTTCCGAAAGCCTGTCAGGTTACTATCAAATAAACTGGTTGGACTCTAACCTAGTGTTGTGAGACTTCTTACTGTGTTTACCCAAGTCCAACACCAGCATCTCTACATCCTGACCAATGGTGTGCCTCAAGGATCAATGCTGGGCCCACTGTTATTTGTCATTTATATTAATGATTTGGATGAGAATATAGGAGGCATAGTTAGTAAGTATGTAGATGATACCAAGATTGGTAGCATAGTGGGCAGTGAAGAAAATTATCTCCAATTGCAACAGAATCTTGATCAATTGGGCCAGTGGGCTGATGAATGGCAGATGGAGTTTAATTTAGACAAATGCGAACTGATGCATTTTGGTAGATTGAACCAAGGCAAGATTTACTCAGTTAATGGTAAGGCGTTGGGGACAGTTACAGAACAAAGAGATCTAGGGGTACATGATCATAGCTCCTTGAAAGTGGAGTCACAGGTGGACAGAATGGTGAAGAAGGCATTCGGCATGCTTGGTTTCATCAGTCAGAACACTGAATACAGGAGTTGGAATATCTTGTTGAAGTTGTACAAGATATTGGTAAAGCCACACTTGGAATACTGTGTGCAATTGTGGTCACCCTATTATAGAAAGGATATTATTAAACTAGAAGGAATGCAGAAAAGATTTACTAGGATGCCACCGGGACTTGAGGGATTGAGTTATAAGGGGAGGCTGGATAGACTGGGACTTTTTTTCTCTGGAGCGTAGGAGGCTGAGGGGTGATCTTGTAGAGGTCTATAAAATAATGAGGGGCATAGATCAGCTAGATATTCAATATCTTTTCCCAAAGGTAGGGGAGTCTAAAACTAGAGGGCATAGGTTTAAGGGGAGACATACAAAAATGGCCAGAGTGGCATTTTTTTCATGCAGAAGGTGGTGAGTGTCTGGAACAAGCTGCCAGAGGTAATAGTAGAGGCAGATAGAATTTTGTCTTTGAAAAAGCATTTAGATAGTTACATGGGTAAGATGTGTATAGAGGGATATGGGCCAAATGTGGGCAATTGGGATTAGCTTAGGGGTTTTTAAAAAAAAGGGCGGCATGGACATGTTGGACTGAAGGGCCTGTTTCCATGCTGTAAACCTCTATGAATCTAAGTCAGGAGTGTGATGAAATACTGATTGACAAGGTACTTTTTATGGACAAAGTCATTGGAACTGTCCAGTTTTCAAAGGATGTTTAAAAAACTGTCCAACTGTCAAGGAAGTGTCAAAGTTGTCAATGAACTAGCCATGCATACTATATGGATTGGCATGGAGGGCATAAGGGCAAAGGGTGGTAGGTGGTGATTGGGTTAGCATAAGTTAGATCTAAATTGGCATTGGGGTATGCAGGACATAGGTTAGCATAAATTAAAATGACGAAGCAAGGGAGCCGTGTGGAGAGGGTGGGAGCCAGAGGGCATTTTTTATTTTATTATTTATTTTTATTTATTTAACCGCAGTGCCAGAGCACAGAAGTAAGGCTTCTACCCAAATTGATTTTGCATCCTGCAGCCTCGGCACTCATTCTGGGATTGTTCATTTAACTCTAACTCTCCAGTGAAAAGCCAATGTGCTGATAAGATTTGGTGCGCCGAGAAATCTCTCATCTCTGAACAAAAAACCAGGGGATGAAAATCTGGGCTTGTCTGAGACGTTGTTGATTGGATAGTGAATCTCAATAACAATGGAAGTGCAATCGACCTGAAGGTTCAGTCAAATGACAAGGCATGAACCAACAAAGGAAAAGAAGAATCATTTGAGAGGAGGATTAAAGTGTTTGTTTTTGCAAGCTAAACATTTAGAGCAAACTGATTTATTTTCTGGGATGAAGGACTCTAATAACTTGCAACTGAAGATTAAAATTGTGACATAAATAAATATGGAACAAAACATGCAATGAGATTAATTTCTCCCTATGGAAGATAAGAACAAAGAACACAGAAAATTACAGCACAGGAATAGGCCCTTCAGCCCTCCAAGCCTGCACCAACCATGCTGCCCGACTGAACTAAAATCCCCTATCCTTCCAGGGACCATATACCTCTATTCCCATTCTATTCACGTATTTGTTAAGACAACCCTTAAAAGTCACAATCGTATCTGCTCCCATTACCGTCTCCAACAGTGAGTTCCAGGCACCCTCTATGTAAAAAATTTGCTCATCCTTCTCTTTTAAACCTTGGATATAAAATCATTCAAAATTTAAACAATATATTTCATTCAAAGTTAATTAAATAAAAAATGGAATCAGAAACCTGGAGCATCTGCTGGAGATGTGTAATTAAAGTGGAGTTATTGTGACATTAAGAGGCAAAATGGCGATCTTTAACCTGAAGTATTGAAAGCTGTAAGTATTATAGAAAACCACTTAATAATAAGACAGCATCAGAAATTTGCTAAATTATGTTTCTATTTTGTCTTTTAGTGTCAAAGCATGTGTTAAAACAAAACTTCAAAAAGAGGATTGTTACAGAAACAAAATGGCCAGCAGAAATGGTGCGACAACTACCTTACGAACATCAACAGGCACAAGAATATGGTTAGTTGAAATCATAAAATAAGGTTCTAACAGGACCTAAAATTGTGAAGAACTTTACAGAATAATGAGTAATGCATTGGATACTGAATTGTAGACTAACACTGCACAGAAGGAGGTGAACTATTTTATTGAGTTTGTGCCGGGTCTTTCGAAGAGTAATCCAATTTGGTAACTCTGTACTTCACCTTACATTTTTCTCCTTCAAGTGTTTGTCAAATTTGATGTTCAAGGCTGTTCTTGAGTTGCCTGCCTATGAGGCAATGCATTCCAAACAGCAAAGTCTTGTCACAGGTTTCCCAGTGGACAATGGGTCCATATAATGAAACCACATTGACATCAGTGGGACCTGAAGATCCCGTCACCAGCCAATGGCGGGCCACCTCCTCCGCCACAAAACACGAGGCTTGATGCACGAAAATCCCACCTCGGGTCTTCTGCTCAACATCAAAATACTTTAGCATTGAACATTGCTTTCTTTGTGTTTTTAAACTATATTCTGTATTTATGTTCAAGTTTTGATTATCCCTACTCTTTATTCTTCCTCAATGATAGCACGTCAACAACAAGCACAGGCCTGTGGTGAGTAATGAGGAGAAATGTTGCCCATTTAGAAAAATATACCTTGTTGTTTTATTAAATGACATTCAATTCCCATTTTCAATTGCACTCTCTGCTGTCAGAATGTCTAGATTATGAGTGTGAGCAAGGGTTTGAAATATTTAGGAATGGTTATAGCGAATTTTGAGGTCCATCCCAGTAACCATCTAACTGCACATGCCCCCCAAGTAGGCCATTTGAAATTTGATCTCAGGCATTGGTTTTTAAAAAGCAGCCAGCAAATGTTAGGCCAGTTGCTTCACTGGTAGAAAGAATTACTGCTTCTCCCTATTAAAAGAGTTTTTATAAAGAGCAGCGCCATTTTCTCGAGGCTCCTTAATTGGTCACCTGATGCTCAAATATGAGGTCCGAGCCATGCACATTCAAAGCGATGTGTGCAGACAATCAGCTTGGGAAAGAGGTTTGCATCTAATGACCATGCACACACTCACTATGGCCCCTTTTCAGGAGTTAGCCGATTAAACTTTCTGATATTTTTGGTGGCATTCATTGCTTAGACCCCAGCAACTAATTAAGAGGCATGTGCAGAGATCACTTGGCTGCTGCTCACAATTTCTGCAAGAGGCACTAAAACATGTATAAAACCCAACCATTGTTCCACCTATCTTATCTGCCTGAGATGCTTGCAAAGTCACTTCTGTAAATATGCCAGTAAACATAATGCAGGTACAGGTCAAATACTGAACACAGAAAATTCTCTAGTTAGCAGCTGATGAAGGAAGTCATTTGACCCACATGTCCTTTCTTCCTGCTTGTCTTTAAGAGAGAGATTCATTGAGTCCCATTCCCTCAACTTTTCTCCATAGCCTGTAATTCCTTTCTCTTCAGCCTGGCTGTCTTTTGAAAGCCACAACTGAATCTTCCACCAACATAATCTCAGCAGTGGATTTTTGATCCTAACTAATCACTGCGTAAGAAAGATTTTCCTTGTGTGGCCATTGCTTCTAATGCTACTCATTTGAAGGGGTTTTTCACAGCAATCTATTGCAGTGTTATGTAAGCCTTGTGACACTAATAAATAAAAGCACCAATCTCTCTTCTAGTTCTTGGTCTTTCCACCAATGAGAACTCACTCTCTGTCTACTATGTCTTCACCCTACATGACTTTGTTCAATTCCTCTTAATCTTTTTTCTCCATGGAGAATAGCACCAAAGTCTCCAATCTATTCACGGAACTGAAGTTCCTCATCCTGGGAACCAGTCTCATTATTTTTTTCTGCTCCTTCTCTCACATTTTCACATGATTTTTAAATTGTGCTGCCCAAAACTGAGCCAATTCAACCGGTGTTTTACCTGAGTTCATTATAACTTTAGTGCTTTATACCCCTACTTATAAAGCCTGGTTCCAAAATGTTTACTAACTATTTTCATGGAATCATACAATCCCATACAGGCATAAGAATATGGTTAGTTGAAATCACAAAATAAGGTTATAAGAGGGCTTGAAATTGTGAAGAACTTCACAGAATAAAGGGTAATGCATAGGATACTGAATCATAGAATAACGCTGCATACAAGGAGGATTGGAAAACGGCTAATGTTACACCGTTGTTTAAGAAGGGTGCCAGGCAAAAGGCGGGGAATTATAGGCCGGTTAGTTTAAGGTCTGTGGTAGGTAAAATGTTAGAATCCGTCATTAAGGAAGAAACTGCGAGGCATCTTGAAGGGAACTGCTTGATAGAGGAGACGCAGCACGGTTTCATTAAAGGGAAGTCGTGTCTGACGAATTTACTGGAGTTCTATGAGGATGTGTCTAGGGCGGTGGATAGAGGAGAGCCGGTGGATGTGGTCTTTCTGGATTTTCAGAAGGCGTTTGACAAAGTACCTCACAAGAGGTTATTGCAGAAGGTCGAGGGATATGGAGTTGGGGGTAGGGTGTTACCGTGGATAGAGGATTGGTTGTCAAATAGGAGGCAGAGAGTGGGGGTCAACGGGTGCTATTCGGATTGGCGGATGGTGACTAGTGGAGTGCCCCAGGGGTCGGTGCTGGGGCCTCAGCTTTTCACCATTTATATAGATGATCTGGAGGAGGGAACCGAGTGTAGGGTGTCGAAATTTGCTGATGACACCAAGATTGGGGAACGGCAAATTGTGCAGAGGGTGTGGAGAGTCTGCAGAAGGATCTAGATAGGCTGGGCGAATGGGCCAGGAAATGGCAAATGGAATTTAATGTTGGCAAGTGTGAGGTGGTCCACTTTGGTAGGAAGAATGGTGGGAAGGACTATTACTTACATGGCGAAAAACTGCAGCAGGCGATGGTGCAGAGGGACCTCGGGGTCCTTGTGCATGAGTCGCAAAAACCCAGCTTGCAGGTGCAGCAGGTAGTCAGGAAGGCGAATGGGGTGCTGGCCTTCATAGCGAGGGGGATTGAATATAAAAGTAGGGAGGTCTTGCTGCAGCTGTATAGGACATTGGTGAGGCCGCAGCTGGAGTACTGTGTGCAGTTTTGGGCGCCGCACCTGCGCAAAGATATTTTGGCCTTGGAGGGAGTGCAGAGGAGATTTACTAGGCTGATACCGGAGTTGAGGGGGTTGAGCTATGAGGAGAGGCTGAATAAACTAGGCTTGTACTCGTTAGAGTTTAGAAGAATGAGGGGAGATCTCATTGAGATGTATAAGATGATGAATGGGATGGATAGGATAGAGGTGGAGAGACTCTTCCCGCTCAAAAAAGACAGTAGGACTAGGGGGCACAGCCTCAAGACAAAGGGGGGGGCGGTTTAGAACGGAGTTGAGGAGGAACTTCTTCACTCAAAGGGTGGTGAATCTCTGGAATTCTCTGCCCGTTGAAGTGGTGGAGGCTGCCTCGCTAAATATTTTTAAGACGCGGGTTGATGGGTTCTTGATAAGAGAGGGGATTAAGGGTTATGGGGAGAGAGCGGGAAAGTGGAACTGAGCCACGACAGATCAGCCATGATCTTATTGAATGGCGGGGCAGGCTCGAAGGGCTGGATGGCCTACTCCTGCTCCTATTTCTTATGTTCTTATGTAACTATCTCATTGAGTTTCTGCCGGGTCTTTCGAAGAGTAATCCAATTTGGTAACTCTGTATTTCACATTACATTTTTCTCCTTCAAGTGTTTGTCAAATTTGATGTTCAAGGCTGTTCTTGAGTTGCCTGCCTATGAGGCAATGCATTCCAAACAGCAAAGTCTTGTCACAGGTTTCCCAGTGGACAATGGGTCCATATAATGAAACCATATTGACACCAGTGGGACCTGAAGATCCCATCACCAGTCAACGGCGGGCCACCTCCTCCGCCGCAAAACACGAGGCTCGAGGCATGAAAATCCCACCTCGGGTCTTCTGCTCGACATCAAAATAGTTTAGCATCGAACATTGCTTCCTTTGTGCTTTTAAACTATATTCTGTATTTATGTTCAAGTTTTGATTATCTCTATTCTTTATTCTTCCTCATTGATAGCACGTCAACAGCAAGCACAGATCTGTGGTGAGTAATGAGGAGAAATGTTGCCCATTTAGAAAAATATACCTTGTTGTTTTATTAAATGACATTCAATTCCCATTTTCAATTGCACTCTCTGCTGTCAGAATGTCTAGATTAAAAACACACAGGTGAGTGTGAGCAAGGGTTTGAAATATTTAGGAATGGTTATAGCGAATTTTGAGGTCCATCCCAGTAACCATCTAACTGCACATGCCCCCCGAGTAGGCCATTTGAAATTTGATCTCAGGCATTGGTTTTTAAAAAGCAGCCAACAAATGTTAAGCCAGTTGCTTCACTGGTAGAAAGAATAACTGCTTCTCCCTATTAAAAGAGTTTTTATAAAGAGCAGCGCCATTTTCTCGAGGCTCCTTAATTGGTCACCTGATGCTCAAATATGAGGTCCGAGCCATGCACATTCAAAGCGATGTGTGCAGACAATCAGCTTGGGAAAGAGGTTTGCATCTAATGACCATGCACACACTCACTATGGCCCCTTTTCAGGAGTTAGCCGATTAAACTTTCTGATATTTTTGGTGGCATTCATTGCTTAGATCCCAGCAACTAATTAAGAGGCATGTGCAGAGATCACTTGGCTACTGCTCACAATTTCTGCAAGAGGCACTAAAACATGTATAAGACCCAACCATTGTTCCACCTATCTTATCTGCCTGAGATGCTTGCAAAGTCACTTCTGTAAATATGCCAGTAAACATAATGCAGGTACAGGTCAAATACTGAACACAGAAAATTCTCTAGTTAGCAGCTGATGAAGGAAGTCATTTGACCCACCATGTCCTTTCTCCCTGCTTGTCTTTAAGAGAGAGATTCATTGAGTCCCATTCCCTCAACTTTTCTCCATAGCCTGTAATTCCTTTCTCTTCAGCCTGGCTGTCTTTTGAAAGCCACAACTGAATCTTCCACCAACATAATCTCAGACAGTGCATTTTTGATCCTAACTAATCACTGCATAAGAAAGATTTTCCTTGTGTGGCCATTGCTTCTAATGCTACTCATTTGAAGGGTTTTTTCACAGCACTCTATTGCAGTGTTATGTAAGCCTTGTGACACTAATAAATAAATAACAGCACCAATCTCTACTAGTTCTCGGTCTTTCCACCAATGAGAACTCACTCTCTGTCTACTATGCCTTGACCCTACATGACTTTGTTCAATTCCTCTTAATCCTTTTTCTCCATGCAGAATAGCACCAGAGTCTCCAATCTACTCACGGAACTGAAGTTCCTCATCCTTGGAACCAGTCTCATTATTTTTTTCTGCTCCCTCTCTCATACTTCCACATGCTTTTTAAATTGAGCTGCCCAAAACTGGACCAATTAAACCAGTGTTTTACCTGAGTTCATTATAACTTTAGTGCTCTATACCTCTCCTTATAAAGCCTGGTTCCAAAACGTTTATTAACCATCTTCATGGAATCATACAATCCCTACAGTGCAGAAAGAGACCATTCGACCCATTGAGCCTGCACCGACATAAATCCTATCCATGCCCTATCCCTGTAACCCCATGTATTTAACCTGCTAACCACCTGACACTAAGAGGCAATTTAATATGGCCAATCAACCTAATGCGCACACCTTTGGACTGTGGGAGGAAACTAGAGCACGTGGAGGAAACCCACACAGACACGAGGAGAACATGCAAACTCCACACAGTCACCCAAGGCCAGGATTCAACCCAGGTCTCTGGGTTGTGACAGCAGTGCTAACCATCATACCACCATGCTGCCCTTCTCAATCTGCTCAAAAGTACTTCCCTTTGTCCCTGCCGTCAGGAAAACAGATGCAACAAAGCCCAATTTTACCCCATAGTATTGATATCTATTTGATGCAATAGTTTAATAAATATTTCTTTCTCAATTTACAGGGATGCAAGACCAATCTAGTAAGTTGAAAGAGAATTAAAAGTTTTGGTTCCAATTTAAAATGACCTTGTACAGTTATCAATTCTGCTTGGGCATATTCATAGAATCCATAGAGTCCCTACAGTGCAGAAGGAAGCCATTTGGCCCACCGAGTCTGCACTGACCACAATCTCACTCAGGCCCTAAGCCCGTAACCCCATGCATTTATCCTAGCTCGTCCCCCTGACACTGAGGGGCAATTTGGCATGGCCAATCCACCTAACCAGCATATCTTTGAAGTGTGGGAGGAAAACACAAGGATATTTTGGCCTTGGAGGGAGTGCAGAGGAGGTTCACTAGGCTGATACCGGAGATGAGGGGGTTGGACTATGAAGAGAGACTAAATAGACTGGGTCTGTACTCGTTGGAGTTTAGAAGGATGAGGGGGGATCTTATAGAGATGTATAAGATAATGAAAGGGACGGATAGGATAGAGGTAGAGAGATTCTTCCTGCTTAGAAAGGATAGCAGGACGAGACGGCACAGCCTCAAGATAAGGGGGGTTGCAGTTTAGAACAGAGTTGAGGAGGAACTTCTTCACTCAAAGGGTGGTGAATCTCTGGAATTCTCTGCCCGTTGAAGTGGTGGAGGCTACCTCGCTAGATATATTTAAGTCACGGGTAGATAGGTTTTTGACAGACAAAGGAATTAAGGGTTATGGGGAGAGTGCGGCAAAGTGGAACTGATCCACTTCAGATCAGCCATGATCTTATTGAATGGCAGGGCAGGCTTGAAGGGCTAGATAGCCTACTCCTGCTCCAATTTCTTAAGTTCTTATGTAAACCAGAGCACCCAGAGGAAACCCATACAGACATGGGGAGAATGTGCAAACTGCACACAGACAGTGACCCAAGCTGGGAATTGAACCCAGGTGCCTGGCACTGTGACTCTGAAGATGTGATATTCTGAACACCAACCTCAACATAACTTCTTGTGGTTCCCTGACTGCACTCCCAGACATTGTCTTCTGATTTTTATAGCCTTTCTTTTAACTTTTCCAGAATGTTATGTAAACATTGAGACTCATCGATGTCACTGGTGTTGACTTCACTATTGTTCAATCTGAGATGCTGAAAATCAGTTTCCTTTTTATACAAAGATGTCTTTTAGTGTCATAAGAAATAACTTACCATGGAGTCAACATTGGATTCTTTTAATTTACTTGTTCCTTTAACCACATTAATTAATAAATATACTTTCAGAGGATAAGAGAAAGGATTGTGAATAAAATTAAAACTTGTTTAAGGTACCACGATTCTGCAAAGGTCCTTTTTTATCACAAGGCAGTAAAAGAAACCCATCTCTAACCTGTACCCCATCCAGCCCTCTCCCACAGAGTAACATCGTAAACAGAATTTCAAGAGCCATTTTTAATTTTAGAGTTAGTTTATTTCAACAAAAAAAATTTGGCTGATCTGACTTATGATAATCAAATTGCAAGAGTAGTTCTTTAAAAGTGAATTGCAATAACTATTTGATCAATGTTGTAAATGTTTGAATTTACTGCTTTCATTTTCAGTGTCTGTACCACCTGCGTTCAAGCAAGGTGCTGCAGGAGCACGGACATGTGAGTTTTGCAAAACAAAAAGAGACCTGTGTGTTTTAAAATATTGTAACATGAAGGTGCTTTGGATGGAAGTATTATTAAAGGAACTATAATAATTCTTGTTCACCAGCTAAGGGGAAAGCAACAACACATGTATTGACAGATAGAGGCTATGCAGAGATCTGTAGCCTTGTGGCCGTCAGCCAGCTGCCAAGAAAGTTCTGGAACCGAAACCTGAGCTCAGCATAGTGATCCCACACCCTTCTCCATGATTGGTTCCCCTGTCATGTGATGGAAACTCTGTTGATTGATCCATAAATGGTCAAACATCACATCCCTCCCCTTCTAAGTTTTTTTATACGACAAAGACCATAAGAAATAGTAATAGGAGTAGATAGTTCAGCCCCTCAAGCCTACTCCATTGTTTATTAGGATCATGGCTGATCTGACATTCCTCATGTCCATTTTCCTGCCCTTTCCCTGTAACCCTTGATTCCCTGACTAAGAATCTATCTATCTCAGCCTTAAATATACACAAAGACTCTGCCTCCACAGCTCTCTGTGGTAAGGAGTTCCAAAGATTCACAACCCTCTGAGAGAAGAAATTATCCTCATCTCAGTTGTAAGTTGGTGCTCCTTTATTCTGAGACGCTGTCCTCTGGTCCTAGACTCTCCCATGAGGGGAAACATCTTCTCAGCATTTGCCCTGTTGAGCCCGTTAACAATTCGACATGTTTCAATGAGATCACCTCTCATTCTTCTACATTCCAATGAGTAGAATGCCAATCTGTTTAACCTTTCCTCATAAAACAATACCCCCATACCAGGGATCATCCTAGTGAACCTTCTGTGAACTGCCCCCATATCTTTCCTTAAATAAGGGAACCAAAACCAAATTTCTTCTCTCGGTTCTCCAGATGTGCTCTCACCAGTACCTTATACAGTTGCAGCAAGACTTCCCTACTTTTATACTCCAACTCCCTTGAAATAAGGAGCGACGTTTCATTAGCCTTCCTGATTATCTGCTGCATGTGTGCTAGCTTTCTGTCTTTTGTGCACAAGTCCCTCCAAGTCCTTTTGTGTTGCAGCTTTCTGAATTTTTTTAACCACAGAAACCCTACTGTGCAAAAAGAGGCCATTCGGCCCATTGAGTCCGCACTTACAACAATCCCACCCAGGCCGTATCCATGTATCCCTACATATTTACCCGCTGATCCCTCTAATCTATGCATCCCGGGACACTAAAGGGCAATTTAGCTTCGCCAATCCCCCTGACTCGCACATCTTTGGATTGTGGGAGGAACACAGTAAAAAGTCTGACAACACCAGGTTTTAGTCCAACCTATTTATTTGATAATATACTCGCAAGCTTTCGGGTTAGCCCCTTCGTCAGGTGAATGGAGAGTTCTGGCCTCAGACAGAGCATATCTCTGTCTGAGGCCAGAACTCTCCATTCACCTGACAAAGGGGCTAACCCGAAAGCTTGCGAGTATATTATCAAATAAATAGGTTGGACTAAAACCTGGTGTTGTCAGACTTTTTACTGTGTTTACGCCAGTCCAACGCCGGCATGCCCACATCATGTGGGAGGAAACCAGAGCACCCAGAGGAAACCCACATTGACACGGGGAGAATGTGCAAACTCCGCATAGACAGTGACCCGAGCCAGGAATAGAACCCAAATCCCTGGAGCTGTGAAGCAATAATGCTAACCACTGCTACCGTGCTGCCCAAAAACTCCGCCTCCACAGCTCTCTGTGGTAAGTAGTTCCAAAGATTCACAACCCCCAGAGAAGAAATTACTCCTCATTTCAGTCTTAAGTTGGTGCTGTTTTATTCTGAGACCCTGTCCTCTGGTCAGGCTTTTTTTTTGTTCTTCCTTCCAACACGAACAATTTCACATTTTCCCATATTATACTCAACTTGCCAACATTTTGCTCCCGACTTAACTTATCAATATCTCTTTGTAAACTGTTTATATCCAGAGGGTGGTGAGTGTTTGGAAAAGCTGCCAGAGGTAGTAGTAGAGGCGGTACAATTTTATCTTTTAAAAAGCATTTAGATAGTTGCACGGGTACGATGAGTATAGAGAGATATGGACCAAATGCGGGCAATTGGGATTTGTTTAGAGGTTTCAAAAAAAAGGGTGGCATGAACAAGTAGGGCCTGTTTCCCTACTGTAAACCTCTATGGCTCTATGACCTATGACTCTATCTATCTGTCCAGTCCGCTTTAGCTAATTCTATCCTCATTTCATTGTAATTCCCTTTATTTAAGTTAAACAATTATTTCCGACCCAGGTTTCTCACTCTCAAACTGAATATTAAAGTTCCCCACAAATATTACATTGTCTTTTTTCACAAGCTCAATTAATTATTTGTTTAATGCTCTATCCAAGGATATAACTACTGTTAGAAGGCTACTCCCACCAGTGCTTTTTGACTCTTGCCATTCAAATTTCTACCAAAACTGATTCAACTTCATGGTCTTTTGAGGCCAGATCCTTTATCATAGAATCATAGAAACCCTACAGTACAGAAAGAGGCCATTCAACCCATCGAATCTGCACCAACCACAATCCCACCCAGGCCCTACCCCCATATCTCTGTACATTTACCCATTAATCCCTCTAACCTACATATCTCAGGACACTAAGGGCAATTTTAGCATGGCCAATCAACCTAACCTGCACATCTTTGGACTGTGGGAGGAAACTGGAGCACCCGGAGGAAACCCACGCTGACACGAGGAGAATGTGCAAACTCCACACAGACAGTGACCCAAGTCAGGAATTGAATCCGGGCCCCTGGAGCTGTGAAGCAAAAGTGCCATGCACTGTGCTACCGTGCCATCCCTTATCATTAGTGTTTTTATATCCTCGGTTACTATCAAGACTCCCTCTTCCTTTACCATTCTGTCTGTCTTTCTTACATATTGTGTACCCTGAAATATTTATTTCCCAACCTTGATCACTTACCAACATCCCTGGGGTATCATTGATCAGAAACTGATCTGTCATATAAATGTAAGGGCAAGTCAGAGGCTAGGAATCCTGTGGTGAGTAACTCACTTCCTGACTCCCAAAGCCTGTCCATCATCTGCAATGAACAAGTCAAGTGTGATGGAACACTCTCCACATGCCTGAATGCCACCCCACAACACCAATGAAGCTTAATACCATCTAGAACAAAGCAGCCCACTTAATTGGCACCTAGCCACAAAAACTCACTTCTACCACCACCAATTCACAGTGTGTATCATTTACAAAAGGCATGGCAGGAACTCAAAAACATTCCTTTGCACATTTGAAACCCACAACATTCTACAATCTAGAAGGGCAAGGGCAGCAGATAATTAAGAACACCACCACCTGCACATTCCCTTCGCAAGCCACTCACTGTTCTGGCTTGGAAGTATATCAGCGATCCTTTACTGTTAATGGGTCAAAATCCTGGAATTGTCTCCCAAACAGCACTGAGTGCATACTTACATCATAGGAACTGCAGCAGTTCAAGAAGGCAGCTCAAGACCATCTTCTCTAGGGCACTTAGAAAGGGCCTGTTCCTGTCCTGTACTTTTCTTTGCACTATATATATATAAAATCATGAGTTGACAGTCCATGGTGGAGTTATTTTATGGGAAACTTAGTGATTTTTCTTCCATTCTTATGTGGAAGAACACTTGAACAGCTACACAAGGGACATCCAGGGTATGATAAGAATGAAGGAACTGGCACAAAATTATTTTGGTAGCCAGGATTAGAAGCACAAATCAAAGAAGTCCAACAGGTTTATTTGGAATGAGCTTTCTAAGCCCATCATTCACCTGATGAAGGAGCAGTGCTCCGAAAGCTTGTGATTCCAAATAAACCCATTGGACTTTAACCTGGGGGCAATCTTTTTGTCTCAGTGGTGGGGGGACTTGAAATTGGGAGAGTTTCAGTTCCGTCTTTTGGGTGTGTTTTCAGCCCTCGCCCCCACCCCCCATACGCACAATGCCTGCAAAAGTATCAGCAGGCCTGTTGCTCACTGCAGAAGCTGTGGGCAGGACTTAATGCCTACAAAACCCTGCAGAAGGAGGTAATGCACATGTGCCAGCCTCTGATGCTGCACATGAGAATTAGCAGTAGCAGGAGTCTGACAGATAAAGAGAGAGCTGCCATGACCCTTCTAGTGCAGGTTGCCTGAAGCAGCTATCCACCCACTCTTGAATCGCAAGGGATCCACGGCCCGAGATACAGCCCCTGCCAACCCCCCACTTCCAGACCGATCGCAGACCCCACTCCCCACCAAATGCTGACCCACCGCCCCTCCAAACCCCCACCAATCACTGCACTGCGGCAGCGAGCCCATCTCCCTCCCTCCCCCCACCAATCCCTGCAGAGTGGCCCCTCTAGTCCCCCCCATTAGTACCACCCCCATTTTCCCTGCCCCACTAGCCCCGCCCCATTAGCCCCTCCCCCACTGATCCTGCCCCCACTTGACCCACTTCTTGGCATTGCCCAGATGCCAGACTGGATACCCAGGTGCTAGGGTGGACCTGCCCAAGGGGCAACCCCTCCTTGCTCTCAGCCTCTTGGGGGTCCTCAGTGCCTCCAGTTCCACCAACGAGGCCAAGTGGACTGCTCCCTATTCATGGGGAGCATGTTTATTCCTCACCAGCACGAACCTTTCCCGGTGAGATCATAAAGGTGGGACAGACCAGACAATTGAGCAGCAGGCTCACTAAGCAGATGTAAAACAGCATTATAATAATACATTTCCATATTAACTTATCTCCCGCCCATTTCTGGCGCTCCTAATATGGCGTCAGTTTTCACACTAAGCACTTTATGCCATACTTTACCACTGCATCGCACCAGAAAACAACCACAATGTGATGGTAAGATCGCCCCTGGTGTTGTGAGACTTCTTACTATGCCCACCTCAGACCAATGCTGGTATCTCCACCTCATGCCTAGTAACATTCTAAATGGCCTGATGTCATGATCATGAAATCCACAACAGTACAACAGCCTATTGAAAAGTTGGATGAAATATTTGCTAGTTTTGGTAAACCTGAGCAGAATAGAAAATGACAATAGAACACAGTTTACTTCAAAGAAATTCAAAGACTACTTGATGGAAAATGGTATACAACACATCAAGTCGACTCCATACCATCCATCATTAAATGGATTGGCCAAATGATTTGTACAGTCACTCCAACACTCACTCAGTACTCAAAGGACCAAGGTACATTGTCAAGACAAGTAAATTAATTCTTGATATCATCCAAGAACACCACACACAGAGTTCACTAACAATGCTGCTTTTAAAAAGAAAGCTAAGATCAAAGTTTGAAGTTTTGATGCCACCTGATACTTCATAGATTGTCAAAAAGCAGAGATTGCTAGGAGGGAACAGAATTTTCAAAAGAGAGTATTTACTCAAGGAGAACGTGTGCTAGCCAGAAGCTATCACATCCCAGCAGGAACAGGTCCAATGTCTTACACTGTACAGGCAGATGACGAGTGAGCTTGGCGATGTCTTACTGACCAGATACTCGCCTCAAGAAGTGAAATCACTGAAGCTACACAAGAAATACATACATTAGAAATGCTAAATAATAATACTCTGAACAGAGACTAACCACAGAGACAATTTCAGATTTTGTTTCTGAAGAATCTTCAACACCAATAGAAATGGGGACCAAGTGTGGCACATCATTACTTTTCGCTTTGTGTTAGCTCCTAGTCAATCCACAATCCTGACTGTATTATCTTCAATCACTATTTTGTTTTCCTTCACTCACCCCACTTGAATGTCATCCTTCAACATGGCTCCATGATCAGACTGTTCATCCACTTCATAGACCTTCTCCTCATCCGCACATACATTTTGGACAAAGTTGGGGCTGAAGCTCCTCCATTACTACATACTGGTTCCCCTTAAATGCCTGAATCGCAGCAGTCACTCCTGCCCCTAACCATTGACTAACTCTAAAGCTCTGCCTAACCTAAGGAACATGATTGCCTCCCGGAACCGTGTCCAGGTAACTCTTCTCCCCTGATGCCCTAGAATATTCACAACTCAAACTCCAGCTCAGCTATATTAATGTTAATGGTGGCATTGGATTGCGCCAGTGTAACCCCGACCTCCACTCTGTACTGTAGTATTCTGTGATTCTGTGATACAGGGGTCGTGTGCCATTTGTTTTTCAGTTTTGCTTTCACTGAGCACTGCTCTTTGCTTTTTTATTAACACATTCTGCTATCTTACCATTATGCCATCATTGGCATTTCTCTAGTCCTAATGACACCATTAACACAAAGGCAGTGACATTTTCAATAGACTTTGACATCTTTGTCGATATCCCTGACGTTCTATTCTGCACCACTTCCTCCACCCACCTCTCCAACTATATAATTCATTACATTTCTAACCTGTTTAGTTCTGTAGAAAAGTCATATGAAACAGTGACTTTGTTTTTCACTCCATAGATGCTGCCAGACCTGCTGTGTTTATCCACCATTTTCTGTTCCTTATTTCAGACACTATTATTACTTGTTCCTTAATATTCAAGCTTACAATTAAATCTTTCTATTCAGGTCCCAGGCCCCAGAGACCTAGTCAAGGTTCGAGGCAGGTGTCAAGACCACAAGTGACTTCATCTGCATCAAGTCGAGGTAGGCTCAAAGCACAAAATTAGCTTGATATTAATTATATGTTTTATAAAAGGGGGAGGAGTGATAAATTATTTACAATAGCTGGTATTTTCATTGCTTTCTCTGAAGTTTAATTTCCATGTGCAATTTAATATGCAAATTGCTGTGTCACTTTAAGATACATGTACTTCTATTTTAAGATGACTTTCCCCACAATTGGATCAATTTATCAGCCCCACATCTGTCTCAGTTGGTCACTTTGTGGTCAGTCTCCCCTTTCAACATTAAAAACAAGTGCATCCAGTTTTCTTCAACAGAGGTCAACAAGTTGTTTAATGTCTGCTTTCTGAAAAAGATGTAGATGAAAATATTTGGAAGGGAATTACAAAAGAAGGGCAAAAATAAGATTATTTGTAATGAGAACCTTTAATTTTCCAATTATAGGGTAAGTTAGATAGCCGTAGAAGGCAGTGATAGGCAACAGTTCCTAGAGTGTATTCAGGAGAATTTTTCCAGCCAGCATGTTCTCACGAGAGGTGGCACTGCTGTACCTGGTTGTTGTGGACTAAGTGGAACAAGTGGCAGTAAAGAGACAGCGATCAATCTGGCATAAGGTTTAAAGAGCAGAGAACAATCAGAGTCAGAATAATTAACAAGGAAAAGTCAATTTCAGTAGGGTATGGACTTATCTGGCCCAGATAAATTGAGGGATAGATTGAGGGAGGCAAAACTGTAATAAATGGTTTACCTATAAAGAAGAGATAACTTGGGCGCTGTCAAGGTTTATTTTCTCATGGAGGAGGAAAGTGGGGTAAACAAATCTTAAATGAAGAAAAAGATCGAGATTAAGATGAAGCAGAAAAGGTATGTGACAAATGTCTGGTTGATAATAAAATTGAGAACCAGACCAAATATAGGAGGTTCAAGCTATAAAAAATGAAAGAAGATAAGTAAAGAGAGTGTCAGTCATTAGATGGTGAGATGGTTGGATTCAAGAGAGAATCCAACCATCGCCCCTTGATAGTCAATGGCCAATCCTCTGTTGAATCCCCCCATCAACATCCTGGAGGTTACCATTGTATATAAACACAGTGGCTCCAAGAGCAGGTCAAAGGCTAGGAATCCTTCAGCGAAGAATCCTCCTCCTGACTTCCCAAAACATGTCCACTATCCACAGAGGACAAGTCAGGACTGTGATGGAATATACTCCCCACTTGCCTGGATGGGTGCATTCTAGCAACATTGAAGCAGCTTGACACCATTTAAGACAAAGTGGCTCATTTGATTGGCACCCCATCCACAAACATTTATTCCCACCACCACTGATGCATAGTGGCGACAGTGTGTACCATCTACTAGATGCACTGCAATAACTCAACAGGGATCCTTAGAAAGCACCTTCCAAACCTATGACCATTATCCAGGAGGACAAGGGTAGAAGACAGATGGGAACGTCACACACATAAGAACATAAGAAATAGGAGCAGGAGTAGGCCATCTGGCCCTTCGAGCCTGCCCCGCCATTCAATAAGATCATGGCTGATCTGTCGTGGCTCAGTTCCACATTCCCGCCCTCTCCCCATAACCCTTAATCCCCTCTTTTATCAAAAACCCATCAACCCGCGTCTTAAAAATATTTAGCGAGGCAGCCTCCACCACTTCAACGGGCAGAGAATTCCAGATATTCACCACCCTTTGAGTGAAGAAGTTCCTCCTCAACTCCGTTCTAAACCGCCCCCCCCCCTTTATCTTGAGGCTGTGCCCCCTAGTCCTACTGTCTTTTTTGAGCGGGAAGAGTCTCTCCACCTCTATCCTATCCATCCCATTCATCATCTTATACGTCTCAATGAGATCTCCCCTCATTCTTCTAAACTCTAACGAGTACAAGCCTAGTTTATCCATTCTGACCACACCATTCTGATTTAGATATACAATGCTATTCCTTCACTGTCACTCTGTCAACATTTTGGGATGCCCTCCCCAACAACACTGTGGACTGGACAGGTTCAAGAAGACAACTTACCACTACCTTCTCAAGTGTAATTCAGGATGGGCAATAAATGTTGGCCTAGCCAGTGATGCCCACATCCCACAAATTAATTTAAAAAAACAGATCTGAGTTTGCATCAGAGTTTCTCATAATCCATTTAAACACTGTTGTAAAGAGAAAAAGAAAAAGAATCACGTGCAAGTAAGGAGCATAAAAAGCTAAATGACTGACTGAGTTAACGAAAGAATGGTCAATCTGATCTTACGATGGATTTTGATCATCTGAGGGGGTGGGAGAGGAATTTCCTTATTCTTTAACAGCATCATTCAATACCTCTTTCAGGTGCAAAGAAGCGCACTTGCCCCACAAAAAGGCAATCAGGACAAGCCAACTCACGTAAGTTGTAAACTTAAAAAAGGACTAGTTATAGAACATAGAACATTACAGCGCAGGACAGGCCCTTCGGCCCTCGATGTTGCGCCGACCAGTGGAACCAATCGAATGACCCTCTAACCTAAACTATTCCAATGTTATCCATATGCCTATCCACTGACCATTTGAATGCCCTTAAAGTCGGCGAGTCCACAACTGCTGCAGGCAGGGCATTCCATGACCTTACTACCCTCTGCGTAAAGAACCTACCTCTGACATCCGATCTATAATTACCACCCCTTAATTTAAAGCTGTGTCCCCTTGTGTTAGCCATCACCATCCGAGGTAAAAGGCTCTCACTGTCCACCCTATCCAATCCTTTGACCATCTTGTATGCCTCAGTCAGGTCACCTCGTAACCTTCTTCTCTCCAATGAAAATAACCTCAAGTCCCTCAGTCTTTCCTCATAAGACCTTCCCACCATACCAGGCAACATCCTGGTAAACCTCCTCTGCACCCTTTCCAATGCTTCCACATCTTTCTTATAATGCGGTGACCAGAACTGTACGCAATACTCCAAGTGCAGCCGCACCAGAACCAGGACTGCACCAGGGTTCTTCCTTTGGTTTCCAATAAATGGTTTCTGGTGATGGGAAATTGAACTTGGCTGAGTTACTACACTGTTCCTCTTCTACATTTTCTTGTTTAAATTCTATTTTTCCAAAATGTACCATTGTTGGTTTGATGTCATGGCTGCAGCTAGTCATGTGACAGTAGTTCTAAATGCCACTGTTCTCAAGACTGGCCTTTAGTCCCTGATCTAATTTATCTTCTAGTACCATGTTTGAGCATGAAAGAAATACAATGCACCAAAGGAGTATAGCCGCTAATCTAATAATGACATGAAACTATTTAGACTAAAATGTACGAGAGCTGATCAGTAAGTTCGCAGATGAAACGAAACTTGATCAGGTGGTAAACTGTAAGGAGGCTAACCTTAAATTACAGGAGGATATAGATGGGCTGATCAGACGGGCTGATCAGTGGCAAATGGAATTCAATCCTGATAAGGGTGAGATGATGCACTTGGGTAGGACAAAGAAGACAATGGAATGCATGATGAACGGCAAAACTCTGGGAAGCATGAGGATCAGAGAGACCTGGGTGTGCATGTACATCGATCCTTTAAAGTGACAGGACACGTGGATAAAGTGGTTAAGAAAGACTTGTCTTTATTAGCCAAAACATGGAATTTAAGAGCAGGGAAGTTATGCTGGAGCTATATAAAATGTTAGTTAGGCCACAGCTAGAGTGTTGTGAGCAATTCTGGAATGCATATTAGACGAGAAGTGTGATAGCATTGGAAAGGGTGCAGAGGAGATTTACCAGGATGCCTGGGCTGGGGAGTTTTAGTTATGATGAGAGACTGGATAGATTGGGGTTGTTTTCCTTGGAGTGGAGGAGACTGAGAGGTACATATCTGAGATGTATAAAATTATGAGGGGCATAGATAGACTGACCAGGACGAAAGTTTTCCCCTTGGTGAAGGGATCAATGACTTGGGGGCATAGACTTAAGGTAGGGGACAGGAGGTTGAGAGGGTAAAGAATATCTTTTTCATCCAAAAGGTGGGGGGAATCTGGAACTCACTGCCTGGAAGTGTGGTGGAGACAAAGACCCTCATAGCATTTAAGTATTTAGGTGAGCATTTGTCGTGCCAATGAAAACAAGGCTATGGACCAAGTGCTCAAAAAATGAAATTAGAAAAGCTAGGTGGCTTGTCTTTGACCGACGCAGACATGATAGGCCAAAGGGCCTTTTCCTATGCCGTTTACTTCTATTACTCAAGGATTCTATCTTCACATTATATTTCATTGACCTGCATTGCCACAAAATGACCCATAATGATTGAATATGCAGAAAAGCAAAATACTATGGAAGCTGGAAAATTTAAATAAAAACAGAAAGTGCTAAAAAAACTCAGCTGGTCTGGCAGCATCAGCACATTTAGAAATCTGTCAGTCTCTATGTTAAACATAATCAGTGACTGAGCTTCCACACCACTCGGGGGCAGAGAATTCCAAAGATTCACAGACTACTGAGTAAATAAAAAAATCTCCTCATCTCATTCCTTAATGGCTTTCCCCTTATTTTGAAGAGAAGGGCCCAATTTTATCATTGCGTCGTGCCCACTTTTGGGCGTGAAAACTTGGTAAAGTCGGGCATGAGGCCATTAATGCGATCCGTGCCCGCATCTGCACAGATGCAGTGACAAAAATGGTTGACGAAGGAAGGGCCGTGGATGTCGTCTATATGGATTTCAGTAAGGTGTTTGACAAAGTCCCTCATGGCAGGTTGGTGAAAAAGGTTAAGGCTCATGGGATACAAGGAGAGGTGGCTAGATGGGTAGAGAACTGACTTGGACACAGGAGACAGAGGGTAGCAGTCAAAGGGTCTTTTTCCGGCTGGAGGTCTGTGACCAGTGGTCTTCCACAGGATTCTGTACTGGGACCTGCGCAAGGATATTTTGGCCTTGGAGGGAGTGCAGAGGAGGTTTACTAGGCTGATACCGGAGTTGAGGGGGTTGAGCTATGAGGAGAGGCTGAATAAACTAGGCTTGTACTCGTTAGAGTTTAGAAGAATGAGGGGAGATCTCATTGAGACGTATAAGATGATGAATGGGATGGATAGGATAGAGGTGGAAAGACTCTTCCCGCTCAAAAAAGACAGTAGGACTAGGGGGCACAGCCTCAAGATAAAGGGGGGGCGGTTCAGAACGGAGTTGAGGAGGAACTTCTTCACTCAAAGGGTGGTGAATCTCTGGAATTCTCTGCCCGTTGAAGTGGTGGAGGCTGCCTCGCTAAATATTTTTAAGAAGCGGGTTGATGGGTTTTTGATAAGAGAGGGGATTAAGGGTTATGGGGAGAGGGCGGGAAAGTGGAACTGAGCCACGACAGATCAGCCACGACAGATCAGCCATGATCTTATTGAATGGCGGGGCAGGCTCGAAGGGCCAGATGGCCTACTCCTGCTCCTATTTCTTATGTTCTTATGTTCTTATGACCTCTGCTATTTGTGATATATATAAATGATTTGGAAGAAGGTGTAACTGGTGTGATCAGCAAGTTTGCAGATGACACAAAGATGGCTGGACTTGCTGATAGCGATGAACATTGTCGGACAACACAGCAGGATATAGATAGGCTGGAAAATTGGGTGGAGAATTGGCAGATGGAATTTAATCCAGATAAATGCGAAGTGATGCATTTTGGAAGAACTAATGTAGGGGGGAGTTATACAATATTTGGCAGAACCATCAAGAGTATAGAATCTGGATGGGCGAACGCATTAGTAAAGGGGGAAAGAGGGACCTAGGTGTGCAAGTCCACAAATCCTTGAAGGTGGCAGCACAGGTGGAGAAGGTGATGAAGAAGGCATATGGCATGCTTGCCTTTATAGGACGGGTATAGAATATAAAAGCTGGAGTCTGATGTTGCAGCTATATAGAACGTTGGTTAGGCCACATTTGGAGTACTGCAACCAGTTCTGGTCGTCGCATTACCAGAAGGACATGGAGACTTTGGAGAGAGTGCGGAGGAGGTTTACCAGGATGTTGCCTGGTATGGAGGGTCTTAGCTATGAGGAGAGATTGGGTAAACTGGGGTAGTTCTCCCTGGAAAGATGGAGATTGAGGAGAGACCTAATAGAGGTATACAAAATTATGAAGGGTATAGATAGAGTGAACAGTGGGAAGCTGTTTCCCAGGTCGGAGGTGACGATCACGAGGGGTCACGGGCTCAAGGTGAGAGGGGCAAAGTATAACTCAGATATCAGAGGGACGTTTTTTACACAGAGGGTGGTGGAGGCCTGGAATGCACTACCAAGTAGGGTAGTGGAGGCAGACACACTGGCATCGTTTAAGACTTACCTGAATAGTCACATGAGTAGACAGGGAACGGAGGGATACAAATGAATGGTCTAGTTGGACCAATGAGTGGCACAGGCTTGGGGGGCCGAAGGGCCTGTTTCCTGTGCTGTACTGTTCTTTGTTCTTTATGCCTATTTTACCAAGGACCAAATATGGCCGTGATCTGAACTGCACCCGAAATAGGCGCAACAGTGATATAAATGCATTTACATGCATTTAAATTGAATTAACGGGCTACCCGCCCAGCTTAATCAGCATTTCCCCCTTTACCAATGCGTTCGCCCATCCAGATTTGGCATGAAACAGACCTGCTTGGCAAACGTCTGTTTCGGGCACTCCAGCTTCTGAAGAGGTAAGTTCAGAGTTTCCAGTGGCTCTCTGACTCAGATTGGTGGTGGCGCGGAGGGAGGTGGGCCAGATCATTCTCTGGTTAGGGGAGGTGGGGGGAGAGGAGGGAGGAGGGAAGCCTGGCAATTCTCAAGTCGGGGGGGAGGGAGGGAAGTGAGGCCAGATCATTCTCATGTTGGGAGCCAGGGGAGGGAGGCCAGATGGTTCTCTGGTTGGGGGAGGGAGGCCAGATGGATCTCTGGAGGGGAGGTGGTTGGGGTGCAGAGGGGCAGGGGGGACAGCTGCAACTCTGTGGGGGATTGGTGGGGGGAAAGGGGGGCAGGGACTCGCAATGGGTCTAGGTAGCTGGTGGGGGGGGGGGGCGTGGTTGGATAAGGGGGACAGTTATATTGTGGAGGTGGGGTGATGTCTGTGGGGACTATCGCTCCCACCTTTTGCTCCCCGGCCACTTTATCTGCTGTATGTGGCCCGGGAGTGATGTGACGGGCACATTTTTTCAAATTTCTTTTCACTGCACATGTGCAGTTGAAAATTCCAATCAGACCAGCAGCTATTCAGGCGCGATAAGCCCTGTCCACAGTGCAATACAGACTCACAATTTTTTTTTCCAGGCTAAATCTGTATGGGGGTGCCTGAGAACAGATTTCCAAGTTGGATCTGAATCACGCCCAGATTCAGCACTTAGAATGAAAATGGTAAAATCGGGCCCTTAGGGTCATACAGACTCAAAATGTTTCTCTCTTCACAGATGCTGCCAGAGGTTCAGACCTTTTCTAGTGTTTTCTGTTGAAAATGTGTTCATTCATTTCAAATTAGAAATTTGTTCACTTAAGGAAAAGGCTAACACGGTGCCTGTGGTGTCAATTACAGCACAGAACAGGCCCTTCAGCCCTCCAAGCCTGCACTGAACATGCTGTCCAATTGAACTAAAACCCCCTACCCTTCCAGGGACCATATCCCTCTATTCCCATTCTATTCATGTATTTGTCAAGGCGCCCCTTAAAAGTCACTACCTCCCCCGGGCAATGAGTTCCAGGCACCCACCACCCTCTGTGTAAAAAACTTGTACATCTCCTTTCAATTTTGCTCCTCTCATCTTAAACCTGTGCCCCTAGTAATTGACTCTTCCATCCTGGGAAAAAGCTTCTGACCATCCACTCTGTCCATGTCCCTCATAATCTTATAGACTTCTATCTGGTCGCCCCTCAACCTCCGTTGTTCCAGTGAAAACAAACCAAGTTTCTCTGACCTCTCTTTGAAGCTAATGCCCTCCATACCAGGCAACATCCTGGTAAATCTTTTCTGTACCCTCACCAAAGCCTCCACATCCTTCTGGTAGTATGGTGACCAGAATTGAACACTATATTCCAAGTGCAGCCTAATTAAGGTTCTATAAAGCTGCAACATGACTTGGCAATTTTGAAATTTAGTGCCCTGGCCGATGAAGGCAAGCATGCCATGTGCCTTCTTGACTACCTTGTCCACCTGTATTGCCACTTCCAGTGACCTGTGTACCTGTACACCCAGATCCCTTTGTCAATCAATACTCTTAAGGGTTCTGCCATTAACTGTATATTTCCTATCTATATTAGACCTTCCAAAATGCATTACTTCACATTTGCCCAGATTAAACTCCATCTGCCATCTCTCTACCCAAGTCTCCAACCGATCTAAACCCTGCTGCCTCCTCTGATGGTCCTCATCACTATCTGCAAATCCACCAACCTTTGTGTCGTCTGCAAACTTATTAATCAAACCAGTTACATTTTCCTCCAAATCATTTATATATATATATCAGCAAAGATCCCAGCACTGATCCCTGAGGACTGCCACTTGTCACAGCCCTCTATTCAGAAACGCACCCTTCCACTGCAACCCTCTGTTTTCTTTGACTGAACCAGTTTTCTACCCACCTTGTCAGCTCACCTCTGATCCCATGCGGCTTCACCTTCTGCACCAGTGTGCCATGAATGACCTTGTCAAAGGCCTTACTGAAGTCCATGTAGACAACATCCATTGCCCTACCCTCATCAATCATTTTCATCATTTCCTCGAAGAACTCGATCAAGTTCATGAGACAAAACCATGTTGCTTCTCACTGATAGGTCCACTTATTTCCAAGTGGGAATAAATCCTATCTCAAAGAATCCGCTCCAATAATTTCCCTACCACTGATGTAAGGCTCACCAGCCTGTAATTATCTGGATTATTCTTGCTACCCTTCTTAAATAAAGGAACAACATTGGCTATTCTAAAAATCCTCTGGGACCTCTCCCGTAAGAAGTCTCACTTTCTATACACCTGACGAAGGAACAGCGTTTCCAAAAGCTTGTGGGTTTAATATCAAATAAACTGGTTGGACTTTAACCTGGTGTTGTGAGACTTATTACTGTATTTACCCCAGTCCAACGCTGGCATCTCCACATCATGACCTCTCCTATAGCCAGTGAGGATACAAAGATTTCTCTCAAGGCCCCAGCAATTTCCTCCCTTGCTTCTCTCAGTATTTTGGGGTATATCCCATCAGGCCCTGGGGACTTGTCTATCTTAATGTTTCTCAAGAACTCCAATACCACCTCCTTTTTGACCTCAACAAGACTCAAACTATCTACACACTTTCCCAGGTTCATCATCCACTAAGTGCTTCTCTTTAGTGAATACTGATGCAAAGTACTGATGCGTAAGGATATATTGGCTTTGGAGGGAGTACAGAGAATGTTCAGCAGGCTGATACCGGAGATGAGGGGGTTCGCCTATGAGGAGAGAATAAATAGACTGGCCTTGTACTCGTTGGAGTTTAGGAGGCTGAGGGGGAATCTTACAGAGGCTTACAAGATAATGAAGGGGCTAGATAGGGTAGAGGTAGAGAGATTCTTTCTGCTTAGAAAGGAAAACAGAACTAGAGGGCACAGCCTCAAAATAAGGGGGGGGGCAGTTTAGAACGGAGTTGAGGAGGAACTTCTTCACTCAAAGGGTGGTGAATCTCTGGAATTCTCTGCCCATTGAAGTGGTGGAGACTACCTCGTTGAATATATTTAAGTCACGGGTAGATAGATTTCTGGTAGACAAGGGAATTAAAGGTTATGGGGAGAAGGTGGGAAAGTGGAACTGGTCCACCTCAGATCAGCCATGATCTTATTGAATGGCGGGGCAGGCTCGAAGGGCTAGATGGCCTACTCCTGCTCCTATTTCTTATGTTCTTACTCATTTAATACCTCGCCCATTTCCTTTGGCTCCATGCATAGATTCCCTCCCTTGTCCTTGAGTGGGCCAATACTCTCCCTGGCTACCCTCTTGCTCTTTATATATGTATAAAAAGCCTTGGGATTTTCCTTAATCCTGCTGGCCAATGATTTTCCGTGACTCCTTTAAGCCCTCCTTACTCCTTGCTTAAGTTTCTTTCTACTTTCCTTGTATTCCATACTTGCCTCGTGTGTTCCCAGCCTCCAAGCTTTGACAAATGCTTCCTTTTTCTCTTTGACTTGGCTCACAATATCTCTCATTATCCAAGGTTGCCAAAGCTTGCCATACTTATCCTTCATCCTTAGAGGAATGTGCCAATTCTGAATCCCTATCACTTGAAAGCCTCCCACATGCCAGATGTTGATTTGCCCTCAAACATCTGCCACCAATCTACATTTTTCAGTCCCTGCTTAATATTGTTGTAATTAGCCTTCCCCCACTTCAACAGCTTCACTTGAGGATTACACTTATCTTTATCCATCAGTACCTTAAAGCTTCCTAAATTGTGGTCATTGTTCCCAAACTGCTGCCTGACTGAAACATCAACCACCTGGCCGGGATCATTCCCCAATACCAGGTCCAGTATGGTCTCTTCCCTAATTGGACTATCTGCATACTGTTTCAAGAAGCCCTCCTGGGTGCACCTTACAAACTCTGCCCCCATCCACACCCTTAGCACTGAGTCCCAGTCAATATAGGGCAAGTTAAAATCTCCCACCACAACAACCCTGTTACTTTTACATCTTGCCAAAATTCGCCTACATATCTGTTCCTCCATCTCCCGCTGGCAATTGGGCGGCCTATAGTAAACCCCCAACATTGTGCCTACACCGTTCCTATTCCTGAGCTCTACCCATATTGCCTTGTTGTACGAACCCCCGAGGTGTCCTCCCGCAGTACAGCTGTGATATTCTCCTTAACCAGTCGTGCAACTCCCCCAACCCTTTTGCATCCCCTTCTATCCTGCCTGAAACATCTGTATCCTGGAATGTTAAGCTGCCAATCCCGTCCTTCCTTTAATCAAGTCTCTGTAATGGCAACAACATCATAGTTCCTCGTACTAATCCAAGCTCTAAGTTCATGTATCTTACCTGTTACACTTCTCGCACTGAAACAAATGCACTTCAGTCTACCAGATCCTCTTTGATTAGCAACCCCATCCTGCCTGCTGTTTCCCTGAGTCTTACTCTCTGGTTCTCCTTCAGCTAATTCACCTTTGCTTTGGTTCCCAATCCCCTGCCAAATTAATTTAAATCCTCCTGTGTGACACTAGCAAACCTCCTGGCCAGAATATTTATGCTCTTACAACCCGTCCTTGTTGAATAGGTTCCATCTGCCCCGGAAGAGACCCCAATAGTCCAGATACCTGAAACACTCCCTTCTACACCAGCTGTTTATCCACATGTTGAGCTGCACTATCTTCGTATTCCTAGCCTCACTAGCACACGGAACAGAGGGAGTAATCCTGAGATTACAACGCTGCTTTTTAACTTTCTGCCTAACTCCCTAAACTGTTGCTGCAGGACCTCATCACTCCTCCTGCCTATGCCGTTAGTACCAATATGTACCACAACCTCTGGTTGTTCACCCTCTCCCTTCAGAGTGCTTTCTGTCTGTTCATGACATACTGGACCCTGGCACCAACAACATACCATCTTGGAGTCTGCTTCATGTCCACAGAAGTGCCTATCTGCACCCCTAACTTTACAGTCCTTATTAACTATTGCTCTAGTCCTCTTTGTCCCTCCCTGCTTATCAACAGAGCCAGCCATGGTGTCACTGCTTTGGCTGCTGCTGTTGTTATCCCCGATAGGCCATCTCCCCAAACAGTATCTAAAATGGTATACTTGTTAGAGAGGGGGATTACCACAGTGTAATCCTGTACTGATTGGTTGACCCTTCTAGCGATCACCCATCTATCTGCCTGCACCTTGGGTGTGATCACATCTCTAAAGCACCTAACTCTGATGCTTTCCGCTACCTTAATGCACCTAAGTGCATCCAACTGCTGCTCCAATCTATCCATGTGGTCTGTAAGGAGCTGCAATTGGGTGCACTTAGGTGCATTAAGGTAGCGGAAGACATCAGAGTTAGGTGCTTTAGAGACATGATCACACTCAAGGTGCAGGCAGATAGATGGGCGATCGCTAGAAGGGTCAGCCAATCAGTATAGGTTTACACTGTGGTAGATGTATTCATCCGAGTCGTTGGATGTGTCACGGATCTCCCACATCTTACACAAGCAGCACTTAACCCCACTAACCGACGTTTTGAGAACCAATTAGATTATTTGAGAAAATTTATTAAATTCTTACCTTCACTTTTACCTTCTTACAGTGGCTTTTTTTTGATCAGAGGAGGAGGGAGGGAGGGAAACATTAATGTAGTGTTTCAGGCTAACCACTCCTTGACATCAGATCTTCCGCTTCCCACTTCTTGGAGATGTTGTTGGTCTGACTTCTCCCAGAATGCACCAGTGAAGTCCCTCATCCACTTCTATCAGACATCCTTTAAAGGGCATTTATCTTAGCCCTTTAAAAGGCAGTTCCCTGAAAGGGTCATGTAATCTGCTGGTCCAATCTGGTGCCAAGCTGGAGACTCATTTAGACTTGCCTGGGCTTAATCCAAGATATGGAGATGCCAGTGTTGGACTGGGATAAACACAGTAAGAACTCTCACAATACCAACAGGTTCATTTGGTAGTAAACGCCATTAGCTTTTGGAACGCTGTTCCTTCGTCAGGTGAGTGGGGAGTTCTGATCACAAACATGGCATATAAAGCCACACACAGTTTACAGAATACTGATTAGAATGCGAGTCTTTACAGCTAATCAGCTAATCAAGTCTTAAAGGTGCAGACAATGTGAGTGGAGATAGCATTAAGCATAGGTTAAAGAGATGTGTATTGTCTCCAGACAGGACAGTAAGTGAGGCACAGGCTCGAACAAGACTTCTTCACTGCACAGGACCTTCAACCGATGCTATACGCTAGATACATCAATGATATTTTCTTCCTTTGGACTCATGATGAACAATCACTGAAACAACTATATGCTGACATCAACAAGTTCCATCCCAACATCAGACTCACCATGGACTATTCTCTGGAATCGAATGCATTCTTGGACACACGCATCTCCATTAAGGATGGTCACCTCAGCACTTCACTGTACCGCAAGCCCACGGATAATCTCACAATGCTCCACTTCTCGAGCTTCCACCCTAAACATGTTAAAGAAGCCATCCCCTATGGAAAAGCCCTCCGTATACACAGAATCTGCTCAGATAAGGAGGATCGCAACAGACACCTCCAGACACTAAAAGATGCCCTCTTAATAACAGGATATGGCACTCGACTCAACGATCAACAGTTCCGACGCGCCACAGCGAAAAACCACACCGACCTCCTCAGAAGACAAAGATGGGACATGGTAGACAGACTACCCTTCTTCGTCCAGTACTTCCCCGGAGCAGAGAAGCTACGATATCTTCTCCAGAGTCTTCAACATGTCATTGATGAAAACGAACATCTCGCTAAGGCCATCCCCATAGCCCCACTTCTTGCCTTCAAACAACCGCACAACCTCAAACAGACCATTGTCCGCAGCAAACTACCCAGCCTTCAGATCAATGACCACAACCCCACACAACCCTGCCACAGTAACCTCTGCAAGACATGCCAGATCATCAACACAGATGCCATCATCTCACATAAGAACAACATCCACCAGGTACACGGCACATACTCTTGCAACTCGACCAACATTGTCTACCTAATACTCTGCAGGAAAGGATGTCCCGAGGCACCATACTTTGGGGAGACCGTGCAGACGCTACAACTACAGATGGATGAACACCGCTCGACCATCACCAGGCAAGACTGTTCCCTTCCTGTTGGGGAACACTTCAACGGTCACAGGCATTCGGTCTCTGATCTTCTGGTCTCCAAGGCGGCCTTCACGTCATACAACAATGCAGAGTCGCTGAGCAGAAACTGCCACCAAGTTCGGCACACATGAGGACGGCCTCAACCGGAATCTTGGGTTCATGTCACACTATCTGTAACCCCCATGACTTGCCTGAACTTGCAACATCTCACTTACTATCCAGAGACAATACACATCTCTTTAACCTATGCCTAATGCTATCTCTACTCACATTGTCTGCATCTTTAAGACTTGATTAGCTGATTAGCTGTAAAGACTCGCATGTTAATCAGTATTCTGTAAACTGTGTGTGGCTTTATATGCCATCTTTGTGATCAGAACTCCCCACTCACCTGACGAAGGAACAGCATTCCAAAAGCTAGTGGCATTTACTAACAAATAAACTTGGTCCAAGAGTCAGAGTTTTGGGTCTGTGGAGTCAAAGACTTTTTCTTGCTCTGAAATGCGTATATGTTAAATATTAGATGTTATGACCTGTAGAACTAACAAGACAAAAGACGATAAAGTGTCACACTGTGAGTTTCAAACCAACTCAATGCAGCTTTATTGAAGATTGGCTGCCAGGTTGAAATTCAACACGGAAAAAGATAAAAATCCACAAATGCCTCTGGTGACGTTACAGAATGTCATGTGACTAATCAGACAGAGGTCAAGCTATCCCACTCCCTATTATTCTGGTGTGTTCCATGTGCCTACTCAATAACTGCTTGAAAGTTCCTAAAGTGTCCGACTCCTCTATCACAGCAGGCAGCACATTCCACACCCCCACCACTCTCTGAGTGAAGAACCTACCTCAGACATCCATCCTATATCTCCCACCATGAACCTTACAGTTATGCCCCCTTGTAACAGCTACATCCACCCGAGGAAATAGTCTCTGAACATCCTCCCTATCTATCCCCCTCATCATCTAATAAACCTCTATTAAGTCACCTCTCATCCTCCTCTGCTCTAAACAGAAAAGCCCCAGCTCCCTCATAAGACTTACCCTCCAAACCAGACAGCATCCTGGTAAATCTCCTCCGCACTCTCTCCAATGCTTGCACATCCTTCTTAGAGTAAGGTGAAAAGAACAGAACACAATATTCCAAATGTGGCCTCACCAAGGTCCGGTATAGTTGTAGCATAACTCCACGACCCTTAAACTCAAACCCCCTGTTAATAAACACTAACACACGTCTTCAGGGCTCTATCCACTCAAGTGGCAACCTTCAGAATCTGTGGATATGAACCCCAAGATCTCTCTGTTCCTCCACATTCCTCAGAACATAAGAACATAAGAAATAGGAGCAGGAGTAGGCCATCTAGCCCTTCGAGCCTGCCCCGCCATTCAATAAGATCATGGCTGATCTGTTGTGGCTCAGTTCCACATTCCCGCCCTCTCCCCATAACCCTTAATCCCCTCTCTTATCAAAAACCCATCAACCCGCGTCTTAAAAATATTTAGCGAGGCAGCCTTCACCACTTCAACGGGCAGAGAATTCCAGAGATTCACCACCCTTTGAGTGAAGAAGTTCCTCCTCAACTCCGTTCTAAACCACCCCCCCTTTATCTTGAGGCTGTGCCCCCTAGTCCTACTGTCCTTTCTGAGCGGGAAGAATCTCTCCACCTCTATCCTATCCATCCCATTCATCATCTTATATGTCTCAATGAGATCTCCCCTCATTCTTCTAAACTCTAACGAGTACAAGCCTAGTTTATTCAGCCTCTCCTCATAGCTCAGCCCCCTCAACTCTGGTATCAGCCTAGTAAACCTCCTCTGCACTCCCTCCAAAGCCAAAATATCCTTGCGTAAGTGCGGCAACCAAAACTGCACACAGTACTCCAGCTGCGGCCTCACCAATGCCCTATACAGCTGCAGCAAGACCTCCCTACTTTTATATTCAATCCCCCTCGCTATGAAGGCCAGCATCCCATTCGCCTTCCTGACCACCTGCTACACCTGCAGGCTGGGTTTTTGCGACTCAGGCACAAGGACCCCGAGGTCCCTCTGCACCGTCGCCTGCTGCAGTTTTTCGCCACGTAAGTAATAGTCCTTCCTACCATTATTCCTACCAACCCTGAACCCTGCTGTTGATCCTGTAATCCGCATTCAAGTTTGTCCTACCAAAATGAATCGCCTCACACTTATCAGTGTTAAACTCCATCTGCCACTTTTCGGCCCAGCTCTGCGTCCTATCAATGTTTCTTTGCAGCCTACAAGAGCCCTCCACCTCATTCACTACTCCACCAATCTTGGTGTCATCAGCAAATTTACTGACCCACTCTTCAGCCCCCTCTTCCACATCATTGATAAAAATCACAAATAGCACATGACCCAGCACTGATCCCTGTGGTATCCCGCTGGTAACTGGCCTCCAGTCTTAACATTTTCCCTCCACCTCCACCCTCTGTTTTCTATAAGACATGATGTGGATGTGCCGGCGTTGGACTGGGGTAAACACAGTAAAAAGTCTGACAACACCAGGTTTTAGTCCAACCGATTTATTTGATAGTAAACGCACAAGCTTTCAAAAGCTTGTGCGTTTACTATCAAATAAATCAGTTGGACTAAAACCTGGTGTTGTCAGACTTTTTACTTCTATAAGACAGCCAGTTACTTACCAGAAGCATAACATATGCCACCCTCCAATCTTCAGGCATCTCACCTGTGACTATCGATATTCAAATATCTCTGCTAGGGGACCCACAATTTCCTCTCTAGCCTCCCACAACATCCTGGGATACACTTCATCATGTCCTGGGGATTTATCTATTTCAATGCGTTTTAAGACTTTCAGCACCTCCTTCTCTATAATATGCACACTGCGTAAGACATCACTATTTATTCCTCCAACGTTTGCTGATTCGTCATGTCTAAAACAGTGAAATATGATAGTAAATGTCAAGCAATATATTTGGATGACGTGGATATCATGGTTCAAGAATTGCCATGTTCGCAAGTTTCACATGGTGGATGCAAATCTTGCAACACTGATAAATGTATAAGGTTAAGGTAAAGTTTATAAATGGTATCGCTGTTTGGTGAGGGAATGGTGGGCACACGGTGAATTCAGCATTGGATTTAGCTATTGGTGCAATTGGTAAGATATGTTTTTTGGAGTTCAAGCCACTCACCTTGTCAATTTTTTAGATTGTTGACCTTATTCTTGTGCTGCATCCACATTCTTGCAGAAAGGCCCCTGGGACTGGTCTTCCTGTTGAACAGGTCGGTGGAGGGAGATACAAGGCATATTTCCTTTATTCCAAACATCAATGCATGCTGTCTTTAGTTCTCACAATTACTCAAAATATTACAGCATATTATGGAGCTCTGACAAAGGGTCAACCAGACTCAAAACATTGGCTCTCCCCACGGATGCTGTCAGACCTGCTGAGATTTTCCAGCATTTACTGTTTTTGCTGTGTGGTATATTGTAGCATTTGTTCAGTTTGAGAAGACTCTAACCACCTGTTGTTGTTCTAGAGCACATCTCCTTTAAGATGTGAAACTGCCTTCAAGTAGAGCTTGACACTTTCTTGGCATTCTAACTTTGAAAAACTATAAATATTTTCAATACTTCCCCAATATCACTGTAGTAAATTGTGAAACAGACTTGTGAGTAAGCATGGATGTAAATGACTCAATTAAACTGAAGACAGTTGATTGTAAGGTTCAGAACATGAAAAAAGGAGTTAGGCGTGAAAGCAAGTAGTTTAAAATTGAGATGAGCAGACAAGTACATGACTCTCATCATGGGCTTTTTACCTTTGCGGTTCCTCAACTCTCCCCACACAGATTCTACATCTTCTGACACAACATCATTTCCTGCTATCGATTTAATTTAATTGCTTACTAATAAGGCGACCCCGCCCCTTCTGCCCACCAGCCTGTCTTTCCAATGGGATGCGAATTCTTGGCTATTTAGCTCTGAGCCTGATTCTATTGCAGCAATGTCTCTGTGATGCCCACAACATCGTATCTTCCAATTTCTATCTGTGCTACAAGCTCATTTACTTTATTTTGTGTACTGAGTGCATTCAAATACAACACCCTATGCCCTGCATTGAATGTCCTCCTTCTCATTGTCACCCCCTTATCTGCTGTGCCTGAAGTTAGATTCCTAACCCTTTCCTAACTAAGTGTACATGCTGTTACTGGATGATGAAATGAAAAGATCTTCTCCAAAAAAATGTTAACTTAAAATGTCAGTCAGTCAGTTGTATAAATAACTCTATGTATTTTGTGTTTCATTTGATCTAAATATTTTAAATCTCTGTTTACAGTTGCAAAACAAGCAGAAAAAGAAGCTCGTGTCAAAAAACGTAAGTGTGATCCACATTATTGTTCTGAGAATCATAATCACGGAGGCCATTTGGTCCATTGTGACTGTGTCAGCTCTCTGAAAAAAACAGTCAAATAATTACACTTCCTTGCTTTTCCCATAACCCAATATTATTTTTCTCTCCAAATATTTATCCAGTTCATTTTTGCAGGTTATCGGAGGGTGGGCAGGGTTTGAGGAGTCCCACGCAGGGGGGAATTGGGGTGGGGGTGCTCCAGAGGGTCGGAGGTGTGAAGGGAGTCCCATTGGAAGGGTTGGCATAGGTTTTTACAATAACCAGAAATTAGAATGGTTTTTAATTCTTTTAACTTTTACTGCATAACTATTGATGTAATCCCTCCAACGTCTGTGATTTAAATTCCTTTTTCAGACAGTTCCCAAAACAGAGCAATTCGCCAGAGAAAGTTAGCACTTCTGAGCAATTGTCATGCAAACACTTAGCTGTGAAGTTCCAAGACAGATTCCCCCATGCATCTTTGGGATACCCCTTCCCTGCCTCCCAGTGCATTGATTCTGTCTTGTTGGCAATGGTCAGTACCTGGTTTCTTTGACACAAATGTTATTTGCCGCTTGTCTGCACAAGCCTGAATGTTACTAGACTGATATTTGATTACTTCTATTCTCTGTCAACAGAGAATTTAAAAGAAGAAGAAGAACTTCTCAAAAAACGTAAGTTCCAGAGTGAGAATAATGTCAAAGTCTGTGGGGGTGATTCTCCCAAAAATAATTCTAAATGTCAAATTTACATAAAAACTGGACTAATCATGCTGTTTCTTTCAGTGGGATTTTCAAAATGAATCTCCCACACTCTGTGCATTGCAGAGTGCCTGAATGTGATTCACTCCAGAAACTAGTGAGTAGGGCCTATTTCCGATGGAGAGGCCGGCAGCATAGCGCTGAGTGGGCCACTCTACATGCACCGATCTGTCAGCGCCAAGATCGGCGGAAGCACAGTAGCCCACAGTGCCAGTTTCCCGATTACTGGCTAGCCCCGTGACCCTTGCATCGCCAGCTCTCTTCCCCCCACAACCTCCCCTAAGGCCCAATCAGTGGCCACCCGAACATGTTTGGACCAGCCTCGACCCCCCATCCCAAAGAACAAAGAACCGTACAGCACAGGAACAGGCCCTTTGACCCTCCAAGCCTGCCTGGATCATGTTGTCCTATCTAGACCAATCATTTATATCCCTCTATTCCCCATCTGTTCATGTGTCTAACCAGGTAAGTCTTAAATGTCACTAACGTGTCTGCCTCAACCACCTCACTTGGCAGTGCATTCCAGACCCCCACCACTCTCTGTGTAAAAACTTCCCCCACACATCACCACTGAACATTTCCCCCCTTACCTTAAACTTATGCCCCTTGTAATTGTCATTTCTGTCCTGGGAAAAAGCTTCCAACTGTTCACCCTATCCATACCCTTCATAATTTTATAAACTTCTGTCAGGTCACCCCTTAGCCACCGTCTTTCCAGGGAGAACAATCCCAGTTTATTCAATCTCTCCTCATGCCTAATACCCTCCATACGAGGAAATATCCTGGTAAACCTTTTCTGCACTCTCTCCAAAGCCTCCACGTCCTTCTGGTAGTGTGATGACCTAATTGGACATAATATTCCAAATGTGGCCTAACCCACGTTTTATATAACCAACTTTTGCCAACTTTTATACTCAATGTCTCATGAAGGGAGGCATGCCATATGCTTTCTTCACCACCTTTTCCATCTGTGCTGTCACTTTTAAGGATCTGTGGATCTGCACGCCCAGATCTCTCTGTGTGTCTATGCCCCTGATTGTTCCGCCATTTATTTTATAGCTTCCACTTGAATTGGTCCTACCAAAATAAATCACCTCACGTTTGTCAGAATTAAATTTCATCTGCCATTTCTCCACCCAATTTTCCAGCTTATCAATGTCCTTCTGCCCCCAGCTCACCTTGATTTCCCTCCCCCCCCCTGCACCGCTGCAGCCCCGATCTCCCAATACCCCTCCTTGATCCCCACCACCTCCATCACCAGCCCCCTAGTCCTGACACCTCCCCCTCCGGCAGCCCTCCCCCACCCCCAACAAGTTTACCCCCTTGCCCCCATCCTGATGGCCAGCCTCAATCACTAGCTTCCATCCCTCTGTCATTCAGCCCAAATGCGGAGTGGCAGCAGGACCCCCAAAGGCCCTGACCTCATCAGGCCCCATCCCCATTAGACCCAATCCCCTGCCACTACTCAATGCCCAGTGGGCATTGCCAAGGTGCCCCCTGGACATTGGCACTTTGGCCCTTGGGTAGTGCCAGGGGCCCAGGCTGGCACTGCCTGAGTGGCAATGCCCAGGGGACATCCCCCCAGTGCTTGACCCTCTGGGGGGCCTTCACTCCAATAGGGTCAAGCTGCAAGCTGCCCGCAAGTGGGGACCTATATTAGACCCCGCTGGAATGAACCCCTCCTCGCAGAGGGGGAAGAGGCTTCAGTCCCGGGACCGCTAGTGCTACTTAACTAGTATTTAAATGAGAATCTGCATACATTTTGCAGCTCCGCGCCAATTTCTGGCATGGAGATGACAGCACCAGAAATCCAGCTGCTGGAGACTGGAGGCCGTGGCACCCAGTGAGGAGCCCACAAAATGGCCTCCACTCGAGTCTCCCAGCCCACTGCACTGCAAAAGCAGTGCCATGAGATGGGAAAATTGCCCCCATCAGCTGATTTATAGACAGCAGAGTTTAAAGATGGTTGGTGCTATACCATGTACCAAGATCCAAAAGGTGAAGTTCTAAATGCTTTTTAATGGCAATGACAGCCTTTCACGTTGTATTCCTAATTTAGAATTCCTCCACAGGACAAACTCATTATTAGGACATTTTTGTTTGATTATTTTGTATAACGCTAATGCCCCAACTACGTTAGGGGTTATGGGCTTTGAAAAACATGGTTTGCACACCTGGATTCAAAGTAACAACAACCAGATTTATCAAAGAGATGTTCTCTGTACTGCAAAGAATACAAAACTGAAAGTAAAACAGCAGCCTCTGCAAACATTCTAATGATATTACCATCAAATTGTGTTTGCATCTTTTAAAGCAACCTTGCACCCCTTTTAAAAATATATCATCCCTCTCCTTTATTCCTGTGGTCATGACAACAGATTACTATGATGTTATACATAGATCAATAATCTCTAGACACAGTACTATGTATCATTAATCATTATACAAAGTCAATAAGAAAGTCAATCAAAAGGACATTTATTCCTCTTTGATGGACATTTAAAGCTGCCACATTGCCATCTTGCATGTCATTCACTTGCCAGACCTCACTAAATCATCTCTCCCTTCCACCCATTTGGAACAGCATCATGCTCTGTTCCCTTGCTACTTATGGAAACACTTCCAGGAAAGTATCACTGAAACAAGCAACCAATTTTTCTGTCACTAAATCAACTCATCTGCAAATTTGCTTACAGAATCATAGAATCTTACAGTGCAGAAGAGGCCCTTCAGCCCACTGAGTCAACACTGACACGTTAGAAAAACCCGAACTTCCACCAAATCCCATCTGCCAGCACTTGGCCTATAGCCCTGAATGTTATGACGCACCAAATGCTCATCCAGATACTTTCCAAAGAATGTTTTGGGCGGCACAGTAGCATAGTGGTTAGCACTGCTGCTTCACAGCTTCAGGGGCCTGGATTTGATGCCTGGCTCATGTCACTATCTGTGCAGAGTTTGCACATTCTCCCTGTGTCTGCATGGGTTTCCTCCCACAGTCCAAAGATTTGCGGATTAAGTTCATTGGCCAAGCTAAATTGTCCCTTAGTGTCCCAGGATGTGTAGGTTAGAGGGATTAGCAGGTAAATATGTAGGGATACAGGATAGGGCCTGTGGGGGGGGGATTGTTGTCAGCGCAGACTCGATGGGCCGAATGGCCTCTTTCTGCACTATGGGATTTCTATGTGAGGAAATGTGACTATGAGATTTGGGGTTGTTTTCGCTGGAAAGAAGGCGGCTAAGAGGGGACCTTATTGAAACATATAAGATGATTAGAGGTTTAGACAGGGTAGATAGTGATAGCCTTTTTCCTAGGATGGAGAAAGCTAGCACGAGGGGGCACGACTTTAAATTAAGGGGGGGTAGTTATAGGACTGATGTCAGGGGTAGGTTCTTTACCCAGAGGGTGGTGAGGGACTGGAATGCCCTGCCAGCTGCAGTTGTAAATGCGCCTAGTTTGGGGGCGTTTAAGAGATCTGTGGATAGGTTTATGGACGAAATGGGATTGGTTTAGATTAGTGGGTTAGTGTTGTTTTTTTTTAAAAAGCTGGTCGGCGCAACATCGTGGGCCGAAGGGCCTGTTCTGCGCTGTAATGTTCTATGTTCTATGAAACTCGTCTCTACCACCCTCCCAGGCATGTATCCCAGACTGTTCTCATTCCTTGGGTAATAAGCTTTTTCTCACATCCCTTCTAAACTTCCTGCCCCTCACCTTGAACCTATGTTCTCTTGTGACTGATCCTTCAACTCAGGGGAACAGCTACACCCTTCTTTTTGATTTTTGTGTGCAGTTAGTGTGAATGTTGCATACTAGCTTTTAAAAATGGCACCATTAATCTCCCTCTTGGTATTATCTTTTGTCCATTAACTCGCTCCATTGGTAACTGAATGTTACTTTGCCACATAGTGAAAAGATCACCACTAAAATTCCACTAACAACCCATGCATTGAATAACCCACATTTGACCCCAGTAACGGAAGATTGAGGCAATCAGTAGAATTCAGTCTATATTTTCAAACAAGAGACAAACAGATTGTGCAAAGAAACCTGCAGGATTTTACTGGACTGTGATGTATTCAAGTTCCATGTTTTCAGCTGCTGCACAATATAATTTCCACTAAATACCCAACATATCCTCAAACTGACAACTGAAAGCTGCCATAAGATGGAATAGTGGTTAGCACTGCTGCCTCACAGCACCTAGGACCCAGGTTCAATTCCCAGCTTAGCTCACTGTGCAGAGTCTGCACGTTCTCCCAGTGTCTGTGTGGGGCTGCCCTGGTTTCCTCCCACAGTCTGAAAGAGGTGCTGGCTAGGTGCATTGGCCATGCTAAATTCTCCCTCGGTGTATCCAAACAGGCACCAGAATGTGGCAACAACAGGACTTTCACAGTAACTTAATTGCAATTTTAAAACCTACTTGTGACACTAATAAAGAGACTTAAATTTAACTTAATTTCCACTAAATACCCAACATATTCCAAAACTGGCAATTGAAAGCTGTCGTAAGGATTCCCCCAAAAGGGATTAACTTTTGCTGCATAAGCGTAGTATGTGTGTGCTTGCATGATGCATTTATAGATTTGTTTTAGTAACAGCTTTAAAGTTTATTTGGTTTAATTATTTCTATTCTGTCAACAGTTACAACAAAGCAAAAACAAGTTATTGATATTGAAATGCGTAAGTCTTGGAATACGGAAAAACTGGATATGAATGATGTAGACAATTCTTTATTTTGCACCAGTACTGGTTACCTCCCAACAGTTTCAAAGGGGTCTGTTAATATACCACTTTTCCATGGTCCAGCTTTTTTAGCTAACTAAATTTCAAGAGTAAACTCTTTTACCTGACCAAAATCTGTTACAGTTCTGAAAGCTCAGCTAATCCACTTTGGTGGGGAGAATAGAAAATCAGAATATTATTTAAATGGAGAGAGATTGCAGAAGCCAAGCAATCTGGGAGACCCTGTAAATGAAGACATGGTGGAAGTGTCAATTACAAGGGGGGACAGGTTCAAGGTGAGAGGGACAAAGTTTATCACAGAGTTGCTGAGCAGAGACTGATAGTCAAGTTTCGCATTCACGAGGACGGCCTCAACCAGGATCTTGGGTTTATGTCACACTATCTGTAACCCCCATGACCTGCAAAATCTCACTAACTGTCCTGTCTGGAGACAATACACATAACAACACAATACAATAACCTACGCTTAACGCTCTTTCCAATCACGTAGTCTGTACCTTTAAGACTTGATTAGCTGTAAAGACTCGCATTCCAATCATTATTCTGTAAATTGAGTTTATGTCTTTATATGCCCTGTTTGTGAACAGAACTCCCACTCACTTGACGAAGGAGCAGTGCTCTGAAAGCTAGTGGTGTCTGGTACCAAATAAACCTGTTGGACTTTAACCTGGTATTGTGAGACTTCAGACTGTGTTTACTCCAGTCCAATGCCAACGTCTCTACATCAAGCCTTTCACTGCACAAGCTGTTGTCAGGCAAGAAGTTAGGGAGTATTGTCCTCCTTTGGAGGGGTCCCCATTTCCCATCAGAGGTACCTTCCCAAGGTTATACCCCCTTAATTCTTTCTCTCCCCCAAGTATCTCAAACCCAACACCTCTCCCTACTCACTGTGGCCTGCCAGCCAGGCCCCAGCAATACCCTGGACATAACTTGCAGCCTGGCTCCATTACCCTTTCATCCTCTTCCTCCTCTAGTTCCAGCAGTAGACATGACTCAAACCTGGCACTGCTGGGATTACAGATCAAACTGCCAGTCCATCAGTTTGATCAGCAGCTCTCCAAGGTGGGACTTCCTTCCAAGGTGAGGTAAGTCTCCACCGTGGGCAATTCATTCTGCTTCCATCTGAAAATGGCTGTGGGGCATCCAGCTTTTAGGTGGGCAGTCTTCCTATACAACCTTTTAGTTGGGAGGTGGGGAATCTGGTACCCCGTAACATCCAGCCCAATGTTTCCTCACACAGGGGAATTTAGGATGAGGGGGCCTATCTTCAAAATAGTCCCAATATAAGACAGAGATGAGGTGGAAGTTCTCACCTCAGAGGGATCTTTGGAACTCTCTGCCCTGAAGGGTAGAGGAGGCTGGGTCATTGAATATATTCAAAGCTGATTTTAAAAGATTATAGATCAAAAGGGAGTCAAGGGTCATGCGAGGCAGGCAGGAAAGTGGAGGTGGAAGGCCACCATCAGATCAGCCATGATATTACTGAATGGTAGATCAGACCATCATTCAATAATAGAGGGGCCAAATGACCAACGCTTGCTCTTATTTCTTACATTATTATGTCCCAGAATTCATAAACTTTGAAGGAAGAGAGATCTAGTAATCTAATACCTTCTTTTGTCATTTCACTCCTGAATTCATAAGAACATAAGAAATAGGAGCAGGAGTAGGCCATCTAGCCCTTCGAGCCTGCCCCGCCATTCAATAAGATCATGGCTGATCTGTCGTGGCTCAGTTCCACATTCCCGCCCTCTCCCCATAACCCTTAATCCCCTCTCTTATCAAAAACCCATCAACCCGCGTCTTAAAAATATTTAGCGAGGTAGCCTCCACCACTTCAAAATCTTACCGCTATGCCCCCTTACCCTTGATTTTCTCACCAGGGGAAATAGCTTCTCAGTGTCCACCCTATTAAATTTTTAAATGTCCCGTTCACAGTTCAATCTTCTGTAGGCAAGGGCTGTGCTATGTGTAGATAATCTGTCCTCAATAATTTAGCACTACATCCCAATAGAATTCTTGTAAATCTGCACCAGATCCATTCAAGGCCAAATCATCCTAAAACAGATTATATTCCAAAATGGCTGAAGTACATTTTCCTTCTCTTTATATTCCAGTCACATTGAGAAATTGGTGAATATTGCATTAGCCTTTTTGATTAATTTTCATACTATGCTTCTCCCTTTAAAAGTTCCTTTTTTTAATCATTTATAAAGTACTCTTGATTTAATTTTTTTTAGATCTTAGGTCCTCAAATTTATTCACAAAATCGCATAATTGTTACGGTGCAGAAGGAGGCCATTCAGCCCATCATGTCTACATCAGTCTCCAATGAGCATTATGGCTTAGTTCCATTTTCTTGCCCTTTCTCCATATGCTTGCACATTGCTTTTATTCAAAGAATAATGTAATGCCCTCCTGAATGCCACAATCGAAACTGCTTCCACCACCACATCTCATACTTATTTAATCTGTACCATTTTGCAAATTCTTGTTCCAACTGCATTATTTACTGAACCTTTTTACTCGTCATCTGGAAATTGGTCATTCGGAAATTTAAATATTTTTTCATCTAACACGTTAATAAATTGAGGTATGCAGAACAAGTGTTTGATGAACACCACTTTTACATTCCACTGATCAAGATAGCTACTTTTATCCCCACTCCCTTTCTCTTGCATTCCAAACAATTTCCAACGTCAATCAAAATATTGACAAAAGGCAAAAGGCGGGGAATTATAGGCCGGTTAGTTTAACGTCTGTGGTAGGCAAAATGTTAGAATCCGTCATTAAGGAGGAAATTGCGAGGCATCTTGAAGGGAATTGCTTGATAGGGCGGACGCAACACGGTTTCATTAAAGGGAAGTCGTGTCTGACAAATTTACTGGAGTTCTATGAGGATGTGTCTAGGGCAGTGGATAGAGGAGAGCCGGTGGACGTGGTCTTTCTGGATTTTCAGAAGGCGTTTGACAAGGTACCTCACAAGAGGTTATTGCAGAAGGTCAGGGGACATGGAGTTGGGGGTAGGGTGTTAGCGTGGATAGAGGATTGGTTGTCAAATAGGAGGCAGAGAGTGGGGGTCAATGGGTGCTACTCGGATTGGCGGTTGGTGACTAGTGGGGTGCCCCAGGGGTCGGTGCTGGGGCCTCAGCTATTTACCATTTATATAGATGATCTGGAGGAGGGAACCGAGTGCAGGGTGTCGAAATTTGCTGATGACACCAAGATTGGGGGAAAGGCAAATTGTGCGGAAGGTGTGGAGAGTCTGCAGAAGGATCTAGATAGGCTGGGCGAATGGGCCAGGAAATGGCAAATGGAATTTAATGTTGGCAAGTGTGAGGTGGTCCACTTTGGTAGGAAGAATGGTGGGAAGGACTATTACTTACGGGGCGAAAAACTGCAGCAGGCGACGGTGCAGAGGGACCTCGGGGTCCTTGTGCATGAGTCGCAAAAACCCAGCTTGCAGGTGCAGCAGGTGGTCAGGAAGGCGAATGGGATGCTGGCCTTCATAGCGAGGGGGATTGAATATAAAAGTAGGGAGGTCTTGCTGCAGCTGTATAGGGCATTGGTGAGGCCGCAGCTGGAGTACTGTGTGCAGTTTTGGGCGCCGCACCTGCGCAAGGATATTTTGGCCCTGGAGGGAGTGCAGAGGAGGTTTACTAGGCTGATACCGGAGTTGAGGGGATTGAGCTATGAGGAGAGGCTGAATAAACTAGGCTTGTACTCGTTAGAGTTTAGAAGAATGAGGGGAGATCTCATTGAGACGTATAAGATGATGAATGGGATGGATAGGATAGAGGTGGAGAGACTCTTCCCGCTCAAAAAAGACAGTAGGACTAGGGGGCACAGCCTCAAGATAAAGGGGAGGCGGTTTAGAACGGAGTTGAGGAGGAACTTCTTCACTCAAAGGGTGGTGAATCTCTGGAATTCTCTGCCCGTTGAAGTGGTGGAGGCTGCCTCGCTAAATATTTTTAAGAAGCGGGTTGATGGGTTCTTGATAAGAGAGGGGATTAAGGGTTATGGGGAGAGGGCGGGAAAGTGGAACTGAGCCACAACAGATCAGCCATGATCTTATTGAATGGCGGGGCAGGCTCGAAGGGCTAGATGGCCTACTCCTGCTCCTATTTCTTATGTTCTTATGTTCTTATTATCTCCAATTTCATGCTCTTTCCTAATAACCTCTTGTGTGGATGCTTATCAAAGTGATTTCTGAAAGTCAACTGAAACCAACAGGCATTCCCTTAACTATAAGAACATAAGAATAGAAGAACATAAGAACTAGAGCAGAAGTAGGCCATTTGGCCCCTCAAGCCTGCTCCGCCATTCAATAAGATCATGGTTGATCTTTTCGTGGACTCAGCTCCACTTACCTGCCCAGTCACCATTACCCTTAATTTCTTTACTGTTCAAAAATTTATCTATTCTTGCCTTAAAAGCATTCAAAGAGGTAGCCTCGACTGCTTCATTGTGCAGGGAATTCCACAGAATCACAACCTTTTGTGTGGAGAAGTTCGTCCTCAACTCAGTCCTAAATCTGCTTCCCCTTATTTTGAGGCTATGCCCCCTAATTCTAGTTTCACTTGTCAGTGGAAACAACTTCCCTGCTTCTATCTTATCTATTGCCTTCATAATCTTATATGTTTTTATTAGATCTCCCCTCATTCTTCTGAATTCCAGTGAGAGTAGCCCCAGTCTACTCAGTCTCTCCTCATAAGCCAACCCTCTCAACTCAGGAATCAACATAGTGAATCTCCTCTGCACCCCCTCCAGTGCCAGCATATCCTTCTTCAAGTAAGGAGACCAGTACTCCAGGTGTGGCCTCACCAGCACCTTATACAGTTGCAACATAACCTCACTGTTTTTAAACTCCATCCCGCTAGCAATGAAGGACAAAATTCCATTTACCTTCTTAATTACCTGCTGCACCTGCAAACCAACTCCTTGTGATTCTTGCTAATAACCTCTTGTGTGGAGTCTTAGCAAACCCTCTGTACAGCTGCATGCTGCAGTTTTTTACCATTTAAATAATAGTCCATTTTGCTGTTATTCCCATCAAAATGGATGACCTCACATTTACCAACATTGTACTCCATCTGCCAGACGCTTGCCCACCCACTCAGACTTTCTATATCCCTTCGCAGACTTTCAGCGTCCTCTGCACACTTTGATCTGCCATTCATTTTAGTGTCATCTGCAAATTTTGACACACTACACTTGGTCCGCACTCCAGATCATCTATGCAAATCGTAAACAACTGCGGTCCCAACACTGATCCCTGAGGCCCACCACTAGTCACAGATCGCCAACCAGAAAAACATCCATTTACCCCCACTCATTTAGTGACCGCCTCAAAAAATTCAACTAGGATAATGAACAGGTCTGTAAGTTAACAAGCTACTCTTCCACCTTTCTTAAATGAACAATTCTCCAATCTAAACAATTCCTGAATATAATCAGTTTTCACAGAATATGCAAAATTCTTCTGCAATTTCTCAACTTATTACTTTCAATAACCTATACATCTTAATGTTTCTGTATTACTATTTTATTAGTTATACTTAATAAATAAAATTCCTCCCATTGATTTACTTTTTCAGTTTTCCTCTAAACTCAGATTTTATTTTCCTGAAACACAAGTCTCCATTTTCAAATTAAGACTAAAATTCACCAGTGAAATCACCAGTAGCCTCATTCTAAGCCGGTAACTTGTCAAAATTGCCAAGTAAACTCTGGCAATTGGTTCATCAATATCACTACCAAAATAGGGGGTGGCACGGTGGCAATAATGCTTAGCACTGCTGCCTCTCAATGCCAGAGACCCGGGTTCAATACCAGCCTCAGGTGACTGTGTGGAGTTTGTGCTTTCTCCCTGTGTCTGCATTGATTTCCATCAGGTGCTCCAGTTTCCTTCCACACTCCAAAGATACGCGGGTTAGGCGGATTGGCTATGCTTAATTGCCCCTTAGTATCCAAAGATGTGTAGGTTTGGAGGATAGTAGGAGGTAAATACAGGGGTAGGGCATGGGAAAGATTTTCTGTTGGAGATTTGATGCAGACCTGGGGGGCCAAATAACCTTCTTCTGCAATGTAGGGATTCTATGACTGAATATTAGCTCTTGAATGTTTAAAGATGCAGTATTTTGATGTAATTTTATATTTTCTTCCAACAGAAAAGTTGAGGGAAGAAGAAGAAGCTCTTCTGAAAAACTGTAAGTTTTAATGAAAGGCTTAAACTGAAAGACCTAGAAGCAGTTTTTCCCTTTTAAAGATATTAGACTGGGTTTTCATGGAGTGAAGGAAACTCCACAAACATTTAAAAAAGGCAATAGGACCTGACTCTAGTCCCATTTCCCAGCACCTCCAGCTTTTAGCAGCGTGGGTCAATGATGTAGGCTGGTATCCCTGGATTGCTGGTCTACATAAGAACATAAGAAATAGGAGCAGGAGTAGGCCATCCAGCCCTTCGAGCCTGCCCCGCCATTCAATAAGATCATGGCTGATCTGTCGTGTCTCAGTTCCACATTCCCGCCCTCTCCCCATAACCCTTAATCCCCTCGCTTATCAAAAACCCATCAACCCGCGTCTTAAAAATATTTAGCGAGGCAGCCTCCACCACTTCAACGGGCAGAGAATTCCAGAGATTCACCACCCTTTGAGTGAAGAAGTTCCTCCTCAACTCCGTTCTAAACCGACCCCCCTTTATCTTGAGGCTGTGCCCCCTAGTCCTACTGTCCTTTCTGAGCGGGAAGAGCCTCTCCACCTCTATCCTATCCATCCCATTCATCATCTTATACGTCTCAATGAGATCTCCCCTCATTCTTCTAAACTCTAACGAGTACAAGTCTAGTTTATTCAGCCTCTCCTCATAGCTCAACCCTCTCAACTCCGGAATCAGCCTAGTAAACCTCCTCTGCACTCCCTCCAAGGCCAAAATATCCTTACGTAAATACGGCGACCAAAACTGCACACAGTACTCCAGGTGCGACCTCACCAATGCCCTATACAGCTGCAGCAAGACCTCCCTACTTTTATATTCAATCCCCCTCGCTATGAAGGCCAGCATCCCATTCGCCTTCCTGACCACCTGCTGCACCTACAGGCTGGGTTTTTGCGACTCATGCACAAGGACCCCGAGGTCCCTCTGCACCGTCGCCTGCTGCAGTTTTTCGCCCCGTAAGTAATAGTCCTTCCTACCATTATTCCTACCAAAGTGAACCACCTCACACTTGCCAACATTAAATTCCATTTGCCATTTCCTGGCCCATTCGCCCAGCCTATCTAGATCCTTCTGCAGACTCTCCACACCCTCCGCGCAACTTGCCGTTCCACCAATCTTGGTGCCATCAGCAAATTTTGACACCATACACTCGGTTCCCTCCTCCAGATCATCTATATAAATGGTAAATAGCTGAGGCCCCAGCACCGACCCCTGGGGCACTCCACTAGTCACCAACCGCCAATCTGAATAGCACCCATTAACTCCCACTCTCTGTCTCCTATTTGACAACCAATCCTCTATCCACGCTAACACCCTACCCCCAACTCCATGCCCCCTTACCTTCTGCAATAACCTCTTGTGAGGTACCTTGTCAAACGCCTTCTGAAAATCAAGAAAGACCACATCCACCGGCTCACCTCTATCTACCGCCCTAGACACATCCTCATAGAACTCCAATAAATTTGTCAGACACGACTTCCCCTTAACAAAACCGTGCTGCGTCTGCTCTATCAAGCAATTCCCCTCAAGATGCCTCGCTATTTCCTTGTAGGAATAGACACTTCCTAGTCACGCACAATTTTCATCAAGTCAGACTAGCTTTGAATGCCTTAGAGGGGTTATAAACAATATTTTAATGAGGGGAACCTTTGAAAGATAAGTTTAAAGCTCTTGCCCTTGCCTTGTGTCAACCTACAATGCTGATCTATTCATTCCCATTCACCCCTCGTATTCTTCATTTCAATCAATGTCTCTCCACTCAACCCCAATGGCCCCTTCATGTCTTCCATGCCAACCTATCAGCCTCCATCAATCCCAAAGGCCATGCATACCGTCCATGCCAACCAATGGTACTTCCATGTCCATTCACCTAGTAGACGGAACCATCAAACCTAAACTAACAATGTCATATATGAAAAAGTTTCAGAAACTCATTAATTTATAACTTTCTGAAAAAGAAACCTGTTATTTCTATAACCCTATAAAAGTCCAGATCAACCAGACCATTAAAATATCAATAGCAGGAATTGCAAGCACTTGAACTTATTTGTCTTACATACATGAACTTTGAGCAATTGAGGAATACATCTAAGAAAAATGTTAGCAATAAGCATGGTTTTCCTCAGAGGCAACTGTTTCAATGGCTATCCTGCATCTCAGCTTACAGTCAATAAGGAGACATGGCTGGAAGCCCTCTCTCGTCCCTTATTTCTTATAATGAGGCTTTATCCACCCCATAGCATGGAGGACAGAGGTGGGCAGGAAAACTGTGGGTTGAAAAATTATGTGAAATTCATCCCAGAGATCTGATTTTATATAATGTGGAATGCATGCTTAGTGTACAACTAAGCTCTTGTTAATACTTTGTAGAATAGAGGTCATGAAGGCATAAATAGCAAAGAAGCTGTGAGAGGGTGGAGAGGGGTGGGAAGCTGTAGGGTTGATGGGGAGAAGCTTCTAAGTAATTTTATTTTCCAACAAAAAAAGCTCTTCACTGCTTTGTATCATTATAAATTAGATGTTTGATTTTTGTTGTGACGTGTGCAAAATTCTAACCCAGCAATTGATTTATCTGAAATAGTGCAGAGACAGCGTCAACAAGAAGCACTCTTCACAAGAGGTAAGTTCTAAATTAAAAAAGAGTGACTTTACAATGTATCTGAAGTCTAAGGATGCGCAGGTTAGGTGGATTGCCATCGTGAATGTACAGGCTTACAGGTGGAGGCGTAGGCTTGGATAACATTTTCTGTCAGAGAGTTGGTGCAGGCTCGATGCGCCAAATGGTCTTCTTCTGTACCGTAGGGATTATATGGCTCTTTACTACTTTAGAAAAATAGCGCAACTTGAGGTCAGCTAAACTGCTCCAAAACCAGTTATACGACCACTGGCCTCAAGAACCTTCAACTATTTCAGATAGATTTATTGTGTAATTCAGGCAGGTACAGGCAGTTGTTTGGGTAGGAACACTTTTCGTAGGGTTCCACCTCAGATGGACAGTGCTGAGATTTCCTCAGGCAAAGGGAGATGCTTCATCTTATTCTGGACTTATTTAAAAGTGGTATAAGGAAAAAAGACGGGAATAATGGATACCATTTAATGGAAACCCTACCAATTTTACCACTGGTGATCCAAGTGTACTGTACACTTACATGAAACAGGTATATAAAACCTATCAGCAACACATCCTAGTAGAAATATTGTCAAACTCCATACTATCAGAATTCCCATTTGATGATTAGAGTTATACAGCCCCAAGCTGATAATGCAGGTGATATATAGATATATGGGATTTCTCAGGGTCGGACAAGTGTCACGTGGGTTCAGTTCAGTGGGAATCGTTCTCACTATCCAGCATTCTGTGTTGCGAGGCACAGAAGGAGGGTACATCCGTAATTTATAATAAATGAAATCCCATGAAGTCAAGATGTGTACTGTTACTGCCTGGAGTTATTATTGATTGATTTGTATAAATAATGATTGAATAATGCCCACCAGAAAGATAGGCAATATGATTTCGTAAATGTATAATTGCCTTCATGGGGCATTGTTCTTCAGAGTGACATTGGGCTGCCAACGTACTATACCTCATGTGCTGGGCTACCTTATATTTGATCATTTGGTTAAATAAAGTTATGTCTTAAATTAATACATTGTATTTCATGGGTCTCTATATTAGCTTAAATTTAGCAATACATGGCCTCAAGAGGAAAAAAATCTCATCTACAGGGGTGAACTTATCAAGATGTATAAAATAATGAGGGGCATAGATGAAGTAGATAGTCAACGTCTGTTCCCAAAGGTAGGGGAATCTGAAACTAGAGGACATAGATTTAAGGTGAGAGGGGCGAGATACAAAAGTGTCCAGAGGTGCAATTTTTTCACACAGAGGGTGATAAGTATCTGGAACAAGCTGCCAGAGGTAGTAACTACCAGAGGTGGGTTCAATTTTGTTTTTAAAAAGCATTCAGACAGTTACATGGATAAGATTAGTACAGACGGATATGGACCAAACACAGGCAATTGCGACTAGCTTAGTGGTAAAAACTGGGTCGCATGGACAAGTTGGGCTGAAGGTCCTGTTTCCAGGCTGTAAACCTCTATGACTACAACTGGTTCTATGAAGTCTTGACAAATGCAGACCTGGTGAACAGAATCCACATGGGGTGCACAGATAAACACAATCCCCAAGTGGGGAGAGTCATGCTCAGCCAGTACCCTAACACTGCCATCAGCAGTTCTACGGGACAGTGCCAAGGTGGCTTTGATTGGGGAGGTTCAGTGTTGGTGGGGAGGTTGGGTGGGGGGTTGGGGGGGGGAGGTCTGCCATGTCCTTGGAGGGGTTCAGTGGGAGGGAGGTTCTGGGGTATTGTCCCATGCCTATAGACGGGGAAGTTCCCTGCAGTGTTCCACGTGGATAAGCCTATGAGAGGAGAGGCTGTACTTGACCTGGTGCTGGCTAATGAACCAGGACAGGTGACGGATCTCCGGGATGGAGATCATAATTCTATCTCCTTCACGATAGCATTGGAAAGAGACAGGATCAGGCAGGCTAGGAAGGTGTTTGTCTGGACTAAGGGGAAATATGATGTCATCAGACAGCCAATTGGACGAGTAAACTGGAAGGAGGTTTTCTTAGGGAAAAGTACCGAAGGAAGGTGGCGTATTTTCAAGGAATGTTTGACTGGAGCTCTGCACGACAACGTTCCAATGAGACAAGGAGGTTTTGGTAGGTCGCAGGAGCCGTGGTACACGAAGGTTGTGGTGAACCTCGTCAGGAAGAAAAGGAAGGCGTATAAAAGGTTCAGAGAGCTAAGAGATGTTAAGGATCTAGAGGAGTATAAGGCTCGTAGAAAGGAGCTTAAAAAGGAAATTAGGAGAGCCAGAAGGGGACATGAGAAGGCCTTAGTGGGTAAAATTAAGGAGAATCCCAAGGCGTTCTACAACTATGTGAAGAGTAAAAGGATGAGAAAAGAAGGGATAGGACCTATAAAAGGTGAAGGGGAAAAGTCTGTGTGGAACCGGAAGAAATGGCAGAGGTGCTTAATGAGTACTTTGCCTCGGTATTCACGGTGGAAAGTGATCTGGGGGGTTGTACTACAGGTTTGCGGCAGACTGAAAAGATTGAGTATGTGGATATTAAGAAAGAGGATGTGTTGGAACTTTTAAATTCTATCAAGACAGATAAGTTGCCGGGACCGGATGAGATGTACCCCAGGTTACTGTGGGAGGTGAGGGAAGTGATTGCAGAGCCCCTGGCGATGATCTTTGCATCGTCAATGGAGACGGGAGAGATTCCAGAGTGGTTGGTGAGTTGATGGAGAGGATTCTGAGGGACAAGATATATGAGCATTTAGAGAAGTTTAGAATGATCAGGAATAGTCAGCACGGCTTTGTCAAGGGCAGGTTGTGCCTTACGAGCCTAGCTGAGTTCTTTGAAAATGTGACTGAACACATTGACGAAGGAAGAGCGGTGGACGTGGTTCACATGGACTTCAGCAAGGCGTTTGATAAGGTCCCCCATGCAAGACTTCTTGAGAAGGTGAGAGGCCAAGGGGCTTTGGCCTTGTGGATCCAGAACTGGCTTGCCTGCAGAAGACAGAGAGTAGTTGTGGATGGGTCCTTTTCTGCATGGAGGTCGGTCACCAGTGGAGTGCCCCAGGGATCTGTTCTATGACCCTTGCTATTTGTCATTTTCATAAATGACCTGGATGAGGAAGTGGAGGGATGGGTTAGTAAGTTCACCGACAACACGAAGGTTGGTGGTGTTGTGGATTGTCTGGAGGGATGTTGCAGCGTGACATAGATAGGATGCAAGACTGGGTGGAGAAGTGGCAGATGGACTTCAACACGGATAAATGTGTAGTGGTCCATTTTGCCAGGACCAACAGGATGCAGGACTACAATATCAAGGGTAGGAGTCTTAGCTGGGTTGAAGAGCAGAAGAATCTTGGGGTCCAGGTCCATAGGACTCTTAAATCGGCCTCGCAGGTGGAGGATGTGGTCAAGAAGGCATATGGTGTACTGGCCTTCATTAATCGAGGGATTGAGTTTAGGAGTCAGGAGGTAATGCTGCAACTTTATAAGACCCTTGTCAGACCCCACGTGGAGTACTGTGCACAGTTCTGGTCGCCTCACTACAGGAAGGATGTGGAAGCTATTGAAAGGGTGCAGAGGAGATTTACAAGGATGTTGCCTGGATTGGGAGGCATGCTTTATGAAGATAGGTTGAGGAAGCTGGGTCTCTTCTCCCTGCAGAGACGAAGGTTGAGTGGTGACCTGATAGAGGTTTATAAAATGTTGAGAGGAACAGATAGGGTGGATTCTCGGAGGCTATTTCCCAGGGCTGAAATGGTCGCTACAAGAGGACATAGGTTTAAGGTGCTGGGAAGCAAGTACAGAGGAGATGTTAGGGGTAAGTTTCTCACTCAGAGGGTGGTGAGTGAGTGGAATCAGCTGCTGTCGGTGGTGGTAGAGGCAAACTCGCTGGGGTCTTTTAAAAGACTTCTGGATGAGTATATGGGATTTAGTGGGATTGGGAGTTACAGATAGTTCTATGGCTTGGTAGGTTATAGATGTGATCGGCACAACTTGTGGGCCGAAGGGCCTGTTTGGGCTGTAGTGTTCTATGTTCTATGATTCTGCTTGTTTTTCAGATCAGGGTGCCCTCTTCTGGCAGGAGGTGAAGTTGCTGATTCATTCAGAGCCCACCCACCCCACCAGCATGACATTGTGGGAACCTGCTCCTTCTATTTTTTTTCAAAGTGTTTAAAAATATGGGCTGTGATTCTTTGGAATAAAAACTAAGTGCTGCTGCCAGCAAGAAAATTAGAGTGTTTCCCACTGGCCCTGACAGCTCTAACAAGGTGGGATTCAACCACCTTTTGTTGAAAAGAAGATCCCCAATGGGATTTACTCCCATTTGAAAATAAGTGGACGCATTAGCAAGAGACAAGATGGTTTTGTGAAGAGGAGTTTGTGTCTCACCAACTTGATCGAGTTTTTTGAGGAAATGACAGATGATTGATGAGGGTAGGGCAGTGGATGTTGTCTATATGGACTTCAGTGAGGCCTTTGACAAGGTCCCTCATAGCAGACTTGGTGCAGAAGATGAAGTCGCATGGGATCAGAGGTGAGGTGGAAAGGTGGGTACAGAACTGGCTCAGTCATAGAAGACAGAGGGTAGCAGTGGAAGGGTATCTTTCTGAATGAAGGGCTGTGACAAGTGGTGTTCCTCAGGGGGTCAGTGCTGGGACCTTTGCTGTTCGTAATATATATAAATTATTTGGAGGAAAATGTAACTGGTTTTATTAGTAAGTTTGTGGATGACACAAAGGTTGGTGGATTTGCGGATAGCAATGAGGACCATCAAAGGATACAGCAGGATATAGGTCAGTTGGAGGCTTAGGTGGAGAGATGGCAATGGAGTTTAATCCGGACAAATGTGAGGTAATGCATTTTGGAAGCTCTAATAAAGACAGAAAATATATAGTAAATGGCAGAACCTTTATGAGCATTGATAGACAGAGGGATCTGTGTGTACAGATACACAGGACACTAATAATATCCCAATAGGAAATCCTGCCGGCTTAAGTGCCATTTTGGGACTCCTATTGGATTGTCTGCCCCCTCCAATCTCCAGCCCACTAAATGCAGGGGATGGAAAATCCACCCCTGTAGTTTTAAACATGTAGGCAATAAATTTAAAAGTAAAGTGCTGCAGATGCTGGAATCTGAAGCAAAAACAGAAAATGCTGGAAAACCTCAGCAAGTCTGACAGCATCTGAGGGGAGAGAATAGAGCCAACGTGTTGAGTCGATGACCCTTCGTCAGAGCTAAATGCCAATAAATTTGTTCAGATAGCACTGCTCAGCAAACTTAGATCGATTCCAGGGGGCAAATGGTATCGCAGGCTTCTACTTGTACAGCCTGCACAGCATTGATTAATTAATTCAAGGTGAGTGCCTCGCAAGACATACAAGGGCTGTCTGCCCCCTGGAAATTGCTATAAATCTGCTTCGAAACATTGTACAAATTAGTTGTTCTTCATAATTCCTGAAATTACATTGTGTATCAATCAGTGAGGAATCACCTCTTCTAAGTAACAAAAGAGATATTTCGGATGTACGAAGAAAGTGCCCAATCCATAATTTCAGAAAATTCTTGTTCAGATGTTGATTACCAGAATCGAATATAGTTTAACAATATTCCTCCCAGATTACTGGAGAGGACCTTCTATCAGACAGCTGAAGTGGTAACCAACAACTGCAATTTATTTTTCTGCAAATGAGTCCTATACAGTTGATTAAATATTTGATTGTGCATAATTATTGTACATATATTCTGCAAGACAATGTGAGCTCATTTCAATTTGTTATTTGCAATGCGTTATTAACAAAATGCTGTTATTCTCTGTCAACAGATCGATTACGTCAGCAAGAAAATATAGTTAAGCAAAGTAAGTTGTGGAATTTTCATATCAAAGATTGTAAAATTCAGTCTTCAAAAATAATTGATTACATGTTTTCTTTGTTCTTTGAGATGGTTTGATGAAATTAAAAGTGCTCTATTAATGCAAATATTGCACACCACCACTTCAGCAGATAAATTGGAATCTTTCCCTTCTGTATGGATTAATAAAATAACAATAACATTTGGTCAATAAGGCATCGCAATGCAATAAAGATGCAGTGTCTTAAAATGCATTTGTGCCCTCCATGGAAAAGTAAAATCACGTCAATGGCATAGACCATTATGGTTTAAGATATTGCACAACCAACCTTGGTAGCTGCTGATGTAATGAAGCATAAGTGCTCCTCAGGACTCATAAAATTGAGTTGCACTGTTTTTGGAAACTTCTTTATATATTCAGGGGATGTGGGCCTTTTATTGCCCATCCCCAACTGTCCTTGAACTGAATGGCTTGCTAGACCATTTCAAGGCATTTGAGAGTCAACCACATTGCTGTGGATCTGGAGCACATGTAACCTAAAGAAGTGGATTTTTTTTATTCATTCATGGGACTTGTGCGTCGCTGGCTGACCAGCATTTATTGCCCATCCTTAGTTGCCCTTGAGCAGGTGTTGGTGAGCTGCCTTCTTCAATTGCTGCAGTCCATGTTCTGTGGGTTGACCCACGATGCTGTTAGGACGAGAATTCCATGAAGTTGACCCTGCGACCACAAAGGAAAGGCGATATATTTCCAAGTCAGTCTTGAACAGGAACCTGCAGGTAGTGGAGTTCCCGCTTACCTACTGCCCTTGTCCTTCTAGATGGAAGTGGTCGTGGGTTTGGAAGGTGCTGTCTAAGGATCTTTGGCAAATTGCTGCAGTACATCTTGTCGATAGTACACACTGCTGCTACTGAGCATCAGTGGTGTAGGGATTGAATGTTTGTAGATGTGATGCGATTCAAGCGGGCTGCTTTTTTCTACATGGTGTCAAGCTTGAGTGTTGTTGGTGCTGCATCCATCCAGACAAGTGGGGAATATTCCATCACACTCCTGACTTGTGCCTTGGGGATGATGGATAGGCTCTGGGGAATCAGGAGGTGAGTTAATCACCGCAGTATTCCTAATCTATGACTTGCTCTTGTAGCCACTGTTCTTATGTGGTGAGTCCAGTTGAGCTTCTGGTCAATGGTGACCCCAAGGATGTTGACAGTGGGGGATTCAGTGATGGTTACACCATTGAATGTCAAGGGTGGTGGTTAGAGTGTCTCTTATTGGTGAAGGTCATTGCCTGGCATTTGTGTGTTGTGAATGCTCCTTACTACTTGTCAGCCCAAGCCTGGAAATTGTCCAGATCTTGCTGCATTTGAACATGGACTGCTTCAGTATCTGAGGAATTGCAAATAGAACATAGAACATAGAACATTACAGCGCAGAACAGGCCCTTCGGCCCACGATGTTGCGCCGACCAGTTAAAAAAAAACAATGACCCACTAATCTAAACCAATCCCTTTTCATCCATAAACCTATCCACGGATCTCTTAAACGCCCCCAAACTAGGCGCATTTACAACTGCAGCAGGCAGGGCATTCCAATCCCTCACCACCCTCTGGGTAAAGAACCTACCCCTGACATCCGTCCTATAACTACCCCCCCTTAATTTAAAGCCATGCCCCCTCGTGCTAGCTTTCTCCATCCGAGGAAAAGGGCTATCACTATCCACCCTATCTAAACTTCTAATCATCTTATATGTTTCAATAAGATCCCCTCTTAGCCGCCTTCTTTCTAGCGAAAACAACCCCAAATCCCTCAGTCTCTCCTCATAGGACCTCCCCTCCATACCAGGCAACATCCTGGTAAACCTCCTCTGCACCCTCTCCAAAGCCTCCACATCCTTCCTGTAATGTGGGGACCAGAACTGCACACAATACTCCAAGTGCGGCCGCACCAGAGTTGTGTACAGTTGCAACATGACGCTGCGACTCCTAAATTCAATCCCCCTACCAATAAACGCCAAGACACCGTATGCCTTCTTAACAACCCTATCTACTTGATTCCCAACTTTCAGGGATCTATGTACACATACACCTAGATCCCTCTGTTCATCCACACTATTCAAAGTCCTCCCGTTAGCCCTATACTCAACACATCTGTTATTCCTACCAAAGTGAATCACCTCACACTTCTCCGCATTAAACTCCATCCGCCACCTCTCGGCCCAGCTCTGCAACCTGTCTAAGTCTCCCTGCAAACTATGACACCCTTCCTCACAATCTACCACACCTCCAACTTTGGTGTCATCAGCAAATTTACTAATCCACCCAGCTATACCCTCATCCAGATCATTAATAAAAATTACAAACAGCAGTGGCCCCAAAACAGATCCCTGAGGCACACCACTCGTAACCGAACTCCATGATGAATATTTACCATCAACCACCACCCTCTGTCTCCTATCTGCTAGCCAATTCCTGATCCAATTTCCTAGACTACCCTCAATCCCATACATCTGCATTTTCTGCAGAAGCCTACCATGGTGAACCTTATCAGACGCCTTACTAAAATCCATATATACCACGTCAACTGCCTTACCCCCATCCACATCTTTGGTCACTTTCTCAAAAAACTCAATAAGGTTAGTAAGGCACGACCTACCCGCTACAAAACCATGCTGACTATCTCCAATCAATTCATTACTCTCCAAATAACTATAAATCCTATCCCTAATAATTTTTTCTAAAACCTTGCCCACAACAGAAGTAAGACTCACCGGTCTATAATTCCCGGGGAAGTCTCTGTTCCCCTTCTTAAACAATGGGACAACATTCGCTATCCTCCAATCTTCCGGTACTATACCAGAGACCAACGATGACCTGAAGATCAGAGCCAGAGGCTCTGCAACCACCTCTCTTGCCTCCCAGAGAATCCTAGGGTAAATCCCATCCGAACCAGGGGACTTATCTATTTTCAAACCCTCTAGAATATCCAGCACATCCCCCTTATCAACTGCAATACTGTCTATTTTACACCCCTGCAACCCAGTGTCCTCCTCAGCTATATTCATGTCCCCCTGCGTGAACACCGAAGAAAAATATTGGTTCAATGCCTCACCAATCTCTTCCGGTTCCACACACAATTTCCCTCCACTGTCTGTAACTGGCCCTAATCTTGCCCTAACCAACCTTCTGTTCTTGACATACCTATAGAACGCCTTAGGATTCTCCTTAATCCTATCAGCCAAAGTCTTCTCATGTCCTCTTTTAGCCCTTCTTAACTCACTCTTCAACTCCCTCCTAGCCAATCTAAAGCTTTCTAATGCACTACCTGAGCCCTCAAGCCTCATCCGAACATAAGCCTCCTTTTTCTTCTTAACCAACGAATCAACTTTTTTAGTGCACCACGGTTCCCTAGCCCTACCAAATCCTCCTTGCCTGACAGGGACATACCTATCACGGACTTGCAGTAGCTGCTCCTTGAAAAAACTCCACATTTCGGACGTTCCCAGTCCCTGTAATCTCCTAGTCCAACCTATGCTTCCTAATTCTCTCCTAATAGCCTCATAATTACCCTTCCCCCAGCTAAAAATGGTGCTGAACATTGTGCAATCATTGGCGAAATCCCCACTTCTGCCCTGATGATGGAGGGAAGGTCATTGATGGAGCAGCAGAAGATTGTTGGGCCTAGGACACTACCCTGAGGGTCTCTGCTGAGATGTTCTGGAGCTGAGATGACTGACCCTCCACAACCACAACCATCTTCCTATGTACCAGGTAGGACTCCAAACAGCAGAGTGTTTGCACTCTGATACCCATGGATTCCAGTTTTGTGAGGGTTCCTTGATACCACACTCAGTCGAATACGGCCTTGATGTCAAGGATTGTCACTCCCACTTCACCTCTGGAATTCAGCTCTTTTGTCCATGTTTGAACCAAGGCTGGAATGAGGTCAGGAGCTGAGTGATCCTGGTGAAACCCAAGCTGGGTGCCACTGAGCAGGTTATTGCTGAGCAGGTGCTGCTTCATAGCACTGTCAATGCCTCTTCCATCACTTTACTGATGATCGAGAGTAGACTGATTGGGCAGTAAGTGGCATGGTTGGATTTGTCCTGCTTTTTGTCCACAGGATATATGTGGGCAATTTTTCACATTGTTGGGTAGGTGCCAGTGTTGTATATTGACTGGAAAAGCTTGGCTAGGAGAGTGGCAAGTTCTGGAGCACAAGTCTTCAGTACCATTGCCGGAATGTTATCAGGGCCCATTGCCTTTGAGCAGTTGCAATGCCTCCAACCGTTTCTTGATATCAGGTGGAGTGAAAGGAATTGCCTGGAGACTGGCATCTGAGATGCTGGGGTCCACTGCAGGAGGCCGAGATGGATCATCCACTCGGCACTTCTGGCTGAAAATTGCTGCGAATACTTCAGCCTTATCTTTTGCACTGATGTGCTGGGCTCCACCATCATTGAGCTTGGGGATATTTGTGGAGCCTTCTCCCCCAGTGAGTTTAATCGTCCACCACCATTCATGACAGGATGTCGAAAAACTGCAGAGCTTAGATCTGACCTGTTGGTTGTGGGATCACTTAGCTCTGTCTATTACTTGCTGTTTTTGGCGTTTGGTATGCAAGTAGTCCTGTTTGGTAGCCTCAAGGCTGATACTGTTGATGGCACACTGCACTTCACGGATGCCCAGTTTGGAGTTGTTACATAGGTTCGAAGTCTGTCCCATTTAGCACAGTGATTGTACCATACAACACGACGGAGGTTATTCTCAATGTAAAGGTGAGAATTCGTCTCCACAAGGACTGTGCGTCGGTCACTCTTACCGATACTATAATGGACAGATGCATCTGCTGCCAGCAGTTTAGTAAGGATGAGGTCAAGTATGATATTTCACTTGTTGGATCCTTCATAACCTGCTGCAGACCCCGTCTAGCAGTCATATCCTTTAGGACCTATCAATTGTTGGTATCAGGCAGGAACTTTCAAAAGTTAACTGGGGGAGTCTGTGGGAAGGCAAAGGGACATCTGGCAAGTGGGAGGCTTTCAAAAGCTTGTTAACCAAGGTTCAGAGTAAACACATTCCTCTTAGAGTGAAGGGAAAGGCTGGTAAAAGTAGGGAATTCTGGATGACTCGGAATATTGAGACGCTGGTCAAGAAGAAGGAGGTACATGATATGCATAGGCAACTGGTATCGAGTGAATCCCTTGAAGATTAGAGGGGATGTAGGAGTCAAGTTAAGAGAAAAATCAGAAGGCAAAAAGGGGACACGAGATTGTTTTGACAAATAAGGCATAGGAGAATCCAAAGAGATTCGAAATACATAAAGGCTAAAAGGGCCTTTTAAGGATCAACAAGGTCATTTATGTGTGGAACACAAGAAATGGGTGAGATCTAAATGAGTATTTCCTGTCAGTATTGAGAAAAACATAGATGTAAGAGAACTTGGGGAAATAAAAAGTGACGTCTTGAGGAGTGTACATATTACAGAGAAGGAGGTTCTGGAAGTCTTAAAGCACATCAAGGTAGATAAATCCCTAGGATGAAGTATATCCTAGAACATTGTGGAAGACGAGGGAGGAAACTGCGGGTCCCCAAGCAGAGATATTTGAATCATCGATAGTCATAAGTGAGGTGCCTGAAGATTGAAGGGTGGCAAATGTTGTGCCTTTGTTTAAAAAGGACTGCAGAGAACTACAGGCCAGTAAGCCTCACACATGTGGTGGGTAAGTTGTTGGAAGGTATTTTGAGATACAGGATCTATAGGCATTTAGAGACACAAGGACTGATTAGGGACAATCCACATGGTTTTATGAGTGGAAAATCATGTCTCACAAATTTGATTGAGTTTTTGAAGGGGTAACCAAGAAGGTAGTTGAGGGCAGTGCAGTTGATGTTGTCTACATGGACTTTAGCAAGGCCTTTGGCAAGGTACCACCACATGGGAGGTTGTTGCATCAGATTAAATCTCATGGGATCCAGGATGAGGTACCTAAATGGATACAAAATTGGTATGATGACAGAAGACAGAGGGTGGTTCTAGAAGGATGTTTTTTAAACTGGAGGCCTGTGCCTGTGACCAGCGTTGTGCCTCAGGGATCAGTGCTAGGTCCACTGTTATTTGTCATTTATATCAGTGATTTGGATGAGAATTTAGGAGGCATGGTTAGTAAGTTTGCAGGTGACACCAAGATTGGTGGCATAGTGGACAGTGAAGAAAGTTATCTCCAACTGCAACAGGAGCTTGATCAATTGGGCAAGTGGGCTGACAAATGGCAGCTGGAGTTTAACTTAGATAAATGCGATGTGATGCATTTTGGTAGACTGAACCAGGGCAGGACTTAGTTAATGGTCGGGCGTTGGGGTGAGTTACAGAACAAAAAGATCAAGGGGTACAGGTTCATAGCTCCTTGAAAGTGGAGTCACAGGTGGACAGAGTGGTGAAGAAGGCATTCGGCATGCTTGATTTCATTGGTTAGAACACTGAATACAGGAGTTGGGACGTCTTGTTGAAATTGTACAAGACATTGGTAAGGCCACACTTGGAATACTGTGTACAGTTTTGGTCATCCTATTATAGAAAGATATTAAACTAGAAAGAGTGCAGAAAAGATTTACTAGGATGCTGCTGGGACTTGAAGGTTTGAGTTATAAGGAGAGGCTGGATAGACTGGGACTTTTTCTCTGGAGTGTAGAAGGCTGAGGGGTGATCTTCTAAAGGTCTATAAAGTAATGAGAGGCATAGATCAGCTATATAGTCAATACTTTTTCAAAGGTAGGGGAGTCTAAATCTAGAGGGCATAGATTTAAGGTGAGAGGGGAGAGATACAAAAGGATCCGGGGGCAATTTTTTCACACAGAGGGTGCTGAGTGTCTGGAACAAGCTGCCAGAGGTAGTAGTAGAGACAGGTACAATTTTGTCTTTCAAAAACCGTTTAGATCATTACATGGGTAAAATGGGTATAGAGGGATACATAGAACATAGAACATAGAACACTACAGCACAAACAGGCCCCTCGGCCCACGAGTTGCGCCGATCACATCAACACCTACCAATCCATAGACCTATCTATAACCCCCAATCCCACTAAATCCCATATACTCATCCAGAAGTCTTTTAAAAGACCCCAGCAAGTTCGCCTCCACCACCACTGACGGCAGCCGATTCCATTCACTCACCACCCTCTGAGTGAAAAACTTACCCCTAACATCACTTCTGTGCTTGCCTCCCCGCACCTTAAATCTGTGTCCTCTCGTAGCGACCATTTCAACCCGGGGAAATAGCCTCTGAGAATCCACCCTATCTATTCCTCTCAACATTTTATAAACCTCTATCAGGTCGCCTCTCAACCTTCGTCTCTCCAGGGAGAAGAGTCCCAGCTCCCTCAACCTATCTTCATAAGGCATGCCTCCCAATCCAGGCAACATCCTTGTAAATCTCCTCTGCACCCTTTCAATAGCTTCTACGTCCTTCCTATAGTGAGGAGACCAGAACTGCGCACAGTACTCCAAGTGGGGCCTGACAAAGGTCTTATAAAGTTGCAGCATTACCTCCCGACTCCTAAACTCAATCCCTCGATTAATGAAGGCCAGTACACCATATGTCTTCTTGACCACATCCTCCACCTGCGAGGCCGATTTAAGAGTCCTGTGGACCAGGACCCCAAGATCCTTCTGCTCTTCAACACTACTAAGACTCCTGCACTTGATAGTGTACTCATTCATCCCATTGGTTCTGCCAAAATGGACCACTACACATTTATCCGCGTTGAAGTCCATCTGCCACTTCTGCACCCAGTCCTGCATCCTATTTATGTCCTGCTGCAACTTCTGACATCCTTCCAGACCATCCACAACACCACCGACCTTCGTGTCATCGGCGAACTTACTAACCCATCCCTCCACTTCCTCATCCAGGTCATTTATGAAAATGACAAACAGCAAGGGTCCTAGAACAGATCCCTGGCGCATTCCACTGGTGACTGACCTCCATGCAGAAAAAGACCCATCCACAACCACTCTCTGCCTTCTGCAGGCAAGCCAGTTCTGGATCCACAAGGCCAAAGTCCCTTGGACCCCATGCCCTCTCACCTTCTCAAGAAGTCTTGCATGGGGGACCTTATCAAATGCAAATGGGGCAAATTTGGGCAATTGGATTAGCTTAGTGGTTAAAAACAAAAGGCGGCATGGACAAGTTGGGCCGAAAGGCCTGTTTCCATGCTGTAAACCTCTACGACTCTATGACTCTATTAATTCCATTAATCTTGATATTAACCTTCTGAAAAACAATAATTATGGGGCAAAAATTCATAGGACCTCAGTTCTAGCATAAGCATCAAATTATACCTGCTGAGAAACACCATAACTGGCCCAAGCAGCCTTTCTGAAATCCAGAGGAAATTCCCACACTTGCATTTCAAAGTAGTACAACTGCTGCACACTATGGGAAGATTTTCTTGTGACTTTCTGGATCCCAATGTCAGGTCCAAATGGACCAAACTAAGAGGCCACCTTAATTGAGCTTGCAGCCTCGGCACAAGGAAGAATCAGTTTTTTTATTGGTAAAATACAACTAAATCATCATCTGGTTTGTTCAATACCTCTAGCAGATGGATATTTATGACATTCACCATGATTTTTTTTGTATTCAACAGAAAGGGAAATTGAACAGAAGATTAAACCAATGGAAAAACGTAAGTATGAAATTAGATTTACTTGATTTTTAAATTAAACATTTAAGAATAGTGAAATATAATCTGTGACATAGTCTGTGAAGATTGAATGGCAGATTTCATTGTCTGGATTTCATTGTATAGGCTAACTTATATTAAAGTACAAAATTGAACAGATAATTGTTCTTGCCTCTATTAACGAAAGATCTGATTTTCAGATGATATCTAACAAGCGACTGATAATGTAATACACAGAAACTAGAAGCAGTAGTAGGTCATTTGACCCTTTGAGCCTGCTTTGATATTCGTTGTGATCATGGCGGATCATCAAATTCAATATCCTGATCCCCCCTTCCCCCAAATCGCTTAATCCCTTTAGCCCCAAGAGCTATACTAATTCCTTTTTGAAATCACACAACATTTTGAGCTCAACTATTTTCTGTGGTAATGAATTCCACATATTCACCAAACTCTGGCTGAAGAAATTTCTCCTCATCTCAGTCCTAAAAGATTGACCCTTTACAGTCATAGAGGTTTACCGCATGGAAACAGGCCCTGTGGCCTAACTTATCGATGCCGCCCAATTTTTACGACTAAGCTAGTCCCAATTGCCCGCATTTGGCCCACATCCCTCCATACCCATCTTATCCATTTAACTGTCTAAATGCCTTTTAAAAGACAAAATTGTACCCACCTCTACTACTGCCACTGGCAGCTTGTTCCAAACACCACCCTTTGAGTGAAAAAAACTGCAACTTTGGAGCCTTTTTTTTGAGAATTCTTCGAGACAGGATTTACTCCCATTTGGAAATAAGTGGACATATTAGTGAGAGGCAACATGGTTTTGTGAAGGGGAAGTCATGCCTCGCTAACTTGATCGAGTTTTTTGAGGAAGTGATGAAGATGATGGATGAGGGTAAGGCAGTGGATGTTGTTTACATGGATTTCGGTAAGGCCTTTGACAAGGTCATTCATGGCAGACTGGTGCAGAAGGTAAAGTCGCATGGGACCACAGATGAGCTAACAAGGTGGATACAGAACTGGTTTGGTCATAGAAGACAGAAGGTGGCAGTGGAAAGTTGTGTTTCTGAGTGGAGGGCTGTGACAAGTAGCATTCCTCAGGGATCAGTGCTACTCAGGGATCTTAGGCTGATTGGTTTTACCAAATTGACACTATTCTCCCCTGAATCCGGCTAAGTTAGGGGTTCCATTCGTAGACATGCAGGGTAGAATAGGTGTAGGGTGATGCGGCGGCATGGGCTCGTTGGGCCGAAGGGCCTGTTTCCCGTGCTGGGTTGTTCTTTGTTCTTTATCTCCTTTAATACTTTTAATGTCCCTCGCACCTTAAACCTGTGCCCCCTACTAATTGACTCTTCCACCCTGGGAAAAAGCTTCTGACTATCCACTCTGTCCATGCCTCTCATAATCTTACAGACTTCTATCAGGTCTCCCCTCAACCAAGTTTCTCCAACCTCTCCTCATAGCTAATGCCCTCCATACCAGGCAACATCCTGGTAAATCTTCTCTGTACCATCTCCAAAGCCTCCACATCCTTCTGGTAGTGCAGCAACCAGAATTGAACACTATATTCCAAGTAGGCCTAACTAAGGTTCTATAAAGTGGAATTTTTGAACTCAATGCCCCGGCCAATGAAGGCAAGCGTGCCATATGCCTTCTTGACTACTTTCTCCACCTACACTGCCACTTTAAGTGATCTGTGTACCTGTACACCCAGATCCCTTTGCCTATCAATACTCCTAAGGGTTCTGCCATTTACTGTGTATTTCCTATGTGTATTAGACCTTCCAAAATGCATTACTTCATATTTGTCCAGGTTAAACTCCATCTGCCATCTCTACACCCAAGTCTCCAACTGATCTATATCCTGCTGTATCCTCTGATGGTTCTCATCGCTATCTACAAATCCACCAACCTTTGTGTCGTCCGCAAACTTACGAATCAATTCAGTTACATTTTCCTCCAAATCATTTATATATATATTACAAACAGCAAAGGCCCCAGCACTGATCCCTGAGAAACACCACTTGTCACAGCTCTCCATTCAGAAATGCACCCTTCCACTGCTACCCTCTGTCTTCTTTGACCAAGCCAGTTTTGTATCCATTAGGAGTCATTGAGGGGTGACCTTATACAGATCGATAACTTTATAGAGAGCTACAAAATAATGATAGGTATAGACAAGGTAGATAGTCAATATCTTTTCCCAAAGGTAGGGGAGTCTAAAACTAGAGGACATAGGTTTAAGGTGAGAGGGGAGAGATACAAAAGTGTCCAGAGGGGCAATTTTTTCACACAGAGGATTGTGAGTGTCTGGAACAAACTGCCAGAGTTGGTAGTAGAGGCAGGTACAATTTTATCTTTTAAAAGGCATTTAGAAAGTTACATGGGTAAGATGGGTACAGAGGGATATGTGCCAAATGTGGGCAATTGGATTAGCTTAGGGGTTTTAAAAAAAATGGGCGGCATGGACAAGTTGGACCGTAGGGCCTGTTTCCATGCTGTAAACCTTAATTGCTCTATGGCTCTATGACATGGACTGCTTCAGTATTTGAAGAGTTGTGAATGGTTCTGAACATGGTGTAGACAGCATTTTTTCCCTCTTTCATTCAAATGTAACAGTTTATAATGTCGAAAAGTAACCTCCACAAAATTGTCAGGCATTGCTTCAGAGCTGTTCCGAATCCACAGATTCCTCTTCACTCAGAGTAATGGAAGCATCATTTATACATGTAAATAGTTTCTCTCACATGCTTTTGTATACACGTTGACTGATAACTAAGTTCAGAATTTTCAATAGCTATTATTTGAATCGCCTGGATGATTAAATCTCTACTACATTCTTTGTTAACAGGAAAGCTGAAGTGTGAATCAGCTGAACTCAAAAGACGTAAGTAATTGAACAAGTGAATACATGAAACTGCATTAGAACTTTGAACCTATTATCCAAGGGTGATCATAATCAGTTTCAAAAAGCTCATTGAAAATTTAGGATTCAGTCATAAGTTTACATAGTTTGATTTTTAATTGAGTTTCCCATTACTGATGTAAAGCTCAATTCCACGTCATTATTTTCTGTCACAACACTAATTTTTCCAATGTACAACAACTACAAAACCTGAGTGCCTTCAAAATGGAGCAATGAAGGATTGATAAGGAGAAGGCTAGAAACAAAGTTTCACCTTCTGCTTTCAATAACAAAAAATATAGCTTCTTCAACGGGAATGACAATATTACTGCAAGCTTCCCATAATAAAGGTTCAATGTACAGAGGTTACAATTGATGGCAAGGAGAAACAAGGAAACAAGAAGAAACAAAACATCAAGAAGAAACTAACCATCAGACGCTACAGCATGTATGTGGAGTTCCAATCAGTAAACTAGGGAGTCACAAGGCCGACTAAGATGGAGTCATACTAATTACAGCAAAATATTAGTAAACGCTATTCTTCTACTTCTGCAGTTAAGCATTCATCATCAAAGAACAAAGAAAATTACAGCACAGGAGGCCCTTCGGCCCTCCAAGCCTGCATGATCATGTTATCCGACAGAACCAAAACCCCCAGTCCTTCCAGGGACTGTGGCAGAACCCTTAAGAGTATTAATAGGCAGGGGGATCTGGGTGTACAGGTGCTTTTCTCAATATCTGAAGTGCTACAGGAAAAGCCTGGGAACTACAGGCCGGTGAGCTTCACATCTGTACTGGGTAAGACCTCAAGAACCCTTTTTTCAGGTACACAGGAACAACTCCCTCACCACCCCCAGGTTCACATTATGTATCGCCATCGGAAACCATGTGCAATACATCTGCCTCTTCCAACCTTAGCTCAGGATTGGCGGTGTCTGGAGTCCCAACAGCATATGACCTGAGCACTGTAATTGCCAGTGGATCTGCAGTCAGCCACAACAATCTGATTCCATTAGGCATCTGGACACGGAGCCTTGTTAACGATTACAAAGAGGCCAGTAAAGAGATTGTTGTGGGAGCCAGGGATCACCCGGGAAAAGCAGCCATATACTGCACACATCTCACAGGGGCATGTGTTTGTGGATGCAAAAACCCCTGTCACAAATCCTTTCACGCCTTTCTGTTGGAGTCATCCAACCAGCTTTTGATTCTGTCACCTTGGGTCCAGAACGGCCGGTCAGACCAGCATGTCCAGAATCTGGTGACAGTCAAAAACCAGGGTCGACTCCGACACCAGAACCTGCTGCTCTTCTCTCTGGTGTACGCTGCTCCCTATGATGCAAAGACCAGTATATACAATGCACAGTGTGAGTATCTAAAGCCACGATGGTCAGAATTTCCAGATAGGGTTCTAGACATTGGATTTTTTGGCAAATGGTGGATCCTTAGTTCAAAGATGAGAGACTGGGACATTAATGGTGTTTTTTTAAAAATTTTTTTAAAAAAAGAATGAAAAAGAGAATGTGATGTGGTGGCCATTACAGACACTTGGATGTCTCAGGGACAGGACTGGGTACTTCAGGTGCTGGGATTCAGATGCTTCAGGAAGGACAGGGAGGGGGGCAAAAGAGGTGACGGAGTGGCACTGTTGATCAGGGAGAGTGTCATGGCTGCAGAGAAGGTAGATGCCGTGGAGGGACTGTCTACGGAGTCTCTGTGGATGGAAGTTAGGAACAGCAAAGGGTCGATAACTTTGCTGGGTGTTTTCTATAAGCAGCCCAATAGTGACAGGGAAGTTGAGGTGCAGATAGGGAAACAGATCCTAGAGAGATGTAGTAATAACAGAGTTGTTGTGATGGGACACTTTAATTTCCCAAACATCAACTGGAATATCCCTAGGGAAAGGGGTTTGGATGGGGAGGAGTTTGTTAGGTGTGTTCAGGAGGGTGTCCTGACACAGCACGTGGATAAGCCTACGAGAGGAGAGGCTGTACTTGACCTGGTGCTGGCTAATGAACCAGGACAGGTGTCGGATCTCTTGGTGGGAGAGCATCTCGGAGATGGAGAACATAATTCTATCTCCTTCAAGATGGCACTGGAAAGAGATAGGATCAGGCAGGCTAGGAAGGTGTTTGCCTGGAGTAAGGGGAAATATGAAAACATCAGGCAGACAATTGGACGAGTAAACTGGAAGGAGGTGTTCTGGGGGAAAAGTACTGAAGGAAGGTGGCAGATTTTCAAGGAATGTTTGACTGGAGCTCTGCACGACAACGTTCCAATGAGACAAGGAGGTTTTGGTAGGTCGCGGGAGCCGTGGTGCACAAAGGTTGTGGTGAACCTGGTCAGGAAGAAATGAAAGGCATATAAAAGGTTCAGAGAGCTAAGAGATGTTAAGGATCTAGAGGAGTATAAGGCTTGTAGAAAGGAGCTTAAAAAGGAAATTAGGAGAGCCAGAAGGGGACATGAGAAGGCCTTGGCGGGTAAAATTAAGGAGAATCCCAAGGCGTTCTATAAATATGTGAAGAGTAAAAGGATGAGAAAAGAAGGGATAGGACCTATAAAAGGAGACGGGGGAAAAGTCTGTGTGGGACTGGAAGAAACGGCAGAGGTGCTTAATGAGTACTTTGCCTCTGTTTTCACGGTAGAAAGTGATCTGGGGGGTTGTACTACAGGTTTGCGGCAGACTGAAAAGATTGAGTATGTGGATATTAAGAAAGAGGATGTGTTGGAACTTTTAATGCTATCAAGATAGATAAGTCGCCGGGACCAGATGGGATGTACCCCAGGTTACTGTGGAAGGTGAGGGAAGTGATTGCAGAGCCCCGGCGATCATCTTTGCATCGTCAATGGAGACGGGAGAGGTTCCGGAGGATTGGAGGATTGCGGATGTGGTTCCTATTTTCAAGAAAGGAAACAGGGATAGCCCGGGAAATTACCGACAGGTGAGTCTGACTTCAGTGATTGGTAAGTTGATAGAGAGGATTCTGAGGGACAAGATATATGAGCATTTAGAAAAGTTTAGAATGATCAGGAATAGTCAGCAAGGCTTCGTCAAGGGCAGGTTGTGCCTTACGAGCTTAGTTGAGTTCTTTGAAAATGTGACTGAACACATTGACGGAGGAAGAGCGGTGGACATGGTTTACATGGACTTCAGCAAGGCGTTTGATAAGGTCCCCCATGCAAGACTTCTTGAGAAGGTGAGAGGGCATGGGATCCAAGGGGCTTTGGCCTTGTGGATCCAGAACTGGCTTGCCTGCAGAAGGCAGAGAGTAGTGGTGGATGGGTCTTTTTCTGCATGGAGGTCGGTCACCAGTGGAGTGCCCCAGGGATCTGTTCTAGGACCCTTGCTGTTTGTCATTTTCATAAATGACCTGGATGAGGAAGTGGAGGGATGGGTTAGTAAGTTTGCCAACGATATGAAGGTTGGTGGTGTTGTGGATAGTCTGGAGGGATGTCAGAAGTTGCAGCGTGACATAGATAGGATGCAAGACTGGGCGGAGAAGTGGCTGATGGACTTCAACGTGGATAAACATGTAGTGGTCCATTTTGTCAGGACCAAAGGGATGCAGGAGTACAATATCAAGGGTAGGAGTCTTAGCTGGGTTGAAGAGCAGAAGGATCTTGGGGTCCGGGTCCAGAGGACTCTTAAATCGGCCTCGCAGGTGGAGGATGTGGTCAAGAAGGCGTATGGTGTACTGGCCTTCATTAATCGAGGGATTGAGTTTAGGAGTCGGAGGTAATGCTGCAACTTTATAAGACCCTTGTCAGACCCCACTGTGCACAGTTCTGATCACCTCACTACAGGAAAGATGTGGAAGCTATTGAGAGGGTGCAGAAGAGATTTACAAGGATGTTGCCTGGATTGGGAGGCATGCCTTATGAAGATAGGTTGAGGGAGCTAGGTCTCTTCTCCCTGGAGAGACGTAGGTTGAGAAGCGACCTGATAGAGGTTTATAAAATGTTGAGAGGAATAGATAGGGTGGATTCTCGGAGGCTATTTCCCAGGGCTGAAATGGTCGCTACGAGAGGACACAGGTTTAAGGTGCTGGGAAGCAAGTACAGAGGAGATGTTAGAGGAAAGTTTTTCTCTCAGAGTGTGGTGAGTGAGTGGAATCGGCTGCCGTTGGTGGTGGTAGAGGCGAACTTGCTGGGGTCTTTAAAAGGCTTCTGGATGAGTATATTGGATCTAATGGCATTAGAAGTTATAGATAGTTCTATGGCTTGGTAGGTGTAGATGTGATCAGCGCAACTTGTGGGCTGAAGGCCCTGTTTGTGCTGTAGTGTTCTATGTTCTAAGTTGTCAGAAGATATTCTGAAAGATATGATCTACAGGCATTTAGAGATGCAAGGGCTGATTAGGGACAGTGAGCAAGGCTTTGTGACTGGAAATCATGTCTCACAAATTTGATTGAGTATTTTTGAAGGGGTAACCAGGAAGGTAGATGAAAGAAGTGCAGCTGACATTGTCAAAATGGACCTAGCAAGTCCTTTGACAAGGAACCGCATGGTAGGTTGTTGCATCATATTAAAGCTCATGGGATCAAGGGTGAGCTCGTCAAATGGATACAAAATTGGCTTGATGACAGAAGACAGAGGGTGATTGTGGAAAGTTATTTTTCAAACTGGAGGCCTATGATCAGTGGTATGCCTCAGTGATCAGTGCTGGGTCCACTGTTATTTGTTATTTATATTAATGATTTGGATGAGAATTTAGGAGGCATGTAAGTTTGCAGATGACACCAAAATTGGTGGTATAGCAGACAGTGAAGAAGGTTATCTCGGATTGCAACAGGATCTTGATCAATTGGGCCAGTGGGCTGAAAAATAGCAGATGGAGTTTAATTTAGGTAAATGTGAGGTGATGAATTTTGGTAGATCAAACTTGGGCAGGACTTACTCAGTTAATGGTAGTGAGTTGGGGAGAGTTATAGAACAAATATATCTAGGGGTACAGGTTCACAGCTCCTTGAAAGTGGAGTCACAGGTGGACAGCATGGTGAAGAAGGCATTTGGTACACATGTTTTCATTAGTCAGAACATTGAATACAGGAATTAAGACCTCTTGTTGAAGTTGTACAAGACACTGGTACGGTAAAACTTGGAATAGTGTGTACGGTTCTGGTCACTTTATTATGGAAAGGATACTGCACTGTAGAGATTTTATTCCATCCTTGGAGTCATTGATTTTCAGCTTATTTCTAATGCAAGGATTGCAAGTTTTGCCAAAAAAAGGGTAGTGTCAGGTGTGGCAAAGAAACCCAGGTATTTATGGGATGCACACATTTTCAATTAGGTGACTGTTCTTCTTCAACACAATAATTGCAAGAATGATATGTCATGCGAAGGGTAAGCTCCATAACAATTAAGAGTTTCAGTGGAAAATGTATCACACTGATGGCAAAACAGGTTGTCATATCAATTTGGAAAAATGATCCCAGTTCTACTTTATGAAATGTGGAACCAGGTATCACAAAGAAACCCTGAAGTTTGCATATTTATAAAAGGGAAAAATGCTTAAAGCTGTAATATTTTAACTGGCTATTTGTATTTATTTTCTCTACAGAGAAAGCAACTGTAGAAAAATTGGAAAGAGGTAAATACTGTATTGGAATCATGCTTAATTTTAACGATACTTAATTTTAAAGATATTTGAACTTTAGCTGCAAAATGAAAATACTCTGTCTGCTATGTGAGCATGTAACATTCTTCTCTCCATTGGTGATAGCTGACGATGGTACCAAGATACGGATCGTCCACAAACTCATGAATCTTCAAAACTAGCATTTTTTTCTATCATCTTATCCTGAAAGAAATGGGGCTGAATCTTTGCTCTCAATTCTACATCACTAAGCTAAGGTTCTATCTGTCACCACATGAGTGTAAACCTATAATGGCACGATGACAAAGGACTTATTGCCAGTGTCCTGATTAACATTTAGCCTTGAATCAACATCACAAAAAAAATTACCCATTCAGTTTTGTACTGCCTTTTGTGGGGGCTTACTATGTGGAAATCAGCTGCTTTGAACATAGAACATAGAAAAACTACAGCACAAACAAACCCTTCGGCCCACAAGTTGCACCGATCATATCTCTACCTACTAGGCTTACCTATAACCCTCAATCCTACTAAGTCCCATGTACTCATGCAGAAGTCTCTTAAAAGACCCTATCGCATCAGCCAATTCCATGCACCCACCACCCTCTGAGTGAAAAACTTACCCCTGACATCTCCTCTGTACTCCCCAGCACCCTGAACTTGTGTCTTCTTGTGGCAGCCATTTCAGCCCTGGGAAGAAGCCTCTGAGAATCCATCCGATCAATACCTCTCAACATCTTATACACCTCTATCAGGTCACCTCTCATCTTTCGTCTCTCCAAGGAGAAAAGACCAAGCTCCCTCAACCTATCCTCATAAGGCATGCCCCTACATTGCTTCCTACAGTTACAACTATGACTGCATTTCAGGTATATGGAAAACGGCTAATGTTACGCCGCTGTTCAAAAAAGGTAGCAGACAAAAGGCAGGGAATTATAGGCCGGTTAGTTCAATGTCTGTAGTTGGAAAAATGCTTGAATCCGTCATCAAAGAAGAAATAGAGGCACCTAGAAAAGAATGGTTTGATAGAGCAGACGCAGCACGGATTCGTTAAGGGGAAGTTGTGTTTGACTAATTTATTGGATTTCTATGAGGATGTGACTAGTGCGGTAGACAGAGGGGAACCGGTGGATGTCATGTTTCTCGATTTTCAAAAGGCCTTTGAGAAGGTGCCACACAAAAGGTTGCTTCAGAAGGTTAGGGGGCATGGAGTTGGGGGTAAGGTGTTAGCGTGGATAGAGGATTGGTTGTCTAATAGGAGACAGAGAGTTGGTATCAATGGGTGCTATTCTGATTGGCAGCTGGTGACTAGTGGAGTGCCACAGGGATCAGTGCTGGGGCCTCAGCTATTTACCCTTTATATAAATGATCTGGAGGAGGGGACTGAGTGCAGGGTAACGAAATTTGCTGATGACACGAAGATGAGTGGAAAAGCAAATTGCACGGAGGGTGTGGAAAGTCTGCAGAGGGATCTGGATAGGCTGAGCGAGTGGGCGAGGACCTGGCAGATGGAGTACAATGTTAGCAAGTGTGAGGTTATCCACTTTGGCAGGAATAATAGTAGGAGGGATTACTATTTAAAGGGCGAAAAGCTGCAGCACGCTACGGTGCAGAGGGACCTGGGGGTCCTTGTGCATGAGTCGCAAAAACCCAGTCTGCAGGTGCAGCAGGTGATCAAGAAGGCGAATGCGATGCTGGCCTTTATAGCGAGGGGGATAGAATATAAAAGCAGGGAGGTCTTGCTGCAACTGTACAGGGCACTGGTGAGGCCACAGCTGGAGTACTGTGTGCAGTTTTGGTCACCGCACTTGTGCAAGGATATTTTGACCTTGGAGGGAGTGCAGAGGAGGTTCACTAGGCTGATACCGGAGATGAGGGGGTTAGACTATGAAGAGAGACTGAATAGACTGGGTCTGTACTCGTTGGAGTTTAGAAGAATGAGGGGGGATCTTATAGAGACATATAAGATAATGAAAGGGATGGATAGGGTAGAGGTAGAGAGGTTCTTCCCGCTCAGAAAGGACAGCAGAACTAGAGGACACAGCCTCAAGACAAGGGGGGTGCAGTTTAGAACGGAGTTGAGGAGGAACTTCTTCACTCAAAGGGTGGTGAATCTCTGGAATTCTCTGCCCGTTGAAGTGGTGGAGGCTACCTCGCTAAATATATTTAAGTCACGGGTAGATAGGTTTTTGACAGACAAGGGAATTAAGGGTTATGGGGAGAAAGCGGAAAAGTGGAACTGATCCACTTCAGATCAGCCATGATCTTATTGAATGGTGGGGCAGGCTCGAAGGGCTAGATGGCCTACTCCTGCTCCTATTTCTTATGTTCTTATATTTCATTGTCTTTAAAGCACATTAGGACATACTGGTGGTGAAAGGTTTTATAGAAGTGCAAAACTTATTTGTAGTACTATCATGTATCACCTAGTCAGCAATAATCTGCCACATGTGCCAGTTTGGGTTTCGCCAGAACAACCCAGCCTTGATCTCAACTGAATCTTAATCCAAACATGAACAAGAGTTTAATTCTGGAGAATGAAAGAAATTGTCTGCCTTTACATTAAGGCAGCTAAACTAAATGTGGCACAAGGAGTCCCATTATAACGGTCATCAGCAGGAATTGGGAAATTCTTCATTAGCTGCAAATGTACAAAAGAAGGTGACTATTGTTTAACTGTTCCCTGCTGCAATTTTCATGACAACTCCTCAACCAATCAGAATCCAATTGCCAACCAATCAGCATCCTGTTTCTCATGCATTGAAATTTAGCATTCTTGCATTCTGTCCCAATGAATGTGATCAAAATGAATGGTGGAGCAGGCTCAAAGGGCTGAATGGTCTACCTGCTTCTGGTTTCTCTTGCGTTCTGTCCAATGAGTACAAGATGAAAAGCATCCACAGCATTTATTTTTTCAGTAATACTAGAGATGGTTGTAGCTATTAACTCCCCAGTCATTGTGGGAGCTGAGGAGATTTCATGAAAAATGCCTTTCAGAGATTATACCTTTATGAGCTTTTTTAAAAAAATCATGTTCTCTGTAGCTCATAGCCTTAGCTGATGTCATGTTCTGTGAGGACATTACCAGAGCTAATTTATCATTGCAATGACAAACGAAGTTTAAACTTGGAATCAACGCAGGATTAAAGACTGAAAGAGAATTTTGGAGAGGAAGCAGTTTGTCACGAATGTGATAAAGGGAGGAGTGTTCGATGGTGGAAGACAAGAACTAAAATGGACTATATTTACTATTACATTTTCATGTTTTGATTTTTGTAAAATGTATGTATATTTATTGTAGAGTACTAGTAGTGTAAAACTGAAAGGAGTTTGAAAAATGAAACCATCTGTGAATGTTGAGGTTTATTTTTTTCTTGGAGGTGTGTGATGTTAATGAGCCTTTAAGAGTCTTTTTACAAAAATCAAGTTCTCTGTCACTCACAGCCTTTGCTGATGTCATTGTTTCCAGGCTGTTACGAGAATCCTTTTATTGCTCCTTAAGTGATTTAAATGGGGATCACTTAGTTTTACTTTGGAAATTAGTTTTAAGACCCTGCGTTATCAGGAGGAAAACTGGTTGGCAAGTCAGGTGGTAGGATCTCTTTCGTTTTCAGTTCTGAACTGCAGGTTAGTGTTTAGAAAGGACAACAAGCAGAAAAGAAGTGTTTCTCTTTTTCCCTGGTTTATTATGGAAATTCTCCTGGTTATTTGAAAACAAGATGTTGCCTTCCTGGAGTAGAAAATCTGCTGTCGGTGGCTTGACCAGAATCTACCTGGGGTTCTGGGAAGTTGTTCTGACTTCAAAGTGTTCTGGGTGTGTGAAGAGGACTACTAGAACGTACAAGACTGAGGGTTTTCAAATCTCCAATCAAAGGACTCAATTCCAGTATAACATGAGCTTTAGCCTTTGCTGTGTTGAACCTGTTTAAAGGGATTTTTCTACGGAAGGTTTGGTTTCATTGGAACATCTTGGTTGTTTTGTTTCTGCTTGTAATTGATAAAAGTTCTTGTTAATTTTTTTCTATACCTGTTAAAACATTCTTAAATAAACTTTGTTTGATAAAAGCTCGCTGGTGGGTTATTTGAATCATACCTGAGGTGAACCATGTCATGCTTATCCTAGCCAAATTTGAAGTGCAAAACTTATGATCTAAGCAGACTTCATAAAACATTGTGGAGTTTCTAACCTGAACCATAACAAGATCAAAACTCAGTTTTCTGAATGCTAATTTTTACACTGGCAGCCTCTTGCTAAAAGCCTTCATCTATAACAGTAATTTTAAGTGCTCCTCAATTATTTTGAGATTCACTTTCGAGAAATGTAGCTCTTTACCAATGTCATTAATTTATAAAGATATTCAGTTGTAACAATGGATTCTTTTGAAGTATAAGGACTCAACTGACTCATTCTCTGTCGACAGACTGGTTGTTGATAGAAGAAAAGCAACTTTTACGGAAACGTAAGTTCCAGAGGATTTGATTTGTGATATGAGGGTAGCCCAGTGGGATAGAACACTGCTGGCTTGAATTACTATGGAGTTTGTAGATACTTATGTCATAAGCCAGTAAACAACAGCTCAATTGAGTTCTTAATTTTATCATAATTAATGAAATGTAATTGGAGCTTTTAAGTTACTCCTAATTATCCCTTATGTTTCGAAGAAATTGGTAAAACAAAGGATGGTAACTAATATAGTTAAAATCATATAATGGAAAGCCATGGATTTAATGACCTACAACATGCCAAATTTGATTATGAAATATAATTGCAAGACTGTTTTGTGATGTAATATTAATAGCACAGATCAAATACTAGAAAGCAAGTTGCTGCATTTTGATACTGCTATTTTTAGCTAATTTTCCTGATTCTTTTAAAGCAATTAAACCTAACAATTAAATAAAAGTGAAATGTCCTGTCCTTGGAGCTGTTTTAAAAGGCCTAAATTTTTAAATCGGTCATTACAGGGATGTATGATGTTTTTAACAAAACTGGACTTCTAAAAACAAAAAAACACAAATCTAAACACCTATTATGGGTCTTTGCACAATATTACGCTTATTTTATGGCAACTTTAAGTTGTTATGTATTTCTTTGTTGTAAAAAGATGGCATTTCAATTATCACATTCTTTATTAACAGACAAAATGTTCGCAGAACGAGCCGCAGCAATGGGTATGTTTGTTATGAGGAAAATTAATGCCAAAGATGGTTAAGCAATTTTTAAAAAATATATGCTGTCATTCAGCAAGCTAAGCAGGCTCCACAATAAAACTGCTAAGAAGGACAGAAATTACATGGAGAGCTGGAGATACCAGATGCTAGTGTGCCATAGACTCTTGTAACCATGACTTGGCACAGAGCCTCTGATTGCACAGCAGAAGGTGTAAGTTGTTAGAACCTCTCAGTTGCAGTTCAGTAAAGCAGACACAAGTTCTGCTCCTTCATTAACAACCTTTATTTCTTTGATCCAACTCCACATACAATTCTCCACCAACATCCGGTGCCACCGTTAGCCCCTTTACATATCTGTGACTTCTATTTAACAAATGACATCAAATTAGGACTTAACTGGAAGGACTGTTCACCCATTCCTAACATAAGTTAGGAAGCAAGTATGCTGAAGAACAGGTATGAACTTCACTGGGGAAAGGCTTCTCTGATCCTGATTGTGACCTCAGAAGTGACAAAGAACAATTTTTCAAAACAGTTTACAACCACAGTACCGTGACAAGGAAGTATTTCTGGGAAAAGAATCTTCAACTACCCAATTTATGACTTGACACTGATGGACAGGTTTGTGTCATAGAAACATAGAAAAACTACAGCACAATACAGGCCCTTCGGCCCACAAAGTTGCGCCGAACATGTCCCTACCTTAGCGATTACTAGGCTTACCTATAATCCTCTATTTTACTAAGTTCCATGTACTTATCGAAAAGTCTCTTAAAAGACCCTATCGAATCCGCCTCCACCACCACTGTCGCAGCCTATTCCACGCAACCACCACCCTCTGAGTGAAAAACTTACCCTAACACCTCCTCTGTACCTACTCCCCAGCACCTTAAACCAATGTCCTCTTGTGGCAACCATTTCAGCCTTAGGAAAAAGCCTCTGACTATCTACTCAATCAATACCTCTCAACATTTTATGCACCTCTATCAGGTCACTCCTCATCCTCCGTCTCTCCAAGCTCCCTCAACCCATCCTTATAAGGCATGCTCCCCAATCCAGGCAACATCCTTGTAAATCTCCTCTGCACCCTTTCTATGGCTTCCATATCCTTCCTGTAATGAGGCGACCAGAACTGAGCACAGTACTCCAAGTGGAGTCTGACCAGGGACCTATAAAGTTGCAACATTATCTCTCGATTCCTAAACTCAATTCCTCGATTGATGAAGGCGTTCTTAACCACAGATTCAACCTGCGCAGCTGCTTTGAGCTTCCTTTGAACTCGGACCCCAAGATAACAACATAAGAACATAAGAAATAGGAGCAGAAGTAGGCCATCAAGCCCTTCGAGCCTGCCCCGCCATTCAATAAGATCATGGCTGATCTGAAGTGGCTCAGTTCCACTTTCCCGCTTTCTCCACATAACCCTTAATCCCCTTGCCTACCAAAAACTTATCAACCCGCATCTTAAATATATTTAGCGAGGTAGCCTCCACCACTTCAACGGGCAGAGAATTCCAGAGATTCACCACCCTTTGAGTGAAGAAGTTCCTCCTCAACTCTGTTCTAAACTGCACCCCCCTTATCTTGAGGCTGTGCCCTCTAGTCCTGCTGTCCTTTCTGAGCGGGAAGAACCTCTCCACCTCTACCCTATCCATCCCTTTCATCATCTTATACATCTCAATAAGATCCCCCCTCATCCTTCTAAACTCTAACGAGTACAAGCCCAGTCTATTCAGCCTCTCTTCATAGCTCAACCCCCTCAGCTCCAGTATCAGCCTAGTGAACCTCCTCTGCACTCCCTCCAAGACCAAAATATCCTTGCGCAAGTGCGGAGACCAAAACTGCACAGTACTCCAGCTGCGGCCTCACCACTGCCCTGTACAGTTGCAGCAAGACCTCCCTACTTTTATATTCAATCCCCCTCGCTATGAAGGCCAGCATCCCATTTGCCTTCCTGACCACCTGCTGCACCTGTCGGCTGGGTTTTTGCGACTCATGCACAAGGACCCCCAGGTCCCTCTGCACTGTAGCATGCTGCAGCTTTTCGCCCTGTAAGTAGTAGTCCTTCCTACTATTATTCCTACCAAAGTGGATAACCTCACACTTGCCAACATTGTATTCCATCTGCCAGGTCCTCGCCCATTCGCTCAGCCTCTCTAGATCCCTCTGCAGACTTTCCACACCCTCCGCACAATTTGCTGTACCACTTATCTTTGTGTCATTGGCAAATTTCGACACCTTACACTCGGCTCCCTCCTCCAGATCATCTATATAAATGGTAAATAGCTGAGGCCCCAGTACTGATCCCTGGGGCACTCCACTAGTCACCAACCGCCAATCTGAATAGCACCCATTGACACCCACTCTCTGCCTCCTATTTGACAGCCAATCCCCTATCCACGCTAACACCTCACCCCCAACTCCATGCCCCCTAACCTTCTGTAACAACCTTTTGTGCGGCACCTTATCAAACGCCTTCTGAAAATCGAGAAAACCACATCCACCAGTTCCCCTCTATCCACCGCACTAGACACATAAGAACATAAGAAATAGGAGCAGGAGTAGGCCATCTGGCCCTTCGAGCCTGCCCCGCCATTCAGTAAGATCATGGCTGATCTGTCGTGGCTCAGTTCCACATTCCCGCCCTCTCCCCATAACCCTTAATCCCCTCTCTTATCAAAAACCCATCAACCCGCGTCTTAAAAATATTTAGCGAGGTAGCCTCCACCACTTCAACGGGCAGAGAATTCCAGAGATTCACCACCCTTTGAGTGAAGAAGTTCTTCCTCAACTCCGTTCTAAACCGCCCCCCCTTTATCTTGAGGCTGTGCCCCCTAGTCCTACTGTCCTTTCTGAGCGGGAAGAGCCTCTCCACCTCTATCCTATCCATCCCATTCATCATCTTATACGTCTCAATGAGATCTCCCCTCATTCTTCTAAACTCTAACGAGTACGAGCCTAGTTTATTCAGCCTCTCCTCATAGCTCAACCCCCTCAACTCCGGCATCAGCCTAGTAAACCTCCTCTGCACTCCCTCCAAGGCCAAAATATCCTTGCATAAGTACGGCGCCCAAAACTGCACACAGTACTCCAGCTGCGGCCTCACCAATGCCCTATATAGCCACAGCAAGACCATCCTCATAGAATTCCAATAAATTCGTCAGACACGACTTCCCCTTAACGAATCCGTGCTGCGTCTGCTCTATTAAACAATTCTTCTCAAGATGCCTCGCTATTTTCTCTTTGATTACAGATTCAAGCATTTTTCCTAGAACAGACGTTGAACTAACCAACCTATAATTCCCTGCCTTTTGCCTGCTACCCTTTTTAAACAGCGGCGTAACATTAGCCGTTTTCCAATCTTCCGGCACTTCCCCAGAATCGAGCGAGGTTTGGAAAATAATCACCAAGGCATCCACTATCACCTCTGCCATTTCCTTCAGAACCCTTGGATGCATTCCATCCGGTCCTGGGGACTTGTCCACCATCAGTCCCTCTAGTTTGTCAAGCACTGCCTCTCTCGCAACAATGATCTCATTCAGGCCCTCAATTCCTGCCATCTTTCCATCGTTAACACCCAGCAAACTATTCGCGTCCTCCTCCGTGAAGACCGAAGCAAAAAAGTTATTCAAGGCCTCAGCCATTTCCTCATCCCCCACCACTAAATCCCCCCTCTCATCCTCTAAGGGTCCAACACTCACCCTAGCCAGCCTCCTCCTTTTTATATATTTATAAAAACTCTTACTATCCTTTTTTATATTTAGCGCTAGCCTAGATTCATAGTCTATCCTTCGTTGATGTCATCTATATGGATTTCAGTAAGGCGTTTGACAAAGTCCCTCATGGTAGGCTGGTAGAAAAGGTTAAGGCGCATGGGATACGAGGCCAGGTAGCTAGGTGGATTGAGAACTGGCTGGGAAATAGGAGACAGAGGGTAGTTGTGGAGGGGACCTTGTCGGGCTGGAGGCCAGTGACCAGTGGTGTGCCGCAGGGCTCAGTACTGGGACCTCTCCTCTTTGTAGTCTACATAAATGACTTGGAAGAGGGCGTAGGTGCTGTGATCAGCAAGTTTGCTGATGACACCAAGATGGCAGGGTTGGCGGGTACGGAACTGGATTGTCAGGTGATACAACAGGATATAGATAGGTTGGTGCAGTGGGCAGATAGGTGGCAGATGGCATTTAATCCTGACAAATGCGAGGTGATGCATTTTGGACGGAATAATGCAGAGAGGAGCTATGTGATAAAAGGTAGGCCGATTAGGAGTATAGACGTACAGAGGGACCTGGGAGTGCAGGTTCACAAATTCATGAAGGTTGCGTCACAAGTGGAGAACGTTGTTAGGAAGGCTTATGGGATGTTAGCCTTTATAGGAAGGGGCTTAGAGTATAAAAGCTGCTGTCTAATGCTTCAGTTATACAGAACGTTGGTTAGACCGCATTTGGAGTACTGCGTCCAGTTCTGGTCACCTTACTACCGGAAGGACGTGGAGTCTCTGGAAAGGGTGCAGAGGAGGTTTACCAGGATGTTGCCTGGCATGGGGGGACTGGGTTACGAGGAGAGATTGAAGAAACTGGGGCTATTCTCCTTGGAAAGACGGAGATTGAGAGGGGACATGATAGAGGTATATAAGATACTGAAGGGAATAGATAGAGTTAATAGTGAGAGACTGCTCCCTAGACTGGGTACGAACACGAGAGGTCATCATTTAAGGGTAAGGGGGGGGAGGTATAATTTGGAGGTGAGAAGAAGGTTCTTTACGCAGAGAGTTGTGGGGGTCTGGAATGCGCTACCGAGTAGGGTGGTGGAGGCAGGAACGTTGGACTCGTTTAAGATGCAGTTAGATAGGCACATGAGTGAAACGAGAATGGAGGGATATGGTAGGGGCTATTAAATAGGGTTAAACCTCGGGAGACACCGGAAGGGCAGGCTGTATGATTAATATTTTTTGTCTTTATTCCACAGGTGGAGGTCCACCTCGTGTCAAGCGAGGGGCATGCACACGGCGGGTCGTGCGTGGGCTGCTCTTGGAAGTCCAGGAGTGGCCTAGTACTTCATGTCGGTGTGTGTGCTTGATCCTGGACCGGTAGACGGGCGCCGCAACAGCTCAGTGACTAGCACTGCTAGCTGTGCAGATACATGGATTTGGGCCTGTGTCTGTGGGAGTTTGCGCATTCTCCCTGTGGTTGCGTGGGTTTCCTCCGGGCGCTCCGGTTTCCTCCCACACTCCAAAGATGTGCTCTTAGGCTAATCGGTTTCTACCAAATTGACACTATTTCTTCCCTGAATCTGACTGAGTAGGGTCCCATTCGTAGACATGCAGGGTAGAATAGGTGTAGGGTGATGCGGCGGCGCGGGCTCGTTGGGCCTGTTTCCCGTGCTGGGTTGTTCTTTGTTTCTTTATCAACTTCTTCATCATTCTTTGTTGATATTTAAACCTCTCCCAATCCTCTTCTCGCCCACTACTTCTAGCCACTCTAAACGCATCAGCTTTTAATTTAATACTCTCCTTTATCTCCTTTGTTATCCACGGCTGACTATCTCTTCTCCTACGATCCTTCTTTACCATCAGAATAAATTTCTACTGAGCACCAAAAAAGATCTCCTTAAAGATCCTCCACTGTTCCTCAGCAGACCTACCGACCAATCTGCGCCCCCAATCTACATTTGCCAATTCCTCTCTCATCCTATCGTACTCCCCTCTGTTCAAACAAAGGGCACAGATCCAGGATCCTACCTTCTCCTCCTCCATCTGCATCAGAATGTCCACCATACAATGATCACTCTTCCCAAGAGGATCCTTCACAACAAGGTCCCTAATTCTACCTGCCTCATTACATAACACCAGATCTAAGACAGCTCACTCCCTTGTTGGCTCCAACACACACTGTTCAAGGAAACTATCCCGGCAGCATTCCAAGAACTCTTCCTCAAGCCCACCGCGTCCAACATGGGTCGACCAATCAATATGTAGATTGAAATCCCCCATAATTATCGCCGTTCCATTCCTGCACGCAGCATTTATTTGCGCGTTTATAGCCCGCCCCACCTCCAGGTCATTATTTGGGGGCCTACAGACGACACCCACCAGCGTCTTCCTCCCCTTGCTGTTCCTAATCTCCACCCACAACGATTCCACGTTCTGCTCTTTGGCGCCTATATCTTCCCTTACTACCACCCTGATACTATCCTTAATCAGCAGAGCAACCCCCCCCCCCCCCATTTTTCCTCCCGTCTATCCTTCCTAAACACTTGATACCCCTGGACATTCAGCTCCCAGTCCCTGTCACCCTGCAACCACGTTTCCGTAATGGCCACCAGATCATATCCATTTGTGCTGATCTGCATCACCAGCTCATTCACTTTGTTCCGAATGCTTCGTGCATTCAGATAAAGTGTCTTCATCCCAGCCTTCACCTGAACCCTATTTGAAGGAACGCTACCAACCTTACTCATGCCCCCTACTCCCTTCATTATTGGGACATCCTTGGCCTCTTCCCGTACCTGTACCCTCTCCTTTACTTTAGACCCTGTAATTTCACCTACCCTTGCACCCTCCACCCCCCCCAATTAGTTTAAAGCCCTATCCACAGTCCTATTTATACGATTCGCCAGGACTCTGGTCCCAGCACGGTTCAGACCAACAGCATCCCACCTGAACAGGTCCCACCTGCCCCAATACTGGTGCCAATGCCCCATAAATTCAAAACCATTCCTCCCACACCAATCCCTGAGCCACCCATTCACCTCTTTAATCCTACCTACCCTATGCCCATCTGCACGCGGTTCAGGTAGTAATCCAGAGATAACCACCTTGTCAGTTCTGCTTTTTAATTCCATTCCCAGCTTTTCATTCTCCCTCTCCAGATCCTCAGTTCGCATTTTGCCTATGTCTTTGGCACCGACATGCACCACAACGACCGGATTCTCACCCTCCCACTCCAGGTTCCTCTGCAGCCCAGATGCGACATCCTGAACCCGAGCACCAGGCAGACAACACACCCTTCTGTGCTCTTTATCATTGTGACAAAAGACAGTGTCTATACCCCTAACTTCTGATCTTCCACGCTGTCAAGAGTCCTACCATTAATATTATATTCTGCCATCCTATTTGATCTGCCAAAATGAATCACTTCACACTTATTTGAGTTGAACTCCACCTGCTACTTCTCTGCCCAGTCTTGCATCCTATCAGTGTCTTGCTGCAACTTCTGACATCCTTCCACTCTGTCTACAACACCTCCAACCTATGTGTCATCAGCAAACTTACCAATCCATCTCTCCACTTCCTCATCCAGGTCATTTATAAAAATCACAAACAGCAAGAGTCCCAGAACAGATCCCTGGGGCACTCCACGGGCAACCAACCTCCAGGCAGAATATGATGCATCTATAACCACTCTTTGTCTTCTGTGGGCAAGCCAGTTTTGAATCCACAAAGCAATGTCCCCTTGGATCCCATGCCCCCTCACCTTCTCAATAAGCCTTGCATGGGGCACCTTATCAAATGCGTCACTGAAGTCCATATAAACCACATCTACTGCTCTTCCTTTGTCAATGTGTTTAGTCACATCCTCAAAAAATTCAATCAGGCTCGTAAGGCATGATCTGCCTTTGACAAAGCCATGCTGACTATTCTTAATCGTATTATACCTTTCCAAATGTTCATAAATCCTGCCTCTCAGGATCTTCTCCATCAACTTACCAACCACTGAGGTTAGACTCACTGGTCTATAATTTCCAGGGCTATCTCTACTCCCTTTCTTGAATAAAGGAACGACATCTGCAATCCTCCAATCCTCCAGAACCTCTCCTGTCTTCATTGATGATACAAAGATCATCGCCAGAGGCTGAGCAATCTCCTCTCTCGCCTCCCACAGTAGCCTGGGATACATCCCATCCAGTCGCGGTGACTTATCTAACTTGATGCTTTTCAAAAGCTCCAATGCATCCTCTTTCTTAATATCTACATGCTCAAGCTTTTCAGTCCGTTGCAAGTCTGCACTGCAACCATCAAGATCCTTTTCCATAGTCAATACTGAAGTGAAGTATTCATTAAGTATCTCTGCTATTTCTTCCGGTTCCATACAAACATTCCCACCGTCACACTTGATAGGTCCTATTCTTTCATTTCTTATCCTCTTGCTCTTCACATGCTTGCAGAATGCCTTGGGATTTTACTTAATCCTGCCTGCCAAGGCCTTCTCATGACCCTTTCTGGCTCTCCTAATTTCCTTCTCAAGATTCTTCCTACTAGCCGTATAGTCTTCTAGACCTCTAACATTACCTAGCTCTCGGAACCTTTTGTAAGCTTTTCTTCTTGACTAGATTTATTACAACCTTTGTACACCATGATTCCTGTAACCTACCATAACTTCCCTGTATCGTTGGAATGTTGCTATGCAGAACTCCAGACAAATATTCCCTGAAAATTTGCCACATTTCTTCCACACATTTCCATGAGAAAACCTCTTCCTAATTTAAGTCTCCAATTTCCTGCCTGATCGCCTCATAATTCCCCTTACTCCAATTAAACACTTTTCTAACTTGTCTGATCTTATCTCTTTCCAATGCTATTGTAAAGGGGATAGAATTATGATCACTATCTCCAAAATGCTCTCCCACTGAGAGATCTGACACCTGACCAGGTTCATTTCCCAATACCAAATCAAGTACAGCCTCTCATCTTGTAGGCTTATCCACATACTGTGTCAAGAAACCCACCAGAACACACCTAACAAACTCCTCTCCATCTAAACCTCTTACCCTGGGAAGATTCCAATCAATATTTGGGAAATTAAAATCTCCCATCATGACAACTCTGTTATTATTAAACCTTTCCAGGATCTGCTTCCCAATCTGCTCAACATCCCTGTTACTACTGGGCGGCCTATAGAAAACACCCGGTAAAGTTATTGACCCCTTTCTGTTCCTAACCTCCACCCACAGAGACTCCATCGACCATCCCTCCATGGCGTCCATCTTGTCTGCAGCCGTGACACTACCTCTGATCAACAGTGCCACTCTCCCACCTCTTTTGTTTCCCTCCCTGTTCCTTCTGAAACATCTGAAACCCGGCACTTGAAGTAACCAGTCCGGTCCCTGAGTCATCCAAGTCTCTGTAACGGCCACCACATCACATTTCTAAGTCGTGATCCACGCTCTAAGCTCATCCACTTTGTTCACAACACTCTTTATGTTAAAATAGATGCATCTCAAACCTTCAGTCTGAGCACTTCCCTTCTCTATCACCTGCCTATCCTCCCTCTCACACTGTCGACAAGCTTTCTCTATTTCTCCTCACTCCCAGTCACTTCATTTTGATTCTCACACCCCCAACCTTTCTAGTTTAAACTCTCCCCAGTAGCCTTAGCAAACATCCCTGCCCGGATATTGATCCCCCTGGGATTCAAGTACAACCCATCCTTTTTGTACAGGTCACACCTATCCCCAGAAGAGGTCCCAATGATCCAGAAACCTGAATCCCTGACCCCTGCTCCAATCCCTGAGTCACACGTTTATCCTCCACCTCATTCCATTCCTACTCTCACTGTCTCGTGGCACAGGCAGCAATCCTGAGATTACTACCTTTGCGGTCCTTCTTAACTCCCTTCCTAACTCCCTATCTTCTCCTTTCAGGATCTCTTTCCTTTTCCTACCTATGTCATTGGTACCAATATGTACCACGACCTCTGGCTCTTCTCCCTCCCATTTCAGGATATCTTGGATGCGATCAGAAACATCCCGGATCCTGGCACCAGGAAGGCAAACTACCATCCGTGTTTCTTGACTGCATCTGCAGAATCACCTGTCCGACCCCCTCACTATACAGTCCCCTATCACTACTGCCTTCCACCTCCTTTTCCTGCCCTTCTGAGCCACAGGGCCGGACCCTGTGCCGGAGGTATGGCCACTGTTGTTTCCCCAGGTAGGCTGTCCCCCCGCAACAGTAGTCAAACAGAACTACTTATTGTTAAGGGGCACAGTCACTGGGGTACTCTCTAGTACCTTACCTTTCCCCTTCCCCTTCCTAACCATGACCCACTTCTCTGCCTCCCATGGCCTGGTGTGACCATCAGGCTGTAACTCCTCTCTATCACCTCCTCACTCTCCCTAATCAGACGAAGGTCATTGAGCTGCAGCTCCAGTTCCCCAACGCGGTCCCTTAGAAGCCACAATTCAACGCACCTGGTGCAGATATGGACGTGCGGGAGGCTAGGAGATTCCAGGACCTTCCTCATCCAACACTGAGAACAACAAACTGGCTCACACTCATAATTCCCCCTTTCTTCAAATAACACAGGAAAAACTAAGAACTAAACCTACCCTGTCTTGAATTCTCCCCCTTCTCGCATGGATGCCTGCCAGTCTCGTCCAAAGAGACAAAGATTTTTTCTTCACTCGAAGGACTTGTGAACTTTTGGCATTGTCAACTCCAGATGATTATGGATGCTCCATTTTTGAATTTACTTGAGGCTGGAACAGATCAATTTTTGGGGATGCAAATAATATCAGAAATAGGAAATTGTATTTAAGGCTGGAATTCAGCCATGATCATATTGTGTGGTAGAGCAGGTGAGATGGATAATATTGTCGACTGCTTCCATCTTTAGGTTCTTTCTATTAATACATGAACTAAATAATTAAATTGTTAACTCCAACTTTATTTAGATTACTTGAAGTGAACTTGAGGTAATTTTAAAATAGATAATTCTGAATGGTAAAAGTCTGCATAAAACTCCAGATATCGATGAAATACAGGGGCTGGGATTCTCCCAAGAAAACGCTAAGTGTTGAATTTGTGTGAAAACTGGACTTCTTTCAGCGGGAGTTTCAAAAAGAATCTCTCATACTACTGCAGAGTACACAGTGTGAATCACACTAAAAATCAGTGGCTGAGGCCTATCCCTTCTAGAGAGGCTGGCAGAATAGTGCTGAGTGGGCCATTGTTCATGCACCGATCTATCAGCGCCCGGATTGGCACATGCGCAGTGGCCCCTATCTGCTGGCCTCCCAATTACTGGCCAGTGTCACGATCCCTTCATCACTGGCCTTCTACCCCTTCTGCAGCCTGGATCGCTGGCCCCTCCACACATGCCCGGGCCCACCCTCGACCCCCACCCCAACAGTCTGGAACACCCCCCCCCAAACCGCCCCGCAGTCCCAAGCCCCTCACCCCTTCAGCCCTGAGCCCCTACAGCGCAATGCCAGCCTCGCACCCTGATGGCCAGTCCCAATCGCTGGCCTTCTTCCCTCTGTCACTCAGCCCAAATGCAATGTGGCAGCGGGACCTCCCACCCCACCGATCACCCCATCAGGCCCCACTTTGGCACTGCCCCATGCCTGATGGGCAGTGCCCAAGGTAACGTTAAGCATTAGCACTTTTACGCTTGGGCAGTGTCAAGGGGCACAAGCTGGTACTGCCAATGCCAGCGGGCACCCCCTCTGGTGCCCGACTCTTTCGGGGGCCCCACTTGCTCCCCCCCCACCCCCACATTACTCCAGTGGAGTTGGGCCGCCAGCTTCCCGGAAGAGGGAAGCTACTGTAAACCCCGCTGGAGTGAAATACTCATAATGGGGGCAATGCTAGCAGGCCCAGAGATTTCAGTCCCAGGCACACTAATTCTATTTAAATTAAATTTAAATTCTCAATTGAATAATATAGCTGATGCTGCCAGAAATTTGGCACTGGCAGATGTTATCGGGGCAGGACGCCCAGCGCAGATCCCACGCATTGGGCATTGCTTGAATTTCCCAGTCCAGTGCGCTAAAATATTAGCGCAGTAGGATACAAGAATCGCCCCCCACTTTCACAGCTCCAAACTGGAACTGTGAATTTAAATTCGGGAAGCCCTGCTTATGCAATTGAAAAGTTGAGAATAACAACAATCAACATTCACAAAGAAATTGTTTAGTTGTAAATTATTGAATTGTACACGACAACAAATTTAGTGCTTAAAGATTAAGCAAATCTATTCTCTGTTAACAGAAGCCAAGATCAAGAAAGATGCACAAAAGCGTAAGTTGCAAATATATTTGGTTCTGATATAATTTAAGTTAAAAGGTGTTGTAAAGGGGGAAGTAAAACAAAAGGAGTTCTTCCCAATCTAAATGTGAACGACATCTGGTCAATTCCTGCTCCCAAATCAGATTAGGAGGTGTAAAAAGTTCACATCTCATCATTCGGAAACTCCAGCATAAGATAGAGTAAAGGAAGCCAGACTTGGTCAAGGCAACTTTGTCCTTTAGAAGTAGTGGAATCAAATTAGCTACAGCACCATCTTAGCAAATCCAATGTGGAACATGTTTCTATCTCTCTCAATTAACATCTTCCACATCCTTTGGTAATGCTGCACTTTATACATTAGCTGCTATTTTACTATGTTAATTGCATCTAACAGGCATATTTAGGCATCCTGGGGACTGAAGGCAAATTTGGGAAATTTATAATGTGTCCAAAATGGGTCAGCAATTTTGGCCATGGGTCACTGTCTCTGTGGAGTTTTCACATTCTCCTTGTGCCTGGGTGGGAGTTTTGGTTCCTAGTTTCCTTCCACAATTCAAAGATGTACGGGTTAGGTTGATTGGCCATGCTAAATCAACCCTAGTGTCAGAGGAATTAAAAGGGTAAATATGAGGTGTTATGGGAATAGGGATTGGGTGGGATTGTGGTTGGTGCAGACTCAATGGGCCGAATGGCCTCCTCCTGCACTCCAAGGATTCTATGACAATGGAGAATTTTAAAATGTGTTTCTAATATCTCAGGAAATTTAATTGCATTCCCTCAACACATCCCCAGTGTCTCAGAAGGAATGTAAATACATTCTCAGTGTCATGGAGAAGATATAAAATACTTTCCCAATGTCTCAAAATGTAGGTAAGTCCTGTGTTCAAACCATGAAGGAGGCAGGACCCTAGAAGGTATTTTACCGACAGTGACCAATTTAGAGACTGCCACGAAGGCCATTATCCTATTGATTATGACACTGTCTCACAGAGCTGCCAAGTCTAATGGAAGGTGGTAATTTGGTTGCCTTCACTAATAGAAGTGCCAATGCTAAGGCAACAGGAGGAGAAGAGGGTGTGCCCGCTAAGGTCAGGAAGCTCTTTTTTATTTTACGTCTCAGGACAAGCAGACAGACAATTGCAGTGGTGCACATTCTGTGACTGCTGGATGATGTGGGTGGCCCTTGCCAGTGGTAAACCTCTGTGTTTCATGTAGATAAGGGTCCTTCCGTCCTGGAAAACCACGAGGAGGCTGTCATGGTTTATTGAGTTTTGAAATTATTAGCTGCAGAAAAAAAAAGGAAACACAGATCGAGGCTACAAATAAATTATTGAGTCAGTAAAAATGGCTGCAGTAAATTTTGCCCATTCCATCTCCAGTTCAATTGGAAAATGATGCATGGCAAAGCTGGCAATTTTTTGACATACAGCAGTGAAACTGAGATTGCAATAGACTTAGTTAACAAGCCTGAACCATTAAGAGTAGCCAGATGCCTACTGCTGGGAAGGGTCTGCCTATATATAGGATATACCACCCCAAATCTAACAGATGAGCAAAGACAACAGAGATTTCAAAAGTTTAGAAGACACGTTATGAACCCTGAATGAATGGTGCCCATGAATATTATGATGACAGTAACACAGCTGGCAGAATGTGAATTTGGCAGCTAAAAGATGATCTAACTAAAAAGAGACCTGCAGTGAGAGCAAGACTCATGACGAGAGATGAAAAGCTGACATTACATAAAGCCAGTGAAAAGTCTGACAACACCAGGTTTTAGTCCAACCTATTTATTTGATAATATACTCACAAGCTTTTGGGTTAGTCCCTTCGTCAGGTGAATGGAGAGTTCTGGCCTCAGACAGAGCATATAAAGCACAGACAGTTTAGAGATTACTGATTAGAATGCGAATCCTTACACCTAACCTGCTGTTCAAGACCTGAAGTGGCTGATAATGTGAGTGGAAGGAGCACTGATCACAGTTTAAAGAGATGTGTATTGTCTCCAGACAGTACAGTAAGTGAGGTTTTGCAAACCCAGGCAAGTCACGGGGGTTACAGATAGTGCGACATGAACCCAAGATCCCTGTTGAGACCGTCCTCATGTGTGCGGAACTTGGCTATCAGTCTCCGTTCAGCGACTCTGCGCTGTCGTGTGTCGTGAAGGCCGCCTTGGAGAATGCTTACCCGAAGGTCAGAGGCTGAATGCCCGTGACCACTGAAGTGTTCGCCACCTGTTGGCGAACACTTCAGTGATCACGGGCATTCAGCCTCTGACCTTCGGGTAAGCATTCTCCAAGGCGGCCTTCACGACACACGACAGCGCAGAGTCGCTGAACGGAGACTGATAGCCAAGTTCCGCACACATGAGGACGGTCTCAACAGGGATCTTGGGTTCATGTCGCACTATCTGTAACCCCCGTGACTTGCCTGGGTTTGCAAAACCTCACTTACTGTACTGTCTGGAGACAATACACATCTCTTTAAACTGTGATCAGTGCTCCTTCCACTCACATTATCAGCCACTTCAGGTCTTGAACAGCAGGTTAGGTGTAAGGATTCGCATTCTAATCAGTAATCTCTAAACTGTCTGTGCTTTATATGCTCTGTCTGAGGCCAGAACTCTCCATTCACCTGACGAAGGGACTAACCCGAAAGCTTGTGAGTATATTATCAAATAAATAGGTTGGACTAAAACCTGGTGTTGTCAGACTTTTCACTGTGTTTACGCCAGTCCAACGCCGGCATACCTACATCATGATTACATAAAGCAACAGAACACGAGAGCCCCACAAGGCTGTGTCCTCAGCTCCTTATACACCTATGACTGTGTGGACAAATTGCCCTCCAACTCAATTTTCAAATTTGCTGATGACACCATCCTGCTGCGTCCTGCGCATTCACAGTTTCTGGCTCCGATTGGAGTTGCTGACTATCTGCTGAATTAGGCCCTGCCTAGTGACTCCAGTGGCTAGATACAGTCTAATCCATCTTTTCAAAGACTGGGCATATAAGATTAGGAACTCTGGATTAAGAACTCTCCCATTTTCACCGTAGCTGGACGCTTAGAAAGAATCTTGTAAAATTCCGTCCAAAGAAAAGGATCTAAATAAAGTACTCAATATCTCTCACTATCCGGTGCCAACCATTGAGGAAATTTTGCTGCAACTGGGCAAGACCAAGACATTCACTACTCTGGAGGCAAAGCATGGTGGCAGGCAAGTGAAGCTGGATGAAAGAACAGCTTTCTAATGGCATTAGAGAGAAACAGATGGCTGTGCATGCTGTGTGGCATTTCCACAGCTCCTGAGGCATAGCATCAGTGATCTTCCTGGAGTGGAAGCTGTAGTGGATGATCTATTAGACTATGGCTATGAAGACAACGGAAGAAGCCATAACTAACAATGATCACAATTTAATACAACTGCAGAAGACAGCTAATCAGATGAATATGAAGTTTAACAAGAGAAATTGTAACAAAAGATGCCTGATGTCAAGATCACAGATCATGTACTGACAGCAAAAAAGGTTCTCGCTCAGATCCTGAAGTGTGAACTGTAGCAGTGGGCACAGACATGAAAGCAGTGCAGCAATTTGTTGTATCTGTGTACCATATAGTATATTTCTACCTAATCTTTCAGCAGAATGTGAACCATTATTCAAGCTCACTGCCAAAGAGGTGCTTTGGCATTGGGGAACAGAACAAGAAGCAGTGTTCAATAACAATGCTAGTGCTGAAGTATTAGGATATTAATGAAGAGGTCACCTTAAAGTGAGCCAGGTCCAGGAGCGACCCTAAGTGGGAAAGACAACTGGTCGAACTTGCATCCAGGGCACCAACACAAACAGAACAATGCCACACTTGGAGAAACAAAATAACAGTGGAACCTAACCACAAACGTCTTCAAGGCATTTCTCACAGGTCCACTCACCTAAACTTAATTCCCAGCTTAGGTCACTATCTGTGCAGAACCTGCAAGTTCTCCCTGTGTCTGCTTGGGTTTCCTCTGCATGCTCCGGTTTCTTGCCACAGTCCAAAGATGTGTGAGTTAGGTAGATTGGCCATGCTGGATTGCCCCTTAATCACAGTAAAAAGTCTGACAACACCAGGTTTTAGTGTCAGGGGCTAACCCGAAAGCTTGCGAGTATATTATCAAATAAATAGGTTGGACTAAAACCTGGTGTTGTCAGACTTTTTACTGTGTTTACGCCAGTCCAACGCCGGCATACCCACATCATTGCCCCTTAATGTCAGGGGACTAGTAGGGTAAATGCATGGGGTTGTAGGCATAGGGCCTGGGTAGGATTGTGGTTGGTGCCGAATGGCCTCCTTCAGCACTCCAGGGATTCTATGATATTAAATATTACTACAATTTAGCCTTGATCTGTAGCTAGTCACTATGAAGTGCATCATTCTTTTCTCTGTCAATAGAACGGAGAAGACTTAAACTGCGGCTGCAAGAGGAACAAGGTAAGTTTTAGGCTTGTACTCTGTAATTTTCCTTGTCCTTTGAATCAAATTCAACCTGCAAACACAACTCAGACATTGCTAAATTCTAAGAAGTAAAAAGCTTCCTTTCCATGGATCATTGATGTAATTTTATAAATTGAAGAAAATGCACTTACACAACATTTTTGGTCAACTTTAATTGATCTAAATCCACTTACTTGCCTTTTTAACATATGCTTCAATCTGAGAATGAATATATGGACAGTATTAGAATTTTTCTTTGCCTGAAGTTCTTCCCTGCTGATCCCCAGCAAAATAACTTTGCCTGTCTTTCCTTCTTACTCCTTGCTTCTTAGTTTTTAATGTATGTTCCTTGATTTTTGAGCTAGTCAACATGGGAAACTGTTTGGCAAGATATAATTTGTTAATCCCAATGCAATCTTAAACTTTCAATTTATCATCTTCAAGTCTCCTGTTGCAATCTTACCTTCTCACCCTGCTGGCCAACAGCTAGGGCAAGCCGGTAAAATCGTGAGAGAACCCGAGAAATCAGATTCACAACTGATTTCTCGCTTCTCTCGGTCTTACTGGCACTGGATATCTGGCACGGCCGGCGGGCACAAGGCTGAATATATTATTTAAATATAATTAAATGCTTATTTAAATGGAATTAGCGAACCCAAGACAGAATTGTGCAAGTGCACTTGCCTCTGTGGCCTCGCCAGAGAAGGTTCACTCTGATGAGAATCACATATGGTCCCCCATCAACAGGCCAGTAGAACCGGAAGGCCTTGAGCCCGTCCCCCCCCAACCCCGCCCCCAGGAGATTGAGGGCAGAGATTGCCCCTTGGGCAGTACCAGCCTGGTTGTGCTAAGTGGGTGGGGTCTTTCAGTGCTACCACAAAGAAGGTGTGACTCCGTGTTATCCAGGAGTTCTGCAGCAGGATCTTTATTCCACTAATTCTGGATTTAGTTAGAAAACACTTTCATGACCTTTTCCAGGTCAGCAGAATGAGTGGGGTTATGTATAATCTCATACTCAGTTTGCCAATTCACTTGGCAGTCTTCCCGTGCAGTGGAAGATCTCCTCCCCCCACCCCTGCCATGCCCATCTGCAACCATGTGGCTCAATTAGTCTCCCTGCGGATGGCAGATCTATCGGCTTCCCCTATCTAGCAAAATGATTTGATAGCAAGAAGTCATTGGGTACCTTTCTGTCTTCTCAGTGCCATTTGCCACCCTTGCTGCCTCCAACCCATTGCTAAAGGGCCTGGACAATTCCAGCCATCTCCACTTATCCACTTCCACACCACCTCAATTATCCGTTCACCATTGTCACCTGTGCTGATTATTATGCAATTTCCCGAGCAGCAATAGAGAACATCCAACGTACAGACACAGCTTCCCATCTCATTCTCCATAATTTCAGAAAGAATTTCAGAAAGAATAGAAAAGTTTTCTTCAGTTGTGAGTGACTTCATGCCACATGGCATTGCAAAGATGTGGTGGGCGATTTTCCCCAAAGAAAACCATATGCCCTTTTTTGGGGGGGATTAGTGGAATGAATTTACGGTTGACAAATGCTTCCTCCTTCATTGCTGACTTCCTGACGTGCCGGCCTCCTGATGGTCAGACCTGGCCTCTGATCGCAGGCCGCAGCCTCCCAGTCACTGTCCTCCCAATTCGCACCCCTCCCCCCCACACCCACAATGGCCGGCCCTGACCCCCATCCCCGCTGGCCTCCAAGTGCTGGCCCCACCAACAGTCCCCACCACCACCCTACAGAGCTCCCCCATTTCCTGCCACCCTGGCTCCCCCAAACCCTGGTCTGGCTCTGCTCCCATTTGCCTCGCCCGCTCAGGCCCCACCTCTTGGCACTGCCCATCACACCTGCTTCTCGTTGGTGGGGTCCATAGATGATCCTCACTGGTGCAGACCTTCACCAGCAGGAGCAGAAACTTTATCATGCCTGGACAATCGAGTCCTAGGTTCGCTAAATAGATGGAAATTCTGATTTCTGTATGATTACAACCAAAAAAAGGATTGGGAAGATCGCGACCATCCAAACGCCAGTCGTAAATCTCCCAGCCCTCTGCCAATTTTGTTTCCTGCATAAACTGGCCAACAACATGGAACATTGGATGTGGCAATATACAAGTCCATTTGGCTGTCAAGCAAGCATTTGCAGACCCTGGCCAATATCTTTAAAAGAAATCCTCGCCTAAAGCTTGTGTCCCAGTAATTTGTAGCAAATTACTCTCCTGCACAATGGTAGCAATGAAGTCCAGCTGCGGCTTGAGAGAGATAGGCTTCCTGATGGGCCTGGCCCTGATCAAAATTAGTGGACTGGCCTGTCCAGACAAAAAGGGAATCTGCCACCTCATAGGCACACTTGTGGATCAAACATGAGGAAATCCCACAGAGGTCCTAATGGCGACCTGGAAAAATACAGTTGTGTAAAAGTTTAGGGCCTACGAGGACCTGACACAAGTGCTACAATGTCCCTTTCCTGAGCCAGAGCCTGCAGCAATGCACCATTTCCATTGAAGGACCTGAGTCCCGACTGTCAGGGTCTTTATCTCCTCTGCCCTGTGCCCTGGCCCCCTCCTTGGGCTGATACGTGCCCACCTCCCGCCCATGACTGGCAACCCCCTATCCTTCTGCTGCAGCCTCACTCCTGGGCTCACCTTGCAGTGCCCCCTCTTCCTCCTCTGCAGCAGGCGACTCAATCCCAATTGACGAATTGGTGACCGTCACTGCACCCTTGCCATTGGGCCACAGAAAGCATAGGCTGGCTGTGCAATTGATTCCATTGGGAACCCTTGAAGCATAGGCATGGGTACACTCAAGGAAACTCAGCCTCAACTGAGATTGGGCATCAGATCATGCCCAAGATGGAGTGTAATGCCTCACCTTGTCATGTCGGATTATGTTTGTCTCCCTCGAGGACCTTCAATTGGATTCAGTTGGATTTTGAGTTTGGTTTATGTCGCGAGCAAGGAATGGATTTGGGTTTTCTGATCCATTCTGAGCATTGGCTTTGTAGCTTTAAGGATGGAGTAAAAATTTTTTAAAAACTGTTCCTCCTTGTGAATTGAACATCTTTGCTGGTCTCTGTTGTTCAGCTGATTGCGCCCGTTACTAGCCAAATTGTTTTTTTGCTAAGATCCAATCTAAGGCAGTAAAGGATCTGCTCATCAAACACTCAAATTAAATTCTCAGATTAATTACCCTAAGTAACTCATTTCCTATGAGTGCGGAAGAAAATAGCTGTGAGCACTGATTATTCATTGAAGTGTGTCCAAGATTTTCAATAAGTACCATCAAATGCGGCTGTGTTCTTGCCTTGCCATCAAGTCTCAAAGCCTGGAAACCCATCAGATATGCTGTTAAAATACATTGAAAAGGCACATTGAAAAAGCACTCCAATTATGTAAATACAGAATACTAATAGGCAACCTGCTTCATCCACATATTCAAGCATCAGAACATATTCTGGCAATCAGCATGTTGAGGCCTACTTCCTGACATGTCCATTTTTTTGCTACTTTTAAACACTCTCTGACACATTACACAAACTAACATTCTACTCAAGGTTAAAATTCCTCCAACCCTTGCCTAAGCACCCCTCCCTAACTCTGAGCCCTATAACACCTTTTATTGATAATGTGTATTTGTTCTAAAGTTTGACATAATCTTTGTATTTACCTTTACTCTAACTAAGATTTTCAACTAAGAATTTCTACTGTTTGTGAACAGATAGATTGCAGCGTGAGGAAGAAATGCTTGAGGATTTGAGTAAGTATTAAAATGAGAATTCAAGGCCAATTGAATCTATGTTCAAAAAATTAATGGCACAAGGCACAGCTAGTCAAAAAAACTGAGAAGGTCAAATGTAGAGATTGTCAAAACAAAGTGCAGGAGTTTAATAAGAGGCTAAAATTATTTACTAACCCTCTGATGATTACTTTTACAGTCAATTGCCAATTAATTCTCAGTGAGAGATAAAGCTACTAAGCCCAAAGTAATGTCAAAAATGGTGTAGAAAGGAGCTGAATTAAAATCAGAAATGGCATAGAATTTTCCATTCTGTGAAGGAAATGTTGTTCCCCCTTCAGAGGTGAGCTAGGAAGTGGGGTATCTGTTTCATCTCCAACCCAATTATGGAGTGGAAACCCTGTCATTTTGTGGACTCACAATTAAGTTTGGGTTTGGAAGACCCATCGACAGCCTTCCCTTCCAAGCCAATTGAAGATTTTTACTGGCCAATTAAGAGCCTCAGCCTATATCACTGGTATTTAACCAGCCAGGGTCATGCCATTTAGACATGGTACCAGGTAAATCATGGCCTGGTTGGAGGAGGGGAGGGTCCTTCTTACATAGGCATTATGTAGGATAAGCGCATTAACAGTAGCAGGGGTCTGATGGATAGAGAGAGGGCGCTGTCAGGCCCCTACTACTGCAGGCAGCTTGAAACAGCAACCACTTCCCCAACAACTGCGGGGGTCTGTGGCCCGAGATGCAGGCCCTGCACCCCACCCCCCCACCCCCACCCCCTGCTGCCCAGACCATTGCAGACGCCTCCCTCACCCCACCGATTATGGCTGCTGCCCTCCCCCACCACTTGCGAACCCTCTCCCACCCCCACAAATTGCATGCAGAGTGCCAGCAGGCCCGCCCATACCCACAGGCCCAATCCCCAAAAGCCCCATTGTCATTGCCCTGGCACTGCCCCCACAGGCTCCGCTCACATCGGCCCAACCCCCCAATGGGCATTGTTCAGGTGCCAGAGCGGCACTGCCAGTTTGGCATTACCGAAGAGACACCCTTGCCTTGAACTTGGCCTGCCCGGGCAGCCTCAGTTGCCTCTGGTTTTACCAGCAAGGCCAACACAAATGTTCCCTGTTCCTGGGGAACAGATGTATTCCTCTCCGGGGAGAACCTATCCCGGCAAGGTCATAAAGACAAGCGAGCCTGGATAATTAAGCACTAGGCTCACTAAACACATGCAAAACACAATTTTAATAAATTTAAATAAATTAATCAGTCTCTCATCCATTTCTGGTGAGAGGCTGACCGCGTCGGAATTCCAGGTATTGTAAAATCGCGCCGGTTGTGATAACAGGCGCCAGTCGTGCTAGCTGTTTTACGTTCAATTTTACAACATTTTCCCACCACAAAAGCAGCTGTAAAATTCCACCCTACATCCAAACTCTCCTGCTGTTCATACCAGCAGGATTTTCTGGTCCTGCTGAAGGTACACCCCCATGAGTTTCTCGGCAGAGTGGGATACAGTCAATGGGTGTACCATTTTCCACCATGAGAAACACAGGGTGGCCAGAGGATTCCCCTCCATATGCATTTTTTCCATAGAATCATGTTTGCTCCTATCAATCCCAAAAGGATATCTGAGGTATCCCAAGAGGGTACCCGCCCTCTCCAAGTTTGGTAGCGTTAAATCGCTTTTAAAGTAATTGAATCATGTTTCAGAAATCTGGATAATCAAATTGTTTGAAAGAAGCTGCACTTTAAAATCTGCTGCTGTCTCCATGAACCAGAATTGTAATAAATACTTTACACCCCCCCATGCCATTCCATACCCACCACCTAAACCCTGATAAATGCCCTAGCGAAATAATGGGTGCTGTGTTTGGGAGTTGGATTTCCAGATTCAGGCTCCTGTGCCTTTTAGGCTAAGCTATGGAGACTTTCCGGCTTGTAAGAAATATCAGCCATTGATTTTGCCTCTATTCCCGGATGCTGTCTCACCCTGCTGAGATTTTCAAGAACTTTCAATTTTACATCACATCCAATTCATATTAGGAAATCAACCCCATTATGCTTGGATTTTATATGGAGGCTTGTTGAGATGTTCTGATCAGCAAGGTTAAATCTAACATCTGTTATTTCAAACAGAAAAGGAACAAGAGGAACTGGATTCCTTTGAACAACTTGGTAAGTAACAAATTGAAAAAAGATTTGAGGTAAAAATATTTGAGTTGTTTTCAATGCATAATGATTTAAAGATAGCATTGTTGGCCCGCTGCTAACTTACATCAATGTTTTTCTGTGACAATCACTCACCAGATAGATATTCCTGTGGTGTCACTGTTTCAGTTGCATGCATTTGTTTTAATAAAAATCATTCCTTATAATATTGGTAAAGATAATTCACGTGTATATTTAATGAGCAAAGATCCGTCACCACCATTAAGCACAAAGCTTTGTTTAATTTATATTTGGCTTCATCAGTCATAACACATCTTAAGTAGCTTATGCCAGCAGTTCCTGGAATCATGAGAAGGAGGCTATTCATCCCACCATGACTGTGCCAGCTCTCTGAAGTTATAGAACATAGAACACTATAGCACAAACAGGCCCTATGGCCCACAAGTTGCGCCGATCACATCCATACCTACCAAGCCATAGAACTATCTGTAACTCCCAATCCCATTAGACCCCATATACTCATCCAGAAGTCTTTTAAAAGACCCCAGTGAGTCCGCCTCTACCACCACAAACGGCAGCCGATTCTACTCACTCACCGCCCTCTGAGTGAAAAACTTTCCCCTAACATCTCTGTACCTGCTTCCCGGCACCTTAAACCTGTGTCCTCTCGTAGCGACCATTTCAGCCCTGGGAAATAGCCTCCGAGAATCCACTCTGTCCCTCTCAACATTTTATAAATCTCTATCAGGTCGCCTCTCAACCTTCATCTCTCCAGGGAGAAGAGACCTAGCTCCCTCAACCTATCTTCATCAAGCATGCCTCCCAATTCAGGCATGTAAATTCTTGTAGTGAGGCGACCAGAACTGCGCACAGTACTCCATGTGGGTTCTGACAAGGGTCTTATAAAGTTGCAGCATTTCCTCCCGACTCCTAAACTCAATCCCTCAATTAATGAAGGCCAGTACACCATCTGCCTTCTTGACCACATCCTCCACCTGTGAGGCCGAGTTAAGAGTCCTGTGGGCCCAGACCCCAAGATCCTTCTGCTCTTCCACACAGCTAAGACTCCTACCCTTGATATTGTACTCCTGCATCCCTTTGGTCCTGCCAAAATGGACCACTACACATTTATCTGCGTTGAAGTCCATCTGCCACTTCTCAGCCCAGTCTCGCATCCTATCTATGTCACGCTACAACTTCTGACATCCCTCCAGATTACCCACAACACCACCAACCTTCGTATCATCGGCGAACTTACTAACCCATCCCTCCACTTCCTCATCTAGGTCATTTATGAAAATGACAAACAGCAAGGGTCCTAGAACAGATCCCTGGGACACTCCACTGGTGACCGACCTCCATGCAGAATATGACCCATCCACAACCACTCTCTGCCTTCTGCAGGCAAGCCAGTTCTGGATCCTATAGGCAAGGGGATTAAGGGTTATGGGGAGAAGGCGGGAAAGTGGAACTGAGCCACGACAGACCAGCCATGATCTTATTGAACGGCGGGGCAGGCTCGAAGGGCTAGATGGCCTACTCCTGCTCCTATTTCTTATGTTCTTATGTTTTTTTATCCACAAGGCCAAAGCCCCTTGGATACCATGTGCCCTCTCACCTTCTCAAGAAGCCATGCATGGGGGACCTTATAAGAACATAAGAAATAGGAGCAGGAGTAGGCCATCTAGCCCTTCGAGCCTGCCCCGCCATTCAATAAGATCATGGCTGATCTGTCGTGGCTCAGTTCCACTTTCCCGCTCTCTCCCCATAACCCTTAATCCCCTCTCTTATCAAACGCCTTGCTGAAGTCCATGTAAACCACGTCCACCGCTCTTCCTTCGTCAATGTGTTCAGTCACATTTTCAAAGAACTCAACTAGGCTCGTAAGGCACAACCTGCCCTTGACAAAGCTTGCTGACTATTCTTGATCATTCTAAACTTCTCTAAATGCTCATAAATCTTGTCCCTCGGAATCCACTCCATCAATTTACCAACCACTGAGGTCAGACTCACCGGTCGGTAATTTCCCAGGCTATCCCTGTTCCCTTTCTTGAAAATAGGAACCACATCCACAATCCTCCAATCCTCTGGAACCTCTCCCGTCTCCATCAACGATGCAAAGATCATCGCCAGGGGCTCTGCAATCACTTCCCTCACCTCCCACAGTAACCTGGGGTACATCCCATCCGGTCCCGGTGACTTATCTATCTTGATAGAATTTAAAAGTTCCAACACATCCTCTTTCTTAACATCCACATACTCAATCTTTTCAGTCTGCCGCAAACCTGTAGTACAACCTCCCAGATCACTTTCCACCGTGAATACCGAGGCAAAGTACTCATTAAGTACCTCTGCCATTTCTTCTAGTTCCATACAGACATTTTCCCCTTCACCTTTTATAGGTCCTATCCCTTCTTTTCTCATCCTTTTACTCTTCACATATTTGTAGAACGCCCTGGGATTCTCCTTAATCTTACCCACCAAGGCCTTCTCATGTCCCCTTCTGGCTCTCCTAATTTCCTTTTTAAGCTCCTTTCTACAAGCCTTATACTCCTCTAGATCCTTAACATCTCTTAGCTCTCTGAACCTTTTATACGCCTTTCTTTCCTTCCTGACTAGGTTCACTACAACCTTCGTGCACCATGGCTCCCGCAACCTATCAAAACCTCCTTGTCTCATCGGAACGTTGTCGTGCAGAGCTCCAGTCAAACATTCCTTGAAAATCCGCCACCTTCCTTCAGTACTTTTCCCCCAGAACACCTCCTTCCAGTTTACTCGTCCAATTGTCTGCCTGATGTCTTCATATTTCCCCTTACTCCAGACAAACACCTTCCTAGCCTGCCTGATCCTTCTCTTTCCAGTGCTATCTCGAAGGAGATAGAATTATGATCGCCATCCCCGAGATTCTCTCCTCCCGAGAGATCCGTCACCTGTCCTGGTTCATTAGCCAGCACCAGGTCAAGTACAGCCTATCCTCTCATAGGCTTATCCACGTACTGTGTCAAGAAACTCTCCTAAACACACCTAACAAACTCCTCCCCATCCAAACCCCTTATCCTAGGGATATTCCAGTCGATGTTTGGGAGATTAAAGTCTCCCATCACAACAACTCTGTTATTACTACATCTCTCTCGGATCTGTTCCCCTATCTGCACCTCAACTTCCCTGTCACTATTGGGCTGCCTTTAGAAAACACCCAGCAAAGTTATCGACCCTTTGCTGTTCCTAACTTCCACCCACAGAGACTCCGTAGACAGTCCCTCCACGGCATCCACCTTCTCTGCAGCCATGACACTCTCCCTGATCAACAGTGCCACTCCGCCACCTCTTTTGCCCCCCTCCCTGTCACTTAATCCCCATTTCCTATTCTTCTCCCATAGTCCAGCAAAATCTTCCTTTTGAATTATATATTCAATTCACTTTTGAAAGTTATTTATTTGCTTCTATCACATTTTCAGTCAGTCAATGTGTTCCAGGGACTGCTCTCTTGGACAGAGATGTGGAAAATGTTTTTCTCTCAAGGGGTTATATGGCTTTGGAACTCTGCCTCAGAAGGCAATGGAGATGGAGGTCATTAAGGCAGAGGTAATAGATTCTCGTCAGGCAAAGGAAATCAATGTATTTAGGAATATGGAATGAAAACACAACAGATCAGCCATGATCTTACTGAATGGCAGAGCAAGTTTCAGGGGTTGAAAAACGTAAGAGGTCAAATGGCCTACTTCTGCAGCTATTTTACATGCATTCATATTTTCATTCCTCTACAATTGGTGTTAATGCTTATGTCTAGGCTTGGGAATTTCCCACCTCTTTTAAGACACTTCTTAAAGCCAGCCTTTTCAATTGAACATTTGAGCACCTGTCTTACCAGCTAGTTAAGTGGTTTGGTGTCAAACTTTGTTTGAAAACATTCTTGCCATTCACTGTTTTCATATTTTTTGAGGTGAAATTATTGATGTTAATATCCAACTATTCCCTCTACCTTCATTAGGTCACAAATATGGTTGAACCACAATTCTGTCTCAATACAAATCTGTGGTATTTGCTGAATGACTAACCTGGAGATTTCTCCACTGAGATTGATTAGCAGTAAAAAAAAATAAAATTTCTATCATGGTAAGAACCTCAGCACATACTGGAATTGGAATTAGTAACCATATTGAATTTATTCCATTAATTTATTTCAACTGATACAGGCAGGTAGTGACAGTTACTTCCTGATATGGGCTGCCATTAAACAAAATTTACAGGCCATAACAAATACTCAGAATTCAACCTCAGATAACTGCCAGTATATTATTTAAACATGAACATTAAATGTTGCATTAATGAGGTTTGCAACTAAGCATCTCTGTTATTTGTTAACAGAGAGGGAAATGCAAGAACAAGAAGCTTTGGAACAACAATGTAAGTACTGACATTGAATAAAATGTGACACTAAAGGTTTTAAATTCTTTTTTTAAGTATAACCCAGTGGTACCAACATTGCTTATTTAAACCAATGGCATCAAATGGGACATCACAAGGATCAGAGTTTGGGCTCAGAAAATTACAATTTATATATCAATGACTTCAAAGTGAGAACTGTAATTGTGTCCTCTGATAAAAGCTTAGGCCTTAAGACCAATGCAAAGAGACTGCAAAGTGATACAACATTGTAGGTATACCTCCACTTTACAGACAGCAGCAGTTCAAGGCCACCACCTTCTCAAAGGAAATTATGGATAGCAAATATTATTGTACTGCCATTCTGGGGACCATATCCCTATTCCCATCCTATTCACGTATTTGTCCAGATGCCCCTTACAATTCACTATCTGCTTCTATTACCTTCCCTGGCAGCAGGTTTCAGGCATCCACCACCCTCTGTGTAAAAAACTTGCCTCGTACATTTGTGCGGCTGGAGCAGGACAGAGAGGGAGAGATTCTTAGCGGAGTGCTGATAGTACCCATAGTACTGGTGTTTTATTTATTTATTTATTCCGTTTTCTTTTCGCGGGTTTTTCTTTTAAACTAAGGGAAGCGGAAGTCGGCCGCAGGGGATTCTGGGAGGTTGATTTTTTTTTCTCGAGGTTGTGCAGGCGTCTGACATCAGCCAGTGGTGAGCGGGAGGTTTAAAGAGCAGGCCACTCTATACAGCGGGCAGTGTTGAGATTGGGCGTGGAGTGAGTTGGGAGCAGAGTGAGAGCTAAAGGGCTTTGGCTCAACGGGTTTAGGCGAAAAGGGCGAGGCAGGTAAGTTTAATTTTTAATTACTTTTTTCTGTGTTCCTTAAAAAAGGGAAATTATGAGTGTGAGGTGTGCTGAGTGTGTCAAGCTGCAGTTCCTAAGGGACCGTGTTAGAGAACTGGAACTGCAGCTCGAGGATCTTCGTCTGGTTAGGGAATCTGGTTCTTAGTTCTTAGTTCTCTGGTTAGGCATCTTGAAGGGAATTGCTTGATAGAGCAGACGCAGCACGGTTTAGGGAAGTCGTGTCTGACAAATTTACTGGAGTTCTATGAGGATGTGTCTAGGGCGGTGGATAGAGGAGAGCCGGTGGATGTGGTCTTTCTAGATTTTCAGAAGGCGTTTGACAAAGTACCTCACAAGAGGTTATTGCAGAAGGTCGAGGGACATGGAGTTGGGGGTAGGGTGTTAGCGTGGATAGAGGATTGGTTGTCAAATAGGAGGCAGAGAGTGGGGGTCAACGGGTGCTATTCGGATTGGCGGATGGTGACTAGTGGAGTGCCCCAGGGGTCGGTGCTGGGGCCTCAGCTTTTTACCATTTATATAGATGATCTGGAGGAGGGAACCGAGTGTAGGGTGTCGAAATTTGCTGATGACACCAAGATTGGGGGAACGGCAAATTGTGCGGAGGGTGTGGAGAGTCTGCAGAAGGATCTAGATAGGCTGGGCGAATGGGCCAGGAAATGGCAAATGGAATTTAATGTTGGCAAGTGTGAGGTGGTTCACTTTGGTAGGAATAATGGTAGGAAGGACTATTACTTACGGGGCGAAAAACTGCAGCAGGCGACGGTGCAGAGGGACCCGGGGCCCTTGTGCATGAGTCGCAAAAACCCAGCTTGCACGTGCAGCAGGTGGTCAGGAAGGCGAATGGGATGCTGGCCTTCATAGCAAGGGGGACTGAATATAAAAGTAGGGAGGTCTTGCTGCAGCTGTATAGGGCATTGGTGAGGCCGCAGCTGGAGTACTGTGTGCAGTTTTGGGCGCCGCACCTGCGCAAAGATATTTTGGCCTTGGAGGGAGTGCAGAGGAGGTTTACTAGGCTGATACCGGAGTTGAGGGGGTTGAGCTATGAGGAGAGGCTGAATAAACTGGGCTTGTACTCGTTAGAGTTTAGAAGAATGAGGGGAGATCTCATTGAGACGTATAAGATGATGAATGGGATGGATAGGATAGAGGTGGAGAGACTCTTCCCGCTCAAAAAAGACAGTAGGACTAGGGGGCACAGCCTCAAGATAAAAGGGGGGCGGTTTAGAACAGAGTTGAGGAGGAACTTCTTCACTCAAAGGGTGGTGAATCTCTGGAATTCTCTGCCCGTTGAAGTGGTGGAGGCTGCCTCGCTAAATATTTTTAAGACGCGGGTTGATGGGTTTTTGATAAGAGAGGGGATTAAGGGTTATGGGGAGAGGGCGGGAAAGTGGAACTGAGCAGCGACAGATCAGCCATGATCTTATTGAATGGCGGGGCAGGCTCGAAGGGCTAGATGGCCTACTCCTGCTCCTATTTCTTATGTTCTTATGAAAATGAGGAGGTGATAGACAGGACCTACCTGCAGGTGGTCACACCAAGGCCGTGGGAGGCAGACAAGTGGGTAATGGTCAGGAAGGGGAAAGCTCGGGTGATAAAGAGTACCCCAGTGGACGTGCCCCTTCCTGCCTGAGTACTGCTGGGGGGGAACAGCTCACCTGGGGGAACTAGCAGTGGCTGTGTCTCTGGAGCAGAGTCTGGCCCTGTAACTCAGAGGGCTAAGGAAAGGAAGACGAAGGCAGTATTAACCATGGACTCTACAGTCAGGGGATCGGACAAGCGATTTTGTGGAGGCAGACGGGTGGTTTCCCTCCCTGGTGTCGGGATCCGGGATGTCTCTGGTCACGTCCCAGAAATCCTGAGGTGGGAGGGAGAGGAGCCAGAGGTAGTGGTACATAGGTAGGAAGAGGGAAGGGGTCATGAAAAGAGAATATAGGGAGTTAGGTGGACAGTTGAGAAGGAGGAACGCAAAGGTAATAATATCGAGATTGCTGCCTGTGCCACGGGAAAGTGTGAGCAGGAATGGAATGAGGTGGAGGATGAATGCTTGGCTGAGAGACTGGAGCAGGGGGCAGGGATTCAGGTTCTTGGATCATTGGGACCTCTTTTGGGGTAGGTGTGAACTGTACAAAAAAGACGGGTGGCACTTGAATCGCAAGGCGACCAATATCCTGGCGGGAAGGTTAGCTAAGGCTGCTGGGGAGACTTTAAACTAGAATGGTTGGGGAGAGGGAATCGAGATGAGACGACTGGGAGCGAGGAGGTTAGCTTGCAAATAGAGAAAGATTGTAAACAGTGTAAGAGGGAGGATAGACGGGTGATGGAGAAGGGGGGCGCTCAGACCAAAGGATTGAGATGTGTCTATTTTAATGCCAGGAGTGTGATGAATAAAGTGGATGACCTTAGACCGTGGATCGCTGCTTGGAAATGTGATGTGGTGGCCATTACAGAGACTTGGATGTCTCAGGGATAGGACTGGATACTTCAGGTGCCGGGTTTCAGATGTTTCAGAAAGGACAGGGAGGAAGGTAAAAGATGGAGGAGAGTGGCACTATTGATCAGGGATAGTGTCATGGCTGTAGAGAAGGTGGACGCCGTGGAGGGATTGTCTACAGAGTTTCTGTGGGTGGAAGTTCGGAATAGGAAAGGGTCGATAACTTTGCAGGGTCTTTTCTATAGGCCGCCCAATAGTAACAGGGATGTTGAGGAGCAGATAGCGAAACAGATCCTGGAGAGATATAGTAATAACAGAGTTGTCATGATGGGAGACTTTAATTTCCCAAACATCAATTGGAATATCCCTAGGGTAAGGGATTTGGATGGGGAGGAGATTGTTAGGTGTGTTCAGGAGGGTTTCCTGACACAGTACATGGATAAGCCAACAAGAGAAGCTGTAATCGATCTGGTACTGGCTAATGAACCTGGACAGGTGTCGGATCTCTCAGTGGGTGAACATCTTGGGGGTAGTGATCATAACTCTATCTCCTTTACGCTAGCATTGGAAAGAGATAGGATCAGGCAAGTTAGGAAATTGTTTATCTGGAGTAAGGGGAAATATGAAGCCATCAGGAAGGAAATTAGATGAGTAAATTGGAAGGAGGTATTGTAATGAACCTAGTCAAAAAGAAAAGTAAAGCGTACAAAAGATTCAGAGAGCTAGGAGATGTTAGGGATCTAGAGGAGTATACGACTTATAGGAAGGAACTTAAGAAGGAAATTAGGAGAGCCACAAGGAGTCATGAGAAGGCCTTGGCAGGTAAGATTAAGGAGATCCTGAAGGCGTTCTACACATATGTGAAGAGTAAAAAGATGAGATGTGAAGGAATAGGAACTATAAAATGTGAAGGTGGGTGAGTTTGTACAGAACGGGTAGAAATAGCAGAGGTGCTTAATGAATACTTTACCTCGGTATTCACGGTTGAAAAAGATCTGGGTCGTTGTACTGCAGGCTTGCAGTGGAATGAAAAGATTGAGTATGTGGACATTTAGAAAGAGGATGTGTTGGAAGTTTTGAATAGCATCAAGATAGATAAATCACTGGGACTGGACGGGATGTACCCTAGGATACTGTGGGAGGCCAGGAAAGAGATTGCAGAACCTCTGGCGATGATCTTTGCATCATCGATGGAGATAGGAGAGGTTCCAGAGGATTGGAGGATTGCGAATGTGGTTCCTATATTCAAGAAAGGGAATAGGGATAGCCCAGGAAATTACTGACCAATGAGTCTAATCTCAGTGGTTGATAAGTTGATGGAGAAGATTCTGAGGGACAGGATTTATGAACATTTTGAGAAGTTTAGTATGCTCAGTAGTAGTCAGCACGGCTTTGTCAAAGGCAGATCGTGCCTTACGAGCCTGATTGAGTTCTTTGAAAATGTGACTAAGTACACTGATGAAGGAAGAGCAGTAGATGTGATTTATATGGACTTCAGCAAGGCATTCTATAAGGTCTCCCATGCAAGACTTCTTGAGAAAGTGAGAGGGCATGGGGTCCAAGGGGCTATTGCCTTGTGGATCCAGAAGTGGCTTGCCTGCAGAAGGCAGAGAGTGGTTGTAGATGGGTCTTTTTCTGCATGGAGGTCAGTCACCAGTGGAGTGCCCCAGGGATCTGTTCTGGGACCCTTGCTGTTTGTAATTTTCATAAATGACCTGGATGAAGAAGTGGAGGGATGGATTGGTAAGTTTGCTGATGAGACGGAGGTTGGTGATGTTGTAGATAGTTTGGAGGGATGTTAGAGGTTGCAGCGTGACATAGATAGGATGCAAGGCTGGGCGGAGAAGTGGCAGATGGACTTCAACCCAGATAAATGTGTAGTGGTCCATTTTGGCAGGTCAAATGGGATGAACATAGAACATAACAGCGCAGAACAGGCCCTTCGGCCCACGATGTTGCGCCAACCAGTTAAAAAACAATGACCCTCTAACCTAAGCCAAACCCTTTCCATCCATAAACCTATCCACGGATCTCTTAAACGCTCCCAAACTAGGAGCATTTACAACTGCAGCAGGCAGGGCATTCCAATCCCTCACCACCCTCTGGGTAAAGAACCTACCCCTGACATCCGTCCTATAACTACCCCCCCTTAATTTAAAGCTATGCCCCCTCGTGCTAGCTTTCTCCATCCGAGGAAAAAGGCTATCACTATCCACCCTATCTAAACCTCTAATCATCTTATATGTTTCAATAAGGTCCCCTCTTAGTCACCTTCTTTCTAACGAAAACAACCTCAAATCCCTCAGTCTCTCCTCATAGGACCTCCCCTCCATACCAGGCAACATCCTGGTAAACCTCCTCTGCACCCTCTCCAAAGCCTCCACATCCTTCCTATAATGTGGGGACCAGAACTGCACACAATACTCCAAATGCGGCCGCACCAGAGTTTTGTACAGTTGCAACATGACGCTGCGGCTCCTAAATTCAATCCCCCTACCAATAAACGCCAAGACGCCGTATGCCTTCCTAACAACCCTATCTACTTGATTCCCAACTTTCAGGGATCTATGTACACATACACCTAGATCCCTCTGTTCATCCACACTATTCAGAGTCCTACCGTTAGCCCTATGCTCTACACATCTGTTATTCCTGCCAAAGTGAATTACCTCACACTTTTCCGCATTAAACTCCATCCACCACCTCTCGGCCCAGCTCTGCAACTTGTCCAAGTCTCCCTGTAAACTAAGACAACCTTCCTCACTATCTACCACACCTCCGACTTTGGTGTCATCAGCAAATTTACTAATCCACCCAACTATACCCTCATCCAGATCATTTATAAAAATTACAAACAGCAGTGGCCCCAAAACAGATCCCTGAGGCACACCACTCGTAACTGAACTCCATGACGAATACTTACCATCAACCACCACCCTCTATCTCCTATCCACCAGCCAATTCCTGATCCAATTAACTAAATCACCCTCAATCCTATACACCTGCATTTTATGCAGAAGCCTTCCATGGTGAACCTTATCAAACGCCTTACTAAAGTCCATATATACCACGTCAACTGCCTTACCCCCATCCACCTCTTTGGTCACTTTTTCAAAAAACTCAATAAGGTTAGTAAGGCACGACCTACCCTCCACAAAACCATGCTGACTATCTCCAATCAATTCATTACTCTCCAAATAACTATAAATCCTGTCCCTAATCATTTTTTCTAAAACCTTGCCCACAACAGAAGTAAAACTCACCGGTCTATAATTCCCGGGGAAGTCTCTGTTCCCCTTCTTAAACAATGGGACAACATTCGCTATCCTCCAATCTTCTGGCACTATACCTGTGACCAACGACGACCTGAAGATCAGAGCCAGAGGCTCTGCAATTGCCTCTCTCGCCTCCCAGAGAATCCTAGGGTAAATCCCGTCCGGCCCAGGCGACTTATCTATTTTCAAACCCTCAACAGTATCTAGCACATCCTCCTTATCAACTGCAATACTGTCCAGTTTACAACCCTGTAACCCAGTGTTCTCCACAGCTACATTTACGTCCCCCTGCGTGAACATCGAAGAGAAATATTGGTTCAATGCCTCTCCAATCTCTTCCGGTTCCACACATAAATTCCCACTGCTGTCTCTAACCAGCCCTAATCTTGCCCTAACCAACCTTCTGTTTTTAACATATCTATAGAACGCCTTAGGATTCTCCTTAATCCTATCAGCCAAAGTCTTCTCATGTCCTCTTTTAGCCCTTCTTAACTCACTCTTTAACTCCCTCCTCGCCAATCTAAAGCTTTCTAGTGCACTACCTGAGCCCTCAAGTCTCATCTGAACATAAGCCTCCATTTTCCTTTTAACCAGCGAATCAACTTTCCGAGTGCACCACGGTTCCCTAGCTCGACCAATTCCTCCTTGCCTGACAGGGACATACATATCAAGGACTCGCAGTAGCTGCTCCTTGAAAAAACTCCACATTTCGGACGTTCCGAGACCCAGTAGTCTCCTAGTCCAACCTATGCTTCCTAATTCTCTCCTAATAGCCTCATAATTACCCTTCCCCCAGCTAAAACTACTGACCCGAGGTTCATGCCTATCCCTTTCCATCACTAAGGTGAACGTAACCGAATTGTGGTCACTATCACCAAAATGCACACCAACTTCCAAGTCTAGCACCTGGTCTGGCTCATTTCCCAGCACCAAGTCCAATATAGCCTCACCTCTAGTTGGCCTATCAACATACTGAGTCAAAAAACCTTCCTGCACGCTTTGTACAAAAGCTGACCCCTCTAATGAGCTAGAGCTATAGCTATTCCAATCAACATTAGTAAAGTTAAAGTCCCCCATAACAATTACCCTATTACTTTCACTCCTATCCAGGATCGTTTCCGCAATCCTTTCCTCAACCTCTCTAGAACTTTTAGGAGGTCTATAAAAGACTCCCAACAGGGTGACCTCTCCTCTCCTATTTCTAATCTCAGCCCATACTACCTCAACAGACAAGTCCTCATCAAACTTCCTCTCTGACACCGTGACACAATCATTGACTAATAATGCTACCCCTCCCCCCCTTCTACCTCCTTCTCTACTCCGACTGAAGCATTTGAACCCCGGGACCTGCAACAACCATTCCTGACCCTGCTCTATCCATGTCTCTGAAATGGCCACAACATCAAAGTCCCAGGTACTGATCCACGCTGCAAGTTCATCCACTTTATTGCGAATACTCCTCGCATTAAAGTATACACATTTCAAACCCTGCTCCGCTTCACCCCCACGATGCTGTGCATTGCAGTCCCCATCTATGCCCCCCTCACTTGCACCCCCGCTGCTCAGGATCCCACCCCCCCTCTGAATCGGTTTAAACCCTCCTGCATAGACTTTGCAAATTTTCCCCCCAAGATATTGGTTCCCCTCTGATTCAGGTGTAGACCATCACTCCTGTAGAGGTCCCACCTTCCCCAGAATGAGCCCCAATTGCTCAAGAACCTGAACCCCTCCCTCCTGCACCATCCCCTCAGCCACGAGTTCAAACTTTCCCTCTCTCTGTTCCGCTCTAAACTATCCCGTGGCACAGGCAAGAGTCCCGAGATAACCACTCTGTCCGACTTGGCCTTAAGTTTCCACCCCAACTCCATAAATTTCTGCTTAATATCCCCTTCCCTTAACCTCCCTATGTCATGTGTCCCCACATGAACTATGACTTCGGGTTGATCTCCCTCTCCCTTAAGAGTCCTGAACACCCTCTCTGAAACATCCCGGACCCCAGCCCCTGGGAGGCAACACACCAGCCCTGAGTCCCTACCATTACCTCTGACTCTCCTATCCGTCCCCCTAACTGTGGAGTCCCCAATCACTAGGCCCAATCTTTTACATCCCCTAACCACCTGAGCCTTCACAACAGGCTCACCTCCAGAGACCTGCTCCCTTTGGCTATCTCCAGTTGATTCCTCCTCAGCTGTAGCCTCCAGGACAGAAAACCTATTTTGGAGGGGAACAGCCCCAGGGGATTGTCCCCCCAATTGCTTCTTTCCCCTCTTCCTGGCAGTTACCCAAGACTCATTTCTAGGAGTGACTATCTCCTTGTAACTCCTATCGATGTCCGCCCCAGCCTCCCGAATTATCCGGAGTTCCTCCAATTCCAACTCCAGCTCCTTAACACGCTCCTCCAGAAGCTGCAATCGTACACACTTCCTACAGGTAAAATCAGCAGAAACACTACTGGTGTCCCTTACCACATACATACCACAGGAGGTGCAGCTTACTGCCTGAACTGCCATCTCTGAAACAATTTCCAGCAGAAAAGAAAAAAAAACTTCCCACACACTTATAATTAGGTTAGAGGAGGTGGGAGGGTGGGATTCTCTACCAGTGTAGAGGATCGGGTATCCTCTCTGTGCCAATTTATAGGGTCAGAGACCCGAAAAAAAAACTACAAATACCGGTAAGCGTCCTAGTGATGACTTCCGGTTTCAAACTAATTTTAAAAAAAAACACCGCTACTCGCGACTTTAACTAGAAATAAAAAGTTAAAAAATATAAACAAGAAAATGTACCTTACTCACGACCTCCACACACGCCCAAAAATCACTGCCTCTCGGTGCTGCTCCACAGGAACAATGAGGAGTATAATATCAAGGTAAGACTCTTAGCAGTGTAGAGGATCAGAAGGACCTTGGGGTCCGGGTCCATAGGACTCTTAAATCGGCCTCGCAGGTAGAGGATATGGTTAAGAAGGCGTATGGTGTACTGGCCTTCATCAATCGAGGAACTGAGTTTAGGAATCGGGAGATAATGCTGCAACTTTATAAGACCCTAGTCAGACCTCTCTTGGAATACTGTGCTCAGTTCTGGTCGCGTCATTACAGGAAGGATGTGGAAGCTATTGAAAGAGTGCAGAGGAGATTTACAAGGATGTTGCCTGAATTGGGCAGCATGCCTTATGAGGATAGGTTGAGGGAGCTCGGTCTTTTCTCCTTAGAGAGACAAAGGATGAGAAGTGACCTGATAGAAGTGTATAAGATGTTGAGAGGTATAGATCGGGCAGATTCTCAGAGGCTTTTCCCAAGGGCTGGAATGGTTGCTACGAGAGGACACAGGTTTAAGATGCTGGGGAGTAGGTACAGAGGAGATATCAGGGGTATGATTTTCACTCAGAGGGCGGTGGGTGAGTGGAATCAGCTGCCGTCGGTGGTGGTGGAGGCAAATTCAACAGGATCTTTCAAGAGACTTCTGGATGAGTACATGGAACTTAATAGAATTGAGGGTTATAGGTAAGCCTACTAGGCATAGATATCATTGGTGCAACTTGTGGGACGAAGGGCCTGTTTGTGCTGTGGTTTTTCTATGTTCTATCTCCTTTAAACCTTGCTCCTTGCACCTTAAACCTGTGTGCCCTAGTAACTGACTCTTCCAACCTGGGAAAAAGCTTCTGACTATCCACTCTGTCCATGCCCCTCATAATCTTGTAGACCTCTATCAGGTCACCCCTCAACCTCCACCATTCCAGTGACAACAAATCAAGTTTCTCCAATCTCTCCTCATAGCTAATGTCTCCATGCCAGGCAATATCCCAGTAAATCTTTTCTGTACCCTCTCGAAAGCCTCCGTATCCTTCAGGTAGTGTGGCGACCAGGACTGAATATTATATTCCAAGTGTGGCCTAACTAAGGTTCTATAAAGTTGCAACATGACTTGCCAATTTTTCAACTCAATGCCCTGACTGATGAAGGCAAGCATGCTGTATGCCTTCTTGACTACCTTCACCTGCATGGCCACTTTCAGCGACCTGTGTACCTGTACACCCAGACCCCCCTTAAGGGTTCTTAAGGGTTCACCCATTTACTGTATATTTCCTATCTTTACTCGACCTTCCAAAATGCATTACCTCACATTTGTCCGGATTAAACTCCATCTGCCATCTCTCCGCCCAAGCCTCCAACCAATCTGTATCGTGCTGTATACTCTGATGGTCCTCATCGCTGTCCGCAAATCCACCAACGTTTGTGTCATCTGCAAATTTAGTAATCAAACTATAGTTACATTTTCTCCCACATCATTTATATATATTATGAACAGCAAAGGTCCCAGCACTGATCCCTGAGGAATACCACTTGTCACAGCCTTCCATTCAGAAACACACCCTTCCACTGCTACCCTCAGTCTTCTGTGACCAAGCCAGTTCTGTATCCACCTTGCCAGTTCACCTCTGATCCCGTGCGACTTCACCTTCTGCACCAGTCTGCCATGAGGGACCTTCTCAAAGGCCTTAGTGAAGTTCATGTGGTCAACGCCCACTGCCCTACCCTCACCAATAATCTTCATTTCTTTCTCAAAAAACTCGATCAAGTTAGTGAGACATGACCTCCTCTTCACAAAACCACGTTGCCTCTCGCTGATGCATCCACTTATTTTCAAGTGGGAGTAAATCCTGTCTTGAAGAATCCTCTCCAATAATTTCCCTACCACTGATGTAAGGCTCACCGGCCTGTAATTACCTGGATTATTCTTGCTACCCCTCTTAAACAAAGGAACAACACTGGCTATTCTCCAATCTTCTGGGATCTCCCCTGTAGCCAGTGAGGATACAAAGATTTCTCTCAAGACCCCAGCAATTTCCTTCCTGGTTTCTCTCAGTATTTTGAGGTATATCCCATCAGGCCCTGGGGACTTGTCTACCTTAATGATTCTCAAGAACTCCAATATCTCCTCCTTTTTGATCTCAACATGATTCAAACTATCTACACACCCTTTCCCAGATTCATCATCCACCAAGTCCTTTTCTTTGGTGAATACTAATGCAAAGTACTCATTTAATACCTCGCCCATTTCCTCTGGTTCCATGCATAGATTCCATCCCCTGTCCTTGAGTGGGCCAACCCTCTCACTGCTACCCTCTTGCTCTTTATGAATGTATAAAAAGCCTTGGAATTTTCCTTAATCCTGCTGGCCAATGATTTTTCATGACCCCTTTTTAATCCTTCTTACTCCTTGCTTAAGTTTCTTTCTACTTTCCTTGTATTCCATAATTGCTTTGTGTGTTCCCAGCCTCCTAGCCTTGAAAAACGCTATTTAGTTGAAACTGAGGAGACAAAATGACTTAAAAAGTCAGACCTTAAGCCCCACGACAGATCAGAATGTGCAAAATAATCTTTGGCCTTTTGATGAAGGGGAGAACCTGGTAGACTTCTCCAAGGGGAGGCTTTTCTTTCAGTTCATTCATGGGATGTGGGTATCATTGATTACCTCAGCATTCATTGCTCATTCCTCATTGCTCTTGAGAAGGTAGTGGTAAGCTGCCTTCTTGAACCACTGCAGTTCATGTGGTGTAAGTACTCCGACTGCTGTTACAGAATACAGCCCTGATAAACGATAAACCATTAAAAAATGTATAACTATATGCAATAAAAGTAGCAAATACTTACCGACTTAAGATGTGTGGGTTAGGTTGATTGGCCATGCTAAATTGCCCCTTAGTCTCAGGGGGACCAGCAGGGTAAATACTTGCGGTTATGGAGGTAGGACCTGGGTAGGGCCATTGTCAGTGCAGGCTCGATGGGCCGAATGGCCTCTTTCTGCACTGTGGGGGTTCTATGATTCTTTGGACACCAAGGGGGCAACCCTGCATATCTTTGGACTGTGGGAGGAAATCAGAATGCCCAGAGGAAACCTATAGACACGGGGAGAACATGCAAACTCCACACAGATAGTCACCCAAGGCCAGAACCGAAGTCAGGCCCCTGGTGTTATGAAACAATAGTGCTCACCACTGTGCCACCCTGCTGCCCATAAATGTCACTATGCCATGCTCTCCCACTACCCATGCTCAAAGTTCACTGACCAGAAATTCTTTCTTGTTAGAGATGATCAAGTCACAAGTACTAGAATACAAATGCAGGGATGTAGTTCTGAGACTATATAAGGCTTGGGTCAGACCCTATTTGGAGTATTGTGGGCAGTTTTGGGCCCCATATTTAAGGAAGGATGTGCTGGCCTTGGGTAGGGTCCAGAGGAGGTTCACAATAATGATCCCTAAAATGAAGAGCTTGTCGTATGAGGAACAGTGGAGGACTCTGAGTCGGTACTCATTGGAGTTTAGAAGGTTGAGGGGGGATCTTATTGAAACTTACAGGATACTGCGAGACCTGGATAGAGTGGATGTGGACAGGATATTTCCACTAGTAGGAAAAATCGGAACCAGAGGGCACAACCTCAGGCTAAAGGGACGATCCTTTAAAATAGAGATGGCGAGGAATTTCTTCAGCCACAGATTGATGAATCTGTGGAACTCTTTGCTGCAGAAGGCTGAGGAGGCCAGGTCATTGAGTGGCTTTAAGAGATAGATAGGTTCTTGATTAATAAGGGGATCAGGGGTTATGGGAAAAGGCAGGAGAATTGTGATGAGAAAAAAAATCAACCATGATTGAAAGGCAGAGCAGATTTGGTGGGCCGAATGGCCTAATTCTGCTCCTATATCTTATGGTCTTATCACTGACTGGCATTTACGCAGTTAGTACTTGTCAGCCCAAGCCTGGATATTGTTCAAGTCTTGCTGCACTTGAACATGGGTTGCTTCCCATGGATTGATTCAATGATTATCAACAAGTAGGATCCAAATTTCTCTGACTGAAATGTATCCTTGATTGGCACAAAGCAATGGGGTAATTTTCTCTGAGCATGATTAAAAAATTCAAGCATATTTTGAAAATTATATCACATTCAAGAACTGCTTTTTAATCCATTCATTCAATTCAATTTACACAGGCAAGTAATTTCCAGATATGGACTGCCATTAAGCACAATTCGCAGTCTGCAAATATATATTTGGAAATCAGTCAACCCCATGAGAGAACAATCAGTATAACATCATTAGACTTGTGCTTTAAAGATTATAAATAAAAATGATGAGATGCTTTAATTGTCAATGCTGCAACTAAGCATGTCTTATTTATTAGCAGCGTATGAGGCAGAGGAACAACAGCCTCTTGAACAAGCAGGTACGTAATGGATTGAAATAAGAATAAATCAAAGAAGTGTTTAAATTTCATTTTCAATATTTAGTAATTTAAGAATGATCCAGCATTGTGGATATAAGTCCAATGTTGTCCAATAACAATGTCCTGCTTCTGTGCTATAAAAATATATGACATTCTAGGTATTCATCCATCCATTACTCAGTGTACTTACTTGGACCATTACTAGAGTGCCGCAACTGGTTTCTAAAACTTGGCACTCTTGGTGAGGCATACACATATCAGTAGTATCTTCCACTTGCACATTTTCAGTCATCCTTTCAGTGGAGATTTAAGACTCCACGGCATTTTTCCAGTAATAACAGGGAGCATTTCCAGTGTTTGGCCAACATTAACCCTGAAACAACATGTATAACAGAAGAATTTATTTAATTGCCTTTTGAGGGACTTTACATGCCAACTGACTGCCAGATTTCTTGCATTACAATCACAAGTACAATTCAAAAGTAAGTAATTAATGTTAAAGCATTTGTGAACTTCCTGAGGTGGAAAGCACTATATGAATGAAAGTCATATTTTGCTATTTATTTTAACTTACTATCTACTTTCCCCTTTCACTTCAAAATTAATGTGTACATAACAGAGAATTGGGAGAGATAGATTATTTTACATCAGCTACATCCTGCACTCTGGACTTTTGAAATTAACAATATTACGCAATTTATATAATTAGACAGCAGAGAAGGTGGCCATTTAGTCCAAGGATACCATGTTGGCTGTCTAAAAGACTTCTTGGTAATGAGTCCAGCTCTTTCCTGGTAACCAATTTCTCCTTACCAATCTTCAGTGAGGCTAATTAGTTGTTTATTATTTGTTTATGGGATGCAGTTATTGCTGGCAAGGCCAGAATTTATTGTCCACTACTGCCTAGACAACTCAGTGTCTTACTTGGCCATGTCAGATAGCAAATAAGACTCAAACACACAGGGTTGAATTTTCTGATCCTTCCCGCGAGTGGGATTTTATGGTCCCGCTGATGTTGCCACTCCCCCAACCTCTTGCTGGTGGGTACCCCGGTGGTGCAGCTGGCAATCAATGCAAAGCACCACTGACATTGGCAGAGTGAGAAGATCCCAAAACAGACCATTGATGAACTGTCTTCACCAGTGGAAAACGTGCCATGGGGTGTGAGGGGGTGAGGGGGAGGGGAGTGTTGTGGGATCAGAAAATCCTGATCATTGTTCATTGTCATAAAATAACATGAGGTGAGATTTTCAGTCATTATTTACAAACAAAAATGGCAATGCCAGCAGAAAATCCTATGACACTACAGCAACAAGAATCTCGGTGACGAGATCACCTTCTCTCATTGCATCACCAGTGAGAGGTGGGGAAGATCTGAGATTTTTCCCACCTTTCACTGGTGACGCAATAAAGTTCCAATCTAGAAAGTGCAGGAACCTTATTTAAATACATCTAAATAAACTTAAAACAAAAACAGAAAATGCTGGTAATTCTCGACAGAATGCAGTGTTACAGTCAGACCCAGGGTGTAGGGAAAAATTGACTCAGTGTGAGGTAGATTCATTTAAAAGTCTGATGGCAACAGGGAAGAAACTGTTTCTGAGTTGATTAGCATGTGATCTCAGACTTTCCTTTCTTCTTCCCGATGGAAGAAGGTGCAATAGAATGTGTCTGATTTGCATGGTTATGCTGGCTGCTTTTCCAAGGCAGCAGTGTCAATGGGTGGGAGGCTGGTTTGTGTGATGGACTGGGCTTCATTCACAACTCTTCGTCATTTCCTGCAGTCTTGGACAGAGCAGGAGTCATAGCAAGCTGTAATTCAACCAGAATCAATGATTTCTATGGTGCAACTTCAGAAGTTGGTAAGAGTTGTAGCAGACATGTCAAATTTTTTGTGTCTTCTGAGAAAGTAGAGGCATTGGTAGGCTTCCTTAACTATAGTGTCCACATGGAGGGACAAGGACAGATTGTTGGTGATCTGGACACCTAAAAACTTGAAGTACTTGACAATTTCTACTTCCCTCCCATTGATTTAGACAAGAGCATGCCCTCCACTATGCTTCCTGAGGTCGATGACTATTTCTTTTGTTTTTGTTGACATTGAGGGAGACATTATTGTTATTGCACCATTTCACCAGATTTTCTAGCTCTTTCCTGTACTCTGTCTCATCACTGTTTGAGATCCGACCCACTAAGGTGGTGTCATCAGCAAACTTGAAAATTGAGTTGGAAGGGAATTTGGCCATCCAGTCAAAGGTGTATAAGGGCTATAGTAGGGGGCTGAGACACAGCCTTATGGAGCACCAGTGTTGAGGACGATCGTGGAGGAGACAAACTGCAATCCGAGAAAGAATAATTAACTGATGGAAAGCCAACTTCAGTGGGGCAAGAATGAAGCTCACAGGATATACTGGAATAAATGGCTGGTGGGAAAAAACTATAGCTGAATAGGCTACCGTCAAAAATGAAATGGTTCAGGCACAGTCAAGTTTCTTCCCTCAAAAAGCAGAGGTACGACACACAAATGTGATGTGAGAAATAGCTTTGCACAATGAATGGTCTGGGTGTAGAAAGCATTGCCTGGAAGTGTGGTGAAGGCAGGTTTAATCAAAGCAGTAAAGAAGGTATTCAGTGATTATTTGAATAGACAAAATGTGCAAGGGTATAGGGGAAAAGCAGGAAAATAGCATTAAGTCATCATGTTCATTTGGTGCATAAACAATGGGCTGATTGGCCTCCTTCTGCACCATAACTATTCTGTGATTCTAGTACTGTACAACTGGAAAGGCCTTGAAGGAAGAATGACCATGAAAAGCACAAATTTTAAGTGGAATTTGAAAGTCACTTTAAGTCCCAAACTAAAGTCTCTGATATTGCTACGATATCATATTCTACATAAATATCTGCATCTGCAACTCATCAATTTTATTTACATAAGAACATAAGAAATAGGAGCAGGAGTAGGCCAACTAGCCCTTCGAGCCTGCCCCGCCATTCAATAAGATCATGGCTGATCTGTCTTGGCTCAGTTCCACATTCCCACCCTCTCCCCATAACCCTTAATCCCCTCTCCTATCAAAAACCCATCAACCCGTGTCTTAAAAATATTTAGCGAGGTCGCCTCCACCACTTCAACGGGCAGAGAATTCCAGAGATTCACCACCCTTTGAGTGAAGAAGTTCCTCCTCAACTCTGTTCTAAACTGCCCCCCCCTTATCTTGAGGCTGTGCCCTCTAGTCCTACTGTCCTTTCTGAGCGGGAAGAACCTCTCCACCTCTATCCTATCCATCCCATTCATCATCTTATACGTCTCAATGAGATCTCCCCTCATTCTTCTAAACTCTAACGAGTACAAGCCTAATTTATTCAGCCTCTCCTCATAGCTCAACCCCCTCAACTCCGGCATCAGCCCAGTAAACCTCCTCTGCACTCCCTCCAAGGCCAAAATATCTTTGCGTAAGTACGGCGCCCAAAACTGCACACAGTACTCCAGCTGCGGCCTCACCAATGCCCTATACAGCCGCAGCAAGACCTCCCTACTTTTATATTCAATCCCCCTCGTGATGAAGGCCATCATCCCATTCGCCTTCCTGGCCACCTGCTGCACCTGCAAGCTGGGTTTTTGCGACTCATGCACAAGGACCCCGAGGTCCCTCTGCACCGTCGCCTGCTGCAGTTTTTCGCCACGTAAGTAATAATCCTTCCTACCATTATTCCTACCAAAGTGGACCACCTCGCACTTGCCAACATTAAATTCCATTTGCCATTTCCTGGCCCATTCGCCCAGCCTATCTAGATCCTTCTGTAGACTCTCCCCACCCTCCGTACAATTTGCCTTTCCACCAATTTTGGTGTCATCAGCAAATTTCGACACCATACACTCGGTTCCCTCCTCCAGATCATCTATATAAATGGTAAATAGCTGAGGCCCCAGCACCGACCCCTGGGGCACTCCACTAGTCACCATCCGCCAATCCGAATAGCACCCGTTGACCCCCACTCTCTGTCTCCTATTTGACAACCAGTCCTCTATCCACGCTAACACCCTACCCCCAACTCCATGCCCCCTGACCTTCTGCAATAACCTAACCTCTTGTGAGGTACCTTGTCAAACTCCTTCTGAAAATCAAGAAAGACCACATCCACCGGCTCTCCTCTATCCATCGCCCTAGACGCATCCTCATAGAACTCCAGTAAATTTGTCAGACACGACTTCCCTTTAACAAAACCGTGCTGTGTCTGCTCTATCAAGCAGTTCCCCTCAAGATGCCTCGCTATTTCCTCCTTGATGATGGATTCTAACATTTTACCTACAACAGACGTTACTTTGCATAAAAACAGTAACCCAAATTTAGGCTTTTTTACTTTCCTCTTTTGCTTACTTATCTAACGCCTTACTTTTTCCTACTCTAGTCCTTCCTGTCTCATTGAGTTTCTTTTCCACCTTGGTATCGCTCTTCAGTATTAAGTCCTGGATCCCACACCCTTCCACATGTGAAGCTTGACGCAGATTATTGGGGACATTACAGTTAAATCCCACTCTATCATACTCAACTTCACACACAAGTACACTCTCCAGACTCTGCAAAAGTGATTGGAATCAGTCCCCAGCTAATTTACCCTTACATGAACCAGGAACTCTGAGATCAATTGTCACGGCTCCAACATCCATAGGATGAAGATGTTCCAACCCTGCCCTTGCCATCAATTAATTGATGCAAGGATGATGCTTACTCAGAGTCACAAGTTTCTGCCATGCGTCTTCATATGATTGAATCTGAATAGTTTGATTCTTAACTTGCAGGTCTTTGAGCACATGCAGCAGGGCACCTCACATCATTACAATATTAAACAAAATGAAATCCACTTTGAGGGACAAGTTATCACCATCCTAAACAATTGGTAGCAAGCTGAAAATCAATGATGCTGCACTTCAAGATGAGATCCACCCTCCCCAAAACATAGGCCATTTGAAAGACAAGAAAACAGGATTGGGTGAGGAAGAAGGTTTCCAGTTTTCTGGACACAAGTTCCATTCCACCAAAGTTACATTTGATGCCAACAATAGTTCAATGATCGTCCCATTAATTTGAGAGGATGCAGCGGAGCTGATGAATGTTCTCTAGTGCTGGAGTGTCATTAATACATAGGCCCGGTCTCATTGCAGTACAGGAGTATGGTGCCGACAACTGATCAGTACACCAAGGGTGTGATCTTATGACATCATCCTGCCCAACTTTCGACAAGACAAGGTGGTACAATCAGGTGTGAGGTGAAAAACAAGAGACATGCCTGGTTTCTCGCCTCCCCCAATCGTACCTGCCTTGCCCTGTTTGGCGGCAACATTGCCTTTGCACCAAGAAAGGATAGAAAGCCAATCTAAATGTTAATGACATAATTTAAATGTTATTAATGAGTCCGAATGTGAGCAACTTACTTGCTCATCAGTCAAGCTTCTCACCAGCTTCTCACAGCTGGTCTCCACTAGTGAGAGGCCAAACGTTATGGCCTCACCAGAGGTACTGGAGGCCATTGAAGCCCCTGGCATGCCCACTGGGCAACTTGGCACTGCCTACCAGAGACCATAACTGTGCTATACGGTGACTAATGCTGTGCACTGTACTCCAATTGTGGTCTGTCTAGTATACTGTCATCCTGTCCATTGAGCCTACATCGACAAGGATCATGCCCAGACTCTGTACCCATAACCCCATGTATTATCCTGCTAATTCCCCCTCACACCAACGGTGAATTTAGCATGGCCAATCAACCTAACCTGCACAACGTTTGGAGTGTGGGACGGAACTAGAGCACCTGGAGGAAATCCACAGATACATAGGGAGAATGTGCAAAATCCATTCAGACAGTAACCTGAGTTGGAATCAAACCAGGTCCCTGGTGCAGTGAGGCAGTAGTGCTAACCACTGTGCCACTGTATCTCCCACATTATATTCCATTCATCAGACATTCCCCACTCATTTAGCCTATTTAGATATTTTTGTAGCCTTCTTGTATTCCCTTCACAACTTACTTTCCCACCTATGTTTGTGTCATCAGCAAATTTAGCAATTTGCAGTAGACAGAGGGGAACCGGTGGATGTGATGTTTTTTGATTTCCAAAAGGTGTTTGATAAAGTGCCTCATAAAAGGTTGCTACAGAAGGTTAGGGTGCACAGAGTTGGGGGTAAGGTGTTAGCGTGGATAAAGGGTTGGCTGTCTAATAGGAAGCAGAGAGTTGGTATCAATGGGTGCTATTCTGATTGGCAGTTGGTGACTAGTGGAGTGCCGCAGGGATCGGTGCTAGGGCCTCAACTATTTACCATTTATGTAGGTCATCTGGAGGATGAGTGTAGGGTGATGAAATTTGCTGGTGACATAAAGATGAGTGGAAAAGCAAATTGCGTGGAGGGTGTGGAAAGTCTCCAGGGAGATCTGGATAGGCTGAGTGAATGGGCGAGGACCTGGCAGATGGAGTATAACGTTAGCAAGTGTGAGGTTATCCACTTTGGCAGAAATAATAGTAGGAGGAATTATTATTTGAAGGGCGAAAAGCTGCAGCATGCTACAGTGCAGAGGGACCTGGGGGTCCTTGTGCACGAGTCGCAAGAACCCAGTCTGCAGGTGCACCAAGTGATCAAGAAGGCAAATGAAATGTTGGCCTTTATAGCGAGGGGGATAGAATATAAAAGTAGGGAGGTCTTGCTGCAACTGTACAGGGTACTGGTGAGGCCACAGCTGGAGTACTGTGTGCAGTTTTGGTCACCGCACTTGCAGAAGGATATATTGGCCTTGGAGGGAGTGCAGAGGAGGTTCACTAGGCTGATACCGGGGATGGGGGGGTTGGACTATGAAGAGAGACTAAATAGACTGGGTCTGTACTCGTTGGAGTTTAGAAGGATGAGGGGGGTTCTTACAGAGACATATAAGATAATGAAGGGGATGGATAAGGTAGAGGTAGAGAGATTCTTCCTGCTTAGAAAGGATAGCAGGACTACAGGGCACAGCCTCAAGATAAGGGGGGACAGTTTAGATCAGAATTGAGGAGAAACTTCTTCACTCAAAAGGTGGTGAATCTTTGGAATTCTCTGCCCGTTGAAGTGGTGGAGGCTACCTCGCTAAATATATTTAAGTCACGGGTAGATAGGTTTTTGATAGACAAGGGAATTAAGGGTTATGGGGAGAAAGCGGGAAAGTGGAACTGATCCACTTCAGATCAGCCATGATCTTACTGAATGGCGGGGCTAGATGGCCTACTCCTGCTCCTATTTCTTATGTTCTTAACCATCCCTTCAATCTTTTTATTCAAGTCATTTCTAGAAATTGTAATCAGTTACTCCGAGCACTAATCCCTGTGGCAGACCACTTGTTACGTTTTGTCAACCCACAAAAGACTAATTTATGCCTGTTCCCTGCTTCTATCCATACCAATATATTATTCCTATAACATGAGCTTTTATATTCCTTCCAAAACTTTGATTCAACGCTTTATCAAATGCCTTCTGGAAATCCCCTTCATCCATAGCTTGGTCTTGTTGGCTAAACATAGCCATCCCCGATCTCCCCAACCCCATGGCCAACCCCAAGCCTCCGTCCCCTCCGCCCCCGACTGCCTCCCACCTCCTTCTGCCACCAATCCCATTGCAAAGTGTGCAGTGGTTCCCCCTTCCGTGACCGGCCCCCTGTAAGTCCTTTCCCTCTGGCCCCACCTCTTGGCATTGCCCAGTGCCCAGGGGGAAGCGCCAGACTACCACTGCCCAAGATGCCCTGACCTCAATGGCCTCTGTCTCCAATAACAGGCTGAGTATGCCTATTCCCTGTTGGTGGGGAGCAGTTGTAAACCCAGCTGGTGTGGGCTTCTCCCGGTGCAGGGGTGACACTGGTGAGCCCAGAGATTACTACCCTGGGCTTACTAATCATGTGGAAATAATGCTGGTCGTGAGTCCCACTGATGTCTTCCGGCCCACTGTACTACTTCAACAGTGCAGCAGGCTGGGAGAATCCTGCCATGATTTCCCTTTCACAAGACTACGTTGTCTTTCTTCCTGATCACTTTAGGGTTTAATCAAGTGCTTTGTATTAACTTATTTAATAATAACTTCCAGCATTTTCCCTACGATATATGTTAGGCTAACAGCCTGTAGTTTCTTATTTTCTGTCTCCCCCCTTTTTTGAATACCGGAATTATATTTGCTATCTTCCAATCTAATGGGACCTTTCTCAAATCTCGGAAGTTTTGGAAAATCAAAACCAATGCATCAATTATCTCACTAGACACTTAATTTCAGACCGTAGAATGAAGTCCATCAGGATCCATACTCTTATCAGTTTGCTGTCCCAATTGTTACGGAATCTTCATAGTATGAACTTCAAGGAATTCCAGCAATTGGGAATGTGTTCTGTTGATTGTATGTTTTTAGAAATTATTTAAAAATGGAAACTGTAAAATGGTAGAGACAGTTTAACTGGATTGATGTACCTAGTAAGATTATAAGCGTAGCAACATTGAAAATAAAGTTTTATTAAGGGAAGTTGGTAACAATGGAGCATAGAATGTTAAGTAAAAATGTTACAGATTCAAAGGAGATAAGGTGTGAATTTCACAATTACATTCTTAAAGGTGAGCTCACTAAATGAAGCTTATTGGCATAGGACATGCACTCTGTGACAGAAGATGTCCACACTATGGTTCAGCTCAAAACTTTCATGTCTGAGCATTTCAACTCCATGGTGCAGGCACTGGATCTCACACCAGCTATCCCTCTGTTCCACGGACGACCATCTGGCACCCGAGGGGATAAGGATCATCTGGTGCCCAACCTCGGACATCAGAGTCCCCCCTCTCCAGCCTCACACACCAATGAGGGCAGCAATGCAATACCCATGCTGCCTGAAAGCAAGCAATGGCCCTCAGTGTCTTGGCCCCCAAGGGGAAATCCACCATGTTCATCTCAGGCAACAGGGTAAGGATGTTAGCAAGCCTCCTCAACCTCAGCTGCGAAACCTTGGGAAGCACCTAGGCATAGTGGGAAAGTGAGGAAGATTGGGAAGTGATAGGCACCTAATTGGCATGGATAAAAGTAGGCATTAGTGTAGAGAGGCCACCACTGTATATAATTACAAATAATAAATCAATCCATTCACTAACAGAGCCTCTACGCTGTCATTTCATGCTGCTAAACTCGCCGGACCAACACAGACACCCAGCTCTTCAGTCACTTATCATTACTGGAATTGTTTCAGATGTGTTAACAATTATGATTTCAATATTTCTGTTCTATTTTTAGCACCACCGTGCCCACTTCCACAAGCTTTTCCAGCTTTTGACCCAGCAGCACCTGTTGATCTGACTTTAGATTATGCACGTAAGTTTTTTGAAGCCCAAAGTCTAAAACAAGCGTATATTTTCTTGCTTATTTATCACAATTGTATTAAATCTTTATGTGTCTTTTTAACTGCAAGAACCATAGAATCCATAGAATATTTAGAGTGCAGAAGGAGACCATTCAGCTCATTGACTCTGTACCAACTTTCCGAAAGAGCATCTAACCCAAGCTCACCCTCTCTGCTCTTTCTCCGTAACCCCATACATTTAGCATGGCTAATCTGCGTAACCTACACATTTTTGGACACTAAAGGGCAATTTAGCATGGCCAATCCACCTAACCTGCGCATCTTTTGACTGGGAGGAAACTGGAGCACACGGAGGAAAACCACACAGACAAGAGGCAAACGTGCAAAATCCACACAACAATCCAAGACTGAAATCGATATGGGTCCCTGGCACTGAGAGGCAGCAGTGCCATGGTGCTGTCCCAACACTGATTAAAAACTATCTCCGTTTTTTGATGATGAACAAGCTATCCATACTATCATTAGTCCAAAAACATTGTCGTATTGACAAAAATGCTGACCTGTATACATATTAACAGAGTTTGGCCAGATCTAATTTTTCCTGGAGTACCTCCATGAGGGAGGGATATGCTGTTTTGTAGAATTGACAAACACAATTGAATCTCTTTTTTTTCTCTTACAATAGCATTAACTTCTAAACCTATGATAGTCTGGATTGTGATGCATAAGGCATTGCAACTGTATGGTGAAAGCTAGATATATGAGTTGATCTTTTCATTTTCATCTGTATAAAACGTTGTCATGAAATAATTACATTTAAGAATCAAGGTCAAGGTCTATAATTGCTGGCTTGCTGAAACCAAAAAGGCACTCAAAGGAGTGAATCAAACATGTTTCTAAACAGTGTACAGGTTAATGTAGATTGAGTAATGTTAAAGAGGGTGACAGCTTTGACACCTTTGAAAAAAATTACTTACATTAAGATTTTTCAAAATTTTAGAGATGTGAGATTTTTGCCACAACTATTGAGTGGATCTCGTATGATTAAATTACATTTTAATTAGGAATCTACATACCCGACCCAGACTCTTCATCCATCAACTCACCAGTTGAGGTCGGTCACCAGTGGAGCGCCCAGGGATCTGTTCTAGGACCCTTGCTATTTGTCATTTTCATAAATGACCTGGATGAGGAAGTGGAGGGATGGGTTAGTAAGTTTGCCGATGATACAAAAGTTGGTGGTGTTGTGGATAGTCTGGAGGGATGTCACAAGTTGCAGCATGACATGGGTAGGATGCAAGACTGGGCAGAGAAGTGGCAGATGGACTTCAACTGTGTACTGGTCCATTTTGGCAGGTCCAATAGGATGAAGGAGTACAATATCAAGGGTAGGACTCTTAGCAGCGTTGGGGAGCAGAAAGACCTTGGGGTCCAGGTCCATAGGAGTCTTAAATTGGTCTCGCAGGTGGAGGATGTGGTCAAGAAGGCGCATGGTGTACTGGCCTTCATTAATCGAGGGATTGAGTTTAGGAGTCGGGAGGTAGTGCTGCAACTTTATGAGACCCTTGTCAGACCCACATGGAGTACTGTGCACACTTCTGGTTGCCTCACTGCAGGAAGGATGTGGAAGCTATTGAGAGGGTGCAGAGGAGATTTACAAGGATGTTGCCCAGATTGGGAGGCATGCCTTATGAAGGTAGGTTGAGGGAGCTAGGTCTCTTCTCCCTGGAGAGACAAAGGTTGAGAGGCGACCTGATAGAGGTTTATAGAATGTTGAGAGGAATAGATAGGGTGGATTCTCGGAGGCTATCTCCCAGGGCTGAAATGATCGCTACGAGAGGACACAGATTTAAGGTGCTGGGGAGCAAGTACAGAGGAGATAAGAACATAAGAACGTAAGAAATAGGAGCAGGAGTAGGCCATCCAGCCCTTCGAGCCTGCCCCGCCATTCAATAAGAAAATGGCTGATCTGTCGTGGCTCAGTTCCACATTCCCGCCCTCTCCCCATAACCCTTAATCCCCTCTCCTATCAAAAACCCATCAACCCGCGTCTTAAAAATATTTAGCGAGGTAACCTCCACCACTTCAACGGGCAGAGAATTCCAGAGATTCACCACCCTTTGAGTGAAGAAGTTCTTCCTCAACTCCGTTCTAAACCGCCTCCCCTTTATCTTGTGGCTGTGCCCCCTAGTCTTACTGTCCTTTCTGAGCGGGAAGAGTCTCTCCACCTCTATCCTATCCATCCCATTCATCATCTTATACGTCTCAATGAGATCTCCCCTCATTCTTCTAAACTCTAACGAGTACAAGCCTAGTTTATTCAGCCTCTCCTCATAGCTCAACCCCCTCAACTCCGGCATCAGCCCAGTAAACCTCCTCTGCACTCCCTCCAAGGCCAAAATATCTTTGCGCAAGTACGGCGCCCAAAACTGCACACAGTCCTCTAGCTGCGGCCTCACCAATGCCCTATATAGCCGCAGCAGGACCTCCCTACTTTTATATTCAATCCCCCTCGCTATGAAGGCCAGCATCCCATTCGCCTTCCTGACCACCTGCTGCACCTGCAAGCTGGGTTTTTGCGACTCATGCACAAGGACCCCGAGGTCCCTCTGCACCGTCGCCTGCTGCAGTTTTTCTCCACGTAAGTAATAATCCTTCCTACCATTATTCCTACCAAAGTGGACCACCTCGCACTTGCCAACATTAAATTCCATTTGCCAGTTCCTGGCCCATTCGCCCAGCCTATCTAGATCCTTCTGCAGACTCTCCACACCCTCCGCGCAATTTGCCGTTAGGGATAAGATGTTAGGGATAAGTTTTTCACTCAGAGGGTGATGAGTGAGTGGAATCAGCTGCCGTAGGTGGTGGTAGAGGGGAACTCACTGGGGTCTTCTAAAAGACTTCTGGATGAGTACATGGGATTTAATGGTATTGGGAGTTACAGACAGTTCTATGGCCTGGTAGGTATGGATGTGATCAATGCAACTTGTGGGCCAAAGGGCCTGTTTGTGCTGTAGTGTTCTAAGTTCTAACTCCTTGTCTTTGGTGAATACTGTGTATTCCACATTTGTTTCATGTGTTCCTAGCCTCCACGCCTTGACAAATGCTTCTTTTTTCTTTTTGACACAGCTCACAATATCTCTCATTGTCCAAGGTTCCCAAAACTCACCATACTTACCCTTCATCCTTACAGGAATGTGCCAGTCCTGAATCCCGATCAACTTAACACTTGAAAGCCTCCCCATGCCTGATCTGATTTGCCCTCAAACGTTTGCTCCCAATCTACATTAATTCAGTTCCTGCCTAATATTGTTGTAATTAGCCTTTCCCCCAATTTAGCACCTTAACTTGAGGAGTACACTTATTTTTATCCATCAATACCTTAAAACTTACTGAATTATTGTCAGCCAGCAATTTGCAGAAATATGTACATGGGACTTGATGTGAGTTATCTGAGATATGAGCAGAAATTTACATGAATTGAAGTTTACAGAAGATTAAAAATGGAAATGCCCATGAGAGAATTGAGAATTCAGCAGCAAATAGACGGAGGCCAGGGCTGAGACCAGAAATTATAGTGGTGGAAATAGACCTTCTTAGTGAGGGAGATCATAAGAGGTTGGGAGTTCAGCTCAGGACCAAGTCGAACATCATGGTTGCGAACTGGTTCAGTTGCAGACAGTGGCCAAGAAAGCAGCTGGAAACAGTGGCTGGAGCCAAATATCTGTAAGATAATTATTTAGAGGAAAACGTTGCAGGGCGAATATTGATGTTTCACATGCAATGTGACAAATCAGGCCCAGAATGATTGAGAAAGGTAATTGTGAGACACAGCTGTTTATTGACAATGCACATGATAAGAACATAAGAAATAGGAGCAGGAGTAGGCCATCTAGCCCTTCGAGCCTGCCCTGCCATTCAATAAGATCATGGCTGATCTGAAGTGGCTCAGTTCCACTTTCCCGCCTTCTCCCCATAACCCTTAATCCCCTCTCTTATCAAAAACCTATCTACCCACGTCTTAAATATATTTAGCGAGGCAGCCTCCACCACTTCAACGGGCAGAGAATTCCAGAGATTCACCACCCTTTGAGTGAAGAAGTTCCTCCTCAACTCCGTTCTAAACTGCCCCCCCCTTATCTTGAGGCTGTGCCCTCTAGTCCTACTGTCCTTTCTGAGCGGGAAGAACCTCTCCACCTCTATCCTATCCATCCCATTCATCATCTTGTACATCTCAATGAGATCTCCCCTCATCCTTCTAAACTCTAATGAGTACAAGCCTAGTTTATTCAGCCTCTCCTCATAGCTCAACCCCCTCAACTCCGGTATCAGCCTAGTGAACCTCCTCTGCACTCCCTCCAAGGCCAAAATATCCTTGCGTTGTGCGGCGACCAAAGCTACACACAGTACTCCAGCTGCGGCCTCACCAGTGCCCTGTACAGTTGCAGCAAGACCTCCCTACTTTTATATTCAATCCCCCTCGCTATGAAGGCCAGCATCCCATTCGCCTTCCTAACCACCTGCTGCACCTGCACGCTGGGTTTTTGCAACTCATGCACAAGGACCCCGAGGTCCCTCTGCATCGTAGCATGCTGCAGTTTTTCGCCATGTAAGTAGTAGTCCTTCCTACCATTCTTCCTACCAAAGTGGACAACTTCACGCTTGCCAACATTAAATTCCATTTGCCAGTTCCTGGCCCATTCGCCCAGCCTACCTAGATCCCTCTGCAGACTTTCCACACCCTCCGCACAATTTGCCATTCCACCAATCTTGGTGTCATCAGCAAATTTCGACACCTTACACTCGGCTCCCTCCTCCAGATCATCTATATGAATGGTAAATAGCTGAGGCTCCAGCACCGATCCCTGGGGCACTCCACTAGTCACCAACCGCCAATCCGAATAGCACCCATTGACCCCCACTCTCTGCCTCCTATTTGACAGCCAATCCCCTATCCACGCTAACACCCTACCCCCAACTCCATGTCCCCTAACCTTCTGTAACAAACTCTTGTGCGGCACCTTATCAAACACCTTCTGAAAATCAAGAAACGCCACATCCACCGGTTCTCCTCTATCCACCACCCTAGACACATCCTCATAGAATTCCAATAAATTCGTCAGACACGACTTCCCCTTAACGAAACCGTGCTGCGTCTGCTCTATCAAACAATTCTCCTCAAGATGCCTCGCTATTTTCTCCTTGATTACGGATTCAAGCATTTGATAAGTTTTTGGATTATGTCTCTGAGGAACAGCATGTAGCAAAGGGACCAAGTTAGGATCTTGGGGAACTCTAGACATTTCAATGCACAACAGTTACTTGCATAAAACAGTATGTTATGAACGTTAACATGAAGTCAACGCATTTAAGAGACAAGGAGTGAAGAAGTTTGATGAAGAAAAAGATACACATATTCAGGCATTAAGATGTATATTAAGTTACAATTTTCCCTGCTTTTTGACAGCACTGCCTCCAGTCAATTATCCGGATCCAGATAATAGTTCTGATGTAGAGGACCCGAATTGTGACTTTCCAGGTATGTTCTGGATTGAGATATAGAGGGCTGGTTTCTCTGATCTTGCCCACAGCTGGGATTTTCTGGTTCCGCTGCAGTGATTGGAGATTTGGCTGACTTTAAAACATTAAGAGTGCTAATCAATCAAAGTTTTGTATCGATAATTGGTACTTCACATTCATTGTCCTGTGTGAGCTGGATTTTAGGGTCAACAGCAAATAAATGGTGCCTACCAGTCGCTGCACTTGTTCATTGGCTTTCTATGAGCTTATGAACTGGGACCTGCTGTGCATAGAAAGCAGTTCTGGCGCAATACCCTCCAAAGATTATCTAGGGCCTGTGTAAGTGAGGCAGGCACCTATGTACCTCCTTCAGCAATAAGGTTGAAGAATGATTGCCAAAGTGTGCAGAATCTGGACTAGAAAATGTCAATTGGAATAATTAATTCAATGCAAAATGATGTACAGAGAGCCAAACAGAGATAGGATTAAAAGAGATGGCCAGCAATAAAGAGAAAAAATAGTTTTGTTTTAAATCGCCACCAATAATTACAAACTGAAGGAAGGATACTGGGGTGCATGCACTTAAGGTAGAAGGTGGAAAGTTCAAAGGAATATTTATACACAGAAAATGGTAGGTGTCTGGAACACGCTGCCAGCCGTAGTGGTAGAGGCAGATAAAATAGGGCCTTTAAAGGGCTTTTAGTTAAACACATGAATATGTAAGGAATAGAGGGATATGGACCAAGGATAGGCAGAAGGAATTTATTCAATTTGGCACACAAATCATACGCTGAACAGCCTATTACTGTGCTGTACTGTTCTATGTTCTTTGAGACTTGTAAAAGTTATTTTTCAATGCCAAAGAGGTTATTTGAAAGTAATGGAGACTTATTAAGCTATCAAAACTGACGAGACATGACAATGGGCAAGTCCCAACATTTTCTGCCATCCTTTAGTTTGCATCCATCATCTAAGTACATGCATTCAGTGTATTTCAAAACTGAATTTCCAGTGAGATACTATCATAACAAAGCTTCAGGAACAGTGCTGCAACTAATTTATTTCAAGAGCAAATTAAATATAGTTCATAGGGCTAAAAGATATGGGGAAAGACAGAATCAAGATACTGAATTTAACAAGCAGCCATAATCATAATAGCGGAGCAAGCCTGAAGAGCCAAACAGCCTACTCCTGCTTCTATTTTCTATGTTTCGATGGGAAATAATTTTTGGGTCTGCTAGCTCCCATCAGATATTGTGAGAATCAGGAGTTGGAGGAAAAATGGGTTCCGCATCAGTTGCAAAACTCGTGACCCTCCCGGGCCCTGATCAGGTTCCTGCCCATATTCAAATTCACAACTTTAAAAATAATAAGCAGGCTTGAAGCTGATTGAAATAGCTCTTGCTATTCATGTGCTCCCACCCCCCACCCCCCAGCATGAACTGCTTTCGCACAGGTCCTTAAAGTTAAAGTTTATTTATTAATCACAAGTAAGGCTTAACATTAACACTGCAATGAAGTTATTGTGAAAATCCCCTAGTTGCCACAGTCCAGTGCCTGTTCAAGTCAATGGTCTAACCAGTGCGTCTTTCAGAATGTGGAAGGAAACTGGAGTACCCAGAGGAAACCCTCGTGGACACAGGGAGAATGTGCAAATTCCACACAGACTGTGACCCAAGCTGGGAATCGAACTCGGGTTCGTGGCGCTCTGAAGCAGCGATGCTATCCACTGTGCTATTATGCTGCCCACGGTTCTCACAAGCTATGATCTAGTGTGTTGGCCCCTGAAGGTCAAAGAAGTACACAAGCCTTTCAGCATTGAAAGGCATGCTCCCACCTTTCCCCACCCCCCAAAGCTACATAGGCCTGAGGTTTTTCTGATCCTTTCCTCTCAGACCACATCCCCCAACACACATCCCCACTTCCCCCTCTGACTCCCCCACTCAGCGCTGTCCCCCCTACCTCCCCAAACACACCACTCAGCCTCCCTTCAGGCCATGTGCTTTGGCAATGCCAACAGTGCATTGCTCCATGGTAACGATATCTTAGCCTTGTATCTTGGTTCCCAAGTAGACTCAAGGAGATAGATTTAGTGGCCATTTGTCCCCCTGCTGCTCCCGAGCAGCCCAGCGATCAATATCTGCATTCCTGCCTTTCAGCTGTGTAGTTTCTGAAGTGGACTGTATACCAATACATGTGATAATAATAAATCAAATCAAATGATAGGGATGGATTGTCCACTCTATATAAATTAGCATCTATCAGGTAGGAAGAGAATCTCCAGGCTTCCCGCTGGCATGGGCACTTAGTCCCATTTCAGGAGAATTGCAGCCTATGTAACCAGGTTCGCTTTTTAAAAGTAATAGGCCATCCACTTCAGTCAGAGATGAGCACCCTGAAATAATATCAGCTTCAATTCCGCAGCATTTCAATAGCATTTGTGCAGCAGTTTTCTCAGAAACTTAGTATTGCAGCAAGCTTAATTCTTTTCAGAAAATCTCTTAGGCAAAATGAAACAGTGGGGCACTCTACATATGAAAGATTAATCTTGTACAAATAGAAAACTGAAAACCACATATATGAATTAGTGTATCATCTCATACTAAATTCTTATTGTTCCACAGGTTTGTGAAAGTGAAAGCAGCAGCACTGAAATGGGCTGTCAGTTCCATTAGGAACTTGGGTTACTATCAACATACCCATTACATTTTTCAATTTCATGTCAGCTTAAAGGAATAACCCCCAATATGCAATACCATTAATCGCTTATCATAAACCTCTTCATGGATGACATTCATCAGCTATGAGGAACATGATGGTACCATTGAACTGCTGCATCAAAGTTTCAGGAATGAAAGCTCACCAGCATTTATTTCAAAACTTTCCTCACCTACAGCCACCACAATTTTCAATCAATAAACAGTGGTTGAACAGCCCATTTATGTCATTTGATAATATAGCTTAGGCAGTTTTGGTATTATATCATTATATTCAATAAGGTTAGACCCCCAACTTAATTATTAACAATGTTTTCCAAACTGATAAAGTAAGTCCTTTTACCATCAGAGTTATTTTGTACAGAGGGAAGCGGCCACAGACTATTAGCAGAATAGGGACACAGCATAATGCAGTAAAACAATCAAGTCAGAGGGAGTAGATCTGTATTAAATTTCAAGGGAGTAAGGCAAGGCTGGATGGCCTCTACTTTAGTCAGGGGTATTACAGGTAAAATGGATGAATTAAGGGCGAGGATCGACACGAGGAATAGTGACACAATAGTGATCACAGAGACATGGTTGAGGGTTCAACATTCCGGGACACAGAACCTTCAGGTGAGATAGGAGTGAAATAACTCCTGAGGCCGGTGTCGCTTCACCTGATTCCCTTCACTTACAACCACTATTCCACTCTTACAGTGCTTCGGTACAAAGTCAGAATCAGGTGTGGTAGTGGACCAGACACTCCCATATTTCTACATGGGTGAGGCTCCCTGACTGGCAGATAATTAAGACCTCAATCAGGGAGCTCATACTCAAACAGGCCCATCTCATGGATCTCATTAAGTCATTACAAAGGGAAGTTGCAGAGGAGCAGACTTGCATTATTAGTTAAGGAGTCAGTTACTGTAGTAAAGAGAAATGTTATCTTGGAGGGGACATGAATAAAGCTTTGTAGGTACAGCTTAGTAATAAAAAAAAGGGGCAGCCACATTGCTAGATGGTTATTATCAAATAGTCAAATAGTCAGCAGGAAAATAAAGAGCAAATTTGTGCATAATTGACAGAGGTATGTAAAATAATATGGTACTCTTATGAGGTGATTTAAACTTTCCCAACATTAATTGGGACAGACATAGCATTATGGGCTTTGGAGTGGATGTCTTGAAATGTGTACAGGAGAACTTTTTAGGTCAATATGTAGGGGGTCCAACAACGAAAGGTGCAGTGCTGATCCAAATTCTGGGGAATGAAGTCAGACAAATGGTTGAGATGGTGATGGGGAAGCATTTTAGTGATAGTGATCACAGTATGGTACAATTTAAACTTGCTATGGATAAAAAAAAGACAAGTTGCAAAAAAATGTTTGGGTTGGGAGGGAGCAGATTTTAATGAAATAAGGCAGTGCGGAGATTGACACATATGCACTGCCCTCCCACCGTTCTTCCCCCCCACAACCCCACCCCACCCCATCAATTGCTGGCCTCCAATCGCTGGCCTTCCCTGCAAACTCCCCGATCACTGACCTTCCAGATGCCCCCCCAACCCCCCTATTGTTCACCTACTGGACCTCCCCAGGCAGCCCCGATGTCCCCAGCCCCGCCAGCCCAGATCTCCCCTCTCCAATGACCAGGCCAGAGGCCCCCCCACTCTATTGATCAGGCCCGATATCACCTCCCCTCCCCCACATCCCATGGGCAATCCCGATTGGTCTCATCCCTCCCTTTTCCACCAATCTAGCTTGCAGAGTGGTAGCGGGTCCCCTCCATTAATCGTGCCCCATGCCTCAGTATGCCCTCCACCCCTCTGGCCCTGCCGCATTGGCATACCTGGTGGGTAGTGCCAAGGTGTCTGGTGGGCAGTGCCAGGTGCCCCTTAGGCAGTACCAGGCTAGTACTGCCCAAGGGGTGCCTCCCCTTGCCCCCAATCTCCCATAGGGGCCTCAGTAGCCTCTGTCCCCACTGGTGAGGTGAGGATGTCTGTTCCCCCTTAGTGTGAGCAGTTGTAAACCCCGCTGTGGGAATCACTCCCAGTGGTGTGGTAGACACTAGTGGGCCCAGAGAACAGCACTGTGGGCCTACTAATCACATGGAAATTGTATTTTTTTTTGCCAATTGAACAAAAAAGCTAGTAAACTCACTAAAGGCCACTACCACTCCCCTACCCACCACCACCCTCCCCAACCCACCATTGTTGTCACCTAGCCTCTATCTCCACTTGGAGAGACAAGGTTTGATCAGGGATAGTCAGCACGACTTTGTCAGACGGAAGTTGTGCCTAATGAATTTGATTGAATTTTTTGACGTATGTGGACGAGGGCAATGCACTTGATGTAGACGGTATAGATTTCAGCAAATCCTTTGACGAGGGAGACTTATAAAAAAGGAAAATGCATATGTTCACATTATATATTAATGATTTGGAAGAGGGAATTGAATATATTGTCTCAAAATTTGCAGATGATACAAAGTTGGATAGGAGGGTAAGCTGTGAGGAGGATGCAGAGATGATTCAGTGTGCTTTGCAGAGTGAGTGTGTGGGCATATACATGGCAGATGCAGTATAATGTGGATAAATGTGTTATTCACTTCGGGTAGCATTAATAGGATGGCAGATTATTACTTGAATGGGTATAAATTGAGAGAGATGGAATGGTTTGATAGAGCAGACGCAGCACGGATTCGTTAAGGGGAAGTCGTGTTTGACTAATTTATTGGATTTCTATGAGGATGTGACTAGTGCAGTAGACAGAGGGGAACCGGTGGATGTGGTGTTTCTCGATTTTCAAAAGGCCTTTGATAAGGTGCCTCACAAAAGGTTGCTTCAGAAGGTTAGGGTGCATGGAGTTGGGGGTAAGGTGTTAGTGTGGATAGAGGATTGGTTGTCTAATAGGAGGCAGAGAGTTGGTATCAATGGGTGCTATTCTGATTGGCAGCTGGTGACTAGTGGAGTGCCGCAGGGATCAGTGCTGGGGCCTCAGCTATTTACCATTTATATAGATGATCTGGAGGGGGCTGAGTGTAGGGTGACGAAATTTGCTGATGACACGAAGATAAGTGGAAAAGCAAATTGCGCGGAGGGTGTGGAAAGTCTGCAGAGGGATCTGGATAGGCTGAGCGAGTGGGCGAGGACCTGGCAGATGGAGTACAATGTTAGCAAATGTGAGGTTATCCACTTTGGCAGAAATAATAGTAGGAGGGATTGCTATTTAAAGGGCGAAAAGTTGCAACATGCTACGGTGCAGAGGGACCTGGGGGTCCTTGTGCATGAGTTGCAAAAACCCAGTCTGCAGGTGCAGCAGGTGATCAAGAAGGTGAATGGAATGCTGGCCTTTATTGCGAGGGGGATAGAATATAAAAGCAGGGAGGTCTTGCTGCAACTGTACAGGGCACTGGTGGGACCGCAGCTGGAGTACTGTGTGCGATATTTTGGCCTTGGAGGGAGTGCAGAGGAGGTTCACTAGGCTGATACCAGAGTTGAGGGAGTTGGACTATGAAGAGACTAAATAGACTGGGTCTGTACTCGTTGGAGTTTGGAAGGATGAGGGAGGATCTTATAGAGACGTATAAGATAATGAAAGGGATGGATAGGGTAGAGGTAGAGAGATTCTTCCCGCTTAGGAAGGATAGCAGGACTAGAGGGCACAGCCTCAAGATAAGGAGGGGGCAGTTTAGAACGGAGTTGAGGAGGAACTTAATCTCTAGAGTTCTCTGCCCGTTGAAGTGGTGAAGGCTACCTCGCTAAATATATTTAAGTCACGGGTAGATAGGTTTTTGACAGGCAAGGGAATTAAGGGTGATGGGGAGAGGGCGGGAAAGTGGAACTGATCCACTTCAGATCAGCCATGATCTTAGTGAATGGCGGGGCAGGCTCGAAGGGCTAGATGGCCTACTCCTGCTCCTATTTCTTAAGTTCTTATGACACACAGCAGGACCTTGGTGTCCTCATGCATAAGTTGCTGAAAGTAAGCACGCAGGTGCAGCAGGCAGTAAAGAAAGGCAAATGGTATGTTGGTCTTCATAGCGAGAGATTTTGAGTCTTGGGATATGGATGTTTTATCTGCAACTGTATAGGGTGCTCGAGAGGTCATACTTACAGTCTTGGTGCAGTTTTGGTCTCCTTATCTGAGGAAGGATATCCTTGCTATAGAGGGAGTATGGTGAAGGTTTACCAGGGTGATTCCTGGGATGGCCGGTCTGTCATATGAGAGATTAAGTTGGTTAGGATTATATTCACTGGAGTTTATTTAGAAGAGTGATAGGGGATCTTTCATCTTTTTCAAAGGAGGGGTAATATCTTTAGAAACCTAGAAACTAGAACCAGGAGTAGGCCATTCAGCCCTTCCAGCCTGCTCCCACCATTCATGGCTGATCATTGAATTCAACACCCTGATCCCCCTTTCCCCCCATATCCCTTGATCTTCTTATTCCTTAGAGCTACATCTAATGTCTTCTTGAAATCAGACAATGTTTTGGCCTCAACTACATTCTGTGGTAGTGAATTCTGCACATTTACCACCATCTGAATGAAGAAATTCATCCTCACCTCAATTCTAAAAGGTTTACCCCTTATCCTCAAACAATGATCCCTAATTCTGGACTCCCCCACCATTGGGAACATTCTTTCTGAATCTACCCTGTCTAAAACCTTTTAGAAATGAGGTGAAGAGATGAGAAATTTCTTCACCCAGGCGGTGGTGAATGTGTGGAATTCACTATCACAGAATGTAGTTGAGGCCAAAACGTTAACTGATTTCAAGAAGAAATTGGATATAGCTCTTGGGGCTAAAGGGATCAAGGGATAAAGGGAGGGGGGGATCAGGAATTTGATGATCAGCCATGATCAAAATGAATGGTGAAACAGGCTGGAAGGCCGAATGGCCTACTCCTGCTTCTAGTTTCTAAGGATATTTTCCCTCCTTTGAAAAGATAGCTATACAGCTATCTCTGTTGTCCAGAAATAATATTGTAGGATGGAGTCTTAATTAGTGGAATTCCTGGGGGTCAAACTTATTTAATTTTGTGAAGTAAGTTTTAAAAATGATTTGAAAACAGGAAAGGTGATTGTCGGGTAGTAGAGAAATTGTAGGTATTCAATTTATTTTGGGGAATGATATTGCTGGACACTAACACTGGCTAAGCCTACCATAGTAGAGTGTCTTGTTGAGGTACAATCAGCACACGCTTTACAGAAAGAGCATTGTTTCCAGATTGTCAGGTTTAAATAGAAAGGGGAAGAATCTAGAAAACTTGGGAGGTTGCTGGATCTATTGGGAAAATTACTTAGAAGAATCAAGATGATGAAGCTGAGGTATTTAGTTCATTGGAGTTAATGGAGTTACAGTAGCAGGATCCAGACTTAAAGTAGATATATAAGACAGTTTAGTCTAAACAGAAACAGAATTTCAGGATGTTTACTGAGAAAATGGACACTATCTCATGTTCTGACAGATGAATTGTGGGCAGTAGTTTAACAAGTTGTGAAACCATAATACCATAAGCAATAGAGATATGGGAACAGAATAGGCCATTCAGCCCCTCAAGCCTGTTGCACCCATTCTATAGGATCATACTTAATCCACCTGAGGACCAGAATGAAATTTTGAGCATGACTCCTGAAATTTCAATGGTTGGACATTTAGGAATTAGGAAAGCTCAAGCAAAGGTACAAGAACAATTCTATTTGCCTAGATTGTATAAAGATGTCATCAAATTCTGTCAAGCAACTCACACAAGCCACATGATAGGAGAGCCCTAGTCAAAACCTTAATTGTCTTTGTTGCTTCATGGAGAAAAGGATCATAGCCAGTTCTACTGGCTCTATCTCTCGCACTGTAATAACTACTTGGGAAAAAAGAAAAAGAATAAACATTGTGTAGTCAACTCCTTTCCCTGACCCATTGCCCAGCCAACCCCGAGGAACAGCCTTCTCATGATTTTCAACTTCTGAGTGGGTGGGTTACAGATGTGGCTTCCCTTTGCTCTCCTCTCCAAAAAGGGCAAACCTGAGGTTTGGGGGCATTTTAGAACTCTGCAAATGTGACACCACTGTGCCTTTAAGAAATGTATTTAAACCCTGTTTCTCTGCAAAAGATCTTTCAAGCAGGCTGGCATTTTTGTTTTTGATACTTTGCTGTCTGTATCCATATCTACTGTTGTTGCTAAAGTAGGATATTTGAAACAATATGTTTATTTTTAGTTTGGATTAATGCAGTGTCCTGGAATTTTATGGTCATTTGAGATTGCTGTCTGGGGTTTGATTTGTGAATGATTGACAGGTCAAGTGCAGGCTTTGGACAGTTTTATTTACACAGGGAAATACAAGGTTTTAATTTCATTTTGTCAGAAGCTGTTTGGACTGCAAACTGAAAGCAGTATTCTCTCGAGTGAAAATTCTGCTGTCAGTGTTTTTTTAGCCAAAAGCGGGAGGCAAGTAGTGTCTCTATCTGTGTCCCTCAAGTGAGCTACAAGTTCCAATTCTGGGACATCTCAGCATAATCCAGCATTTCAAACAACTAATTCACAGTAGGTATTAAAAGCTGCAAAATCCAGCATCACGTGAGCATACTTGCTTCTATGCCAAGAATAGAAAGGGATATATGTTTATGGGAGTTGTTTGAATTGGAAGCTGTTCAGGTTTATACAACAGCATGATTTTTTTTTGCCATTGATAAAAGTTATGCTAATTTTCTTTGTATATGTTAACTGTATTCTTAAATAAATCTTTTTTGATAAAAACTCCTTAATGGCTCACTTGAAACACACCTGCAATGAAACATCTTACGCTCACCCATGCCAAATTCAAAGTGTAAAAGTTATGGTCTAGGCTGACTTTGTAAAACATCTTTGAGTTTCTGGCCTGGATCATAACACAGAGGACCAAGAAAAAGTCAAGAATGGGAAAATAGAATGAGAATAAACCAATGAGAAACATAAAATCAGACTGTAAAAACTTCTGTAGATATGCAAAAAGGAAAAGATTAACAAAGCAAAAGTGAATGTGGGAATTTATAATTTTTTATCAATTTATGGGATGTGGGTGTCACTGGCTGAGCCTGCATTTGTCATCCATCCCTAATTTCCCTGAGCTGATTTGCAAGGCCATTTCAAGGGATATTTAAAAGTCAACCATATTGCTGCGGATCTGGAGTCATATGCTCGGACCACAGAATCCCCACAGTGAAGAAGGAAGCCATTTGGCCAATCAAGTTTGCATCAATTCTCCCAAAGAACATCTTACCCAGGCCCCATAACCTCGTGCATTTACTGTGGCTAATCCACCAAATCTACACATCTTGGACACGATTGAGCAATTTAGCATGGCCAATCCACCTAACCTGTACATCTTTGGACTGTGGGAGGAAACTGGAGCACCCGACGGAGAGCCATGCAGACACAGAGAGAATGTGTAAATTCCAAACATACAGTAAACCAAAGCCGGAATCAAAACTAGGTTCCTGGTACCGTGAGGTAGTTATCCTGACTACTGTGCCATTATGCTGCACACGGTGTAGGCCAGACCAGGCAGGTAAGGATAGAAGGTACCTTTCCCAAAATGATATTAGTGAACCAAATGGGTTTTTCAAACAATCAGCAATGGTTTCACAGTCATCATTAGAATTTTATTAGATTTTTATTGAATTCAAATTTCACATTGCCATGGTGAGATTTGAAACAGGGTCCCCAAAACATTACCCTGGGTTTCTGGATTCATAGTCCACTGACAACACAACTACCCTATTGCCTCCAAACAGCAAAGAAACAGAACACTTTTAGAGGGATTTTCTGCTCCCATTAGCAATGGGCAGGAGGGAAAATATCTGTAAATACATGAAAATAGGTTGTGATCATCTGCCCCAGGCTTCAATGACAGTGCATATTTCCTTCTGTGCCATATCAGGAACTGGATTTGAATAAAATTGAATATAAATTATGCTCATTATGAAGACAGCACGCTGGAATCATACCCCCACACTGGATCTGAAGCTGGCATCTAATTAGAACAGCATCATTCACAATTGGATACAAAGGAAATACGCCTGACAAACGGCACTTCACTCATGACTTTGCAGTATGTTTACCTACCTTATATCACAATACGCTTTGGCTCCTCTGATTCCAAGTCAGACTGCGCAGGCAACAGTACAACAATTTCAGGATAATTTCAGAGCCAAAGCTCTAAGTATAAATAGGGGTGGGAATGTTGAAATGACTAGGAGACTTGACTTGAAGGGAGTGGGGCGAAGAATGGATAGACAAGGAAAGGGTCGGAAGGGCAATGGGCTTGACTGGGGTTGGAAGGAATGGTGGGGATTGGTGCACTTAGTGTTAAGACATAGTGATAAAATGAAAAGAATAAGAAATCCAATAGATTTGATTTGATTTATGATTGTCACATGTATTAGCATACAGTTGTCTCAGCGGTACTACATGAGGAAATGTTACAGAAGCAGGGAGTTGTACAGGGTTTGCAATGAGTGAGGTATATTTCATTTACCAAGGTCATTGCTAACTTATACAGGTGATCCTATCTACAAGTGCTTAGCACATGCTCCCACGTTGTGCAACAAGACCTTCTTTATCTTTCAAAGCATACCACTATGTCTTAGTGTATCTCCAGAATCCAAAGCAGAAAGGGAGGCCTTCTCAATCTGCCACACTATGATCACTTTAGCTGGCATTCTCTAGAGGACCAAGACCGGGAGGGCCTGTTTTCAGGGTGTTGCTGTGTGATGTGCCACCCTCCTCAGCCTGTGGAGCTGGTCACAGGAAGAGTGGGGTCAGATGTGTTGGACACTCCCAAAGTCTCCTGGGTGGGAAGCCCTCAGCTATGCACCAGTTTCTTCTTGCAATGAGTGCTCAAAGACTCCTGGCTTCCTCCTTGGGATAGAGGGACAGCTGAAGTGAAGAAGCTCTGCTGCCCTCTGCTGGTACTTTTAGCTGCCCCACAAATGCCTGCACAATGGAGGTCATACCCTGCATCATGGAGTTCATGCTCTACGCTATAGAGTCCACATCCACACCACTAAATGCACATCATGCATGCCCTCCACCAGTACTGCACAGAGGTCTCGCATTAAGGTCTCTGCAGAGTCCTCCAAGCTCACACGGTTAACCTGCCTGCCTTAGAGAGCCGACACAATCTCCTCAACAGGCATTGGGCCTCATCCAATCAGCCTTTCAATCCAAGGAGTGCAGCTAACATACTCTGCTGATGTTCCCGATTTTGAACTTGTAGCTCCAGCAATTGAGGCATGACTGACTCCAGAGGTGCATCTTCTGACTGGGTTTCAGCAGAGTCCTGGCATCTTGCAGTCCTCCAACTGCCTGCTTCCTCAGATATTCATGCCTCTGCCTGCTGTGAATCAGAAAGTGACATGCTCATCAGATTGTGTGACTCCAATGCCTCTCTAATACTGAGTCCCACCAAGGTGTGTGCCTTTGTGCTGGTGGAAGGTGTAGGTGATAGCTGATGCTTCTTCAGCTTTAATATCTGAGCTGGTCTATCGGATGGATTCCTGTGCCAAGCTACAGAGGCACTGGGACTGCTCCCCTCATGTATTTGCAAAGAAAGGCAGCTGTTATTACTGCTTTGAGAGGGCATAAGTGGGGAAGAGACAGGACTCATGTAAGGTTGGTGTGATAGATGATAATAATCTTGGTTCTCACTTAGTTTTTTGGCACCCATTTCGCCCTTGGTGCAGGCCCTCTTCCCCCTGCCAAGCTGGAGACCTCTCTCCTCAAACTGAGAAAGGACTCTAAACTCGAGCATCCCTTCTCTTGTCTGGGATCAGTTTAACCTGCATGGGAAGGAATGAAGAAATGGAGAAAATGTAAACAGGCCATATGTCAGGGCAGATGGTAAGGATGCCTGGCATGTGTGGTTGGTGAGTGGCAGCATTGAGGTGATAAGGAGACGACCCACATCGGAGATGAGTAAGTGTTTTGGAGACAGGTGTCCCTTCAGGTGGCAGTGATTGAGCTCCCTGTGGATGTTTGATGGATGCATGGAGACTGTCAAGTAGAATGACTTACCATGGCAGGACAGAGGAGAACATTCATCCTCTTGCAGCACTGAATGGCCGTTGTCTTGTGCAGGGAGTTGATACTTGCCAGCACTATCTCGGCCTCCCATGTGGGGTTGGTGACTTTGCTTACATGGATGCCGCATCGTACTCTTGGAGAGCTACAGCCGGTGACAGCACATCGCCTCTGAGAGGGCCTCAAGTGAATTCTGGAGCCTACACCTCCTTGCCCTCTGCATCCTCTGCCTTCTGTGCAATCTTTCGGGAGACTGCTTACCCACCTTATGGCCCTCAGCAGCAGCCCCCTGTCCTCTTTCCTGAGGGACTGTATTGGCTGCTCCTGCGGTGGTCTCCCCATGCCCTCCACCTCCTGAGCCACCTCCTCCTCCTCCTCATCTGCCTCCATAATGGCCAGCTCCAAATCTATCAGTCCAATATCCATCTGAACAGCAGGGCACGGAAAAAGCAAAGAATGACATTATTACCATTGGCTGCATAGACCCAGCACCACCCCAATCCCTCACCTGGGTCAGTACCTCCACTTGTGGGTGCTGGCAACACCACACAATCCATGGTGCCATGTGTGATCTGATTAGGTTGTGTGAAATTCCCAACATGACAAACGCTGACACAGGTCATGCAGGTCGATGTGCAGCAATGGGCAATGCACACCCTTAAGCCATTGCTATATGTGTCACAGGGCAGGGACAGATTGCAAATCATCACCAGATGGGTGTCCAGTGACAGCAGATTCCATGCAGTCCATGTCTGAACCACAGCCTGGACAGCCAACTGCTTGACCTTGACCTTGACCTTGTTAGGCTTCAGTCAGCACATGGTGCATTCGAATCCCTTCCCACCTGCCCCACAAACCACCACCCCCCCCCCCACTGCTCCCTGGAATCCCAGCACTTAGCGCAGTGCCTGACCACAACCTGCTGCAAGACAATGCCACTGTACAGTGGCCCCAAGGGGAAGGCCGAGGAGCACTCTTTAAGAGCTCCTCCCCCACAGAGCTACAGCAATGCCCTCAAGGAGAAAGCTGAGCAACACTCCTTCAGCGTCCCGTCCCCAAGAGCTCTGAGAAACAGAAGTCCTCCCTTCCCCCCTCCTCCACCATCCCCACCCAAATATCACAGGTCCACTGGCCAGCATCTGATGACAGCCAGGAGGAAGCCCACCAAGCATCTCCAGGGCCTGGCTGCAACATCCCCTGCACTCCGCTCACAGTGCTTACCTCCTCCTGCCAGTTCAACGCTGCCATGCCAAAGAGGTGGGAGATACTAATGTGGGCAGAGATTGCTGTGTTGATCCCAATAAAGTATGGTACGTGATGCAAATTAGTGGTAGGTCAATTTTCAGTGTAGCCCAGCGATGCCATTTTCTTCCGGTTGGGAGATGCGCACAGGTTGTAAACATTTGCTGGGGACACATGCATCTCCCAACATGTCCCACCAGAAAATAAGCGGGTCAGAATAGGAGAAACGCCCACTATGTCTCTCACTCTCAACCATACTGAATTAAAAAAATGAATTTCATCACTTATCTCAATTTAAGATCAATTCTATCAATTATCTATCAATCCCAACATAAAGAAAGACTACTTCCTGTTTATTGTGAGTTTATTGAAAGAACTAATGTGTGGTAGTTTTCTTCCCTGCTGAGGACACCTACCAAATAAACATTGGTTTCCCATCAGCCATTGATAAGTTCGACAGACAGGTCAATAGTACCATCATGTCCCTCAATAAAGGTGGTGGAGTGTTCTCAGTCACCACTTTTTTGAGATATTCCAGATTATTGTAATTTTCTAGTGCTGTTTGACACTGTGGCTTTTCCTTCAGGATTCCATAGGTATTTACTATGAATTCAGCAAATGTGGAATGGTTGACGGGGCAGTAACCAAAGTTTCTCAGATTGTTCATTATCTCAGTGTTTCGGGCATTCATCTCAGCACTTTGCCCAGATGCTCCTGCAACCTGGAGAAAAAATGTAGACTTTCATGAGAACTTCCTTTATGATAAAATTAAAGTTTATTTCTTAATGTCACAAGTCGGCTTACATTAACACTGCAGTGCAGTTACTTTGAAAATCCCTGAAACTGCATGGTGAGTGCTGCCTGACTGAGAGGAGTGCTTTTGGAGTTGGGTGAAAACAGGGAGTGGTAAGTTATTAGGTAGTCATTAAACTTGCTTTCAGGGCGAGCTAAATTATTTCTTATTTGGGGAGTTAAAAGCTGCACTTTAGTGCATTCCTGCAACAGAAATCAGCTGAGTCAGCTCTCAACTGAACTTGGCTGGTTGTTTGTGCAGCCAGCTAAAACCAGTTCCAGGGCTTTGTAAGTTGTGCCTATAAAAACAGAAGCCTCAAAGTGCTGCTCTGACTGCACAGTGAGTGCTGTCTGACTGAAAGGAGTGCTTTTGGAGTTGGGTGAACACAGGGATTGCTCTTTGACTGAGAGGAATGTTTTTGAAGTTGCGTGAACACAGGGATTGCTCTTTGACTGAGAGGAGTGCTTTTGGAGTTGGATGAACACAGGGAATGCTCTTTGACTGAGAGGAGTGCTTTTGGAGTCGGATGAGCACAGGGAGTTAGGAGAAACAGGCAGCAGAAGCTAGAAGGGAGAGTGCTGATTGGTAAGTAAGTATTTTTTTCTTTTTGCTCTTGGCATTGTAGTTGTTGCTGTTGTACATTTCAATACTGTTTCTGTGTAATTTCTGTGGTTTATATTTTGAAAAGGTTATATCTGGTAGTAACACGGAGCAAGAAAGAAGGGCCCGAGAAAATTGTATATAATCTGAAATAAAACATCTTTCAAAAGTTTAATTTAAAGGGGTAAGACATGATAGGAGAGCTCCAAGCTGTGGTTTGCACCTTGTGCTTCATGTGATAGGTTGGAGACAGTTCCAGTCCCCTGGGTCAGTGTGTTGCAGGAAGTGTTTCCAGCTACAACTCCTGGAAGCTCAAGTTGCACAGCTGGAGCGGCGGCCGGAGACACTGTGGAGTATCCACAAATCAGGGAGCATCGTGGATAGCACGTATAGAGAGGTGGTCACACCGCAAGCTCAGACTTCACAGGAAGGGAATGGGTGACCACCAGACAGTGTAAGAGAGATATGTCAGGTAGTGCAGGAATCTCCTGTGGCCATTCCCCTGTAAAACAGATACACGGTTTTGGATAATGTTAAGAGAATGATCTCTCTAGGAAAAGCAGCAGCAGCCAAACTTGTTGCTCCACAGTTGGTTCTGCTACAGAGAAGATGGGTAAAAAGTGTGCCAGCGCAATAGTTATAGGGGATTCTCTGGCTGCAAACGAGACTTCAGGATGGTATGTTGCCTCCCTGATGCTAGAGTCAAGGGTGTCTCAGAACAGCTGCTGGACATTCAGAAGGGGGAGGGCGAACAGCCAGTGGTTGTAGGACACGTTGATATGATCGACGTAGGTAAAACAAAAAGGGATGAGGTCCTAAAAGCAGAATACAGGGAGCTAGGAAGAAAGTTAAGAAATCGGGCCTCAAAGTTAGTGATCTCAGGATTACTACTGGTGCCACGTGCTAGCCAGAGTAGAAATGACAGGATATATTGGATAAATACGTGGCTGAAGAGATGGAGTCGGGGAGGATTTCAGATTCATGGGGCATTGGGACCGGTTCTGGGGGAGGTGGGACTTGTACAAATTGGATGGGTTGCACTTGGGCAGGACTGGGACTGATGTCTGAGGGGGAGTGTTTGCTGAAGCAACTGGGGAGGGTTTAAACTAATATGCCAGGGGGATGGGAATCTATGTAAGGAGTCTGAGAAGCAAGGAGCAAGGACAAAGTGTGGGGAGAAGGTTCCAACTACATCAAAAATCAGGGTAAAAGTTACAAGGAAGGTGAACTTAGGAGGTATTATTAATGGAGGTCTTAGAATTCAAAAAAAGATACAAAAACTAGCATAAGGGCATTTTATCTGAATGCTCGAAGCATTCAAAACAACGTAAATGAATTGACAGCACAAGTCATTACGAATGAGCATGATTTGGTGGCCATTACAGAGGCATGGTTGCGGGATGGTCACGACTGGGAGTTAAATATCCAGGGATATCAGACTGTTCGGAGGGATCGACTGGAGGGTAAGGGAGGTGACGTAGCTATAAAATTAAGGATGACATCAGGGCGGTACTGAGAGATGATATAGGTTCTATGGAAAAAAAGGTTGAATCCATTTGGGTGGAAATTAGAAATAGTAAGGAGAAAAAGTCACTGATAGGCATAGTCTATAGTTGTATCATCATGGGGCAAGAAATAAACAAAGAAATAACTGCATGCAAAAATGACAGAGCAACTATCACGGGGGATATTAATCTATACGTCAACTGGTCAAACCAGGTCGGTTAAGGCAACCATGAGGAGTTCATAGAATGTATCCACGATAGTTTCCTTGAAGACTATGTAATGGAACCTACCAAGGAATAAGCTATCCTAGATCTGGTCCTGTATAATGAGACAGGGATAATTAATGATCTTACAGTTAGGGATCCTCTCGGAAGAAGCGACCACAGTATGGTTGAATTTAAAATACAGATGGAGCGTGAGAAGGTAAAATCCAATATCAGTGTCTTGTAATTATACAAAGGAGACTACAAAGGGATGAGGGAGGTGTTGGCTAAAGTAGACTGCTGCAGGGATCGGTGCTGGGGCCTCAACTGTTTATCATATACATAGATGATCTGGAGGAAGGGACTGAGTGTAGGGTAACAAAAGTTTGCGGATGACACAAAGATGGTGGGGGGTAGGGGGATCCGCTGCCACTCTGCGGGCGATTGGTAGGTGGGCGGGGGGAGGGGGCAGGGGTGGCGATCGGTCTGGGCAGTGGGGGGGGTGGATAAGGGAGGCAGTGATGTGTGTGGGTAGTGTGGGGTGGGGGTGGGTAAGGGACACACACACACCTGCACACACGAGGATGGCCTCAACCAGGATCTTGGGCTCATGTCACACTATCTGTAACCCCCACAACTTACCTGGACTTGCAAAATCTCACTAACTTTCCTGTCTGGAAACAATACACATCCTTTAACCTGTGCTTAATGCTCTCTCCACTCACACTGCCTGTACCTTTAAGATTTGATTAGCTGTAAAGATTCACATTCCAATCATTATTCATGTAAATTGAGTTGTGTCTTTGTACACCAACTAGAGATCTATCTGCCACCCCCCGCACCCCCACCAGAGATCCATCTGCAACCCCCCACTCCCCACCACTGGGGATCCTTCTGCACCCCCCCACCCCACTGGAGGTCCATCTGCCTCCCCCCACCGCCCCCCCCCCCCCCCCTACCCCGCCACTGGAGGTCCATCTGCCCATCTGCTTCCCTCCCCACCGGAGATCCATCTGCCCCCACCGCCCCCCCCCAACCCCACCACCGATCTGAGTCAGAGAACCCTTGGAAACACTGAACGCCCTTGTCAGAGTCTGGAACACCCGACTCAGACTTTTATTCAGCAGGTCCCTAAAGGCACGGTTCCAGATTGGTAAATGCAGTGGTAAAGGGGGAAATGCTGATTGAGTTAGGCCAGCAGTTCATTAATTCAATTTAAATGAATGCACTTGTAGGTCTTAGTAAAGCGGCGATCTGCACAGACTCAGGTGCAGATCGCGATAAAGGCCTCACACCCGACTTATCACAATTTCGCGCCCAAAAATAGGCTCAAATTGTTGGTAAAATCAGGCCTTATATTCCAAGTGCGGCCTCACTATGGTTCTATAAAGCTTCGATATGACTTGACAATTTTTAAACTGAATATCTCAGCCGATGAAGGCAAGCATGCCAAATGTGTTCTTGACTACCTTATCGATCTGCATTGCCACTTTCAGTGACCTGTGTACCTGTACACCCAGATACTTCCCTTTGCCTATCAATACTCCTAAGGGTTCTGCCATTTACTGTGTATTTCCTATCTGTATTAGACCTTCCAAAATGCATTACCTCACATTTGTCCGGATTAAGCTCCACCTGCCATTTCTCTGCCCAAGTCTCCAACTGATCTATATCCTGCTGTATCCTTTGAGGCTCCTCATCGCTATCCACAAATTGCGGACCTTTGTGTCATCCGCAAACTTACTAATCAATCCAGTTACATTTTCCTCTAAATCATTTCCATATATTACAAACAGCAAAGGTCCCAGCATTGATCCCTGAGGAACACCACTTGTATAAAGTCTGACAACACCAGGTTTAAGTCCAACCGATTTATTTGATAGTACACTCACTCCAACGTCCCAGTCCAACGCCGGGATGTCCACATCATGAACACCACTTGTCACAGCTCTCCATTCAGAAATGCACCCTTCCACTGCTACCCTCTGTCTTCTTTGACCAAGCCAGTTTTGTATCCACTTTGCCAGCTCACCTCTGATCCCATGCAACTTCACCTTCTGCACCAGTGTGCCATGAGGGACCTTGTCAAAGGCCTTAGTGAAGTCCATGTACTCAACATCCAATGCTCTACCCTCATCAATCACCTTCACCACTTCCTCGATAAACTCGATCTAGGGGGCATAGAACCTCTGTGGGTAGAGTTGAGGAATTGCAAAGGTAAAAAGACCCTAATGGGAGTTATGCACATGCCCCTGAACAGTAGTCAGGATGTGGGACAGAAAATAAATCAGGAAATAGAAATGGTATATTTAATAAAAGGCAATATTACAATAATCATGGGCGACTTCAATATGCAGGTGGACTGGGAAAATCAGGTAGGTAGTGGATCCCAAGAAAAGGAAATTGTAGAATGTCTAAGAGTTTTTTTTGGAGCAGCTTGTGACACAGCCTACTAGGAAACAGGCAATTCTGGATTTGGTGAAGTGTAATGAGGCAGACTTGATTAGGGAACTTAAGGTGAACGAAATCTTAGGAAGCAGTGACCACAATATGATAGAATTTACTCTGCAGTATTAGAGGGAGAAGCTAGAATCAGATGTAATAATTACAATTACATAAAGGTAACTACAAAGGCATGAGGGGGAAGACGGCCAGAGTCGATTAGAAAAGGAGTCTTGCAGGAAAGACAGTGGAACATTTCTGAAAGAAATGGCGGAGGTGATAGCGGATGCCTTGGTGGTTATTTTCCAGACGTCGCTGGATTCCGGGGAAGGGCCGGAAGATTGGAAAGCGGCTAATGTTACGCCGTTGTTTAAGAAGGGTGCCAGGCAAAAGGCGGGGAATTATAGGCCGGTTAGTTTAACGTCTGTTGTAGGTAAAATGTTAGAATCCGTCATCAAGGAGGAAATAGCGAGGCATCTTGAGAGGAATTGCTTGATAGAGCAGATGCAGCACGGTTTCGATAAGGGGAAGTCGTGTGTAACAAATTTACTGGAGTTCTATGAGGATGTGTCTAGGGCGGTGGATAGAGGAGAGCCGGTGGATGTGGTCTTTCTTGATTTTCAGAAGGCGTTTGACAAGGTACCTCACAAGAGGTTATTGCAGAAGGTCAGGGGACATGGAGTTGGGGGTAGGGTGTTAGCGTGGATGGAGGATTGGTTGTCAAATAGGAGGCAGAGAGTGGGGGTCAATGGGTGCTATTCGGATAGGCGGTTGGTGACTAGTGGAGTGCCTCAGGGGTCGGTGCTGGGGCCTCAGCTATTTACCATTTATATAGATGATCTGGAGGAGGGAACCGAGTGTATGGTGTCGAAATTTGTTGATGACACCAAGATTGGTGGAACGGCAAATTGCGCGGAGGGTGTGGAGAGTCTGCAGAAGGATCTAGGCAGGCTGGGCGAATGGGCCAGGAACTGGCAAATGGAATTTAATGTTGGCAAGTGCGAGGTGGTCCACTTTGGTAGGAATAATGGTAGGAAGGATTATTACTTACGTGGAGAAAAACTGCAGCAGGCGACGGTGCAGAGGAACCTCAGGGTCCTTGTGTATGAGTCGCAAAAACCCAGCTTGCAGGTGCAGCAGGTGGTCAGGAAGGCGAATGGGATGCTGGCCTTCATCGCGAGGGGGATTGAATATAAAAGTAGGGAGGTCTTGCTGCGGCTATATAGGGCGTTGGTGAGGCCGCAGCTGGAGTACTGTGTGCAGTTTTGGGCGCCGTACTTACACAAGGATATTTTGGCCTTGGAGGGAGTGCAGAGGAGGTTTACTAGGCTGATGCCGGAGTTGAGGGGGTTGAACTATGAGGAGAGGCTGAATAAACTAGACTTGTACTCGTTAGAGTTTGGAAGAAAGAGGGGAGATCTCATTGAGACGTATATGATGATGAATGGGATGGATAGGATAGAGGTGGAGAGACTCTTCCCGCTCAGAAAGGACAGTAGGACTAGGGGACACAGCCTCAAGATAAAGGGGGGGCAGTTTAGAACGGAGTTGAGGAAGAACTTCTTCACTCAAAGGGTGGTGAATCTCTGGAATTCTCTGCCCGTTGAAGTGGTGGAGGCTACCTCGCTAAATATTTTTAAGATGCGGGTTGATGGGTTTTTGATAAGCGAGGGGATTAAGGGTTATGGGGAGAGGGTGGGAATGTGGAACTGAGCCACGACAGATCAGCCATGATCTTATTGAATGGCGGGGCAGGCTCGAAGGGCCAGATGGCCTACTCCTGCTCCAATACTTATGTTCTTATGTAACAACAATGGCAGGAGTTTTGGGGGGTTATTTGGAGGCACAACAGAAATACTTGAGAAAGGATATACTGGTATTGGAGGGGGTGCAGAAGAGATCATTAGGTTGATTCCAGAGTTGAGAGGGTTGGCTTATGAGAAGAGGTTGAGTAGACTGGGGCTATACTCATTGGAATTCAGAAGAATGAGAGGTCTTATAGAAACATATAAGATTATGAAGGGAATAGATAAGATAGAAGCAGGGAAGTTGTTTCCACTAGCAGGTAAAACTAGAACTAGGGGGCATGGCCTCAAAATAAGGGGGAAGCAAATTTGGGACTGAGTTGAGGAGGATCTTCTTCACACAAAGGGTTGTGAATCCGGAATTCCTTGCCCAGAGAAGCAGTTGAGGCTATCTCATTGAGTGTTTTTAAGTTGAGGATAGATTAATTTTTGAACAGTAAAGGAATTAAGGGTTATGGTGAGCGGGTGGGTAAGTGGAGCTGAGTCCGCGAAAAGATCAGCCATGATCTTTTTGAATGGCGGGTGGGTTCATGTCACACTATCTGTAACCCCCCACAACTTGCCTGGACTTGTAAAATCTTACTAACTTTCCTGTCTGGAAACAATACACATCTTTTTAACCTGTGCTGAAAGCTCTCTCCATTCATATTGTCTGTACCTTTAAGAATTGATTAGCAGTAAAGATTTACATTCTAGTCATTATGCATGTAAATTGAGTTTGTGTCTTTGTGCCCTGTTTGTGATCAGAACTCCCACCCACCTGACAAAGAAGCAACGTGTTCCAAAACCTTGGGGTGTTTGCTACAAATAAATTTGTTGGACTTTAAGCTGGTGTTGGGAGATTTCTTTCTGTTTTACCCCAGTCCAACACCAGCATTTCCACATCATAGGTAATTGAAACCAGTTCCAGGGCAGGTAAGATGACATAGTGGCACAGTAATTAGCACTGCTGCCTCACAGTGCCAGTATGCAAGGAGGAAGTGAAGCCATTACAACTGATTTTCTAACTATGACTGGTCAGATAAGAATGGACCAAGGCAAAGCCAGTTTCACCCAATGGTCAACACAGAAGAAGCAGACAAGCAGGCAATGTTGTAGCAATATTGTCACTGGACTAGTAATCCAGAGACCCAGAGTAATGCTCTCGGGATCTTGGTTTGAATCCGCCACGGCAAATGTGAAATTTGAATTTAATAAAAATCTGGAATTAGAAGTCTAACGATGACAATGGAACCATATTCAATTGTTATAAAAATCCATCTAGATTTTGCCCATCCATAGGCAAAATTTTATACACTAATTAGTGCATTTCAGCCAACATTCAGTGTCCTTCATGAACCACAAAGATATCGTAGGAATTGCAAATACTTCAAAACTTGGAAGCATTGTGAACTATGAGGAGTAGTGTAGAACTTCAAAAGGGCATAGATACGTCAGTGGCAAATAAAAACATGAGAACATAAGAAATAGGAGTAGGAGTAGGCCATCTAGCCCCTTGAGCCTGCCCACCATTCAATAAGATCATGGCTGATCTGAAGTGGATCAATTCCACTTACCCGCTTGCTCCCCATAACCCTTAATTCCCTTATCGATCAGAAATCTATCTACCCATGACTTAAACATATTCACAAGGTAGCCTCCACCACTTCAATGGGCAGAGAATTCCAGAGATTCACTGAAATTTGGAGCCACCAGATTGGCAGGCATGAAATGGACAGTGATTAATTTGGTAGGAAGTACTTGGAAAGACAATATGAAATGGGGGATACAACTCTAAAGTGGGTGCCTGAACAGAGGGACCTGGGTGTATTAAGTCATTGAAGGTAGTAGGATAGGTTGAGAGGGTGGTTAATAAAACTTACAGTATCCTGAGTTTTATTAATAGAATTATAGAGGGGCACAGAGCGTAAGAGCAAAAAGAGTTAGTGTGCTTGGGCAACAACTGTAGGAGAGATCTCCTCCAGGGTAAGACTACAGCCAGAGTGAATGTGGAGCTGTTGGGAATTTGCAGCTAAGTGGAAATTGAATTGAATTGACAGGTCTTTCCCTTTTTTCTTTTTGTAAATTCAGTAGTCTCGTTAAAAGGTCAATAAGGTGCTGAAAGTGAACGGCCAGTGGTCATGGTACAACAAGGGATGAGGTCCTAAGAGCAGAATAGAGTGCTGGAAAGCAAGCTGAAAAGACCGCGAAGGTAATTACATCAGGAATATTTCCTGTGCCCCAAAGTAGTTAAAGGAGAAACAGAAGGCTATGTAGGATGAACATGTGGCTGAAAAGATGGTGTGAGGGGGAGAATTTCAGAATTCTGGGGCATTGGGACTGGTTAGTCATAATCATAGATTGTCATAGAGGTTTACAGCATGGAAACAGACTCTTCGGCCCAACTTGTCCACGCCGTCCTCTTTTTTTAAAACCCTCAAACTAATCCCAATTGCTCTCATTTGGCCCATATCCCTCCATATCCATCGTACCCATGTAACTATCTAAATGCTTTTTAAAAGGTAAGATTGTACCCACCTCTACTACTATCTCTAGCAGCTTGTTTCAGACATTCATCACCCTTTCTGTGAAAAAATTGCCCCTCTGGACACTTTTGTATCTCTACCCTCTCACCTTAAACCTATGCCCTCTAGTTTCAGACTCCCCTACCTTTGGGAAAATATATTGACTATCTACCTTGTCTATGCCCCTCATTATTTTATAGATCTCTATAAGATCCTTCTACCTTCTACGCTCCAGAGAAAAAAAAAGCCAGTCTATTCAGCCTCTCTTTATAACTGAATTCATCAAGTCCTGGTAGCATCCTAGTAAATCTTCTCTGCACTCTTTCTAGTTTAATAATATCCTTTCGATAACAGGCTGACCAGAGATGTACACAATACTCCAAGTGTGGCCTTACCAATGTCTTGTACAATTTTAACAAGACATCCCAACCCCTATATTCAATGTTCTGACCGATGAAACCAAGCATGCTGAATGCCTTCTTCATCACTCTGTCCATCTGTGACTCCATTTTCAAGGAGCTATTAATATGTACCCCTAGATCTCTTTGTTCTGTGATTCTCCCCAATGCCCTATCATTAACTGACTAAGTCCTGCCCTTGTACAACCTACCAAAATTCATTACTTCGCATTTGTCTAAATTAAACTCCATCTGCCATTCATCAGCCCACTGGCCCAATTGATCAAGATCCTGCTGCAATTGGAGATAACCTTCCTCACTGTCTGCCATGCCACCAATCTTGGTGTCATCTGCAAACTTAGTAACCATGCCTCCTATATTCTCATCCAAATCATTAATATAAATGACAAATAACAGTGGGCCCAGCATTGATCCCTGAGGCACACCGCTGGTCACCGGCCTCCAGTTTAAAAAACAACTCTCTACAACCACCCTCTGGCTTCTTTCAAGTAGGCAATTTTGTATCCATTTAGAAACCTCACCCTCAATCCCGTGAGATTTAACTTTATGCAACAATCTACCATGTGGTATCCTGTCAAAGGAAACTGCTCACAATATTCCAAATCGGGTCTGACCAGAGCCTTATACAGCCTTAGAAGTCCTTGCTCTTGTATTCTAATCCTCATGACAAGAATATTAACATTGCATTTGCCTTCCTAACTGCTGACTCAAACTGTACATTAACCTTAAGGAAATCTTGAACAAGGGCTCCCAAGTCCCTTTGTGCTTCTGATTTCCTAAGCATTTCCCCAAGTAGAAAATAATCTATGCCTCCATTCCTCCTTCCAAAGTGCATAACCTCACTTTTCCACATTATATTCCATCTGCCACTTCTTTGCCCACTCTCCCAGTCTGTCCAATTCCTTCTGCAGCCCCGCTGCTGCTTCAATACCACCTGGGAGACTGATGTCCTTGGAGGGGGGGTTACTTGTTAAAGTAGTTGGGCAGAACTTAAATTAACATGGCAGGTGGATGGGAACCAATGTAAGGATTCAAAGCAGGGGAATCAAGAACAAGAGGAAAAGACAATAAGAAAAGTGATAGGTGCAGAAATGAAGGGCCAGAGTCAGATAAGAACAGAACAAAAAATAGTAGGAACAAAACAAAAAACATTCAAAGGGCTCACCTTAAGGTTTTCTACCTGAATGATAGGAGCATTTGAAACAAAATGAATGAATTAATTGTGCAGATAGATGTAAAGGGGTATGAAATAGTTGGCTCCAAGGTGACCAAGAATGGGAACTAAACATTGAGGGCTATTCCGAGCTTAGAAAGGAAAAGGGTGGTGGAGTTGCATTGTTGATTAAATAAGATATTGATACAACATAGAACAAAAATATTAGCACAGACAACATGGAATCTGTGTGGGTCAAGTTAAGTAATACCAAGGAGCAAAAACATTTGTGGGGGTAGTACACAGACCACCAAACTATAGTGTAATGTGGGGGATAGCATTAGACAGGAAATCAGTGATGTAAAAGAACATCTGTGATTATGGGTGACTTTAATCTGCATATGGATTGGGAGAGTAAAATTAGTCACAGAACATAAGAAATAAGAGCAGGAGTAGGCCATCTAGCCCTTCAAGCCTGCACCGCCGTTCAATTAGATCACAGCTGATCTGAAGTGGATCAGTTCCACTTTCCCGCTCTCTCCCCACAATCCTTAATTCCCTTGTCTGTCAAAAACCTATCTACCCGTGACTTAAATATATTTAGCGAGGTAGCCTCCGCCACTTCAACAGGCAGAGAATTCCAGAGAGTCACCACCCTTTGAGTGAAGAAGTTCCTCCTCAACTCCAATCTAAACTGCCCCCCCCCCCCTTATCTTGAGGCTGTGCCCTCTAGTCCTGCTACCCTTTCTAAGCGGGAAGAATCTCTCTACCGCTACCCTATCCAACCCTTTCATTATCTTATACGTCTCTATAAGATCCCCCCTCATCCTTCTAAACTCCAACGAGTACAGACCCAGTCTATTTAGTCTCTCTTCATAGTCCAACCCCCTCATCTCCGGAGATGACAATAGAGATGGAATTTCTGGAGTCCGTACAGGATGGTTTTTTGGAACAATACATTGAGGAACCATCAAGGGAACAGGCCATATTGGACTAGGTGTTGTATAATGAGAAAGGATTAGTTGGCAATCTCTCTGTGAGAGAACCCTTGGGGATGAGTGACCATTATATGATAGAATTCTTTCTCAAGGTGGATAGTGACATGATTGATTCTGACAGCAGGGTCCTGAATCTCAATAAAGGTAAAGGTAATGATGATGTTACAATGGACTGGGAAACATTACTGAACAAACAGACAGTGGGCAGACAATTAAGGAATGAATAGGTGAACTCCAGAAGTTGTTTATTCCTGTTTGGCGCAAGAGTGGCAAGAAAAAGCAATAGACCTGAGAATTAGGAGCAGTTTAAAATTCTGCAAAGGAGAACCAAGGGATTGATTAAGAAGGGGAAAACAAAGTATGAGTGAGCTAGTTGGGAACATAAAAACTGACTAAAGTTTCTATTGATATGTAAAGAGTAAAAGATTGGTCCCTTGCATTCAGAAAAAGAGAAATTCAGAATGGAGAACAAAGGAATAGTTAAGGAACTAAATTCATACTTTGCTTCTGTCTTCACATAAGAAGACATGAATAATATACAAGAAGTTCTGAGAGAAACAAGTTTTAGTGAGAAGCTAAAGGATATCAGAGAAATGGTTTGGGGGAAATTGATGGGATGAAGATGGATAAATCTTTAGGGTCTGATAATCTTCTTCCCAAAGTACTTAAAGAAGTGGCATTGAAATTAGATCCATTGGTGGTCATTTTCCAAAATACTTTGGACTCTGGACTGGTTCCTATAGATTGGAGGATAACTAATGTAAGCCCATGAATCAAAACAGATGGTAGAGAGAAAACAGAGAACTACAGACTAATAAGCCTGATATCAGTACTGGGGAAGTTGCAAGAGTCTATAATCAAGGATTTCATAGATCAACATTGGGAAAACAATGGGATAATCAGACAAAGTCAGCATGGATTTACAAAGGGACAAATGTACTGGAATTCTTTGAGGATGGTAATGAGTAGAGCTGACCGAGGAGAACTGGTGGATGTGGTTTATTTAGACTTTTAGAAGATTTTTGACAAGGTCTTACATAGCTATTACTATTGTAAAGTTAAAACTCACTGGATTGTGGTTAGTATCTTGAGGGGTAGAAAGCTGGTTAGCAGATGGAAGTGTTGGCATAAATGGGTCTTGTTTTGATTTGCAGGCAGTGACTAGTAGGGTACTGGAGGAATTGGTGCTAGGATCACAACTGTTCACAATATATTGTTATAAAGTGGACGTTGATTCCCCCCTCTGAAATTTAACACCAAAACACTCAGAGGGGTTAATTGCCTCGCCTTATAATCTGTAAAAAGTGTGTGTGAAGTGCTGTGACGGGCTCTGCAGCAACTTCTAGTGGTTGAATACAAATAAATCCCTGACACTTTCTCTAAAATCAACATGTAACTATTTATCTAACAATGAACAAATTAAATAAACTATGAACAAACCAAATAAATCCATTCTATTAACTATTTCCGAATAAAACAAGATTCTACTGGTATGCTGTTCAAATGAACATAATTCCTACTCATTAGCAAATATAAAATTTAGTCACTCTCTAAATTACAACCAGTTTTTGTGTCTTCTGGAATTCTGGGCCTTCTCTGTTGATTCTTCTGTCTTGAACTTCTTTCTTCTTTAGTACCTTTGCTATCTAGATGGTGCTTCCTCTAATTCACAGATGAAGCTATGAGAGCCAGCAATTTTCCTCTCTCTAGAGAGAGTTGAGAGCTGAGAGATGTTAGGTCTAGCAGGTGACAGTTGCTCTACTTTGTTATCCCTTGCCCCCTTCTTTTATATCCGTGATGACATATCAATATTTCCCACAATAGGATTGGTCCTGGTTTGTCAAAACCATCAGATTTAAATTTAATAGGATTTTAGTGTCTGATTCAAATTGATTGGCTAAATTCAAGACCTTGTTGTCTTGGTAAGGCTGCTTGGCTTTTCAATACTAATGTTTCAGTTTGGGCTCGCTATGTACTTGCATTTTTTTTAAATTTCGAAACACAAAAAAGACAACATCTTTTAAAGGGATCATGTAATGCTTTCCCCTGAGCATTTTACAATGTTACCGTTCTTACAAAGACTGAATTCTAACTTCCTACCTCTCAATCTATAATTACTCTAATCAACTTCACTACACCTCCTGCTTAAAAAAAATGAACGATCATCATGAAAAAGTGGCTGCGAATAGATCCAGTTCGTTAATTTAGAATTCCACATTTTGTACTATTTATAAATAACACTAAACACTACCATTTCTATCTTATATAAACATTTTCTTCTAAACTTGTCACAAAGCATACATGATAAGATTTTCATGACCCGCAACATGTCCAATTTGTGAATTAATGCTTGTAACATGAGACTCCAATGAAATTATCTGGTGTTCTTGTCCTTAAATCTTTCCAGAAATGTCAAAGGATTGTGATTAACATACACAATTGTCTCTGTACTGTTTACAACATAAACATTAAAATGTTGTAAGGCTATTACCAAACTCAATAACTTTTTTTCAATGGTTGAATATTTTTTCTGGTGGATAGAACATAGAAAAACTACAGCGCAAACAGGCCCTTCCGCCCACAAGTTGCACCAATCATATCACTACCTACTAGGCTTATCTATAACCCTCAATCCTATTAAGTCCCATGTACTCATCCAGAAGTCTCTTAAAAGACCCTATCAAATTTGCCTCCACCACCACCCTCTGAGTGAAAAAGTTACCCCTGACATCTCCTCTGTACCTACTCCCCTGCACCTTAAACCTGTGTCCTCTCGTGGCAACCATTTCAGCCCTAGGAAAAAGCCTCTGAGAATCCACCCAATCAATACCTCTCAACATCTTATACACCTCTATCAGGTCACCTCTCATCCTTCTCTCCAAAGAGAAAAGACTGAGCTCCCTTAACCTATCCCCATAAAGCATGCCACCCAATCCAGGCAACATCCTTGTAAATCTCCTCTGCACTCTTGCAATAGCTTCCACATCCCTCCTGTAATGAGGCAACCAGAACTGAGCACAGTACTCCAAGTGAGGTCTGACCAGGGTCTTATAAAACTGCAGCATTAATATTGAATGTTAATGCTGCAGGATATTGAATTTTTCTGAAAAATAACTGATTGGCCTTTCAATTCCACAATCATCCTCCTGTAACAACACAGCTCCAGCACCTACGTCACTTGTGTCAATGATGACTTTGAAGTGTTTCAAAAAATTTGGCATGGCCAAAATGGGTGAAGTGGTTAAAACTTCTTTAAATTCTCAAATGCCTCCTGGCATTGTTCTGTCCACCGAGATTTTGTGTTCTTTTTTAACAAGTCCATCAATGTCATTATGCTACTAAAGTTTGGTGCACATTTCCTGTAGAATCCACTCAGTCCCAAAAATCACAGCACTTCTTCAAGAATGGTTTTGGAAATTCCTCAATGGCCTTTGTCTTCACAAATCTGTGTCATCTATCCGTATCCAATGTTGTGCCCGAAGAATGTCACTTCCGCCTTTGCAAATTCTTTTTTTGCCAAGTTTATGACCAACTTTGCTTTCTGTAGTCTCTCTAAGAGCTCTTCCAAATGCTCCATGTGATCTTTCTACAAATAACTAAAGATCACTAAATCACCCATGTAGACAGCACAATTAGTGATTCCTGCAACAACTCTGTTCATAAGCCTTTGAAAAGTAGCTGGTGTGTTTTTCATCTCAAAGGGCATTGCTTTAAATTGATACAGCCTATTTAGGGTTACAAACTTCTTTTGCTCTCTCTGACAAAGGTACTTGCAGTAACCCCGAAGTAAGTCCAACTTTGTGTTGGCTTGTACTACTTTTTCCATACAATCCACCAATCTTGGAATTGGGTTTGAGTTAGATTTCATCACAGTGCTGACCAATAGCACTTCCGATAGCACTCAATGATTCTGCTTAGATTATCAGCTTTGGGAGCCAACATGACCAGTGAACTCCACTTGCTTTGACTCAGTTCTATGATGTCTTCTTGTAGCATCGCTTCTACATCCTTCTGAATATGGGCTGCTTTGAGACGATGAAGCTGATGGGGGTGTCATTTTATAGAACATAATTCCCTACATCAACCTCATGTACTATGGCATCAGTCCCCCTCGTTCTATTTCAACATAGATCCTCATAGCATTGTAACAAGTCTTTCAATTCAGTTCTCTGTTCCTGGGATAGATAGTTCACTGTCTTATCCCATTCTTTAAGGACTTCTTCATTATGCATTGTATTCTGAGGCACATCAAAATCCAAATCATCTGGATTTGATTACTCACTCTGAGGGGCAGTAACTAATACCTGTTTGTCCAATTCCCTTTCCCTGTCATAGTACTGTTTTGATGTGGGTATGCCGGCGTTGGACTGGAGTAAACACAGTAAAAAGTCTGACAACACCAGGTTTTAGTCCAACCTATTTATTTGATAATATACTCACAAGCTTTCGGGGTTAGTCCCTTCGTCAGGTGAATGGAGAGTTCTGGCCTCAGACAGAGCATATAAAGCACAGACAGTTTAGAGATTACTGATTAGAATGCGAATCCTTACACCTAACCTGCTGTTCAAGACCTGAAGTGGCTGATAATGTGCTCCTTCCACTCACATTATCAGCCACTTCAGGTCTTGAACAGCAGGTTAGGTGTAAGGATTCGCATTCTAATCAGTAATCTCTAAACTGTCTGTGCTTTATTTGCTCTGTCTGAGGCCAGAACTCTCCATTCACCTGACGAAGGGACTAATCCCGAAAGCTTGTGAGTATATTATCAAATAAATAGGTTGGACTAAAACCTGGTGTTGTCAGACTTTTTACTATAGTACTGTTTTAGCATGGTCACATGGCATACTCTAAACATTCTTTTCTTATCTGGCATCTTTACCAGATAATTCACCAGATTTAACTTCTCAATCTGATAGGGATCACTTACCCTTCCTTTGAAGTGATCTCCTACCACAGGTAATAGCACCAATACTTTATTCCCAGGGGCAAACGTTCAAATTTTAGATTTCTCATCTGCTTCTTGCTTCATTAAGTGGTGTGTCACCTTCAAATGTTGTCCCAATAATTCATCTATTCTGTTTAATCTTTCTCTCACCTCAGATACATAATCCAGCTGTGAGATCTCTGACTTTGATATACCAACTTTTTCTTAATTAATTAATTTTAAAGGCCCTCTTATTTTCCACTCCATTCAAACGGAGTAAACTGAGTTGATTCATTTGAAGCATCTATATAATATAAATGGGATACCTTTATCCCAATCATTTGGGTAATCCTGGCAATAAGCCCTTAACATGGTCTTTTGGGTCTGATGCCATCTTTCCAATGCGCCCTAGGATTCAGGATGATACAGACCCGGTGTAAAGTGTCTGATGCCTAAACTATTCTTGACCTCCTTAAATAATAATTTGACAGTAAAATTGGACCCTTCGTCTGATTGAATCTCCTTATATAATCCATAATGGATAAGGAAAGCGAGCAAGTCCTCCACATCCCATTTTGCCTTGACATTCCATAATGGAATTGCCTCCAGAAACCTGGTGGACACATCCATTATGGTGAGCTAATACCGGTTCCCACTTTTGGTTTTAGGGAGGGGACCTACACAATCAATTATAACTCATGTAAAAGATTCTTCAAATGCAGAAATTGGCATCAAAGTCGCTGGTTATATCACTGCTTGCGGCTTTCCTACCATCTGACACATGCGAAGGTACGGTAAAATTCAACTACATCTTTATGTAATCCAGGCCAATAAAAATGCTTCTGTATCTTAACTTGAGTCTTCCTCACTTCAAGATGACCTCCACAGGTAACTTGTGTGCTACCCACAATATTTCCTGTCTCTACCGGCAGCACAATCTGGTGAACTTCCACCCATTTCTCACCTGCACTAACCTGCCAAGGTCTTCATTTCTGCCTTAAAATTTTATCCTTAAGGTAATAGTATTCTGATTCCTTTACTGAGTAGGCTTTATGATATAAATCCTTTATTGTCTCATCTTTCTGCTGTAACTCCATTAATCTTTCAGAACTAAACACCTCTGCCTGATCCTCTAGCTGTTTAGGTTTTTCCTTTACCATCACATCAAACAGAGCGTCAGCTAAGTGGACCTCAACTCCTTCATCTTTTCCTTTTGTTCTCCCTTCCTGTTTTAACTTACGGTTGAGGATCTTGTCACCTCACAGTCCAGAAAAATTCCAGAGTATTTTTCTTTTAACTCCTCAGTTCCCTGATTTTCTTTTGGTTGTTCCACTACAATGGGCATCACTGCCACCTGTGATCTGGCTATATAGCTTCCAAAAATAAACTGTACTTCTGAAATAGCCAGGTTTTCCATTACTCCCACTATCATTTCCCCAGTCATGATTGGACTTTCTAGCCTTACGTTACACAGGGGAACACTACTCCTCTTGCCATCTATTCCACTGATTACTACTTTTTCAGAAAGAGTGCAAATATTTATATTTCTTACAATTAGAGACAGATTAGCACCCGTATCTCTCAATATTTTAAGCTCTTTACCTACTCCCCCTGTTCTACCTGAGTAAATCTTACCCACACAGGCTAAGCCTTTGAAAAAATCGGGCACTATCATACTATCTAGCCTGTGCCTAGGCTGTGCACTTTCCTTCAGCTTCTCGACTTCTCTTGAGATTTCCTTCACTGCCTTAACTAATCTAACTGGTTGAGTCTCTTTTACCATATCCTTTTTCCCAGTCATTTCTTAAGCCATAAGCAATGTGACTTTGTGTCTTTCTCTGCCCATTGAAGTGGTGGAGGCTGCCTCGCTAAATATTTTTAAGAAGCGGGTTGATGGGTTTTTGATAAGAGAAGGGATTAAGGGTTATGGGGAGAGGGCGGGAAAGTGGAACTGAGCCACGACAGATCAGCCATGATCTTATTGAATGGCGGGGCAGGCTCGAAGGGCTAGATGGCCTACTCCTGCTCCTATTTCTTATGTTCTTATGTTCTTATGTTCTTATGAAAAAAACCTGATGTCTTTCATCTCTTTTCCACCCTCTTGGATTTTTTTTCACAAACTTTCCCAGCGTGTTCTACTTTTTGTTTTTCATTGAAGGATCTCCCTCTTTCCCAATTTCTATCCCTCATGGAATGAAATTGCTGTGGAAGCTAGATTTCAATTAGTGTCATAGAGGTTTACAGCATGGAAACAGGTGCAATTTGTCCATGCCACCCTTTTTTTAAATGTCTAAACTAGTCCCAATTGCCCATATTTGACCCATATTTCTCTATACCCATCTTATCCATGTAACTAATAAAGTCATTGATGCACTAATGTTTATTCATCTGCCATCTCTGCAGCTCTTCTTGATGTTTGGACTTTTTGTTCTTCAACATGAATTCTTATCACTTCTGGAAGTGAGTTTTTAAACTCCTCCAGCAGAATAATATCTCTAAGAGCCTCATGTATCTTTTCTATCTTTAATCCTTTCACCCATCTATCAAAGTCGCTCTGTTTAATTCTTTCAAACTCGATATAAATCTGACCTGGTTCCTTTCTTACATTTCTGAACCGTTGTCTATATGCTTCTGGTAGAAATTCATCGACATTCAAAATAGCCCATTTTACTTCTTGTTTCTTGACACTTCCTCTGACAGCCCTACAAACACCTCAATAGCCCTGCCTTCCATTTTGGTCTGAATTAACATTACTCACAGCTTCTCTGGCCAGTTCATCTGTGTAGCCAATTTCTCAATGGAAATAAAAAAGGCTTCTGCATCTTTTTCATCAAATTTTGGTAATGTTTGGACATATTTGTATATATCCCTCCCAGGCAGTTGACTATGTTGAATTTGCTCATTATCACTTTTAGCTTGACTCCTGTCATTTGAAGTCTTTTTGCTTCAAGTTCCAACTTCATTTTTTCCAACTTGAACAATCGTTCCCTTTCTTCGCTCTCTGAACCCCAACCTTTTAAGTTCACTTTCTAACTCCAATTGTTTCATGTGCAATTTAATTTTTTCTATCTTCACTGTTTCTCTGATATACCTAAATGCTTGGCTAACTGCCATTACAATTTCAGCTTTCTCATTACCACTGGTTAAACCCAATTTAGTGGACCCAATTCTCCCAAAAAAATTCGAAGTGCTGAATTAGTGGGAAAAATGGTGCAATTTGCAGTTTTTTTTCAATGGGAGTTCAGACTCAAGTCACCCACACTCTGTGCAATGCAGAAGTCACAATCATGAATATCATCAAAAACTCAGGGCCTATTCACACCAAAATCTGACAATTCCAGTCCTCAGCGCATGCGCAGTGGCCCCAAACTGTCAGACTGCAATTTGCTGGCCAGTTCAATTGCTGGCCAGCCTGGGGCCACCACACAGCTGCCCCACGCGACACTCTCATTGCCCAATCGTGCTTACACAAGCAATCCTGAGCCAGCCCCGATCTACCCCAGCAGCGACGATTCCTCCCCCCACCACAAGTCTGCCCTAATTGCTAGCTTCCCTCCAGCCCCACTGATCCTACCTACAGAGTGGCAGTGGGACCTCCCCACCCCCACCAATCGCCCCTAGGCCCTTCCCAGAATAGACCTTGCTCATGCCCACTAGGCCTAATGCCCAGTCGGCAGTGCCAAGGTACCCCCAGAGCATGCACACTCTGCCCCTTGGGCAGTCCCGGGGGCACAGGCTGGCACTGTCAGGGTGCCCATGTCCAGGGGGGCACCACCCTCCCCGCCACCCGACTCCCTAGGGGGTCCTGATTGCTCCCCTTCACGCCAGCGGGGTCTCCCGCTAGTTCCCTGCAAGTGGGGAGCTATTCTGAACCCCACTGGAGTGAAACACTCCTGGCGAGTTGGGAGAAGCTATCGGGCCCAGAGAATTCAGTCCCAGGCCCAATAATGACATTTAAAATAGATTAAAAATAGATTTAAATCACTTACCTTGTCTTCCCACTGATTTCCAGCATGGTCTCGATTGCACCTACTCTCTGGCTGTGGGAGATGCGTGTGCGTTGGGAAGGCATGTGCAAATCCCATGAAATGGCTGACACATGCATCTCCCAATCCAACGCGCCAGAAAATGTGCACATTGCAATGGGAGAATCAGCCTGTTTGCTAATTTTACAAATGTCATATTTTTCTGTCTTTCTAAACTTTCTTGGCAAATTTGGAGAGCATCTTCAACCTCCAGAACCTCTAAGCGTAAACACTAAGAGCCATTTCCCCACTTTTGATTTCAGCAACAAGCCACTGAATTGAACAGATTTTCCAGTTCTCACTTAAGGTTTATTTAAAGATCTTGGACTGTTCAAATCCCAGACCCAGCCCCCAATTTGTTATGTAGCAGAAGTTGATCCTGCCTCTGAGATCTATCACCAAAACACCCAAAGAGGAGTATCTCATCTTATCTGTAAAAAGTGTGTGTGAAGAGGTGTTAATTGCTCTTCAGCAACTTCTAGTGGTTAAATATGAAATAAATCCCTGACACTCTTTCTAAAATAAACACATAACAATTTATTTATCTAACAAACAGTGAACAAGTTAAATAAACTATGAACAAACCGAATAAATCCTTCCTAACTATTAACCATTCTCAAATAAAACAAGATTCTAAAACAGGTATGCTATTCAAATAATTATAACTCACATTCATTAACTAAAATAGAATTTAGTCACTCTGTAAATTATAACCTGTTTTTGTGTCTTCTGGAATATTCTGGGCCTTCTCTGTTGATTCTTCTGTCTGGGACTTTTTTCTGCTTTGGGACCTTTGTTATCTAGATGGTGCTTTTTCTAAAACTTAGATGAAGCTATGAGAGCCAGCGATGCTCTACCAAGAGCGTTGAGAGCTGTTAGCTCCAGCAGATGGCAATTACTCTACTTCTTTGATCCATTCCCCCTTCTTTTATACCCATTGTGGACAGAAAAAGAATGGCTACAATAATAATTTAACAACAATAATGGCAATAGTGGCTTTAAAATGGTATTTCTGGCTGACAGCTAATATGCTGGGAATTTTGGTCAACTTGTACATTAAAACCAGATGCAAGTTGTAAAGAGAATTAGGTCTGGGAGTTGTGATCTGAAGCTTCCTGTGTTGGCCCAGAAAAGGGAAGCTGTTTACATTAACTGAGACAATGTGACTCTGATTTTTATGGCTATCATGTATACATGTCAAATGAACTAAGCATCATGGCATCATTTGAAAGTAATTTCATTGGATGTTCAAGCCATGTGATCAGTTTCTGGTTAAATAGTTGGCTGGATGACAGAGAATCTTCCAGAAGCAAGGGGAGAATTGTGGATAAAAGGCACTGCAGTCCTTTGTTTGACAGCGATAACTCGAAGAGATCAACCATCACAAGAAGAAGACTTGTACCCTGAAAGATTGCTGTAGACAGCGGGCAGTGTCAGGAATGGGCAGCAGAGTGAGAGGGAAGCAGAGTGAGCTGTAAGGGCTTTGGATCACAGGGCTTTGGAGAAAAGGGCAGGGTAAGTTTAAATTCTTGGCTGTGTTTAGAAATCACGAGGAGACTGGGATGGAGGGGCATGTGATGTGCTGTTTCTGTATGATGTGGAGCTGGTGGACCCCAAGGTCCTTCCCAATGACCATGTCTGCACTAAGTGCTGGTTGCTTGAAGAGCTCCAGCTCAAAATAAACAAACTGAACTGAGCTTCAGACACTGAGGCTCATCAGGGAGAGGGAGTGTAACCTGGATAATGGGGTACAAGAGAGATTCACACCCCCTAGACTGGCTAACTCTGAGGTTCAGGAACAAGAAGGTGCTGCTGAGGGGAGTAATGGTGGGAGGAAGGAGGGGAGGGGGGGAGCGGGGAGGAAGGAGGGGAGGGGGGGAGCGGGGAGGAAGGAGGGGAGGGGGGGAGCGGGGAGGAAGGAGGGGGGGACCCAAAGGCCTCAGCCCCTGTATCTGCATAACAGGTTTGAGGTTCTCGCTCCCAGTGTGAACAAGAACGAGGGCTGTAAGGTTGATGAGCAAACTGCCCAAGGTACAGTGGTGCAGACACAGGACAAAGAGGAAAAAGTAAAGAGGAATGTAGTGGTAATTGGGGATTGTGTAGTTAGGGGCATAGACACAGTCCTTTGTGACAATGATAAAGAATACAGAAGGGTATGTTGTCTGCCTGGTGCTCGGGTCCAAGATGTCTCATCTGAGCTGCGGAGGAACCTGGAGTGGGAGGGTGAGACTCCAGACGTTGTGGTACATGTGGGTGCCAATGACATAGGCAAAATGGGAACTAAGGATCTGCAGAAGGAGTATGATAATCTGGGAACCAAATTAAAAAGCAGAACCGACAAGGTGGTTATCTCTGGATTACTACCTGAACCACGTGAAAATTGGCACAGGGTAAATAGGATTAAAGAGATGAGTGGGTGGCTCAGGGATTGGTGTGGGAGGAATGGGTTTGAATTTATGGGGCATTGGCACCAGTATTGGGGCAGATGGGATGGACTTAGTCTGAACCGTGCTGGGACCAGAGTCCTGGCGAATTGTATAACTAGGACTGTAGATAGGGCTTTAAACTAATTAGAGGGGGGGAGGATGCAGGGGTGGGAGAAATTACAAAATCTAAAATAAAAGAGAAGGTACGGGCGCGGGAAAATGTTGAGGATGTCCCAGTAATAAAAGGAGTAGGGGGTATGAGAAAGGTTAGTAGCGTAGCTTCAAATACGGTCCAGATAAAGGCTGGTATAAAGACACTTTACCTGAATGCACGAAGCATTCAGAACAAAGTGAATGAGCTGATGGCGCAGATCAGCACAAATGGGTATGATCTAGTGGCCATTATGGAAACATGGTTGCAGGGTGACAGGGACTGGGAGCTGAATGTCCAGGCGTATCAAGTGTTTAGGAAGGATAGACGGGAGAAAAAGGGGGTGGGGTAGCTCTGTTAATTAAGGATAATATCAGGGCGGTAGTAAGGGAAGATATAGGCTCCAAAGAGCAAAATGTGGAATTGTTGCGGGTGGAGATAAGGAATAGTAAGGGAAGACACCTGTGGGTGTGGTCTATAAGCCCCCAAATAATAACTTAAGAGGTGGGGCGGGCTATAAACAAGCAAATAAATGATGCGTGCAGAAATGGAACGGCAATAATTATGGGGGATTTTAATCTGCATATTGATTGGTTGACCCAAGTCGGACACGGTGGGCTTGAGGAAGAGTTCTTGGAATACCGTCGGGATAGTTTCCTTGAACAGTGTGTGACGAAACCTATGAGGGAGCGAGCCAACTTAGATCTGGTGTTGTGTAACGAGGCAGGTAGAATTAGGGATCTTCTTGTGAGGGATCCTCTTGGAACGAGTGATCATTGTATGGTTGAGTTTTTGATGCAGATGGAGGATGAGAAAGTAGGATCCCGAACCTGTGTCCTCTGTTTGAACAGAGGGGAGTACGATAAGATGAGAGAGGAATTGGCAAATGTGGATTGGGGGCGCAGATTGGTTGGTAGGATGGCTGAGGAACAGTGGAGGATTTTTAAGGAGATTTTTTTAGGTACTCAGCAGAAATATATTCCGATGGTAAAGAAGGAATGTAGGAGAAGGGATAACCAACCGTGGTTATCGAAGGAAATAAAGGAGAGTATTAAATTAAAAGCTGATGCATTCAAGAGTGGCTAAAAATAGTGGGCGATTAGAAGACTGGGAAAAATTTAAAAATCAACAAAGAATGACTAAGCAGGTGATAAAGAAAGGAAAGAAAGACTATGAAGCTAAACTAGCACTAAATATAAAAAAGGACAGTAAAAGTTTTTACAAATATATAAAGAGGAGGAGGCTGGCTAGAGTGAATGTTGGACCCTTAGAGGATGAGAGGGGGGATTTAGCAGTGGGAGATGAGGAAATGGCTGAGGTCTTAAATAATTTTTTTGCCTCGGTCTTCACGGAGGAGGACACAAATAGTTTCCCAGATCTTAAAGATAGAAGGATGGTAGGAGTTGAGGGCCTGAATGCGATTACTGTCACTAGAGAGGTCATGCTTGATAGACTAATGGGACTGAAGGTGGACAAGTCCCCAGGACCGGATGGAATGCATCCCAGGGTTCTGAAAGAAATGGCAGAGGTGATAGTGGATGCCTTAGTAATTATTTACCAAAATTCACTGGATTCCGGGGAAGTGCCGGAAGATTGGAAAACGGCTAATGTTACGCCGCTGTTTAAAAAAGGTGGCAGACAAAAGGCAGGGAATTATAGTCCGGTTAGTTTAATGCCTGTAGTTGGAAAAATGCTTGAATCTGTCATCAAAGAAGAAATAGCGAGGCACCTAGAAAAGAATGGTTTGATAGAGCAGACGCAGCACAGATTCATTAAGGGAAAGTCGTGTTTGACAAATTTATTGGACTTCTATGAGAATGTCACTGGTGCGGTAGACAGAGGGGAACCAGTGGATGTGGTGTTTAAAAGGCGTTTGATAAGGTGCCTCATAAAAGGTTGCTACAGAAGGTTAGGGTGCATGGAGCTGGGGGTAAGGTGTTAGCGTGGACAGAGGATTGGTTGTCTAATAGGAAGTAGAAAGTTGGTATCAATGGCGGTTCTGATTGGCGGTTGGTGATTAGTGGAGTGCTGCAGGGATCGGTGCTGGGGCCTCAGCTATTTACCATTTATATAGATGATCTGGAGGAGGGGGCTGAGTGCAGGGTGACGAAATTTGCTGATGACGTGAAGATGAGCGGAAAAGCAAATTGCGTGGAGGGTGTGGAAAGTCTGCAGAGGGATCTGGATAGGCTGAGCGAGTGGGCGAGGGCCTGGCAGATGGAGTATAATGTCAGCAAGTGTGAGGTTATCCACTTTGGCAGAAATAATAGTAGGAGGGATTACTATTTAAAGGGCGAAAAGCTGCAGCATGCTACGGTGCAGAGGGACCTGGGGGTCCTTGTGCATGAGTCGCAGAAACCCAGTCTGCAGGTGCAGCAGGTGATCAAGAAGGCGAATGGAATGCTGGCCTTTATAGCAAGGGGGATAGAATATAAAAGTAGGGAAGTCTTGCTGCAACTGTACAGGGTACTGGTGAGGCCGCAGCTGGAGTACTGTGTGCAGTTTTGGTCGCCGCACTTGCGGAAGGATATATTGGCCTTGGAGGGAGTGCAGAGGAGGTTCACTAGGCTGATACTGGAGATGAGGGGGTTGGACTATGAAGAGAGACTAAATAGACTGGGTCTGTACTCGTTGGAGTTTAGAAGGATGAGGGGGGATCTTATAGAGAAGTATAAGATAATGAAACGGATAGATAGGGTAGAAATAGAGAGGTTCTTCCCGCTTAGAAAGGATAGCAGGACTAGAGGGCACAACCTCAAGATAAGGGGGGGGCAGTTTAGATTGGAGTTGAGGAGGAACTTCTTCACTCAAAGGGTGGTGAATCTCTGGAATTCTCTGCCCGTTGAAGTGGTGGAGGCTACCTCGCTAAATATATTTAAGTCACGGTTAGATATGTTTTTGATAGACAAGGGAATTAAGGGTTATGGGGAGAAAGCGGGAAAGTGGAACTGATCCACTTCAGATCAGCCATGATCTTATTGAATGGCGAATGGGATGCTGGCTTTCATCGCGAGGGGGATTGAATATAAAAGTAGGGAGGTCTTGCTGTGGCTGTATAGGGCGTTGGTGAGGCCGCAGCTGGAGTACTGTGTGCAGTTTTGGGCGCCGTACTTGCGCAAGGATATTTTAGCCTTGGAGGGAGTGCAGAGGAGGTTTACTAGGCTGATTCCGGAGTTGAGGGGGTTGAGCTATGAGGAGAGGCTGAATAGATTAGGCTTGTACTCGTTAGAGTTTAGAAGAATGAGGGGAGATCTCATTGAGACGTATAAGATGATGAATGGGATGGATAGGATAGAGGTGGAGAGACTCTTCCCGCTCAGAAAGGATAGTAGGACTAGGGGACATAGCCTCAAGATAAAGAGGGGGCGGTTTAGAACAGAGTTGAGGAGGAACTTCTTCGCTCAAAGGGTGGTGAATCTCTGGAATTCTCTGCCCGTTGAAGTGGCGGAGGCTGCCTCGCTAAATATTTTTAAGAAGCGGGTTGATGGGTTTTTGACAAGAGAGGGGATTAAGGGTTATGGGGAGAGGGCGGGAATGTGGAACTGAGCCACAACAGATCAGCCATGATCTTATTGAATGGCGGGGCAGGCTCGAAGGGCTAGTTGGCCTACTCCTGCTCCTATTTCTTATGTTCTTATGTTCTTATGAATGGCGGGGCAGTCTCAAAGGGCTAGATGGCCTACTCCTGCTCCTAGTTCTTATGTTCAGAGAAGAAGATAGATTCTAGATCAAGATTATTTCTTGGCCAAGGTTTTCCAAACTTGTTACTCTGTATTTTCAGTTAAATTGTTAAAGTTGATGTTCAGTTAATGTTAAAGCGCATTTTAAGAGTTAAAGTTCAGTTGAAAGGTGATGTTCAGTTAGAGTTAAATTTCAGTAAAGAGTTAATGAGTTGCAACTGTTCATGTTTGAGTTGGTATGAGATGTGTTTAAAAAAAGAAACAACTGAATTACTGTCCTTGTTTGACTCTTTAAACTGGAATGCTTGGAAAGTGTTTAAATTAAAGCTGCATTACACCGTGATGATATATTAATATTTTTTACAATCGGATTGGTCCTCGTTTGTCAAAACCATCAGATTTAAATTTAATAGGTTTTTGGTATCTAAGTGCTTGATTCAAACGCCTGTTGTGTTGGTAAAAACTGGTTGGCCTTTCGATACTAACATTTCAGTTTGGGCTCCCTGTGTACTTGCATTTTTTAAAAAGCATAGAAAAAGCAGCACCTTTTAAAGGGACTAGGCAATGCCTTCCCCCCTAGCAGTTTACAATTTTCCCATTCTTACAAACACCAAATTCTGATGTCTTATCTCCCGATCTACAATTACCCTACCCAACTTCATAATATATATTAATAACTTGGAAGAGGGAACTGAAAAATATTATTTCCAAATTTGCAGCTAATATAAAGTTGGATTGAAGGCTGAACTCTAAGGAGGTTGCAGAGATGATTTAGACAGGCAGAGCATGTTGGCATATGCATGGCAGATGCAGTATAATGTGGATAAATGTGAGAATATACACTTTGGTAGCATTAACAGGAAAGCAGATTATTTGAATAGGTGTAAATTGAGAAAGGTGGATACACAGCAAGCCCTTGGTGTCTTTTTCTATACTTGTTATCTCTACCACATACAGGCACAAGGGCAGCAGATACAAGGGAACACCACCACCAGACCACCACCAGCAAGCTACTGTGCAAGCCACATATCCTCTTAAGAAGTCTCACAACACCAAGTTAAAATCGTTCCTCAGCTGAGCAGCTCTCCAAAAGCTTGTGATTCCAAATAAACCTGTTGGACTTTAACCTAGTGTTGTGAGACTTCCTACTGTGCCCACCCCAGTCCGTCACCACCATCTCCACATCATGCCACATCATCTTAACATGGAACTACATGATCACTCCTCCAGAGTCACTGTGTCAAATATGGAATGTATTTTCTAACAGCACTAAATTGACTGACACTACATGGGCGAAAATTATTCCAAGATAAGGCTCAGCTCCACCTTTTGAAAGATAATTCAGGGACAGCAGCAAATGCTGGTGTTGCCAACAGCACTCAATCCTTTAACAAAAAAAATCCTAAGAACTATCTTAATTCAAGTATATGGGGTACAGGAGAGAGCCAAATAATTTCCTTCTGAGCTGGAAATTTATTGGACCACAAAAAAGGTATCCTGAACCCTTCAAAAAAATATAGAGCTCCACTTAAACAGACTGACCTCAGCAATATTGGCATTGATATCAGCTATTCTGAATCCATACAATCGGATCTTGTCAGTGAAGATGTAAGTCAAAATTCGACGATCTAACTGAAAGGCAATTTCTCCAAGAACACGATTCATTGTATCTGGTTCTGTAAGAAATAATCAAATTCAGTGGAATCGCATCAAAGTGTAGTAAATCATTCAGTTCAGCTGAATGTTCACTTTCTTCAAAGTCAGCCAGTGAAACCATTAACCGAAAGACAGTTAAGATTGACAGTTTCATAATCCAAAACTTATTTCAGGGCCCAAACAAACCATGTTCATATTTTAACACTCTTCACTCTAAAGCAAAAATTAACATAATAGGGGGGCAGCGTGCTGAGCAGGCCACTGCACATGCACTTATCTGTCAGTAGGGAGATTGGGACATATATACTGGCTGTTCACCATTGGCCTCCCAATATCCTCCCTCACCACCGATCAGCCCGCTAATTATATTGAAATTCAGATTTAAATATTGTCATCAACCTCATGCTGATTTCTGGTGCGAGGCTGACTACGGCATAAAAAAGTGGCCTGGGAAAGTCGAGATTAGCTGGATGCTAGTGACGAATCCCGCTACAGCCCCACCGCTCAAGCAGCACAGCGGGCTGGGAAAATCGTGCCCAATTAGTTTTTTCATGCTTTAATTCAATCATTATTTGCCAATACGCTAAGCATACTAAGGGAAGGAAGAGGCAACCATGGCTGACAAGGGCAGCATGGTGGCACAGTGATTACAACTGCTGCCTCACTCATTCAGTGCTAGGCATCTGGGTTCAATTCCAGCCTCGGGTCACTCTCCAAATTTTGTGTGGAGTTTACACATTCTCCTCATGTTTGTGTGGATTTCCTCTGGGCGCTTTGGTTTTCTCCCACAATCCAAAGATGTGCGGGTTAGGTTGATTGGCCATGCTAAATTGACCCTAGTGTCAGGGATTAGCAGGGTGAATGTGCGGGGTTACGGCAATAGAGCCTGGGTGGGATTGTGGTGAATGCAGATTCAAAGGGCCGAATGGTCTCCTTTTGTACTGTAGGGACTCTATGATTCCAGGACAGCATGAAAGTAAAAAAAAACATACAAGGTAGTGAAGCTTAGTGGGAAGCCAGGGATTCGAAAACTTTTAAAGACCAACTGAGGATAACTGAAAAAGAAATAAGGAGGGAGGAGCTGAAATGTAAGGGTGAGCTAGCTAGAAGTATAAATGAAGAGTGCAAGAGATTTTTTAGATATATCAATGGTAAAAGAGAGGCAAGAGTTTACATCGGACCACTGGAAAATGAGGAACAAAGAAATTGTGGAGGAACTGAATAGGTACTTTGCGTTAGTCTTCACAGTGAAAGAAACCAGTAACAAAAAACAAAGAACAAAGAAAAGTACAGCATAAAATCAGGCCCTTCGGCCCTCCAAGCCTATGCCAACCTTGATGCCCTTACTAAAAAAACCTTCTGCCTGTACTCAGTCTGTATCCCTCTATTTCCTCTCTGTTCATGCAGCCATCCAGATGCCTCTTAAATGTTGCTAAAATGGCTGCTTCCACCACATCCTTTGGCAGCATGTTCCAAGCACCCACCACTGTGTGTGTGAAAAACTAACCCACACATACAGTCATAGAGGTTTACAGCATGGAAACTGGCCCTTCAGCCCAACTTGTCCATACCGCCCTTTGTTTTTAACCACTAAGCTAGTCCAATTGCCCAAATCTGGCCCATATCCTTCTATACCTATCGTACCCATGTAACAGCCAAAACACTTTTTAGAAGACAAAATTGTATCTGCCTCTACTACTACTTCTAGCAGCTTGTTCCAGACACTCACCACCCTCTGTGTGAAAAAATTGCCCCTCTGGGTCATTTTCTATCTCTCCCCTCTCACCTTAAATCTATGCCCCCTAGATTTAGACTCCCCTACCTTTGAAAAAGATTATCGACTATCCAGCTGATCTATGTCCCTCATTACTTTGTAGACCTTTAGAAGATCGCCCCTCAGCCTTCTATGCTCCAGAGAAAAAAGTCTCAGTCTATCCAGCCTCTCCTTATAACTCAAACCTTCAAGTCCTGGTAGCATCATAGTAAATCTTTTCTGCACTCTTTCTAGTTTAATAATATCCTTTCTTTAATAGGATGACCAAAAATGTACACAGTATTCCAAGTGATGCCTTACCAATGTCTTGTATAACTTCAATAAGACATCCCAACTCCTGTATTCAGTGTTCTGGCCAATGAAATCAAGCATGCTGAATGCCTTCTTCACCACTCTGTCCACCCGTGACTCCACTTTCAAGGAGCTATGAACCTGAACCCTAGATCTTTTTGCTCTGTAACTCTCCCCAACGCCCTACCATTAACTGAGTAAGTCCTGCCCTGGTTCAATCTACCAAAATGCTTCACCTCGCCCTTAAATTTTCCCCTCTCATTTTGAACATGTGCCCCCTTGTAATTGACTCTTCCACTCTTGGACAAACCCTCTGACTATCCACCTTGTCCATGAATCTCATAATTTTGTAGACATCCATCAGGTCTCCCCTCAGCCTTGTCTTTCCACTGAAAACAATCCTAGTCTATTCAATGTCTCCTCACAGCCAACACCCTTGAGACCAGGCAACATCCTGGTGAATCTTCTTTGGCTCTTGCCAAAGCTTCCACATCCTTCTGTTACGGTGGTGACCAGAACTGCATGGAATACTCCAAATGTGGCCTAACCAAGGTTTTAAACAAAGAACAACCCAGCACGGGAAACAGGCCCTTCGGCCCAACGAGCCCGCGCCGCCGCATCGCCCTACACCTATTCTACCCTGCATGTCTACGAATGGGACCCTACTCAGTCAGATTCAGGGAAGAAATAGTGTCAATTTGGTGGAAACCAATTAGCCTAAGAGCACATCTTTGGGGTGTGGGAGGAAACCGGAGCGCCCGGAGGAAACCCACGCAACCACAGGGAGAATGCGCAAACTCCCACAGACACAGGCCCAAATCCATGTATCTGCACAGCTAGCAGTGCTAGTCACTGAGCTGTTGTGGAGCCCGTCTATCGGTCCAGGATCAAGCACACACACCGACATGAAGTACTAGGCCACTCCTGGACTTCCAAGAGCAGCCCACGCACAACCCGCCGTGTGCATGCCCCTCGCTTGACACGAGGTGGACCTCCACCTGTGGAATAAAGACAAAACATATTAGTTATACAGCCTGCCCTTCCGGTGTCTCCCGAGGTTTAACCCTATTTAATAGCCCCTACCATATCCCTCCATTCCCGTTTCACTCATATGCCTATCTAACTGCAACTTAAACGAGTCCAACGTGCCTGCCTCCACCACCCTACTCGGTAGCGCATTCCAGACCCCCACAACTCTCTGTGTAAAGAACCTTCCTCTTACCTCCAAATTATACCTCCCCCCCCTCACCCTTAAGTGATGACCTCTTGTGTTCGTACCCAGTCTAGGGAGCAGTCTCTCACTATTAACTCTATCTATTCCCTTCAGTATCTTATATACCTCTATCATGTCCCCTCTCAATCTCCTTCTTTCCAAGGAGAATAGCCCCAGTCTCTTCAGTCTCTCCTCGTAACCCAGTCCCCCCATGCCAGGCAACATCCTGGTAAACCTCCTCTGCACCCTTTCCAGAGACTCCATGTCCTTCCGGTAATAAGGTGACCAGAACTGGACGCAGTACTCCAAATGCGGTCTAACCAACGTTCTGTATAACTGAAGCATTAGACGGCAGCTCTTATACTCTAAGCCCCTTCCTATAAAGGCTAACATCCCATAAGCCTTCCTAACAACGTTCTCCACTTGTGACACAACCTTCATGGATTTGTGGACCTGCACTCCCAGGTCTCTCTGTACGTCTATACTCCTAATCGGCCTACCTTTTATCACATAGCTCCTCTCTGCATTATTCCTTCCAAAATGCATCACCTCGCATTTGTCAGGATTAAATGCCATCTGCCACCTATCTGCCCACTGCACCAACCTATCTATATCCCGTTGTACCACCTGACAATCCAGTTCTGTACCCGCCAACCCTGCCATCTTGGTGTCATCAGCAAACTTGCTGATCACACCACCTACTCCCTCTTCTAAGTCATTTATGTAGACTACAAAGAGGAGAGGTCCCAGTACCGAGCCCTGCGGCACACCACTGGTCACTGGCCTCCAGCCCGACAAGGTACCCTCCACAACTACCCTCTGTCTCCTATTTCCCAACCAGTTCTCAATCCACCTAACTACCTGGCCTCGTATCCCATGCGCCTTAACCTTTTCTACCAGCCTACCATTATATTGCTACAACATGGTTTCCCAACTCCTGTACCCAATGCCCTGCCACATGCCTTCTTAATTACCTTGGTAACTTGTGTTGCCACTTTTAGAGAACTATGAACCTGCATGCCCAGATCCCTCTGTACGTCAATGTTCCTAATGGTTCTGCAATTTACAGTACAATTCATACCTAAATTTGATCCTCCAAAATGCATTACATTTGTCCGGATTAAACTCCATCTGTCATTTCTGTGCCCAAATCTCCAATCAATCTATATCCTGTTGAATCCTTTGACAATCCTTGGCACAATCAGCAACTCCACCAATCTTCGTGTCATCTGCAAACTTACCAATCAGATCACCCACATTTTCCTCCAGATCATTTTTAATACTATAAATGACATAGTATTTATGATATAGAGGTCCCAGCACAGATCCCTGAGGAATGCCACGAGCTAGAGATCCCTATTCTGAAAAACACCCTTCCACTGCTACTCTGTCTTCTATAACCAAGTCAGTTCTGTGTCCATCTAGCCAGCTTATCCCGAATCCCTTGTCATTTTAGTTCTGTACCAGTCTGCCATGTCAAATGCCTTACTAAAGCTCACATAAGCTACATCCACAGCCTTCCCTCATCAATTTTATTCATCATCTCTTCAAAAGACTCAATCAAGTTGGTGAGAAATGACCTTCTCTGTACAAAACCATGCTGCCTGTCACTAACTAATCCATTTTCCTCTAAATGTGCATATATCCCATCCTTTAGCGACTTTTCCAAAAGCTTCCCCACCGCTGATGTCAGGATCAGCGGCCTATAATTTGTTGGATTATCCCTGCTTCCTTTCTTAAACAAGGGAACAACATTGGCTCTTCTCCAGTCTTCTGGAACCTTGCCTGTGGTCAAAGAGAATGTGAATGTGAAGTCATCTGTTAAGGTCCCAATTATTTTACCCTTTGCTTCCCACAGTAACCTGGGATAGATCCCATCTGGCCCTGGGGACTTGTCTACCTTCATGCAATTTAGGATAGTCAACACTTCCTTCTTTGATATAGAACATAGAACATAACAGCGCAGAACAGGCCCTTCGGCCCACGATGTTGCGCCGACCAGTTGCAAAACAATGACCCACTAACCTAAACCAATCCCTTTTCGTCCATAAACCTATCCACGGATCTCTTAAACGCCCCCAAACTAGGAGCATTTACAACTGCAGCAGGCAGGGCATTCCAATCCCTCACCACCCTCTGGGTAAAGAACCTACCCCTGACATCCGTCCTATAACTACCCCCCCTTAATTTAAAGCCATGCCCCCTCGTGCTAAATTTCTCCATCAGAGGAAAAAGGCTATCACTATCCACCCTATCTAAACCTCTAATCATCTTATATGTTTCAATAAGATCCCCACTTAGCCGCCTTCTTTCCAGCGAAAACAACCCCAAATCCCTCAGCCTCTCCTCACAGGACCTCCCCACCATACCAGGCAACATCCTGGTAAACCTCCTCTGCACCCTCTCCAAAGCCTCCACATCCTTCCTGTAATATGGGGACCAGAACTGCACACAGTACTCCAAGTGCGGCCGCACCAGAGTTGTGTACAGTTGCAACATAACGCTGCGACTCCTAAATTCAATCCCCCTACCAATAAACGCCAAGACACCGTATGCCTTCTTAACAACCTTATCTACTTGATTCCCAACTTTCAGGGATCTATGTACACATACACCTAGATCCCTCTGCTCATCCACACTATTCAAAGTCCTCCCGTTAGCCCTATACTCGACACATCTGTTATTCCTACCAAAGTGAATTACCTCACACTTCTCCACATTAAACTCCATCCGCCACCTCTCGGCCCAGCTCTGCAACCTGTCTAAGTCTCCCTGCAAACTATGACACCCTTCCTCACTATCTACCACACCTCCGGCTTTGGTGTCATCAGCAAATTTACTAATCCACCCAACTATACCCTCATCCAGATCATTTATAAAAATTACAAACAGCAGTGGCCCCAAAACAGATCCCTGAGGCACACCACTCGTAACTGAACTCCATGATGAATATTTACCATCAACCACCACCCTCTGTCTCCTATCCGCTAGCCAATTCCTGATCCAATTCCCTAGATCACCCCCAATCCCATACATCTGCATTTTCTGCAGAAGCCTACCATGGTGAACCTTATCAAACGCCTTACTAAAATCCATATACACCACGTCCACTGCCTTACCCCCATCCACCTCTTTGGTCACTTTCTTAAAAAACTCAATAAGGTTAGTAAGGCACGACCTACCCGCTACAAAACCATGCTGACTATCTCCAATCAATTCATTACTCTCCAAATAACTATAAATCCTACCCCTAATAATTTTTTCTAAAACCTTGCCCACAACAGAAGTAAGACTCACCGGTCTATAATTCCCAGGGAAGTCTCTGTTCCCCTTCTTAAACAATGGGACAACATTCGCTAACCTCCAATCTTCCGGTACTATACCAGAGGCCAACGACGACCTGAAGATCAGAGCCAGAGGCTCTGCAATCACTTCTCTTGCCTCCCAGAGAATCCTGGGGTAAATCCCATCCGGACCAGGGGACTTATCTATTTTCAGACCCTCCAGAATATCCAGCACATCCTCCTTATCAACTGTAACACTGTCAATTCTACTCCCCTGCAACCCAGTGTCCTCCTCAGCTATATCCATGTCCCCCTGCGTGAACACCGAAGAGAAATATTGGTTCAATGCCTCTCCAATCTCCTCCGGTTCCACACATAACTTCCCTCTGCTGTCTATAACTGGCCCTAATCTTGCCCTAACCAACCTTCTGTTCTTGACATACCTATAGAACGCCTTAGAATTCTCCTTAACCCTATCAGCCAAAGTCTTCTCATGTCCTCTTTTAGCCCTTCTTAGCTCACTCTTCAACTCCCTCCTAGCCAATCTAAAGTTTTCTAGTGCACTACCCGAGCCCACACGTCTCATCCGAACATAAGCTTCCTTTTCCCTTTTAACCAACGAAACTACTTTTTTGGTGCACCACGGTTCCCTAGCCCTACCAATTCCTCCTTGCCTGACAGGGACATACCTATCACGGACTCGCAGTAGCTGCTCCTTGAAAAAACTCCACATTTCGGACGTTCCCAGTCCCTGTAATCTCCTAGTCCAACCTATGCTTCCTAATTCTCTCCTAATAGCCTCATAATTACCCTTCCCCCAGCTAAAACCACTGGCCCGAGGTTCATGCCTATCCCTTTCCATCACTAAGGTGAACGTAACCGAATTGTGGTCACTATCACCATAATGCACACCAACTTCCAAGTCTAGCACCTGGTCTGGCTCATTTCCCAGCACCAAATCCAATATAGCCTCACCTCTAGTTGGCCTATCTACATACTGAGTCAAAAAACCTTCCTGCACGCTTTGTACAAAAACTGACCCCTCTAACGAGCTAGAGCTATAACAATTCCAATCAATATTAGTAAAGTTAAAATCCCCCATAACAATTACCCTATTACTTTCACTCCTAACCAGGATCGTCTCCGCAATCCTTTCCTCAACCTCTCTAGAACTTTTAGGTCTATAAAAGACTCCCAACAGGGTGACCTCTCCACTCCTATTTCTAATCTCCGCCCATACTACCTCAACAGACAAGTCCTCATCAAACTTCCTCTCTGACACTGTGATACAGTCCCTGACCAATAATGCTACCCCTCCCCGCCTTCTACCTCCTTCTCTACTCCGACTAAAACATTTGAACCCCGGGACCTGCATCAACCATTCCTGCCCCTGCTCTATCCATGTCTCTGAAATGGCCACAACATCGAAGTCCCAGGTACTGATCCACGCTGCAAGTTCATCCACTTTATTGCGAATACTCCTCGCATTAAAGTATACGCATTTCAAACCCTGCTCCACCCCACCCCTGCGATGCTGTGCATTGCAGTCCCCATCTATGCCCCCCTCACTTTCAACCCTTCTACTCAGGATCCCACCTCCCCCTCCGAATCAGTTTAATATATTGACATTCTCAAGAATGTTCACACACCTGTCCCTAACCTCAACATCCATCATATTCTTCTACTTGATGAATACCAAAAAAAAGTATTCATTAAGGATTTCATCCACTTCCTGTGATTCCATGCATAACTTCCCTCCATTATCCTTGAACCTACTCTTTCTCTTGCTACCTTCTTGTTCCTAAAATATGCATGAAAAGCATTGGGATTCTCCTGTTTGTTAAAGACATTTCATGGCCCCTTTTAGCCCTCCTAATTCCACATTTAAATTCCTTCCTACTTTCACTGTATTATCAATGGCTTTGTCAGTTTTTAGATGTCTATACCTATTTTATGCTTTTTTCCTTTTGACTAAGTTTACAATTTCCCTTGTACTAATACATTTTTTAGGTGTAGTTAATGGCTTGCATTTGCGGTACTCAGTACATCATGGAGTGTCATGGGTAGATTCAGACAGGTAAGGGGGAGCAGGGCCCAATCCCACCTGAGGAGCCAATATCAGCGTGCTGAGCAGGTCACTGTGCATGCACCGATTTGTCAGTTGGGGAATTGGCACATGCACATTGGCCTCCTGATCACCAGCCATTCGACTGGTTCCCTAGCGCTCCCCCCACCTCCCCACTACCAGCTCTTCAACACCACCCTCCCAAAAGCCAACATACATGACCCCCTTCCCAATCGCTGGCTGACCTGACTCCCCTTGCCCAGCCCAACCTCCCCCTCCTCAAGGCCAGCTGACATTCTTCCCCATGGCCAGCTCCAATTGCCCCCCTCCCTGTCAATCCCACTGATACCCAGTGCAGAGTGCTGTGGGGAGCAGGCGTATTCCTCGCCAGACAGAATCTCTCCTAATGAGGTCATAAAGGCAAGCGAGCCCAGGCAATTGAGTACTGAACATATTAAAATAAACATTTAAATAAATTAACCAGCGTCTCACTCATTTCCGGCGACTGCACCAGAAATCCGGATGTCGTAAAATCCCACCGGTCATGAAAATCGGCACCATTCGCGCTCGCCACTTTATGTCTGATTTTACGGTGCCTCCAGGAGTTCAAAATCACCTCTTCTGTGACATCAGCTGCAATGCCACAGGATGAGGAGAGTGCACCTGAAGGTTGGGGCCCTTCAGATCTTTGCCCTCCAGAAGACACCCACCTAGGTTATAATGGACAACAGGGTGTAGCAGTTAGAAGGCAACGTCAAGGCTGATGAGGGAGCACCGAGGTTTAGCTGCAGTGTAATGAAAGATTTAGTTTCACATTTTCCCAATGGCTCTGCGGTTTCATAATTTGAAGGCTGCGAACAAGGAGTCAATACTAAGGGAACAATCATGACAACTTTGAGGGGTCAGTGTTGCATGAATGGGCATTATTTGTTTCACTTTCCTGACACCCAGCATGCCAACTGACAGCTGCTAAACTGTCTGGCAGCATCTGTAAGGAGAGAAAAGAGCTGATGTTTCGAGTCCAGATGAGCCCTTGTCAAAGCTTTTGTCAAAGTTGATTGCTGTCAATACTTGCTCATGAGATCCCCCGAAAATGAAACGGTACATCCTCTGAAGCCTAGCACTAATCCATGAGTGCTGCACAATGCAAGGTATGCAAAATAACCTAAGAGTTTCATACCAGCTGCACCCCATTTGAATTCTGTTGAAAAGCTCATTGTTCTGATTGCCAACATGGGCTCTTAATTCATCTTGGAGCAAAGATTCCGTTGATTAGGTGTCATAATAAGATGCTGATTTATGTCAATGATGTTCAGCAATGGGAAACACAGCCCACCACTGACGGCTGAAGCACACAATTGCTTCCTCGTTTTATGACATCATAAAATTGGTCTTAGGCCATCTTGCAAGATTTAGCTCTCTCACCCACTATGACACTCCATGTAATCGGGAGAAGTGTTTTCCATATCTAACTATTTGCTGCAGAAGCCACAACTTGATTTTATTTATATTACAAAGAACAAAGAGCAAAGAACAAAGAAAATAACAGCACAGGCCCGCCAAGTCTGCACCAACCATGCTGTCTGACTTCAACTAAAATCCCCTACCCTTCCGGGGACCATATCCCTCTATTCCCATCCTATTCATGTACTTGTCAAGACACGCCTTAAAAGTCACTATCATAACTACTTCCACTATCTCCCCTGACAGTGAGTTCCAAGCGCCCACCACCCTCTGAGTAAAAAACTTGCCTCGTACATCTCCTTTAAACCTTGTCCCTCACACCTTACACCTATGCCCCCTAGTAATTAACTCTTCCATCCTGGGAAATACTTGACTATCCACTCTGTCCATGCCCCTCATAATCTTTTAGACTTTTAACAGATCACCCCTCAACCTCCATCATTCCAATGAGGACGAACCAAGTTTCTCCAACCTCTCCTCATAGCTAATGCGCTCCATAATAGGTAATGTTTCTCAAGAGCCCTAATACCTCCTCCTTTTTGATCTCAATGTGACTCAAGCTATATACACACCATTTCCCAGACTCATCATCCACCAAGTCTTTCTTTTTGGTGAATACTGACGCAAAGTACTCATTTAATAGAACATAGAACATAGAACATTACAGCGCGGAACAGGCCCTTCGGCCCACAATGTTGCGCCGACCAGTCTTATTTTTAAAAAAAAACATTGACCCACTAATCTAAACCAATCCCTTTTCGTCCATAAACCTATCCACCAATCTCTTAAACGCCCCCAAACTAGGCGCATTTACAACTGCAGCAGGCAGGGCATTCCAATCCCTCACCACCCTCTGGGTAAAGAACCTACCCCTGACATCCGTCCTATAACTACCCCCCCTTAATTTAAAGCCATGCCCCCTCGTGCTAAATTTCTCCATCAGAGGAAAAAGGCTATCACTATCCACTATCCACTAGCTTTCTCCATCCAAGGAAACAGGCTATCACCATCCACCCTATCTAAACCTCTAATCATCTTATATGTTTCTATAAGATCCCCTCTTAGCCGCCTTCTTTCCAGTGAAAACAACCCCAAATCCCTCAGTCTCTCCTCATAGGACCTCCCCTGCATACCAGGCAACATCCTGGTAAACCTCCTCTGCACCCTAAATACCTCGCCTATTTCCTCTGGCTCCACACATAGATTCACTCTCCTGTCCTTGAGAGGGCCAATCCTCTCCCTGGCTTCCCTCTTGCTCTTTATATATGTACACAAAGCCTTGGGATTTTCCTTAATCCTGCTGACCAATGACTTTTCATGACCTCTTTTAGCCCTCCTTACTCCTTGCTTAAGTTTCTTTCTACTTTCCTTGTATTCTACACTTGCTTCATGTGTTCCCAGCCTCCTAGCTTTGACAAATATTTCTTTTTTCTCTTTGACTAGGCTAACAATATCGCTCGCTATCCAAGGTTCTCAAAACTTGCCATACTTATCCTTCATCCTTACATGAGTATGCTGGTCCAGAATCCCTATCAATTTACACTTGAAAGGCTCCCACCTGCCAGATGTGGATTTTCCCTGAAAATCTGCCCCTAGTCAACATTCTTCAGTTCCTGCCCAATATTGTTGTAATTAACCTTCCCCCAGTTTAGCACCTTCAATTGAGGACAACACTTATCTTTATCCATCAGAACTTAAAGCTTACTGAGCTGTGGTCACTGTTCCCAAACAGATCCCCTACTAAAATGGAAGCTCGTTGTTTTCCTCTTTAGTTCAAGTTAAATGATTGTTAGTGAACTACATTCAGAAAGATAGGAAACATGTTGTTTTATTCCTGCTTTGCCCTCTGAAGAATTATCAACCCTAATTTGCTTTTAATTTTTCTATGATCAGATTTCCCTGTGTCAGAAATCACAAACATTGATTTGCATTATACAATACACAATATTAAGAAACAAATGTGTCATACATAGAACATAGAACATTACAGCGCAGTACAGGCCCTTCGGCCCTCGATGTTGCGCTGACCAGTGGAACCAATCTAATGACGCTCTAACCTAAACTACTCCAATATTATCCATATGTCTACCCAATGACCACTTGAGTGCCGTTAAAGTTGGCAAGTCGCCATACTGCCCATGACAAATTAAAAGAATGGTCAAAATTATGGCAACTGGATAATTATGAAGGCAAATGTCAAGTCACTGACATTGGATGTAAAATGGATGGAACAGGATGCTTTCTAATTATTAAAAAGCTAGACACAGTAAAGGCCTAAATTATGTTTGGGTCCAGATACATCAAAATGAACAAAGTACTCCAAAAGGCTAATGGAATGCTGACCTTTAGCTCTAGAGGAGTAGTATGTTGCCTCCCTGCTGCAAAGATCAAGGATGTCTTGGAGCAAGATATTCTGGAGGGGAGTGGGGTGAACAACCGGTTGCCGTGGTGCATATAGACACCAAGGATATAGGTAAAAAATGGGATGACGTTCTACAAGCTGAATTTAGGGAGTCTGAAGTTAAACTAAAAAGTAGGACTTCAAAGATAGTAATCTCAGAATTGCTATAAGTGCTATGTGCTATTTAGAGTAGGAATGTCAGGATAGCTAAGATAAATACGTGGCTTGAGGGATGGTGCAAGATTGGGCAGGATTCGAATCAATGTCCTGGGGGGAGCATTTGCTCATGTTGTTGGGGAAGGTTTAAACTAATATGAAAGGGGGATGGGAACCAATGCAGGAAGTCAGACAGTAGTAAAGTGGGGACAGAAACAAAAGTGTGGGATCCTTTGTATGGTTTGCTTTAGTTAAACGACTTCACTTTAAGGTATTTATGCCTATGTAACTAACTATGCTAACCTTTCAGGCTAACTTAGCCACATTTTAAAACTCAGCCAGGAATTCTGGCCTGAGCTGAGAAATTGACTGCATTTAAAAATGTGACATTAGCAAAAATGGTTCTTTCCATAAACAAGCTTTTCATGGTCACAGCTGCAAATTGTTTTTGAAAGTTACAGACTGCTTGTACCTGGTCATTTCATAACACAGTTAAGAACTCATATATCGTAATTCAGTTGACTCCTGTGCAAGTTCAACATTAAGTCTGTATCGGATCCAGCTTTTGGTCCCTCTCTCTCTCTCTTCGCTCTATCCCTCTCCAGTCTCTATTGTTTCTGACATATTAATTTTAAATGTTGCTCAATTAAAGCAGTTTTACTTATGACCATTTTTGCTGACGTCTATTCTAAGAGAACAGACCCTACAAAAAGACATAAGGGGGAAAATGAAGCCTTACATCAATGGTAGGAAAATTATTGAAGAGGATTCTTCAAAACAGCATTTACTCCCTCTTGGAAATAAGTAGGCGTATGAGTGAGAGGCAACATGGTTTTGTGAAGGGAAGTCGTGTCTTACTAACTTGATTGAGCTTTCCGAGGAAGTGACGAAGATGACTGAGGAGGGTAGGGCAGTGGATGCTGTCTACATGGACTTCGGTAAGGCCTTTGACAAGGTTGCTCCTGACAGACTGGTACAGAAGGTGAAGTTGCATGGGATCAGAGTGAGCTGGCAAGATAGATACAGGACTGCTCAGTCATAAAAGACAGGGTAGCAGTGGAAGGGTGCATTTCTGAATGGGATCAGTGCTGGGATCATGTCTTCTTCTTGACCAGGGCCTCAATATCCTGAGTCATCCAGGGTTCCTGACTTCTGCCAGCCTTGCCCTTTACTCTAAGAGGAATGTGTTTACCCTGAACCTTGGTTAACACACTTTTGAAAGCCTGCCACTTATTAGATGTCCCTTTGCCTTCCCACAGACTCCCCCAATTAAAAATCTGAAATTTGAAAACTCCTGCCTGATATCATCAAAATTAGCCTTGCTCCAATTTAGAATTTTAACTTTTGGGCCAGACCTATCACTCTCCATAGCTCATAGTAATCATAGAAACCCTACAGTGCAGAAAGAGGCCATCGAGTCTGCACCGACCACACTCCCACCTAGGCCCTACCCCTATATCACTACATATTTATGCGCTAATCCCTCTAACCTACGCATCTCAGGACACTCAGGGGCAATTTTAGCATGGCAAATAAACCTAACCCGCACATCTTTGGATTGTGGGAGGAAACCAGAGCGTCCGGAGGAAACCCATGCAGACATGAGGAGAATGTACAAACTCCGCACAGATAGTGACCCAAGCCGGGAATCAAACCCAAGTCTCTGGAGCTGTGAAGCAGCAGTGCTAACCGCTGTGCTACCATGCCACCCTATCTTGAAACTAATAGAATTATGGTCACTGGTCCCAAAGTGATCCCTCACTCACACTTCTCTCACCTGTCCTTCCTTACTTCCTATGAGGAGGTCAAGTTTAGCCATCTCTCTAGTCTGCCAGATGGGGAGTGACTAAGTCGGTAAGTGTTATATTCACTGGAGTTTAAAAGAGTGAAAGGGGATCTCATAGAAACCTATAAAATTCTAACAGGATTAGACAGGGTGGATTCAGAAGGAATGTTCCCTCCTGGAGGGGGAGTCCAGAACTAGGGATCATAATTTGAGGATAGGGAGTAAACCTTTTAGAAGTAAGGTGAGCAGAAATTTCTTCACCCAGAGGGTGTGGAATTCACTAACACAGAATGTAGTTGAGGCCAAAATGTTGTCTGATTTCTAGAAGAAATTAGACATAGTTCTTGGGGCTAAAGGGATCAAGGGGTATGGGAAGAAGGTGGGATCAGAATGTTGAATTTTTTGATCAATCATGATTAAAATAATGGCAGAGCAGGGTCAAAGGGTCGAATGGCCTACTAGTGCTTCTAGTTCCTGTTTCTATGTTTCAATGTGGAACAGGTTCTCAAAGCTAGGAGCTAAATGGCATACCTCTGCTCCAATGTTGCTTAAATAAATCAATATTATAAACACAAATATCCCCTTTTTGTTTATAATGTTAATACCTCTTCCACGGTCATGTAACGCTGCTGCCTGAACATCATCCCTTCTTCCAATAGGAGCTCCTCCAACAGGCAGATTGTCTGGAACTGTGCTGGTGACGGGAACATTACAAGCAGAATCAATATTAACGGGAAGTTGAGGCTTTCTCGATTTTTGAGCTGGGGCATTTCTTCTTACGCATGTACTTTTGGGCCGTTTTGGTACTGTCATAAAACGAAGAACAGAAGCATTGAAAACTTATACAGCAATTGTTCAACACAGAAAGTGCTATTTATTGGTCTCAAATCACAAATACAATCAAATTCAGCATAGAACCATTTAGTAATATGCACTATGAAAGAACATTCTAGAAGAAAAGTCATACTTTTTAGAATAAAATAAATTGCAGAGCAAAATATAATCACTTTTTTTGGGCTACAATTCAGGCCTTCATCAAACACTTCTGAATGGTGCATCGGTCAAAAAGACAACAGGATGGATCTTGTGGTGCTTACCAGCAACCCCTCTGTTGACCCAAAGCATATAGAAGAGATGATATGAAGTTGTTGGGTGGAATTTCCCCAAAGATTTCTAAGGGCACAATCTTACAAAAAAATTTGAAGTGCTGAATGAGCAAGAAAAAAGGAGAGTTTCAGACATATTTTTTGGGCGAGTTTGAAAATGCAATTTTCTGACACTGAGGTCAGGCAATCTTATGAAAAAAGATTCGAAGTTCATAACAAGCATGAAAACAGGAGAGCTTCTGATCCATTTGGTGGGCGGTTCAAAATCTGTGATCTTATGCATTTAGAATAGAAAAATATCAAAAACCGTTTCTCATCAATAAGGGAGAGCTTAATCACCTGAACGTTGGCCGAGTGCAACAGAGGACACCATTGTGCATGTACACATCTGTCTGATCAGAGAGCAGAGAGGCCTGTCATTTAACCTTTGCCTCTCTCAGTCAGCCTCCATGCCAAAAGCAGGCACCATCCACAGCTATCACAACCCCCTCCCACACCCCCTCCCCACACCCCACCTCCCTACCCAGGCAGACCTACCCCTGAGACCATGCCACACAAAAGTAGAGAAACGGCAATCTCCATCATCAATTTGGCTTGAAATTTAATTTTTATTGGCAATATCACTCATTGCAACCTCTTGATTAGCATTGAAAAGAAAATTAATTATATTGTTCATATAGTACTGTGTTTTACGAACTGTTGAGGGACTCTTCTGCAGCAAATACCCAATATTGATTCTTCAAACCCTGCCCAATATTTGCAATTAAAAAGGTTCAGAACGTGATAGAATCCTTGCCAATTTCATATATGGTGCAGCTCCAACAACACTCAACAAGTCCACAGATTCCTATATAAAACGGTTTGTTTGATCGATACCATCAGTCACTGAAGGCTTAAGGTGCCTCAAGATTCAAGGCTGCATTGGGTGAATGAATGGGAAAGGGCATGATTAATCAAATTAGTGCTTTGTGACATTCAGTCATTAGTCAAATGATTAGACCAATGGAAAGCTGACTGAAAGCGCTGTTCAATATTCAGCCTGAAATTGAAATAAAGTCGGCTTGGAATCTTCCCCACAACAAACCAGTTGAGAACCATTGTTCTGGATGGTTGTAGGGTTGGAAGAAGCTGTCTAAGGAATCTTGGTGATGTACTTATTACACACAGCGGCCACGATTCGTCAATGGTGGAGGGATAGAAGGTTTGTGGTAGGGATAGTAATCAAGTGAGCTGTTTCATCTTGGACAGTGTCAAGCTTCTTGCCTGTTGTTGGGGCTGCACTCATCCAAGCAAATGGAAAGTATTCCGTTACACTCTTGCCTTGTGCCTTACAGATGGTGGACAGGCTTTGGGAAGTCAGGAGCTGAGTTACCCAGGCTGCAGGATTTGAGAGACATGGTCATTACTGGCTGTCCAGCATCTATTGTGCATCCCCAGTTGCTGTTGTACAGAGAGCAGTTGACAGTCAAACGCAATGCTGTGGTTCTGGAGTCACATGTAGGCCAGACTGGGTAAGAGTGGCAGATTTCCTTCCCTACAGGACATTGGAGAACCAGCTGGGGTTTTCCAACAATCAACAATGGTTTCAAGGTCATCAGTAGATTATTAATTTCAGATAGTTTTACTGAATTCAAATTCCACCATTTGCCATGGTGGGATTTGAACCTGCGTCTCCAGATTATTCGCTGAGTCACCTCCTCATGATTCATAGCCTTTGACCTTCTCTGGTAGGTGCAGTATTTATGAGGCAAGTCCAGTCCAGTTTTTGGTCAATAGTAACTTCTAGGATGTTGATAGTGGGGAATTCAGTAGCGTTAATGCCATTGAATGTCAAGGAGCGATGGTTAGATCCTCTCTTGTTGCAAATGCCTGGCACTTGTGTGGCCTCAATTTACTGGCCACTTCACATCCCAAGCCTGGGTCTTTTCCAGGTCTTGTTGAATTTGGATTTGGACTACTTCAGTACCTCAAGAGTCACAATTGGTTCTGAGCATTATGCAGTCATCAGCAAACATCCCCACTTCTGACTTTATGATGTAAGGAAGATCATTGATGAAGCAGTGGAAGGTGGTTGGGCCTAGAACACTACAATGAGGAAATTGTGCAATGATGTCCTACAAATGACTTCAAACCATCAGAATCATCTTCTTTTGTGCCAGGTATGACTCCAACTAGAAAGGGTTGTTCCCCTGATTCGTATTGACTTTGGTTTTGCTAGAGCTCCATGATGCCAGTCAGCCAAATACTGCCTTGATGTCGAGAGCAGTCACTGTCATCTCACCTCTGACATTCATTTCTTTTGTCCACGTTTGAACAAAGCTATAACAAGGTAAGGAGCAAAGTGACCCTGGCAAAAACCAAACTGAGTGTTCGTGAACAGGTTATTGTGAGAAAATGCTGCTTGATAGCACTGTTGATGACCGCTTCCATCACTTGACTGGTGATCTAGAATAGACTGATAGGGCGGTAATTGGCCAAGTTGGATTTGTCCTGTTTCTTGTGTACAGGACATACCTGGGCAATTTTACACATTGCCAGAGAGATGCCAGTATTGTAGCTGCACTGGAACATCATCATCTTGGCTAAGGACATGGCAGGTTCTGAAGCACAAGTCTTCAGGACTGTTGCTGGAATATTGTCATGGTTCATAGCCTTGGGTTACCCAGTGCCTTCAGTAGTCTCCTATTAATCACATGAAGTGAATTGAATTGCATTAAGATTGAGACATGTGATGCCAGGGATCGCTGGAGGAGACTGAGATGGATCATCCAGTTAGAAGATGGCAGATCATTTACCTCAACACTACTTTGCTATCCTATCCCCAAACTTTTTGATGTCTTTAGGACCCAGAAATCAATCAATTTCAGTTTTGAATATGCTCAAAGATTGAGCTTCCAGAACCCTCTATGGTAGAGAAGTATAGAGATTCACCACCAAATGAGTGAAGAAATTGCACTCTTCTCACTATTAAATGGCCTGCCTTTTATTCTGAGATTGCAACGTCTAGATCTAGACTCACCAACTAAGGGAAACATCTACCTATATTCATTCTTTCAGGCCCTGTAAGAACTTTGTAATTTTCCATGTGATTACTTCTTATTTTCCAAAAAGCCAGAGAATCCAGGCCCAGTTTACCCTATCTCTCCCCACAAGACAATCTGGACATCCCAGGGATTAGGTAGGTGAACATCCCTTGCATCACGTGTTTGCAACCTTAGCACTCCTGAGATAAGAGATCAGACCATACACAATACTCTAGTTGTAGTCTCACCAAGGCACCATACAATTCCAACAAGGCATTGTCTGATGCAGACATGATGGGCCAAATAGCTTCCTTTGCCAGAGCAAGAGAATGCAGGGACAGGCAGTCAGCATCTAAAGGAGAGTAAAAACAGTGCGAGAGGAGAGGCAGTCAGAAGACTGAAAACAGCACAAGAGTGAGAATGAGAATTTGGAGTATGGAGCTCTTGAGGTGACGTCAGGATCCAAAAGTGATGCGAGGCAAGTCGAAGCAGCTGATGGGTGAGTATGATTGAGTAAATATTGACTACTTTTACTGCTTACAGTTCGTAAGGTCTTTATTTTGTGGTTTGTTCTCACTGGAACGATGGAGGTTGAGGGGTGACCTGATAGAGGTCTACAAGATTATGAGTGGCATGAACAGACTGGATAGTCAGATGCTTTTTCCTGGGGTAGAAAAGTCAAATATTAGGGACATTGGTTTAAGGTGCATGGGGAAAAGTTTAGAGGAGATGTGCAAGGGTAGTGAAGGTCTGGAATGCACTGCCTGGGAAGATGGTGGGAGCAGGTACGATAGCGTCATTTAAGGGGCAACTAGACAAATACATACTGAATGTTGCTAACGTGCCTGCTTCAACCACCTCCACTGGAAGTGTGTTCCAGGGACCACCACCCTGTGTGAAAAGCTTTGCCTGCACGTCTTCCCTAAACTTACCACTTCTCATCTTAAATGTGCATCCTCTTGTAGTTCAGAGAACAAAGAGAACAAAGAAAATTACAGCACAAGAACAGGCTCTTCGGCCCTCCAAGCCTGCACCGACCATGCTGCCCAACTGAACTAAAACCTGTTACTCTTCCAGGTACTATATCCCTCTATTCATATCATCCTATTCATGTATTTGTCAAGAGGTCCTTAAAAGTCACTATCATAGAACCGTAGAGCCATAGAAAATTACAGCTCAGAAACAGGCCTTTTGACCCTTCTTGTCTGTGCAAAACCATTTTTTGCCTAGTCCCACTGACCTGCACTTGGACCATATCCCTCCACACCCCTCTCATCCATGTACCTGTCCAAGTCTTTCTTAAATGTTAAAAGTGGCCCCACATTTGCCAGTTTATCCGGCAGATCATTCCACACTCCCGCCACTCTCTGCGTGAAGAAGCCCCCCACAATATTACCTTTAAACTTTTCTCCTGTCACACTTAACCCATGCCCTCTGGTTTCTTTCTCCCCTAGCCTCAGTGGAAAAAGCCTGCTTGCATTCACTCTATCTATATCCATCAAAATCTTGTACATGTCTATCAAATCTCCCCTCATTCTTCTGCGCTCCAGGGAATAAAGTCCTAACCTATTCAATCTCTCTCTGTAACTCAGCTTCTCAAGTCTTGGCAACATCCTCGTGAACCTTCTCTGCACTCTTTCAACCTTACTTACTTCCTTCCTGTAACTAGGTGACCAAAACTGTACACAATACTCTAAATTCAGCCTCGTCAATGCCTTCTATAACCTTACCGTAACACTCCAACTTTTATACTCGATACTCCGATTTATAAAGGCCAATATACCAAAAGCACTCCTTATGACCTTATCCACCTGTGACATCACTTTTAGGGAATTCTGTACCTGTATTCCCAGATCCCTCTGTTCATCTGCACTCTTCACCACTTACCCTGTACGTTCTACTTTGGGTTGTCCTTCCAAAGAGCAATACCTCATTTGTCTGTGTTAAATTCCATTTGCCATTTCTCAGCCCATTTTTCTAGTTGGTCCAAATCCCTCTGCAAGCTTTGAAAACCTTCCTCACTCTCCACTACACCTCCAATCTTTGTATCATCAGCAAATTTGCTGATCCAATTTACCACATTATCATCCAGATCATTGATATAGATGATGAACAACAATGGACCCAACACCAATCTCTGCGGCACACCACTAGTCACAGGCCTCCACTCAGAGAAGCAATCCTCCACAACCACTCTCTGGCTTCTTCCATTGACACAGTAAAAAGTCTGACAACACCAGGTTTTAGTCCAACCGATTTATTTGATAATAGACTCACAAGCTTTCGGGGTTAGCCCCTTCGTCAGGTGAGGGGCTAACCCCAAAAGCTTGTGAGTCTATTATCAAATAAATTGGTTGGACTAAAACCTGGTGTTGTCAGACTTTTTACTGTGTTTACGCCAGTCCAACGCCGGCATACACACATCATTCTTCCATTGAGCCAGTGTCTAATCCAATTTACTACCTCCCCATGTATACCTAGCGACTGAACCTTCCTAACTAACCTCCCATGAGGGACCTTATCAAAGGCCTTGCTAAAATTCAGGTAGACAGCATCCACCGCCTTTCTTTCATCCACTTTCCTGGTAACCGCCTCGAAAATCTCTAATAGATTGGTCAAACATAACCTACGATGCACAAAGCCATGTTGACTCTCCCTAATAAGTCCCTGTCTATCCAAATACTTGTAGTTCCTATCCCTTATCACACCTTCCAATAATTTGCCCACCACCACCAACGTCAAACTTACTGGCCTATAATTTCCCATCATATCTGCTTCCACTACCTCCCCTAGCAGTGAGTTCCAGGTACTGACCACCCTTTGTGTAAAAAAAGAATGTAAGCACAGGATAGAAATTTGTAACACAATCTTCTCATCCCCTTCTGAAAAGCCTCCTTTCTGATTGTATCACAGACTGGTATTTCTTCTATGTTGTCCAAGACCACAAAAAACTTGTACATCTCCTTTAAACCTTGCCCTTCGCACCTTAAACTTATGCTCCCTAAAATTGACTCTTCCACTCTGGAAAAGAGCTTCTGACTATCCACTCTGTCCTTGCCCGTCATAATCTTGTAGAATTCTATTAGGTCACCTGTCAACTTCTGTCATTCCAATGAAAACAAACCAAGTTTCTCCAACCTCTCCTCATAGCAAAATTCTCCATGCCGGGCAACATCCTGGTAAACCTTTTCTGTACTCTCTCCAAAGCCTCCACATCCTTTGGTAGCGCGGCGACCAGAATTGAACACTACATTCCAAGTGCGGCCTAAGTAAGATTCTAAAAAGCTCCAACGTGACTTGATAATTTTTAAATTCATGCTTTGGCCGATGAAGACCAGCATGTCATATTCCTTCTTGACTACCTTCTCCACCTGCACTGCCACTTTCAGTGACCTGTGCATCTGTGCACCCAGATCCCTCTGCCTTTCAATACTCTTAAGGGTTCGGCCATTTACTGTATATTTCCCATCTACATTTTGCCTTCCAAAATGCAATACCTCACATTTGTCCGGATTAAATTCCATCTGCCATCTCTCCGCCAAATTCTCCAACTGATCTATATCCTGCTGTATCCTCTGACGGTCCTCATCACTATCCACAAATCCACCAACCTTACTAATCAAACATTTTCCTTCAAATCATTTATATATGACAAACAGCAAAGGTCCCAGCACTGATCCCTGAGGAACGCACCTGTCATAGCCCTATATTCAGAAACACATGCTCCATTGCTACTCTCTGTCTTCCAAGACCAAGCCAGTTCTGTATCCATCTTGCTAGCTCACCTCTGGTCCCGTGTGACTTCAGCTTCTGTACTAGTCTGCCATGAGGGACCTTGTCAAAGGTCTTACTGAAGTCCATGGAGACAACATCCACTGCCCTATCCTCATCAATTACCTTTGTCACTTCCTCGAAAAACTTAATCAAGTTAGTGAGACACAACGTCCCTTCACAAAACCATGTTGCCTCTCACTAATACATCCATTTATTTCCAAACGGGAGTAAATACTGTCTCCAAAGATCCTCTCCAATAATTCCCTACCACTGGCGTAAGGCACACTGGCCTGTAATTACCTGGATTATTCTTGCTACCCTTCTTAAACAAAGGAACAACACTGGCCATTCTCCAATCCTCTGGAACCTCCCCTATAGCCAGTGAGGATACAAAGAGTTCTCTCAAGGCCAAAGCAATTTCCTCCCCTGCATCGCTCAGTACTCTGAGGTATATCCCATCAGGCTCTGGGGACTTATCTACCTTAAATTTTCTCAAGAACCCCAATACTTTCTCTTTTTTGGTCTCAACATGACCCAAATTATCTCCACACTCTTCCCCAGACTAATCATCCAGCAAGTCCTTCTCTTTGGTGAATACTGATGCAAAGTACTCATTTAATATCTCGCCCATTTCCTCTGCTCCACACATAGATTCACTCCCCTGTCCTTGAGTGGACCAACCCCCTTCCCTGGCTCCCCTCTTGCTCTTTATGTATGTATAAAAAGCCTTGGGAATTTCCTTAATGCTGCCGGCCCATGAATTTTCATGACCCCTTTTAGCCCTTCTTACTCCTTGCTTAAGTTTCTTTCTCCTTTCCTTGTTTTCCACACTTACTTCGTGTGCTCCCAGACTCCTAGCCTTGACAAATACTTCCTTTGTCTCTTTGACTCAGCTCACAATATCTCTCATTATCCAAGATTCCCAGAATTTGCCGTTCTTATCCTTCATCCTTACAGGAATGTACTGGTCCTGAATCCCTGCCAACTTGCATTGAAAGTCTTCCACGTGCCAGATGTTGATTTGCCCTCAAACATCTGTCCCCAATCTACATTTTTCAGTTGCTGACTAATATTGTTGCAATTAGTCTTCCCCCAATTTAGCACCTTACTTTGGGATTCCACTTCTCTTTATCTCCATTAACCTTCCACCTTGGGAAAAAGCCTCTAACTATCCACCCTGCCTATGCCTCTCATAATTTTGTGGACTTCTCTCAGGTCGCACCTCAGCCTACATCTTTTCAGTGAAAACAATCCAAGTTTTTCCAACCTCTTATACCTAAAACCCTCCAGGCAAGGCAGATTGGGGGAAAGGCAAATTGTGCGGAAGGTGTGGAGAGTCTGCAGAAGGATCTAGATAGGGTGGGCGAATGGGCCAGGAAATGGCAAATGGAATTTAATGTTGGCAAGTGTGAGGTGGTCCACTTTGGTAGGAAGAATGGTAGGAAGGACTATTACTTGCGTGGCGAAAAACTGCAGCAGGCGACGGTGCAGAGGGACCTCGGGGTCCTTGTGCATGAGTCGCAAAAACCCAGCCTGCAGGTGCAGCAGGTGGTCAGGAAGGCGAATGGGATGCTGGCCTTCATAGCGAGGGGGATTGAATATAAAAGTAGGGAGGTCTTGCTGCAGCTGTATAGGGCATTGGTGAGGCCGCAGCTGGAGTACTGTGTGCAGTTTTGGGCGCCGCACCTGCGCAAGGATATTTTGGCCTTGGAGGGAGTGCAGAGGAGGTTTACTAGGCTGATACCGGAGTTGAAGGGGTTGAGCTATGAGGAGAGGTTGAATAAACTAGGCTTGTACTCGTTAGAGTTTAGAAGAATGAGGGGAGATCTCATTGAGACGTATAAGATGATGAATGGGATGGATAGGATAGAGGTGGAGAGACTCTTCCCGCTCAAAAAAGACAGTAGGACTAGGGGGCACAGCCTCAAGATAAAGGGGGGGGCGGTTTATAACGGAGTTGAGGAGGAACTTCTTCACTCAAAGGGTGGTGAATATCTGGAATTCTCTGCCCGTTGAAGTGGTGGAGGCTGCCTCGCTAAATATTTTTAAGAAGCGGGTTGATGGGTTTTTGATAAGAGAGGGGATTAAGGGTTATGGGGAGAGGGCGGGAAAGTGGAACTGAGCCACGACAGATCAGCCATGATCTTATTGAATGGCGGGGCAGGCTCGAAGGGCCAGATGGCCTACTCCTGCTCCTATTTCTTATGTTCATCCTGGTGAGCCTCCTTTGCACCCTCTCCAAAGCATTCACAGCCTTCTGGTTGTGTGGCAACCACAACTGCATGCAATATTACAAATGCAGCCTAACTAAAGTACATGCAGCTGTAACATAACTTGCCAACTTTTATACTCTATGCCGCGGCCGGTGAAGGCAAGCATGCTGTATACCTTCTTGACCATCTTATCCACCTGTGTTGTCACTTTCAGGGATCTGTGGACCTGTATGTCAATGTCCCTAAGGGTTTTGCCATTTACTGTATAATTCGCTCCTGAACTTGACCTTTCAAATTACAAATATAAAGTTTAAAGTTTATTTATTAATCACAAGTATGCTTACATTCACACTGTAATGAAGTTACTGTGAAAATCCCCTAGTCATCAAACTCCGGTGTGTGTTCAGGTACACTGGGGGAGAATTTAGCATGGCCAAAATCCCCTAGTCATCAAACTCCAGTGTGTGTTCAGGTACACTGGGGGAGAATTTAGCATGGCCAATGCACCTAACCAGCACAACTTTCAGACTGTGGGAGGAAATCAGAGCACCGGAGGAAACCCACATACACACAGGGAGAACATGCAAACTCCACACAGACAGTAACCCAAGCCGGGAATCGAATCTGGCCCCTGGCACTGTGAGGGAGCAGTGCTAACCACTGAAACACTATGCCACTTCGCATTTGTCTGGATTAAACTCCATCCGCCATTTCTCTGACCAAGTCTGCAACCTGTCTATATCCTGCTATATCCCTTGACAATCTTTGTCACTACTTACAACTCCAACAATTTTTGTGTGATCCGCAAACTTCCTAATCAGACCACTTACATTTTCCTCCAAATCATTAACATATATTACAAGCAACAATGGCCCCAGCACTGATTCCTGTGGAACACCACTAATTATTGATCTCCAATCTGAAAGGCAGTCTTCCTTCGCTGTCAGTCTTCTACCGCCAAGCCAGTTCTGTATCCATCTAGTCAGCACACCTGAATCCCATACCTTTTGTACCAGCCTGCCATGACAGACCTTGTCAAATGCCTTACTAAAGAGCCTGCAAGCAACATTCACTGCCTTACTCTTGTAAATCATTCTTGTCATCTCATAAAGCTCAATCAAGTTGATAAGACATGACCTTGTAAATCATTCTTGTCATCGCCTCATAAAACTCAATCAAGTTGATGAGACATGACCTTCCTCGTACTAAACCATACTGTTTGTCCGTTCAGTTCAAAATGCGAGTAAATCCTGAATCTCAGAATCTTGTCCAACAGCTTCCCCACTACTGATGTAAGGATCACTGACCTATAATTACCTGGATTATCTCTGTTTCCCTTCTTAAACAAAATCAGCAACAGCCAAATTCATTGCACCATGGTTGACTCTGCTGCATGCAAAGAAAGTAAAAACTATGGGAATACAACAGTTACAGAGGATTCAATTGTAACAAGAGGGGGTAGGTGTTCCTGTGGCCACAAATGAGACTCCAGAGAAAGGTGGCCAAATCATGGCTTAACAAGGGAAATTAGAGGTAGTGGGCAGGATTCTGTGGCTGTTCATGGGATGCGAGATTCTCTGGTCCTGCTGGCAGTGTATCCCTGCCCATGGGTTTCCGGGCAGCATGGGGTGGCTTCAATGAGAAATCCCAATGTCAGTAGCAGGACCAGACAATTTCTCTACCTGCGAACAGGGCATTGTCTTCCACTGCCTAGAAACATGTGGCTGGGAAGCCAGAGAATCCAACCCAGTAGTAAATCCAAGGAAAATCCTTACGAACTGATCACAAAAAAAGACCTGAGGATTGGGAGCTGTTTACAATTCAGCAAAGAAGGACAAAGAGATTAGATATGGAAGAAAAATAGAGTGCAGAAGTAAGCTTGCAGGGAATAAAAACTAACAGCAAAAGTTTCTAGAGATCTTTAACTGCAATGAGATTGGTGAAGTCAAATGTAGGTCCCTTACAGTCAGAAACAGGGGAATTTATCATGGGGAACAAAGAAATGGCTGACCAACTAAATGCATACTTTGGTTCTGTCTTCACAAAGGATGACACAAATAACATCTGGAATATTGAGGAACAAGGGTTTAGTAGTGAAAGGGAGGAAGTGAAGCAAATTAATATTTGTAAACATAAGAACATAAGAAATAGGAGCAGAAGTAGGCCATCTAGCCCTTCGAGCCTGCCCCGCCATTCAATAAGATCATGGCTGATCTGTCGCTGCTCAGTTCCACTTTCCCGCCCTCTCCCCATAACCCTTAATCCCCTCTCTTATCAAAAACCCATCAACCCGCTTCTTAAAAATATTTAGCGAGGCAGCCTCCACCACTTCAACGGGCAGAGAATTCCACATATTCACCACCCTTTGAGTGAAGAAGTTCCTCCTCAACTCCGTTCTAAACCGCCCCCCTTTTATCTTGAGGCTGTGCCCCCTAGTCCTACTGTCTTTTTTGAGCGGGAAGAGTCTCTCCACCTCTATCCTATCCATCCCATTCATCATCTTATACGTCTCAATGAGATCTCCCCTCATTCTTCTAAACTCTAACGAGTACAAGCCCAGTTTATTCAGCCTCTCCTCATAGCTCAACCCCCTCAACTCCGGTATCAGCCTAGTAAACCTCCTCTGCACTCCCTCCAAGGCCAAAATATCTTTGCGCAGGTGCGGCGCCCAAAACTGCACACAGTACTCCAGCTGCGGCCTCACCAATGTCCTATACAGCTGCAGCAAGACCTCCCTACTTTTATATTCAATCCCCCTCGCTATGAAGGCCAGCATCCCATTCGCCTTCCTGACCACCTGCTGCACCTGCAAGCTGGGTTTTTGCGACTCATGCACAAGGATCCCGAGGTCCCTCTGCACCGTCGCCTGCTGCAGTTTTTCGCCCCGTAAGTAATAGTTCTTCCTACCAAAGTGGACTACCTCACATTTGCCAACATTAAATTCCATTTGCCATTTCCTGGCCCATTCGCCCAGCCTATCTAGATCCTTCTGCAGACTCTCCACACCCTCCGCACAATTTGCCGTTCCCCCAATCTTGGTGTCATCAGCAAATTTCGACACCCTACACTTGGTTCCCTCCTCCAGATCATCTATATAAATGGTAAAAAGCTGAGGCCCCAGCACCGACACCTGGGGCACTCCACTAGTCACCATCTGCCAATCCGAATAGCACCCGTTGACCCCCACTCTCTTCCTCCTATCTGACAACCAATCCTCTATCCACGCTAACACCCTACCCCCAACTCCATGTCCCTCGACCTTCTGCAATAACCTCTTGTGAGGTACTTTGTCAAACGCCTTCTGAAAATCTAGAAAGACCACATCCACCGGCTCTCCTCTATCCACTGTGTCTAGCACATCCTCATAGAACTCCAGTAAATTTGTCAGACACGACTTCCCTTTCATGAAACCGTGCTGCATCTGCTCCATCAAGCAATTCCCTTCAAGATGCCTCGCAATTTCCTCCTTAATGACAGATTCTAACATTTTACCTACAACAGACGTTAAACTAAACGGCCTATAATTCCCCGCCTTTTGCCTGGCACCCTTCTTAAACAACGGTGTAACATTAGCCGTTTTCCAATCATCCGGCACTTCCCCGGAATCCAGCGACGTCTGGAAAATAACCACCAAGGCATCCACTATCACCTCCGCCATTTCTTTCAGAACTCTCGGATGCATTCCATCCGGTCCTGGGGACTTGTCCACAATCAGCCCCTCCGGTCTGTCGAGCACCGCCTCTCTAGTAACAGTAATGTCATTAAGACCCTCCGGTCCTACTACCTTTCCATCGCTAACACCCGGCAAATTATTCACGTCCTCCTCCGTGAAGACAGAAACAAAAAAGTTATTCAATACCTTAGCCATATCCCCATCCCCGACCACTAGGTCCCCTTTCTCATCCTCTAAAGGACCAACATTCACCCTAGCCAGCCTCTTCCTTTTTATATATTTATAAAAACTCTTGCTATCCTTTTTTATATTAAGCGCTAGCCCAGCTTCATAGTTTCTCCTACCCTTCTTTATCAACTTCTTTGTCAATCTTTGTTGACATTTAAACTTCTCCCAATCCTCTTCTCGCCCACTACTCTTAGCTACTCTAAATTCCTCCGCTTTTAGTTTAACACTTTCCTTCACCTCCTTCGTTATCCACGGCTTATTACCTCTCCTCCTACTATCCTTTTTGACCATCGGAATAAATTTCTGCTGAGCACCAAGAAAGATCTCCTTAAAGATCCTCCACTGCTCCTCAACAGACCATCCCTCCAACGCGCTCCCCCAGTCTACATTCGCCAATTCTTCTCTCATCCTACCGTACTCCCCTCTATTCAAACAAAGGACGCGTGTCCGGGAACCCACTTTCTCCTCCTCCATCTGCACCAGAAACTCCACCATACAATGATCACTCTCCCCAAGAGGATCCTTCACCACAAGGTCCCTAATTCTACCCGCCTCATTACATAGCACCAGATCCAAGATAGCTCGCTCCCTCGTCGGCTCCAACACACACTGTTCGAGGAAACTATCCCGGCAGCATTCCAAGAACTCTTCCTCGAGCCCCCCGCGTCCAACATGGGTCGACCAATCAATATGCAGATTGAAATCCCCCATAACTACGGCCGTCCCATTCCTGCACGCCGCACTTATTTGCACGTTAACAGCCCGCCCCACCTCCAGACCATTATTCGGGGGCCTATAGACGACACCCACCAGTGTCTTCCTCCCTTTGCTGTTCCTAATCTCCACCCACAACGATTCCACCCTCTGCTCCTTGGCTCCAATATCATCCCTTGCTACCACCCTGATGCTATCCTTAATCAGCAGAGCTACGCTCCCCCCTTTTCCCTCCTGCCTATCCTTCCTAAACACTTGATAGCCCTGGACATTCAGCTCCCAGTCCCTGTCACCCTGCAGCCACGTCTCTGTAATGGCCACCAGATCGTATCCATTTGTGTCGATCTGCGCCACCAGCTCATCCACTTTATTCCGAATGCTTCGTGCATTCAGATAAAGCGCTTTCATCCCAGCCTTCACCTGGACCCTATTTGCCGTAACACCACCAACTATACTTACGCCCCCTACTCCCTCTATTATTGGGACATCCTTGGCCTCCACCCTTACCTGTACCCTCTCCTTAACTTTAGACCTCGTAACATCACCTACCCTCGCACCCTCCCCCCCCTAATTAGTTTAAAGCCCTGTCTACAGTCCTCTTTACTCGATTCGCCAGCACTCTGGTCCCAGCATGGTTCAGACCAACCCCATCCCGCCCGAACAGGTCCCACCTACCCCAATACTGGTGCCAATGCCCCATAAATTCAAACCCATTCCTCCCACACCAATCCTTGAGCCACCCATTCACTTCCTTAATCCTGTCAACCCTACTCCCGTCTGCACTCGGTTCAGGCAGTAGCCCAGAGATAACCACCTTGTCGGTTCTACTTTTTAATTCCATTCCCAGCTTTTCATACTCCCTCCCCAGATAATCAGTCTGCATTTTGCTTACGTCGCCGGCACCCACATGTACCACAACGACCGGATTCTCACCCTCCCACTCCAGGTTCCTCTGCAGCCCAGCTGCGACATCCCGTACCCGAGCACCAGGCAGACAACACACCCTTCTGTGCACTTTGTCATTGTGACAAAGGACAGTGTCAATACCCTTCACCCCACTATCCCCAATCACTACTACGTTCCTTTTCCCCCTCTCTTTGCCTATGTCCTGCTGCAGCACTGTACCGTGTGCAGTTTGCTCACCAACCTCACCTGCCTCGTCCTCGTCCAGCCTGGAAGCAAGAACCTCAAACCTGTTATGCAGATTGAGAGGCTGAGGCCTCCGCTCCTCACCCCCCTTCCTCCTCCCAGCAGCCCCCTCTTGTCCCTGACCCTTAGGGTTAGCCAGTCTAGGGGGGGTGGATGTCACTTGCACCCCATTGACAATGGCACCCTCTCTCCCCTTGATGAGCCTCAGTGACTGTAGCTCAGAGGCCAGCTCATCCACCTTGAGCTGGAGCTCCTCCAGCAACCTGCACTTACTACAGACATGGTCACTGGGATGGACCCTGGAGTTCACCAGTTCCCACATCATACAGAAACCACACATCACATGCCCCTCCATTATTCACTGTAGTAGTTTTGAAAAAAATTTTTTTTGTTTCTTTTTCCTTGTTTTTCAAACGAACTCACCTGGCCTTTTTTCCTTCCAGCCCTTTTTGATATTAAGCCCTAATAGCTCACTCTGCTTCCCACTCACTCCGCTGCCCGCTCAGACGCTGCCCGCTGTCTACACCAGGCCTCCTTTTAAACCTGGCGCTGATTTAAAGCTGATGGCCCACAACTGCCTGCTAACCACTCCCTCAGAATTCTTAAAGCAGTAAATACAATAAATAAATGCTTTAAACAGTTCTACAAAGAACAAAGTGCTTTAAACTTATTTTAAACTGGTTTTTAACAGGTAAAATCTTAGCTCTCTCTCTGCTCCTTCACTCGTCTGCTCCAGCAAACAAAGTATGGTGTTGGGAAAATTGATGGGATTGAAGGCCAATAAATCCTAAGGGCCTGATAATTTACATCTGAGAGTACTTATCCCTATTCCTAAAAAATGCATCTCTAAGCTTCATGGCCTAGGGCTCGGCTCCTCCCCCTGCGACTGAATTCTAGACTTCCTAACCCAAAGACTGCAATCCGTAAGAATAGGCAACAACACCTCCTCCAAGATTATCCTCAACATCAGTGCCCCACAAAGTGGCATCTTCAGCCCTTTACTTGTATTCCTTATACACCTATGACTGTGTGGCCAAATTTCCTTCCAACTTGATTTTCAGGTTTGTTGATGACACCACTGTAGTGGATGTGAGCTCACCACTGTGCACCATGCCAACTTCAGGAAGCATAGTGGAGGATATGTCCCTTTCTGCTTCAACGGGGATGAAGTGGAAAAAGTTGAGAGCTTCAAATTTCCCGATGTCCAGATCACCAACAACCTGGTACCTCCATGCCAACACTGTAGTTAAGAAAGCCACCACCTAGCCCTGGCACGAGGGATTGGGATGTCACTGAATGGCAGCAGGGCATCCTGAGGGGGGAGACTGATAAGGCAGAGGTCATGGTATGTGTTGGTATCAATGACATAGTCAGAAAGAGTGACGAGGTCTTGCATCAAGAATTCAGGGAGTTAGGCAGTAGACTAAAAATCAAGGCACCTCGGGTTGTAATATTGGGATTACTCCCAGTGTCACATGCTAACGAGCACAGAAATAGGATCGTATACATGAATGCATGACTTAAGGGTTGGTGCAGGTGGGAGGGTTTAGATTCATGGATCACAGCGACCATTTCTGGGGAAAGTGCCGGATGTACAAGCGGGATGGTCTACATGTGAACCAGAACAGAACTAACATCCTTACAGGACATTTTGCAAATCTCCCAGTCCCACGTTTGTGCTGTTGAGAGTTTAAACTAATTTGGCAGGGGGAGGGGACACAAACTGTAAGCAGAATAAGGGCACGGGATCATACAGTGAGTAAGGCCATGCTGGATGGCCTCTAATGCCAGAAGTATTGCAAGCAAAATGGATGAGTTGAGGGCAATGATTGACACATTGAAATGTGACATAGTAGCCATCACAGAAGCATGTTTGATGGAAGGGTACAATTGGTAATTCAAAATTCACAAATATCCTGGGAGGGAAATTCATGTCAGCTCTTTGGGGGTGTTAAACTAATTTGTCAGAGGATTGGGAAAATGAGATGTAGTCCAAAAGCCAGTGTTGAGGGTCGCAAGGTATGGAGGAAAGTATCAAGGTCACAGGAGTGTACAGGCAGACAGGATGGTGGGTTGAAGTGTATCTACTTCAATGCAAGGAGTATCAGGAATAAGGAAGGTGAACTTGGAGCGTGGATTGGTACTTGGGACTATGATGTTGTGGCCATTAGGCAGACGCGGTTGGAACAGGGACAGGAATGATTGTTGACAGTTCTGGGGTATAGATGTTTCAGTAAGAGTAGGGAAGGCAGTAAAAGAAGTGGAGGAGTAGCATTGTTAATCAAGGATAGTTTAATGGCTGCTGAAAGGCATTTTGAGGGCAATCTGCCCACTGAGGTAATATGGGCTGAAGTTAGAAATAGGAAAGGATCGGTCACGTTGTTAGGAGTTTTCTATAGGCCTCCAAATAGTAATAGAGATGCGGAGAAGGAAATGGCAAAGCAGATTATGGATAGGTGTGGAGGTCACAGGGTAGTTATCATGGGTGTCATTAACTTTCCAAATATTGATTGGAACCTTAATAGGTCGAATAGTTCGGATGGGACACCTTTTGTACAGTGTATGCAGGAGAGTTTCCCGACACAATATGTGGATAAGCCGACAAGAAGTGGGGCCACATTGGACTTGGTACTCAGGAATGAACCGACCCAAGTGTTAGATTTGTTTTTGGGAGAGCACTTTGGAGATAGTGACCATAATTTGGTGTCCTTCGTTATTGCAATGGAGAGGGATAGCGTCACATGGTAGGGCAAGGTTTATAATTGGGACAGCGTTAATTATGATGTGATTAGGCAAGAATTAGGGAGCATAACATGGGAGCAGAAACAGTCAGGTATGGGCACAAATGAAAAGTGAGCTTTTTCAAGGAACAAATACGGCATGTCCTTGATAGGTATGTCCCTGTCAGGCAGGGAGGAAATGGCCGAGGAAAGGAACCGTGGTTCACAAAGGAGGCAGAATGTCTTGTTAAGAGGAAAAAGGAAGCATATGTAAGGATGAAAAAACAAGGTTCAGTTGGGTCGCTTGAGGGTCACAAGATAGCTAGGAATGAGTTAAAGAAAGGGATTAGGAGAGCGAGGAGGGGGCATGAAAAGTCCTTGGCAGGTCGGATAGAGGAAAACACCAAGGCTTTTTACTTTTATGTGAGAAAAGAATGACCAGGGTGAGGTTAGGGCCAGTCAAGGATAGCAGTGGGAACTTGTGCGTGGAGTCAGAAGAGAGAGGTGAGACATTAAATGAACACTTTTCTTCAGTGTTCACTAAGGAGAGGGGCCATGTTTTTGGAGGATGAGTGCATGATACAGGCTGATAGGGTGGAGGAGGTAGATGTTCTGACGGAATATTAACAATTTTGAAAAACCTGAGGGTCGATAAGTCCCCTGGGCCAGATGGGATAAATCCTAGGATACTTTGGGAGGCAAGGGATGAGATTGCGGAGCCTTTAGCATTGATCTTTGAGTCCTCACTGTCCATGGGGATTGTGCCAGAGGACTGGAACATAGAACATAGAACATAGAACATTACAGCGCAGAACAGGCCCTTCGGCCCACGATGTTGCGCCGACCAGTTACAAAAACAATGACCCACTAGCCTATACCAATCCCTTTTCATCCATAAACCTATCCAGAGATCTCTTAAACGCCCCCAAACTAGACGCATTTACAACTGCAGCAGGCAGGGCATTCCAATCCCTCACCACCCGCTGGGTAAAGAACCTACCCCTGACATCCGTCCTGTAGCTACCCCCCCTTAATTTAAAGCCATGCCCCCTCGTGCTAGCTTTCTCCATCCGAGGAAAAAGGCTATCACTATCCACCCTATCTAAACCTCTAATCATCTTATATGTTTCAATAAGATCCCCTCTTAGCCGCCTTCTTTCCAACGAAAACAACCCTAGATCCCTCAGTCTCTCCTCATAGGACCTCCCCACCATACCAGGCAACATCCTAGTAAACCTCCTCTGCACCCTCTCCAACGCCTCCACATCCTTCTTGTAATGCGGGGACCAGAACTGCACACAGTACTCCAAGTGCGGCCGCACTAGAGTAGTGTACAGTTGCAACATTACACTGCGACTCCTAAATTCAATCCCCCTACCAATAAACGCCAAGACACCGTACGCCTTCTTGACAACCTTATCTACTTGATTCCCAACTTTCAGGGATCTATGTACACACACACCTAGATCCCTCTGTTCATCCACACTATTCAAAGTCCTCCCGTTAGCCCTATACTCGACACATCTGTTGCTCCTACCAAAGTGAATTACCTCACACTTCTCCGCATTAAATTCCATCCGCCACCTCTCGGCCCAGCTCTGCAACCTATCTAAGTCTCCCTGCAGACTATGACACCCTTCCTCACAATCTACCACACCTCCAACTTTGGTGTCATCAGCAAATTTACTAATCCACCCAACTATACCCTCATCCAGATCATTAATAAAAATTACAAACAACAGTGGCCCCAAAACAGATCCCTGAGGCACACCACTCGTAACTGCACTCCATGATGAATATTTACCATCCACCACCACCCTCTGTCTCCTATCTGATAGCCAATTCCTGATCCAACTTCCTAGATTACCCACAATCCCATACATCTGCATTTTCTGCAGAAGCCTACCATGGTGAACCTTATCGAACGCCTTACTAAAATCCATGTATACCACGTCAACTGCCTTACCTCCATCCACCTCTTTGGTCACCTTCTCAAAAAACTCAATAAGGTTAGTAAGGCACGACCTACCCACTACAAAACCATGCTGACTATTTCTAATCAATTCATTACACTCCAAATAACTATAAATCCTATCCCTAATAATTTTTTCTAAAACCTTGCCCACAACAGAAGTAAGACTCACCGGTCTATAATTCCCGGCAAAGTCTCTGTTCCCCTTCTTAAACAATGGGACAACATTCGCTATCCTCCAATCCTCCGGGACTACACCAGAGACCAATGACGACCTGAAGATCTGAGCCAGAGGCTCTGCAATCACCTCTCTAGCCTCCCAGAGAATCCTAGGGTAGATCCCATCCGGACCAGGGGACTTATCTATTTTCAGCCCCTCAAGAATTTCCAGCACATCCTCTTTATCAACCGTAATACTGTCTATTTTACACCCCTGCAACCCAATGTCCTCCTCAGCTATATTCATGTCCCCCTGCGTGAACACCGAAGAGAAATATTGGTTCAATACTTCTCCAATCTCCTCCGGTTCCACACACAACTTCCCCCTGCTGTCTGTAACTGGCCCTAATCTTGCCCTGACCAACCTTCTGTTCTTGACATACTTATAGAACGCCTTAGGATTCTCCTTAATCCTATCAGCCAAAGTCTTCTCATGTCCTCTTTTAGCCCTTCTCAACTCACTCTTCAACTCCCTCCTAGCCAATCTAAAGCTTTCTAGTGCACTATCTGAGCCCTCCAATCTCATCCGAACATAAGCCTCCTTTTTCTTTTTAACCATCGACTCAACTCTTTTAGTGCACCACGGTTCCCTAGATCTACCAAATCCACCATGCCTGACAGGGACATACCTATCAAGGACTCGCAGTAGCTGCTCCTTGAAAAAACTCCACATTTCAGACGTTCCCAGTCCCTGTAATCCCCTAATCCAATCCATGCTTCCTAATTCACTCCTGATAGCCTCATAATCGCCCTTACCCCAGCTAAAATTGCTGACCCGAGGTTCATGCCTATCTCTTCCCATCACTAAGGTGAACGTAACCGAATTGTGGTCACTATCACCAAAATGCACACCAACTTCCAAGTCTAGCACCTGGTCTGGCTCATTTCCCAGCACCAAATCCAATATAGCCTCACCTCTAGTTGGCCTGTCTACATACTGAGACAAAAAACCTTCCTGCACGCTTTGTACAAACACTGACCCCTCTAGCGAGCTAGAACTATAGCAACTCCAATCAATATTCGTAAAGTGAGAGTGAGAGTGACAAATGTTGTTCCTTTCTTCAAGAAAGGAAATAGGAATGACCCTGGTAATTATTGGCCAGTTAGTCTTACTTCGGTGGTTGGTAAGTCAATGGATAAGATTTATGACCGTTTGGAAAGATGCAGTTTAATCCGGGATAGTCAACACGGTTTTGTGAGGGATGAGTCCTGCCTCACAAATTTGATTGAATTCATTGAGGATGTAACTAAGTGTGCAGATGAAGGTAGAACAGTTGATGTCTTTTGCATGGATTTTAGTAAGGCATTTGATAAGGTTCCCCATGGTAGGCTCATGAAGAAGATAAGGCAGTGAGGGATAGAAGGAAATTTGGCCGATTGGATAAGTAACTGGCTGTCTCATAGAAGACAGAGGGTGGCGGTGGAAGGAAAATTTTCAGACGGGGGGCCAATTACCAGCAGTGTACCACCGGGTCAGTGCTCAGTCTTCTGCTATTTGTGATTTTTATCAATGACTTGGAAGAGGGGGCTGAAGGGTGGGTTAGTAAACTTGCTGGTGACACCAAGTTGAAGTGGGGCGGGGGCTCTTGCAGGTTGCAAAGAGATATTGATAGGATGCAGAGCTGGGCTGAAAAGTGGCAGAAGGAGTGTAACCCTGATAAGTGTGTGGTGATTCATTTTGGTAGGATAAACTTGAATGTGGATTACAGGGTCAACGGCAGGGTTCTGAGGAATGTGGAGGAACAGAGATCTTAAGGTTCATATCCACAGATCTCTGAAGGTTGCCACTCAAGTGGATAGAGCTGTGAAGAAGGGTTATAGTGTGTTAGCATTTATTAACAGGGAGTTTGAGTTTAAGAGCCATGGGGTTATGCTGCAACTATACCGGACACTGGTGAGACCACATTTGGAATATTGTGTTCAGTTCTGGTCACCTCACTATAAGAAGAATGTGGAAGCATTGGAGAGAGTGCAGAGGAGGTTTACCAGGATGTTGCCTGATTTGGAGGGCAGGTCTTATGAGGAAAGGTTGAGGGAGCTGGGGTTTTTCTCTTTAGAGCGGAGGAGGATGAGAGGTGACTGAATAGAAGCTTATGAGATGATGAAGAGGATAGATAGAGTGGACGTGCAGAGATTATTTCTTTGGGTGGATGTAGCTGTTACTTGGGGGCATAACTATTAGGTACGTGGTGGGAGATATAGGAGGGATGTCCAAGGTAGATTCTTCACTCAGAGAGTGGTTGGGGTCTGGAATACACTGCCTGCTGTGATAGTGGAGTTGGTCACTTTAGGAACTTTCAAGCGGTTATTGGATAGGCACATGGAGCACACCAGAATTATGGGGAGTGGGATAGCTTGATCTTGGGTTTAGACATAGCTCGGCACAACATTGAGGGCTGAAGGGCCTGTACTGTTCTATGTTCTATCTGGCCAAGGTAGAGTGGGAAGAGCTACGCATGGGATAATCTACAGAACAGTGGGGGGTATTCGAAAAGGAAATGGGGAGGGCGCAAGCCCAGCATATTCAAGGGTGATAAGTAGGAATAACAAGCCCAGAGAACCAGTGATAACCAGAGATATTAAGGATACAATGAGATGGAAAAGAAGATTATGTTCTTATGTTCTTAAGAGGAACAAATCAGTGGAGGCATTAGTGAGTTATAGAAAGTGTAGGGCAGAGATTAAGAAAACAATTAGGAATGCAAAGAGGGATATGAGAAATATTTGGCTGGTAAAAGTAGGGAAAATCCCAAGATATTCTGTAAGAAAATCAAAGGGAAGAGGATAACCAAGGGGGCAATCTGTCGGTGCAGCCAGAGGACAATGATAGAGTATTGAATGAATACTTCACATCTGTCTTCACCCAAAGAAGAGGAAGATGGTATAGAATTCGGGGTGAGAGACTGTGACATTCTTGAGCAAACTGACATAGGGAAGGATAAGGTTTTGGCAATGTTGGCAACCTTGAAAATGGATAAATCTCCAGGTCCAGATGAATTGTGCCCTTGGCTGCTGTGGGAGGCAAGGGTTGCAGGGTTTTAGAAAAAATTATTAGGGATAGGATTTATAGTTATTTGGAGAATAATGAATTGATTGGAGATAGTTAGCATGGTTTTGTGGAGGGTGGGTCGTGCCTTACTAACCTTATTGAGTTTTTTGAGAAAGTGACCAAAGAGGTGGATGGGGGTAAGGCAATTGACGTGGTATATATGGACCTTGGTAAGGCGTTTGATAAGGTTCACCATGGAAGGCTTCTGCATAAAATGCAGATGTATGGGATTGAGGGTGATTTAGGTAATTAGATCAGGAATTGGCTGGCGGATAGGAGACAGAGGGTGGTGATTGATGGTAAGTATTCGTCATGGAGTTCAGTTACGAGTGGTGTGCCTCAGGGATCTGTTTTGGGGCCACTGCTGTTTGTAATTTTTATAAATGATTTGGATGAGAGTATAGTTGGGTGGATTAGTAAATTTGCTGATGACACCAAAGTTGGAGGTGTGGTAGATAGTGAGGAAGGGTGTCTTAGTTTACAGGGAGACTTGGACAAGTTGCAGAGCTGGGCCGAGAGGTGGCGGATAGAGTTTAATGTGGAAAAGTGTGAGGTAATTCACTTTGGCAGGAATAACGGATGTGTAGAGTATAGGGCTAACGGTAGGACTCTGAATAGTGTGGATGAACAGAGGGATCTAGGTGTATGTGTACATAGATCCCTGAAAGTTGGGAATCAAGTAGATAGGGTTGTTAGGAAGGCATACGGCGTCTTGGCGTTTATTGGTAGGGGGATTGAATTTAGGAGTCGCAGCGTCATGTTGCAACTGTACAAAACTCTGGTGCGGCCGCACTTGGAGTGTTGTGTGCAGTTCTGGTCTCCACATTATAGGAAGGGTGTGGAGGCTTTGGAGAGGGTGCAGAAGAGGTTTACCAGGATGTTGCCTGGTATGGAGGGGAGGTCCTATGAGGAGAGACTGAGGGATTTGAGGTTGTTTTCGTTAGAAAGAAGGCGGCTAAGAGGGGACCTTATTGAAACATATAAGATGATTAGAGGTTTAGATAAGGTGGACAGTGATAGCCTTTTTCCTCGGATGGAGAAAGCTAGCACGAGGGGGCATAGCTTTAAATTAAGGGGTGGTAGTTATAGGACGGATGTCAGGGGTAGGTTCTTTACCCAGAGGGCGGTGAGGGATTGGAATGCCCTGCCTGCTGCAGTTGTAAATGCGCCTAGTTTGGGGGCGTTTAAGAGATCCGTGGATAGGTTTATGGATGGAAAGGGTTTGGTTTAGGTTAGAGGGTCATTGCTTTTTAACTGGTTGGCGCAACATCGTGGGCTGAAGGGCCTGTTCTGCGCTGTAATGTTCTATGTTCTAAATGCATTGTCCAGAGGGTGGTGACAGTCTGGAATGTGCTGCCTTGGAGGGTGGTAAAGGCAGGTTGTCTCACATCCTTTAAAAAGTATCTGGATGAATACTTGGTATATCATAACATTCAGGGCTATTAGCTAAGTGCTGGCAGATGAGATTAGGTGGAAGTTATCCAGTCATAGAGGTTTACAGCATGGAAACAGGCCCTTTAGCCCCACTTGTCCTTGCTGCCCTTTTTTTTAAAACCCCTAGGCTAATCCCAATTGCCCACATTTGGCTGATATCCCTCCAAACCCATTGTATCCATGTAACTATCTAAATGCTTTATAAAAGATAAAATTGTACCCACCTCTACTACTACCTCTGGAAGCTTGTTCCAGACACTCACCACCCTCTGTGTAAAAAAAAAAATGCCCCTCTGGACACTTTTGCATCTCTCCCCTCTCACCTTAAACCTATGCCCTCTAGTTTTAGACTCCCCTAACTTTGGGAAAAGATATTGACTATCTACCTTGCCTATGCCCCTCATTATTTTACAGACCTCTATAAGGTCTCCCCTCAGCCTCCTACACTCCAGAGAAAAAAGTCCCAGACTATTCAGCCTCTCCTTATAACTCAATCCATCCAAACCCAGTAGCATCTTAGTAAATCTTTTCTGCACTCTTTCTAGTTTAATAATATCCTTTCTATAATAGGGTGACCAGAATTACACACAGTATTCCAAATGATGCCTTACAACTTCAACACGACATTCCAACTCTTGTATTCAAAGTTCTGACCAATGAAACCAAGCATGCCGAATGCTTTCTTCACCACTTTGTCCACTGGTGACTCCACTTTCAAGGAGCTATGAACCTGTAGCCCTCGATCTCTTTGTTCTGTAACTCTCCCCAACGCCCTATCATTAACTGAGTAAGTCCTGAGTAAGTTCAATCTACCAAAATGCATCACCTCGCATTTGTCAAAATTAAACTCCATGTGCCATTCGTCAGCCCACTGGCAAATTGATCAAGATCCCGTTGCAATTGGAGATAACTTTCTTCACTGTTCACTATGCCACCAATCTTGGTGTCATCTGCAAACTTACTAACCACGCCCCCTATATTCTCATCCAAGTCATTAATATAAATGACAAACAACAGTGGGCCTAGAACTGATCCCCCAGGCACATCACTGGTCACAGGCCTCCAGTTTGAAAAACAACTCACTACAACCACCCTCTGGCTTCTGCCAAGAAGCCAATTTTGTATCCATTTAGATACCTCATCCTGGATCCCATGAGATTTAACTTTATGCAATAACCTACCATGCGGTACCTTGTCAAAGACCTTGCTAAAGTCCATGTAGACAACATCAACGGTACTGCCCCCATCTACCTTCTTGGTTACCCCTTCAAAAAACTAAATCAAATTTGTGAGACATGATTCTCCACTCACAAAGCCATACTGACTGTCCCTAATCAGTCCCTGTGTCTCTAAATGCCTGTAGATCTGTCTCTCAAAACACTGTCCAACAATTTACCCACCACAGATGTGAGGCTCATTGGCCTATAGTTCCCAGGTTTTTCCCTGGAGAAGTGGAGATTGGAAAGTGGGAAATGTTGTGCTTTTGTTTAAAAGTTCAGATGTTTCTAATATGTCGGAGTGGACTCGATGGGTCAAAGGGCCTCTTCTGTGCCATATGGTTCCATGATTCAATGATTCTATATTTGAACTGTGTTCTTAAAAAAACTTTGTTTGATAAAGCTTTCTAGTGGGTCACTGGAATCATTCCTGGAGCAAAACACCAGGGGCTGAATTAGTGTCCAGCTAGTCTGAACATGGCAGTTCGAGTTCCATTTCTCGGGCAAAGTTTCTCACCCAATCTAATGCAGTCTTGCCTGAATTTTACCACCTCGCCCACCCCAGAATTGGGGCGAGCAAGGTTCACAGAATAGCATTCTCCTTTAGCCTTGGGCAGGATCATACAAGCCTTGGGCGGGCAAAGTGGTAAAATTCCAGCATCTGTCTCTGAACCTTTGGGCGAGACTGTTTGTTTGTTTTTAGCCACTAGAGGCAATGGGCCTAATTCCCCAGACAGTCTGCAGCTCAGATCAGAGCCACAAACTGAGCATGCACAGAAAAAGTGAAAAGTAAACCAGCTCTCCTGGCAGAACCCTGCTGGGCCCAATACAGCCTCTCCCTCCCCCCCATGGCGTTGGAGCTACCCTCCTCCCCCCCACCAGCATTATGACTCCCTTACACTCCCCCCACCTCCCAACCCCACTGGACCCACTTGTACATGGCCCCCACATCACCCCCTGATGGCTGTCTGACATGACCCTCTCTCCCCACTGTCCCCCAATCATCAGAGGCATAAATTCTACCTCTCCCACTCCATCAGCATACCTGCAAGTGCTGACTTGGTTTCCCCTGCATGGTTACAAGGTAAATTGCATTAAACCTGCTGGAATGCTTAAACGGGCACTTAACTCACTCAAAATGCCTGCAGTCGAACTGCCCTAACAAGGGACAGCTCCTTAAAAACCCCAAGGATGCAGACAGGCAGGCAGTGCAGGAATAAATGGCTTCCCCCAGGAAGTCAGCAACCAGATTCCCTGAATCAGACCTGGACAGATTGCTGGAGGTGGCCTCCTCCCCAGCAATGCTCAGCTAGTCAACTTCCACATCCTCCTCCTCAAGTAGGTCTCCTCATTGCTGCACCAAGTTGTGTAAGACACAGCATACCATCACAATGCAGTATGATATCAGGGGGTTATATTGGAAGGCTTTGCCAGAGTGGTCCAGGCACCTGAACCACATCTTGAGGAGCCCATGCACCACTCCACTATTGAACTGGTGGCAATGTGGGTCTCATTATATCTGGTCACCACTTCAGTCTCAGGCCTCCGCACAGACATCATCAGCCGAAAACGGGCACCAATTGCACTAGTCGCTTTACACCCGATTTTACTGCACTTTTCCGCCACAAAACAGGTGTAAAGTGGCCGTAAAATTCCACCCTTTATGCTCAACAATGTCAAAGTCAAATGTAAAACTTAGGGTCTAGGCTAACTTCACAAGCATTTTAGAGTCTTCGGTCTGGGTCTTAACAATGGATTGATCACCTTGGTTGCATTTCTTTACCCAGGGTGTAGGTGTAGTACCTCGCTATGGGCCTCCACTATGTCTTGCAGGTGCTCGAGATAGGCACTGGTAAATCTGGCTTCTGAATATTCCCTGGGCCTAGCAGCTATGAATAACCAGCCAAAGTGTGCTAGCTATGTGTAGGAATGGCTTTTAAATATCACTGAGGTAACGGTGTGGAACCCATACCTGCAAATATTGATCCCTCAGTGCTGCACAGTACAGCAGTAAAAGCCACCATTGCCACCAATGGACTCAACACTGTTTTTTCCACACTTCACTGGAATTTGCAAATTTCTGAGATGAATTCAGCCACAATTATCAAGAAAGATAAATTTGCTTAGAATTCAAGCACCTTTGGATTTTAGCTATGGTTAAATGCCTCCCTGTGGTCCTGGAACCAGTGAGTACATGATTTCACTGATCTGTGTAATACCTTTATCGGAACGGCACAATAGCACAGAACTGAGCACTGCTGCCTCACAGCACCAGGAACTTGAGTTTCCTTCTGTCCTCAGCTAACGTCTGAGTGGAGTTTGCACATTCTCCCTGTGTCTGCACAGATTTCCTGAGTGCTCTAGTTTGCTCCCACAGTCCAAAGATGTGCAGGTTGTGTGAATTAGCCAGGCTAAATTGTCCTTCAATGTCAGGGTTAGCAGGGCAAATACGTGGGGTTATGGGAATAAGGGGCTGGATGAGATTGTTGTCAGTGCAGACTCGATGTGCCAAAATGGCCTCCTTCTGCAATACAGCGATTTTGTGATTCTATCTTTGCAATGTTTAGAAGTAGATCGTTTTCCTGGGTGAAGTGGATCCCTTCAAAGTTTCAATTAAATTACAGAGGCAGAGCACTCACAACATTAATGTTACACATTTGGTGCTTCATATTGGTAATATGTGGCTATGAGTGTCTAATTGTAATTACCTGCACCCAGAGATGGAGTCATTGGACAAACAGGAGGAGGTACGGGGGCACAATCAGCTGCAGATCCTAAAATGTGTAAGACAACCAGAACTCAGTGAACCATTGCATACCAAACAATGATAGCAGACAGATTAGCAGACATATTGTAATCATGAAATCTAACACATCCATTTCAAGCCTAGTGGTCAAAATTTCAGTTGTGCAGCAATTTGGGAACAGTGACAATAATTCATTAAGCTTTAAGGTACTGATGGATAAAGGTAAGTGTGCTCTTCAGATGAAGATGTTAAATTGAGGGAAGGTTAATTATAACAAAATGAGACAAAAACTAAAGAATATAGATTGTGGGCAGATGTTTGGGAGCAAATCAACACCTGGCTTGTGATTGATCAGAATTCAGGACCAGCACATTCCTAAAATTTATTTATTAGTCACAAGCAAGGCTTACATTAAAGCTGCAATGAAGTTGCTGTGAAATTCCCCTAGTGGCCACACTCCGGCACCTGTTTGGGTCAATGCACCTAACCAGCACACATTTCAGACTGTGGGAGAAAACCAAAGCACCCAGAGGAAACCCACATAGACACGCAGAGAACGTAAAAACTCAGACAGTAACCCAAACAGGGAATTAAACTGGGTCCCTGGCATAGTGGGTCAGCAGTGCTTGCCACTGTGCCACCCTGTAAGGATGGATAAGTATGGCAAGTTTTGGGAACCTTGGATAATGAGATATTGGGAGCCTAGTTATAAAGAAAAAGGAAGCATTTGTTAAGGCTGGGAACACACGAAGTGTGTAGTATAAGGAAAGTAGAAAGAAACTTAAGCAAGGAGTCAAGAGGGCTAAAAGGGATCACGAAAAGTCATTGGCCAGCAGAATTAAGGAAAATCCCAAGGCTTTTCATACATATATACACAGCAAGAGGGTAGCCAGGGAGAGGGTTGGCACACTCAAGGACAGGGGAGGGAATCTATGTGTGGAGCTAGAGGAAATGGGCAAGATACTAAATGAGTACTTTGCATCAATATTCACAAAAGAGTTTAAAGTTTTAAAGTTTATTTATCAGTGTCACAAATACGATTACATTAACACTGTAGTGAAGTTACTGTGAAAATCCTCTATTCGTCACTAAAGGAGGGAAAGGGTTAATGAATTTTGTACCTAGAATATATAACAAGCATAACCCTTCATCATGGCTGATCTTCCCAGGCTTATATTGCTCCTGGCATTAACGTAAATTAATTGTTCATATCTTTCATTCTTTAACTCTCATAAAGACAAATAAATGGTCAGATGTGAATGTAAAAACAAATGGTCAGATGTGAATATAGATGGTCAGATATGAATGTAAAGACAGATGGTCAGATGTGATTGTAAAGACAAATGGTCAGATGTGAATACAGATGGTCAGGTGTAAATGTTATTTTGCAAACATTGCAAGCCTTGCCTGTTTATGTTAATTACACAAGTAACTTCAAAGACAGAGAGGCTGAAGCAGTCGCAGGCATGGTAATTGAAGAAGGAAGATCAGAGACCCCGCCCGGAATTGGTAGTTTATGTCACACTTGTTACTAAGACTCATGATGTATAAATACCTGCTTGTGTTTGAGTTCTATGAGAAGTCTGGCAGTCCATTCTTAGAACCAATTCTCCCAAAGCTCTGGAATAAAAGCCAGAGATTTGAAATGCGAATGGGCCAGGAACTGGCAAATGGAATTTAATGTTGGCAAGTGCGAGGTGGTCCACTTTGGTAGGAATAATGGTAGGAAGGATTATTACTTACGGGGCGAAAAACTGCAGCAGGCGACGGTGCAGAGGGACCTCGGGGTCCTTGTGCATGAGTCGCAAAAACCCAGCCTGCAGGTGCAGCAGGTGGTCAGGAAGGCGAATGGGGTGCTGGCCTTCATAGCGAGGGGGATTGAATATAAAAGTAGGGAGGTCTTGCTGCGGCTATATAGGGCATTGGTGAGGCCGCAGCTGGAGTACTGTGTGCAGTTTTGGGCGCCGTACTTACGCAAGGATATTTTGGCCTTGGAGGGAGTGCAGAGGAGGTTTACTAGGCTGATGCCAGAGTTGAGGGGGTTGAGCTATGACGAGAGGCTGAATAAACTAGGCTTGTACTCGTTAGAGTTTAGAAGAATGAGGGGAGATCTCATTGAGACGTATAAGATGATGAATGGGATGGATAGGATAGAGGTGGAGAGACTCTTCCCGCTCAGAAAGGACAGTAGGACTAGGGGGCACAGCCTCAAAATAAAGGGGGGTTGCGGTTTAGAACGGAGTTGAGGAAGAACTTCTTCACTCAAAGGGTGGTGAATCTCTAGAATTCTCTGCCCGTTGAAGTGGTGGAGGCTACCTCGTTAAATATTTTTAAGACGCGGGTTGATGGGTTTTTGATAAGAGAGGGGATTAAGGGTTATAGGGAGAGGGCGGGAATGTGGAACTGAGCCACGACAGATCAGCCATGATCTTATTGAATGGCGGGGCAGGCTCGAAGGGCAAGATGGCCTACTCCTGCTCCTAATTCTTATGTTCTTATGTTCTTAAAAACCACTGTGTTTTGACTCACTAACAGTCTCAGAGGTATTATTTTACCTAAAACAGTCACAGTCCAGTGTCTGTTCAGGTACACTGAGGGAGAATTTAACATGGCCAATGCAACTAACCAGTACCTCTTTTGGACTGTGGGAAGAAACCAGAGTGGCCGGAAGAAACCCTTGTGCAGACACAGGGAGAACATGCAGACTCCACACAGACAATGTTCCCCGGCCAGGAATCAAACCCAGGTCCCTGGCACTGTGAGGCAGGAGTGCTAACCATTTTGCCACCATACCATGCTTACTTGGAAGGTCTTGGTGGTTGGCGAGTCTGGAGAAGGGTGTGCAGATAGTTTGGGTCAGAAAGGAGGAGGTACTGGAAGTCTTGAAAAACATTAAGGTAGACAAATCTCCAGGGCCTGATGGGATATACCCCAGAATATTGAGACAGGCAAGGGAAGAAATTGCTGGGGCCTTGAGAAAAATCTTGGTATCCTCACTAGCTACAGGAGAAGTCCCAGAGGATTGGAGAATAGCCAATTTTGTTCCTTTGTTTAAGAAGGGTAGCAAGGATACTTGATTTCTACTTGATTTGATCTGATTTATTATTGTCACATGTATTAGTATACAGTGAAAAATATTGTTCTGGCGCGCGGCACAAGGAAAGCGTGCTGTTCATAAAGAAGGAAATGAGAGCTCACAGAATGTAGTGTTACAGTCATAGCTAGGGTGTAGCAAAAGATCAACTTAATGTGAGGTAGGTCCATTCAAAAGTCTGATGGCAGCAGGGGAGAATCTATTCTTGGCTCGGCTGTATGTGACCTCAGACATTTGCATCATTTTCCTGATGGAAGAGGATGAAAGAGAGAATGTCCAGGGTGCGTGCAGTCCTTAATTATGCTGGCTGCTTTTCCGAGGCAGCAGGAAGTGTAGACAGAATAAAGGGATGGGAGGCTGGCTTGCGTGACGGACTGGGCTTCGTTCACGACCCTTTGTAGTTCCTTGCAGTCTTGGACAGAGCAGGAGCCATGCCAAGCCATAACTGAAAAGAATGCTTTCTATGGTGCAGCAAAAGTGTGGGATCCTTTGTATGGTTTGCTTTAGTTGAACAACTTCATTTTAAAGTATTTATGCCTATGTAACTAACTAAGCTTTCAGGCTAACTTAGTCACATTTTAAAACTCAGCCAGCAATTCTGACATGAGCTGAGAAATTAACTGCATTTGAAAATGCGACATCAGCAGAAATGGTTCTTTCCATAAACAAGCTTTTCATGGTCACAGCTGAAAGTTGAAAACTGTAGACACTGCTTGTACCTGGTCATTTCATAACACAAATAAGAGCTCATATATTGTGATTCAGTTGAGTCCTGTGCAAGTTCAATATTAAGTCTGTATTAGAGCCAGCTTTTGGTCCCTCTCTCTCTCTCATCGCTCTATCTCTCTCCAGTCTCTTTTGTTTCTGACATGTTAATTTTAAATGTTGCTCAATTAAAGCAGTTTCACTTATGACCAGGTTTGTCGACATCTATTCTAAGAGAACAGACCCTACAAAAAGGTAGTAAGGGAAAAAGTGAAGCCTTACGTCAATGGTAGGGAAATTATTGAAGAGGATTCTTCAAGATAGCATTTGTTCCCACTTGGAAATAAGTGGACATATTAGCGAGAGACAACATGGTTTTGTAAAGGGGAGGCTGTGTCTCAATAACATGATTGAGTTTTCTGAGGAAGTGATGAAGATGATTGATGAGGATAGGGCAGTGGATGTTGTCTACATGGACTACGTGGCCTTTGACAAGGTTCCTCATGACAGTCTGGTCCAAAAGGTGAAGTCACATGGGATCAGAGGTGAGCTGGCAAGATGGATACAGAATTCGCACGATCATAGAAAGAAGTCTCTCAACATCTAGTTGAAGTCCAACAGGTTTATTTGGTAGCACAAGCCACTAGCTTTCAGAGCGCCACTCCTTCATCAGGTGAGTGGGAGTTCTGGTCACAAACAGGGCATATAAAGACACAAACTCAATTTACAAAATAATGGTTGGAATGCAAATCTTTACAGGTAATCAACTCTTAAAGGTACAGACAATGTGAGTGAAGAGAGGGTTTAGTGCAGGTTAAAGAGATGTGTACTGTCTCCAGCCAGGACAGTTAGTGAGATGTTGCAAGCCCAGGCAAGTCATGGGAGTTACAGGCAGTGTGACATGAACCCAAGATCTCGGTTAAGGCCATCCTCGTGTGTGGAACTCGGCTATCAGTCTCTGCTCAGCGACTCTGCGTTGTCATGTGTCGTGAAGGCCGCCTTAGAGAACGTTTACCAGAAGATCAGAGGCCGATGATTTCTGATTGGGAAGAATGTCATGGCAGCACTGACAGGGAATATATCTGAGGGTTCGTCCACTAAGTCTAGATGGGTAGAAAAGAAAAATAAGAAGGGAGAGATCACTTTGACAGGATTATGCTACAGGCCCCCAAATAGTCAGTGGGAAATTGGGAAGCAAATATGTAAGGAGGTTACAGATAGCTCTAGGGAAAATAGGGTGGACTTTAACTTTCCCAACATTGACTGGGACAGACATATTACTAGAGGCTTGGATGGAGAGAAATTTGTTGAGTGTATTCAGGAAGAATTTCAGGCTTTAAATTAAGGGGGGGTAGCTACAGGACAGATGTCAGGGGTAGGTTCTTTACCCAGCGGGTGGTGAGGGATTGGAATGCCCTGCCTGCTGCGGTTGTAAATGCGTCTAGTTTGGGGGCGTTTAAGAGATCTCTGGATAGGTTTATGGACGAAAAGGGATTGGTATAGGCTAGTGGGTCATTGTTTTTGTAATTGGTCGGCGCAACATCGTGGGCCGAAGGGCCTGTTCTGCGCTGTAATGTTCTATGTTCTATGTTCTATGTTCTCATTCTGTATGTGGATGGCCCAACTCAAATCGGGGCAAATCTTGATCTCCTGTTGGGAAATAAGGAAGGGCAGGTGACAGAAGTGTCAGTGGGGGATCACTCTGGGACCAGTGACCATAATCCCGTTAGTTCTAAGATAGCAATGGAGAATGATAGGTCTGGCCCAAAAGTTACAATTCTAAATTGGGGCACGGCCAATTTTGATGTTATTGGACAGGAAGATACAAATATTCATTGGGGATGTCTGTTAGCAGGCAAAGGGACAGCTGGTAAGTGGGAGGATTTCAAATGTGTGTTTACCAGGGTTCAGGGTAATCACATTCCTTTTAGAGCAAAGGCTGCTAGAAGTGGGGAACCCTGGATGATCAGGATATTGAGGCCCTGGTCAAGAAGGAAAAAGAGGCATATGACATGCATAGGCAGTGGGATCAAGTGGATCTCTTGAAGAATATAGAGCTTGTTGGAGTAGTTAAGAAAGTAATCAGGAGGGCAAAAAGGAGACATGAGATCGTTTTGTCAGACAGGGCAAAAGATAATCCAAAAAAGCTTCTACCCCAGTGGCATTCTCCCAAGACGTCAAGGGAAGGGTATCAAATGGGGGAGGTGATCTTTCAGAGGGAAGACAGGAGGACCAGAACACCTTACAGGGAAGGAAGGGGATTAGAAGTGAGATAGTGGTGGGGGATGGGAGGGTCAAAGGAATAGATAGGTGGTTCTGTGGGCAAAAGCGAGACTCCAGGATGGTAGTCTGCCTCCCTGGAGCGGAGGTACAGGTTGTTTCTGAAAGGGTAGAAGAGATATTGAAGGGCGAAGGGAACCAAGCTGACGTAATTGTGCACATAGATGAGAAGGACGTAGGAAGGAAGAGCAGGAGGCAAATACGTAGGCAGTTTAGGGAGTTGGGTGCCAGGCTGAAGAGCAGAGCCTCCAGGGTGGCAATCTCTGGGCTGCTACCAGTGCCTAGTGACGGTGAGGCTAGGAATACTGAGATCCTTCAGCTAAATGCGTGGCTGAAGGATTGGTGTAAGGCAGTGGGTTTCACATTTGTATGTCATTGGGAAGTGTTCGTGAGAGAAGGGCACCTGTATAGGAGGGATGGGGAACACTTAAATGGGAAGGGCACAAATATCTTAACTGGGAGGTTAGCTGGAGTGTTTCGGCAGGGTTTAAACTAATGTGGAGGAGGGGGTGGGGATGAAACCGATAGCTCAGTAGGCACTGGGATTGGGAGCGAGTTGGGTGACAGGGTAAGATTCGACGAGAGGACAATCATCCAGGAGAGGAGGATCTGAGTGGGCCTGGAGGTCTGGAGTGCGTCTGTTTTAACGTGAGGAGCGTAATGGGTAAAATGGGTGAACTTAAGGCCTTAATGTTTGCAAGGAATTTAGGTGTGGTTGCAGTGACAGAGACGTGGTTAAAGGAAGGGCAGCTAAATATTCCTGGGTATAAGTGTTTCAGGCGTGACAGAGGAGGGTCAAAAAGAGGAGGTGGAGTGGCGTTGTTAGTTAGGGATCACATTACAGCAGTGCAGAGAGAGGATCATTTAGAGGAGTCGGGAAATGAGTCGCTGTGGGTGGAGTTCAGGAATAGGAAGGGAGCAATCACTTTGCTAGGGGTATGCTATAGGCCACCAAATAGCCCGCAGGAGGTAGAAGAAAGGATATGTAAAGAAATTCTGGATAGGTGTAGAAAAAATAGGGTTGTTGTAGTGGGAGACTTTAATCTCCCTGGGGTGGATTGGAAGGTGCCTAGGGCTGGGGGTCCAGACGGGGAGGAATTTGTAAAATGTGTACTGGAAGGGTCTTTGGAGCAGTTTGTAGCTGGCCCGACTGGAGAGGGGGCTATACTGGATTTAATTCTGGGAAATGAGCCTGGTCAGGTGATCAAGGTTGCAGTAGGGGAACACGTGGCAAACAGTGACAACAATTCAGTCTACTTCAGGATACTAATGGAAAAAGATGAGTACTGTCCAAAGTGGAGGATGCTAAATTGGGGGAAGGCTAGATATAGCCGGATTAGGCAGGAACTTATAGATACTGATTGGGAGAGGTTGTTTGAGTGTAAGTCCACGTTCGGCATGTGGGAGCCTTTTAAGGGACAGCTGAAACGGGTGCAAGAAAGACATGTGCCGGCTAAGAGGAGGGATGGGAAAGGTAGGATCAGGGAGCCATGGATAACTAGGGAGATTGAGGACTTGGTCAGTAGGAAAAGAGAGGTGTATGTTAGGTCTAAGCAACTGGGAATGGAGAGAGCATTGGAGGAATACACAGAGTAGAAGAGAGCTTAAACGGAGAGTTAGAAAGGCGAAAAGGGGGCATGAAATGGCCTTGGCAGACAGGATTAAGGAAAATCCAGAAGCATTTTACTCCTATGTTAGGAATCAAGGGTGGTTAGAGGAAAAATTGGTCCTCTTAGGGACAGAGGAGGGGAACTATGCCTAGAGTCCGAGGGAATGGGGGAGATCCTGAATAAATACTTTGCGTCAGTATTCATGCAGGAGTGGGACCTGTTGTCAGGTACTGTCTTGGAGGGAGTTGTAGACCCGTTAGAGGAAATATCAATTACGAGGGAGGAAGTGTTATGGTTTTTAGGTAGTATTAAAACTGATAAATCTCCGGGGCCTGATGGCATTTATCCTAGGCTGCATAGGGAGACAAGGGATGAAATTGCTGGGCCTCTGTTGCAGATCTTCGTCTCTTCTTTGGACACAGGTGAGGTCCCAGAGGACTGGAGGATAGCAAATGTGGTACCGTTGTTTAAAAAGGGTAGTTATAGGCCGGTGAGTTTGACGTCAGTGGTAGGGAAGTTGTTGGAAAGGATTCTTAGAGATAGGATGTATAAGCATTTGGAGTGTGGCAATTTGATTAGTGATAGGCAGCACGGATTTGTTAAGGGGGGGGTCATGCCTTACAAATCTGGTAGAATTTTTTGAGGAGGTGACAAAAACGGTCGACGAAGGACAAGCTGTAGATGTCATCTACATGGATTTCAGTAAGGCGTTTGACAAAGTCCCTCGTGGTAGGTTGGTGGAAAAGGTTAAGGCTCATGGGATACAAGGACAGGAGCCTAGATGGATTAAGAACTGGATTGGTAATAGGAGACAGAGTAGAAGAGGAAGGGTCCTTTTCTAGCTGGAGGTCTGTGACTAGTGGTGTGCCACAGGGCTCAGTACTGGGACCTTTGTTATTTGTAAAATACATAAATGACTTGGAAGAGGGAGTAAGTGGTGTGATCAGCAAGTTTGCAGATGATACAAAGATGGCTGGACTTGCTGATAGTGAGGAGCAGTGTCAGGCAATACAGCAGGATATAGATAGGCTGGTATATTGGGCAGAGAAATGGCAAATGGAATTTAATCCAGATAAATGCGAGGTGATGCATTTCGAAAGGAAGAATGTAGGGGGGAGTTACATGATAAATGGTAGGCCTATTAAGAGTATAGAAACGCAGAGGGACCGAGGAGTCCTTGAAGGTGGCAGTACAGGTGGAGTAGGTGACAAAGAAGGCCTGTGGTATGCTTGCCTTTATAGGGACGGGTATAGAGTATAAAAGCTGGCGTCTAATGTTGCAGTTGTATAGAACGTTGGTTCGCCCGCATTTGGAGTACTGCGTCCAGTTCTGGTCGCCTTACTACTGGAAAGACGTGGAGACCCTGGAGAGAGTGCAGAGGAGGTTTACCAGGATGTTGCCTGGTATGGAAGGTCTGAGCTATGAGGAAAGATTGGGCAAATTGGGGCTGTTCTCCTTAGAAAGGCGGAGGATGAGGGGAGATCTAATAGAGGTGTATAAGATTATGAAGGGTACAGATAAAGTGAACAGTGGTAAGCTTTTTCCTAGGTTGGATACAATAATTACGAGGGGCCACGAGCTTAGGGTGAGGGGCGGCGAGGTATAACTCGGATGTTAGAACATAGAACATAGAACATAGAACATTACAGCGCAGAACAGGCCCTTCGGCCCACGATGTTGCGCCGACCAGTTAAAAAAAAATGACCCACTAATCTAAACCAATCCCTTTTCGTCCATAAACCTATCCACGGATCTCTTAAACGCCCCCAAACTAGGCGCATTTACAACTGCAGCAGGCAGGGCATTCCAATCCCTCACCACCCTCTGGGTAAAAAACCTACCCCTGACATCCATCCTATAACTACCCCCCCTTAATTTAAAGCCATGCCCCCTTGTGCTAGCTTTCTCCATCCGAGGAAAAAGGCTATCACTATCCACCCTATCTAAACCTCTAATCATCTTATACGTTTCAATAAGATCCCCTCTTAGCCGCCTTCTTTCTAGCGAAAACAACCCCAAATCCCTCAGTCTCTCCTCATAGGACCTCCCCTCCATACCAAACAACATCCAGGTAAACCTCCTCTGCACCCTCTCCAAAGCCTCCACATCGTTCCTGTAATGTGGGGACCAGAACTGCACACAGTAATCCAAGTGCGGCCGCACCAGAGTTGTGTACAGTTGCAACATGACGCTGCGACTCCTAAATTCAATCCCCCTACCAATAAACGCCAAGACACCATATGCCTTCTTAACAACCTTATCTACTAGATCCCTGAAAGTTGGGAATCAATGTACACATACACCTAGATCCCTCTGTTCATCCACACTATTCAAAGTCCTCCCGTTAGCCCTATACTCAACACATCTGTTATTCCTACCAAAGTGAATCACCTCACACTTCTCCGCATTAAACTCCATCCGCCACCTCTCGGCCCAGCTCTGCAACCTGTCTAAGTCTCCCTGCAAACTATGACACCCTTCCTCACAATCTACCACACCTCCGACTTTGGTGTCATCAGCAAATTTACTAATCCACCCAGCTATACCCTCATCCAGATCATTAATAAAAATTACAAACAGCAGTGGCCCCAAAACAGATCCCTGAGGCACACCACTCGTAACCGAACTCCATGATGAATATTTACCATCAACCACCACCCTCTGTCTCCTATCTGCTAGCCAATTCCTGATCCAATTTCTTAGACTACCCTCAATCCCATACATCTGCATTTTCTGCAGAAGCCTACCATGGTGAACCTTATCAAACGCCTTACTAAAATCCATATATACCACGTCAACTGCCTTACCCCCATCCACATCTTTGGTCACTTTCTCAAAAAACTCAATAACGTTAGTAAGGCATGACCTACCCTCTACAAAACCATGCTGACTATCTCCAATCAATTCATTACTCTCCAAATAACTATAAATCCTATCCCTAATAATTTTTTCTAAAACCTTGCCCACAACAGAAGTAAGACTCACCGGTCTATAATTCCCGGGGAAGTCTCTGTTCCCCTTCTTAAACAATGGGACAACATTCGCTATCCTCCAATCTTCCGGTACTATACCAGAGACCAACGACGACCTGAAGATCAGAGCCAGAGGCTCTGCAATCACCTCCCTTGCCTCCCAGAGAATCCTGGGGTAAATCCCATCCGGACCAGGGGACTTATCTATTTTCAAACCCTCTAGAATATCCAGCACATCCCCCTTATCAACTGCAATACTGTCTATTTTACACCCCTGCAACCCAGTGTCCTCCTCAGCTAATATTCATGTCCCCCTGCGTGAACACCGAAGAAAAATACTGGTTCAATGCCTCACCAATCTCTTCCGGTTCCACACACAATTTCCCTCTACTGTAACTGGCCCTAATCTTGCCCTAACCAACCTTCTGTTCTTGACATACCTAAAGAACGCCTTAGGATTCTCCTTAATCCTATCAGCCAAAGTCTTCTCATGTCCTCTTTTAGCCCTTCTTAACTCACTCTTCAACTCCCTCCTAGCCAATCTAAAGCTTTCTAATGCAATACCTGAGCCCTCAAGCCTCATCCGAACATAAGCCTCCTTTTTCTTTTTAACCAACGAATCAACTTTTTTTAGTGCACCACGGTTCCCTAGCCCTACCAAATCCTCCTTGCCTGACAGGGACATACCTATCACGGACTCGCAGTAGCTGCTCCTTGAAAAAACTCCACATTTCGGACGTTCCCAGTCCCTGTAATCTCCTAGTCCAACCTATGCTTCCTAATTCTCTCCTAATAGCCTCATAATTACCCTTCCCCCAGCTAAAACTACTGACCCGAGGTTCATGCCTATCCCATGGATAGAGGGAGGTTTTTCACACAGAGGGTGGTGGAGGCCTGGAATGCATTGCCAAGTAAGGTGGTGGAAGCAGGCACGCTAAGGTTGTTTAAGACTTACTTAGACAAGCACATGAGCAGAGATAGAGGGATACAGGAGACTTTTCTAAATAAAGATCAAGAGCTTTGGGACGTCCCTGCGAATCAACTGATTCCTATGGACTTTCCAAAACATTTCATGGCTCACTTGCTTAATTTCTGCGCTTCTGGGGATTCCGTAAATGTCTGTCAAAGTTTTGCATGTTTATTGATGTCTTTTCTTTTACTTCACAGGTGATTCAGTCCGCCTTGTTGACCAACAAGGGGCATACACGTGGTGGGTAGTGCGAGGGCTGCTCTTGGATGATGTTTCGACAGTTGCCTAGTGCTTCATGTTGTTAGTGTACGCTTAAACTGGACCATCTGATGGGCAATATGACAGCTCAGTGACTATCACTGTTTGCTGTGCAGATACATGGATTTGGGCCGGTGTCTGCGGGAGTTTGCACATTCTCCCCGTGATTGCATGGGTTTTCTGCGGGTGCTCCGGTTTCCTCCCACATCCCAAAAACGTGCTCTTAGGCTGATTGGTGTAACAAATTGTCCTTAAATTAGTCTTCCCTCAATCTTCCCCAAAAGATGTAAACAAAGGTCATGGGGAGAGGAGGGCACTCATAATGTTAATATGGCGGCGCGGGCTCGTGGCGTCAAAGGGCCTGTTTCCCATGCTGTGTTGTTTTTTGTTCTTTGTTCTATAAATACATAAAGGGCAAAAGTGTAACTAGGGAGAGAGTAGGGCCTCTTAAGGATCAACAGGGTCATCTATGTGAGGATCCACAAGACATGAGTGAGACCTGAATGAATATTTCACATCAGTATTTACTGTTGAGAAAAGTATGGGATGTTAGGGAATTTGAGGAAATAAATAGTGATGTCGTGAGAAGTTTACATATTATAGAGAAGGACATACCAGCAGTCTTAAAGCGCGTCAACATAAGAACATAAGAACATAAGAAATAGGAGCAGGAGTAGGCCATCTAGCCCTTCGAGCCTGCCCCGCCATTCAATAAGATCATGGCTGATCTGTCGTGGCTCAGTTCCACTTTCCCGCCCTCTCCCCATAACCCTTAATCAAAGAAGGACAAAGAGATTGGATATGGAGGAAAAATAGAGTGCAGAAGTAAGCTTGCAGGGAATAAAAACTAACAACAAAAGTTTCTAGAGATCTTTAACTGCAATGAGATTGGTGAAGTCAAATGTAGGTCCTTTACAGTCAGAAACAGGGGAATTTATCATGGGGAACAAAGAAATGGCTGACCAACTAAATGCATACTTTGGTTCTGTCTTCACAAAGGATGACACAAATAACATCTGGAATATTGAGGAACAAGGGTTTAGTAGTGAAAGGGAGGAAGTGAAGGAAATTAATATTTGTAAACATAAGAACATAAGAAATAGGAGCAGAAGTAGGCCATCTAGCCCTTCGAGCCTGCCCCGCCATTCAATAAGATCATGGCTGATCTGTCGCTGCTCAGTTCCACTTTCCCGCTTTCTCCCCATAACCCTTAATCCCCTCTCTTATCAAAAACCCATCAACCCGCGTCTTAAAAATATTTAGCGAGGCAGCCTCCACCACTTCAACGGGCAGAGAATTCCAGAGATTCACCACCCTTTGAGTGAAGAAGTTCCTCCTCAACTCCGTTCTAAACCGCCCCCCCTTTATCTTGAGGCTGTGCCCCCTAGTCCTACTGTCTTTTTTGAGCGGGAAGAGTCTCTCCACCTCTATCCTATCCATCCCATTCATCATCTTATACGTCTCAATGAGATCTCCCCTCATTCTTCTAAACTCTAACGAGTACAAGCCTAGTTTGCTCAGCCCCCTCAACTCCGGTATCAGCCTAGTAAACCTCTTCTGCACTCCCTCCAAGGCCAAAATATCTTTGCGCAGGTGCGGCGCCCAAAACTGCACACAGTACTCCAGCTGCGGCCTCACCAATGCCCTATACAGCTGCAGCAAGACCTCCCTACTTTTATATTCAATCCCCCTCGCTATGAAGGCCAGCATCCCATTCGCCTTCCTGACTACATGCTGCACCTGCAAGCTGGGTTTTTGCGACTCATGCACAAGGACCCCGAGGTCCCTCTGCACCGTCGCCTGCTGCAGTTTTTCACCACGTAAGTAATAGTCCTTCCTACCATTATTCCTACCAAAGTGGACCACCTCACACCTGCCAACATTAAATTCCATTTGCCATTTCCTGGCCCATTCGCCCAGCCTATCTAGATCCTTCTGCAGACTCTCCACACCCTCCGCGCAATTTGCCGTTCCCCCAATCTTGGTGTCATCAGCAAATTTCGACACCCTACACTCGGTTCCCTCCTCCAGATCATCTATATAAATGGTAAAAAGCTGAGGCCCTAGCACCGACCCCTGGGGCACTCCACTAGTCACCATCCGCCAATCCGAATAGCACCCGTTGACCCCCACTCTCTGCCTCCTATTTGACAACCAATCCTCTATCCATGCTAACACCCTACCCCCAACTCCATGTCCCTCGACCTTCTGCAATAACCTCTTGTGAGGTACTTTGTCAAGGTAGATAAATCCCTGGGAGTTGATGAAATGTGTCCCAGGATGTTGTGGGAGGCTAGGGAGAAAAATTGCAGGTCCCTAGCAGAGATATTTGAATCATCGACAGCCACAGGTGAGGTGCCTGAAGATTGCAAGGTAGCAAGTGTTTTGCCTTTGCTTAAGAAGGGCTGCAGGGAAAAGTTTGGGAACTGCAGACTAGTGAGCCTCACATCTGTGGTGGGTAAGTTGTTAGAAGGTATTCTGAGAGACAGGATCTTCAGGCATTTAGAGACGCAAAGATTGATTAGGGATATACAGCATAGCTTTGAGTGGAAAATCATGTCTTACAAGTTTGATTGAATTTTTTTAAGGGATAACACAGAAGGTATATGAGGGCAGTGCAGTTGACATTGTCAACATGGACTTTAGCAAGGCTTTTGACAAGGTACTGCATGGTGAGTTGCTGCATAAGATTAAATCTCGTGGAATCCAGGGTGAGGTAGCCAATTGGACACAAAATTGGCTTGATAACAGAAGACAGAGGGTGGTTGTAGAGGATTGTTTTTCAAGCTGGAGACCTGTGACCAGCAGTGTGCCTCAGAGATCAGTGCTGGGTCCACTGTCATTTGTCATTTATATTAATGATTCGATGAAAATTTAGGAGGCATGGTTATTAAGTTTGCAGATGACACCAAGATTGGTGACATAGTGGACAGTGAAGAAGGTTATCTCAGATTGCAACAGGATTGTGATCAATTGGGCTAGTGGGCTAATGAATGTCCGATGGAGTTTAATTTAGATAAATGCGAGGTGACGCATTTTTGGTAGCCTGAACCAGGGTAGGATTTACTCAGTTAAGGGTAGGAAGTTGGGGAAAATTACAGAACAACGAGATCTAGGAGTACAGGTTCTTGAAAATGCAGTCACAGATGGACAGGATGGTGAAGCAGGCATTCCGCATACCTGGTGTCATTGGTCAGAATATTGAATACTGGAGTTGAGAGGTCTTGTTGAAGTTGTACAAGACATTAGTAAGGCAGCACTTGGAATACTGTGTACAGTCTGGTTAACCTATGATAGAAAAGGTATTATTAAACTAGAAAGACTACAGAAAAGATTTACTACGATGCTATTGGGACTTGATAGTTTGAGTTATAAGAGGCTGGATAGAGTGGGACTTTTTTCCTTCAGCTTGGAAAGCTTAGGGGTGATCTTATGGAGGTCTATAAAATAATGAGGGATATAGATGAAGTAGATATTCTACATCTTTTCCAAAGATAGGGGAGTCTACAACTAGACTAGGAGTAGGTTTAAGATGGGAGGGGAGAGATACAAAAGGGTCAGAGGGACAGGTTTTTCACATAGAGGGTGGTGAGTGTCTGTATTGAGCTGTCAAAGGCAGTAATAGAGCTGGGTACAATTTGTCTTTTTAAAGCATTTAGACATTTACAGAGGTAAAATGGGTATAAAGGGCCAAATGCAAGCAATTGGGACTAGCTTAGTGTAAAAATCTGCACGGCATGGACAATATTCCACTGGCCTCAGGCAGGATTTTACAAGCGTCGCCCGAGTGAGGATGTAAAATCTATGACCATGACTCATACTGTATCTGTACAAAGCCTTGATTTGACAACATTTAGAATATGCATGCAGTTCTGGACACTGCACATCAATGAAATATTGACCTTGAAGGGAAAAGTTAATTTATTAGACACACCAGGCTTATATTAACACTGCAATGAAGCTGCTGTGAAAATCCGCTAGTCGCCACACTCCGGCACCTGTTCGGGTACACTGAGGGAGAGTTTAGAATGGCTAATGCACTTGACCAGCACATCTTTGGACTGTGGAAGGAAATCGGAGCACTGGATGAAACACACGCAGACACAGGGAGAACAGGCAAACTTCACACAGACACTGACATATGCTGGCAATTGAACCTGGGTCCCTGCACTGTGAGGCAGTAGTGCTAACCACCCTACTACCGTGCCACCCAAGCAACAAAATGTTACCTGGATTCCAAGGGTTAAATTACAAGACAAGATTACATGAAGTACAGACATAAGTCCACCTCACGGTAATATTTGCTCCTCCTGATCCTACCTCACCAACTCCCCTATTTATTTACTCTATCCTGCCCTCAGACCCTAGGCTACCAACCTCTTGCCATGCCATGCCTACCATCCTGGCCCAGAAGAATCCCCGCTCCACAACTCACCTTTTAAGTAGGCTCTAATGGCAATTATCATTTGGGATTGCTGGAAGTCACGGCCACAATTTCATTGCATGTGTATGTAACTAGTAGAATTGACCATGGAGAACCAGTGGACGTGGTTTATTTAGCCTTTCAGATGGCTTTTGACGAGGTCACACATAATAGACTCTTTTGTAAAGTTAAAGCGCATGAGATTGCAGGTAATGTCTTGAGATGGATAGAAATCTGGTTGGCAGATAGGAAGCAAAGAGTTGACATAAACGGGTCTTTTTCTGATTGGCAGTCAGTGACTAGTGGGGTTCTGTGCTCAGACCCCAATTGTTCACATTATACATTAGTGATTTGGAAGAGGGAACTGAATGTATTATCTCCAAACTTGCAGTTGATACAAATTTGGTGGGCGGCTGAGCTGTGAGGAGGATGGAGAGATGCTTCAGCACGATTTGGACAGGCTGAATGTGTGGCCATTTGCATGGCAGATGCAGTATAATGTGTATAAATGCAAGGTTATCCACATTGGTAGCAACAATAGGAAGACAGGTTTATACTCGAACGGGTGTAAATTGAGAAAGGTGGATGCTCAATGAGACCTTGGAGTCCTCTGCATCAGCAGGAACAGCAGCCAGTAAAGAAGGCAAATAGTATGTTGGCCTTCATCGTGAGAGGATTTGAGGAGTGTTTTGATGCAATTGTATAGGGTGTTGGTGAAGTTATGCCTGGGGTATTGTGTGCAGTCTTGGCATACTTACCTGAGGAAGAATGTCCTTGCTATAGTGGGAGTACAGCAAAGATTCACCAGGCTAATTCCTGGGATGGCCGGTCTGTCAGATGAGGAGAGACTAAGTCGGTAAGGGTTATATTCACTGGAGTTTAGAAGAGTGAGAAGGGATCTCATAGAAACCTATAAAATTCTAACAGAATTAGACAGGGTGGATTCAAAAAGAATGTTCCCAATGGTGGGAGAGTCCAGAACTAGAACACAGAACATAGAACATTACAGCGCAGTACAGGCCCTGCGGCCCTCGATGTTGCGCCGACCAGTGGAACCAATCTAATGGCCCTCTAACCTAAACTGTTCCAATGTTATCCATATGCCTATCCACTAACCATTTGAATGCCCTTAAAGTTGGCGACTCCACAACTGCTGCAGGCAGGGCATTCCACGACCTTACTACCCTCTGAGTAAAGAACCTACCTCTGACATCCATCCTATAACTACCACCCCTTAACTTAAAGCTTTGTCCCCTCATGTTAGCCATCACCATCCAAGGAAAAAGGCTCTCACTGACCACCCTATCCAATCCTCTGATCATCTTGTATGTCTCAATTAGGTCACCTCTTAACCTTCTTCTCGCTAATGAAAATAACCTCAAGTCCCTCAGCCTTTCCTCATAAGGCCTTCCCACCATACCAGGCAACATTCTGGTAAACCTCCTCTGCACCCTTTCCAATGCCTCCATATCTTTCTTATAATGCGGCGACCAGAACTGTACGTAATACTCCAAGTGCGGCCGCACCAGAGTTTTGTACGGTTGTAACATGACCTCACGGCTCCGAAATTCAATCCCTCTGCCAAAAAAAGCTAACACACCGTACGCCTTCTTAACAACCTTATCAACCTGGGTGCCAACTTTCAGGGAGCTATGCACATGTACCCCGAGATCTCTCTGCTCGTCAACACTAATAAGAGTCCTTCCATTAGCCCTATATTCTTACTCCTGTTTCTCTTACCAAAGTGAATCACCTCACACTTTTCCGCATTAAACTCCATTTGCCACCTCTCGGCCCAGCTCTGCAGCTTATCTATGTCCCTCTGCAAAGTGTAACATCCATCCTCACTGTCTACAACTCCTCTGACTTTGGTGTCGTCAGCAAATTTACTAATCCATCCTTTTACACCCTCATCTAGGTCATTTATAAAAATGACAAATAGCAGTGGCCCCAAAACAGATCCTTGAGGTACACCACTTGTAACTGAACTCCAGGTTGAATATTTCCCATCAACCACCACCCTGTCTTCTATCAGCTAGCCAATTCCTGATCCAAACTGCTAAATCGCCCTCAATCCCATGCATCTGCATTTTCTGCAGTAGCCTACCATGGGGAACCTTATCAAACGCTTTGCTAAAATCCATATAGACCACCTAAAATCCATATACATCACAACTAGGGGTCATGGTTTGAGGATTTGGGGTAAATCTTTTAGAATTAAGGTGAGGAGAAATTTCTTCATCCAAAGGATGCTGAATGTGTGGAATTCACTACCATACAATGTATTTGAGGCCAAAATGTTGTCTGATTCCTAGAAGAAATTAGACAGAGCTCTTGGGGCTAAAGGCCTCAAGGGATAGGGGAGGAAGGTGGGATCAGAATGTTGAATTTGTTGATCAGCCATGGTTAAAATAATGGCAGAGCAGGCTCAAAGAGTCGAATGGCCTACTAGTGCTTCTAGTTCCTGTTTCTATGTTTCGATGTGGAACAGATTCTCAAAGCTAGGAGCTGAATGGCTTACTCCTGTTCCTATGTTGCTTAAACAAATCAATATTATAAATACAAATATCCCCTGTTTGTTAATACTATTAATACCTCTTCCACGGCCATGTAACGCCGCTCCCTGAACATCATCCCTCCTTCCAACAGAAGCTCTTCCAACAGGCAGATTGTCTGGAACTGTGCTGGTGACGGGAGCATTATGAGGAAAATTAAAATTAATGGCAAGTCGAGGCTTTCTCGATTTTTGAGCTGGGGCATTTCTTCTTACGCATGCACTTTTGGGCCGTTTTGGTACTGTCATAAAACGAAGAACAGAAGCATTGAAAACTTATACAGCAATTGTTCAACACAGAAAGTGCTACTTATTGGTCTCAAATCACAAATACAATCAAATTCAGCATAGAACCATTTAGTAATATGCACTATGAAAGAACATTCTAGAAGAAAAGTCATACTCTTTAGAATAAAATAAATTGCGGAGCAAAATATAATCTTTTTTTTGGGCTACAGTTCAGGCCTTCATCAAACACTTTTGAATGGTGCATCGGTCAAAAAGACAACAGGATGGATCTTGCGGTGCTTACCAGCAATCCCTCTGTTGACCCAAAGCATATAGAAGAGATGATATGAAGCTGTTGGGTGGAATTTTCCCCAAAGATTTCTAAGGGCACAATCTTACAAAAAAAAACTTGAAGTGCTGAACGAGCAAGAAAAAAGGAGAGTTTCAGACATTTTTTTGGGCGAGTTTGAAAATGCAATTTTCTGACACTCTGAGGTCAGGCAATCTTACGAAAAAAAATTCGAAGTCCACAACAAGCATGAAAAATGGGAGAGTTTCTGATCCATTTGGTGGGCGGTCCAAAATCTGTATCTTATGCATTTAGAACAGAAAAAAATCAAAAACCGTTTCTTATCAATGGGGGAGGTGGTGGAGCTTAATCACCTGAACGTTGGCTGAGTGCAACATTGTGCATGCACACATCTCTCTGATCTGAGAGCAGAGAGGCCTGTCATTTAACCTTTGCCTCTCTCAGTCAGCCTCCATGCCAAAAGCAGGCACCATCCACAGCTATCACAACCCCCTCCCACACCCCCTCCCCACACCCCAACCCAGGCAGACCTACCCCTGAGACCATGCCACACAAAAGTAGAGAAACGGCAATCTCCATCATCACTTTGGCTTGAAATTGAATTCTTATTGGCAATATCACTCATTGCAACCTCCTGATTAGCATTGAAAAGAAAATTATACTGTTCATATATTAGTGTGTTTTAGATCATAAATCATTGAAACCCTACAGTACAGAGAGAGGCCATTCAGCCCATCGCGTCTGCACCGACCACAATTCCACCCAGGCCCTACACCCATATCCCTACACGTTTTACCCATTAATCCCTCTAACCTACACATCTCAGGACACTATGGGGCAATCTAAGCATGGCTAATCAACCTAACCTGCATATCTTTGGATTGTGGGAGGAAACTGCAGCACCTGGAGAAAACCCACGTAGACATGAGGGGAATGTGCAAACTCCACACAGACAGTGACCCAAGCCAGGAATTGAACCCAGGTGTCTGGAGCTGTGAAGCAGCAGTGCTAACCACTGTGCCGTCCAAACAGTTTTACAAACTGTTCAGCGAATTTTCTGCAGCAGATACCTCATCTGTTGATTCTTCAAACCCTACCCAATATTTGCAATTAAAAAGATTCAGAATGTGATGGGATCCTTGCCAATTTCACATATGGTGCAGCTCCAACAACACTCATCAAGTCCACAGATTCCTATATAAAACTGTTTGATCTATACCAACAGTCACTGAAGGCTTAAGGTGCCTTAAGATTTAAGACTGCATTGGGTGAATGAATGGGAAAGGGCATGATTAATCAAAGAAGAATTAGTGTTTTCAGACATTCAGTCATTGGTCAAATGATTAGACCAATGGAAACCTGACTGGCGCTGTTCAATATTCAGCCTGAAATTGAAATAAAGTCAGGGCTTGGAGTCTCCTCCACAACAATAGCTGCAGCACATGTTGGGAAACTGTTGGGAACCATTGTTCTGGATGGTCGTAGGTTTGGAAGAAGCTGCCTAAGCAATCTTGGTGATGTACTTGATACTCACAGTGACCACAGTTCGTCGATGGTGAAGGAATAGAATGTTTGTGGTATGGGTAGCAATCAAGCAGGCTGTTTTGACTTGGACAGTTCAAGCTTCTTGCCTATGATTGGAGCTGCACTCATCCAGGCAAGTGGAAAGTATTCCATTACATTCCTGGCTTGTGCCTTGCAAATGGCGGACAAGCTTTAGGGAGTCAGAAGCTGAGTTGCCTAAGTTTCAGGTTTTTTTTTATTCATTTGTGAGATATGGGCATTGTTGGCTGGCCAGCATTTATTGCGCATTTCTAGTTGCCATTGTTCAGAGGGCAGTTGAGAGTCCAGAGAGTTGAGAGTCCAGTTGAGAGCTGTGGCTCTGGACTCAAATGCAGGCCACACCAAGTAAGGGTGGCAAGTTTTGTTTCCTAAAGGACCAGTTGGGGTTTTCTGACAATCAACAATGGCTTCAAGATCATCAGTAAATTATTAATTCCAGATAATTTTCATCAAATTCAAATTCCACCACTCGCTGTGGTGGGATTTGAACTTGCATCTCTAGATTATTCGCTGAGTTTCTGGGTTAACAATTTAGCAATAATACCATTAGGCCATCACCTCCCCATGCTTCATAGCCTTTGACCTTCTCTGGTAGCTGCAGTATTTGTAAGGTAAATCCTGTCCAGTTATTGGTCAATGGTAACTCCTAGGAGATTGATAGTGGGGGATTCAGCAACGGTAATGCCCATTGAACGTCAAGGATCGATGGCTAGATCCTCTCTTGTTGCAGATGGTCATTGCCTGGCACTTGTATGGCCTCAATTTACTGGCCACTTCACATCCTAAGCCTGGATCTTTTCCAGGTCTTGTTGAATTTGGATTTGGACTGCTTCAGTACCTGAAGAGTCACAATTGGTTCTGAGCATTATGCAGTCATCAGTGAACATCCCCACTTCTGACTTTATGATGTAAGGAAGATTATTGATGAAGCAGTGGAAGATGGTTGGGCCTAGAACACTACAATGAGGAAATTGTACAATGACGTCCTATGAATGATCTCAAACCACCAGAATCATCTTCTTTTGTGCCAAGTATGACTCCAACTAGCAAAGGGTTGTTCACCTGATTCATATTGACTTTGGTTTTGCTAGAGCTCCATGATGCCAGTCAGCCAAATACTGCCTTGATGTCGAGAGCAGTCACTCTCATCTCACCTCTGACATTCATTTCTTCTGTCCACGTGAACAACAGGTAAAGATGCTGTTAACACATATATCTGCACACCATAGAGAAATAGCCTAAAGTCAGGTAGACTGGATATAGTCAGGCACATTGCCAAACCACATTATGGGAACAACTATGGTCAAGGACAGTGAAGAAGCTGCCTATTGTGTAGGGATAACACCAGATGTGCAGTGTGAAGTCAGGCACGTACACCACATCTTGTAGGGATGTATAAGGTCCAGATTGTGAGACAAATGGTAAGCAAGATGTGTTGTTTCTGCAACTGAGTATATTTTCTAACTACAGGGGGATGAAGGTCACTGAGATAGTAGGGACATCAGCGATTAAGTTAGCAGAAGACTGAATACAGCCGGTCTGAACTGGACTTGTTAACAGTTCTTGATAAGACGGATGAGTTCCCATGAGAACTAATCAAGTAAGGATATTAAAACAACCTTACAATATGCACTCTTGCAATAACAAGAAAATATGGTTAGAGGGGAGTAGAGGGGCTTGGGACATGAGCCAACATACAGCACAGCCTGTGGCTAGGGGCACCTTGAGCCAATAGGGGAATGACAACACATAAATAGGATAGGGACCACCAATTAGGGGAGAACAAAGTATTGTGTAATTGACTAATATGCTTGTAAAAATAGTATAAAACCCTTGCTTAATCTCGATGTAAGGTGTGCCTATCTTTTGGACACCCGGTCTTGCAAGAACGTTAAACAAAATATCTTGCTCCTTCGGAACTTGACTCGACTAAATTGTTTGACTGTGAGCTGTGTTTCTCACACACGTTTGAACAAAGCTATAACGAGGTAAGGAGCTAAGTGACCCTGGCAAAAACCAAACTGAGTGTCCGTGAACAGGTTATTGTGAGAAAATGCTGCTTGATAGCACTGTTGATGACCGCTTCCATCACTTGACTAGTGATCTAGAATAGACTGATAGGGCGGTAATTGGCCAAGTTGGGTTTGTGCTGTTTCTTGTGTACAGGACAGACCTGGGCAATTTTACACATTTCCAGAGAGATGCCAGTATTCTAGCTGCACTGGAACTTCATCATCTTGGCTAAGGGCATAGCAGGTTTTGAAGCATAAGTCTTCAGGACTGTTGCTGGAATACTGTCATGGTTCATAGCCTTGGGTTACCCAATGCCTTCAGTAGTTTCCTATTAATCACATGAAGTGAATCGAACTGCATTAAGATTGAGACCTGTGATGCTAGGAATCGCCGGAGGAGGCTGAGATGGATCATTCAGTTAGAAAAATGCAGATCATCTACCTCAACACTACTTTCCTATCCTATCCCCAAACCCCTTGATGTCTTCAGGACCTATCAATTTCAATTTTGAATATGTTCAAAGATTGAGCTTCCAGAACCCTCCATGGTAGAGAATTCCAGAGATTCACCACCAAATGAGTGAAGAAATTGCACTCTTCTCACCATTAAATGGCCTGCCCTTTATTCTGAGGCTAAAACCTCTCAGTCCAGACTCACCAGCTAGAGGAAATATCTAACCTATACTCACTCTGTCAGGCCCTATAAGAATTTTGTAATTTTCAATGAGATTACTTCTCTCATTCTTCAAAATGCCAGAGAATCCAGGCCCAGTTTACTCTGTCTCTCCCCACAAGACAAACTGGACATCCCAGGGATTAGTTAAGACCATAAGAACATAAGAAATAGGAGCAGGAGTAGGCCATCTAGCCCCTCGAGCCTGCCCCGCCATTCAATGAGATGATGGCTGATCTGATAGTGGTTCAGTTCCACTTACCTGCCTGCTCCCCATGACCCTTAATTCCCTTATTGATCAGAAATCTATTTACCTGTGTCTTAAACATATTTAACAAGGTAACCTCCACTGCTTCAATGGGCAGAGAATTCCAAAGATTCACTACCCTCTGAGAGGGTATATAAGTCCCTTGTCAGGCCCCACTTGGAGTACTGTGCGCAGTTCTGGTTGCCTCACTATAGGAAGGACGTAGAAGCTATTGAAAGGGTACAGAGGAGATTTACAAGGATGTTGCCTGGATTGAGAGGCATGCCTTATGAAGATAGGTTGAGGGAGCTGGGACTCTTCTCCCTGGGGAGACGAAGGTTGAGAGGCGACCTGATAGAGGTTTATAAAACGTTGAGAGGAATAGATAGGGTGGATTCTCAGAGGCTATTTCCCCGGGTTGAAATGGTCGCTACAAGAGGACACAGATTTAAGGTGCAGGGAAGCAAGTACAGAGGTGATGTTAGGGGTAAGTTTTTCACTGAGGGTGGTGAGTGAATGGAATCAGCTGCTGTCAGTGGTGGTGGAGGCGAACTCGCTGGGGTCTTTTAAAAGACTTCTGGATGAGTATATGGGATTTAATGGGATTAGGGGTTATTGATAGGTATTGATGTGATCGGCGCAACTTGTGGGCCGAAGGGCCTGTTTGTGCTGTAGTGTTCTATGTTCTAGAAGAATTTCCTCCTCAACTCTGTTCTAAATTGACTCCCCCTTATTTTGAAGCTGCGCCCTCTAGTTCTTGTTTCCTTTCTAAGCAGAAATAATCTCTCTGCCTCTACACTGTCTAGCCCCTTTATTACCTCATATGTCTCTATAAGATCTCCCCTCAGCCTTCTAAACTCCAACGAGCACAGGCCCAATCTACTCAATCTCTCCTCATATGCTAACCCTCTCATCTCCGGTATCAACCTGGTGAGCCTTCTCTGTACTCCCTTCAAGGCCAATATATCCTTTTGTAAATAAGGGTACCAAAATTGCACACAGTACTCTATTTGCGGCCTCACCAATGCCTTGTACAATTGCAGTAAAACCTCCCTGCTTTTATACTCCAACCCCCTCGCGATAAAGGCCAACACTCTATTTGCTTTCTTGATCACCTGCTGCACCTGCAAACTGGGTTTTTGCGATTCATGCACAAGGACCTCCAGGTCCCTCTGCACAGTAGCATGTTGTAATTTTTCACCATTTAAATAATAGTCCAATAATAGTTAGATGAACATCCCTTGCATCACCTGTTTGCAACTTTATCCCTCCTTAGATAAGGAGACCAGATTGTACACAATACTCCAGTTGTAGTCTCACCAAGGCTCCATACAATTTCAACAAGGCATTATCTGATGCAGACATGATGAGCCAATAATTTCCTTTGCCAGAGAGAGAAAATGTAGGGACAGGCAGTCAGCATCTAGGGGAGAGTGAATACGCTGGGAGAGGAGAGGCATTCAGAAGGTTGAAAACAGCATAAGAGTGCAATGGAAGTGTGAGCTTGAATATGGAGCTCCTGAGGCAAGTAGAAGCAGCAGATGGGTGAGTACGATCAAGTAAGCTACTTTACTGATTACAGTTTGTAAGATCTTTATTTTGCGATTTATCATTTTAAGAGCTATATTCTGCAGTAATGAAGACCAGAGAAGAAGGGCCCCAGAGTAATTGATATGATTTGATTTTAAGTATCTTCCAAAACATTTAATTGGAAAGGGTAAGTCAGGGCAGGAGAGCTCAAAGCTGTGATAAAGAACAAAAAACAAAGAAATGTACAGCACAGGAACAGGCCCTTCAGCTCTCCAAGTCTGCACCGATCATAACGCCTGCCTAAACCAAAACTGTATGCACTTACGGTGTCTGTATCCATCCAAACCCATCCTTTTAATGTATTCATTTAGTTGCCCCTTAAACGACGCTATCGTACCTGCTTCCAACACCTCCCCGAAAAGTGCATTCCAGGCATTCACCACCCTCTGTGTAAAAAACTTGTCTCGCACTTTTCCTCTAAACTTTTCCCCACGCTCCTTAAACCTATGTGCCCTAGTACTTGACTTTTCTACCCTAGGAAGAGCATCTGACTATCCACTAAGAACAAAGAGCAAAGAAAATTACAGCACAGGAACAGGCCCTTCAGCCCTGCAAGCCTGCACCAACCATGCTGCCCGACTAAACGAAAACCCCCTACCCTTCCAGGGACCATATCCCTTTACTCCCATCCTATTCATGTATTTGTCAAGACACCCCTTAAAAAGTCGCTATCGTATTTGCTTCCATCCATTACCTCCCCTGGCAGCGGGTTCCAGGTACCCACCACCCTCTGTGTAAAAAACTTGCCTCATACATCTCGTTTATACTTTGCCCCTCACATCTTAAACCTATGCACCCTAGTAATTGACTCTTCCCCCTGGGAAAAAGCTTCTGACTATCCACTCTGTCCATGCCTCTCATAATCTTGCAGACTTCTATCAGGTTGCCCCTCAACCCCTGTCGTTCTAGTGAGAACAAACCAAGTTTCTTCAACCTCTCCTCATACCAGGCAAGATTCTGGTAAATCGTTACCCTCTCCAAAGGTTCAAGATCCTTCTGGTAATGTGGCGACCAGAATTGAACACTATATTCCAAGTGAGGCCTAATCAAGGTTTTATAAAGCTGAAATATCACTTGCCAATTTTTAAACTCAATGCCCCCGGCCAATGAAGGTAAGCATGCCATATGCCTCCTTGACTACCTTCTCCACCTGCATTGCCACTTTCAGTGACCTGTGTACCTGTACATCCAGATCCCTCTGCCTATCAATGCTCTAAAAGGTTCTACCATTTACTGCATATTTCCTATCTGTATTAGACCTTCCAAAATGCATTACCTCACATTTGTCTGGAAAAAGTAAGGTAATTTTGTCCATGCCACACTTAATCTTGCTGACCTCTATCAGGTCACCACTCAACCGCCATCATTCAAGTGAGAACAAACCAGGCAAGATCCTGGTAAACCTCTACTGTATCCTCTCCAAAGCATCCATGTTCTTTGGGAGTGTGGTGACCAAAATTGTACACAATATTCTAAATGAGGCCTGACTGAGGTTCTGTACAGCAGCAGCATGTTTATACTCAATGCCCCAACCGATGAAGGCAAGCATGCCATTTGTTTTGTTGACTACCTTATCCGCCTGCGTTGCCAGTTTCAGTGATCGGTGGACATGTACACCCAGATCTCTCAGCCTGTCAATACTCCTAAGGGTTCTACCATTTACAGTATAATTTCTACATGTAATGGACCTTCCATAATCCATTATCTCACACCTATCCGGATTAAACTCCATTTGCCATTTCTCCACCCAAGTCTCCAACCAGTCGAAATCTTGCTGTATCCTGACAATCCCCTTCACTATCTGCAACTCCACCAATTTTTGTGATGTGCTCCCCTTGTTTTATGAGGGAAGCCATAAACATTTCCAGTATCTGGAGCCAGCGTATATGCAGGAAGTAACTCCAGCTGCAGCTCCTGGGTTCCAGAGCTGGAGTGGCAGCTGGGGACCACAATGGAGCATCCACAAGGAGGAGAATATTGTGGATAGCAAATACAGAGAGGTGATCACGCCCACAGGTTAAAACGCCACAGGCAGAAAGGGAATGGGTGAAAATCAAGTAGAGCAAGAGGACTAGCAGGCAGTGCAGAAATCTCATGTGGGCAATCCCCTGTAAAACATATATATTATTTTGGATAGTGTTGGGGAGAATGGCATCTTGGGGAAAAGAACAAAGAATACAGCACAGGAATAAACTCTTCAGCCCACCAAGCCTGCACCAATACGCATTTTCTACTCCTCTGTTTGCCTCCCGTTCATGCATCTGCCAAGATACATGTAGAATGTTGCTACGGCCTGCTTCTTTGGTTGAGTTGGTTGGATTTGATTTATTATTGTCACATGTATTAACATGAGCGAAAAGTATTGTTCCTTGCGTGCTGTACAGACAAAACATACCATTCACAGAGAAGGAAACGAGAGAGTGCAGAATGTAGTGTTACAGTCATAGCTAGGGTGTAGAGAAAGATCAACTTAATGCAAGGTAAGTCTGACAGCAGCAGGGAAGAAGCCGTTCTTGAGTCGGTTGGTATGTGACTTTTGTATCTTTTTCCCAAAGGAAGAAGGTGGAACAGAGAATGTCCGGGGTGCATGGGATCCTTAATTATGCTGGCTGCTTTGTTGAGACAACAGGAAGTGTAGACAGAGTCAATGGATGGAAGGCTGGTTTGTGTGATGGATTGGACTACATTCTCAACCTTTTGTAATTCCTTGCAGTGTTTGGCAGAGCAGTAGCCACGTCAAGCTGTGTTACAACCAGAAAGAATGCTTTCTATGGTGCACCTGTAAACGCTGGTGAGAGTCATGGCTGACATGCCAAATTTCCTCAGTCTTCTGAAAAAGTAGCAGTGTTGGTGGGCTTTCTTAACTATAGTGTCAGTTTGGTGGGCGAGGACAGGTTGTTGGTGTAGTTAGGTGTCAAGTTTTAGGATACCTAAAAACTTGAAGCTCTCGACCCTCCACTGGAAGTGTATTCCAGGCACCACCACTCTGTGAAAATCTTTGCCCACACGTCTCCCTTAAACTTACCACCTCTCACCTTAAACGTGCGCCCTCTTATAATTCAAAGAACAAAGAGAACAAAGAAAATTACAGCACAGGAACAGGCTCTTCGGCCCTCCAAGACTGCACCGATCATGCTGCCCAAGTGAACTAAAACCCTTGTCCTTCCAGGGACTATATCCTTCTATTCCCATCTTATTCATGGATTTGTCAAGAGACCCATTAAAAGTTATTATCGTATCCACTTCCACTACGTCCTCTGGCAGTGAGTTCCAGGCACCTACCACCTTTATGTAAGAAGAATGTAAGTACAGGATAGAAATTAGTAACTGACTCTCCATCCCTTCTCCTCCCCTTTTGAAAAGCATCCTTTCCGGGTTGTATCTCAGCGTGGTATTTCTCCTACGCTGTCCAAGACCACAATAAACTCACACATCTCCTTTAAACATTGCTCCTCGCGCCTTAAACCTATGCTCCCTAAAATTGACTCTTACCTCCTGGAAAAAAGCTTCTGACAGTCCATGCCCCTCATAATCTTACAGACTTCTATCAGGTCTCCTCTCAATCTCCGTCGTTCCAGTGACAACAAACCAAGTTTCTCCAACCTCTCCTCATAGCTAATGCCCTCCATTGCAGGCAACATCTTGGTAAAATGGTTTCTGTACCCTCTCCAAAGCCTCCAAATCCTTCTGGTAGTGTGGCGACCAGAATTGAACACTATATTCCAAGGTTCTATAAAACTGCAACATGACTTGCAAATTTTTAAACTCAATAACCTGGCCGATGAAAGCAAGTATGCCATATGCCTTCTTGACTACCTTCTCCACCTATGTTGCCATTTTCAGTGACCTGTGTATCTATAAACCCAGATCCCTCTGCTTATCAATACTTTCAAGAGTTCTGCCATTTACTGTTTATTTTGTTGTATGGGCGGCACAGTAGCACAGTGGTTAGCACTGCTGCTTCACAGCTCCAGGTACTTGGGTTCAATTCCTGGCTTGGGTCACTGTCTGTGTGGAGTTTGCACATTCTTCTCGTGTCTGCGTGGGTTTCCTCCAGGTGCTCCGGTTTCCTCCCACAGTCCAACCAATCCATATCTTGCTGTATCCTCTGATGATCCTCATTATTATCTACAAATCCACCAACCTTTGCATCATCCGCAAACTAATCAAACCAGTTACATTTTCCTCCAAATCATAGAACCATAGAAAATTACAGCTCAGAAACAGGCCTTTTGACCCTTCTTGTCTGTGCCGAACCATTTTTTGCCTAGTCCCACTGACCTGCACTTGGACCATATCCCTCCACACCCCTCTCATCCATGAACCTGTCCAAGTTTTTCTTAAATGTTAAAAGCATTTACCACATTATCCGACAGCTCATTCCACACTCCCACCACTCTCTGCATGAAGAAGCCCTCCCCAATATTCCCTTTAAACTTTTCTCCTTTCACCTTTAACCCATGCCCTCTGGTTTTTTTCTCCCCAGCCTCAGTGCTTGCATTCACTCGATCTATACCCATCAAAATCTTGTACACCTCTATCAAATCTCCTCTCATTCTTCTACGCTCCAGGGAATAAAGTCCTAACCTATTCAATCTCTCTCTGCAACTCAGCTTCTCAAGTCTTGGCAACATCCTTGTGAACCTTCTCTGCACTCTTTCAACCTTATTTACATCCTTCCTGTAACTAGGTGACCAAAACTGTACATAATACTCTAAATTCGGCCTCACCAATGCCTTATACAACCTTACCTAACACTCCAACTTTTATACTCGATACTCCGATTTATAAAGGCCAATGTACCAAAAACACTCTTTATGACCTTATCCACCTGTGACACCACTTTTAGGGAATTCTGTATCTGTATTCCCAGATCCCTCTGTTCATCTGCACTCTTCAGAGTTCTACCATTTACCCTGTACGTTCTACTTTGGTTTGTCCTTCCAAACTGCAATATCATTTATATATATTACAAACAGTAAAAGTCCCAGCACTGATCCCTGAGGAACACCACTTGTCACAGCTCTCCATTCAGAAATGCACCCTTCCACTGCTGCTCTCTCTTCTATGACCAAGCCAGTTCTGCATCCAACTTGCCAGCTCACATCTGATCCCATGCGACTTCATCATCTGCAGCAATCTGCCATGAGGGGCCTTGTCAAAGGCCTTATTGAAGTCCATGAAGACAATATCCACTGCCCTATCCTCATCAATCATCATTGTCAAAAAACTTGACAAAGTTAATGAGACACGACCTCCCCTTCACAAAACTATGTTGCCTCTTGCTAATACATCCCCTTATTTCCAAGTGGGAGTAAATCCCATCTTAAAGAACCCTCTCCAATAATTTCCCTACTACTGACATAAGGCTCACTGGTCTGTAATTACCTGGATTATTCTTGCTCCCCTTCTTAAAGGAACAACAGTGGCTCTTCTCCAATCCTCGGGAATGTGGAACTGAGCCACGACAGATCAGCCATGATCTTATTGAATGGCGGGGCAGGCTCGAAGGGCCGGATGGCCTACTCCTGCTCCTATTTCTTATGTTCTTATGTTCTCTGGGGCCTCCCCAGTAGCCAGAGAGGATACAAACATTCCCCTCAAGGCCCCAGCAATTTCCGCCCTTGCCTCTCAGTATTCTGTGATATATCCCATCAGGCACTGGGAAGTGTCTACCTTAATGTTTCTCAAGACCTATCTTCATACCCTTTCCCACACTTGTCATCCACCAAGTCCTTCTCTTTGGTGAATACTGACGCAAAGTACTCATTTAATACTTCGCTTATTTCCTCTGGCTCCAGCCATAGATTCACTCCCCTGTCCTTGAATGCGCCAACCTCTCCCTGGCTACCCTCTTGCCTTTTATATATGTATAAAAAGCCTTGGGATTTTCCTCAATCCCGCTGGCCAGTGATTTTCTGTGACCTCTTTTAGCTCTCCTTACTCCTTGCTTTTCTTTCTACTTTCCTTGTATTCCATACTTGTGTGTTCCCAGCCTCCTAGCCTTGACTGATGTTTCCTTTTTCTCTTTGACTAGGCTCCAAATATCTCTCGTTATCCAAGGTTCCCAAAATTTGCATGCTTATCCTTCATCCTTACAGTAATGTGCTGGTTGTGAATCACTATCAACTTACACTTGAAAGCTTTCCACATGAGACTTTTGAATATGCCTACCTCATATTAAGTTAATCTTTCTCCATAGCTAGCTATGACTGTAGCACTATTTTCTGCACCCTCCTTTCCTTCTCTATGTACGGTATGCTTTGTCTGCATAGCACGCAAGAAACAATACTTTCTACCATATACCAATACATGTGACAATAATAAATTAAAAGCAAAGCAACATGTGCAAATTTGTTCTTTTCCACAGGTGCAGGGTGCCAACAACTGCACTCACGTGGCACTCAGGGCATTGTGGCATCAATTGACAACTATGAACCAAAAGGGCTGCTACTTTATGAATGTTCAGCTGGCCTGAGACCACACCAAACATATACTGCAGATATGTGCTCAACTAGAGGTAAGCGCTCAATTCCCAGAGAGTGTGCATGACTCCAATATTCTCAGTTGCTTTCACATCCCTGAAATCTTTCACAGTCCAGAAGATTCAGTGTTGACTCAAGGACAACGGTCACCCACTGGGACGAGGCTGATAACACCTGTGTGGAGGCCATAGAGTTTGGCAGAGACGAGATAAAATTACAAGATAATGGTTGGAATGCGAGTCTAAACAGGTAATCAAGTCTTTGCAGGTACACACAATGTGAGTGGAGAGAAAGTTAAACACAGGTTAAAAAGGTGTGAATTTTCTGAAGCCTGGACAGTTAGTGAGATTTTGCAAGCCCAGGCAAGTCATGGGGGTTACAGATAGTGTAACATAAACTCAAGATCCCGGTTGAGGCCATCCTCATGTGTGCGGAACTTAGCTATCAGTTTCTGCTTGGCGATTCTGTGTTGCCGTGTGTCTTGAAGGCCAACTTGGAGAACGCTTACCCGAAGGTCACAGGCTGAACGTCCTTCACTTCTGAAGTGTTTCCTGGCAGGAAGGGAACACTCGTTGTCGTTGTTGTAGCGTCTACACGGCCTCACCAATGTGCCATGCCTCGGGACATCCTTTCCTGCAGCGTATCAGTCAGGCAAAGTTGGCCAAGTCACAAGAGTATGTACTGTGTACTTGGTGGATGGTGTTCTCACATGAGATGATGGCACCCACGTCAACGATCCGACATGTCTTGCAGAGGTTGTTGTGGCATGGTTGTGTGGTGTCATGGTCACTGTTCTCTTGAAGGCTGGGTAGCTTGCTGCATACAATGGTCTGTTTGATAGTTTCACAGTTGTTTGAAGGTAACGCATCTCCATCAAGGATGGTCACCTCAGTACTTCACTATGCCACAAGCCCACAGATAACCTCACGATGATCCACTTCTCCAGCTTCCACCCTAAACACATTAAAGAAGCCATCCCCTACAGACAAGCCCTCCGTATACACAGGATCTGCTCAGATGAAGAGGATCGCAATAGACACCTACAGGCACTGAAAGACTGCCTTGTAAGACTAGGATATGGCGCTTGACCCATCGATCGGCAGTTCCGATGTGCCACAGCAAAAAACTTCCTCAGAAGACAGACATGGGACATGGCGGACAGGGTATCCTTCAACATCCAGTACTTCCCCAGAGCGGAGAAGCTACGACATCTTCTCCGGAGCCTTCAATATGTCTTGATGAAGACAAACAAGGCCATCCCCACACTCCCACTAGCCTTCAAACAACTGCGCAACTTCAAACAGACCATTGTCCTCAGCAGACTACCCAGCCTTCAGGAGAACAGTGATCATGACACCACACAACCCTGCCACAGCAACCTCTGTAAGACATGCTGGATTATCAACACGGATGCCATCATCTCATGTGAGAACACCATCCACAAGATGTACGGTACAGACTCTTGCGGCTCAGCCAACATTGTCTACCTGATACACTGCAGGAAAGGGTGTCCCATGGCATGGTACATTGGCGAGACCATGCAGACACTATGACAACAGATGAATGGACACCGCTAGACAATCACCAGCCAGGAGTGTTCCCTTCCTGTCGGGGAACACTTCAGCTGTCAAGGGCACTTAGCCTCTGATCTTCAGGTAAGAGTTCTCCACGGTGGCCTTCAAGACACACGACAGCACAGAGTCGCTGAGCAGAAACTGATAACCAAGTTCCACACACATGAGGACAGCCTCATCTGGGACCTTGGGTTCATGTCACACTATCTGTAACCCCCATGACTTGCCTAGGCTTGCAAAATCTCAATAATTGTCCTGGCTGGAGACAATTCACACCTCTTTAACCTATCTTTAACCCTCTCTCCGCTCACGTTGTCTGCACCTGTAAAGACTCGCATTCCAACCATTATCTGGTGATTGAGTTTGAGTCTAGATATGCCCTGTTTGTGAAACAAATCTTGCACTCACCAAACGAAGGAGCGGCACTCCAAACATTCGTGCTACCAAATAAACCTGCCGGACTTTATCCTGGTGTTGTGAGACTACTTACTGTGTTCAGTCATTGTTAAGGAATGCCACTAATTTGCTGCGAAGGCTGAATGAGGCACCGGAAGGAAGCCTTAGCATCGCACCCTACCTTTATCTTGTGCAGGGTGAAGTTTTCACTTCAGATAGGCAGGAATACAACTCATAAGGAATGAAATCAGTGGGAGTTTATTTAAAGAAGTGAATGTTATGTACCAATGTTAACATCCACATCCACAATATATAACTCATAGAAACATAGAAGATAGGAGCAGGAGGAAGCCATTTGGCCCTTCAACCCTGCTCCATCATTCACTACGATCATGGCTGATTATCCAACTCAATAGCCTAATCCTGCTTTTTCCCCATAACCTTTGATCCCATTCGCCCCCAAGTGCTATATCCAGCTGTCTCTTGAATACATTCAATGTTTTGGCATCTATTACTTCCTGTGGTAATGAATTCCACAGGCTCACCACTCTTTGGGTGAAGAAGTGTCTCCTCACCTCCGTCCTAAATGGTCTACCCTGAATCCTCAGGCTGTGACCCTTGGTTCTAGATTCCCCCACCATCGGGAACATCCTCCCTGCATCTACCCTATCTAGTCCTGTTAGAATTTTATAAGTCTCTATGAGATTCCCCCCTCATCCATCTAAACTCCAACGAAAACAATCCTAATGTAGTCAATCTCTCCTCACACTTCAGTCCCCAGAATCAGCCTGGTAAACCTTAGCTGCACTCCCTCAAGAGCAGAAAAGGAGACCAAAACTGCGCACAATACACTCGGTATGGCATCACCAAGGTCCTGAATAATTGCAACACATCTCTGTTCCTGTACTCAAAACCTCTCACAATGAAGGCCAACCTACCATTTTACCTTCTTTTATCACCTGCTGCACCTGCATGCTTACCTTCAGTGACTGGTGCACAATGACACCCAGGTCCCGCTGCACACTCCCCCTTCCCAATTTATAGCCATTCAGGTATGAATCTGCCTTCTTGTTTTTGCTTCCAAGATGAATAATCTCACATTTACTGCATCTGCCACTGAATTGCCCACTCACTCTACCTGTCCAGATCATGCTGAAGGATCTCTGCATCCTTGTCACAATTCACCCTCCTTCCCAAATTAGCATCATCTGCAAACTTTGAATGCGACATTTTGTTCCCTCATCCAAATGATTAACGTATATTCCGACTAGAATCTCAGATTCATGGAGTCTACAGAAATAGGGCAAACAGGTAGGGAGGTCATGGAACTTTTACAGATTAAAGGGAAGGAGGTGCTGGCTGTCTTGAGGCAAATCAGAGTGGATAAATCCCCAGGACTGGACTGGGTATTCCCACGGACTTTGAGGGAGGCTAGTGTTGAACTTACAGGGGCCCTGGCAGACATATTTAAAATGTCAGTATTCACGGGGGAGATGCCAGATGATCGGAGGTTGGCTCATGTTGTTCCGTTGTTTAAAGAAGGTTCCAAAAGATATCCGGGAAATTATAGGCCAGTAAGTTTGACGTCGGTGGTGGGCAAGTTATTGGAAGGTGTGATAAGGGATACGATCTACAAATATTTGGATAGACAGGGACTTATTAGGGAGAGTCAACGTGGCTTTGTGTGTGGTAGGTCATGTTTGACCAATTAGAGTTTTTCAAGGAGATTATCAGGAAAGTGGATGAAGAGAAGGAGGTGGATGTTGTCTACCTGGATTTCAGCAAGGCCTTTAACAAGGTCCCTCATGGGAGGTTGGTTAGGAAGGTTCAGTCGCTAGGTATACATGGGGAGGTAGTAAATCAGATTAGACACTGGCTCAATGGAAGAAGCCGGAAAGTGGTTGTGGAGGATTGCTTCTCTGATTGGAGGCCAGAGACTAGTGGTATGTCGCAGGGATTGGTGTTGGGTCCATTGTTGTTTGTCATCTATATCAATGATCTGGATGAAAATGTGGTAAATTGGATCAGCAAATTTGCTGATGATACAAAAATTGGACATGTAGTGGACAGTGAGGAAGGTTTTCAAAGCTTGAAGAGGAATTTGGACTAACTAAAAAACTGGGCTGAAAAATGGCAAATGGAATTTAATGCAGACAAGTGTGAGGTATTGCACTTTGGAAGGACAAAGTAGAACGCACAGGGTAAATGATAGAATTCTGAAGTTGAACAGATGGATCTGGGAATGCAGATACTGAATTCCCTAAAAGTGGCGTCACAAGTGGATAGGGTCATAAAGAGTGTTTTTGGTACATTGGCCGTTATAAATCGGAGTATCGAGTATAAAAGTTGGAGTGTTATGGTAAGGTTATATAAGGCATTGGTGAGGCCGAATTTAGAGTATTGTGTACAGTTTAGGTCACCTAGTTAAAGGAAGGATGTAAATAAGGTTGAAAGAGTGCAGAGAAGGTTCACAAGGATGTTGCCAGGACTTGAGAAGCTGAGTTATAGACAGAGATTGAATATGTTAGTACTTTATTCCCTGGAGCGTAGAAGAATGAGGGGAGATTTGGTAGAGGTGTATAAGATTTTGATGGGTATAGATAGAGTGAATGCAAGCAGGCTTTTTCCACTGAGGCTAGGGGAGAAAAAAACCAAAGGGCATGGGTTAAAGGTGAAAGGAGAAAAGTTTAAAGGGAATATGGTGGGGGGGGGGGTGCTTCTTCACACAGAGAGTGGTGGGAGTGTGGAATGAGCTGCCGAATAAAGTGGTAAATGCAGGGTCACTTTTAACATTTAAGAAAAACTTGGATGGGTTCATGGATGAGAGGGGTGTGGAGGGATATGGTCCATGTGCAGGTTAGTGGGACTAGGCAAAAAATGGTTTGGCGCAGACAAGAAGGGTCAAAAGGTCTGTTTCTGAGCTGTAATTTTCTATAGTTTAATGGTTCTATGGGAGATGAGGAAGAACGTTCTAATGCAGAGTGTAGTGGGAGTCTGGAATTCCTGGATATGCATTCCGAGTGCTGAAAACTACAAGGCAATGGATCCAGTACAGGAAGGTGGGATTAGAAAGAGCACCTTTAAAGTAGAGGCAAAGCACATCAAGGTAGGTAAATCCCTGGGACCTGATGAAGTGTATCCAGGACATTGTGGGAGGCTAGGGAGGAAACTGCGAGCGAGTCCCCTAGCAGAGATATTTGAATCACTGACAGCCAGAGGTGAGGTGCGTGAAGATTGGAGAGCGGCAAATGTTGTACCTTTGTTTAAGAAGGGCTGCAGGGAAAAGCCTGGGAACTACATCTGTAGGGGGTAAGTTGTTAGAAGGTATTTTGATAGACAGGATTGATAGGCATTTAGAGATGCAAGGACTGATTAGGGACAGTCAGCATGGCTTTGAGTGGAAAATCTTGTCTCACAAATTTGATTGCATTTTTTGAAGTGGTAACCAAGAAGGTAGAAGAGGGCAGTGCAGTTGATATTGTCTACATGGATTTTAGCAAGGCATTTGACAAGATATCACATGGTAGGTTGTTGCATGAAGTTAAATCTCACGGGATCCAGGATGAGGTAGCCAACTGGATACAAATTGACAGAAGAAAATAGGGTGGTTATAGATGCTTGTTTATCAAACTGGAGGCCTATGGCCAGCGGTGTGCCTCAGGGATCAGTGCTGGATCCACTGTTATTTGTCATTTATTTTAATGATTTGGATGAGAATGTAGTAGGCATGGTTAGTAAGCTTGCAGATGACACCAGGATTGGTGGCATAGTGGACAATGAAGAAAGTTATTTAGGATTGAGACAGGATCTTGATCAATTGGGCCAGTAGGCTGACGAATGGCAGATGGAGTTTAATTTAGATAAATGCGAGATGATACATTTTGGTAGTTAGAACCAGGGCAGGACCTATTCAGTTAATGGTAGGGCACTGGGGAGAGTTATAGAACAAAGAGATCTAGGAGCACAGGTTCATAACTCCTTGAAAGTGGAGTCACAGGTGGACAGGATGGTGAAGAAGGCATTCGGCATGCTCGGTTTCGTCGGTCAGAACACTGAATACAGGAGTTGGAATGTTTTGTTGAAGTTATAAAAGACATTGGTAAGGCTACACTTGGAATACTGTGTACTTTTTTTGTTAATAAGTGAGAATTGTATTTATCTAAACAGCATTCTATTAGAATCGTATGTTATTTGTTTTGTAATTGTTAGTTAAATCAATAAGTTGTTTCTTGTTGATTTTAGAGAGTGTCAGGTAGTTATTTTGATATAACCACTAAATGTTGCTGAAGAGTGGATTGTACCACTTCACACTCACTTTTACTGATTACGAGATGAGGTACTCTTCTCTGAGTGGTTAGGTATTAGTCCTCAAAGGGAGGATCCACTCCATTTCATAACATTTTGCATAGTTGTCTGCCATGTGAGACACGTAGGTAGGGATATGATCTAGTAGGTAGGGATGTGATCGGCGCAACTTGTGGGCTGAAGGGCCTGTTTGTACTGTAGTTTTTTCTATGTTTCTAACTTCTGAAAGTCTAAATAAACCACATCCACTGGTTCTCCTCAGTCAACTCTACTAGGTACATCCTTAAAGAATTCTAATACATTTGTCAATCATGATTTCCTTTCTATAAATCCACGCTGATTATACCACCACCTTCCAAATGCTGAGTTACGAAAACCTTGATAATGTACTCTAGCAACTTCCCCAAAACTGATGTTAGGCTCACTGGTCGATAGTTCCCAAATTTTTTTTACCTCCCTTTTTGAATAGCAGGCTTACATTAGATACCCTCCAATCTGTAGGAACCAATCCAGAGTCCAAAGAATTTTGGAAAATGACCGCCAATGGATCTACTATTTCAGGGCCACTTGCTTAAGTACGCTGGGATGAAGATTATCAGGCCCTGGAGATTTATTCAAATTCAATCCCACTAATTTCTCCAAAAACATTTCTCTATGAACGCTGATTTCCTTCAGTTCCTCACTAAAACTTGTTTCTCTCAGAGCTTTTGGTATATTATTCACGTCTTTCTTTGTGAACACAGAAGCAAAGTACAAATTTAGTTCCTCGGCCATTCCTTTGTTGCCCGTTATGAATGCTCCCATTTATGGCTATAAGGGGCCTAAATTCGTTTTTGTCAATCATTTTCTCTTTACATAACTATAGAAACTTTTACAGTCAGTTCTTATATTCCCTACTAGCTTATTTTCCTATTCTATTTTCTCCTTCCTATTTGATCTGTTGGTCCTCCTTTGCCGAATATTAAACTGCCCTCAATCCTCAGGGCTATTGCTTTTTCTTGCCAATTTGTATGCATCTTCCTTGAATCTAATACTACCTCTATTTTATCTTTAAAACCATGGGTTGGCCATAGTCCCATTCCACACTTTCCACAGCCACACTCTTGTGCCTAACAGGAATAAACAACTCCCTCTGAGCAGCACAAATCTGTTTGAATGCTGAGACGCATCTCCTCGCTCACCCTCAATCATCAAGCACCAGGATCCGACTTTTATAGTGGAGGTGCTTTCCAAACTGATCCGGCTATGGAGAATGCAGTCCTAAAGGCAGGAGAGCTGGCATGATTGGGAGTGAGGCTCGCTAATGACATTAAGATGCATGCAAGAACATTCAAACTGACGTCTCACCCGTTTTCAGCAGGCTCCCGATCGCGCCAATTTTTTTTCCGTTGTAAGAGGGGGAAGTAAAAACGGGCACCACGGCATTTTCAAGTTGCAAAACAGATGTAAGGTGATCGTAAAATTCCACCCTTTATGCTCAACAATGTCAAAGTCTTCGGTCTGGGTCTTAACAATGGATTGATCACCTTGGTTGCATTTCTTTACCCTGAGTGCAGTACCTCGCAATGGGCCTCCACTACATCTTGCAGGTGCTCGAGGTCGGTATTGGTAAATCTTAATGTTTCCAGGGCCTGGCAGCTGTGAATTACCAAATTCATCTCCGAGGTGTGCTAGCTGTGTGTAGGGGCAGCTTTTAAATATCATGAGGTAATGGTGTGGAACCCATACCTGCGAATATTGATCCCTCAGTGTCGCACAATACAGCAATAAAAGCCACCATTGCCACCAACAGACTCAACATGCTTTCTCTACACTTCACTGGAATTTGCAAATTTTTGAGATGAATTCAGCCACAATTATCAAGTAAGATAAATTTGCTTAGAAGTCATGCACCTTTGGATTTTAGCTATGGTTAAATGCCTCCCTATGGTCCTGGAACTAGTGAGTACATGATTTCACTGATCTGTATTATATCTTCATTTGGGCAGCAGGGTAGCACAGTACTGAGCATTGCTGCCTTGCAGCACCAGGAACTCGGGTTCATTTCCATCCTAGGGTGTCTGTCTGTGTGGAGTTTGCACAATCTTCCTGTGTCTGCACGGGTTTCCTCTGGGTGCTCTGGTTTGCTCCCATAGTCCAAAGATGTGTAGGTTAGGTGAATTGGCCAAGCTAAATTGTCCCTTAGTGTGGCAGGGGGGGTTGTTAGCAGGGCAAATACGTGGCGTTGTGGGGATAAGGGGCTGGATGAAATTGTTGTCAGTGCAGACTCAAAGTACACAAAGCAAAAAAAAATTACAGCACAGGAACAGGCCCTTCAGCCCTCCAAGTCTGCACTGACCATGTTGCCTGACTCGATGAGCCAAATGGCCTCCTTCTGCAATGTAGGGATTTTACGATTCTATCTTTGCAATGTTTAGAAGTAGATTGTTTTCCTGGGTAAAGTGGATCCCTTCAAAGTTTCAATTAAATGACAGAGGCAGAGAAACTCAACATTAATGTTACACATTTGGTGCATAATATTAGTAATATGTGGCTATGAGTGTCTAATTGTAATTACCTGCACCCAGAGGTGGAGCCATTGGACAAACAGGAGGTGGTACAGGGGCATAATCAGCTGCAGCTCCTAAAATGTGTAAGACAACAACCAGAACTCAGTGAACCATTGCATACCAAACAATGATAGCAGACACATTAGCAGATATATTGTAACCATGAAATCTAACACATCCACTTCAACCAGCAAACCAATACTAATGTTCTATCTTAATGCAAGATTTGTTTGTTCCAAATTTAAAATATTAGTGAATCAATAATGTATAATGCAAGTATACACTTGGCTTGCCTGCAGAAGGCAGAGAGTGGTTGTGGATGGGTCTTTTTCTGCATGGAGGTCGGTCACCAGTGGAGTGCCCCAGGGATCTAGAACATAAGAACATAAGAAATAGGAGCAGGAGTAGGCCATCCAGCCCTTTGAGCCTGCCCCGCCACTCAATAAGATCATGGCTGATCTGTCGTGGCTCAGTTCCACATTCCCGCCCTCTCCCCATAACCCTTAATCCCCTCGCTTATCAAAAACCCATCAACCCGCGTCTTAAAAATATTTAGCGAGGCAGCCTCCACCACCTCAACGGGCAGAGAATTCCAGAGATTCACCACCCTTTGAGTGAAGAAGTTCCTCCTCAACTCCGTTCTAAACCGCCCCCCCTTTATCTTGAGGCTGTGCCCCCTAGTCCTACTGTCCTTTCTGAGCAGGAAGAGCCTCTCCACCTCTATCCTATCCATCCCATTCATCATCTTATATGTCTCAATGAGATCTCCCCTCATTCTTCTAAACTCTAACGAGTACAAGCCTAGTTTATTCAGCCTCTCCTCATAGCTCAACCCCCTCAACTCCGGTATCAGCCTAGTAAACCTCCTCTGCACTCCCTCCAAGGCCAAAATATCCTTGCGCAAGTGCGGCGACCAAAACTGCACACAGTACTCCAGCTGCGGCCTCACCAATGCCCTATACAGCTGCAGCAAGGCCTCCCTACTTTTATATTCAATCCCCCTCGCTATGAAGGCCAGCATCCCATTCGCCTTCCTGACCACCTGCTGCACCTGCAGGCTGGGTTTTTGCGACTCATGCACAAGGACCCCGAGGTCCCTCTGCACCGTCGCCTGCTGCAGTTTTTCGCCCCGTAAGTAATAGTCCTTCCTACCATTATTCCTACCAAAGTGGACCACCTCGCACTTGCCAACATTAAATTCCATTTGCCAGTTCCTGGCCCATTCGCCCAGCCTATCTAGATCCTTCTGCAGACTCTCCACACCCTCCGCGCAATTTGCCGTTCCACCAATCTGTTCTACGACCCTTGCTGTTTGTCATTTTCATAAATGACCTGGATGAGGAAGTGGAGGGATGGGTTAGTAAGTTCACCGACGATACAAAGGTTGGTGGTGTTGTGGATAGTCTGGAGGGATGTCAGAAGTTGCAGCGTGACATAGATAGGATGCAAGACTGGGCAGAGAAGTGGCAGATGGACTTCAACGCGGATAAATGTGTAGTGGTCCATTCTGGCAGGACCAATGGGATGAAGGAGTACAATGTCAAGGGAAGGAGTCTTAGCTGGGTTGAGGAGCAGAAGGATCTTGGGGTCCGGGTCCAGAGGACTCTTAAATCGGCCTCGCAGGTGGAGGATGTGGTCAAGAAGGCGTATGGTGTACTGGCCTTCATTAATCAAGGGACTGAGTTTAGGAGTCGGGAGGTAATTCTGCAACTTCATAAGACCCTTGTCAGACCCCACTTGGAGTACTGTGCGCAGTTCTGGTCACCTCACTACAGGAAGGGTGTGGAAGCTATTGAGAGGGTACAGAGGAGATTTACAAGGATGTTGCCTGGATTGGGAGGCATGCCTTATGAAGACAGGTTGAGGGAGCTAGGTCTCTTCTCCCTGGAGAGACAAAAATTGAGAGGCGGCCTGGTAGAGGTTTAAAAATATTGCGAGGAATAGATAGGGCGGATTCTCGGAGGCTATTTCCCAGGGCTGAAATAGTCGCTACGAGAGGACACAGGTTTAAGGTGCTGGGAAGCAAGTACAGAGGAGATGTTAGGGCTAAGTTTTTCACTCAGAGGGTGGTGGGTGAGTGGAATCGGCTGCCGTCGGTGGTGGTAGAGGCAAACTCGCTGGGGTCTTTTAAAAGACTTCTGGATGAGTATATGGGATTTAATGGGATTGGGAGTTACAGATAGTTCTATGGCCTGGTAGGTATGGATATGATCGGCGCAACTTGTGGGCTGAAGGGCCTGTTTGTGCTGTAGTGTTCTATGTTCTAAGTAGCACAATTCTGGTGTGCTGATGAATAAAAAGGGTATAGTTTTCCATCCCATTCACTGGAGAGAGGAAAAGAAAATCAGGGAATTATGATAGGAAAAGCTGTTTCTTCTGCATGCCCACTTACGTTCCTTTGGGGTTTATCAGAAGCACTCCCAGAAACCCAGAGAATGCTGTACTCTACATCCCAATAAACCTAGCTATAAATATGCATTCGGGTTCAACTTTGGTCAAATGAAGTCAAAGGTGAGTGGTACAGTGGTTAGCACTGCTGCCTCAAAGTGCCAATGACTTGGGTTCAATTCCAGCCTTGGGTTACTGTGAATGGAAAAGGAGCTTGAGATACCTTTGGTCAGAGATATAGCTATCATTTCTTGATGATATAACATGTATAAGTTTTAACTGGACATTATACATTTACGTAGGCATGATGTAAACTTAACTATGATTGGAAAGAGATAACTCCCAGACGTCGAATGTTATATACAAGTTACTTTTAATCGAAGCTGAGACTTTAATTGCCTACGTATTCCTAAATTTTTTACTCTGAATGATCTGAATGGTTTCATTCAGGGTCCTATAGCTATAGTTTAACAAATCATCTTGAAAGCCCTCTGTTACTTTGTTTGGCTACATGAGGGGGACGATAGTTTTTAAATACAACAAGAAAACAATCCGAACACCCCCCTAACATCTCCACCACAGGTTCTCCAGTAGAGGGGCTGGCAAGCCATGAAAATTGCCATTGACTTTGATGGGATTGGAAGATTCCGCCAACGGCCAATAGTATGCTGCCTCGCCATATTGGGGTGGGAAGGATATAGAAAATCCTGACCAAATGCCTGAATCTTCCATGAGCAGCACAAGAACATAGCAGTATTGTCAGTGGAGAACAGGGTTCAAATCCACTGAAGGTTCTATCTTCCGTTCACGTTCTATGCTTCTAAAACTTTATTTGAACTCTTTTAAACTCTCTAAAGACGCTTTAATTCAATTTCTTACAGATTTGGCGTGTATTGAGTTGATCTTTCTCTACACCCTAGCTGTGACTGTAGCATTACATTCTCTACTCTCTCTTTTCATTCTCTATGTACGGTATGTTTTGTTTGTATAGTGCACAAGAAACAATACATTTCACTGTATACTAACACATGTGACAATAATAAATCAAATCAAATCAATATGGTGAAATTTGAAGTTAATAAAAATTTGGAAACCATTGTCAATTGTTGGACGCAAGAAAAAGAAGCAGGGGTAGGCCACCAGGCCCTTTAAGCCTGACCCTCCATTCAATATGATAACTGAGTTATGCCGATTTCAATTACTTTTCCATGCCATTTTCCCATAGCCTTTTATTCCTCAACCTATCAAATATTTATTCACCTTCACTTTGAATACTTCTAATGATCCAGCTTCAACCACCTTCTGGGGCACAGAATTCCCGAAATTCACCACCTACTGCAAGAAGAAATTTCTACGCACCTTAGTTTAAATGACTGGCCCTTTATTTTGTAGCTATGTTTCCTTGTTCAAGACTCTCCCACTAGTGAAAACATCTCACCATCCACCTTGACATAGATTTAAACTAGTTTGGTAGGGGGGTGGGAACCAAAGCATAGATGAATTAACTGAAGGGAAACTCAAGAGTAGGGCCAGTAAGACTCAGAGGAGGAGCAGGTAGGGTGTGGTTGCTGATCAAAGAGGGTCTGGTGGACTGAAGTGCATTTGTTTCAATGCAAGAAGAGTAATAGGTAACACAGATGAACTTAGAGCCCGGATTAGTTCCTGGAACTATGATGTTGTTGCCAATACAGAGACTTGGTTAAGGGAAGGACAGGACTGGCAGCTTAACATTCCAGGGTACATATGTTTCAGGTAGGATAGAGGGGGATGTGAAAGAGATGGGAGAGTTGCACCACTGATTAAGGAGAATATCACAGCTGTACATTGGGAGGACACTACGGAGGGCTCATACGGCAAGACAATATGGGTAGAGCTCAGGAATAAGAAAGGTGTAGTCACAATGTTGGGGGTTTACTACAGACCTCCCAACAGCCAGTGGGAGATGACATGGTGGCACAGTGGTTAGCACTGCTGCCTCACAGCACCAGGGGCCCAGGTTTGATTCCCAGCTTGCGTCACTCTGAATTGAGTTTGCACAAACTCGCCATGTCTGCATGCTCAGGTTTCCTCCCACAGTCCAAAAGAAATGCTGGTTAGAGACATTGGTCTGAACAGATGTCCAGTGTAGCGACTAGGGGAATTTCACAAGAACTTCATTGCAGTGTTAATGTAAGCCTTACTTGTGACTAACAAATAAACTTTAAACTTTAGATAGAGAGACAGACGTGTAGACAGATTTTGGCAAAGTGTTAAAGGAACAGGATTGCTGTGGTGGGTGATTTTTAACTTCCCCTACATTAACTGGGACTCACTTATTGCAAGAGGTGTGGATGGGGCAGAGTTTGTAAGAGCATCCAGGGGTGCTTCTTGAAACAGCATGAAGATAGTACTACCAGGGAAGGGGCTGTACTGGGTATTGGGAAACGAGTCTGGCCAGGTGGTCAACGTTTCAGTAGGGGAACAGTTCGGAACAGTGACTACAATTCAGTAAGCTTTAAGGTATTGATAGATAAAGATAGGTGCAGTCCTCAAGTGAAGGTGCTATACTGGGGGAAAGCTAATTGCAACAATATTAAGTAGGAACTGAAAGATGTTTGAGGGCAAATAAATATCTAGCATGTGGGAGGCTTTCAAGTGTAAGTTGATAAGAATTCAGTATCAGCACATTCCTGAGAGGATGGAGGATAAATCTGGCAAGTTCCGGGAACCTTGGATAATGAGAGATAATGTGAACCTCGTTAAAAAGAAAAAGGTGTCAAGACTAGGAGGCTGGGAACACACAAAGCAAGTGTGGAATGCAAGGAAAGTATAAGGAGAAACTGAAGCAAGGAGTCAGGAGGGCTAAAAGGGTCACGAAAAGTCATTGGCCAGTGGGATAAAGGAAAAATCCAAGGCTTTTTAGACATTTATAAAGAGCAAGAGGATAGCCAGGGAGAGGGTTGGCCCACTCAAGGGCAGGAGAGCGAATCTATGCGTTGATCCAGAGGGAATGAGCGAGGTATTAAATAATTACTTTGAATCAGTATTCAGCAAAGGGTTGAAAATTTTAAAGTTTATTTATCAGTGACACAGGTAGGATTATATTAACACTGCAATGAAGTTACTGTGAAAATCCCCTAGTCGCCACACTTCGGTGGCTGTTCGGGTACACTGAGGGAAAATTTAGCATGGCCAATGCATCTAACCAGCACAGCTTTCAGGCTGCAGGAGGAAACCAGGGCACCCGGAGGAAACCCATGCTGACACAAGGAAAACATGCAGACTCTACATAGACAGTGACTCAAGCTGGGAATCAAACCCAGGTCCCTGGCACTGTGAGGCAGTAGTGCTAACCCCTGTGCCACCATGCCACTCCTATTTGGAAGGACTTGGTAGATGATGAGTCTAGGGAAGGGTGTGCAGATAGTTTGGGTCATGTTGCAATTAAAAAGGAAGAGGTAGTGGGGGTTTTGAAAAACATGAAGATAGACAAGTCCCCAGGGCCTGATGGGATGTACCCCAGAATACTGAAAGAGGCAAGGGAGGAAATTGCTGGGGCCTTGAGAGAAATCTTTGTATCTTCATTGGCTACAGGGGAGTTCCCAGAGGATTGGAGAATAGCCAATGTTGTTCCTTTAAGAAGGGTAGCAAGAATAGTCCAGGTAATTACAGGCCAGTGAGCCTTTCGTCAGTGGTAGGGAAATAACTGAATAGGATTCTTCAAGACAGGATTTATTCCCACTTGGAAATAAGTGGGCATATTAGCAAGAGGCAACATAGTTTTGTGAAGGGGAGATCATGTCTCACGTCTCATGTCTTAATTGAGTTTTCCATGGAGGTGACAAAGATGATTGATGAGGATAGGGCAGTGGATGCTGTCTACATGGCAGACTGGTACAGAAGGTGAAGTCGCATGGGATCAAAGGTGAGCTGGCAAGATGAAAATAGAACTGACTTGGTCATAGAAGACAGAGGATAGTAGCGAAAGGGTGCGTTTTCAAATGGAAGGCTGTGACTAGTGGTATTCCTCAGGGATCAGTGCTGGGACCTTTGCTGTTTGTCATATATTTCAATGATCTGAAGGCAAATGTATCTGATTTGATTAGTAAGTTTGCGAAAGACACAAATATTGGCGGAATTTCAGATACCAATGAGGATCGTTGGAGGATACACAGGATATACATCGATTGGAGAGTTGGGCAGAGAGATGGCAGATGGAGTTTAATCCAGACAAATGTGAGGTAATGCATTTTAGAAGGTGTAATACAGATGGGAAATATTCAGTAAAGGGCAGAACCCTTAAGAGTATTGATAGGCAAAGGGATCTGGGTGTACAGGTACACAGGTTGCTGAAAGTGGCAATGTAGCTGGAGAAGGTAGTCAGGAAGGCATGTGGCATGCTTGCCTTCATCGGCCAGGGTATTGAGTTTAAAAATTGGTAAGTCATGTTGCAGCTTTATAGAACCTTAGGCAGCACTGGGTATATAGTGTTCAAATCCGGTTGCCACACTATCAGAAGGATATGGAGGCTTTGAGGAGGGTACAAAAAATATTTATCAGGATGTTGCCCAGTATAGAAAGCACTAGCTACAAGGAGAGGTTGGAGAAGCTTGGTTTGTTCTCACTGGAATGACGGAGGTTGAGGGGCAACCTGTTAGAAGTCTACAAGATTATGAGGGGCATGGACAGAGTGGACAGTCGAAAGCTTTTTCACAGGGTGGAAGAATCAATTATTAGGAGGCATAGGTTTAAGGTGTGAGGGTCAAGATTTAAAGGAAATGTATGAGGCAAGTTTTTTTACACAGAGGGTAGTGGGTGCCTGGAACTGCATGCTAGCTTCTTGTGATTCATGCACAAGAACCCTCTGTACTTCACAACCTGCAGTTTCTCTCTATTTAGATAATAATCTACCTTTTGATTCCTGCTACTAAAGCACATAACCTCACACTTTCCCACATTAAACTCCATTTGCCAGCATGTTTTTGCCCAGTTATCCATTTTATCTAAATTCCATTGCAGAATCCCAATATTCTCATCACAACATGCCATTCCATCTATTTTCATATTATCGACAAATTGAGAGGTCGGACATTTACCTTAGCTGTCCACTTCCTATCCTATATATCCTACATATCCTATACATCCTATCCTATGACACTTATTTATTGACTCCTATTTGTTGACTACAGCTCAGCCTTCAACACCATTATTCCCAAGAAACTCATCTCAAAACTGGCCTGGGCCTCAGCACATCCCTCTGCGACTGGGTCCTGAACTTCCTAACTCACAGATCACAATCAGTAAGGGTAGGCGACAACACCTCCTCCATAATGATGACACCAAAACTGGCCTGGGCCTCAGCACATCCCTCTGCGACTGGGTCCTGAACTTCCTAACTCACAGATCACAATCAGTAAGGGTAGGCGACAACACCTCCTCCATAATGATGACACCAAAGTTGGAGGTGTGGTAGATTGTGAGGAAGGGTGTCATAGTCTGCAGGGAGACTTAGATAGGTTGCAGAGCTGGGCCGAGAGGTGGCGGATGGAATTTAATGCGGAGAAGTGTGAGGTAATTCACTTTGGTAGGAGCAACAGATGTGTCGAGTATAGGGCTAACGGGAGGACTTTGAATAGTGTGGATGAACAGAGGGATCTAGGTGTGTGTGTACATAGATCCCTGAAAGTTGGGAATCAAGTAGATAAGGTTGTCAAGAAGGCGTACGGTGTCTTGGCGTTTATTGGTAGGGGGATTGAATTTAGGAGTCGCAGTGTAATGTTGCAACTGTACACTACTCTAGTGCGGCCGCACTTGGAGTACTGTGTGCAGTTCTGGTCCCCGCATTACAAGAAGGATGTGGAGGCGTTGGAGAGGGTGCAGAGGAGGTTTACTAGGATGTTGCCTGGTATGGTGGGGAGGTCCTATGAGGAGAGACTGAGGGATCTAGGGTTGTTTTCGTTGGGAAGAAGGCGGCTAAGAGGGGATCTTATTGAAACATATAAGATGATTAGGGGTTTAGATAGGGTGGATAGTGATAGCCTTTTTCCTCGGATGGAGAAAGCTAGCACGAGGGGGCATGACTTTAAATTAAGGGGGGGTAGCTACAGGACGGATGTCAGGGGTAGGTTCTTTACCCAGCGGGTGGTGAGGGATTGGAATGCCCTGCCTGCTGCAGTTGTAGATGCGTCTAGTTTGGGGGCGTTTAAGAGATCTCTGGATAGGTTTATGGACGAAAAGGGATTGGTATAGGCTAGTGGGTCATTGTTTTTGTAACTGGTCGGCGCAACATCGTGGGCCAAAGGGCCTGTTCTGCGCTGTAATGTTCTATGTTCTATGTTCTATGTTCTATAATCATCCTCAACACCGGTGCCTCACAAGGCCGTGTTCTCAGTCCCCTCAGTCCCCTCCTTATACACACCTACGGCCAAATTCCCCACCAATTCGATTTTTAAGTTTGCTGATGACACCACCATAGTGGGTCGGATGTCAAACAATGGTGTGACAGAGTACAGGAATGAGATAGAGAATCTGGTGAACAGGTGCGGCAACAATAATCTCTCCCTCAAAACAAAGGAGATTGTCATCGACTTCAGGAAACATAAAGGAGAACATACCCCTGCCTACATCCATGGGGATGAACATAGAACATAGACCTACAGCACAAACAGGCCCTTCGGTCCACAAGTTGCACCGATCATATCCATACCTACCAGGCCTATCTATAACCTTGAATCCCATTAAATCCCATGTACTCATCCAGAAGTCTCTTAAAAGACCCCAGCGAGTTTGCCTCTACCACCACCAATGGCAGCCAATTCCACTCACTCACCACCCTCTGAGTGAAAAGCTTACCCCTGACATCTCCACTGTACCTGCTCCCCAGCACCTTAAACCTGTGTCCTCTCATAGCGACCATTTCAGCCCTGGGAAATAGCCTCCAAGAATCCACTCTATCTATACCTCTCAACATCTTATAAACCTCCATCAGGTCGCCTCTCAACCTGCGTGTCTCCAGGGAGAAAAGACCGAGCTCCCTCAACCTATCCTCATAAGGCATGCCATCCAATCCAGGCAACATCCTTGTAAATCTCCTCTGCACCCTCTCAATAGCTTCCACATCCTTCTTGTAGTGAGGCGACCAGAACTGTGCACAGTACTCCAAGTGAGGTCTGATAGGGGTCTTATAAAGTTGCAGCATTATCTCCCAACTCCTAAACTGAAGTAGAAAGGGTTGAGTGCTTCAAGCTTTCAGGTGTCCAGATCACCAACAACCTGTCCTGGTCCCCCCCCATGCTGACACTATAGTTAAGAAAGCCCACCAAGTTAAGAAAGCCCCTACTTTCTCAGAAAACAAGAGAAATTTGGCATGTCAGCTACAACTTCTACAGATGCATCATAGAAAGCATTCTTTCTGGTCGTATCACAAATTGGTATGGCTTCTGCTCTGCTCAAGATTGCAAGGAACTACAAAAGGTCATTGAGCTTAGGGCATGGATTGCTGCTTGGGAATGTGATGTGGTGGCCATTACGGAGACTTAGATGTTTCAGGGACAGGACTGGGTACTTCAGGTGCCGGGATTCAGATGTTTCAGGAAGGACAGGGAGGGAGGCAAAAGAGGTGGCCGAATGGCACTGTTGATCAGGGACAGTGTCACAGCTGTAGAGAAGGTGGATGCCGTGGAGAGACTGTCTACGGAATCTCTGTGGGTAGAAGTTAGGAACAGCAAAGGGTCGATAACTTTGTTGGGTGTTTTCTATAGGCCGCCCAACAGGGACAGGAAGTTGAGGTGCAGATAGGGAAACAGATGTAGTAATAACAGAGTTGTCGTGATGGGAGACTTTAATTTCCCAAACATCAACTGGAATATCCCTAGGGTAAAGGGTTTGGATGGGGAGGAGTTTGTTAGGTGTGTTTAGGCGGGTTTCATAAGAACATAAGAAACAGGAGCAGGGGTAGGCCATCTAGCCCCTCAAGCCTGCCCCGCCATTCAATAAGATCATGGCTGATCTGAAGTGGCTCAGTTCCACTTTCCCACTTTCTCCCCATAACCCTTAATCCCCTTGCCTACCAAAAACCTATCTACCCGTGTCTCAAATATATTTAGCGAAGTAGCCTCCACCACTTCAACGGGCAGAGAATTCCAGAGATTCACCACCCTTTGAGTGAAGAAGTTCCTCCTCAACTCCGTTCTAAACTGCCCCCCCTTTATTTTGAGGCTGTGCCCTCTAGTCCTGCTGTCCTTTCTGAGCGGGAAGAATCTCTCTACCTCTACCCTATCCATCCTCTTCATCATCTTATACGTCTCTATAAGATCCCCCCTCATCCTTCTAAACTCCAACGAGTACAAGCCCAGTCTATTCAGCCTCTCTTCATAGTTCAACCCCCTCAACTCCGGTATCAGCCTAGTGAACCTCCTCTGCACTCCCTCCAAGGCCAAAATATCCTTGCGCAAGTGCGGTGACCAAAACTGCACACAGTACTCCAGCTGTGGCCTCACCAATGCCCTGTACAGTTGCAGCAAGACCTCCCTGCTTTTATATTCTATCCCCCTCGCTATGAAGGCTAGCATCCCACTTGCCTTCCTGATCACCTGCTGCACCTGTAGGCTGGGTTTTTGCGACTCATGCACAAGGACCCCCAGGTCCCTCTGCACCGTAGCATGCTGCAGCTTTTCACCCTTTAAATAGTAATCTCTCCTGCTATTATTTCTGCCAAAGTGGATAACCTCACACTTGCTAACGTTGTACTCCATTTGCCAGATCCTCGCCCACTCGCTCAGCTATCCAGATCCTTCTGCAGACTTTTCACACCCTCCGCACAGTTTGCTGTTCCACTTATCTTTGTGTCGTCAGCAAATTTCGACACCCTTCACTCAGCTCCCTCCTCCAGATCACCAATATAAATGGTAAATAGCTGAGGCCCCAGCACCAATCCCTGGGGCACTCCACTAGTCACCAACCGCCAATCCGAATAGCACCCATTGATACCTACTCCCTGCCTCCTATTAGACAGCCAATCCTCTATCCACGCGAACACCTTACCCCCAACTCCATGCCCCCTAACATTCTGTTGCAACTTTTTGTGCGGCACCTTATCAAACGCCTTCTGAAAAATCGAGAAACACCACATCCACCGGTTCCCCTCCGTCCACCGCACTAGTCACATCCTCATAGAATTCCAATAAATTCGTCAGACACAACTTCCCCTTAACGAATCCGTGCTGCATCTGCTCTATCAAACAATTCTTCTCAAGGTGCTTCGCTATTTCTTCTTTGATGACGGATCCCAGCATTTTTCCTACAACAGATGTTAAACTAACCGGCCTATAATTCCCTGCTTTTTGCCTGCTACCCTTTTTAAACAGCGGCATAACATTAGCTGTTTTCCAATCTTCCGGCACTTCCCCGGAATCCAGCGAGGTTTGGAAAATAATCACCAAGGCATCCACTATCACCTCTGCCATTTCCTTCAGAACCCTGGGATGCATACCATCCGGTCCGGGGGACTTGTCCACCATCAGTCCCGCTAGTCGATCGAGCACTACCTCTCTAGTGAGTGACCGTATTCAGGCCCTCAACTCCTACCACCCTTCTATCTTTAATACCCGGCAAACTATTTGCGTCCTCCTCCGTGAAGACCGAGGCAAAAAACTTACTTAAGGCCTCAGCCATTTCCTCATCTCCCACCACTAACTCCCCCCTCTCATCCTCTAAGGGTCCAACATTCACCCTAGCCAGCCTCCTCCTCTTTATATATTTATAAAAACTTTTACTATCCTTTTTTATATTTAGGGCTAGTTTAGCTTCATAGTCTATCCTTCCTTTCTTTATCATCTTCTTCGTCAATCTTTGTTGATTTTTAAACCTCTCCCAATCCTCTACCCGCCCACTACTTTTAGCCACTCTAAACGCATCAGCTTTTAATTTAATACTGTCCTTTGTTAACCACGGCTGATTATCCCTTCTCCTACTATCCTTCCTTACCATCGGAATAAATTTCTGCTGAGCACCAAGAAAGATCTCTTTAAAGATCCTCCACTGTTCCTCAGCAGTCCTACCGACCAATCTGCACCCCCAATCTACATTTGCCAATTCCTCTCTCATCCTATCGTACTCCCCTCTGTTCCAACAAAGGACACAGGTCCGGGACCCTACTTTCTCATCCTCCATCTGCATCAAAAACTCAACCATACAAAGATCGCTCTTCCCAAAAGGATCCCTCACAACAAGGTCCCTAATTCTACCTGCCTCATTACATAACACCAGATCTAAGATAGCTCGCTCCCTCGACGGCTCCACCACATACTGTTCAAGGAAACTATCCTGGCAGCATTCCAAGAACTCTTCCTCAAGCCCACCGCGTCCAACATGGGTCAACCAATCAATATGTAGATTGAAATCCCCCATAATTATCGCCGTTCCATTTCTGCACGCATCATTTCTTTGTGTGTTTATAGCCCGCCCCACCTCCAAGTCATTATTTGGGGGCCTATAGACCACGCCCACCAGCGTCTTCCTCCCCTTGCTGTTCCTTATCTCCACCCACAACAATTCCACATTCCTTATCTCCTGACACTGTGTTTCCTGACACAGTACATGGATAAGCCTACGAGAGGAGAGGCTGTGCTTTTTTTTGTTAATAAGTGAGAATTGTATTTATCTAAACAGCATTCTATTAGAATCGTATGTTATTTGTTTTGTAATTGTTTAGTTAACTTGTTCACTGTTAGTTAAATCAATAAGTTGTTTCTTGTTGATTTTAGAGAGTGTCAGGTAGTTATTTTGATATAACCACTAAATGTTGCTGAAGAGTGGATTGTACCACTTCACACTCACTTTTACTGATTACGAGATGAGGTACTCTTCTCTGAGTGGTTAGGTATTAGTCCTCAAAGGGAGGATCCACTCCATTTCATAACATTTTGCATAGTTGTCTGCCATGTGAGACACGTAGGTAGGGATATGATCTAGTAGGTAGGGATGTGATCGGCGCAACTTGTGGGCTGAAGGGCCTGTTTGTACTGTAGTTTTTTCTATGTTTCTAACTTCTGAAAGTCTAAATAAACCACATCCACTGGTTCTCCTCAGTCAACTCTACTAGGTACATCCTTAAAGAATTCTAATACATTTGTCAATCATGATTTCCTTTCTATAAATCCACGCTGATTATACCACCACCTTCCAAATGCTGAGTTACGAAAACCTTGATAATGTACTCTAGCAACTTCCCCAAAACTGATGTTAGGCTCACTGGTCGATAGTTCCCAAATTTTTTTTACCTCCCTTTTTGAATAGCAGGCTTACATTAGATACCCTCCAATCTGTAGGAACCAATCCAGAGTCCAAAGAATTTTGGAAAATGACCGCCAATGGATCTACTATTTCAGGGCCACTTGCTTAAGTACGCTGGGATGAAGATTATCAGGCCCTGGAGATTTATTCAAATTCAATCCCACTAATTTCTCCAAAAACATTTCTCTATGAACGCTGATTTCCTTCAGTTCCTCACTAAAACTTGTTTCTCTCAGAGCTTTTGGTATATTATTCACGTCTTTCTTTGTGAACACAGAAGCAAAGTACAAATTTAGTTCCTCGGCCATTCCTTTGTTGCCCGTTATGAATGCTCCCATTTATGGCTATAAGGGGCCTAAATTCGTTTTTGTCAATCATTTTCTCTTTACATAACTATAGAAACTTTTACAGTCAGTTCTTATATTCCCTACTAGCTTATTTTCCTATTCTATTTTCTCCTTCCTATTTGATCTGTTGGTCCTCCTTTGCCGAATATTAAACTGCCCTCAATCCTCAGGGCTATTGCTTTTTCTTGCCAATTTGTATGCATCTTCCTTGAATCTAATACTACCTCTATTTTATCTTTAAAACCATGGGTTGGCCATAGTCCCATTCCACACTTTCCACAGCCACACTCTTGTGCCTAACAGGAATAAACAACTCCCTCTGAGCAGCACAAATCTGTTTGAATGCTGAGACGCATCTCCTCGCTCACCCTCAATCATCAAGCACCAGGATCCGACTTTTATAGTGGAGGTGCTTTCCAAACTGATCCGGCTATGGAGAATGCAGTCCTAAAGGCAGGAGAGCTGGCATGATTGGGAGTGAGGCTCGCTAATGACATTAAGATGCATGCAAGAACATTCAAACTGACGTCTCACCCGTTTTCAGCAGGCTCCCGATCGCGCCAATTTTTTTTCCGTTGTAAGAGGGGGAAGTAAAAACGGGCACCACGGCATTTTCAAGTTGCAAAACAGATGTAAGGTGATCGTAAAATTCCACCCTTTATGCTCAACAATGTCAAAGTCTTCGGTCTGGGTCTTAACAATGGATTGATCACCTTGGTTGCATTTCTTTACCCTGAGTGCAGTACCTCGCAATGGGCCTCCACTACATCTTGCAGGTGCTCGAGGTCGGTATTGGTAAATCTTAATGTTTCCAGGGCCTGGCAGCTGTGAATTACCAAATTCATCTCCGAGGTGTGCTAGCTGTGTGTAGGGGCAGCTTTTAAATATCATGAGGTAATGGTGTGGAACCCATACCTGCGAATATTGATCCCTCAGTGTCGCACAATACAGCAATAAAAGCCACCATTGCCACCAACAGACTCAACATGCTTTCTCTACACTTCACTGGAATTTGCAAATTTTTGAGATGAATTCAGCCACAATTATCAAGTAAGATAAATTTGCTTAGAAGTCATGCACCTTTGGATTTTAGCTATGGTTAAATGCCTCCCTATGGTCCTGGAACTAGTGAGTACATGATTTCACTGATCTGTATTATATCTTCATTTGGGCAGCAGGGTAGCACAGTACTGAGCATTGCTGCCTTGCAGCACCAGGAACTCGGGTTCATTTCCATCCTAGGGTGTCTGTCTGTGTGGAGTTTGCACAATCTTCCTGTGTCTGCACGGGTTTCCTCTGGGTGCTCTGGTTTGCTCCCATAGTCCAAAGATGTGTAGGTTAGGTGAATTGGCCAAGCTAAATTGTCCCTTAGTGTGGCAGGGGGGGTTGTTAGCAGGGCAAATACGTGGCGTTGTGGGGATAAGGGGCTGGATGAAATTGTTGTCAGTGCAGACTCAAAGTACACAAAGCAAAAAAAAATTACAGCACAGGAACAGGCCCTTCAGCCCTCCAAGTCTGCACTGACCATGTTGCCTGACTCGATGAGCCAAATGGCCTCCTTCTGCAATGTAGGGATTTTACGATTCTATCTTTGCAATGTTTAGAAGTAGATTGTTTTCCTGGGTAAAGTGGATCCCTTCAAAGTTTCAATTAAATGACAGAGGCAGAGAAACTCAACATTAATGTTACACATTTGGTGCATAATATTAGTAATATGTGGCTATGAGTGTCTAATTGTAATTACCTGCACCCAGAGGTGGAGCCATTGGACAAACAGGAGGTGGTACAGGGGCATAATCAGCTGCAGCTCCTAAAATGTGTAAGACAACAACCAGAACTCAGTGAACCATTGCATACCAAACAATGATAGCAGACACATTAGCAGATATATTGTAACCATGAAATCTAACACATCCACTTCAACCAGCAAACCAATACTAATGTTCTATCTTAATGCAAGATTTGTTTGTTCCAAATTTAAAATATTAGTGAATCAATAATGTATAATGCAAGTATACACTTGGCTTGCCTGCAGAAGGCAGAGAGTGGTTGTGGATGGGTCTTTTTCTGCATGGAGGTCGGTCACCAGTGGAGTGCCCCAGGGATCTAGAACATAAGAACATAAGAAATAGGAGCAGGAGTAGGCCATCCAGCCCTTTGAGCCTGCCCCGCCACTCAATAAGATCATGGCTGATCTGTCATGGCTCAGTTCCACATTCCCGCCCTCTCCCCATAACCCTTAATCCCCTCGCTTATCAAAAACCCATCAACCCGCGTCTTAAAAATATTTAGCGAGGCAGCCTCCACCACCTCAACGGGCAGAGAATTCCAGAGATTCACCACCCTTTGAGTGAAGAAGTTCCTCCTCAACTCCGTTCTAAACCGCCCCCCCTTTATCTTGAGGCTGTGCCCCCTAGTCCTACTGTCCTTTCTGAGCAGGAAGAGCCTCTCCACCTCTATCCTATCCATCCCATTCATCATCTTATATGTCTCAATGAGATCTCCCCTCATTCTTCTAAACTCTAACGAGTACAAGCCTAGTTTATTCAGCCTCTCCTCATAGCTCAACCCCCTCAACTCCGGTATCAGCCTAGTAAACCTCCTCTGCACTCCCTCCAAGGCCAAAATATCCTTGCGTAAGTGCGGCGACCAAAACTGCACACAGTACTCCAGCTGCGGCCTCACCAATGCCCTATACAGCTGCAGCAAGGCCTCCCTACTTTTATATTCAATCCCCCTCGCTATGAAGGCCAGCATCCCATTCGCCTTCCTGACCACCTGCTGCACCTGCAGGCTGGGTTTTTGCGACTCATGCACAAGGACCCCGAGGTCCCTCTGCACCGTCGCCTGCTGCAGTTTTTCGCCCCGTAAGTAATAGTCCTTCCTACCATTATTCCTACCAAAGTGGACCACCTCGCACTTGCCAACATTAAATTCCATTTGCCAGTTCCTGGCCCATTCGCCCAGCCTATCTAGATCCTTCTGCAGACTCTCCACACCCTCCGCGCAATTTGCCGTTCCACCAATCTGTTCTACGACCCTTGCTGTTTGTCATTTTCATAAATGACCTGGATGAGGAAGTGGAGGGATGGGTTAGTAAGTTCACCGACGATACAAAGGTTGGTGGTGTTGTGGATAGTCTGGAGGGATGTCAGAAGTTGCAGCGTGACATAGATAGGATGCAAGACTGGGCAGAGAAGTGGCAGATGGACTTCAACGCGGATAAATGTGTAGTGGTCCATTCTGGCAGGACCAATGGGATGAAGGAGTACAATGTCAAGGGAAGGAGTCTTAGCTGGGTTGAGGAGCAGAAGGATCTTGGGGTCCGGGTCCAGAGGACTCTTAAATCGGCCTCGCAGGTGGAGGATGTGGTCAAGAAGGCGTATGGTGTACTGGCCTTCATTAATCAAGGGACTGAGTTTAGGAGTCGGGAGGTAATTCTGCAACTTCATAAGACCCTTGTCAGACCCCACTTGGAGTACTGTGCGCAGTTCTGGTCACCTCACTACAGGAAGGGTGTGGAAGCTATTGAGAGGGTACAGAGGAGATTTACAAGGATGTTGCCTGGATTGGGAGGCATGCCTTATGAAGACAGGTTGAGGGAGCTAGGTCTCTTCTCCCTGGAGAGACAAAAATTGAGAGGCGGCCTGGTAGAGGTTTAAAAATATTGCGAGGAATAGATAGGGCGGATTCTCGGAGGCTATTTCCCAGGGCTGAAATAGTCGCTACGAGAGGACACAGGTTTAAGGTGCTGGGAAGCAAGTACAGAGGAGATGTTAGGGCTAAGTTTTTCACTCAGAGGGTGGTGGGTGAGTGGAATCGGCTGCCGTCGGTGGTGGTAGAGGCAAACTCGCTGGGGTCTTTTAAAAGACTTCTGGATGAGTATATGGGATTTAATGGGATTGGGAGTTACAGATAGTTCTATGGCCTGGTAGGTATGGATATGATCGGCGCAACTTGTGGGCTGAAGGGCCTGTTTGTGCTGTAGTGTTCTATGTTCTAAGTAGCACAATTCTGGTGTGCTGATGAATAAAAAGGGTATAGTTTTCCATCCCATTCACTGGAGAGAGGAAAAGAAAATCAGGGAATTATGATAGGAAAAGCTGTTTCTTCTGCATGCCCACTTACGTTCCTTTGGGGTTTATCAGAAGCACTCCCAGAAACCCAGAGAATGCTGTACTCTACATCCCAATAAACCTAGCTATAAATATGCATTCGGGTTCAACTTTGGTCAAATGAAGTCAAAGGTGAGTGGTACAGTGGTTAGCACTGCTGCCTCAAAGTGCCAATGACTTGGGTTCAATTCCAGCCTTGGGTTACTGTGAATGGAAAAGGAGCTTGAGATACCTTTGGTCAGAGATATAGCTATCATTTCTTGATGATATAACATGTATAAGTTTTAACTGGACATTATACATTTACGTAGGCATGATGTAAACTTAACTATGATTGGAAAGAGATAACTCCCAGACGTCGAATGTTATATACAAGTTACTTTTAATCGAAGCTGAGACTTTAATTGCCTACGTATTCCTAAATTTTTTACTCTGAATGATCTGAATGGTTTCATTCAGGGTCCTATAGCTATAGTTTAACAAATCATCTTGAAAGCCCTCTGTTACTTTGTTTGGCTACATGAGGGGGACGATAGTTTTTAAATACAACAAGAAAACAATCCGAACACCCCCCTAACATCTCCACCACAGGTTCTCCAGTAGAGGGGCTGGCAAGCCATGAAAATTGCCATTGACTTTGATGGGATTGGAAGATTCCGCCAACGGCCAATAGTATGCTGCCTCGCCATATTGGGGTGGGAAGGATATAGAAAATCCTGACCAAATGCCTGAATCTTCCATGAGCAGCACAAGAACATAGCAGTATTGTCAGTGGAGAACAGGGTTCAAATCCACTGAAGGTTCTATCTTCCGTTCACGTTCTATGCTTCTAAAACTTTATTTGAACTCTTTTAAACTCTCTAAAGACGCTTTAATTCAATTTCTTACAGATTTGGCGTGTATTGAGTTGATCTTTCTCTACACCCTAGCTGTGACTGTAGCATTACATTCTCTACTCTCTCTTTTCATTCTCTATGTACGGTATGTTTTGTTTGTATAGTGCACAAGAAACAATACATTTCACTGTATACTAACACATGTGACAATAATAAATCAAATCAAATCAATATGGTGAAATTTGAAGTTAATAAAAATTTGGAAACCATTGTCAATTGTTGGACGCAAGAAAAAGAAGCAGGGGTAGGCCACCAGGCCCTTTAAGCCTGACCCTCCATTCAATATGATAACTGAGTTATGCCGATTTCAATTACTTTTCCATGCCATTTTCCCATAGCCTTTTATTCCTCAACCTATCAAATATTTATTCACCTTCACTTTGAATACTTCTAATGATCCAGCTTCAACCACCTTCTGGGGCACAGAATTCCCGAAATTCACCACCTACTGCAAGAAGAAATTTCTACGCACCTTAGTTTAAATGACTGGCCCTTTATTTTGTAGCTATGTTTCCTTGTTCAAGACTCTCCCACTAGTGAAAACATCTCACCATCCACCTTGACATAGATTTAAACTAGTTTGGTAGGGGGGTGGGAACCAAAGCATAGATGAATTAACTGAAGGGAAACTCAAGAGTAGGGCCAGTAAGACTCAGAGGAGGAGCAGGTAGGGTGTGGTTGCTGATCAAAGAGGGTCTGGTGGACTGAAGTGCATTTGTTTCAATGCAAGAAGAGTAATAGGTAACACAGATGAACTTAGAGCCCGGATTAGTTCCTGGAACTATGATGTTGTTGCCAATACAGAGACTTGGTTAAGGGAAGGACAGGACTGGCAGCTTAACATTCCAGGGTACATATGTTTCAGGTAGGATAGAGGGGGATGTGAAAGAGATGGGAGAGTTGCACCACTGATTAAGGAGAATATCACAGCTGTACATTGGGAGGACACTACGGAGGGCTCATACGGCAAGACAATATGGGTAGAGCTCAGGAATAAGAAAGGTGTAGTCACAATGTTGGGGGTTTACTACAGACCTCCCAACAGCCAGTGGGAGATGACATGGTGGCACAGTGGTTAGCACTGCTGCCTCACAGCACCAGGGGCCCAGGTTTGATTCCCAGCTTGCGTCACTCTGAATTGAGTTTGCACAAACTCGCCATGTCTGCATGCTCAGGTTTCCTCCCACAGTCCAAAAGAAATGCTGGTTAGAGACATTGGTCTGAACAGATGTCCAGTGTAGCGACTAGGGGAATTTCACAAGAACTTCATTGCAGTGTTAATGTAAGCCTTACTTGTGACTAACAAATAAACTTTAAACTTTAGATAGAGAGACAGACGTGTAGACAGATTTTGGCAAAGTGTTAAAGGAACAGGATTGCTGTGGTGGGTGATTTTTAACTTCCCCTACATTAACTGGGACTCACTTATTGCAAGAGGTGTGGATGGGGCAGAGTTTGTAAGAGCATCCAGGGGTGCTTCTTGAAACAGCATGAAGATAGTACTACCAGGGAAGGGGCTGTACTGGGTATTGGGAAACGAGTCTGGCCAGGTGGTCAACGTTTCAGTAGGGGAACAGTTCGGAACAGTGACTACAATTCAGTAAGCTTTAAGGTATTGATAGATAAAGATAGGTGCAGTCCTCAAGTGAAGGTGCTATACTGGGGGAAAGCTAATTGCAACAATATTAAGTAGGAACTGAAAGATGTTTGAGGGCAAATAAATATCTAGCATGTGGGAGGCTTTCAAGTGTAAGTTGATAAGAATTCAGTATCAGCACATTCCTGAGAGGATGGAGGATAAATCTGGCAAGTTCCGGGAACCTTGGATAATGAGAGATAATGTGAACCTCGTTAAAAAGAAAAAGGTGTCAAGACTAGGAGGCTGGGAACACACAAAGCAAGTGTGGAATGCAAGGAAAGTATAAGGAGAAACTGAAGCAAGGAGTCAGGAGGGCTAAAAGGGTCACGAAAAGTCATTGGCCAGTGGGATAAAGGAAAAATCCAAGGCTTTTTAGACATTTATAAAGAGCAAGAGGATAGCCAGGGAGAGGGTTGGCCCACTCAAGGGCAGGAGAGCGAATCTATGCGTTGATCCAGAGGGAATGAGCGAGGTATTAAATAATTACTTTGAATCAGTATTCAGCAAAGGGTTGAAAATTTTAAAGTTTATTTATCAGTGACACAGGTAGGATTATATTAACACTGCAATGAAGTTACTGTGAAAATCCCCTAGTCGCCACACTTCGGTGGCTGTTCGGGTACACTGAGGGAAAATTTAGCATGGCCAATGCATCTAACCAGCACAGCTTTCAGGCTGCAGGAGGAAACCAGGGCACCCGGAGGAAACCCATGCTGACACAAGGAAAACATGCAGACTCTACATAGACAGTGACTCAAGCTGGGAATCAAACCCAGGTCCCTGGCACTGTGAGGCAGTAGTGCTAACCCCTGTGCCACCATGCCACTCCTATTTGGAAGGACTTGGTAGATGATGAGTCTAGGGAAGGGTGTGCAGATAGTTTGGGTCATGTTGCAATTAAAAAGGAAGAGGTAGTGGGGGTTTTGAAAAACATGAAGATAGACAAGTCCCCAGGGCCTGATGGGATGTACCCCAGAATACTGAAAGAGGCAAGGGAGGAAATTGCTGGGGCCTTGAGAGAAATCTTTGTATCTTCATTGGCTACAGGGGAGTTCCCAGAGGATTGGAGAATAGCCAATGTTGTTCCTTTAAGAAGGGTAGCAAGAATAGTCCAGGTAATTACAGGCCAGTGAGCCTTTCGTCAGTGGTAGGGAAATAACTGAATAGGATTCTTCAAGACAGGATTTATTCCCACTTGGAAATAAGTGGGCATATTAGCAAGAGGCAACATAGTTTTGTGAAGGGGAGATCATGTCTCACGTCTCATGTCTTAATTGAGTTTTCCATGGAGGTGACAAAGATGATTGATGAGGATAGGGCAGTGGATGCTGTCTACATGGCAGACTGGTACAGAAGGTGAAGTCGCATGGGATCAAAGGTGAGCTGGCAAGATGAAAATAGAACTGACTTGGTCATAGAAGACAGAGGATAGTAGCGAAAGGGTGCGTTTTCAAATGGAAGGCTGTGACTAGTGGTATTCCTCAGGGATCAGTGCTGGGACCTTTGCTGTTTGTCATATATTTCAATGATCTGAAGGCAAATGTATCTGATTTGATTAGTAAGTTTGCGAAAGACACAAATATTGGCGGAATTTCAGATACCAATGAGGATCGTTGGAGGATACACAGGATATACATCGATTGGAGAGTTGGGCAGAGAGATGGCAGATGGAGTTTAATCCAGACAAATGTGAGGTAATGCATTTTAGAAGGTGTAATACAGATGGGAAATATTCAGTAAAGGGCAGAACCCTTAAGAGTATTGATAGGCAAAGGGATCTGGGTGTACAGGTACACAGGTTGCTGAAAGTGGCAATGTAGCTGGAGAAGGTAGTCAGGAAGGCATGTGGCATGCTTGCCTTCATCGGCCAGGGTATTGAGTTTAAAAATTGGTAAGTCATGTTGCAGCTTTATAGAACCTTAGGCAGCACTGGGTATATAGTGTTCAAATCCGGTTGCCACACTATCAGAAGGATATGGAGGCTTTGAGGAGGGTACAAAAAATATTTATCAGGATGTTGCCCAGTATAGAAAGCACTAGCTACAAGGAGAGGTTGGAGAAGCTTGGTTTGTTCTCACTGGAATGACGGAGGTTGAGGGGCAACCTGTTAGAAGTCTACAAGATTATGAGGGGCATGGACAGAGTGGACAGTCGAAAGCTTTTTCACAGGGTGGAAGAATCAATTATTAGGAGGCATAGGTTTAAGGTGTGAGGGTCAAGATTTAAAGGAAATGTATGAGGCAAGTTTTTTTACACAGAGGGTAGTGGGTGCCTGGAACTGCATGCTAGCTTCTTGTGATTCATGCACAAGAACCCTCTGTACTTCACAACCTGCAGTTTCTCTCTATTTAGATAATAATCTACCTTTTGATTCCTGCTACTAAAGCACATAACCTCACACTTTCCCACATTAAACTCCATTTGCCAGCATGTTTTTGCCCAGTTATCCATTTTATCTAAATTCCATTGCAGAATCCCAATATTCTCATCACAACATGCCATTCCATCTATTTTCATATTATCGACAAATTGAGAGGTCGGACATTTACCTTAGCTGTCCACTTCCTATCCTATATATCCTACATATCCTATACATCCTATCCTATGACACTTATTTATTGACTCCTATTTGTTGACTACAGCTCAGCCTTCAACACCATTATTCCCAAGAAACTCATCTCAAAACTGGCCTGGGCCTCAGCACATCCCTCTGCGACTGGGTCCTGAACTTCCTAACTCACAGATCACAATCAGTAAGGGTAGGCGACAACACCTCCTCCATAATGATGACACCAAAACTGGCCTGGGCCTCAGCACATCCCTCTGCGACTGGGTCCTGAACTTCCTAACTCACAGATCACAATCAGTAAGGGTAGGCGACAACACCTCCTCCATAATGATGACACCAAAGTTGGAGGTGTGGTAGATTGTGAGGAAGGGTGTCATAGTCTGCAGGGAGACTTAGATAGGTTGCAGAGCTGGGCCGAGAGGTGGCGGATGGAATTTAATGCGGAGAAGTGTGAGGTAATTCACTTTGGTAGGAGCAACAGATGTGTCGAGTATAGGGCTAACGGGAGGACTTTGAATAGTGTGGATGAACAGAGGGATCTAGGTGTGTGTGTACATAGATCCCTGAAAGTTGGGAATCAAGTAGATAAGGTTGTCAAGAAGGCGTACGGTGTCTTGGCGTTTATTGGTAGGGGGATTGAATTTAGGAGTCGCAGTGTAATGTTGCAACTGTACACTACTCTAGTGCGGCCGCACTTGGAGTACTGTGTGCAGTTCTGGTCCCCGCATTACAAGAAGGATGTGGAGGCGTTGGAGAGGGTGCAGAGGAGGTTTACTAGGATGTTGCCTGGTATGGTGGGGAGGTCCTATGAGGAGAGACTGAGGGATCTAGGGTTGTTTTCGTTGGGAAGAAGGCGGCTAAGAGGGGATCTTATTGAAACATATAAGATGATTAGGGGTTTAGATAGGGTGGATAGTGATAGCCTTTTTCCTCGGATGGAGAAAGCTAGCACGAGGGGGCATGACTTTAAATTAAGGGGGGGTAGCTACAGGACGGATGTCAGGGGTAGGTTCTTTACCCAGCGGGTGGTGAGGGATTGGAATGCCCTGCCTGCTGCAGTTGTAGATGCGTCTAGTTTGGGGGCGTTTAAGAGATCTCTGGATAGGTTTATGGACGAAAAGGGATTGGTATAGGCTAGTGGGTCATTGTTTTTGTAACTGGTCGGCGCAACATCGTGGGCCGAAGGGCCTGTTCTGCGCTGTAATGTTCTATGTTCTATGTTCTATGTTCTATAATCATCCTCAACACCGGTGCCTCACAAGGCCGTGTTCTCAGTCCCCTCAGTCCCCTCCTTATACACACCTACGGCCAAATTCCCCACCAATTCGATTTTTAAGTTTGCTGATGACACCACCATAGTGGGTCGGATGTCAAACAATGGTGTGACAGAGTACAGGAATGAGATAGAGAATCTGGTGAACAGGTGCGGCAACAATAATCTCTCCCTCAAAACAAAGGAGATTGTCATCGACTTCAGGAAACATAAAGGAGAACATACCCCTGCCTACATCCATGGGGATGAACATAGAACATAGACCTACAGCACAAACAGGCCCTTCGGTCCACAAGTTGCACCGATCATATCCATACCTACCAGGCCTATCTATAACCTTGAATCCCATTAAATCCCATGTACTCATCCAGAAGTCTCTTAAAAGACCCCAGCGAGTTTGCCTCTACCACCACCAATGGCAGCCAATTCCACTCACTCACCACCCTCTGAGTGAAAAGCTTACCCCTGACATCTCCACTGTACCTGCTCCCCAGCACCTTAAACCTGTGTCCTCTCATAGCGACCATTTCAGCCCTGGGAAATAGCCTCCAAGAATCCACTCTATCTATACCTCTCAACATCTTATAAACCTCCATCAGGTCGCCTCTCAACCTGCGTGTCTCCAGGGAGAAAAGACCGAGCTCCCTCAACCTATCCTCATAAGGCATGCCATCCAATCCAGGCAACATCCTTGTAAATCTCCTCTGCACCCTCTCAATAGCTTCCACATCCTTCTTGTAGTGAGGCGACCAGAACTGTGCACAGTACTCCAAGTGAGGTCTGATAGGGGTCTTATAAAGTTGCAGCATTATCTCCCAACTCCTAAACTGAAGTAGAAAGGGTTGAGTGCTTCAAGCTTTCAGGTGTCCAGATCACCAACAACCTGTCCTGGTCCCCCCCCATGCTGACACTATAGTTAAGAAAGCCCACCAAGTTAAGAAAGCCCCTACTTTCTCAGAAAACAAGAGAAATTTGGCATGTCAGCTACAACTTCTACAGATGCATCATAGAAAGCATTCTTTCTGGTCGTATCACAAATTGGTATGGCTTCTGCTCTGCTCAAGATTGCAAGGAACTACAAAAGGTCATTGAGCTTAGGGCATGGATTGCTGCTTGGGAATGTGATGTGGTGGCCATTACGGAGACTTAGATGTTTCAGGGACAGGACTGGGTACTTCAGGTGCCGGGATTCAGATGTTTCAGGAAGGACAGGGAGGGAGGCAAAAGAGGTGGCCGAATGGCACTGTTGATCAGGGACAGTGTCACAGCTGTAGAGAAGGTGGATGCCGTGGAGAGACTGTCTACGGAATCTCTGTGGGTAGAAGTTAGGAACAGCAAAGGGTCGATAACTTTGTTGGGTGTTTTCTATAGGCCGCCCAACAGGGACAGGAAGTTGAGGTGCAGATAGGGAAACAGATGTAGTAATAACAGAGTTGTCGTGATGGGAGACTTTAATTTCCCAAACATCAACTGGAATATCCCTAGGGTAAAGGGTTTGGATGGGGAGGAGTTTGTTAGGTGTGTTTAGGCGGGTTTCATAAGAACATAAGAAACAGGAGCAGGGGTAGGCCATCTAGCCCCTCAAGCCTGCCCCGCCATTCAATAAGATCATGGCTGATCTGAAGTGGCTCAGTTCCACTTTCCCACTTTCTCCCCATAACCCTTAATCCCCTTGCCTACCAAAAACCTATCTACCCGTGTCTCAAATATATTTAGCGAAGTAGCCTCCACCACTTCAACGGGCAGAGAATTCCAGAGATTCACCACCCTTTGAGTGAAGAAGTTCCTCCTCAACTCCGTTCTAAACTGCCCCCCCTTTATTTTGAGGCTGTGCCCTCTAGTCCTGCTGTCCTTTCTGAGCGGGAAGAATCTCTCTACCTCTACCCTATCCATCCTCTTCATCATCTTATACGTCTCTATAAGATCCCCCCTCATCCTTCTAAACTCCAACGAGTACAAGCCCAGTCTATTCAGCCTCTCTTCATAGTTCAACCCCCTCAACTCCGGTATCAGCCTAGTGAACCTCCTCTGCACTCCCTCCAAGGCCAAAATATCCTTGCGCAAGTGCGGTGACCAAAACTGCACACAGTACTCCAGCTGTGGCCTCACCAATGCCCTGTACAGTTGCAGCAAGACCTCCCTGCTTTTATATTCTATCCCCCTCGCTATGAAGGCTAGCATCCCACTTGCCTTCCTGATCACCTGCTGCACCTGTAGGCTGGGTTTTTGCGACTCATGCACAAGGACCCCCAGGTCCCTCTGCACCGTAGCATGCTGCAGCTTTTCACCCTTTAAATAGTAATCTCTCCTGCTATTATTTCTGCCAAAGTGGATAACCTCACACTTGCTAACGTTGTACTCCATTTGCCAGATCCTCGCCCACTCGCTCAGCTATCCAGATCCTTCTGCAGACTTTTCACACCCTCCGCACAATTTGCTGTTCCACTTATCTTTGTGTCGTCAGCAAATTTCGACACCCTTCACTCAGCTCCCTCCTCCAGATCACCAATATAAATGGTAAATAGCTGAGGCCCCAGCACCAATCCCTGGGGCACTCCACTAGTCACCAACCGCCAATCCGAATAGCACCCATTGATACCTACTCCCTGCCTCCTATTAGACAGCCAATCCTCTATCCACGCGAACACCTTACCCCCAACTCCATGCCCCCTAACATTCTGTTGCAACTTTTTGTGCGGCACCTTATCAAACGCCTTCTGAAAAATCGAGAAACACCACATCCACCGGTTCCCCTCCGTCCACCGCACTAGTCACATCCTCATAGAATTCCAATAAATTCGTCAGACACAACTTCCCCTTAACGAATCCGTGCTGCATCTGCTCTATCAAACAATTCTTCTCAAGGTGCTTCGCTATTTCTTCTTTGATGACGGATCCCAGCATTTTTCCTACAACAGATGTTAAACTAACCGGCCTATAATTCCCTGCTTTTTGCCTGCTACCCTTTTTAAACAGCGGCATAACATTAGCTGTTTTCCAATCTTCCGGCACTTCCCCGGAATCCAGCGAGGTTTGGAAAATAATCACCAAGGCATCCACTATCACCTCTGCCATTTCCTTCAGAACCCTGGGATGCATACCATCCGGTCCGGGGGACTTGTCCACCATCAGTCCCGCTAGTCGATCGAGCACTACCTCTCTAGTGAGTGACCGTATTCAGGCCCTCAACTCCTACCACCCTTCTATCTTTAATACCCGGCAAACTATTTGCGTCCTCCTCCGTGAAGACCGAGGCAAAAAACTTACTTAAGGCCTCAGCCATTTCCTCATCTCCCACCACTAACTCCCCCCTCTCATCCTCTAAGGGTCCAACATTCACCCTAGCCAGCCTCCTCCTCTTTATATATTTATAAAAACTTTTACTATCCTTTTTTATATTTAGGGCTAGTTTAGCTTCATAGTCTATCCTTCCTTTCTTTATCATCTTCTTCGTCAATCTTTGTTGATTTTTAAACCTCTCCCAATCCTCTACCCGCCCACTACTTTTAGCCACTCTAAACGCATCAGCTTTTAATTTAATACTGTCCTTTGTTAACCACGGCTGATTATCCCTTCTCCTACTATCCTTCCTTACCATCGGAATAAATTTCTGCTGAGCACCAAGAAAGATCTCTTTAAAGATCCTCCACTGTTCCTCAGCAGTCCTACCGACCAATCTGCACCCCCAATCTACATTTGCCAATTCCTCTCTCATCCTATCGTACTCCCCTCTGTTCCAACAAAGGACACAGGTCCGGGACCCTACTTTCTCATCCTCCATCTGCATCAAAAACTCAACCATACAAAGATCGCTCTTCCCAAAAGGATCCCTCACAACAAGGTCCCTAATTCTACCTGCCTCATTACATAACACCAGATCTAAGATAGCTCGCTCCCTCGACGGCTCCACCACATACTGTTCAAGGAAACTATCCTGGCAGCATTCCAAGAACTCTTCCTCAAGCCCACCGCGTCCAACATGGGTCAACCAATCAATATGTAGATTGAAATCCCCCATAATTATCGCCGTTCCATTTCTGCACGCATCATTTCTTTGTGTGTTTATAGCCCGCCCCACCTCCAAGTCATTATTTGGGGGCCTATAGACCACGCCCACCAGCGTCTTCCTCCCCTTGCTGTTCCTTATCTCCACCCACAACAATTCCACATTCCTTATCTCCTGACACTGTGTTTCCTGACACAGTACATGGATAAGCCTACGAGAGGAGAGGCTGTGCTTTTTTTTGTTAATAAGTGAGAATTGTATTTATCTAAACAGCATTCTATTAGAATCGTATGTTATTTGTTTTGTAATTGTTTAGTTAACTTGTTCACTGTTAGTTAAATCAATAAGTTGTTTCTTGTTGATTTTAGAGAGTGTCAGGTAGTTATTTTGATATAACCACTAAATGTTGCTGAAGAGTGGATTGTACCACTTCACACTCACTTTTACTGATTACGAGATGAGGTACTCTTCTCTGAGTGGTTAGGTATTAGTCCTCAAAGGGAGGATCCACTCCATTTCATAACATTTTGCATAGTTGTCTGCCATGTGAGACACGTAGGTAGGGATATGATCTAGTAGGTAGGGATGTGATCGGCGCAACTTGTGGGCTGAAGGGCCTGTTTGTACTGTAGTTTTTTCTATGTTTCTAACTTCTGAAAGTCTAAATAAACCACATCCACTGGTTCTCCTCAGTCAACTCTACTAGGTACATCCTTAAAGAATTCTAATACATTTGTCAATCATGATTTCCTTTCTATAAATCCACGCTGATTATACCACCACCTTCCAAATGCTGAGTTACGAAAACCTTGATAATGTACTCTAGCAACTTCCCCAAAACTGATGTTAGGCTCACTGGTCGATAGTTCCCAAATTTTTTTTACCTCCCTTTTTGAATAGCAGGCTTACATTAGATACCCTCCAATCTGTAGGAACCAATCCAGAGTCCAAAGAATTTTGGAAAATGACCGCCAATGGATCTACTATTTCAGGGCCACTTGCTTAAGTACGCTGGGATGAAGATTATCAGGCCCTGGAGATTTATTCAAATTCAATCCCACTAATTTCTCCAAAAACATTTCTCTATGAACGCTGATTTCCTTCAGTTCCTCACTAAAACTTGTTTCTCTCAGAGCTTTTGGTATATTATTCACGTCTTTCTTTGTGAACACAGAAGCAAAGTACAAATTTAGTTCCTCGGCCATTCCTTTGTTGCCCGTTATGAATGCTCCCATTTATGGCTATAAGGGGCCTAAATTCGTTTTTGTCAATCATTTTCTCTTTACATAACTATAGAAACTTTTACAGTCAGTTCTTATATTCCCTACTAGCTTATTTTCCTATTCTATTTTCTCCTTCCTATTTGATCTGTTGGTCCTCCTTTGCCGAATATTAAACTGCCCTCAATCCTCAGGGCTATTGCTTTTTCTTGCCAATTTGTATGCATCTTCCTTGAATCTAATACTACCTCTATTTTATCTTTAAAACCATGGGTTGGCCATAGTCCCATTCCACACTTTCCACAGCCACACTCTTGTGCCTAACAGGAATAAACAACTCCCTCTGAGCAGCACAAATCTGTTTGAATGCTGAGACGCATCTCCTCGCTCACCCTCAATCATCAAGCACCAGGATCCGACTTTTATAGTGGAGGTGCTTTCCAAACTGATCCGGCTATGGAGAATGCAGTCCTAAAGGCAGGAGAGCTGGCATGATTGGGAGTGAGGCTCGCTAATGACATTAAGATGCATGCAAGAACATTCAAACTGACGTCTCACCCGTTTTCAGCAGGCTCCCGATCGCGCCAATTTTTTTTCCGTTGTAAGAGGGGGAAGTAAAAACGGGCACCACGGCATTTTCAAGTTGCAAAACAGATGTAAGGTGATCGTAAAATTCCACCCTTTATGCTCAACAATGTCAAAGTCTTCGGTCTGGGTCTTAACAATGGATTGATCACCTTGGTTGCATTTCTTTACCCTGAGTGCAGTACCTCGCAATGGGCCTCCACTACATCTTGCAGGTGCTCGAGGTCGGTATTGGTAAATCTTAATGTTTCCAGGGCCTGGCAGCTGTGAATTACCAAATTCATCTCCGAGGTGTGCTAGCTGTGTGTAGGGGCAGCTTTTAAATATCATGAGGTAATGGTGTGGAACCCATACCTGCGAATATTGATCCCTCAGTGTCGCACAATACAGCAATAAAAGCCACCATTGCCACCAACAGACTCAACATGCTTTCTCTACACTTCACTGGAATTTGCAAATTTTTGAGATGAATTCAGCCACAATTATCAAGTAAGATAAATTTGCTTAGAAGTCATGCACCTTTGGATTTTAGCTATGGTTAAATGCCTCCCTATGGTCCTGGAACTAGTGAGTACATGATTTCACTGATCTGTATTATATCTTCATTTGGGCAGCAGGGTAGCACAGTACTGAGCATTGCTGCCTTGCAGCACCAGGAACTCGGGTTCATTTCCATCCTAGGGTGTCTGTCTGTGTGGAGTTTGCACAATCTTCCTGTGTCTGCACGGGTTTCCTCTGGGTGCTCTGGTTTGCTCCCATAGTCCAAAGATGTGTAGGTTAGGTGAATTGGCCAAGCTAAATTGTCCCTTAGTGTGGCAGGGGGGGTTGTTAGCAGGGCAAATACGTGGCGTTGTGGGGATAAGGGGCTGGATGAAATTGTTGTCAGTGCAGACTCAAAGTACACAAAGCAAAAAAAAATTACAGCACAGGAACAGGCCCTTCAGCCCTCCAAGTCTGCACTGACCATGTTGCCTGACTCGATGAGCCAAATGGCCTCCTTCTGCAATGTAGGGATTTTACGATTCTATCTTTGCAATGTTTAGAAGTAGATTGTTTTCCTGGGTAAAGTGGATCCCTTCAAAGTTTCAATTAAATGACAGAGGCAGAGAAACTCAACATTAATGTTACACATTTGGTGCATAATATTAGTAATATGTGGCTATGAGTGTCTAATTGTAATTACCTGCACCCAGAGGTGGAGCCATTGGACAAACAGGAGGTGGTACAGGGGCATAATCAGCTGCAGCTCCTAAAATGTGTAAGACAACAACCAGAACTCAGTGAACCATTGCATACCAAACAATGATAGCAGACACATTAGCAGATATATTGTAACCATGAAATCTAACACATCCACTTCAACCAGCAAACCAATACTAATGTTCTATCTTAATGCAAGATTTGTTTGTTCCAAATTTAAAATATTAGTGAATCAATAATGTATAATGCAAGTATACACTTGGCTTGCCTGCAGAAGGCAGAGAGTGGTTGTGGATGGGTCTTTTTCTGCATGGAGGTCGGTCACCAGTGGAGTGCCCCAGGGATCTAGAACATAAGAACATAAGAAATAGGAGCAGGAGTAGGCCATCCAGCCCTTTGAGCCTGCCCCGCCACTCAATAAGATCATGGCTGATCTGTCATGGCTCAGTTCCACATTCCCGCCCTCTCCCCATAACCCTTAATCCCCTCGCTTATCAAAAACCCATCAACCCGCGTCTTAAAAATATTTAGCGAGGCAGCCTCCACCACCTCAACGGGCAGAGAATTCCAGAGATTCACCACCCTTTGAGTGAAGAAGTTCCTCCTCAACTCCGTTCTAAACCGCCCCCCCTTTATCTTGAGGCTGTGCCCCCTAGTCCTACTGTCCTTTCTGAGCAGGAAGAGCCTCTCCACCTCTATCCTATCCATCCCATTCATCATCTTATATGTCTCAATGAGATCTCCCCTCATTCTTCTAAACTCTAACGAGTACAAGCCTAGTTTATTCAGCCTCTCCTCATAGCTCAACCCCCTCAACTCCGGTATCAGCCTAGTAAACCTCCTCTGCACTCCCTCCAAGGCCAAAATATCCTTGCGTAAGTGCGGCGACCAAAACTGCACACAGTACTCCAGCTGCGGCCTCACCAATGCCCTATACAGCTGCAGCAAGGCCTCCCTACTTTTATATTCAATCCCCCTCGCTATGAAGGCCAGCATCCCATTCGCCTTCCTGACCACCTGCTGCACCTGCAGGCTGGGTTTTTGCGACTCATGCACAAGGACCCCGAGGTCCCTCTGCACCGTCGCCTGCTGCAGTTTTTCGCCCCGTAAGTAATAGTCCTTCCTACCATTATTCCTACCAAAGTGGACCACCTCGCACTTGCCAACATTAAATTCCATTTGCCAGTTCCTGGCCCATTCGCCCAGCCTATCTAGATCCTTCTGCAGACTCTCCACACCCTCCGCGCAATTTGCCGTTCCACCAATCTGTTCTACGACCCTTGCTGTTTGTCATTTTCATAAATGACCTGGATGAGGAAGTGGAGGGATGGGTTAGTAAGTTCACCGACGATACAAAGGTTGGTGGTGTTGTGGATAGTCTGGAGGGATGTCAGAAGTTGCAGCGTGACATAGATAGGATGCAAGACTGGGCAGAGAAGTGGCAGATGGACTTCAACGCGGATAAATGTGTAGTGGTCCATTCTGGCAGGACCAATGGGATGAAGGAGTACAATGTCAAGGGAAGGAGTCTTAGCTGGGTTGAGGAGCAGAAGGATCTTGGGGTCCGGGTCCAGAGGACTCTTAAATCGGCCTCGCAGGTGGAGGATGTGGTCAAGAAGGCGTATGGTGTACTGGCCTTCATTAATCAAGGGACTGAGTTTAGGAGTCGGGAGGTAATTCTGCAACTTCATAAGACCCTTGTCAGACCCCACTTGGAGTACTGTGCGCAGTTCTGGTCACCTCACTACAGGAAGGGTGTGGAAGCTATTGAGAGGGTACAGAGGAGATTTACAAGGATGTTGCCTGGATTGGGAGGCATGCCTTATGAAGACAGGTTGAGGGAGCTAGGTCTCTTCTCCCTGGAGAGACAAAAATTGAGAGGCGGCCTGGTAGAGGTTTAAAAATATTGCGAGGAATAGATAGGGCGGATTCTCGGAGGCTATTTCCCAGGGCTGAAATAGTCGCTACGAGAGGACACAGGTTTAAGGTGCTGGGAAGCAAGTACAGAGGAGATGTTAGGGCTAAGTTTTTCACTCAGAGGGTGGTGGGTGAGTGGAATCGGCTGCCGTCGGTGGTGGTAGAGGCAAACTCGCTGGGGTCTTTTAAAAGACTTCTGGATGAGTATATGGGATTTAATGGGATTGGGAGTTACAGATAGTTCTATGGCCTGGTAGGTATGGATATGATCGGCGCAACTTGTGGGCTGAAGGGCCTGTTTGTGCTGTAGTGTTCTATGTTCTAAGTAGCACAATTCTGGTGTGCTGATGAATAAAAAGGGTATAGTTTTCCATCCCATTCACTGGAGAGAGGAAAAGAAAATCAGGGAATTATGATAGGAAAAGCTGTTTCTTCTGCATGCCCACTTACGTTCCTTTGGGGTTTATCAGAAGCACTCCCAGAAACCCAGAGAATGCTGTACTCTACATCCCAATAAACCTAGCTATAAATATGCATTCGGGTTCAACTTTGGTCAAATGAAGTCAAAGGTGAGTGGTACAGTGGTTAGCACTGCTGCCTCAAAGTGCCAATGACTTGGGTTCAATTCCAGCCTTGGGTTACTGTGAATGGAAAAGGAGCTTGAGATACCTTTGGTCAGAGATATAGCTATCATTTCTTGATGATATAACATGTATAAGTTTTAACTGGACATTATACATTTACGTAGGCATGATGTAAACTTAACTATGATTGGAAAGAGATAACTCCCAGACGTCGAATGTTATATACAAGTTACTTTTAATCGAAGCTGAGACTTTAATTGCCTACGTATTCCTAAATTTTTTACTCTGAATGATCTGAATGGTTTCATTCAGGGTCCTATAGCTATAGTTTAACAAATCATCTTGAAAGCCCTCTGTTACTTTGTTTGGCTACATGAGGGGGACGATAGTTTTTAAATACAACAAGAAAACAATCCGAACACCCCCCTAACATCTCCACCACAGGTTCTCCAGTAGAGGGGCTGGCAAGCCATGAAAATTGCCATTGACTTTGATGGGATTGGAAGATTCCGCCAACGGCCAATAGTATGCTGCCTCGCCATATTGGGGTGGGAAGGATATAGAAAATCCTGACCAAATGCCTGAATCTTCCATGAGCAGCACAAGAACATAGCAGTATTGTCAGTGGAGAACAGGGTTCAAATCCACTGAAGGTTCTATCTTCCGTTCACGTTCTATGCTTCTAAAACTTTATTTGAACTCTTTTAAACTCTCTAAAGACGCTTTAATTCAATTTCTTACAGATTTGGCGTGTATTGAGTTGATCTTTCTCTACACCCTAGCTGTGACTGTAGCATTACATTCTCTACTCTCTCTTTTCATTCTCTATGTACGGTATGTTTTGTTTGTATAGTGCACAAGAAACAATACATTTCACTGTATACTAACACATGTGACAATAATAAATCAAATCAAATCAATATGGTGAAATTTGAAGTTAATAAAAATTTGGAAACCATTGTCAATTGTTGGACGCAAGAAAAAGAAGCAGGGGTAGGCCACCAGGCCCTTTAAGCCTGACCCTCCATTCAATATGATAACTGAGTTATGCCGATTTCAATTACTTTTCCATGCCATTTTCCCATAGCCTTTTATTCCTCAACCTATCAAATATTTATTCACCTTCACTTTGAATACTTCTAATGATCCAGCTTCAACCACCTTCTGGGGCACAGAATTCCCGAAATTCACCACCTACTGCAAGAAGAAATTTCTACGCACCTTAGTTTAAATGACTGGCCCTTTATTTTGTAGCTATGTTTCCTTGTTCAAGACTCTCCCACTAGTGAAAACATCTCACCATCCACCTTGACATAGATTTAAACTAGTTTGGTAGGGGGGTGGGAACCAAAGCATAGATGAATTAACTGAAGGGAAACTCAAGAGTAGGGCCAGTAAGACTCAGAGGAGGAGCAGGTAGGGTGTGGTTGCTGATCAAAGAGGGTCTGGTGGACTGAAGTGCATTTGTTTCAATGCAAGAAGAGTAATAGGTAACACAGATGAACTTAGAGCCCGGATTAGTTCCTGGAACTATGATGTTGTTGCCAATACAGAGACTTGGTTAAGGGAAGGACAGGACTGGCAGCTTAACATTCCAGGGTACATATGTTTCAGGTAGGATAGAGGGGGATGTGAAAGAGATGGGAGAGTTGCACCACTGATTAAGGAGAATATCACAGCTGTACATTGGGAGGACACTACGGAGGGCTCATACGGCAAGACAATATGGGTAGAGCTCAGGAATAAGAAAGGTGTAGTCACAATGTTGGGGGTTTACTACAGACCTCCCAACAGCCAGTGGGAGATGACATGGTGGCACAGTGGTTAGCACTGCTGCCTCACAGCACCAGGGGCCCAGGTTTGATTCCCAGCTTGCGTCACTCTGAATTGAGTTTGCACAAACTCGCCATGTCTGCATGCTCAGGTTTCCTCCCACAGTCCAAAAGAAATGCTGGTTAGAGACATTGGTCTGAACAGATGTCCAGTGTAGCGACTAGGGGAATTTCACAAGAACTTCATTGCAGTGTTAATGTAAGCCTTACTTGTGACTAACAAATAAACTTTAAACTTTAGATAGAGAGACAGACGTGTAGACAGATTTTGGCAAAGTGTTAAAGGAACAGGATTGCTGTGGTGGGTGATTTTTAACTTCCCCTACATTAACTGGGACTCACTTATTGCAAGAGGTGTGGATGGGGCAGAGTTTGTAAGAGCATCCAGGGGTGCTTCTTGAAACAGCATGAAGATAGTACTACCAGGGAAGGGGCTGTACTGGGTATTGGGAAACGAGTCTGGCCAGGTGGTCAACGTTTCAGTAGGGGAACAGTTCGGAACAGTGACTACAATTCAGTAAGCTTTAAGGTATTGATAGATAAAGATAGGTGCAGTCCTCAAGTGAAGGTGCTATACTGGGGGAAAGCTAATTGCAACAATATTAAGTAGGAACTGAAAGATGTTTGAGGGCAAATAAATATCTAGCATGTGGGAGGCTTTCAAGTGTAAGTTGATAAGAATTCAGTATCAGCACATTCCTGAGAGGATGGAGGATAAATCTGGCAAGTTCCGGGAACCTTGGATAATGAGAGATAATGTGAACCTCGTTAAAAAGAAAAAGGTGTCAAGACTAGGAGGCTGGGAACACACAAAGCAAGTGTGGAATGCAAGGAAAGTATAAGGAGAAACTGAAGCAAGGAGTCAGGAGGGCTAAAAGGGTCACGAAAAGTCATTGGCCAGTGGGATAAAGGAAAAATCCAAGGCTTTTTAGACATTTATAAAGAGCAAGAGGATAGCCAGGGAGAGGGTTGGCCCACTCAAGGGCAGGAGAGCGAATCTATGCGTTGATCCAGAGGGAATGAGCGAGGTATTAAATAATTACTTTGAATCAGTATTCAGCAAAGGGTTGAAAATTTTAAAGTTTATTTATCAGTGACACAGGTAGGATTATATTAACACTGCAATGAAGTTACTGTGAAAATCCCCTAGTCGCCACACTTCGGTGGCTGTTCGGGTACACTGAGGGAAAATTTAGCATGGCCAATGCATCTAACCAGCACAGCTTTCAGGCTGCAGGAGGAAACCAGGGCACCCGGAGGAAACCCATGCTGACACAAGGAAAACATGCAGACTCTACATAGACAGTGACTCAAGCTGGGAATCAAACCCAGGTCCCTGGCACTGTGAGGCAGTAGTGCTAACCCCTGTGCCACCATGCCACTCCTATTTGGAAGGACTTGGTAGATGATGAGTCTAGGGAAGGGTGTGCAGATAGTTTGGGTCATGTTGCAATTAAAAAGGAAGAGGTAGTGGGGGTTTTGAAAAACATGAAGATAGACAAGTCCCCAGGGCCTGATGGGATGTACCCCAGAATACTGAAAGAGGCAAGGGAGGAAATTGCTGGGGCCTTGAGAGAAATCTTTGTATCTTCATTGGCTACAGGGGAGTTCCCAGAGGATTGGAGAATAGCCAATGTTGTTCCTTTAAGAAGGGTAGCAAGAATAGTCCAGGTAATTACAGGCCAGTGAGCCTTTCGTCAGTGGTAGGGAAATAACTGAATAGGATTCTTCAAGACAGGATTTATTCCCACTTGGAAATAAGTGGGCATATTAGCAAGAGGCAACATAGTTTTGTGAAGGGGAGATCATGTCTCACGTCTCATGTCTTAATTGAGTTTTCCATGGAGGTGACAAAGATGATTGATGAGGATAGGGCAGTGGATGCTGTCTACATGGCAGACTGGTACAGAAGGTGAAGTCGCATGGGATCAAAGGTGAGCTGGCAAGATGAAAATAGAACTGACTTGGTCATAGAAGACAGAGGATAGTAGCGAAAGGGTGCGTTTTCAAATGGAAGGCTGTGACTAGTGGTATTCCTCAGGGATCAGTGCTGGGACCTTTGCTGTTTGTCATATATTTCAATGATCTGAAGGCAAATGTATCTGATTTGATTAGTAAGTTTGCGAAAGACACAAATATTGGCGGAATTTCAGATACCAATGAGGATCGTTGGAGGATACACAGGATATACATCGATTGGAGAGTTGGGCAGAGAGATGGCAGATGGAGTTTAATCCAGACAAATGTGAGGTAATGCATTTTAGAAGGTGTAATACAGATGGGAAATATTCAGTAAAGGGCAGAACCCTTAAGAGTATTGATAGGCAAAGGGATCTGGGTGTACAGGTACACAGGTTGCTGAAAGTGGCAATGTAGCTGGAGAAGGTAGTCAGGAAGGCATGTGGCATGCTTGCCTTCATCGGCCAGGGTATTGAGTTTAAAAATTGGTAAGTCATGTTGCAGCTTTATAGAACCTTAGGCAGCACTGGGTATATAGTGTTCAAATCCGGTTGCCACACTATCAGAAGGATATGGAGGCTTTGAGGAGGGTACAAAAAATATTTATCAGGATGTTGCCCAGTATAGAAAGCACTAGCTACAAGGAGAGGTTGGAGAAGCTTGGTTTGTTCTCACTGGAATGACGGAGGTTGAGGGGCAACCTGTTAGAAGTCTACAAGATTATGAGGGGCATGGACAGAGTGGACAGTCGAAAGCTTTTTCACAGGGTGGAAGAATCAATTATTAGGAGGCATAGGTTTAAGGTGTGAGGGTCAAGATTTAAAGGAAATGTATGAGGCAAGTTTTTTTACACAGAGGGTAGTGGGTGCCTGGAACTGCATGCTAGCTTCTTGTGATTCATGCACAAGAACCCTCTGTACTTCACAACCTGCAGTTTCTCTCTATTTAGATAATAATCTACCTTTTGATTCCTGCTACTAAAGCACATAACCTCACACTTTCCCACATTAAACTCCATTTGCCAGCATGTTTTTGCCCAGTTATCCATTTTATCTAAATTCCATTGCAGAATCCCAATATTCTCATCACAACATGCCATTCCATCTATTTTCATATTATCGACAAATTGAGAGGTCGGACATTTACCTTAGCTGTCCACTTCCTATCCTATATATCCTACATATCCTATACATCCTATCCTATGACACTTATTTATTGACTCCTATTTGTTGACTACAGCTCAGCCTTCAACACCATTATTCCCAAGAAACTCATCTCAAAACTGGCCTGGGCCTCAGCACATCCCTCTGCGACTGGGTCCTGAACTTCCTAACTCACAGATCACAATCAGTAAGGGTAGGCGACAACACCTCCTCCATAATGATGACACCAAAACTGGCCTGGGCCTCAGCACATCCCTCTGCGACTGGGTCCTGAACTTCCTAACTCACAGATCACAATCAGTAAGGGTAGGCGACAACACCTCCTCCATAATGATGACACCAAAGTTGGAGGTGTGGTAGATTGTGAGGAAGGGTGTCATAGTCTGCAGGGAGACTTAGATAGGTTGCAGAGCTGGGCCGAGAGGTGGCGGATGGAATTTAATGCGGAGAAGTGTGAGGTAATTCACTTTGGTAGGAGCAACAGATGTGTCGAGTATAGGGCTAACGGGAGGACTTTGAATAGTGTGGATGAACAGAGGGATCTAGGTGTGTGTGTACATAGATCCCTGAAAGTTGGGAATCAAGTAGATAAGGTTGTCAAGAAGGCGTACGGTGTCTTGGCGTTTATTGGTAGGGGGATTGAATTTAGGAGTCGCAGTGTAATGTTGCAACTGTACACTACTCTAGTGCGGCCGCACTTGGAGTACTGTGTGCAGTTCTGGTCCCCGCATTACAAGAAGGATGTGGAGGCGTTGGAGAGGGTGCAGAGGAGGTTTACTAGGATGTTGCCTGGTATGGTGGGGAGGTCCTATGAGGAGAGACTGAGGGATCTAGGGTTGTTTTCGTTGGGAAGAAGGCGGCTAAGAGGGGATCTTATTGAAACATATAAGATGATTAGGGGTTTAGATAGGGTGGATAGTGATAGCCTTTTTCCTCGGATGGAGAAAGCTAGCACGAGGGGGCATGACTTTAAATTAAGGGGGGGTAGCTACAGGACGGATGTCAGGGGTAGGTTCTTTACCCAGCGGGTGGTGAGGGATTGGAATGCCCTGCCTGCTGCAGTTGTAGATGCGTCTAGTTTGGGGGCGTTTAAGAGATCTCTGGATAGGTTTATGGACGAAAAGGGATTGGTATAGGCTAGTGGGTCATTGTTTTTGTAACTGGTCGGCGCAACATCGTGGGCCGAAGGGCCTGTTCTGCGCTGTAATGTTCTATGTTCTATGTTCTATGTTCTATAATCATCCTCAACACCGGTGCCTCACAAGGCCGTGTTCTCAGTCCCCTCAGTATACACACCTACGGCCAAATTCCCCACCAATTCGATTTTTAAGTTTGCTGATGACACCACCATAGTGGGTCGGATGTCAAACAATGGTGTGACAGAGTACAGGAATGAGATAGAGAATCTGGTGAACAGGTGCGGCAACAATAATCTCTCCCTCAAAACAAAGGAGATTGTCATCGACTTCAGGAAACATAAAGGAGAACATACCCCTGCCTACATCCATGGGGATGAACATAGAACATAGACCTACAGCACAAACAGGCCCTTCGGTCCACAAGTTGCACCGATCATATCCATACCTACCAGGCCTATCTATAACCTTGAATCCCATTAAATCCCATGTACTCATCCAGAAGTCTCTTAAAAGACCCCAGCGAGTTTGCCTCTACCACCACCAATGGCAGCCAATTCCACTCACTCACCACCCTCTGAGTGAAAAGCTTACCCCTGACATCTCCACTGTACCTGCTCCCCAGCACCTTAAACCTGTGTCCTCTCATAGCGACCATTTCAGCCCTGGGAAATAGCCTCCAAGAATCCACTCTATCTATACCTCTCAACATCTTATAAACCTCCATCAGGTCGCCTCTCAACCTGCGTGTCTCCAGGGAGAAAAGACCGAGCTCCCTCAACCTATCCTCATAAGGCATGCCATCCAATCCAGGCAACATCCTTGTAAATCTCCTCTGCACCCTCTCAATAGCTTCCACATCCTTCTTGTAGTGAGGCGACCAGAACTGTGCACAGTACTCCAAGTGAGGTCTGATAGGGGTCTTATAAAGTTGCAGCATTATCTCCCAACTCCTAAACTGAAGTAGAAAGGGTTGAGTGCTTCAAGCTTTCAGGTGTCCAGATCACCAACAACCTGTCCTGGTCCCCCCCCATGCTGACACTATAGTTAAGAAAGCCCACCAAGTTAAGAAAGCCCCTACTTTCTCAGAAAACAAGAGAAATTTGGCATGTCAGCTACAACTTCTACAGATGCATCATAGAAAGCATTCTTTCTGGTCGTATCACAAATTGGTATGGCTTCTGCTCTGCTCAAGATTGCAAGGAACTACAAAAGGTCATTGAGCTTAGGGCATGGATTGCTGCTTGGGAATGTGATGTGGTGGCCATTACGGAGACTTAGATGTTTCAGGGACAGGACTGGGTACTTCAGGTGCCGGGATTCAGATGTTTCAGGAAGGACAGGGAGGGAGGCAAAAGAGGTGGCCGAATGGCACTGTTGATCAGGGACAGTGTCACAGCTGTAGAGAAGGTGGATGCCGTGGAGAGACTGTCTACGGAATCTCTGTGGGTAGAAGTTAGGAACAGCAAAGGGTCGATAACTTTGTTGGGTGTTTTCTATAGGCCGCCCAACAGGGACAGGAAGTTGAGGTGCAGATAGGGAAACAGATGTAGTAATAACAGAGTTGTCGTGATGGGAGACTTTAATTTCCCAAACATCAACTGGAATATCCCTAGGGTAAAGGGTTTGGATGGGGAGGAGTTTGTTAGGTGTGTTTAGGCGGGTTTCATAAGAACATAAGAAACAGGAGCAGGGGTAGGCCATCTAGCCCCTCAAGCCTGCCCCGCCATTCAATAAGATCATGGCTGATCTGAAGTGGCTCAGTTCCACTTTCCCACTTTCTCCCCATAACCCTTAATCCCCTTGCCTACCAAAAACCTATCTACCCGTGTCTCAAATATATTTAGCGAAGTAGCCTCCACCACTTCAACGGGCAGAGAATTCCAGAGATTCACCACCCTTTGAGTGAAGAAGTTCCTCCTCAACTCCGTTCTAAACTGCCCCCCCTTTATTTTGAGGCTGTGCCCTCTAGTCCTGCTGTCCTTTCTGAGCGGGAAGAATCTCTCTACCTCTACCCTATCCATCCTCTTCATCATCTTATACGTCTCTATAAGATCCCCCCTCATCCTTCTAAACTCCAACGAGTACAAGCCCAGTCTATTCAGCCTCTCTTCATAGTTCAACCCCCTCAACTCCGGTATCAGCCTAGTGAACCTCCTCTGCACTCCCTCCAAGGCCAAAATATCCTTGCGCAAGTGCGGTGACCAAAACTGCACACAGTACTCCAGCTGTGGCCTCACCAATGCCCTGTACAGTTGCAGCAAGACCTCCCTGCTTTTATATTCTATCCCCCTCGCTATGAAGGCTAGCATCCCACTTGCCTTCCTGATCACCTGCTGCACCTGTAGGCTGGGTTTTTGCGACTCATGCACAAGGACCCCCAGGTCCCTCTGCACCGTAGCATGCTGCAGCTTTTCGCCCTTTAAATAGTAATCTCTCCTGCTATTATTTCTGCCAAAGTGGATAACCTCACACTTGCTAACGTTGTACTCCATTTGCCAGATCCTCGCCCACTCGCTCAGCTATCCAGATCCTTCTGCAGACTTTTCACACCCTCCGCACAATTTGCTGTTCCACTTATCTTTGTGTCGTCAGCAAATTTCGACACCCTTCACTCAGCTCCCTCCTCCAGATCACCAATATAAATGGTAAATAGCTGAGGCCCCAGCACCAATCCCTGGGGCACTCCACTAGTCACCAACCGCCAATCCGAATAGCACCCATTGATACCTACTCCCTGCCTCCTATTAGACAGCCAATCCTCTATCCACGCGAACACCTTACCCCCAACTCCATGCCCCCTAACATTCTGTTGCAACTTTTTGTGCGGCACCTTATCAAACGCCTTCTGAAAAATCGAGAAACACCACATCCACCGGTTCCCCTCCGTCCACCGCACTAGTCACATCCTCATAGAATTCCAATAAATTCGTCAGACACAACTTCCCCTTAACGAATCCGTGCTGCATCTGCTCTATCAAACAATTCTTCTCAAGGTGCTTCGCTATTTCTTCTTTGATGACGGATCCCAGCATTTTTCCTACAACAGATGTTAAACTAACCGGCCTATAATTCCCTGCTTTTTGCCTGCTACCCTTTTTAAACAGCGGCATAACATTAGCTGTTTTCCAATCTTCCGGCACTTCCCCGGAATCCAGCGAGGTTTGGAAAATAATCACCAAGGCATCCACTATCACCTCTGCCATTTCCTTCAGAACCCTGGGATGCATACCATCCGGTCCGGGGGACTTGTCCACCATCAGTCCCGCTAGTCGATCGAGCACTACCTCTCTAGTGAGTGACCGTATTCAGGCCCTCAACTCCTACCACCCTTCTATCTTTAATACCCGGCAAACTATTTGCGTCCTCCTCCGTGAAGACCGAGGCAAAAAACTTACTTAAGGCCTCAGCCATTTCCTCATCTCCCACCACTAACTCCCCCCTCTCATCCTCTAAGGGTCCAACATTCACCCTAGCCAGCCTCCTCCTCTTTATATATTTATAAAAACTTTTACTATCCTTTTTTATATTTAGGGCTAGTTTAGCTTCATAGTCTATCCTTCCTTTCTTTATCATCTTCTTCGTCAATCTTTGTTGATTTTTAAACCTCTCCCAATCCTCTACCCGCCCACTACTTTTAGCCACTCTAAACGCATCAGCTTTTAATTTAATACTGTCCTTTGTTAACCACGGCTGATTATCCCTTCTCCTACTATCCTTCCTTACCATCGGAATAAATTTCTGCTGAGCACCAAGAAAGATCTCTTTAAAGATCCTCCACTGTTCCTCAGCAGTCCTACCGACCAATCTGCACCCCCAATCTACATTTGCCAATTCCTCTCTCATCCTATCGTACTCCCCTCTGTTCCAACAAAGGACACAGGTCCGGGACCCTACTTTCTCATCCTCCATCTGCATCAAAAACTCAACCATACAAAGATCGCTCTTCCCAAAAGGATCCCTCACAACAAGGTCCCTAATTCTACCTGCCTCATTACATAACACCAGATCTAAGATAGCTCGCTCCCTCGACGGCTCCACCACATACTGTTCAAGGAAACTATCCTGGCAGCATTCCAAGAGCTCTTCCTCAAGCCCACCGCGTCCAACATGGGTCAACCAATCAATATGTAGATTGAAATCCCCCATAATTATCGCCGTTCCATTTCTGCACGCATCATTTCTTTGTGTGTTTATAGCCCGCCCCACCTCCTAGTCATTATTTGGGGGCCTATAGACCACGCCCACCAGCGTCTTCCTCCCCTTGCTGTTCCTTATCTCCACCCACAACAATTCCACATTCCTTATCTCCTGACACTGTGTTTCCTGACACAGTACATGGATAAGCCTACGAGAGGAGAGGCTGTGCTTGACCTGGTGCTGGCTAATGAACCAGGACAGGTGACGGATCTCTCGGTGGGATAGCATCACGGGGATGGCAATCATAATTCTGTCTCCTTCACGATAGCATTGGAAAGAGGTAGGATCAGGCAGGATAGGAAGGTATTTATCTGGAGTAAGGGGAAATGTGAAGACACCAGGCAGAAAATTGGACGAGAAACCGGGAAGGTGGTGTTCTTGGGGAAAAGTACTGAAGGAAGGTGGCGGGTTTTCAAGGAATGTTTATCTGGAGCTCTGCACAACAACGTTCCGATGGGACAGGGAGGTTTTGGTAGGTCGCGGGAACCGTGGTGCACAAAGGTTGTGAAGAACCTAGTCAGGAAGAAAAGAAAGGCGTACAAATGGTTCAGAGAGCTAGGGGATGTTAAGCATCTAGAGGACTAGACGGTTTGTAGAAAGGAGCTTAAAAAGGAAATTAGGAGAGCCAGAAGGGGTCATGAGAAGGCCTTGGCGGGTAAGACTAAGGGGGATCCCAAGGCATTCTACAAAAATGTGAAGAATAAAAGGATGAGAAATGAAGGGATTGGACCTATAAAAGGTGAAGGGAGAAACATCTGTGTGGACCCAGAAGAAATGGCAGAGGTGCTTAATGAGTACTTTGCCTCGGTATTCACGGTGGAAAATGATCTTGGAGGTTGTACTGCAGGTTTGTGGCGGACTGAGAAGATTGAGTATGTGGACATTAAGAAAGATGTGTTGGAACTTTTAAATTCTGTCAAGATAGATAAGTCGCCGGGACAAGATGGGATGTACCCTAGGTTACTGTGGAAGGTGAGGGAAGAGATTGCAGAGCCCTGGCGATGATCTTTGCATCGTCAATGGAGATGGGAGAGGTTCCGGAGGATTGGAGGATTGCGGATGTGGTTCCTGTTTTCAAGAAAAGGAACAGGGATAGCCCGGGAAATTACCAACCGGTGAGTCTGACCTCAGTGGTTGGTAAGTTGATGGAGAGGACACTGGGGGATAGGATTTATGAACATTTAGAGAAGTTTAGTATGATCAGAAATAGCACGGCTTTGTCAAGGGCGGGTCGTGACTTACGAGCCTAGTTGAGCTCTTTGAAAATGTGACTGAACACATTGACGAAGGAAGAGCAGTGGATGTGGTTTACATGGACTTCAGCAAGGCGTTTGATAAGGTCCCCCATGCAAGACTTCTTGAGAAGGTGACAGGGTATGGGATCCAAGGGGCTTTGGCCTTGTGGATCCAGAACTGGCTTGCCTGCAGAAGGAAGAGAGTGGTTGTGGATGGGTCTTTTTCTGCATGGAGTTCGGTCACCAGTGGAGTGCCCCAGGGATCTGTTCTACGACCCTTGCTGTTTGTCATTTTCATAAATGACCTGGATGAAGAAGTGGAGGGATGGGTTAGTAAGTTCGCCGACGATACAAAGGTTGGTGGTGTTGTGGATAGTCTGGAGGGATGTCAGAAGTTGCATCGAGTCATAGATAGGATGCAAGACTGGGCGGAGAAGTGGCAGATGGACTTCAACGCGGATAAATGTGTAGTGGTCCATTTTGGTAGGTCCAATGGGATGAAGGAGTACAATATCAAGGGTAGGAGTCTTAGCTGGGTTGAAGAGCAGAAGGATCTTGGGGTCCGGGTCCAGAGGACTCTTAAATCGGCCTCACAGGTGGAGGATGTGGTCAAGAAGGCGTATGGTGTACTGGCCTTCATTAATCAAGGGATTGAGTTTAGGAGTTGGGAGGTATAAGACCCTTGTCAGACCCCACTTGGAGTACAGTGCGCAGTTCTGGTCGCCTCACTACAGGAAGGATGTGGAAGCTATTGAGAGGGTGCAGAGGAGATTTACAAGGATGTTGCCTGGATTGGGAGGCATGCCTTATGAAGATAGGTTGAGGGAGCTAGGTCTCTTCTCCCTGGAGGGAAAAAGGTTGAGAGGTGACCTGATAGACGTTTATGAAATGTTGAGATGTATAGATCGGGTGGATTCTCGGAGGCTATTTCCCAGGGCTGAAATGGTCGCTACGAGAGGACACAGGTTTAAGGTGCTGGGGAGCAGGTACAGTGGAGATGTCAGGGGTAAGTTTTCATTCAGAGGGTGGTGACTGGATGGAATCGGCTGCCATCGGTGGTGGTAGAGGCGAACTCGCTGGGGTCTTTTAAAAGACTTCTGGATGAGTGCATGGAATTTAATGGGATTGAGAGTTATAGATAGTTATATGGCCCGGTAGGTATGGATGTGATCGGTGCAACTTGTGGGCTGAAGGGCCTGTTTGTGCTGTCGTGTTCTACGTTCTATGAATGTAGCCCAATCCATCACGCAAACCAGCTTCCCATCCATTGACTCTGTCTACGCTTCCCACTGCCTCAGAAAGGAGCCAGCATAATTAAGGACTCCAAGCAGCCTCTCTGCCATCTTCTTCTGTCGGGAAAAAGATACAAAAGTCTGAGATCACATACCAACCGACTCAAGAACAACTTCTTCCTGCTGCTGTCAGACTTTTGAATGGACCTACCTTGCATTAAGTTGCTCTTCCTCTACACCCTAGCTATGACTGTAACACTACATTCTGCACTGTTTCCTTCTCAATGAACGGTATGCTTTGTCTGTATAGCGTGCAAGAAACAATTCTTTTCACTGTATGTTAAAACATGTGACAATAATAAATCAAATCAAATATATCCATAGAAATTCTTACTGTTGCGTGCAAGTTTCCTAACAAAAATTCATTTTCTCCCTTCCTATGAGTTTTTTAATCTTTTGCTGTTGAATCCTAAAATCTTCCCAATTCTCTGGTCTATCATTGCCCTATGCCACTTTATATGTCCTGCTTTTCAATTTAACATTGTCCTTATTCCTTTGTTAACGATGGATTTTGTCTCTTTCTTGTGGGATCCCTTTTTTATTGGGATAAACTCCTGCTGACTATTTTGGACCAGCTGTTTGAACATCTGCCACTGCTCATCTACTGATTTGTATCTTAGCTTGTTTACACAGTTCACCTTAATGAACTTTAGGGAAGAAAATCTGCCAACCTTACTGCGTGGATCTGGATCTGTAGATCCAGGTTGACTCTTAAAAGCCCTTTAAAATGGGCAGGCCATTTAGTTTGAGGGCATTTAGAGATGGGCATTAAATGTGGCCCAGCCAGTGACACCCAAATCCTATGAATGAAAAAAAGAATCACCATCAAACCGTTGGATCATCAGGGGTTGGCAGCGGGTGGCATGGGGCATCAAGCCATGCATCCTTTTTATGTAAATAGCTGTCACATTTTAGCAAGTGTTCACTAGCACACTGAAATGGGTGAGTGAATGAGTCAATGGGTAGTTGGGTTAGGAAAATGGGTTATGTGGTTAGATTGGGAGCTGAGTAGGATGAAAAGTGGATAGGATGGCAAGTGAATGGATTGGCAGCAGGGTAGGGAGGCAGTTGGGTAGTGTGGTGGCCATTCCAGAAAGAAAATCCTGTCAATTGTGTCCAATTCTATGCATCATACTTGTGAAGGGAAAAGAGTGGTGGAGAGAAAATGGGGAAACTATAGATCAGAGAGCCTAACATAGGTATTGCGGAAGTTGCTTGAGTCTATTATCAAAGATTTCACAACTCGACATTTGGAAGGCAGTGTATAATAAAACAAAGTCAGCATTGACTTATAAGAGGGAAATCATGCTTGATGAATCGATTGGAATTTTTTGAGGATGTACCTAGTACGGTTGACTAAGGAGAACCACTGGATATTTTTTAGGTAGACTTTCAGAATTCTTTCAAAAGTCTCACATAACAGACTACTACGTAAAGTTAAAGCACATGGGATTGCAGATAATTTCTTGAGAAGGATAGAAAGCTGGTTTTCACAAAGAACTGTTGCATCTGGCCCATGACTGGCCAAAATCACCGCACCTGTATATCCTAATACAAGGATATGGTGCTCAACTCATCAATCGACAGTTCCGACGCGCCACAGCAAAAAACTGCACAACTTCCTCAGAAGAACAACATGGGACTTCGTCATCCAGTACTTCCTCTGAGCAGAGAAGCTACGACATCTTGTCCAGAGCCTTCAACATGTCATTGATGAAGACGAACATCTCATCAAGGCCATCCCCACATCTTGCCTTCAAACAACCGCACAACCTCAAACAGACCATTGTCCGCAGCAAACTACCCAGTCTTCAGGACAACAGTGATCACGACATAACACAACCCTGCCACAGCAACCTCTGCAAGACATGCCGGATCATCGACACGGATGCCCTTACCTTACGTGAGAACACCATCCACCAGGTACACGGCACATACTCTTGCAACTCGGCCAACGTTGTCTACCTGATACGCTGCAGGAAAGGATGTCCCGAGTCATGGTACATTGGAGAGACCGTGCAGACACTACGACAGCAGATGAATGAACACCACTCAACAATTACTAGGCAAGAGTGCTCTCTTCCTGTTGGGGAACACTTCAGCGGTCACGGGCATTCGGCCTCTGATCTTCAGATAAGCATTCTCCAAGGCGGCCTTCACGACACATGACAGCGCAGTCGCTGAGCAAAGACTGATAGAAAGTTTCGCACACATGAGGACGGTCTCAACCAGGATCTTCGGTTCATGTCACACTATCTGTAACCCCCATGACTTGCCTGGGCTTGCAACATCTCACTTACTGTTTTGTCTGGAGACAATATACATCTCTTTAACCTGTGCTTACCGCTCTCTCCACTCACACTTTGAGACTTGATTACCAGTAAAGACTCGCATGCCAACCATTATTTTGTAAATAGAGTTTGTGTCTTTATATGCCCTGTCTGTGAAAAGGACTCCCACTCACCTGACGAAGGAGCAGCAAGTGCTCAGAAAGCTAGTGGAATTTGCTACCAAATAAACCTGTTGGACTTTAACCTGGTGTTGTGAAACTTCTTACTGCGTCTTCCCTAATACGCCAGACCTGTATATAAGCTGCAAGAATGGGCACACAGCCAGTCACACCATGAAGATATCTTTGAGGGAACCAACCCCAAGATTCGCCAAGGCTGATCAGGACCGCCTACTTAATACTGTGGCACCAATGGATCTTCCCCAAACAGGGCCCTTGCCCAAGGGGTGCAGCCGCCAAGGCACTGTGGGAGGAGGTGGCAGATACACTGAATGCCAGGAGCCTGACACCATGGTCTGGCCAGCAGTGCAGGAAGAAACTGTAAGACCTTCTTCGGGCAGCAAGGGTGAGTGAGCATCTCATTTGAAAACTCACACATGGTTGGCATGGATCTGAAGCCATGCTTTGACACCAGAAGGGCATGCAACAAGGACCCTTCCTCCAGGAACAGAATCTAACCCCTTCTCCTCACCCCTCAACGAGCACGCCTTTTACCCAAAACTGCCAGGACAACGTCCAAGACACAGGCACACATTGCACACTATGCACTTCAATATATTAATGCTTGCTATCCACCTTATGTTCCCACAGGAGAAAAGCATGCGTAACTACCACAAGGGGGCTCAGATTGATGGTGGTGTGCCTGACCTGCAGCAGCTGACTGGCTTTCAGCAGCATGTCACAGTGCTGGCATGGGGTGATGGGCCATCCCAAATGGTGATGGACAGCCAGGTCGGCGTCCACCATGCAAGTGAGCATCAGTGTAGCCCTCAAACCTGGGTCCTCCTCGAAGTAAGTGTGATGCTGCATACAATGATTTACCTCCCTCCCCTTAATTCCTCTTCTTTATTGCAGCTCTGGATCCAAAGGAACCTGGTCCTTTGGGTGTTGGCGCCCCCCTCCTGATGCCATTCAGCAAACTCCCCACAACCCCCTGGGTGACACCTCAGAGGGGGACTCTGAAGAATTCTTCGAGGGCAGCACCACTGAAGCGGCACCAGTATCTAGCACACAACCCACCAACACAGAGACTATCAACACGGTAGGAACTTTAGTGCTGAGGCTTCTGAGTCGCTTACTGATGAGCACATCACAGACACTGATGCACATCAAGTGGAGGTGGGCATAGTGGAGGGCCCAAACACACAGAGGTCTGCTGGTGACCAAGAGTCAGCTTTCCCCAAACCAGATGCCAGACCTCGGGGTTCGTTCATCCCAAAGCTGGTGGAGATACATCAGGAAACCCAGGGAGTTATGGAAGGGCTGTCAGCAACCATGCTGCGACTGTTTAGGGGAGTCAAACAGGGTGCTGTCATAGGAGGTGGTGCTGACACAGTATGTGAACCAGGCCAACACTGCAAGGATGGTAACTGCAGTAGAAAGTCTGGCCCAGGGATCTGTCCTCTCGGGTGACAGGGTCCAGGCCATCCTGGAAACACAGCAGGCCACGGGTGAGGCTGTTGCCGGCACCCAGGAGGCACATCATTTCTTGGCCATTTGGTGGGTATGTGGGAGACACTGCTGGCCATGACTGGGGCTCTCGCTGGCATTCTGAAACAGGCTGTGGCCTAGAATTTGCTGCTGGGGGAGGTAGTGGAAGCATATACAATAGTGACTTTTAAGGGCATCTTGACAATTACATAAATAGAATGGGAATGGAGAGATATGGTCCCTGGAAGGGTAGGGGTTTTAGTTCAGTTGGACAGCATGGTCAGTGACAGCTTGGAGGGCCAAAGAGCCTGTTCTTGTGCTGTAATTTTCTCTGTTCTATTTCTTTGTGGCTGTGAGCCTTGACAATTTAACAGCACAGCCTCAGAGAGCTAATGCTGAGGGGCTTCCAGAGCCTGCCTCTCTCACAGAGGCAGGGAGAGTCTCCCAAGCTTGGCCCAGTCATCAGAGGGCCAGGGCTGAAGGATCACAGACCATGGGGCAGGCGCATCTAGACTTCAAGGACTGGCACAGCCAGGTGACACTGGAGTTTCTGGTGTTGAGTCCAGCTACCCAGGGCCTCTTGGCACCCCAAAGGAGGAGGAGGGGCTCGAGCCTATGAGGGGCCTTTCAGCCAGGAGATCCCATATGTCTCGAAACCTTCTGATTACTCCCTTCCTTACAGCAGAGCATCTCAGGGCCAGCTAGATGAACAGAGCGGCACAGAAACAGTGTCATCTGCAAGTCAGCTGGGGCCTTCCAGATCCCAGCTATCCAGGGAATCTTTACCAAGGGGATCACAGACAATGGGGTGTGCATCACAGCTGGACACCTCCACCTCCAATGTGCATCATGGGGTAGCACCTAGGAGAAGCAGTAGGCCACACAAAGTTAGAAAGTTGTAGGTTCACAGAGGACACAGTAAAGGTCACCAGTAGTCAGGGTTTATTTGTCACTAATGCTAAGAGCACAGTAAACTTTTATTTGCACCTCACAGCTGTGACTTATGTGTCTCTGATTCCCCCATCCCCTTTGACAGAGCTGAGTGGTCCCCATTGGCATGCACAGAGGTGCTGTCGTTTGTGCCTTGTGAGACTCAGCCACATGTTACAGAGTGCCTGCCCTACCTTCTGCAACATCCACCAGACCTTGGTGCAAGTGCCCATCCCTTCCCCACTGATTGCCCTCCAAACATGTACCCTTATTGCTACATGGGCCGGGGTGGCACCATGCATTTGGAGAACAGGTAGGAATCAGACTTGAATGACACCAGGGGCAGGATCCCACTGTGCACAATAGCAAGTTGTCATCATCCAGCTTTCAACCAAGGCTCACAACCATTGCCAACCCAGGCTCATTAATAGGTTTGGATGTTTCTTGGGGACAGGGTGGTGGGATGAGAGAGGCTGGGGAAGATGAGGTAATTTGAGGGCCCAGTTCCGTTTGATGGGGGAATGGCAGCTGCACCAGCGGGCTGCAATTAAGGCATCCCTCGCTGCCCTTCCCTACTAGACATCTAACATCACCGCATGCCTTCTTTCCTCTGGCTTCTCATACGGCAGGGTACCGCTCTTCCTCCTCCTCCTCCTCCTCCTGTTGTTCCAGCTGATCTCCCTGCTGCTGGGCGATGTTGTGTGGAGAGCAGCAAACAATGATGATGCATGAAGCACGCACAGGGTCATACTGATGGACCCCACCCACCCAGAGCGGTCCAAGCACCAGAACTGCATTTTAAGCAGGTTGATGCATCACTCTACTGTGGACCAGATGACTGCATGGGCCTCGTTGTAGCGGGTCTCCACCTCAGTCTCAGGCCTCCGCACAGGCATCATCAACCATGACCTTAGCAGGTAACCCATGTCATCCAGTAGCCATTCCTAGACTGGTTTTCAAAGAGGCCAGGGATGTCCGAATAGACTGGTCTTCAAAGAGAACTGCTTGAGTACAAAGCTGTCAAGGACGCTCCGTGGATGGTGTGCACTGACTCGCATGTTCCACATGTGATGATCACACACAATCTGCATATTCAGGGAGTGGAATCCTTGCCTGTTGACAAATGGCTGCGGTGCTCCACATGGGCCAGTAAGGCAATGTGTGTCCCATCCACTGCTCCCTGTACATTCAGCATCCCTGCAATGGCTGCGAAGCCTACAGCCCCAGTCTCCTGCTGTGCACGGCCCACATCAAAGTTTATGTACTATCCTGCGCAGGTATACAGGGTACCTGGGACCTACCACACACATCTGTGCATGGAGGCCGGAAAGATCCCAATGAGGTCACCATTGGGTGCCTGAAATGACTCAGATGCAAAAAAGTTCAGGGCAGCAGTCACCTTAACATCCACAGGGAGCGGGTGGCCGTCCCTCCCCTAAGATGCCAGGTGTGTGAGCACTTCATAGATGTCGCACTGTGCTCTTGGGAGCTGCAGCTGGTGATGGCACATCCTCTCCAAAAGGGCCTCAAATGAATTCAGGGGCTGTACCTCCTTGCCCTCTGCATCCTCTGCCTTCTGTGCACCCTTTCGCGAGACTTCCTGGCCCTCAGTGGCAGCCCCCTGCCCTCCTTCCTGAGGGACTGGTATTGGTTGTTCCTGCAGTGGTCTCCCCATGCCCTCCACCTCCTCAGCTGTCTCATCCTCCTCCTCATCTGCCTCCATAATGGCCAGCTCCAAATCTATCAGTTCAATATCCATCTTCACAGTAGGGTTTGGAAAAAGCAAAGAATGACAGATTATTATCACTGGCTGCATAGACCCAGCATCACCCCAATCCCTCACTTGGGCCAATATCCCTAATTGTGGGTGATGGCAACACCACACAATCCATGGTGCTATGTGTGATCTGATTATTTGCCTGAAATTTCCATCGTGAAAGTCCTGGCACAGATTATGCAAGTCGATGTGCAGCAGTGCACACCTTTGAGCCATTGCCATGTGTACAGCTGCAACATCTGTTACAGACACGTGTTGCTGATCAGTGTCACGGAGCAAGGACAGACTGCAAATCAGCACCATATGGGTGCCCAGTGACAGCAGATTCCATGCAGTCCATGTCTGAATCTCAGCACTCCAGCCTGGAGCAGCAGCTGCTTCATCTGGTTAGGCCTCAGCACAATGGTGCACTCCTTCCTCCCCCCCCCAGAACCCCAGCACTCAGTGCAGTCCCTGACCACATCCCCATGGCAAGACAATATCATTGCACAGTGGCATCAAGGGGAAGGCTGAAGTGGGCTCCATTAGGACCCTTCCCCCACAGAGCTATAGCACTGCCTTCAAGAGGAAAGCTGTGCAGAACTCCTTCAGGACCCTCCCCCCACAGAACTCTAAGAAAATAGAACTCCCCTCGTCACCCCCGCAGATATCACTGATCCATGGGCCAGCACCTGAAGACAGCCGGGAAGAAGCCAAATAAGTATCTCCAGAGCCTGCCTGAAACATCCCCTGCACTCTGCTCGCTTCAGGTCCACTGCACGTACCTCCTCATGCCAGTTCAACGCTGCCACATCAGACTGAGACCTTTATAAACCTACTCTGATTCGCGCCAAAGTGACATTACGCCAAAGAGGTAGGAGACCCTAATGTGGGCAAAGATTGCTGTGTCGATCCCGATAATGGCACGCTAAAGCATGGTAAGTTGTTGCAAATCAGCGGTAGGCCTGTTTTCAGCACAGTCTTTTTTTCTGATTGGGAGATGTGCTCACAGGCATCCCGCAAAATGGCAGATACATGCATCTCCCAATCTGATGCACCAAACAATATTGCCAATGGTTGGGGAGTCCAGAACTAGGGATCATAGTTTGAGGATAAGGGGTAAACCTTTTAGAACTGAGGTGAGGAAATATTTCTTCATCCAGAAGGTGCTGAGTGTGCGGAATTCACTACCACAGAATATTGCTGAGGCCAAAACGTTATCTGATTTCAAGCAAAAATTAGACATAGCTCTTGGGGCTAAAGGGATCAAGGGATATAGGAAAAAGGGGGATCAAGATATTGAATTCAATGATCAGTCATGATCAGAATGAATGCAGAGCAGGTTCAAAGGGCTGAATATCCTACTCCAACTTCTAGTTTCTATGTTTCAATGAACTGCAGTGAAAAGTTTGGATGGGATATGCTAGATATTTACTGGAATAGTTGTGGGCATGAGAATTACATACATAGGTTACAAAAATTGAGGTTATTCTTGTTGGAGTAGAAAAGGCTAAGAGGTTTCACAAAGATATTTAAATTCATGAAGTATCCCATAACTAAGAGATTGAAGGAGACACAAACATAATGTGATTGTCAAAAAACCAAAAGACAACAGAGGAAAAACCTTTTTATAGGACTAGTGGTCACAATTTTGAGTGCACTTTCAGAAAGGAAAAAGTGTTTAATAATTCAATAGCCATCTTTAAAAAGAAATTGACAAATATTTTAAGGAGAAAAATTGCAAGGATACGAGAAAGACTAATGTAGTGACTTTGAAAGAGCTGGTGCAGACTAGAAAGGCAGAATAGAATACTTTCATGTTGTGCTAATCCCTGTTTCTGTGAACGATCATTCAGTTTCTCAACATAACATATTTAAATTAATGTTTGTTTAATGCTATTACTACCTGACCAGTGAATAAGTGGCATGTTTATAGCCAGAAATAAAAATGATTCAGTAATTTTCAATACACTATACCTGGCAAGGCACAGGCTTGAGATGATGTATTTATTGAATGTGCTGCATCTGGACAAACTGATGGTGTTGGACGAACTGGTGATGCTGATGTTGGAAGTGGTGCCACCACATTTGAGACCTGGTGATCTAATTTTAAACAAGAAAAATAGGTTATGCATACAAACACTAAACAAATCTATCACGTGAAATTTTTTATTTCTGCACCCCGTGCTGACCTCTTCCCCCACCACCCTCCATCCCCCATTCTCCACCCCCCAGGCTGCTTTGCAACAGTGGAGGTGGACCACAACTGGCTGGCAGCGGAAGCCTCTGGTCCCACTGCTGTCAGTGGGTTTCTGGTCCTACGGCTGTCAATGAGTTTACCATTTTCCTGTTGTTCACACTCTCTGCCAACAGGGTCAATAGTTTGCTGCCTCTGCTATGGGGATACTTGCTGGGGGGTATGCACAAGATCCTGACTAAATGCCCAAATCTTCCGAGGAGCAGCACAATGATGTAGCGCTACAGTGACTGACAAGCAATCTAGAGACCCAGAGTTTGAACCTCACCATGGAAGATGATGGAATTTGAACTCAACAAGAAAATCTGGAAACCATTAGCCTGATCTACAGATCCAGATGCCCAGCAATGTGGTTGACACTTAAAAGCTCTTTGAAATGAGCAAGCCAATTAATTCAAGAGCAATGAGAGATGGGCGTTAAATGTGGTCCAGCCAGTGACACCCAGATCCTATGAATGAACTTTTAAAAATCACCATTGGACTGCTTTCTTTTAGAGCGAGATCATCAGGAGTCATAGGGGAAGCTGGGGAGGCAAACCACACACCATTTTTATGTAATAGCTGCTATTTAAGAACGTAAGAACATAAGAAATAGGAGCAGGAGTAGGCCATCCAGCCCTTCGAACCTGCCCCGCCATTCAATAAGATCATGGCTGATCTGTCGCTGCTCAGTTCCACTTTCCCGCCCTCTCCCCATAACCCTTAATCCCCTCTCCTATCAAAAACCCATCAACCCGCGTCTTAAAAATATTTAGCGAGGCAGCATCCACCACTTCAACGGGCAGAGAATTCCAGAGATTCACCACCCTTTGAGTGAAGAAGTTCCTCCTCAACTCCGTTCTAAACCGCCCCCCTTTTATCTTGAGGCTGTGCCCCCTAGTCCTACTGTCTTTTTTGAGTGGGAAGAGTCTCTCCACCTCTATCATATCCATCCCATTCATCATCTTATACGTCTCAATGAGATCTCCCCTCGTTCTTCTAAACTCTAACGAGTACAAGCCCAGTTTATTCAGCCTCTCCTCATAGCTCAACCCCCTCAACTCCGGTAGCCTAGTAAACCTCCTCTGCACTCCCTCCAAGGCCAAAATATCTTTGCGCAGGTGCGGCGCCCAAAAATGCACACAGTACTCCAGCTGCGGCCTCACCAATGCCCTATACAGCCGCAGCAAGACCTCCCTACTTTTATATTCAATCCCCCTCGCTATGAAGGCCAGCATCCCATTCACCTTCCTGACCACCTGCTGCACCTGCAAGCTGGGTTTTTGCGACTCATGCACAAGGACCCCGAGGTCCCTCTGCACCGTCGCCTGCTGCAGTTTTTCGCCCCGTAAGTAATAGTCCTTCCTACCATTCTTCCTACCAAAGTGGACCACCTCACACTTGCCAACATTAAATTCCATTTGCCATTTCCTGGCCCATTCGCCCAGCCTATCTAGATCCTTCTGCAGACTCTCCACACCCTCCGCACAATTTGCCGTTCCCCCAATCTTGGTGTCATCAGCAAATTTCGACACTCTACACTCGGTTCCCTCCTCCAGATCATCTATATAAATGGTAAAAAGCTGAGGCCCCAGCACCGACCCCTGGGGCACTCCACTAGTCACCATCCGCCAATCCGAATAGCACCCGTTGACCCCCACTCTCTGCCTCCTATTTGACAACCAATCCTCTATCCACGCTAACACCCTACCCCCAACTCCATGTCCCTCAACCTTCTGCAATAACCTCTTGTGAGGCACTTTGTCAAACGCCTTCTGAAAATCTAGAAAGACCACATCCACCGGCTCTCCTCTATCCACCGCCCTAGACACATCCTCATAGAACTCCAGTAAATTTGTCAGACACGACTTCCCTTTAATGAAACCGTGCTGCGTCTGCTCTATCAAGCAATTCCCTTCAAGATGCCTCGCTATTTCCTCCTAAATGACAGATTCTAACATTTTACCTACCACAGACGTTAAACTAACCGGCCTATAATTCCCCGCCTTTTGCCTGGCACCCTTCTTAAACAATGGCGTAACATTAGCCGTTTTCCAATCATCCGGCACTTCCCCGGAATCCAGCGACGTTTGGAAAATAACCACCAAGGCATCCACTATCACCTCCGCCATTTCTTTCAGAACCCTCGGATGCATTCCATCCGGTCCTGGGGACTTGTCCACAATCAGCCCCTCCAGTCTGTCGAGCACCGCCTCTCTAGTAACAGTAATGTCATTAAGACCCTCCAGTCCTACCACCTTTCCATCGCTAACACCCGGCAAATTATTCACGTCCTCCTCCGTGAAGACAGAAACAAAAAAGTTATTCAATACCTTAGCCATATCCCCATCCCCTACCACTAGGTCCCCTTTCTCATCCTCTAAAGGACCAACATTCACCCTAGCCAGCCTCTTCCTTTTTATATATTTATAAAAACTCTTGCTATCCTTTTTTATATTAAGCGCTAGCCCAGCTTCATAGTTTCGCCTACCCTTCTTTATCAACTTCTTTGTCAATCTTTGTTGATATTTAAACCTCTCCCAATCCTCTTCTTGCCCACTACTCTTAGCTACTCTAAATTCCTCCGCTTTTAGTTTAACAGTTTCCTTCACCTCCTTCGTTATCCACGGCTTATTACCTCTCCTCCTACTATCCTTTTTGACCATCGGAATAAATTTCCGCTGAGCACCAAGAAAGATCTCCTTAAAGATCCTCCACTGCTCCTCAACAGACCCTCCCTCCAATGCGCTCCCCCAGTCCACATTCGCCAATTCTTCTCTCATCCTACCGTACTCCCCTCTATTCAAACAAAGGACGCGTGTCCGGGAACCCACTTTCTCCTCCTCCATCTGCACCAGAAACTCCACCATACAATGATCACTCTCCCCAAGAGGATTCTTCACCACAAGGTCCCTAATTCTACCCGCTTCATTACATAGCACCAGATCCAAGATAGCTCGCTCCCTCGTCGGCTCCAACACACACTGTTCGAGGAAACTATCCCGGCAGCATTCCAAGAACTCTTCCTCGAGCCCCCCGCGTCCAACATGGGTCGACCAATCAATATGCAGATTGAAATCCCCCATAACTACGGCCGTCCCATTCCTGCACGCCGCACTTATTTGCGCGTTAACAGCCCGCCCCACCTCCAGATCATTATTCGGGGGCCTATAGACGACACCCACCAGCGTCTTCCTCCCTTTGCTGTTCCTAATCTCCACCCACAACGATTCCACCCTCTGCTCCTTGGCTCCAATATCATCCCTTGCTACCACCGTGATGCTATCCTTAATCAGCAGAGCTACGCTCCCCCCTTTTCCCTCCTGCCTATCCTTCCTAAACACTTGATAGCCCTGTACATTCAGCTCCCAGTCCCTGTCACCCTGCAGCCACGTCTCTGTAATGGCCACCAGATCGTATCCATTTGTGTCGATCTGCGCCACCAGCTCATCCACTTTATTCCGAATGCTTCGTGCATTCAGATAAAGTGCTTTCATCCCAGCCTTCACCTGGACCCTATTTGCCGCAACGCCACCAACTATACTCACGCCCCCTACTCCCTCTATTATTGGGACATCCTCGGCCTCTTCCCTTACATGTACCCTCTCCTTAACTTTAGACCTCGTAACATCACCTACCCTCGCACCCTCCCCCCCCTAATTAGTTTAAAGCCCTGTCTACAGTCCTCTTTACTCGATTCGCCAGCACTCTGGTCCCAGCACGGTTCAGACCAACCCCATCCCGCCCAAACAGGTCCCACCTACCCCAATACTGGTGCCAATGCCCCATAAATTCAAACCCATTCCTCCCACACCAATCCCTGAGCCACCCATTCACTTCCTTAATCCTGTCAACCCTATGCCCGTCTGCACACGGTTCAGGCAGTAGCCCAGTGATAACCACCTTGTCGGTTCTACTTTTTAATTCCATTCCCAGCTTTTCATACTCCCTCCCCAGATAATCAGTCTGCATTTTGCTTGCGTCGCCGGCACCCACATGTACCACAACAACCGGATTCTCACCCTCCCACTCCAGGTTCCTCTGCAGCCCAGCTGCGACATCCCGTACCCGAGCACCGGGCAGACAACACACCCTTCTGTGCACTTTGTCATTGTGACAAAGGACAGTGTCAATACCCTTCACCCCACTATCCCCAATCACTACTACGTTCCTTTTCCCCTTCTCTTTGCCTATGTCCTGCTGCAGCACTGTACCGTGTGCAGTTTTCTCACCAACCTCACCTGCCTCGTTCTCGTCCAGCCTGGAAGCAAGAACCTCAAACTTGTTATGCAGATTAAGAGGCTGAGGCCTCTGCTCCTCACCCCCCTTCCTCCTCCCAGCAGCCCCCTCTTGTCCCTGACCCTTAGAGTTAGCCAGTCTAGGGGGGTGGATGTCACTTGCACCCCATTGACAATGGCACCCTCTCTCCCCTTGATGAGCCTCAGTGTCTGTAGCTCAGAGGCCAGCTCATTTACCCTGAGCTGGAGCTCCTCCAGCAACCTGCACTTACTGCAGACATGGTCACTGGGATGGACCCTGGGGTCCACCAGTTCCCACATCATACAGAAACCACACATCACATGCCCCTCCATTATTCACTGTAGTAGTTTTGAAAAAAATTTTTTTTTTGTTTTTTTGTTTTTCAAACGAACTCACCTGGCCTTTTTTCCTTCAAGCCCTTTTTGATATTAAGCCCTAGTAGCTCACTCTGTTTCCCCCTCACTCCGCTGCCTGCTCAGACGCTGCCCGCTGTCTACACCAGGCCTCCTTTTAAACCTGGCGCTGATTTAAAGCTGACGTCCCACAACTGCCTGCTAACCACTCCTTCAGAATTCTTAAAGCAGTAAATACAATAAATAAATGCTTTAAACAGTTCTACAAAGAACAAAGTGCTTTAAACTTATTTTAAACTGGTTTTTAACAGGTAAAATCTTAGCTCTCTCTCTGCTCCTTCACTCGTCTGCTCCAGCAAACAATGGAAGGAATTTTTTTTTTTGAAATTTTTTCACAAACATTTGTGAACACACTGAAAAATTAACACATTTACTAACACACTGAAAAGTTATTTACATGAGTGAAGAGTGAGTGAATGAGTCAATGGTTAGGTGCTAAAGAGGGTAGGGTGGATGAAATAAATGGGCAGGATAGATGAGGTAAATGGAAAGGTGGGTAGACCGGGGTTAGGTAGGGTGACAAGTTATTGTGAATGACCATGTAAGTTCCTCAGTATAATTTATTTAACATCTATATATATTCCCATTTTAATAACGCTACTCCTACCTCTTCTCTGACAGACAGACACATTTGAAGCTGGAGCTGCACATGCTCCACAGCTGGGATCACGCATGGGGTAAACTTGAGGCGTTGCATGTCCTGAATGTGCTGCAGCTGGACAAACTTTTGATGCTGGTGATGATGGTGGTGGCATCAGATTTGGATCTTCTACAAAACTCGAAACCCAAAAATCTAATTTTAAACAAGAAATATAAGTTTTGATTTGATTTATTATTGTCACATGTATTAATAGACAGTGAAAAGTATTGTTTCTTGCGAGTAAGTGCATCCTGTGACAATGAACCTCAGGACAAGTCTGAGGTTAAGAAAGAAGAGGGGCCATGCCAACCAGCATAGAAGCCAGTCTACAACAGGCTTTGGTTGATGAGAGGCCCTTATAAAAGTCCCTTATAAAAATGTGATAATTTAATTAGGAACGTAGAACTCATTAGACAAGAACGTAAGAACATAAGAAATAGGAGCAGGAGTAGGCCATCTAGCCCTTCGAGCCTGCCCCGCCATTCAATAAGATCATGGCTGATCTGTCACTGCTCAGTTCCACTTTCCCGCTTTCTCCCCATAACCCTTAATTCCCTCTCTTATCAAAAACCCATCAACCCGCGTCTTAAAAATATTTAGCGAGGCAGCCTCCCACCACTTCAACGGGCAGAGAATTCCAGAGATTCACCACCCTTTGAGTGAAGAAGTTCCTCCTCAACTCCGTTCTAAACCGCCCCCCTTTTATCTTGAGGCTGTGCCCCCAGTCCTACTGTCTTTTCTGAGCGGGAAGAGTCTCTCCACCTCTATCCTGTCCATCCCATTCATCATCTTGTACGTCTCAATGAGATCTCCCCTCATTCTTCTAAACTCTAACGAGTACAAGCCCAGTTTATTCAGCCTCTCCTCATAACTCAACCCCCTCAACTCCGGTATCAGCCTAGTAAACCTCCTCTGCACTCCCTCCAAGGCCAAAACATCTTTGCCTCACTCACCTCAAAGCACCAACGCCAGGGTTGCATACTTCAATAGTAAGGCCATTCATAGAAGCCCACATGAGCACAAGTTTCTATGATAATAATCAGTCAATCCAAGTCCAAACCAGGATATCCATAAACACAAATGAAGCCAGAATAGCATATGGATATAAAGGAGAAGCTCTCCCAATTAGAAGTGCTTTAGATTCTCACCAGTAGCAGGAGGGGCAAAGCCAAATCTCGCCAGTGAAGCTATTGCTGAGCTCTAGGGCCTCCACTGCGCAGGCAAATCCATCTCCCAATGTACTGCCAGCCCCGCTCCCATGGACATCAGGCAACCTGCAAACACTTCCTGTGCTGATCCCCTTCCCTCCCTGCTGATCACCGGCCTTGCAGAGTTCCACCCAAACACCACCACGGACATCTCACCCCCCACTCGCCCAGTTGCCACCCCAGACATCACCCCCCGCAATCACCACCCAGATATCACTCCCCCCCACCTTCCCCCCTAGAATATCGCCCCCTCACCACCCTCCCCCCAGAATATTGACCCCTCAACCCCTCCCGATTTCTGCCCAAGGCAGTACCAGACCCACCAATTGCTGCTCCAGAACTCTCATCCCCCACCCCTGCAGAGTTACATGCATCCCTGATTGCCGCTCCAGACATTGCCACCCCTATTCCACAAATCATTGCCCCCCCCCCGCAACAACCCCAGCTCCCCTCTATTGCTACCCCTGGACATCACCCTCTCACACCTCCTCCCCCAGATTGCTGCCCTGGACATTGCCTCCTTACCCCAGCCCCCAATCGCTGCCGTAGACATCATCTCCTCACCCCTCCAATCGTCACCCCAGACAATCCTCCACACTCCTAACTCCCCGTTCACTGCCCTGGACTTGCCCCACTCCCCCCCAACCACACCCCTGATTATCGCTTGGAAAACTGCTATCCCCCTCGATCACCACCCCCATTGATCAGCACTCCCTGCAGAGTTCTCACCTTACCCCTTCCATGGAGCTCCCCCACCTGCATCCCCCTGCTAAGGCTCTGCTTCTTCTCATGTCCCATCCCCTCGATACTGCAAGAGTGCCCGGCAGGCAGTGCCGGGGAAATCAGTGCTGTTAAGATTGCGAGAGATGAAATACTGGGCGCAATCCTAATTTCAGCCTCACCTTACCGGCTTGCCACTCCGGTCGACCAGCGTGACAAGCCGGTAAGATCACGGCCATTGCGGACATTAGTTTTTCTTGATGCGCGTTTTTCTTTATTTTACTTTAATAAATACACTTTATTAATTGTTTACACAATGACTGAACTGGTTCCTTACTGGATTATACATTGTTCCTCCCATAGCTGCTAGACTGGTACTGCAGCAGATGATGCGGGAAAACATATTTGATCTCATCCTCCTCTACTCGCCTGCAACAGATGCATTTGTCCATGACAGTAATAGGAGAGGCCGCTGCACAATCTTTGTGGAGAAGAAGGCCTGTCTTCACATTGAGGATATCCTCCATCATATTGTGTGGCACTACCACTGTTCTCATTGGGAGAGACTTCAAACAAATCTGGCAGTTCAAAATTGTGCATTTATTAGGCACTGTGGGCAGCAACAGAATTGTATTCAACTACAAACTGTAACCTCATGGCCCAGCATATCATCCATTCTTCCATTACCATCAAGCCAGGGGATCAACCCTAGTTCAAAAAAGGGAGGCATCAAGGAACAAAGAAATGTGCAGCACAGGAACAGGCCCTTCAGTCCTCCAAGTCTGCGCCGATCATGATGCCTGCCTAAACTAAAACCTTGTGCACTTAGGGAGTCCATATCCTTCCATTCCCATCCTATTCATGTACTTGTCTAATTGTCCCTTAAATGCTGCTATTGTACCTGCTCCCACTAGCAGCACCCCCCCCCACCCCCAAAAAGCGCATTTCAGACATTCATCACCCTCTGTTTGCGAAAGGATATATTGGCCTTGGAGGGAGTACAGAGAAGGTTCACCAGGCTGATACCAGAGATGAGGGGGTTAGCTTATGAGGACAGGTTAAATTGACTGGGCCTGTACTCGTTAGAGTTCAGAAGGCTGAGGGGGGATCTTATAGAGACGTATAAGATAATGAAGGGTAGGGTAGAGGTAGAGAGATTCTTCCCACTTAGAAAGGACAGCAAGATGAGAGGGCACAGCCTCAAGATAAGGGGGGGCAGTTTAGATTGGAGTTGAGGAGGAACTTCTTCACTCAAAGGGTGGTGAATCTCTGGAATTCTCTGCCCATTGAAGTGGTGGAAGCTACCTCACTGAATATATTTAAGTCACGGGTAGATAGGTTTCTGATAGACAGGGGAATTAAGGGTTATGGGGAGAAAGCAGGAAAATGGAGCTGATCCACTTCAGATCAGCCATGATCTTATTGAATGGCGGGGCAGGCTCAATGGGCTAGATGGCCTACTCCTGCTCCTATTTCTTATGTTCTTATGAAACCGGAACTAGAGGGCACAGCCTCAAAATAAGGGGAGAGGCTGGGGGCGCAATTTAGAACAGAGTTGAGGAGGAACTTCTCTCAGAAGGTGGTGAATCTCTGGAATTCTCTGCCCATTGAAGTGGTGGAGGCTACCTCTTTGAATATGTTTAAGTCACGGGTAGATAGATTTCTAATAGATAAGGGAATTAAGGGTGATGAGGAGCAGGCAGGAAAGTGGAACTGATCCACTTCAGATCAGCCATGATCTTACTGAATGGCAGGGCAGGCTCGAAGGGCTAGATGGCCTACTCCTGCTCCTATTTCTTATGTTCTTATGTTCTGTGAAAAAAAACTTGCCTCGCACATCTCCTCTAAACTTTTCCCCACGTACCTTAAACCTATGTTCCCTACCACTTGTTTTTCTACCCTAGGAAAGAGCATTTAACTATCCACTCTGTTCATGCCACTCAATCTTGTAAACCTCTATCAGGTCACCCCTCAACCTCCGTCATTCCAATGAGAATAAGCCAAGTTTATCCAACCTCTCTCTGTAACTAATATCCACCAGACCAGGCAACATCCTGATAAACCTGGTGGATAGAGGAGAGCCGGTGGATGTGGTCTTTCTAGATTTTCAGAAGGCGTTTGACAAAGTACCTCACAAGAGGTTATTGCAGAAGGTCGAGGGACATGGAGTTGGGGGTAGGGTGTTAGCGTGGATAGAGGATTGGTTGTCAAATAGGAGGCAGAGAGTGGGGGTCAACGGGTGCTATTCGGATTGGCGGATGGTGACTAGTGGAGTGCCCCAGGGGTCGGTGCTGGGGCCTCAGCTTTTTACCATTTATACAGATGATCTGGAGGAGGGAACCGAGTGTAGGGTGTCGAAATTTGCTGATGACACCAAGATTGGGGGAACGGCAAATTGTGCGGAGGGTGTGGAGAGTCTGCAGAAGGATCTAGATAGGCTGGGCGAATGGGCCAGGAAATGGCAAATGGAATTTAATGTTGGCAAGTGTGAGGTGGTCCACTTTGGTAGGAAGAATGGTAGGAAGGACTATTACTTAGGGGGCGAAAAACTGCAGCAGGCGACAGAGCAGAGGGACCTCGGGGTCCTTGTGCATGAGTCGCAAAAACCCAGCTTGCAGGTGCAGCAGGTGGTCAGGAAGGCGAATGGGATGCTGGCCTTCATAGCGAGGGGGATTGAATATAAAAGTAGGGAGGTCTTGCTGCAGCTGTATAGGGCATTGGTGAGGCCGCAGCTGGAGTACTGTGTGCAGTTTTGGGCGCCGCACCTGCGCAAAGATATTTTGGCCTTGGAGGGAGTGCAGAGGAGGTTTACTAGGCTGATACCGGAGTTGAGGGGGTTGAGCTATGAGGAGAGGCTGAATAAACTGGGCTTGTACTCGTTAGAGTTTAGAAGAACGAGGGGAGATCTCATTGAGACGTACAAGATGATGAATGGGATGGACAGGATAGAGGTGGAGAGACTCTTCCCGCTCAAAAAAGACAGTAGGACTGGGGGCACAGCCTCAAGATAAAAGGGGGGGCGGTTTAGAACGGAGTTGAGGAGGAACTTCTTCACTCAAAGGGTGGTGAATCTCTGGAATTCTCTGCCCGTTGAAGTGGTGGAGGCTGCCTCGCTAAATATTTTTAAGTCGCGGGTTGATGGGTTTTTGATGAGAGAGGGGATTAAGGGTTATGGGGAGAAAGCGGGAAAGTGGAACTGAGCAGTGACAGATCAGCCATGATCTTATTGAATGGCGGGGCAGGCTCGAAGGGCTAGATGGCCTACTCCTGCTCCTATTTCTTATGTTCTTATGTTCAAAGCATCCACATCCTTCTGGTAGTGTAGCGAACAGAATTGTACACAATATTCTAAATGAGGCCTGACTGAGGTACAGCTGCAGCATGACCTGCCAATTTTTTAATTCAATCCCTAACCGATGAAGGCAAGCATGCCATTTGCTTCGTTGACTACCTTATCCATCTGCGTTGCCACTTTCAGTGATTGGTGGACATGTACACCCAGATCTCTCTGCCTGTCAATACTTCTAAGGGTTCTATCATTTACTGTATGATTCCTATATGCATTGGACCTTCCAAAATGCATTAACTCATACTTGTCTGGATTAAACTCCATCTGCCATTTCTTCACCCAAATCTCTAACTGGTGTACATGTTGCTGTATCCTCTAACAATCCTCTTCATGATCCGCAACTCCACCAATTTTTGTGTCGTCTGTGAATTTACTAACCAGACCAGCTACATTTTCCTCCAAATAATTTATATATACCACGAACAACAAAGGTCCCAGAACTGATCCCTGTGGATCATTGCTAATCACAGCCTTCCATTCAGAAGAGCATGGAAGAGCTCAGAAAAACTCAGCCTGTGAAGTTACAAAACAGGACCAGTTGTGTGCCAAGCAACATAAACAACAGGTAATAGACAGAGCTAAATAATTCCACAACCAACTGATCAGACCTAAGCTCTGCAGTTCCTCTACATTCAGCCATGAATGATGATGGACAATTAAACAACTGAAAAAAAGGGGGTTCCACAAAGATTGCCCAGCATATCACTGCAAATGGTAAGGCTGAAGCATTCGCAAAAATCTTCAAAATGGAGTGCCGAGTGAATGATCCATCTCAACCTCCTCTGGAGGTCCCCAGCATCATACGTGTTCAGCCAATTCACTTCACTTCACGTGACATAAAGAAACGGTCAAAGAAACTGCATAGTGCAAAAACTAAGGGCCCTGACAATATTCCAGCAATAGTATTGAAGACTTGTACTTCAGAAATTGCTACACCCTTAACCAAGCTCTTCCAGTAAAGCTGCAACTCTAGCATCGATCTGGCAATGTGCAAAATTGCCCAGGTATGTCTTGTACATAAGAAACAGGACAAATCCAACTCAGCCAATTATCACCCCATCAGTCAACTCTCAATCATCAGTAAAGTGATGGAAGGAGTCATCTGCAGTGCTATCAAGAACTTACTCAGCAATAACATGCTCCTGGACACTCAGTTTGGGTTACACAAGGGTCACTCAGTTCCTGACCTCATTAAAGCCTTGGTTCAAACATGGACATGTTATAATTTAGGTCAGAAACTCCTAAGTGTTTTATGAAGTCTGCCTGGATCATAAGTTTTGCAACTTGAATTTGGCTAGGGTAAGCATGAGATGCTTCAGTTAGGTATGATTCAAATGACCAACTACGGTGCTCTTATCAAACAGTTTATTGAAGTATACAGTTGACATATACAGAAAGAAAATTAGCAAAAGATTTTACCAATACACACAAGAAAAAACAACCACGATACTGTATAAACCTTAACAGCTAAACACTGTTCCAACCAAATAAATCCCATAAAGAAAATGGACAAGAACAGCCAAAAGCATATGCCTCCAGGACCCTAGCAAGAGTGGAATGGAGGTAAGCCTAGATCGAAAAATAACGACTGACCATAATTTTCGCAGTAATGAAATTCCACCAGTACCTATATGGGCAGAGAATTCATGATCATCACTGATCACAAACCATTGCTGGGTGTACTCAAGCAGGACGAAGTGCCACCAATAGCACCAGCCCAAATTCCAGCACTGGGCATTAATAATGAACCATCAAGTTATAACATTAAACAGTACTAAGAGCAAATGCTGTGCTTTAATCAATAACAGTGGTTTACATGGACTTCAGCAAGGCGTTTGATAAGGTCCCCCATGCAAGACTTTTGAGAAGGTGAGAGGGCATGGGATCCAAGAACATAAGAACATAAGAAATAGGAGCAGGAGTAGGCCATCCAGCCCTTCGAGCCTGCCCCGCCATTCAATAAGATCATGGCTGATCTGTCACTGCTCAGGTCCACTTTCCCGCCCTCTCCCCATAACCCTTAATCCCCTCTCCTATCAAAAACCCATCAACCCGCGTCTTAAAAATATTTAGCGAGGCAGCCTCCACCACTTCAACGGGCAGAGAATTCCAGAGATTCACCACCCTTTGAGTGAAGAAATTCCTCCTCAACTCCGTTCTAAACCGCCCCCCCTTTTATCTTGAGGCTGTGCCCTCTAGTCCTATTGTCTTTTTTGAGCGGGAAGAGTCTTTCCACCTCTATCCTATCCATCCCATTCATCATCTTATACGTCTCAATGAGATCTCTCATTCTTCTAAACTCTAACGAGTACAAGCCCAGTTTATTCAGCCTCTCCTCATAGCTCAACCCCCTCAACTCCGGTATCAGCCTAGTAAACCTCCTCTGCACTCCCTCCAAGGCCAAAATATCTTTGCGCAGGTGCGGCGCCCAAAAATGCACACAGTACTCCAGTTGCGGCCTCACCAATGCCCTATACAGCTGCAGCAAGACCTCCCTACTTTTATATTCAATCCCCCTCGCTATGAAGGCCAGCATCCCATTCGCCTTCCTGACCACCTGTTCCACCTGCAAGCTGGGTTTTTGCGACTCATGCACAAGGACCCCGAGGTCCCTCTGCACCGTCGCCTGCTGCAGTTTTTCGCCCCGTAAGTAATAGTCCTTCCTACCATTCTTCCTACCAAAGCGGACCACCTCGCACTTGCCAACATTAAATTCCATTTGCCATTTCCTGGCCCATTCGCCCAGCCTATCTAGATCCTTCTGCAGACTCTCCACACCCTCCGCACAATTTGCCGTTCCCCCAATCTTGGTGTCATCAGCAAATTTCGACACTCTACACTCGGTTCCCTCCTCCAGATCATCTATATAAATGGTAAAAAGCTGAGGCCCCAGCACCGACCCCTGGGGCACTCCACTAGTCACCATCCGCCAATCCGAATAGCACCCGTTGACCCCCACTCTCTGCCTCCTATTTGACAACCAATCCTCTATCCACGCTAACACCCTACCCCCAACTCCATGTCCCTCAACCTTCTGCAATAACCTCTTGTGAGGCACTTTGTCAAACGCCTTCTGAAAATCTAGAAAGACCACATCCACCGGCTCTCCTCTATCCACCGCCCTAGACACATCCTCATAGAACTCCAGTAAATTTGTCAGACACGACTTCCCTTTAATGAAACCGTGCTGCGTCTGCTCTATCAAGCAATTCCCTTCAAGATGCCTCGCTATTTCCTCCTTAATGACAGATTCTAACATTTTACCTACCACAGACGTTAAACTAACCGGCCTATAATTCCCCGCTTTTTGCCTGGCACCCTTCTTAAACAACGGCGTAACATTAGCCGTTTTCCAATCATCCGGCACTTCCCCGGAATCCAGCGACGTTTGGAAAATAACCACCAAGGCATCCACTATCACCTCCGCCATTTCTTTCAGAACCCTCGGATGCATTCCATCCGGTCCTGGGGACTTGTCCACAATCAGCCCCTCCAGTCTGTCGAGTACCGCCTTTCTAGGAACAGTAATGTCATTAAGACCCTCCAGTCCTACCACCTTTCCATCGCTAACACCCGGCAAATTATTCACGTCCTCCTCCGTGAAGACAGAAACAAAAAAGTTATTCAATACCTTAGCCATATCCCCATCCCCTACCACTAGGTCCCCTTTCTCATCCTCTAAAGGACCAACATTCACCCTAGCCAGCCTCTTCCTTTTTATATATTTATAAAAACTCTTGCTATCCTTTTTTATATTAAGCGCTAGCCCAGCTTCATAGTTTCGCCTACCCTTCCTTATCAACTTCTTTGTCAATCTTTGTTGACATTTAAACTTCTTCCAATCCTCTTCTCGCCCACTACTATTAGCTACTCTAAATTCCTCCGCTTTTAGTTTAACACTTTCCTTCACCTCCTTCGTTATCCACGGCTTATTACCTCTCCTCCTACTATCCTTTTTGACCATTGGAACAAATTTCCGTTGAGCACCAAGAAAGATCTCCTTAAAGATCCTCCACTGCTCCTCAACAGACCCTCCCTCCAACGCGCTCCCCCAGTCCACATTCGCCAATTCTTCTCTCATCCTACCATACTCCCCTCTATTCAAACAAAGGACGCGTGTCCGGGAACCCACTTTCTCCTCCTCCATCTGCACCAGAAACTCCACCATACAATGATCACTCTCCCCAAGAGGATCCTTCACCACAAGGTCCCTAATTCTACCCGCTTCATTACATAGCACCAGATCCAAGATAGCTCGCTCCCTCGTCGGCTCCAACACACACTGTTCGAGGAAACTATCCCGGCAGCATTCCAAGAACTCTTCCTCGAGCCCCCCGCGTCCAACATGGGTCGACCAATCAATATGCAGATTGAAATCCCCCATAACTACGGCCGTCCCATTCCTGCACGCCGCACTTATTTGCGCGTTAACAGCCCGCCCCATCTCCAGATCATTATTCGGGGGCCTATAGGCGACTCCCACCAGCGTCTTCCTCCCTTTGCTGTTCCTAATCTCCACCCACAACGATTCCACCCTCTGCTCCTTGGCTCCAATATCATCCCTTGCTACCACCGTGATGCTATCCTTAATCAGCAGAGCTACGCTCCCCCCTTTTCCCTCCTGCCTATCCTTCCTAAACACGTGATAGCCCTGTACATTCAGCTCCCAGTCCCTGTCACTCTGCAGCCACGTCTCTGTAATGGCCACCAGATCGTATCCATTTGTGTCGATCTGCGCCACCAGCTCATCCACTTTATTCCGAATGCTTCGTGCATTCAGATAAAGTGCTTTCATCCCAGCCTTCACCTGGACCCTATTTGCCGCAACGCCACCAACTATACTCACATAAGAACATAAGAACATAAGAACATAAGAAATAGGAGCAGAAGTAGGCCATCTGGCCCTTCGAGCCTGCCCCGCCATTCAATAAGATCATGGCTGATCTGTCGTGGCTCAGTTCCACTTTCCCGCCCTCTCCCCATAACCCTTAATCCCTTCTCTTATCAAAAACCCATCAACCCGCTTCTTAAAAATATTTAGCGAGGCAGCCTCCACCACTTCAACGGGCAGAGAATTCCAGAGATTCACCACCCTTTGAGTGAAGAAGTTCCTCCTCAACTCCGTTCTGAACCGCCCCCCCTTTATCTTGAGGCTGTGCCCCCTAGTCCTACTGTCTTTTTTGAGTGGGAAGAGTCTTTCCACCTCTATCCTATCCATCCCATTCATCATCTTATACGTCTCAATGAGATCTCCCCTCATTCTTCTAAACTCTAACGAGTACAAGCCTAGTTTATTCAGCCTCTCCTCATAGCTCAACCCCCTCAACTCCGGTATCAGCCTAGTAAACCTCCTCTGCACTCCCTCCAAGGCCAAAATATCCTTGCGCAGGTGCGGCGCCCAAAACTGCACACAGTACTCCAGCTGCGGCCTCACCAATGCCCTATACAGCTGCAGCAAGACCTCCCTACTTTTATATTCAATCCCCCTCGCTATGAAGGCCAGCATCCCATTCGCCTTCCTGACCACCTGCTGCACCTGCAGGCTGGGTTTTTGCGACTCATGCACAAGGACCCTACTCACGCCCCCTACTCCCTCTATTATTGGGACATCCTCGGCCTCTTCCCTTACATGTACCCTCTCCTTAACTTTAGACCTCGTAACATCACCTACCCTCGCACCCTCCCCCCCCTAATTAGTTTAAAGCCCTGTCTACAGTCCTCTTTACTCGATTCGCCAGCACTCTGGTCCCAGCACGGTTCAGACCAACCCCATCCCGCCCAAACAGGTCCCACCTACCCCAATACTGGTGCCAATGCCCCATAAATTCAAACCCATTCCTCCCACACCAATCCCTGAGCCACCCATTCACTTCCTTAATCCTGTCAACCCTACGCCCATCTGCACACGGTTCAGGCAGCTTTGGTCTTGTGGATCCAGAACTGGCTTGCCTGCAGAAGGCAGAGAGTGGTTGTGGATGGGTCTTTTTCTGCATGGAGGTCGGTCACCAGTGGAGTGCTCCAGGAATCTGTTCTAGAACCCTTGCTGTTTGTCATTTTCATAAGTGACCTGGATGAGGAAGTGGAGGGATGGGTTAGTAAGTTCGCCGACGATACAAAGGTTGGTGGTGTTGTGGATAGTCCGGAGGGATGTCAGAAGTTGCAGCGTGACATAGATAGGATGCAAGACTGGGTGGAGAAGTGGCAGATGGACTTCAACTCGGATAAATGTGTAGTGGTTCATTTTGGCAGGACCAATGGGCTGAAGGAGTACAATATCAAGGGTAGGACTCTTAGCAGTGTAGAGGAACAGAAGGATTTTGGGGTCCAGGTCCAGAGGACGCTCAAATCGGCCTTGCAGGTGGAGGATATGGTCAAGAAGGCGTATGGCGTACTGGCCTTCATTAATCGAGGGATTGAGTTTAGAAGTCGGGAGGTAATGCTGCAACTTTATAAGACCCTTGTCAGACCCCACTTGGAGTACTGTGCGCAGTTCTGGTCGCCTCACTACAGGAAGGATGTGGAAGCTATGGAGAGGGTGCAGAAGAGATTTACAAGGATGTTGCCTGGATTGGGAGGCATGCCTTATGAAGACAGGTTGAGGGAGCTAAGTCTCTTCTCCCTGGAGAGACGAAGGTTGAGAGGTGACCTGATAGAGGTTTATAAAATGTTGAGAGGGATAGATCAGGTGGATTCTCGGAGGCTATTTCCCAGGGCTGAAATGGTCGCTACGAGAGGACACAGGTTTAAGGTGCTGGGAAGCAAGTACAGTGGAGATGTTAGGGGTAAGTTTTTCACTCAGAGGGTGGTGAGTGAGTGGAATCGGCTGCTGTCGGTGGTGGTAGAAGCAAACTCACTGGGGACTTTTAAAAGACTTCTGGATGAGTATATGGGATTTAATGGGATTGGGAGTTAGAGATAGTTCTATGGCTTGGTAGGTATGGATGTGATCAGCACAACTTGTGGGCCGAAGGGCCTGTATGTGTTGCAGTGTTCTATGTTCTAACTCCTTCACAATAAGAAAGGGTTTGTTGTGGGTTATCTTTAACTTTTCAGGGCATTGCCCTCCCTTTCTCCCCTTCCACGGGTTCTGCTCTCGGAACTCCACTTTCCCAGGCTGACCGTCTGGGGGGGGGGGGGGGGGCGGGGGGACATCACAGTACAGTAACAAGCATCTCTATCACAATAAAATGACCACTGTGAGTCATCTGCAATCCTCCAGCGTTTCACTCTCCAGATTTTCTCGCCTCTCGGATTTTCACCTACCCAATTAGCTTCCTCGCTTCTAACCGGGGATTACTCTATCCAGAGGTTACTTTATCCAAGGGATAAGCCATCTTCATCTCAGACAATCCACAATGATAGATTATAAAACAACAAATAATATTAACACAATAACATAGCAAACAACTCTATTACATTGGAAATAAGCATCATCTGCAACCCTCCAAGTTTTTTCCCCTGCTGGTGGGGGGGCGGGGGGGATCCTCTTGAGGTACTTTTGTCTGGGGGGGTTATACCTTACGGATTCTTGGCTGGGGTGTGGGGGGCAGGGGAGGCGGGGGAGAAAGTCACCCCAGAGCTACTCTATCCAGACCCCTTCTGGGGGAGACAGGAGCTCCCTAGGGTGCTCTAACGGATCTTTTTCTGGACATTCTCCCAGAGAATGGGGACCCTCCAGTGTTATTCTGTCCAGAGTACACAGAGTGCTAGAAGTTAGTAGATTGCATCCAGAGTGCTAGCAGTCAGCAGACTACATACAGAGTGCTTTCAGTTAGTAGTCAACACTAGGAGTTCCAGAGAAACTGGCAGTCCTGGTTAAGTACAAAGCAAGAGACTTCCTGATTGGCCTATCAATTTGCCCTATAATCAGGGAGTTCCTATTCTAACAGGCCAACTTCAATTGCTTGATTAAAGTCACCACACACACACACACACACACAAAGATAATTTTGAAGACTCCAATTACTAATTAGCAAAGCACCAACAGCAGAATTTTCACTCCAAGAAGACAAAGAAACATGTTGCCAGCTAACCAGCAGAATTTTCAATACAGGAACAGGGTGAGAAATACTGCTTTTCAGTCTGATGTCCAAATAGTTTCTAAGCTAAAACAACAGCCAGCAGCCCAATTAAAAGTGAAACCTTGAATTTACTATGAAAAAAAACTGTCCAAAACCAATCATTAATCATTTGGTTTAGATTAGTGGGTCAATGTTTTTTTTTAAAAAATAAGACTGGTCGGCGCAACATTGTGGGCCGAAGGGCCTGTTCCGCGCTGTAATGTTCTATGTTCTATGTTCTAAAACCAATCATTAATTCCAAGTCAATGCATTAGGCCCAGAATAAAAAACACAAAACCCCATTTAAGCCAATGTAGCAGCAATAAAAAGATTTCTAGCAGACAGCCCAGCAACAATGAAACCAAAAGGCATGCTTACAAGCTGCAGAGAACATAATTTTAAAAAAACATTTCTAGCATCACAGACAAAAGAGCTGAATATCGAGGTAAGGAGAGAGTGACTGCCCTTGACATCAAGACAGCATTTGACCAAGTGTGGCATCAAGGAGCAACTTCAATAAGACATCCCGACTCCTGTATTCAGTGTTCTGACCAATGAAATCAAGTTCGAATGCCTTCTTCAACACTCTGTCCACCAGCAACTACACTTCCAAGCAGCGATGAACCTGTACCCTGAGATCTCTTTGTTCTATAACTCTCTGCAATGTCTTACTCTTAACTCAGTAGGTCCCACCCTGATTCGATTTACCAAAATACATCAGCTTATATTTATCTAAATTAAACTCCATCCGCTGCCATTCATCAGCCCACGAGATCAAATGATCAAGTTGCAATCCTAGATAACCTTCTGCCCTATCCACTGTGCCACCAATCTTGGTGTTATCTATAAACTTACTAACCTTGTCTGCTAAATTTTCATCCAATCATTAATGTATAACTAATAAGTGGACCCAACACCAATTCCTGAGGCACACCACAGGTCACAGCCCTCCAATTTGAAAAACAGCCACCTACAACACTCTAAAACTCAACTAAATTCGTGAGAGATGATTTTGCACTCACAAAGTCATGTTGACTGTCCCTAATCAGTCCACGCCTCTTGCCAGAGGAATTTCCCAGCGCATCACTGGGCGACTGTCTAACTGCGACGCTGGAAACCCGAACGTTCAAGGGAACCAAAATTGTTTCTTTCTCCACATTTGCTGTCAGATCTACTGAGTCTTTCCACCACGCATGTTTTCGAGATGTCCAACATCCTCAGTGCTTCACTTTTATAATTTTAAAGTGCTTTTAAAAATAGACTCAAAAGGAATAGTGCATTAAACATAAAATAAATAAAATACAGCTGGCCTATATATTTTTGACCAATGTACTTCACGCCAAACGAAACCAAAGCCCCCAGTTTAATTTAGGACTACCAGTCAATAGGAGCCTACTACACTGCGGTAACCACCACGAGGGGTGAGCAGGAAGTCTTTTATTAAAAATAAAACGCAAAGGTACTTTGCTGCTCACCTTGTTCATCGGGGGAGCCCCTGCCGCCTTCTGTCTCCTCGAAATCTACGTCAACAAAATGCGGATCATTGAGTACACCTCCCCGTCGCTTGCAAACCCTATTTCGTCCCCGGGCAACAAGGTTATCAAAATCTGTTTTTATCTCGTCTTCGGAATCCATAATACTCCTCCTCCCGGATCACCTAGATATCAACCAGCGGTCAGCAATCCACCCTCCCTAAGGGCATAAATACTCAAAGTTTTATGACGCTTCAGGTGATGCAATAATTAAAGTGCTTCTGATTTTGTTTCGTTAATAACAGAATGACGATATTTGAAACAATAAAGTATACATAGAGAATTGGGTTAAAGTATCACCTATATAAAATCTTTGGAAAGACTATCATTATTTCCGATAACTCATAACAGGATCATTTATTAATCAGAGCTTTACTAAATTGGAATTGCAAATACAATCAACCTTTCAAAGGAATGTGGACCCTTTACCTAACTATCTTGTCACAATGAGCACTGGTGTCAGGTTTCCTATTCTACTCTCGCGGACGTTGCACAGATTCTTAAAAAAATTAACCAGAAAGGAAAAGTAATCAAGGTCAAAAATTCGAATGTCTACAAGAAGGGAAGTCTGGTCTGCGGCCCCTTTTGCATCTAGAAACAATTGCCAGAACAACTGGACAGATGCAAATACAGAGGAGGACTGGGAAACGGATCCAGATGTGATTAACTACGGCAGCGACAGAGATCTGAGATGGGGAAGATTTAGCCAGACTTGCAGCGTGGAATCAATATCATCAATAGCTACAGGTGAATTCAGAATTACAGCAAAATTATGACATTTGAGGAAATGTAGGTTGGCGTACAAAAGCAGAGATTATCAAAAGTAAGTGGAAGTGTCACACAATAGTTTTAAAGTAATGGTCTAGATCACCGTTTTACACTGCCAATTGTATCCATACACAAAACTGAACCCAGATTCTGTAAAAGTTCTGAGGTATATAAAAAGGAAAATATTAGCAAAAGCAAATATGGGCCCACCAGAGGCTGAGACTGGAGAATTTATAATGGGGAATAAGGAAATTGTGCAGAGACTCAGCAAATACTATGTGTCAGTCTTCACAGAAGGAAGGTGCAAAATATCTCCCAGGAATACTAGAGAATCAAGGGACTGGCAAGAATGATAAACTGAAAGAAACTAGAAATTGCAGGGTGGTGGCCGTAATCTTCCAGTCTTCTCTACACTCCAAGAAATTGCTAGAGAACTGGGGGATTGCAGACATTACACCCTTGATCAAAAACGGTTGTAAGGATAGCACAACAATTACTGGTAAGTCAGTTTAACATCAGCAGTGGGCAAGCTTCTAAAACCAATTATTCAGGTTAGAATCAGAAGTCATATGAAAAATGCTGGTTGATTAAGAAGAGCCAGCATAGATTTCTAGGACAAATAATGTTTAACTAACTTGCTGGAGTTTGTTGACAAGATAACAGAAAGGGTTGGAGAGATTAATCTTGTTGATGTAGTGTACATGGACTTTGAGTTTGAGTGCCACAGAATTATCTTGTGAAAAAAATTATAGCTTGTGAGAAAAGTTATAATGATAGAAGAGTTATTCCAGTTATAACTGGAATAGAAGGGAAAGTAGCAACATAGATTCAAAATTGGCTGAATAATAGGAAGCAGAGAGTAATGGTCAATGGATATTTTTTGCACTGGAGGAACAATTGTAGTGGTGGTCCTCAGAGATCATCATTGGGACCAGATCACTGCTTTACCTGATATATATTTGAGGATGATGCAAAAGTGGAAGGGTTGTAAGGAGGATATAAATACTTCACAGTGAGATAATGACAAGTTAAGTGAGTGGGCAGAAAATTGGCAAATGGAATCAACGTGAGAAAATGTGAAATTATTCATTTTGTAAGAAAGAATGAGAAGGCAGATTATTAAAATGGAGAGAGACTACAGAGGGAGCACAAAGGGATTTGGGGGTCCTTTTTTATGAAACCCAGAAAGCTAGCATTCAGATGCAGAAAGTAATAGGGAAGGCAAATGGAATGCTGGCTTTTATTTCAAGGGGACTGGAGTGTAGAAGTAAAGAGGTGTTGCTGCAATTGTACAAGGTACCAGTGAGGCCATATTTAGAATACTGTATATAGTTTTGATCCTCTTATTTAAGAAAACATATATTATCATTGGAGGCAGTACGGAAGAGGTTCACAAGAAGAGATGTGGAGGGACTGTCAGTTGAGGAAAGATTCAACAGGTTGGATGCCCTTGGACTTCAAAATTATTAGAGATACAATTAAAACATATAAGATTCTTAGAAAGTTAGACAGGGTAAATATAGGGAGGATGTTTTCGTTCATGGGAGAATGTCGGACCAGAGGGCATAGTTGCAGAAAAAGGAGGTGCTCATTAGAGTAAGATGGATTAAGAGTGGTGAATCTATGGAAGTCGTTACTGCGAGACAATGAGGAGGCCAGGTCCTTGAACATTTTCAAGGCTGAGATCAATAGGTTTTTAATCAGCAGGCGAGTTAAGGGTTATGGAGATGAGGCAGGAAAGTGGACTTGGTGTGCATTAGATCAGCCATGATCTTATTAAATGGTGGAGTCGGCTCAAAGGCCTGAATGGCCCACTCCCGTTCCTATTTCTAATGGTCTGAAGGTCATAGAGATCTTGATGTGTAGGGGACAGTTTCAAAGTTTGTGGATCACACAAAGCTTGGATGTATTGTAAACTGTGAGGAGGACAGTATAGAACTTCCAAAAAACAAAGACAAGTTGGTGACCAAAGAACAAAGAACAGTACAGCATAGGAACAAACTCTTTGGCCCTCCAAGCCTGCATGGATCACATTGTCCTATCTAAACCAAACGCTTAAATCCCTCTATTCCCATCGATTCATGTGTCGATCCAGATGAGTCTTAAATGTCACTAATGTATTTGCCTCAACCACCTCACTTGGCAGTGCATTCCAGGCCCCCATCACCCTCTGGGGAAAATATTTCCCCCATACATCTCCATTGAACTCTCCCCCCCTTACCTTGAACTTATGCCCCTTGTAACTGTCATTTCTGCTCTGGGAAAAAGCTTCTAACTGTTCACCCTATCCGTACCTCCCATAATTTTATAAACTTCTATCAGGTCGCCCCTCAGCCTCTGCCTTTCCAAGGAGAACAATCACCGTTTATTCAATCTCTCCTTATAGCCCTCCATACTAGGCAACATCCTGGTAAATCTTTTCTATACTCTTCTCAAAGCTTCCATGTCCTTCTGGTAGTGTGGTGACCAGAACTGGACAAAGTATTCCAAATGTAGCCTAAGCAATATTTTATATAACTTCACATAATATGCCAACTTTTGTACTCAATACCCTGTCCAATAAAGGCAGGCATGCCATATGCTTTCTTCACCATTTTTTCCACCTGTCCTAACACTTTTAACGAACTGTGGACCTCTATTCCCAGATCTTTCTGAGTCTATGTTCCTGATGGTTCTGCTATTTATCTTATAGCTCCCACCTGAATTGGACCTACCAGTAAAATTGGAGTGGGTAGGTAGGTGGTAGATGACATTTAATTTGGTGAAGTGTGAGGTTATGTAGTTTTGTAGAAGAACATGGGAGGGACAATATAAAATAACAGGTAAAATTCTTAAGTGGGGGGCAGAGCAGAAGGACCTTGTTGTATATGTACATAGAAACACAGACGATAGGAGCAGGAGGAGGCCATTTGGCCCTTTGAGCCTGCTCCGCCATTTATTACAATCATGGCTGATCATCCAACTCAATAGCCTAATCCTGGTTTCTCCCCATAACCTTTGATTCCATTCGCCCCAAGTGCTATATCGATCCACCTCTTGAATACATTCAATGTTTTGGCATCAACTACTTTCTGTGGTAATGAATTCCACAGGTTCACCACTCTTTGGGTGAAGAAATATCTCCTCACCTCCGTCCTAAATGGTCTACCCTGAATCCTCAGACTGTGACCCCTGGTTTTGGACTCCTCCACCATCAGGAATATCCTCCCTGCATCTGCCCTGTCTAGTCCTGTTAGAATTTTATAAGTCTCTATGAGATCCCCTCTCATTCGTCTGAACTCCAGCAAAAACAATCCTAACCTAGTCAATCTCTCCTCATACATCAGCCCCGCCATCCCTGGAATCAGCCTGGTAAACCTTCGCTGCACTCCCTCAAGAACAAAAACATCCCTCCTCAGAAAAGGAGACCAAATCTGCACACAATACAGTAGTGTGCCCTCACCAAGGCCCTGTATAAATGCAACAATACATCCCTACTCCTGTACTTGAAACTTCTCGCAATGAAGGTCAACATGCCATTTGCCTTCTTTACTGTCGGCTGCACCTTCATGCTTACCTTCAGTGGCTGGTGCACAAAGACATCCAGGTCCCACTGCACACTCCCCTCTCCCAATTTACAGTCGTCAATTTATAACACGGATCATTAAATGTGGCAGGACAGATGGAGAGATCAGTTAATAAGGTATATAGTATTCTGGGTTTTACTAAGGCCATAGAGTACAAGATCAAGGAGTTTATGCTGAACTTACACTAGACATTACTTACACTTCAGCTGCAATATTATGTATAGTTCTGGGCAGCACAATAAATGAAGGATGCATTGGAGAAAGTGCAGAAGAGGTTTACAAGAATGATTTCAGGAATGAGAAACTTCAGTTATGAAGATAGATTGGGGAGGTTGATACTACTCTCCTGGAGGGAAGGCTATGGGGAGATTGATAGAAGTTTTTTATATAGAAACCCAACAGTATAGAAGGAGGCCATTCCGCCCATCAAGTCTGCACTGACCACAATCCCACCCAGGCCCTACCCCCATTTTCATACATATTTTACCCACTAATCCTCTAACCTATGCATCTACGGTCAATTTAGCATGGCCAATCAGCCTAACCCACACATCTTTGGACTGTGGGAGGAAACCGGAGCACCCGGAGGAAACCCATGCAAACACGAGGAGAATGTGCAAACTCCACAGACAGTGACCCAAGCCGGGAATCGAACCCAGGTTCCTGGAGCTGTGAAGCAGCCGTGCTAACCACTGTGCTACCGTGCTGTTCCATGCTCAAAACCATGAGGGGGCTGCTAAGAGTAGATAGGGAGAAACTGTTCCTGCTTGTAAAAGGATCAAGAATGAGAGGGTACAGATTTAAAATGGTTTGCAAAAGAAGCAAATGTGATGTGAGAGAAAACATTTTCACATAAGTGCTTCGGGTCCAAAATGCACAGCCTGGAAGTGTGGTGGAGGCAGGTTCAATTGAGGTATTCAAGGGGCATTAGGTGATTATTTGAATAGGAACAATGTGCAGGAGCACAGTGAAAAAGTAGGGGAATGGTACCAAGTCATAATGCTTGTCTGGAGAGCTGGTACAGAAACAATGTGCTAAATGGTTCCTACTGCCCCATAACAATTCTGTGATTTTGTATTCAATTCCTTTTGAAATAAATGAGCTTTTCTAATCAAAAACAGAAAATGCTGGGGAAACTCGGCAGGTCTTACAGCATCTGGGGAGAGAATACAGCCAACAGGTGACTCTTCACCAGTTCTCATGGTTTGGAATGCATTGCCTGGGAGAGTGGTTGAGGCAGGTTGATTCCTATCCTTTAAAAAATAACTGGATGAACTCTTGGCATGTCATTACATTCAAGACTATGGGCGAAATGCAGGTAAATGGGATTAGATAGGTAGGTCAGATGCCTTAGTCACGGCCTATTATTGTGAAACTATTAATCCAGAAACTCAGCTAATATTCTGGGGACCCGGGTTCGAATCCTGCCACGACAGGTGGTGGAATTTGAATTTGACTTTAAAAAATCTGGAATTAAGAATCTACTAATAACCATGAAACCATTGTCAATAGTTAGAAAATCCATCTGGTTTACTAATGTACTTTAGGGACGGAAATCTTTTGTTCTTACCTGGTCTGGTCACAGCAATGTGGCTGACTCTCAACTGCTCATGGAGAATGCATCAGTTGATGGTGACTGACAGTAAACTGCCAAGTATTGTTTGAATTCAAAAAGCTGATATAATGCTCAGTGAGAGTGCTTTTGGAATTGAGCGGAAACAGTGAGTTAGATGAAACAGGCAGCAGAACCCACGAGAGAGTGCTGATCGGTAAGTAGTGGGTCAGATGGGTAAGTCTTTACAACTTTTATCACTTTTTATGGTTTGAAAATAAAAATTGTGGCTCATAATCTGTGAGGACTGGAATTGGTTGAACGAGGACCAGGAAAGAAAGGTTTAATTAATGCTAAGTATGTTTTATGTTTAATAACTATTTATTTTGACATGATTGATTAATTAATACTAGGAATGTGAGTCAGCAGCGTGCAGTGCTCTAACTATGAGATGTGGGAGGTCCGTGATGCTTCTAGCATTCCAGATGGCTACATCTGCAGGAAGTACACCCAATGGCCATGCAGACCGCATGGTTCTGTTGGAGCAACAGTTGGATGCACTTAGGAGCATGCAGATGGAGGAAAGTGTCATAATTACAGTGATGTGGTCACACCCAATGTGCAGGCAGATAGATGGGTGACTGCTAGAAAGGGCAGGCAGACAGTGAAGAAATCCCCTGTGGCTGTTCCCCTCTCTAACAGGTATACTGCTTTGGATATTATTGAGGGGGATGGCCTATTGGGGGAAGCAGCCAGCAACAGCAAGCGTAGTGGCACCACGGCTGGCTCTGTTGTTCAGCAGAGAAGGTCAAAACGCAGAAGAGCAATAGTCATAGGAACTCCTTAGTCAGGGACACAGACTGGTGCTTCTGTGGTCATGAAAGAGACTCCAGCATGGTGTGTTGCCTCCCTGGTGCCAGGGTCCAGCATGTCACTGAACAGCTGCGGGGCATCCTGGAGGAGGAGGGTGATAAGGCAGAGGTCATGGTACATGTTGGTACCAGTTACACAGATAGAAAAAGGGATGAGGTCTTGCATCAAGAATTCAGGGAATTAGCCAATAGACTCAGGAGCAAGGCCTCTCAGGTTGTAATCTCTGGATTACTCCTAGTGCTATAAGCTAGTAAGTTCAGAAATAGGACAGCAGCACAGATAAATACATGGTTTAAGAGCAGGAGGGAGGATTTTAGATCCCTAGATCACTGGAACCATTTTTGGGGAAGGTGGGACCTGTACAATAAGGATAGTCTATATTTGAACCAGCGCGGAACTAACACCCTTGCTGGTGGGTTTACTAGTGCTGTTGGGAAATGTTTAAACTAGTTTGGTGGAGGGAGGGGAACCAGACTGTTAGCAGAATAGGGACATAGTATAACATGGAAAAGCAATCAGGTCAGAGGGAATACAGCAATAATAAGTTTCAAGGGAGTTAGACAAGGCTGGAGGGCCTCTACTTTAATGCCAGGAGTATTAAAGGCAAAAGGGATGAATTAAGGACAAGGATGGATATGTGTAATTATGATATGATAGCCATCACAGAGATGCAATTGAGTCAGGGGCAGGATTGGTATCTCAACATCCCAGAATATAGAATCTTAGGCGCGACAGAGGAAGGGGTAAAAGAGGAGGAGGCATTGCATTATTAATTAAGGAGGCAGTTACTGCAGTAAGAAAAGCTGATATCTTGGAGAGGGTATCAAATGAAACTTTATGGGCAGAGCTTAGGAATAAAATAGGAACAGCGAGGTTGCTAGCTGTTTATTATAGACCCCCAGATAGTCAGTGGGAAATTGAAGAACAAATTTATGTGCAATTTGCGGAGGGGTATAAAAATAAATATTTGGTGATTTCAACTTTCCCAACATTAATTAGGATAGCCATCATGTTAAAAGCTTCGATGGAGTAGAGTTCTTAGAATGTATACAGGAAAATCTCTTAGGTCAATATGTTGAGGATCCAACAAGGAATGGCACACTGCTAGACGTAATTTTGGGGAATTAAACCAGACAGGTGGTTGATGTGTTGGTGGGGGAGCACTTTGGTGATAGCAACCACAACATTTGTTATGGACAAAGAAATTGACAAGTTGCAGACAAAGGTTTTGGATTGGAGGAGAGAAGGTTTTAACAAAATTAAGGTAGGATCTGGCCACAGTAGACTGGAACAAGTAACTTGTGGAAAAATCTACAGAACAGTGGGGGATGTTCAAAGATGAAATGAGGAGGATACAGGCTCAACATGTTCCCTCTAGGTAATAGGAAGATGTAAGAAACCCAGAGAACCATGAATGATCAGAGACATCCAGGATACAATGAGGTGAAAAAGAGAGGCTTTTAACAAGAGGAATAAGGCTGTGGAAAAATTAGAGGTGTACAGAAAATGCAGGATAGAGCTTAAGAAATCAATTAGGAGAGCAAAGAAGGGATATGAGAAAGCTCTGGCTGATAGAAGTATGGAAAATCCTAAGATATTCTATAAGTATATCAATAGATAAGAGGATAATCAGGGAAGGAGTAGGCCCATTAAAGGCCAAGGGGAAAATCTGTGGGTAGAGGCAAAGGACATTGATAGAGTGTTAAACGAATGTTTCACATCTGTCTTCACCCACAAGAATGAGGAAGTAGTTATCGAACTCGGGGAGAAAAACTATGAGATCCTGGAGCAAACTGTCATAGAGAGTGACAAAGTTGTGAAGGTATTGGTGGGCTTAATAGTGGACAAATCTCCAGGTCTGGCTGAATTGTCTCTTTGGCTGCTGTGGGAGTTGAGGGAGCAAATTGCAGGGGCTCTGACCCAAATTTCTAATTCCTCCCTGGCCACCAGGGAGGCGCCAGAGGACTGGAGAACTGCCAATGTGGTCTCACTATTTAAGAAAGTTTGTAGAGACAAGCCAGGGAACTACAGACCAGTGAATCTCATGTCTGTGGTTGGGAAACTACTGGAGAAGATTCTGAAGGAAAGAATCTATCTCCATTTGGAGAAGCAAGTTTGATCAGGGATAATCAGCATGGCTTTGTCAGAGGGAGGTCGTGCCGAACAAATCTGACTGAATTTTTTGAGCGTGTAACCAAGTGTATAGATGAGGGTAGTGCAGTTGATGTAGTTTACCTGGATTTCAGCAACGCCTTTGACAAAGTCCCACATGGGAGACTTATTAAGAAGACATAAGAACATAAGAAATAGGAGCAGGAGTAGGCCATCTAGCCCTTCAAGCCTGCCCCGCCATTCAATAAGATCATGGCTGATCTGTCGTGGCTCAGTTCTACATTCCCGCCCTCTCCCCATAACCCTTAATCCCCTCACTTATCAAAAACCCATCAACCCGTGTCTTAAAAATATTTAGCGAGGCAGCCTCCACCACTTCAACGGGCCAAGAACAAATACACATGGGATAGAAGATGATATAATCAGGTGGATTCATAATTGACTTAGTGGTAGGAAACAGGGGGTGATAGCTGCTTCAGTGACTGGGGGCCAGTGACCACAGGGATCTGTGCTGGGCCCCCTATTGTTCATCATTTATATAAATGACTATGTGGGGAGTAAAATCAGTGAGTTTGCTGATGACACAAAGATTGGCTGGGTGATTAAAAGTGATGTTGACTGTCTTGGGTTACAGCAAGATATTGACGAGATGGTCAACTGGGCAGATAAGTGGCAGATGGAATTTAACTCTGAAAAGTGTGAGGTGATACATTTTGAAAGGAGGAATTTGACAAGGATATATACTATGAAAAGTCTAACACTAGAAGGTTCCGAAGAACAAAGGGACCTTGGCATGTTTATTCATAGTTCTCTGAAGGCAGAAAGGCAGGTTAATAGGGTGGTGAAAAAGGTATATGACACACTCGCCTTCATCAGTTGAGGTATAGATTACAAAAGCAGAGAGGTCATGATGGAGTTGTATAGAACTTTGGTGAGGTCACAGCTGGAGTACTGTGTGCAGTTCTGGTCACCACACTATAGGAAGGACATGATCGCACTGGAAGGAGTGCAGAAGAGATTCAGCAGGATGTTGCCTGAGATGGAATGTTTAAGTTATGAAGAGAAGTTGGATAGGCTTGCATTGTTCTTTCTGGGGCAGAGAAGACTGAGGGGCGACCTGATTGAGGTGTTCAAGATTATGAGGGCATGGACAGAGTGGATAGGAAGCAGCTGTTCTCCTTAGTTGAAGGGTCTGTTACAAGAGGACACAAGTTGAAAGTGAGGGGTGGGATGTTTGGTGGAATTTAAGGAAAAACATTTTTTAACCAGAGGGTGGTGACAGTCTGAAATGTACTGCCTGGGAGGATGTTGGAGGCAGGATGCCTCACATCCTTTTAAAAGTACCTGGATGAGTACTTGGCATGCCATAACATTTAAAGCTATCGACCAAGTGCTAGCAAGTGGGATTAGATGGGAAGGTCAGGACCTTTCATGTGTCAGTGCAGACTTGATGGGCCAAAAGGCCTCTTCAGCACTGTAGTATTCTGTGATACTATAATGCTGTAGCAACGTGAGTGGTATTTGACACTAATGGATGCTGCAGTCAAACCAAAATGTCATTCTACCTATCACACAAATTAATAGTGCAGTATGTCAATTTCAGTGTCATTGTGATACTATGTATGTAGGCTGTGTGTCTCAATGTCTGGCATTTTGTGTCAAACAGCCTGTCCCAGTGCTGTTTGCAACAGGCATGATACAAACCATAACCAACCAGTACTGAAAGTACAATATACAACATTAGACATGATTCTGCGACTGGACATTGGCTAAATAATCCTCTGTGTGCTAAGAATACACAAACAACCTATTTAAGATTGTCAATCAGGCTCACAGTGCAGTAAGTCAGTTGCAATAGCATGCACTGGAAACCACATAAACTAATACTTAAAGCACTGTTCTTGGCAGAAAGGAAGAACATGTACACACATTGGATTACTAAGCCCATGTTAGCCATCAATGTGAATGACAACACAGGTCCAAAAGAGATTCTCACGGACAAGATCTCATCTTCCAATTTGACATAATGAGGGTGCTGCCCGGGAAAGTCGGGAACATCATCTTAATCATGTGTACATATTACAGAGAAAGAGGTGCTGGAAGTTTTTTTTTTGTTTTTTATTCCAATTCAATCAAATCAAGTCCAACTCAGTGTCCCAACAAGTTGAGACATTCCTGATCCAAGCTGACAAGAGAGGGCTCTCACCTCCTGTCTTGGGCTTGATCTACATGATCCAAGCTGATTGGATTAGACGTAACTCTTCCTCCAAGCTTTGATCTCACTTGCATCTTAGCCAAAACGCCGCTTTTAAAAATTGCTTCAAACTAAGCTAAAATGTAACCTAATGACTTCAACCAAGCTCAGCACGTCGATACTACACTTTATCTTAGCCTAAAGCGCATCAAGGTAGATAAATCCCTGGATCCTAATGAAGTGTATCCCAGGACATTGTGGGAGGCTAGGGAGGAAATTGCGGCTTCTCTACCGAGATATTTGAATCATCGATAGTTACAGGTGACGTGTCTGAAGATTGGAGAATGGCAAATGTTGTGCCTTTGTTTAAAAAGGGCTGAAGGGAAAAGCCTGGGAACTACAGGCCAGTGACCTTCACATCTGTGATGGGTAAGTTGTTGGAAGATATTTTGAGAGACAGGATCTAGAGGTATTTAGAAACACAGGGACTGATTAGGGACAGTCAACGTGGCTTTGTGAGTGGAAAATCATGTCTCACAAATTTGATTGAGTTTTTTGAAGAGGTAACCAAGAAGGTAGATGTGGGCAGTGCAGTTGATGTTGTCTACATGGACTTTAGCAAGGCCTTTGACAAGGTACCACATGGTAGGTTGTTGCATAAGGTTAAATCTCACGGGATCCAGAGTGAGGTATCTAAATGGATACAAAATTGGCTTCTTGACAGAAGCCAGAGGGTGGTTGTAGAGAGTTGTTTTTCAAACTGGAGACCTGTGACCAGCGGTGTGCCTCAGGGATCACTGCTGGGTCCACTGTTATTTGTCATTTATATTAATGATTTGGATGAGAATATAGGAAGCACGGTTAGTAAGTTTGCAGATGACACTAAGATTGGTAGCATAGTGGACAGTGAAGAAAGTTATCTCCAATTGCAGCAAGATCTTGATCAACTGGGCCAGTGGGCTGATGAATGGCACATGGAGTTTAATTTAGACAAATGCGAGGTGATGCATTTTACATAAGAACATAAGAACATAAGAAATAGGAGCAGGAGTAGGCCATCTAGCCCTTCGAGCCTGCCCCGCCATTCAATAAGATCATGGCTGATCTGTCGTGGCTCCGTTCCACATTCCCGCCCTCTCCCCATAACCCTTAATCCCCTCGCTTATCAAAAACCCATCAACCCACGTCTTAAAAATATTTAGCGAGGCAGCCTCCATCACTTCAACGGGCAGAGAATTCCAGAGATTCACCACCCTTTGAGTGAAGAAGTTCCTCCTCAACTCCGTTCTAAACCGCCCCCCCTTTATCTTGAGGCTATGCCCCCTAGTCCTACTGTCCTTTCTGAGCGGGAAGAGTCTCTCCACCTCTATACTATCCATCCCATTCATCATCTTATATGTCTCAATGAGATCTCCCCTCATTCTTCTAAACTCTAACAAGTACAAGCCTAGTTTATTCAGCCTCTCCTCATAGTTCAACCCCCTCAACTCCGATATCAGCCTAGTAAACCTCCTCTGCACTCCCTCCAAGGCCAAAATATCCTTGCGCAAGTGCGGCGACCAAAACTGCACACAGTACTCCAGCTGCGGCCTCACCAATGCCCTATACAGCCGCAGCAAGACCTCCCTACTTTTATATTCAATCCCCCTCGCTATGAAGGCCAGCATCCCATTAGCCTTCCTGACTACCTGCTGCACCTGCAGGCTGGGTTTTTGCGACTCATGCACAAGGACCCCGAGGTCCCTCTGCACCATCGCCTGCTGCAGTTTTTCTCCACGTAAGTAATAATCCTTCCTACCATTATTCCTACCAAAGTGGACCACCTCGCACTTGCCAACATTAAATTCCATTTGCCAGTTCCTGGCCCATTCACCCAGCCTATCTAGATCCTTCTGCAGACTCTCCACACCCTCCATGCAATTTTGGTAGACTGAACCAGGGCAGGACTTACTCAGTTAATGGTAGGGTGTTGGGGAGAGTTACAGAACAAAGAGGTCTAGGGGTACATGTATATGTTCAAAGAGATCTAGGGGTAATGTACATGTACATGTTTTCACAGAGGGTGGTGAGTGTCTGGAACAAGCTGCCAGAGGTAGTAGAAGCGGGTACAATTTTGTCTTTTTAAAAGCATTTAGATAGTTACATGGGTACGATGGGTATAGAAGGATATGGGCCAAATGTGGGCAGCTAGTATTAGCTTAGGGTTTTGAAAAAAAGGACCTCATGGACAAGTTGGGCCGAAGGGCCTGTTTCTATGCTGTAAACCTCTATGACTCTAATAAATGATAATATCATTAGCGAACTATCCCATTGTCACTTCCACCTTTATTCAAAATGTGAACCAAACAACCACACGTCCAATGGGGATATTGGAAGTAAATGCACAGGTTGTCACTACCCACCAAAGATTCCAATTGAGCTGGGGCACCAGAGAGGATATGGGGCAACCAGCTAAGTAATCCTTGGGATTGGTGGGTCACAGATTCCTGAGTTTTGTGGGCAGGAGTTGCTGCTCACACACCTGTGTAGGCCTCCTTTATTGTGGTACTCTTGGTCTCTGAAGCAGGGGTTTTCTCTCAGATGCTATGTATTGAACTGAACCCAGCTAAATACAAAGACTTGCGAAAGACAGTATGCTGGTTAAAGACATTTTTGTTGACCAACATGTGCCGGAAGAAAGGCAGCTGGACATGCCAACTCCTTGCTGAAGTTTACAATGCAAAGGCAAAATGGTCATACATTTTCAAAAATTCCTTTCTCCAACCTACCCTGTCATCCTAACTGAATGCTCCAATCACATTTGTGCACATTATTTACCTTGGTCAATTACATCCTACTTTCTAGCAGAATTAGGAATTCATTCATCTATAGGATCCGGAAGTTCCTACCCACTGTTACTAAGCAACATCACTTATATAATTTCATACGGTTCAAAGGTTGCTTTCTCATCATAAGCCAGAGTTGAAAAGGTGATGTTCCAAATGTCTTGCCCTGCCTTCTTCTCAGTAGAAATTGAATATTTTATAGACTTTGTGCATACTTCTATTCATTTTCTAAAGTATGAGAATTTACAATCTCCATGACTGTCTTTTGATAACATAACTGTATTTTGTGGCTTATTGTTCACAAAGAATGTGGCCTGTCAGGTTTAACTCTCTTCCCATTATGCTCCAGGGCAGTTTGCATTTTGGCCAAGGTGCACAATACATTCAGAAATATTTGTTTAAATCTAAAATACATGTTTAATTTCTATTACAGTAGTTAACAGTGTCTGTGCAAATAGTACCTTTGCATAAAATAAGGCATACTATGGTCCTTATTCTCAATTAATTTCCCCTGTTTAGTAATCTTATGAGTCATTAAATCCCAGGGTTTTCTGAATGCCCTTAACAGTCTCCAAAAAGTCTGGTGTTTGGTGGTGGTAGGTGGGGGGGTGGCTTTAGTGTGACCTTTGTACATCTTGGGTTGCCTTATTGGTGTTTAAGCATTGGTTCTTTACACGGATATCTTTTCTGGAATGGCAGCTAAAAATGGCTGAGAACTGAAAAATCCACAACGGACAACTGCAAAGTCCTAGGATGGGGTTCAGTGACATGCCAGATCAGATAGGCAAGTGAGGGATTATGACATGGGGGATAATTATCTCCATGAGGGCAATAGGATGCTGACAAAGAGGGGACAACGAAGCCAATCATATTTATTGTGACAATATTGTGCCTTTAAGAAATGTATTTTGATCATGTTTCTCTGCAAGGTGGTTCTGCAGTTCTTGGCAATTTGTTGGCACTATAATGTCTGTAGCCGGTGTCCTGTATCGGTACTGAGGCAATATAATTGATATCATGCTGATTTTAATCTGGATTAATGCATGTCTGGCCTGGGATTTTAATTTTCTTTTGGGAATTATTGAATAGTGCTTGATTTGGGGATGAATGACAGGTCGGGTGATATGCCTGGGAACAGCTTTTTTTTTACAGAGCATTCCAAGTTTTTAGTTTAATTTCTTAGTTGCTGCCAGAAGCTGGGGGAAGAAGGTAGTGTCTCTCTCTGTCTCTCTCCAGAGACCTTCTGAAAGTTCCAAGACTGGGGAACTCAGAGAATTGATTCAACATTCAAAGGATAAATTCACAGCAGGTGTTAAAAAGCTGGAGATCAAAAAGGCATGTAAGAAAGGCAATATTACACTAATCATGGGGGGTTTCAATATGTAGGTGAACTGGGAAAATCAAGTTGATATAAAGAATTTGTGGGATGTCCACAAGATGGTTTATTGTAGCAGCTTGAGCTCGAGCCCACTAGGGGACATACACTTTTGGACCTGGTGGTGCATAATGAGGCAGACTTGATCAGAGAACTTAAGGTGAAGGAACCCATAGGAAATAGTGACCACAATACAATAGAATTCACCTTGCAGTTTGAGAGGGAGACATTCGAATCAAATATAATGGTGCTATAATTGAGTAAAGGATACTACAAGGCTACGAGGGAGGAGCTGGCCAGATTCGATTAGAAAGGGAGCCTAGCAGGAACGACTGTGGAGCAACAGTGTCAGGAGCTTTTGGGGATAATTCAAAAGGCATGACAGAAATTCATTCCAAGGAAGAGGAAGCATGTCATGGGGAGGGCAAGGCAACCACGGCTGACAAGGGAAGTCAGAGGTAGCGTAAAAGCAAAGGAAAGAGCATACCGTGAGGCAAGGAATAGTGGGAAGCCAGAGGATTAGGAAGCCTTTAAAAGCAAGCAGATGACAACGAAAAAGAAATAAGGGTGGAGAAGATGAAATATGAGGGTAAGCTAGCTAGTAATATAAAAGAAGATTGCAAGCGTCTTTTTTATACTTGATGATCTGGCACGTCTTGCAGAGGTTGCTGTGGCAAGGTTCTGTGGTGTGTGGTCATTGTCCTCCTGAAGACTGGGTAGTTTGCTGTAAACAATGGTCTGTTTGAGGTTGTGTGGTTGTTTGAAGGCAAGAAATGGGGGTGCGGGCATGGCCCTGGCAAGATGTTCGTCTTCATCAATGACATGTTGAAGACTCCGGAAAAGATGTCATAGCTTCTCCACTCTGGGGAAGCACTGGATGATGAAGGGTACTCTGTCTACCGTGTCTCGTGTTTGTCTTCCGAGGAGGTCGGTGTAGTTTTGTCGCAGTGGCGTGTCAGAACTGTCGATCGATGAGTCGAGCGCCATATCCTGTTCTTATGAGGGCATATTTCAGCGTCTGGAGGTGTCCATTGCAATCCTCCTCATCTGAGCAGATCCTGTGTATACAGAGGGCTTGTTCATATGGGATGGCTTCTTTAACGTGTTTCGGGTGGAAGCTGGAGAAAGTGGAGCATCGTGAGGTTATCTGTGGACTTGCGGTACAGTGAGATGCTGAGATGACCGTCCTTGATGGAAACGCGTGTGTCCCAGAATGCAACCGATTCTGGAGAATAGTCCATGGTAAGTCTGATGGTGGGATGGAACTTGTTGATGTCATCATATAGTTGTTTCAGTGATTGTTCACCATGAGTCCAAAGGAAGAAAATGTCATCGCTGTATCTAGTGTATAGCATCAGTTGAAGGTCCTGTGCGGTGAAGAAATCTTGTTCGAACCTGTGTATGAAGATGTTGGCATACTGAGGTGCGAATTTGGTCCCCATGGCTGTTCCATGTGTCTGGATGAAGAACTGGTTGTTGAAGGTGAAGACACTGTGGTCCAGGGTGAAGCAGAAGAGTTGTAAAATAAACTGCAAGTGCACAGAAATAAAATGCCAATAATCCAATCAAAATGTACAGAATCCGTGAATAAAAAGCAGAAACAGGCAGTTGTCGGAGTTGAGTACTGAGGCAGTTGAAGCAATGCCATCGTCGTGGGGGATGCTGGTGTCGAGCGCCGAGACATCCATTGTGACGACGAATGCCCCGGTTCAACTGCTCCAAATGTGCTGAGTTTCTGTAGGAAGTCCGTAGTGTTGTTACAAAAGCTGGGGGTTCTTTATACAATGGGTTTCAGGATGTCCTCGACATAGCCGGAGAGGTTCTCGCACAGGGTCCCATTGCCCGGTATGATGGGACGGCCGGGTGTGTTTGCCTTATGTATCTTTGAGAGGCAGTAGAGATCTCCAACACAGGGAATACATGGGGATGAGAGCACGGAGGGTGCTCTGAAGGTCCGGATCAAACGTCTTGATCAGAGTGTTGAGTTGACGGGTGTGTTCTTTGGTCGGCTCTGCGAGTAACTGTCTGTAATGGTCCTCGTTGTTCAGTTGTCGGTATTTCTAAAGCTCAGGATTCAATATATAGAGCAAGATATCTTTGAAGATGCCATGATTTATTCCTTCTGCGACAGTTAAATCTCCAACAAGTTTTCATACCACCACACAGCCTGAGTGTGTGATTCTTTGCAGACTGGGGCTACCCGCTGAGTCTAGCTGATAACTCCAATGCAACATAGAAACATAGAACATCCTTACAGACCTGCTCAGAATTTCGAGCATTTTTACTTTTGAAATAGGCCATTCAACCTTTAGAACATAGAACATAGAACACTCAGCACAAACAGGCCCTTCGGCCCACTAGTTGTGCCGATCACTTCTATATCTACTAAGCCATAGACCTATCTATAACCCCCAATCCCATTAGATCCCATATACTCATCCAGAAGTCTTTTAAAAGACCCCAGCGAGTTCGCCTCCACCACCACCGACAGCAGCCGATTCCACTCACTCACCACCCTCTGAGTGAAAAACTTACCCCTAACATCTCCTCTGTACTTGCTTCCCTGCACCTTAAATCTGTCTCCTCTCGTAGCGACCATTTCAGCCCGGGGAAATAGCCTCTGAGAATCCACCCTATCTATTCCTCTCAACATCTTATAAACCTCTATCAGGTCGCCTCTCAACCTTCGTCTCTCCAGGGAGAAGAGTCCCAGCTCCCTCAACCTATCTTCATAAGGCATGCCTCCCAATCCAGGCAACATTCTTGTAAATCTCCTCTGCACCCTTTCAATAGCTTCCACGTTCTTCCTAGAGTGAGGCGACCAGAACTGCGCACAGTACTCCAAATGGGGTCTGACAAGGGTCTTATAAAGTTGCAGCATTACCTCCCGACTCCTAAACTCAATCCCTCGATTAATGAAGGCCAGTACACCATACGCCTTCTTGACCACATCCTCCACCTGCGAGGCTGATTTAAGAGTCCTATGGACCCGGACCCCAAGATCCTTCTGCTCTTCAACACAGCTAAGACTCCTACCCTTGGTATTGAGCCTGCTCCATCATTTACTAAGATCATGGCTGATCACCCAACTCAATAACCTGATCCCGTCTTCCCCCCATATACTTTGATCTCTTTCGCCCCAAGATCTCTATCTAACTCCTTCTAGAAAACATATAGGCTTTGGCCTCAACTACTTTCTGTGGAAGCAGATTCCATAGGTTTACCACTCTCTGGATGAAGACATTTTGCCACATCTCAATCCTTGGTTAGCACTGCTGCCTCACAGCGCCAGGGATCCAGGTTTGATTCCTGGCTTGGGTCACTGTCTGTGCGGAGTTTGCACGTTCTCCCCATGTCTGCGTGGGTTTCCTCTGGGTCTCTAATTTCCTCCCAGCCTGAAAGTCGTGCTGGTTAGGTGCATTGGCCATGCTAAATTCTCCCTCCGTGTACCCGAATAGGCACCGAAGCATAGCGACTAGGCAATTTTCACAGTAACTTCATTGCAATGTTATGTAAGTCTATTTGTGATACTAATAAATAAAATAAAACAAATTATCTACATGATCTACCCAGTACCCACTGAGCATGACCCATAGTTTAGACTCCCCCACCATCGGGAACATCCTTCCTGCTCATACTCTGCCTTGTCTTTTAGAACTTTGTAGGTTTTCATGAGAGCCCCAATCATTCTTCTGAACTTCAGCAAATATAACCCCAACCAATTAAATTGCTCTTCAGTTCCACTATCACAGAAATCAGTCCGGTAAATTTTCACTGCACTCCCTCTAAAGCAAGAATATCCTTCCTCAGATAAAGAGCCCAAAACTGCGCACAACATTCCAGGTGTGGTTTCACAAGATAACCTTGCTCCTGTACTCAAATCCTTTAGTTATGAAGGCCAACATACCATTTACCTTCTTTCCTGCTTGCTGCACTTGCAAGCTTACCATCAGTGACTGATGTACAAGAGCACCCAGGTCTTATTGCAAATTCTCCTCTTTCAATATATAGTTATTCAGATAATAATCTGCCTCCTGCTTTTGCACTATAGAGCAGTGCAGTAGGCTGGGAGAATCGCCCCAATTTCTCTTTTATAAATCCATGCTGATTTTGCTAATGAACATTTCCAAATGCTCTGTTTTAAACTTTTTATAATGGACTCTAGAATTTTCTCCACTACCAAAATTCAGGTGATGGTCCATAATTTCCAGTTTTCTCTCTACCTCCCTTTTTAAATTACATTAGCTACCGTCCAATCTGTTCCAGAGTTTACAGAATCTCAGAAAATGACCACCAATGCATCCACTATTTCTAGGCCATAGTACTCTGGGATGTAGATCATTGGGCCCTGGGAATTTATAAGCCTTCGATCCCATCTCTTTCCCCAACATTATTTCCCGACTAATACTGATTTTCTGCAGTGCCTTTCACTCGCTAAACTCTGTATTTCCCAACACAGTGTGTCCTCTCTATTGTGAAGACAGAAACAAAGTATGTGATCGGTTGATTAGTCATTTTATTGTTCTCCATTATAAATTCTCCCGTTTCTGACTGTAGGGAACCCATATTTGTCCTTACCAATCTTTCTCTCATTACATATTGATAGAAACTTTTGCAGTCAGTTCTTATCCTTCCTGCAGGCTTACACTATTTTACCCTTCTTAACCAATTCTTTGTCCTTCCTGCCTGAATTGTAATCTGTTCCCAATCCTCAGGTTTGCTGTTTTCTCTGACCAATTTGTATGCCTCTTCCTTGGATCTCATATTATCTCTAAATTCCTTTGTAAGTCATGGTTTGGTCTCCTTTCCTGTTTTCCAGTCCCAGATAGGGATAAACAATTGTTACAATTTACCCATACATTCTTTGCTTCTCCAGTGTTACCCTTTCAAGTAATGTTTCCCAATCCATTGTAGCCACTCACGCCTCATACCATCGTAGTTTGCTTCATCAAGGTTCAGGACCCCCATCTCGGAATCAACATTCCATCATTTCCATCTTGATGAAGAGTGCTATCATATTGTGGTTCCTCATCCATAAGCGCTATCATTCAACTAGATTGCCAATTATGTCCTTCTTAATGCACAATACCCAATCTAGGATGACCTGTTCTCTAGTTGGTTCCTCAACGTATTGGTCCAAAAAATGACCCATATATACCCAGGAACTCCTCCTCTGTGGTATTTGATTTGCTCAGTCTATATGCAGATTAAAGTCACCATAAAATCATAATTACAGATGCTCCTTTCATAGAATTATCAAATCCATACAATGCAGAAGAAAGTCATTTGTTCCATTGAGTCTGCACCAACTCTCCAACAGAGCATCCTACCCAGGCCCTATCCCCATGATCTCATGTATTTAATCCACTTATCCTCCTACCCTACACATATTGGGATATTCAGGGAATTTAGCATGGCTGATTCACCTAACCCACACATATTTGGAGTATGGGAGGAAACCGGAGCACCTAAAGGAAACCCACTCAGGCATGGGGAGAATAAACTCCACACAGTCATCCAAGCCAGAATTGAACATAAGAATATAAGAAATAGGAGCAAGAGTAGGCCATCAATCCCTTCGAGCCTGCCCCGCCATTCAATAAGATCATGGCTGATCTGAAGTGGATCAGTTCCACTTTCTCGCTTTCTCCCCATAACCCTTAATTCCCCTGTCTATCAGAAACAACAGAGTAATTGAACTTGGGTTCCTGGCACTATGAGGTAGCAGTGCTAACCGGTGTGCCACCATGCTGCCCAAATTTATTGGATGAATCTGTAATTTCTTGTTGAATGCCATTTTCAACATCACCACAACAGCTTTTGGGTCTGTAATTCAACTCCCACTTACATTTTTTGCCCCTTAGTGTTTCTCAGCTCTACCCATATAGATTCCAGAGCATCGGAGCTAATAGTTTTCCTCACTATTGCATCAATTTCATCTTTTTTTCCTGTCTGTTCTTCTTAAATACTAAATACTCCTGGATATTCAATTCCCTTCCTGATCACCATGCAGCCATAACTCCACAATTCCAACTATATCATTCCCATTTGCATCCATTTGTGTGATTAATTCATCCTCATTTATTGCAAATGCTTTGTTAATGTTAAGGCACAAAGGGCCTTTTGGCTTTTTAACATTACCACTATTCACTGACGCCCTACTTGATTCGGCCGTTGATTTCTCTGCTTCTTACTTTTCTTAATTTGCCTTACTGTCTTTTGTTCTTGTCATTGATTCCTTCTCCCCAACTCCTTCCATAGGTTCCCACCCCTCATACCCTTCCCAACTACTCAAGCAAATAATCTCCCAAGGACATCAGCCCTGATCCTACCCAGGTGTAAGCCATCCACTTTGTGTTGGTCCCACCTTCCCCAGAATTTGCCCAAATGTTCCAGGAATTTGAAACCCTTCCACTCACACCATCTATTTAGCCACACATTCATCTGATATATCCTGCTATTTCTACTCTAACCATCAAGTAGCACTCGGAGTAATCCTGAGATCACCATCTTTGAGATCCTACTTTTCAACTTAATTCTAAATTCCTTATATTCTGCTTTTAGGACCTCATCCTTTTTTTACCTAAGTCATTTGTACCAATGTGTACCACAACCATAGAATGTTCACCCTCCACCTTCAGAATGTCCTGTAGTTGCTGTGAGATATTCTTGACCTAGCACCAGGAGGCAACATACCATCCTGGAGTTCAGTCTATCTATTGCCCTTACAATTGAATCTTATATAAGTATTGCTCCCCTGTGCAGCAGAGCCAACCACAGTGCAACAGATTTGGCTACTGATGCTTTTCCCTGAGAAACCATTCCCCTCAACAGTATCCAAAGCTGTATATCTGCTTTGCAGGGTAATAGCCACAAGATATTCCTGCAATGCCTGGCTATCTCTTCTTGGTGGTCACCCATTCCCTTCTTCTCTGTGGTATTTCAGCCTGCAGTGTACCCATCTATTTGTGTTATCCATGATATTCTCTGCCTCACAGATGCTCCACAGTATTCCCAACCGCCAATGAAGCTATAAAAACCAGGCTTCCAGTAGCTGCAGCTGGAGACACTTCCTGGCTTCCCTCACAGTGCAGGAAGAGCACATCACATCTTTGAACTCTAATTCCATGACTTACCACTTTAAATTCAATCTTTTGGAAGCTATTTAATATCAAATAATATCAATAATATTATTATGAGGAGCCCTATCACAGATACAGAGGAGAGGTACAATAGGGGACAAATGATCACAATGGCAATTTTTGATTTTGGCAGCCTTTGGTTGCAAGGAATATGATTCAGGTTCATGGGCAAATCTGAAACTAACTCCAGAATGCCTTAGGGCAGTGGAGAACTTCCTCTTCCAATTCCCATTGACTTAATTTTGCTCAGGATTCTTGATGTTACATTTGGCCAAATGTGGCTTTGATGTCAAGGGAAATTACTTTGACCTCAAATGCTAGAGGAGTGACAGGCTGTGCAACATTGATTAGATTGCTTGTGTTGTGGGTAAAAGATGCATTAATTGACCACAAGGGATTATGTGGCACTGCGAATGCACCTTGGGTCCAGAGTTCAGAGTTGACCTACCTGGTCACCTGCTCACACTCGCTTCTGAGGGAGGACCTTGAGAGTCTCCTGGTCCACCACATGACCATGGTGTCTTTCTTCATGTTCACCACTGTCAATGCTAACGGGGGAACTGTTCCCAATCTACAAAAGTAAAATGCTGCTGTTGCTAAAAATCTGAAATTAAAGAAACAGAAAATGTGGGACAAAACTCAGCTGAGGTGGTGGCATCTGTGGAGTTATACAGTTACAGAATCATAGAATTCTACAGTGCAGAAGGAGGCCATTTGGTCCATCGAATCTGAACCAACCACAATCCCACCCAGGCCCTATCCCCATAACTCCATGCAATTACCCTAGTTAGTTCCCCTGAAACAAAGGGGCAATTTAGCATGATCAATCTACCTAAGAACATAACATAAGAACATAAGAAATAGGAGCAGGAGTAGGCCATCTAGCCGTTCGAGCCTGCCCCGCCATTTAATAAGGTCATGGCTGATCTGAAGTGGATCAGTTCCACTTACCCGCTTTCTCCCCATAACCCTTAATTCCCTTGTCTATCAGAAATCTATCGACCCGTGACTTAAATATATTCAGTGAGGTAGCCTCCACCACTTCAATGGGCAGAGAATTCCAGAGATTCACCACCCTTTGAGTGAAGAAGTTCCTCCTCAACTCCGTTCTAAACTGCACCCCCCCTTATTTTGAGGCTGTGCCCTCTAGTTCTGCTATCCTTTCTAACCGGGAAGAATCTCTCTACCTCTAGTCTATCTAGCCCTTTCATTATCTTGTAAGCCTCTATAAGATCTCTCCTCAGCCTTCTAAACTCTAACGAGTACAGACCCAGTCTATTCAATCTCTCTTCATAAGCTAACCCCCTCATCTCCAGTATCAGCCTGGTGAACCTTCTCTGTACTCCCTTCAAGGCCAATATATCCTTTCTCAAATGCGGGGACCAAAACTGCACACAGTACTCCAGTTTCAGCTTCACCAGTGCCCTGTACAGTTGCAGCAAGACCTCCCTGCTTTTATATTCTATCCCCCTCGCTATAGAGGCCAACATTCCATTCGTCGTCTTGATCACCTGCTGCACCTGCAGACTGGGCTTTTGTGATTCATGCATAAGGACCCCCAGGTCCCTCTGCACTGCAGCATGCTGTAGCTTTTTGCCCTTTAAATAATAATCCCTCCTACTATTATTTCTACCAAAGTGGATAACCTCACATTTGCTAACGTTATACTCCATCTGCCAGGTCCTCACCCACTCACTGAGCCTATCCAGATCTCTCTGCAGACTTTCCACACCTTCCATGCAATTTGCTTTTCCACTTATCTTCGTGTCATCAGCAAATTTTGTTACCCAACACTCAGCCCCCTTCTCCAGATCGTCTATGTAAATGGTAAACAGTTGAGGCCCCAGCACCAATCCCTGCAGCACTCCATTAGTCACCAACTGCCAACCAGAAAAGCACCCATTGATTCCAAGTCTCTGCTTCCTGTTAGACAACCAATCCTCAATCCACGCTAACACCTTACCCCCAACTCCATGCACCCTAACCTTTTGCAGCAACCTTTTGTCAGGCACCTTATCAAACACATTCTGGAAATCTAAAAACACCACTTCCACTGGTTCCCCTCTGTCTACCGCACTAGTCACATCCTCATAGAAATCCAATAAATTCATTAAACACGACTTCTCCTTCACGAATCTGTGCTGCGTCTGCTTGATCAGCATATCTGCTAACCTGCACATCTTCACAGTGTGGGAGGAAACTGAAACACCTGGAGGAAACGTATGCAGACAAGGGAGAACGTGCAACCACCACACTGTGACCCAAGCCGGGAATCAAAATCGGGTGCCTGGTGCTTTAAGGCAGCAGGGTTAACCATTGTGCCACCATGCCGCCCCATAAGAGGTTTACAGCATGGAAACAGGCCCTTAGGCCCAACTTGTCTATGCCACCCGGTTTTTATCACTAAGCCAGTCCCAATTGCCCTCCTTCTCCACACAACTTACCCCTGTAACTATGTAGATTATTTTTAAAAGACAAAATTGTACCCGCCTCTACTACTACTTCTAGCTGTTCATTCCAGACACTCACTACCCATTGAGTGAAAGAAATTGCCCCTCTGGACACTTTTGTATCTCTCCCCTCTCACCTTAAACCTATGCCCTCTACTTTTAGACTGCCCTACCTTTGAGAAAAGATGTTGACTATCTAGCTGATCTACGCCCCTCATTATTTAAAAGATCTTTATAAGATCACCCCTAAGCCTCCTACTCTCTTTGGGAAAAAAATCCCAGTCTATCCAGCCTCTCCTTATAACTCAATCAATTGAGTCCCAGTAACATCCTAGTAAATTCTTTCTGCACTCTTTCTAGTTTAATAATATCCTTTCGAGAATAGGATGACCAGAAAGAGAAAGAGAGTTACCATTTCAAATCATCAGAAAGGTCATAGACCTGAAACTGTGGATGCAGCCAGTTAACAGCTGCTTAAGTTCCTTGTTAAGGATCTATCAGCTCTGCATAATAATTTTTAAATGTTTTCCAGTGAGCCCAGACAGACTTGTGCACAGCTATCAGGTTCACCTTAGGGCCCAGATCAACTGCTTTAATGATTTTAAAATCTTATCTGTGGGGTCAATGAGCACAAACATGAGTGCTGAACTTATTCTTCAGTCCATGATTGCCTTCTGCCTTACTTCCCCTCGAGAAGCTGCCTTCTTTAATCAAGTATACACAGCCACAATATGCTGCCGCATGACTTTGCTACTGTCACCAAGCAGGCAGCTCTCACCTTCTGTGCGAGTTTGGCAACTCTAACTGGCTGCCAATGTCACTTCTGTCCCATTAGGCTGTTTATATTTAAATATAGTGTCGCAAGAGAAGCTCAGGCATGTGGTTGAGACCCAATATTCATTCAGGTGCTGGATTTCCCACCCCTTATTGGACTATGGTCATGGGCATATCATACTACAGAAAATAAAACATAGTGAAAGTACTATTAGAACAAAGAACAAAGAAAATTACAGCACAGGAACAGACTCTTCGGCCCTCCAAGCCTGCACCAACCATGCTGCCCGATTGAACTAAAACCCTTACCCTTCAGGGGACTATATCTCTCTATTCCAATCTATTCATGTATTTGTTCAGACACCCCTTAAAACTCATTATCGTATCTGCTTCCACTGCCTCCCCTGGCAGCGAGTTCCAGGCACCACCACCCTCAGTGTAAAAAAACAACCAAAATTAGCATTAAAAATACATCAGATCTAGCTTCTGTTATATGCAAACTTGCCTTCTAAACTTTTCCATTGCAGACCGTATCATTCCTATGGCCAACAGATAAATGGTAAATGATCTGACGCCAAGTTCCAAATATGGCATTCCTAATCACTACTAACTAATTGCTGACAATGATCTCCAGCAAAGACTGGCTAATCAAAGGTATAGGGAAATCAAACCTCAAACCTTTACTGTTGCATTCCATAGAACTGCAAGGTGGAGCTCCAATATGATGCGTTATTGTGCTATTTTTCTTCTTATGACTTTTTTAATTGAAGCAGATAGACATATAGAAGTTACAATAAGAAACACATCATTCAGCTCAAGCAGTTAATATCAGTATTTACTCCCTTCTCAAGAAAATAGTCTGAATAAATTTATCTGACTTGATTAATTTCTTTTGCTGGGGTAACACCTTTCAAATTATTATCTGCTGATTATTTTGTTCTTTCTAGAACTTTCAAAATCCATCAGGAATTGTGAAGGATTCAACAAGCTTCATAGCAAGACTTCTTCAGTTTCTGATATTCAACAACTAAACAGTTTGGAAGTTCCACAACATAGCAAATCATATGCCACTATAGAAGTAAATAATTCTGTACCCCCACATAATCAAAACTGTTATCAAAATGACAGATACCATAGATGCCAAATCAGAGAAAATGAATGTCATAATAAAAAAGGCAAAATATTTTACATACCTGACAAGAATGTAGATATACACTGGTGTAGCCCAGGCATGAGACATAATTCTACCAAAGCTCATACATATTATCCAGACAGCAGAAGTAATTCCACTTCTGATTCTTCAGTCCACACAGATTTAGAGTTGTTAAATAAAACTCAGCACGATCTCTTCCAATCTTGTGGAGGAGATCACCATGGAGTAAGCTATTTGAAACCTGAAGCTGTAAAAGCAGGTTCCTTTATTCAAGACAAATATCAATTCGATTATAATGAAACAGAATCTGTGTTGTCAGGTATTGACCGCACATCCACTTTTAGTACCAATGCAGCACAGAAATTAGATATGTTTCTACGTCAGAAGTTGGAGACTCGGAACAATTCGCAATATCAACTCAATCCATGTCTAGATGTTTCTAATGTTCATGGAAATGTTGACAATCTATATAACACGATCAACACAAGGTGGCTACAAGCAAGAAAACCAATTGCTTGTCAATCTAAGCAATTGGGTTCAAATTGTGATTCACATCGTCTGGTAGCTTCACATTCACTGGAAAGAATTCGTGCAGTTATGGATAAAACTAAGCATATTCAAAATTTGAAGGTTCATTTTGAAAAGCAAATCCAGAAGAGTAACAAACACAAAGAGAAGGAGCAAGAAATCTCTCGAAGGAAAACTGCAGAGATGATAAAGAAGCAGTGTAACACTAAAGAGCTAACAAAACATATGTCTACATTGACTATACCCACAGAAATATGTAGAACTAGGCCAAAACAGGACAAGGCCCTTCATGCAGACAGTTGTAAATGTATAAAATGCAACAGAGTATTTTACAGGGAGCTAGGCTGTGCTTCAGAGTTTAAAGACCAGTATTTCCCATGTAATAACATCTACTTGCAACCAGAAGTGTTTGTCCCACATGGAACTGATCAAATATTTGACAACTACATGTGCCAACATATCAGGCAGTGCGAAATATGCCAAAATCTAAATAACTGTTCTGAAGACGCATCAACTGATTCTTCTTTTTACGGGGATGACGGAAATTGCAAGAAAAATACCCTGAAACAACAGTGTTCCTCTTGGATTAAAAGATCTTCTAATTTGTTCAAGGGAAGTCAAGCAGAAAGAAAAAAAATTAGTGAAAGCAATGATGAGTACAATGATACAAGGACAAGAAAGTTCTCTGATGCAGTCCTTAAAAACAGTAGTGCTGGTAAAACAGCAATGAGCCACTCTAGTGCTGATTACAGCCAGTTATGTGCTTGCAAGTCCTGTAGATTGCTTGATAAAAAAAATGGAAGAATTCAAAACCAAACAAGAAAAGGTATTCATAAATGTAAAGACAGTTTGGAATCTATTAGTTCCAATGTTTACCAAAGACCAAACAAAAGCTGGCATGCTTCTCCAAAAGATTCATTTAGTCAGGTTGGTTCATTTCTTAAATTATGTTCCTTTTTTAAATAGTTAGGTAATAGGCTTGTAACCTCTAGCATAATTGAAGTTGGCAAACCTTGCTCAAAAAAGTAGTTGTACTTTTCAATAGATTACAGAGAGTAGGGTTGTAGTTCTGAAAATAGAGTAAGAAATAGGCTTGCAACCGTTGCCAGCAAGAATCTGGCACTCGGCCAAAACTCAGTTTATTTTAGCGTAACTGGAAAATCTCAGCCATGGGTAAGGTCAGAGGATTCTGGCCGTCATCAAGTAATTTTTTTGTGTAAGGTAAACTTGAGGAAAGTGGAAGGTTTCCATTTCAATCATTAACCAAACCACCAATCATGTAATTACATCTTTCTCACTAGTTAATCTCCTGCTAAACAAAAGTAGCCAGTATCAGATTTATTGGGCAGGAAGATAACTGGTCTAAAACTGAGGTAAAGATGGAAGAACAAGGGAGGGAAAAAGATATTCACAGAATCTATTTGTCTGCAACAACTCTCCGAAGGAGCATTTTACCCAGGCCTAGCCCCATGCCCTAGCCCCATAACCTCGTGTATTTATCCCATTAATCCCCCTACTTTACACATCTTTAGACACTAAAGGATAATTTAGCATGGCCAATCCGCCTAACCTGCACATCTTTGGACTGTGGGAGGAAACCAGAGCCACTGGAGGAAACCCATGCAGACGTGGGGAGAACATGCAAACTCCACACAGAGTCACCCAAGATCAAAATCAAACCGGGTCCCTGACACTGTGAGGCAGCAGTGCTAACAATAATAAGAACATAAGAACATAAGAAATAGGAGCAGGAGTAGGCCATCTAGCCCTTCGAGCCTGCCCCGCCATTCAATAAGATCATGGCTGATCTGTCGTGGCTCAGTTCCACTTTCCCGCCCTCTCCCCATAACCCTTAATCCCCTCTCTTATCAAGAACCCATCAACCCGCTTCTTAAAAATATTTAGCGAGGCAGCCTCCACCACTTCAACGGGCAGAGAATTCCAGAGATTCACCACCCTTTGAGTGAAGAAGTTCCTCCTCAACTCCGTTCTAAACCGCCTCCCCCTTATCTTGAGGCTGTGCCCCCTAGTCCTACTGTCTTTTTTGAGCGGGAAGAGTCTCTCCACCTCTATCCTATCCATCCCATTCATCATCTTATACGTCTCAACGAGATCTCCCCTCATTCTTCTAAACTCTAACGAGTACAAGCCTAGTTTATTCAGCCTCTCCTCATAGCTCAATCCCCTCAACTCCGGTATCAGCCTAGTAAACCTCCTCTGCACTCCCTCCAGGGCCAAAATATCCTTGCGCAGGTGCGGCGCCCAAAACTGCACACAGTACTCCAGCTGCAGCCTCACCAATGCCCTATACAGCTGCAAAACCAAAGTACAAAGGAAACTTAAAAACGTCAAATTAAAATGAGATTATTAGGGTCAATAATGCACCTCAGCCCCTGCAGTGCCCAATGAGTGCTGAAGGCGTCAACTGCACCTGCGGACACCACATGCTCCCTCTCCAGGGACATCTGGCCACAAACGTAGCCGTGGTAGAGAGGCAGACAATCAGGATAGACAGCTCTCTCGATCGCCCGCTGCCTGGACCTGTAAATGGCGCATTTCGCTAGGAGCAGGTTCACAAGGAGGTCGCCATCCTGACCCTCCCCTCTCCGCACCAGGTGTCCTTACATCAGAAGCATGGGACTGAAGTGCAAACAAAACATTAATGAAAGGTTCTTCAGGAAAACAAAAAGGGCGTGCAACTTAAGACACGAAACACAGACATGGTCCACAGACTCCACAAGGCCACAGAAGGGGCAAGCTTCGGGGCCTGTGGACCAGTGAATCCTACAGTCAAGCAGAGGAAGTTGGCGTCCTTGACTTCAACTTGTGATTTGAGTCAAAGTACAGGAAGCAACTGAGAAAAATATTTTTCATCGTAAGGGGTTGAAGTACAAGAACAACAAGTCTTACTGCAATTGTATAGGTACTATGACTACACCCAAAGCACTGCACAGTTTTGGTCTCCTTACCAAAAGAAGTGCAATAAAAGTTCACTAGATATTCATGAGAAATCAGGAGGATGGTCAATGAGGAGATGTCAAGCCTAATAAATAGGTCTAGGTTCTCTACAGTTTAGAAAAATTCAACATTAACTCACTGAAACAAAGAAAATTCTTAACAGGGCTTGATAAGGTAGACACAGACTGTTTTCTCTGGTTAAAAAGGTCTAAAACTAGTCTCAAGGGAACAGTTGTCCATTTAGGGCTCAGATGAGATCAGCTTTCTTGGGAAGGTTATGAATGCTGCCCTAAAGGAAGAGAGAAGGAAGAGAAGGAAGTCAGAGGGTGAATGGATCAGAGTAATAGAGAAAGAATGGAGTAGGGAAGAGACAAAGACAGAGGAGAGCATAAGAAGGGATGTGTTAGAATAGGTAAGGAGCAAAATATTGGCCTCAATCTTCCCATCTTCAGATTTTTCTATTGAAAATGCATATCATAGAACATAGAACAATACAGCACAGTACAGGCACTTCAGCTCCATGTTGCACCAAGCTATGTCCAAACCCAAGATCAAGCTATTCCACTCCCTATCATTCTGGTGTGTTCCATGTGCCTATCCAATAAATGCTTGAAAGTTCCTAAACTGTCTACTCCACTATCACAGCAGGCAGTGCATTCCACACCCCAAACACTCTCAGAGTAAAGAATCTATATTGGACATCCCTCCTATATCTCCCACCATGAACCTTATAGTTATGCCCCCTAGTAATAGCTACACCCACCCAAGGAAATAATCTTTGAACGTCCACTCTATCTATCCTCTCATCATCTTATAAACTTCTATTCAGTCGCCTCTCATCCTCCTCCACTGTAAAGAGAAAAGCCCCAGCTTCCTCAACCTTTCCTAATAAGACCTACCCTCCAAACCAGGCAGCATCCAGGTAAATCTCCTCTGCACTCTCTACAATGCTTCCACATCCTTCTTATAGTAAGGTGATCAGAACTGCACACAATATTCAAAATGTGGTCTCACCAGCGTGCTGTACAATTGCAGCATAACCCCATGGCTCTTAAACTCAAACCCCCTGTTAATAAACACTAACATACTATAAGCCTTCTTCACAGCTCTATCCACTTGAGTGGCAACCTTCAGAGATCTGTGGATATGAATCCCACGATCTCTCTGTTCCTCCACATTCCTCAGAACCTTGCTGTTGATCCTGTAATTCGCATTCAAGTTTGTCCTACGAAAATGAATTACCTCACACTTATCAGGGTTAAACTCCATCTGCCACTTTTCGGCCCAGCTCTGCATCCTATCAATGTCTCTTTGCAGCCTACAAGAGCCCTCCACCTCATCTACTACTCCTTGACTGGCCCTAACCTCACCCTGGTCATTCTTTTATTTCTCACATAAGAGTAAAAAGCCTTGAGGTTTTCCTTGATCCGACCCACCAAAGACTTCTCGTGCCCCTCCTCGCTCTCCTAAGCCCTTTTTTTAACTCATTCCTAGCTACCTTGTAACCCTCAAGCAACCCAGCTGAACCTTGTTTTCTCATTCTTATACTTCCTTTTTCCCCTTGACAAGACATTCAACTTCCTTTGTGAACCATGGTTCCCTCACTCGGCCATTTCCTCCCTGCCTGACAGGGACATACCTATCAAGGACACACAGTATTTGTTCCTTGAACAAGCTCCACTTTTCATTTGTGCCCTTACCTGACAGTTTCTGTTCCCATCTTTTGCTCCCTAATTCTTGCCTAATTGAATCATAATTATCCCTGCCCCAATTATAAACCTCGTCCTGCCGTGTGACCCTATCCCTTTCTATTGCAATAATGAAGGACGCTGAATTGTGGTCACTATCTCCAAAGTGCTCTCCCACAAACAAATCTAACACTTGGCCCAGTTCATTACCCAGTACCAAGTCCAATGTTACCCCACTTCTTGTTGGTTCATCCACATATTGTGTCAGGAAACCCTTCTGCACACTCTGTACAAAAAGTGTCCCATCCGAACTATTCGACCTATAAAGGTTCCAATCAATATTTGGAAAGTTAAAGTCACCCATGATAACTACTCTGTGACCTCCACACCTATCCGTAATCTGCTTTGCCATTTCCTCCTCCACATCTCTATTACTTTTTGGGAGCCTGTAGAAAAGTCCTAACAACATGTCCGCTCCCTTCCTATTTCTAACTTCAGCCCATATTACCTCAGTAGGCGGATCACCCTCAAAATGCCTTTCAGCAGCTGTTAAACTATCCTTGATTAACAATGCTACTCCTCTGCCTCTTTTACCGCCTTCCCTACTCTTACTGAAACATCTATACCCAGGAAATGCCAACAACCATTCCTGTCCTTGTTCTAACCATGTCTCCATAATGGCTACAACATCATTGTCCAAATCCCAATCCACACTCCAAGTTCACCTACTTTATTCCAGATGCTCCTTGCATTGCAGCAGATACACTTCAACCCACCATCCTGACTGCCTATACACTCCTGTGACCTTGATACCTTCCTCAGTACCTCACTACCCTCAATATTGGCTTTTGGATTACAGCTAATTTTTCCCATCCCCCTGACAAATTAGTTTAAACCCCACACCTCCACCCCCGAAGAGCCGTAGCAAATTTTCCTCCCAGGATATTGGGTGCCCCTCTGGTTCAGATGCAAACTGTCCTGTTTGTACAGGTCCCACCTTCCCCAGAATGTGTTCCAATTATCCATGTAAATGAAACCCTCTCTCCTACGCCATCCCTATAGCCACATGTTAATCTGCACTCTCTGCCTGTTCCTCAACTCACTAGCACATGGCACCGGCAACAAACCAGAGATGACAACATGCTTTGTCCTGACCCTGCAAAACTCCTGATGTGAAGATATACATGAAAATTGTCCAGGAAGTTTCAAATCCCAGTCGGCAATTCCCCTACACCTTGGAATCCTGCATGAATATCTCTACTGCCCTTGTCCTTCTAGGTGATAGAGATCATGGATTGAAAATGTGCCATCAATGGATCCAGTTGCTGCAAAGCATCTTGTAGACGGCATGCATTGCTACCATTCTGCATTGCTGGTGGAGGGAGTGGGCATTGAAGTTGGCATATGGGATGCCAATCAAGCATAATCTTCTTGAGTGTTTTTGGAGCTATGCTCATCCAGGCAGGTGGAGTGTATTCATCAATCCATGGGACATAGTGATATAATGGTAATGTTGCCAGGCTAGTAATTCAGTGGTCCTGGAGCTGATCTCGATACTGGCGACCATGAAATATTGTTGGAAAAAGCATTTGGTTCACTAATGTTCATTAGGGGTTGAAACCTGACAGCCTGGCCTGGTCTAGCCTAGATATGCCTCCATACCCACAGAAATATGGTTGATTCTTAATTGCTCTCTGAAATGAACAAGTGAGCCATTCAGTTGTAGCAAACCTCTACAAAGTTTAAGCGGAATGAAGCTGGACAGACCAGCCGAGATCAACCTAAGCGCTCCCCTTTTTAAATAGCGAGCTTACATTAGCTACCCTCCAATCTGTAGGAACCAGTCCAGAATGAGGCGGGTAGAATTAGGGACCTTGTGGTGAAGGATCCTCTTGGGGAGAGTGATCATTGTATGGTGGAGTTTCTGGTGCAGATGGAGGAGGAGAAAGTGGGTTCCCGGACGCGCGTCCTTTGTTTGAATAGAGGGGAGTACGGTAGGATGAGAGAAGAATTGGCGAATGTGGACTGGGGGAGCGCGTTGGAGGGAGGGTCTGCTGAGGAGCAGTGGAGGATCTTTAAGGAGATCTTTCTTGGTGCTCAACGGAAATTTATTCCGATGGTCAAAAAGGACCGTAGGAGGAGAGGTAATAAGCCGTGGATAACGAAGGAGGTGAAGGAAACTGTTAAACTAAAAGCGGAGGAATTTAGAGTAGCTAAGAGTAGTGGGCGAGAAGAGGATTGGGAGAAGTTTAAATATCAACAAAGATTGACAAAGAAGTTGATAAAGAAGGGTAGGAGAAACTATGAAGCTGGGCTAGCGCTTAATATAAAAAAGGATAGCAAGAGTTTTTATAAATATATAAAAAGGAAGAGGCTGGCTAGGGTGAATGTTGGTCCTTTAGAGGATGAGAAAGGGGACCTAGTGGTAGGGGATGGGGATATGGCTAAGGTCTTGAATAACTTTTTTGTTTCTGTCTTCACGGAGGAGGACGTGAATAATTTGCCGGGTGTTAGCGATGGAAAGGTGGTAGGACTGGAGGGTCTTAATGACATTACTGTTACTAGAGAGGCGGTGCTCGACAGACTGGAGGGGCTGATTGTGGACAAGTCCCCAGGACCGGATGGAATGCATCCGAGGGTTCTGAAAGAAATGGCGGAGGTTATAGTGGATGCCTTGGTGGTTATTTTCCAAACGTCGCTGGATTCCGGGGAAGTGCCGGATGATTGGAAAACGGCTAATGTTACGCCATTGTTTAAGAAGGGTGCCAGGCAAAAGGCGGGGAATTATAGGCCGGTTAGTTTAACGTCTGTGGTAGGTAAAATGTTAGAATCTGTCATTAAGGAGGAAATTGCGAGGCATCTTGAAGGGAATTGCTTGATAGAGCAGACGCAGCACGGTTTCATTAAAGGGAAGTCGTGTCTGACAAATTTACTGGAGTTCTATGAGGATGTGTCTAGGGCAGTGGATAGAGGAGAGCCGGTGGATGTGGTCTTTCTAGATTTTCAGAAGGCGTTTGACAAAGTGCCTCACAAGAGGTTATTGCAGAAGGTCGAGGGACATGGAGTTGGGGGTAGGGTGTTAGCGTGGATAGAGGATTGGTTGTCAAATAGGAGGCAGAGAGTGGGGGTCAATGGGTGCTATTCGGATTGGCGGATGGTGACTAGTGGAGTGCCCCAGGGGTCGGTGCTGAGGCCTCAGCTTTTTACCATTTATATAGATGATCTGGAGGAGGGAACCGAGTGTAGAGTGTCGAAATTTGCTGATGACACCAAGATTGGGGGAACGGCAAATTGTGCGGAGGGTGTGGAGAGTCTGCAGAAGGATCTAGATAGGCTGGGCGAATGGGCCAGGAAATGGCAAATGGAATTTAATGTTGGCAAGTGTGAGGTGGTCCACTTTGGTAGGAAGAATGGTAGGAAGGACTATTACTTACGGGGCGAAAAACTGCAGCAGGCAACGGTGCAGAGGGACCTCGGGGTCCTTGTGCATGAGTCGCAAAAACCCAGCTTGCAGGTACAGCAGGTGGTCAGGAAGGCGAATGGGATGCTGGCCTTCATAGCGAGGGGGATTGAATATAAAAGTAGGGAGGTCTTGCTGCAGCTGTATAGGGCATTGGTGAGGCCGCAGCTGGAGTACTGTGTGCAGTTTTGGGCGCCGCACCTGCGCAAAGATATTTTGGCCTTGGAGGGAGTGCAGAGGAGGTTTACTAGGCTGATACCGGAGTTGAGGGGGTTGAGCTATGAGGAGAGGCTGAATAAACTGGGCTTGTACTCGTTAGAGTTTAGAAGAATGAGGGGAGATCTCATTGAGACGTATAAGATGATGAATGGGATGGATAGGATAGAGGTGGAAAGACTCTTCCCGCTCAAAAAAGACAGTAGGACTAGGGGGCACAGCCTCATGATAAAAGGGGGGCGGTTTAGAACGGAGTTGAGGAGGAACTTCTTCACTCAAAGGGTGGTGAATCTCTGGAATTCTCTGCCCGTTGAAGTGGTGGAGGCTGCCTCGCTAAATATTTTTAAGACGCGGGTTGATGGGTTTTTGATAGGAGAGGGGATTAAGGGTTATGGGGAGAGGGCGGGAAAGTGGAACTGAGCCACGACAGATCAGCCATGATCTTATTGAATGGCGGGGCAGGCTCGAAGGGCTAGATGGCCTACTCCTGCTCCTATTTCTTATGTTCTTATGTTATGTTCTTATGCAAAGAATTTTGAAAAATAACCACCACTGGATCTACTATTTCCAGGACTTCCTTTCTTAAGTACTCTGTGATGAAGATTATGAGGACTTGGAGATTTATCCACCTTCAATCCCGTCAATTTCCTCAAATCTATTTCTCTACTAATGCTGACTTCCTTGCACTCCAAACTGAAACTTGTTTCTCTCGGAACTTCTGGTACATTATTCATGTCTTTCTTTTTGAAGACTGAAGGAAAGTATAAATTTAATTCTTCAGTCATTTCTTTATTTCCCAATATGAATTCTCCTGTTTCTGACACCAAGGGGCCTACGTTCATTTTTGGGGCAGCATGTGGAACAGTGGTTAGCACTGCTGCCTCACAATACCAGGAACCCGGGTTCAATTCCAGCCTCGGGTCACTGTCTGTGTTGAGTTTGCACATTCTCCCCGTGAATATGTAGATTTCCTCCCTGTGCTCCAGTTTCTTCCCACAGTCCAAAGATGCATGGTTAGGTTGATTGGCCATGCTAAATTGACCCGAGTACCAAGGGATTAGCAGGGTGAATACGTGGTGTTGTGGGAATAGGGCCTGGGTGGGATTGTGATTGGTGCAAACTCAATGGGCCAAATGGTCTCTTTCTGCATTGTACAGATTCTACAATTCTATAATCTTTGTTTCTTTGCAAACATTTAGAAACTTTTACAATCAATTTTAATGATCCCCACTCCTTTACCTTCATACTCAATGAGGGCTATTCTCCCACTCCGCCGTGCTAGTTTGCATTTCTGTTGTGTGCACATCTCCCATGGATTTCTGGCACCATCAGATCATGCTGGAAACTGGCAGGAAAACAGGTAAGTTATTTTAATCTAATTTTAATGTTATTTCAATGGGATTAGCGGGCCCAAGATTGAATTCTCCGGGTCCACTAGCCTCTCTCACCCTGCCAGAGTATTCCACTCCAGCAGGGTTTCAGTTCCCTACTTTTGGGGAACTATCAGGACGACTCCGCTAGAGTGAAGGGGGACAATCAGGCCTTCTGGGTGGTGGGGGGGTGGTGCCCCCTGGGCATGGACCAAGGGGCAAAGTGCCCAAGCCCAGGGGCACCTTGACACTGCCCATTGGGCATAGCACCACCAGAGGCTCCACCAGACCAATCCAGGCACTGTGACCTCACATTCAGCATCCATACGGTTTTGCTCTACCAAAGTGCAAGTTACAGCATAAACCTTACTGCCAAGGAGGTGGGGGCTATTGAGGAGGGGACTAGGGGTGGGGCCCAGGGTGCAATTGGTGGGGGTGGGGGGTCCTGCTGCTATGCTGCAAAGGGGCAGGAGGAAGGCCAGGGATCGGGACAGTGGGTCAGACAAGGGGTGGGGTCTGCCTGTGGGGGTTCTGCCTACAGGGCAGAGGCAGTCTGCTTGCATTGGGGGATGTCTGCCTTTGGGGAGATGTCTGCCTGCAGGGGGGAGTGGGGTCTGCCTGCAATTGCGGGGGGGGGGGTCTGCCTACAAGGGGGGGGGGTGGTTGGCACTGCTGGAGGGGGGGAACTGACTGGGCTGGTCTGGAGATTGGGGGGAGGGGTGGGGGGGCAGCATTGCGGGGGTCCCAGGCTGGTCAGCGATTGAGCTGGACAGCAAACTGCAGGTTGACAGTGTGGAGCCACTGTGCAAGTGCAGAGTGCTGCTGATTTCAGCCTCTCCAGCGAATAAAGGCCACGTCCCCCGAAATTTAAATATGTCATGCTGGTGGCCTCTGCATTGCAGAGTGTGGGAGATTATTGTCTGAAGTCCCACTGAGAAAAACCATGTGAATTACGCCAGTGTTCTCACAAATTTGACATTTAGAATTTTTGGGGGAGAATTCCACCCTGTTTTTCCCTCCTTAATCAGTCCTTTGATCCTCCTTTGCTGAATGCTGTCAATATGCAGGCCTATTGCTTTTTCTTGCCAATTTGTATCTTTCTTCATTGAATCTGATACTGTGGCCGGAATTTTACCACCTCGCCCGCCTCAACAGAGTTCTCATTTGGACTCGGCAGGATTTTATGAGCCTCACCTGAGCGAGATCGCAGAATCCTGTCCTATCTCCAATTTCCCTTGTAAGCCACGATTTGACCACAATTCCCTTACCGCTCTTGTGCCAAACAGGAACAAACAACTTCTGGAGTTCACTTATTCATTCTTTAAATGCCTGCCATTGGCTGTCCACTGTTTTTCCTTTCAGTAATGTTTCCCAATCCATCATGGCCAATTCATGTCTCATACCATCATAGTCACCTTTATTGAGATTCAGGACCCCAGTCTCAGAATCAACTACATCGACCTTGACAAAATATTGTACCAGATCACTCATCCCCAGGATTATTTAGCAATGTTTTTGTGAGAGAACCCTTGGAGATGAGTGATCTGGTACAATATTTTGTCAAGGTCGATGTAGTTGATTCTGAGACTGGGGTCCTGAATCTCAATAAAGGTGACTATGATGGTATGAGACATGAATTGGCCATGATGGATTGGGAAACATTACTGAAAGGAAAAACAGTGGGCAGCCAATGGCAGGCATTTAAAGAATGAATAAGTGAACTCCAGAAGTTGTTTGTTCCTGTTTGGCATTGAACAAAACCCAATCCAAGATGGCCTGTGCCCTTGTTGGTTCCTCAACACATTGCTCCAGAAAACCATTCTGCAAGTACTCCAGAAATTCCTCCTCGATTGTACCATGACAAAATTGACTCTCCCAATCTATATGCAGATTAAAGTCACCCATAACCACAGATGTTCCTTTTCCCTTAACATATGCATCTCTGATTTCCTGTCTAATGCTTTTCCCAACAATACCACTATAGTTTGGTGGTCTGTGTACCATCCCCACCAATGTTTTTTGCCCCTTGTTGTTTATTAACTCAACCCATACAGATTCTACATCATCTGTGTCACTATCGTTCCTCAATATCGCATCAATATTATCCTTAATCAACAATGCAATTCCTGAAGGATGCTATTCCTTCTGTTTATCTCGGAGGGGGGGGTTCTTCCGCTACTTACTAGACAGTCGAGATGACTGCCCAACTTCTCCCAGATTGCTCCTCTGCTGGATCTGCTCTTCTGCTGCCTTTGCTAAGATAGATATCTTATCACAGAGGGGATATGGGCACTGCCATCAGTCAGACAAGAGTGCAATGCACATTGATGTCAAGTGAAGATTATGGGGAGTCCACATTAGATGTCCTCATCGATCTCCATGAATCCAAAGACAATGGGTGTGTCCCACGCTTGTCTGGACATCACCAAGGCATCAGATCCAACATCCTCATCATTGAGGATCGCCTCAGCCTTATCCCCTTCAATGTCTGCATGTGCCGTTCTTCCATTTGCTGCTTGGACAGTTCCCCCGCCCCGTTACAGCACAGCAAACAACAATGATGCATAAATCCCATTGGATTGTATTGAGAGGCTCCACCAGACCAATCCAGGCACTGTGACCTCACATTCAGCAACCATATGGTTTTGCTCTACCAAAGTGCAAGTTACGGCATAAACCTTACTGAATCTTATCTCTGCTGCACTCTGTGACCACCACATGGTGCCATCAGCCACTTCCTCTGTGGGTAGCATTTGTCCCCGATAACCCTGAGAGGTGTTAGGGATCTGAAAGTGGTTGGAAATGCACACTCCCATGCGTGTGGCCCTCCACCACCCAGAACGATTGTGGCCCCACTGCACAGACCAATTGTGGATCCCCTTCCTCCCCAACCAAGTCAGCCCCGTCACTCTCCTCCACCAATCGCATGTAGAATGACAGCGGTCCCCCTCTCCCCACAGGCCCTGCCCTAATTGGCCTACCCCCACAGACTCCATCCACATTGGCCCTGCCCTGGCACTGCCCCCCCACAGCCTGTCCTCCACTAACCCTGCCGTGTGGCACTGCCCAGTGGCCACTGCCAAAAGAACAAAGAACAAATAAAATTACAGCACAGGAACAGACCCTTTGGCCCTCCAAGTCCACACCAATCATGTTGTCTGACTTGGTGATTCAAAGTGCTTGATTCGAAGTGCTAGGCAGACTTGAAACTGGGAGTGTTTCAGATCCCATTTTAAGATCCATGCTCAGATGCCCACACGCAGTCTGCCTGAAAAAATATCAGCAATTCCAAATCATGTTGCAAAAGCATGTGGGCGGGGCTTGACGCACCTGAAATGCTGCAGATCCTATCAGCGCCTTCAACTGAGCATGCGCAGAAAAAAAGATAGCATGCGGCACTCCTGCCACATCGCTTCCAGGGCAGATAATGACTCCCCTGGTTCCCATAGACATTGCCCCACTCCTGCAATATTACTGACCCCCTTATCCCCAGACCCGCTCTGCCATCCAGAATGTTCGCAGCCCCTCTCCCCCTCTGTCCGTGCCACAGACGCAGCATGGATTTGTTAAGGGGAAGTCATGTCTGACGAATTTACTGGAATTCTATGAGGATGTGTCTAGTGCGGTGGATAGAGGGGAACCGGTGGATGTGGTGTTTCTCGATTTTCAGAAGGCATTTGATAAGGTGCCGCACAAAAGGTTGTTACAGAAGGTTAGGGGGCATGGAGTTGGGGGTAAGGTGTTAGCGTGGATAGGGGATTGGCTGTCAAATAGGAGGCAGAGAGTGGGTGTCAATGGGTGCTATTCGGATTGGCAGTTGGTGACTAGTAGTGTGCCCCAGGGATCGGTGCTGGGGCCTCAGCTATTTACCATTTATATAGATGATCTGGAGGAGGGAGCCAAGTGTAAGGTGTCGAAATTTGCCGATGACACAAAGATAAGTGGAACAGCAAATTGTGCGGAGGGTGTGGAAAGTCTGCAGAGGGATCTAGATAGGCTGAGCGAGTGGGCGAGGACCTGGCAGATGGAATACAATGTTGGCAAGTGTGAGGTTATCCACTTTGGTAGGAATAATAGTAGGAAGGACTACTACTTACAGGGCGAAAAGCTGCAGCATGCTACAGTGCAGAGGGACCTCGGGGTCCTTGTGCATGAGTCGCAAAAACCCAGCCGACAGATGCCGCAGGTGGTCAGGAAGGCAAATGGGATGCTGGCCTTCATAGCAAGGGGGATTGAATATAAAAGTAGGGAGGTCTTGCTGCAACTGTACAGGGCACTGGTGAGGTCGCAGCTGGAGTACTGTGTGCAGTTTTGGTCCTGCACTTGCGCAAGGATATTTTGGCCTTGGAGGGAGTGCAGAGGAGGTTCACTAGGCTGATACCGGAGTTGAGGGGGTTGAGCTTTGAGGAGAGGCTGAATAGACTGGGCTTGTACTCGTTAGAGTTTAGAAGGGTGAGGGGGGATCTCATTGAGACATATAAGATGATGAAAGGGATGGATAGGATAGAGGTGGAGAGGTTCTTCCCGCTCAGAAAGGACAGCAGGACTGGAGGGCACAGCCTCAAGATAAGGAGGGGGCAGTTTAGACCAGAGTTGAGGAGGAACTTCTTCACTCAAAGGGTGGTGAATCTCTGGAATTCTCTGCCCGTTGAAGTGGTGGAGGCTACCTCGCTAAATATATTTAAGACGCGGGTAGATAGGTTTTTGGTAGGCAAGGGGATTAAGGGTTATGGGGAGAAAGCGGGAAAGTGGAACTGAGCCACTTCAGATCAGCCATGATCTTATTGAATGGCGGGGCAGGCTCGAAGGGCTAGATGGCCTACTCCTGCTCCTATTTCTTATGTTCTTATGTTCCCCCTCATTGATTACAGGCAGAGTGGCAGCGGACAACCTCCGCCCTCCGCCCTGCCCCCCTCCACCGCCCGCCCCCTCAGCACTTACCTCCTCATTGGCTGGAGCATCTAAATCGGACTTTTGTTTGGAGCATGCAATGGTAAAGGGGGGAAAGTGCCGTTAAGGTTAGGCATGCAGCCCATTAAGTTAATTTAAATGCATGCAAATACATTTAAATGTTCCAGGCGCGGACCTGATTGTGACCATTATTGGGCCTTGGTAAAGGGGGAACTGGAGCAGATTGCGCTACTCACCTCACACCTGACTTCACCAAGTTTTTGCGCCCGCAATCAGGTGCAACTTGATGGTAAAATTGGGCTTAAGGTCTCAGTATTAGGTCAAATGCTTTTCATGATTATATATTAATCATAGAATCATAAAAACCATACAATACAGAAGGAGGCAGTTCAGCCCATCGAGCCTGCACCAACAACAATCCCACCCAGATTCTATCCCCGTAACCCCACGTATTTACTCTGCTAATCCCCCTAACATTAACGGTCAATTTAGTATGACAGATCCAGCTAACCTGCGCATTACAACAATAAACAAAGAACAAAGAAAATTATAGCAGAAGAACAGGCCCTTTGGCCCTCCAGGCCTGCACCAACCATGCTGCCTGTGTGAACTAAAACCCCCTTTGAGGACTATATCCCTCCACTTCCATCCTATTCATGTATTTATCCAGACGCCCCTTAAATGTCACTTTCGTATTTGCTTCCACTACCTCCCCGGGCAGCGAGTTCCAGGCAACCACAAGTCTCTGTGCAACAAAATTGCCTTGTACATTTCCTTTAAACCTTTCCCCTCACACCTTAAACCTATGCCTCTTAGTAATTGACTCTTCCACCCTGGGAAAAAGCTTCTGACTATCCACTCTGTCCATGCCCCTCATAATCTTGTAAACTTTTATCAGGTAGCCCCTCAACCTCCATCGTTCCAGTGAGAAAAAACCAAGTTTCTCCACCCTCCCTTCATAGCTAATGCCCTCCATACCAGGCAACGTTTTGGTAATTCTTTTCTGAACCCTCTCCAAAGCCTTCATATCCTTCTTGAATACCGGGCCGGCTAGACTCTTCCCCCCAACTCCCGCCAGAAATGGTTCACTCCAACAGGGTTTACAATAGCTCTCCACTTGCAGGCAGCTGACAGCCCGACCCCACTGAAAAGAAGTGGGGGGGGGGGGGCGGGGGGGGTGCAGCACGCAATCGTGAACCTCAGAGGGCTGGCACTGGGGTGATGCTACCTTGGCATTATCATTGTGGCAGTGCCAACCTGGATCCCTGGCACTATCCAAGGGGCAAAGTGTCAATGCTCAGGGTGCATCTTGCACTGCCCATTGGGCATCAGGCAGTGCCAAGGGGATGGGGCCTAATAGGGGCTGGGCCTGATAGGGGCAGGGCCTCTGGGAGGACAATTGGTGGGGGTAGCAGGGTCTCACTGCCACTCTGCAGTGGGGATCAGTAGGGGAAGGAGTGAGGCCAGTGATTGGGGCTAGCCATCGGGGTTGGGGGGGGGCAATCTTCGGGGTGGACGGGACTGGGAGGGATGGGAGTGCACATTGCAGGCGGGGGAACCTTCTAGGAGGAGATCAGGGCTGCCAGGGGTGGAAGATCAAGGCAGTGGCTAGACACGTTAAAAGAGCCAGCATCGGGGCTGCAGAGGGTTGCATGGCCGGCAATGCAGAGGCCACAGGGTTGGCCAGCGATCAAAGTGGCCAGCAATCAAAAGGCCGGCAGACAGGCCCCACTGCACATGTGCCAATTTTGGCACTAACAGGTTGGCGCATGTGCAGTGGCCTGCTCAACTCTATGCTGCCGACCACCCAGCCAGAATAGGCCACACCCAATGAATTTGAACGTAGTTCACGCTGGTGCACTCAGCAGTGCACAGGGTGCGGGAAATTCTATTTTAAACTCCTAGTGGAAAAAAGCAGAATTTACTCTAGTTTTTATGTGAATTCGGCACTTCGAATTTTTTTAGGAGAATTCGACCTTTGACTTGTGCCTTGTAAATTGTGGTTAGAACTTGATGCCAAGGTCAGGCACTCTCACCTCACCTTTGGAATTCAGTTCTCTAACAAAGAAAAAGGAAAAAACAAGAAAAAGTACTGCACAGGAACATGCCCTTTGGTCCTCTACGCCTGTGCTATCATGATACCTAACTAAGTTAAAAAAAGCCTTCTGTCCTTACTGGGTTCATATCCCTCTATTCCCTCTCTATTCATGTATCCATCCAGATGCCTCTTAAATGTTGCTATGGGCCCGCTTCCATCACATCCTCTGGCAGCACGTTCCAGGCACACACCACTCTGCGTGAGGAATTTCCCCACAAATCTCCCTTAAACTTTGCCCCTCTCACCTTGAACCTGTGCCCCCTTGTTGTTGACACTTCCTCCCTTGTAAAAAGCCTCTGATTATTCATCCTGTCTGTGCCTCTCATAATAATTTTGTAGACCTCTATCAGGTCTCCCCTCAACCTGCATATTTCCAGTGAAAACAATCCTAGTTTATTCAACCTCTCCCCATAGCCAACACCCTTGAGATCAGATAATATCCTAGTGAATCTTCTTTGCACTCTTCCAAAGCTTCAACAAGCTTTTAATAGTGTGAAGATCAGAACTGCCAGCAATACTCTAAATGTGGCCTAATCAAGGTTTTATAAAACCGATATTTGAACAAGGACCTTTTTTTTATATAACTGATATTTGAACCGAGGTTGTAATAAGATCAGGAACTCAGTGGCGCTGGTGGAACTGGAATCAGTGAGCTGGTTATTGCTCAGCAAATGCCCTCTGGCACTGTTGGTGACCGCTTCCATCACTTCGTAGATCAAAGGGGTGGTAATTGACTGAGTTGAATATTCTTTTGATTTGATTTATTATTGTCACATGCATTGGGATACAGTGAAAAGTATTGTTTCTCGCACTCTATACAGACAAAACATACCGTTCAGAGTACATCAATGATAAGGAAAGGAGGGGGTGCAGAATATAGGCTGCAGTTGCAGATAGGGTGTCGAGAAAGATCAGTTTAATATATGGCAGGTCCGTTCAAAAATCTGATGGCAGCAGGGAAGAAACTGTTTTTGAGTTAGTTGGTACGTGTGCTTTTTGTGTACAGGACATAACTGGGAAATTATCCACATTGCTGGGTAGATGCCGACCTTGTAGCTGTTCTGGGACAGCTTGATGAGAGATGTGCCATAAGGTTTCAGTTCTACTGCCAAAGTTTTGTCAGGGCCCACTGCATTTGCAGTATCCACTGCCTTCAGATATTTCTTGATATTACATTGAGTGAACTGAGTTGGCTGAAGACTAAAATCTGTGTTGCTATGGATCTCCACAGGACAACAGATTATCCACCCAGCATTTGGCTGAAGATTGTTGCAAATGCTTCTGTCTAGTCTTTTGCACTGATGCGCTGGGATACCCCCACCACTGAATTGGTTAATAAGAACATAAGAACTAGGATCAGGAGTAGGCCATCTGGCCCCTCGAGCCTGTTCCGCTATTCAATAAGATCATGGCTGATCCAGCTGTGACAATTGTTTATGATTTACATAGATGATTTGGAGTTGGGGATCAAACGTAGTGTGTCAAAATTCGCAGATGACACTAGTGTGCAGAGGATGCTGAAATCTGGCAAAGGGATATAGATAATCTAAGTGAGTGAGTGAGGGTCTGGCAGATGGAGTACAATATTAGTAAATGTGAGGTCATCTATTTTGGTAGGAATAATAGCAAAATGGACTATTATTTAAATGGTAAAAAATTTCAGCATGTGGCTGTGCAGAAGGACCTGGGTGTCCTTGTGCAAGAATCTCAAGGAGTTGGTTTGCAGGTGCAGCAGGTAATTAAGAAGGCAACTGGAATTTGCTATTAATGCTGTTTGTTGTGCAAGTAGTCCTGTGTCGAACATTGTCACCTCATTTTTAGGTAAGCACGATGCTGCTCCTGGCATGCCCTCCTGCATTCCTTATTGAACTAAATGGTACATGGTGGTAATGGTAGAATGGGAATATGCCAGGACTCAACTCCACTTACCCGCTTGCTCACCATAACTCTTAATTCCTTCACTGTTCAAAAATTTATCTTTCCTTGCTTTAAAAACATTCAATGAGGTAGCCTCAACTGCTTCACTCGGCAGGGAATTCGACAGATTCATAACCCTTTGTGTGAAGAAGTTCCTCCTCAACTCAGTCCTAAATCGGCTTCCCTTTATTTTGAGGCTATGCTCCCTGGTTCTAGTTTCACCCGCCAGTGGAAAAAACTTCCCTGCTTCTATCTTAGCTATTCCCTTCATAATCTTATATGTTTCTATAAGATCTCCCCTCATTCTTCTGAATTCCAATGAGTATAGCCACAGACTACTCAGTGTCTCCTCATAAGCCAACCCTCTCAACTCCGGAATCAACCTAGTGAATTTCCTCTGCACCCGCTCCAGGGCCAGTATATCCTTTCTCAAGTAAGGAGACCAAAACTGTACCCCAGGTGTGGCCTCACCAGCACCTTTTACAGCTACAACATAACTTTGCTGTTTTTAAACTCCATCCCTCTAGCAATGAAGATCAAAATTCCATTTGCCTTCTTAATTACCTGCTGCACCTGCAAACCAACTCCTTGAGATTCTTGCACAAGGACACCCAGGTCCTTCTGCACAGCAGCATGCTGAAATTTTTTACCATTTAAATAATAGTCCATTTTGCTATTATTCCGACCAAAATGTATGACCTCATATTTACCAATATTGTACTCCAACTGCCAGACCTTCACTCACTCACTTAGATTATCTATATCCCTTTGCCAGATTTCAGCATCCTCTGCACACTAGTGTCATCTTAGTGTCATCTGCAAATTTTGACACACTACCCTTGATCTCCAACTCCAAATCATCTATGTAAATCATAAACAATTGTCACAGCTGGATCAGATCTGATCAGGAGATTGTGGAACCACTTAGCTCTATCTGCAATTTGCTGTTAATGCTGTTTGCTGTGCAAGTAGTCCTGTGTTGTACGTTGTCACCTCATTTTTAGGTAAGCATGATGCTGCTCCTGGCATGCCCTCCTGCATTCCTCATTGAACTAAATGGTACATGGTGGTAATGGTAGAATGGGAATATGCCAGACCAGCCCAGATTGTGACAAAGCTTTGACAAAGGGTCATCTGGACTTGAAACATCAGCTCTTTTCTCTCCTTAGAGATGCTGCCAGATCTGCTGAAATTTTACAGCATTTTCTCTTTTGGTTTCTGATTCCAGCATCCGCAGTAATTTGCTTGTATCCCGGCCAGATTGTGATTGAGTACATACACTTCTGCTGCTGATGATGGCCCACAGCATCTCATGGTTGCCCAGTTATGAGTTGCTAGATAGATTCAAAATCTATCCCATTTAGTACGGTGGTAGTGCCACACAACACAATGGAGAGTATCCTCATGTGAAGACAGGATTTTGTCTCCACAAGGATTGTGTAGTGGTCACTCCCACCAAAACTGTCATAGAGAGCTACATCTATGGGTCAGTGAGAATGAGGTCAAGTGGATATTTTTCTTTGCAGCGTGTCAATTGAGGGGAAGCAATGGCATAGTGATATTGTAGCTGGGCTAGCAACCAGAAACCACCAAAGCAGATAGCGAAATTTGAATAAAATCTGGAATTAAAAGTCTTAATGATGACCATGAAACTATTATTATAAAAACTCATCTGGGTCATTCATGTCTTTTAGAGAAAGAAGTCTTGCCTTCATTGCATATGTGTGACTTCATATTAACAGCAATTGGTTGATTCTTAAACTCCCTCTGAAATGGGCTAGAAAGCCACTGACAATCAGAAGTGGGCAATAAATGTTAGCCCAACCAGCGTCGCTTACATCCCACGAAAGAGTAACAAAAAAACAGAGGATACAGATTTAAAGTAACAAGTAGAAGATTAGAGAGGGGAATTGAGGATTTATTTTGCCAGAGGGTCTAGAACTCACTGACTGAAAAGATGATAGAGGGAAAAACCCAAGTCACAAATAAAAAATACTTTGTCATGCATTTGAAGTGCCAAAATCCACCGGAATTAATGGATCAAAAGCTGGAAAGCGGGATTAGGCTGGATAGCTCTTTATCTGTAGGCACTGACACAATGACCAGAGGCCTTCTTTTAAGCTTTCTCTATATACTTCTATGTTTCTGACCCCTTGACATTCTTTCTAAAATGTAATGCCTTGAATTGGACACAATTCACGGGTCATCAGGACTCGAAACATCAGCTCTTTTCTCTCCTTACAGATGCTGCCAGACCTGCTGAGATTTTCGAGCATTTTCTCTTTTGGTCAGCAAATGAAGCCTACCAGTAATTTATAAAGGTTTAGTAAAACTTCTTTGCTGTTGTATTTAGTGCCTCTATTTTTTAAATCTTGGGATTTGAACAGCGTTATCAATTTGTTCTGCAATCTTCAAAAACTAACATAAATTAACTCCCAGGTGGCTCTGTTCTTTCACCCTCCTAAAACTTAAAATTTTGAAGTAAGATCATGACATGTTTAAATGTCCATATGTAATGGGTATCAAATAATGTTTTTAAAGGATCAATTTACCCCTTCAAGATTAAGTAATTAAGATTTTTTTCTCCACAGCCTATTGCACCAATTTCTAACTTTAGTGATATTGACACATTCAGGATTCCAGCTCAGTATCCCTGGCGGTTCTGTGAAAAATGCCAAGGCCATCACAATTCAAAACATGCAGGCCAAGAGATGAGACGTAAGCAAAATAGGAACAATTCAAAACAGAAACAATTCAGGTTGGAGGCTACATCTTCACTGGAGAAGCTAGCACCGCGTATGAGAAGAAAGGATAGAGTTAGATTAATTGCAGAAGCATTTGACAGAAGAGACAGAAGAAACATTGAACGTGCAGAAAAAGAAAGGATGCAGAGGCAGCTGCAAGAGGAAGAATGGGAAAAAAAGAAACTAGCTTTAAGAAAGGCTCAATCTAAAGTTAGGAGAAAAGGAAGAGAGTTTTCCCCTCATTGTGCTGTCGCACATGAAAGAACTACCAAACGCAAATCAAGGCACCATAGCCAAGACAATTGGCAGCATGAAAAAAGAATGGAAAAAGCCAAAATCTCATGCCATCACATTGCAAAAGGATATACAGATGAGCATCCCACACAGCCCAGGCACAGACATCACAGGCATAGCTAGCCAATTTTCAAAAGACTAGCATACAATTTTTGGTTTTAGGTAAAGGATTTACATGAAGGCTATATTAACTCAATAGTCCAGAACATATCCATTAAATTATTCAAAAGTTACAGTAATTTTTTTTAAATTGCTAAGTAATAAGTTATTTTTCCCATTCCACATGCCTAGAGTTTCCTTGAATACAGCTCAGGTAACTTGCTTACTGATTCAACTGTAACTTTTATTTGAGACAATTTGGTCTTTAATATGTCAACTAAGACTGGGAATTCTCTTGATATCAAAACATAGGAGTTAAACTCAGAGGTTCAGTGCACGTCTTCTAAGTATTAAAGTACATCAAATGTTATATCTCAGTTTTAGAGATAAAACATTTGTTCCGGTTGTTTCACCATGTTAAAGAATCAAGTGTAAGAATTATCTTTATGTTGTCCTGATAAAATGTCAGGTTCTTGCCCTTGAAATCAATGACCTGAGCTTTTCCACCTCATCTTTCTTAGGTGGTGTGATCTATTTTGCTTTAAAATTCCCATGTGAAAGATAATTTCTTTTAGCTGATTGTTAACTAACAAAAAAGGGGCTCATTTGTGGATGATAAATATGCAAACAAAAATTATTCCCTTCAATACTGTTTTTGCAATTTTTATTTGAAAAGTACTAACAAAAATGTTCAAATAGGAAGTGCAAAAGAAACAGGTTATATTTAAAGGAAACATACCTGGCTTGTACAGCTCAAAAATCATTAGATAAATTAAAGATAAATATTTGGACATGTCATGAACAACAAATGAGATGTGGATTCTCATTTTACGAATATGACCAGCAAGGTGCAAAGAAAACTATTAGCAATTATTACAAAAAAACACTTTGAAGAGTATTAACATTAATTACTGGGAGGAGTTTACTATCACTTATTCAGAATAGCAACAACACGTCTATCAAGCTGCATCACACTTTGAGTGCTAATTTCTTAACAAAAAGACAGAACAGGAAAAGAAAAGGAAATATAAGGAAGCAAATCCTGCACACCAGATCCCACAATCTCGCAAGATGTCCTGCCCCTTGTGTCCAAAGATCTGCAGGTCAAGAATGCTGTTCACTCAAATCAAGACCCATGATAGAAACTCACGACACTGAGTAGGTGTCATCCTCGAATTGGGGGACAGAAACCAACAACAACAAAATTTGAACCAAAATTCATACATTTATTTCTCAAACTATATGATGTTCTGAATATTCTAGGCTTTAAAATCTAACTGAAATTTAAAGCTGTACTCACTAACCCCAAAATGAATAATGAGTTTTTCACTGAAGTTGGATATTCCATATTATAGGCAGACTATATCAACAGAAATACAGAACCTCCAGAGTATGTTTGGACATATCTGATGGCCAGAATTTCTTAGTTTTTTTAATTAACTAAAATGTCCATAACCTGATTTTATTGTATATTTAAATAAATTATATTATTTTTAAATTTAACAGTTGCGTTCAGTAATATATCAGTGTTGTAACTTTACATTTAGAAAAACTACAAAAGTGCATCAAAGTTCTCCAGACAGCTTTTCAACTTCCATACAAACTTGAATACTTGGAAGTGCATGATAAAATAGGACTGAGTCAGCATGGTTTCACCAAGGGAAGGTCATGCCTGACAAATCTGTTAAGAGTTATTTGAGGAGGCAACAAGGAAGAAAGAGTGCAGAAAATATTTACTAAGATGCTACTGGGACGATGATTTGAGTTATAAGGAGAGGCTGGATAGACTGAGATTTTTTTCTCTGGAGGGTAGAAGACAGAGGGGTGATCTTATAGTGGTCTATAAAATAATGAGGGGCGCAGATCAGCTAGATAGTCAATATCTTTTCCCAAAGGTAGGGGAGTCTAAAATTAGAGGGCATAGGTTTAAGGTGAGAGGGGAGAGATACAGAAGTGTCCAGAGGGCAATTTTTTCACACAAAGGGTGGTAAGTGTCTGGAATAAGCTGCCAGAGGTAGTAGTAGAGGCGGGTACAATTCTATCTTTTAAAAAGCATTTAGACAGTTACGTGGGTATGATGTGTATAGAGGGATATAGGCCAAATGCAGGCAATTGGGATTAGCTTAGGGGTTTAAAAAAAAGGACAGCATGGACAAATTGGGCAGAAGGGCCTGTTTCAATGCTCTAATCCTCTATGACTCTATGAGTTAGATAAAGGAGAACCAGTGGACGTGATTTATTAAGATTTCTCAAAGGCCTTTGATAAGGTGCCGCATAGGAGACTGTTAAATAAGAGCCATGGTATTAAGAATAAGTCCTGACATGGATAGAGGATTGGCTGACTGACAGAAGGCAAAGAGTGGAGATAAAAGGGTCTTTTTCAGGATGGCTGCTGGTGACTAGTGGTGTGCCTCAGGGGTCGGTGCTGGGACCACAACTTTTCAAAATATACATTAATTATTTGGAAGAAGGAACTGAAGGCACTATTTGCTAAGTTTGCGGATGATAAAAGATATGTAGAGGGACAGATAATATTGAGGAAGCAGGAGGGCTGCAAAAGGACTTGGACAGATTAGAAGAGTGGGCAAAGAAGTGGCAGATGGAATACAATGTGGAAAAGTGTGAGATTATGCACTTGGAAGGAGGAATGGCAGCATAGACTATTTTCTAAATGGGGAAATGCTTAGGAAATCAGAAACACATAGGGATTGGGAGTCCTTGTTCAAAATTCTCTTAAGGTTAACATGCAGGTTCAGTTGCCAGTTAGGAAAGCAAATGCAATGTTAGCATTCATGTTGAGAGGGCTAGAATACAAAATCAGGATAAGGATCTGGTTAGACCGCATTTGGAGTATAGTAAACAGTTATGGGCCCCGTATCTAAGGAAGGATGTGCTGGCCTTGGAAAGGGTCCAGAGGAGATTCAGAGGAGAATGCTCCCTGGAATGAAGAGTTTGACGGTTGAGAACTCTGGGTCTGTAGTCGTCCGAGGTTAGAAGGATGAGGGGGATTTTATTGGAACTTACAGGATACTACAAGGCTTGGAGAGAGTGTATGTGGAGAGGATGTTTCCACTCATAGAAAAAACTAGAACTAGTAGGCACAACCACAAACTAAATGGACGATCCTTTAAAAGAGGTGAGGAGGAATTTCTTCGACCAGAGAGTGGTGAATCTGTGGAACTCTTTGCTGCAGAAGACTGTGGAGGCCAGGTCATTGAGCGTCTTTAATACAGAGATAGATAGGTTCTTGATTATTTAAGAGATCAGGAGTTATAGGGAAATGACAGGAGAATGGGGATGAGAGAAATATCAGCCATGATTGAATGATGAAGTAGACTCGATGGGTCAAGTGGCCTAATTTTGCTCCTATGTCTTATGGTCTAATGGACTTCATCAAACACTGCAGCACATATCCTACTTTATACCAAGTCACATTTTTCTACCATCCCTGTGCTTGTTGACACACAATTGTTTCCTGTCTGACAATGCCTGATTTTAAAATTCTTACCTTTATTTTCAAATTCTTCCATTACATTGCTCCTCGCTTTCCTTGTGTCCTGCTTCAGCCCTCCAAAATCTCTGCACTCATCCAAGTTTGTTCTGTTTCGCATCCCCGATTTTAACCTACCAGAAAAGGTAACATAATAGTTGTTACCAATCGAGTAATAGGCCAGACCTATTGTCTGGAAACTTGAGTTTAAATTCCGATATGGCGACTGGAAAATGTCTTAGGGAAACAAAGGTAGTTTTAAGGAATTTATATTTGCACTGGTAAACATTAAAAAGGGAATCTTTTTAGTGGGTTTAATTTAAAGTTTTTGTGCCTAGAAGGGCAAAATCTATACAAAGAACAAAGAACATGAAGCTTTGAACATGAAGTTTAGCTTAGTATGAAGCTAAACTAGCCTAAATATAAAAAATGATAGTAAAAGATTTTACAAATATATAAAGAAGCTGGCTAGAGTGAATGTTGGACCCTTGGAGGACGAGAGGGGGGATTTAGCGATGGGTGACGAGGAAATGGCTGAGGCTTTAAATAAGTTTTTTGTGTTGGTCTTCATGGAGGAGGACACAAATAGCTTGCCGAATATTAAAGATAGAAGGATGGTAGGAGATGAGGTCCTTAATGCATTTACTGTCACTAGAGAGGTAGTGCTTGATAGACTAACTGAAGGTAGACAAGTCCCCCGGACCGGATGGAATGCATCCCAGGGTTCTGAAAGAAATGGCTGAGGTGATAGTGGATGCCTTGGTAATTATTTATCAAAATTCGCTGGACTCTGGGGAAGTGCCAGAAGATTGGAAAAACAGATAATGTTACGCCACTGTTTAAAAAAGGTAGCAAACAAAAGGCAGGAAATTATAGGCCAGTTAGTTGAACGTCCATAGTTGGGAAAATGCTAGAATCTGTCATCAAAGAAGAAATAACGAGGCACCTAGAAAAAAACAGTTTGATCAAGCAGACGCAGCACGGATTCGTGAAGGGGAAGTCGTGTTTAACAAATTTATTGGATTTCTATGAGGATGTGACTAGTGCGGTAGAGAGGAGAACCAGTGGATGTGGTGTTTTTAGATTTCCAAAAGGCGTTTGATAAGGTGCCTCACAAAAGGTTGCTGCAGGTTAGGGTGCATGGAGTTGGGTGTAAGGTGTTAGCGTGGATAGAGGATAGAGGAAAGCAGAGAGTTGGAATCCATGGGTGCTCTTCTGGTTGGCAGTTGGTGACTAGTGGAGTGCCGCAAGGATCGGTGCTGGGCCCTCAACTGTTTACCATTTACATAGATGATCTGGAGGAGGGGGCTGAGTGTAGGGTAACGAAATTTGCTGATGACACAAAGATGAATGGAAAAGCAAATTGCGTGGAAAGCACGGAAAGTCTGCAGAGAGATCTGGATAAGAACACAAGAACATAAGAAATAGGAGCAGGAGTAGGCCATCTGGCCCTTCGAGCCTGCCCCGCCATTCAATAAGATCATGGCTGATCTGTCGTGGCTCAGTTCCACTTTCCCGCCCTCTCCCCATAACCCTTAATCCCCTCTCTTATCAAAAACCCATCAACCCGCATCTTAAAAATATTTAGCGAGGCAGCCTCCACCACTTCAACGGGCAGAGAATTCCAGAGATTCACCACCCTTTGAGTGAAGAAGTTCCTCCTCAACTCCGTTCTGAACCGCCCCCCCTTTATCTTGAGGCTGTGCCCCCTAGTCCTACTGTCTTTTTTGAGCGGGAAGAGTCTTTCCACCTCTATCCTATCCATCCCATTCATCACCTTATACGTCTCAATGAGATCTCCCCTCATTCTTCTAAACTCTAACGAGTACAAGCCTAGTTTATTCAGCCTCTCCTCATAGCTCAACCCCCTCAACTCCGGTATCAGCCTAGTAAACCTCCTCTGCACTCCCTCCAGGGCCAAAATATCCTTGCGCAGGTGCGGCGCCCAAAACTGCACACAGTACTCCATAAGAACATAAGAACATAAGAAATAGGAGCAGGAGTAGGCCATCTAGCCCTTCGAGCCTGCCCCGCCATTCAATAAGATCATGGCTGATCTGTCGTGGCTCAGTTCCACTTTCCCGCCCTCTCCCCATAACCCTTAATCCCTTCTCTTATCAAAAACCCATCAACCCGCTTCTTAAAAATATTTAGCGAGGCAGCCTCCACCACTTCAACGGGCAGAGAATTCCAGAGATTCACCACCCTTTGAGTGAAGAAGTTCCTCCTCAACTCCGTTCTAAACCGCCTCCCCTTTATCTTGAGGCTGTGCCCCCTAGTCCTACTGTCCTTTCTGAGCGGGAAGAGTCTCTCCACCTCTATCCTATCCATCCCATTCATCATCTTATACGTCTCAATGAGATCTCCCCTCATTCTTCTAAACTCTAACGAGTACAAGCCTAGTTTATTCAGCCTCTCCTCATAGCTCAATCCCCTCAACTCCGGTATCAGCCTAGTAAACCTCCTCTGCACTCCCTCCAGGGCCAAAATATCCTTGCGCAGGTGCGGCGCCCAAAACTGCACACAGTACTCCAGCTGCGGCCTCACCAATGCCCTATACAGCTGCAGCAAGACCTCCCTACTTTTATATTCAATCCCCCTCGCTATGAAGGCCAGCATCCCATTCGCCTTCCTGACCACCTGCTGCACCTGCAAGCTGGGTTTTTGCGATTCATGCACAAGGACCCCGAGGTCCCTCTGCACCGTTGCCTGCTGCAGTTTTTCGCCACGTAAGTAATAGTCCTTCCTACCATTCTTCCTACCAAAGTGTACCACCTCACACTTGCCAACATTAAATTCCATTTGCCATTTCCTGGCCCATTCGCCCAGCCTATCTAGATCCTTCTGCAGACTCTCCACACCCTCCGCACAATTTGCCTTTCCCCCAATCTTGGTGTCATCAGCAAATTTCGACACCCTACACTCGGTTCCCTCCTCCAGATCATCTATAAGGCAGTAGATGTGGTATATATGGATTTTAGTAAGGCGTTTGATAAGGTTCACCATGGTATGCTTCTGCAGAAAATGCAGATGTATGGGATTGGTGGTAATTTAGGTACTTGGATCAGGAATTGGTTAGCAGATAGGAGACAGAGGGTGGTGGTTGATGGTAATTATTCATCATGGAGTTCGGTTACGAGTGGTGTGCCTCAGGGATCTGTTTTGGGGCCACTGCTGTTCGTAATCTTTATTAATGATCTGGATGAGGGTATAGTTGGGTGGATTAGTAAGTTTGCTGATGACACCAAAGTCGGAGGTGTGGTAGATTGTGAGGAAGGGTGTCGAAGTTTGCAGGGTGACTTGGACAGGTTGCAGAGCTGGGCCGCGAGGTGGCGGATGGAGTTTAATGCGGAGAAGTGTGAGGTAATCCATTTCGGTAGGAATAACAGATGTGTTGAGTATAGGGCTAACGGGAGGACTTTGAATAGAGTGGAGGAGCAGAGGGATCTAGGTGTATGTGTACATAGATCCCTGAAAGTTGGGAATCAAGTAGATAAGGTTGTTAAGAAGGCATACGGTGTCTTGGCGTTTATTGGTAGGGGGATTGAATTTAGGAGTCGCAGCGTCATGTTGCATCTGTACACAACTCTGGTGCGGCCGCACTTGGAGTACTGTGTGCAGTTCTGGTCCCCACATTACAGGAAGGATGTGGAGGCTTTGGAGAGGGTGCAGAGGAGGTTTACCAGGATGTTGCCTGGTATGCAGGGGAGGTCCTATGAGGAGAGACTGAGGGATTTGGGGTTGTTTTCACTGGAAAGAAGGCGGCTAAGAGGGGATCTTATAGAAACATATAAGATGATTAGAGGTTTAGATAGGGTGGATGGTGATAGCCTGTTTCCTCGGATGGAGAAATCTAGCACGAGGGGGCATGGCTTTAAATTAAGGGGGGGTAGTTATAGGACGGATGTCAGGGGTAGGTTCTTTACCCAGAGGGTGGTGAGGGACTGGAATGCCCTGCCTGCTGCAGTTGTAAATGCGCCTAGTTTGGGGGCGTTTAAGAGATTGGTGGATAGGTTTATGGACGAAAAAGGAGTGGTTTAGATTAGTGGGTCAATGTTCTTTTTTTAAAAATAAGACTGGTCGGCGCAACATTGTGGGCCGAAGGGCCTGTTCCGCGCTGTAATGTTCTATGTTCTATGTTCTATATAAATGGTAAATAGCTGAGGCCCCAGCACCGACCCCTGGGGCACCCCACTAGTCACCAACCGCCAATCCGAATAGCACCCATTGACCCCCACTCTCTGCCTCCTATTTGACAACCAATCCTCTATCCACGCTAACACCCTACCCCCAACTCCATGTCCTCTGACCTTCTGCAGTAACCTCTTGTGAGGTACCTTATCAAACGCCTTCTGAAAATCCAGAAAGACCACATCCACCGGCTCTCCTCTATCCACCGCCCTAGACACATCCTCATAGAACTCCAGTAAATTTGTCAGACACGACTTCCCTTTAATGAAACCGTGTTGCGTCTGCCCTATCAAGCAATTCCCTTCAAGATGCCTCGCAATTTCCTCCTTAATGACGGATTCTAACATTTTACCTACCACAGACGTTAAACTAACCGGCCTGTAATTCCCCGCCTTTTGCCTGGCACCCTTCTTAAACAACGGCGTAACATTAGCCGTTTTCCAATCCTCCGGCACTTCCCCGGAATCCAGCGACGTCTGGAAAATAACCACCAAGGCATCCACTATCACCTCCGCCATTTCTTTCAGAACCCTCGGATGCATTCCATCCGGTCCTGGGGACTTGTCCACAATCAGCCCCTCCAGTCTGTCGCGCACCACCTCTTTAGTAACAGTAATGTCATTAAGACCCTCCAGTCCTACCACCTTTCCATCGCTAACACCCGGCAAATTATTCACGTCCTCCTCCGTGAAGACAGAAACAAAAAGTTATTCAAGACCTTAGCCATATCCCCATCCCCTACCACTAGGTCCCCTTTCTCATCCGCTAAGGGACCAACGTTCACCCTAGCCAGCCTCTTCCTTTTTATATATTTATAAAAACTCTTGCTATCCTTTTTTATATTAAGCGCTAGCCCAGCTTCATAGCTTCTTCTACCCTCCTTTATCAACTTTTTTGTCAATCTTTGTTGACATTTAAACCTTTCCCAATCCTCTTCTCGCCCACTGCTCTTAGCTACTCTAAATTCCTCCGCTTTTAATTTAACACTTTCCTTCACCTCCTTCGTTATCCACGGCTTATTACCTCTCCTCCTACTGTCCTTTTTAACCATCGGAATAAATTTCTGCTGAGCACCAAGAAAGATCTCCTTAAAGATCCTCCACTGCTCCTCAGCAGACCTACCTTCCAACGCGCTCCCCCAGTCCACATTCGCCAATTCTTCTCTCATCCTACCATACTCCCCTCTATTCAAACAAAGGACACGTGTCCGGGAACCCACTTTCTCCTCCTCCATCTGCAACAGAAACTCCACCATACAATGATCACTCTCTCCAAGAGGATCCTTCACCTCAAGGTCCCTAATTCTACCCGCCTCATTACATAGCACCAGATCCAAGATAGCTCGCTCCCTCGTCGGCTCCAACACACACTGTTCCAGGAAACTATCCCGGCAGCATTCCAAGAACTCCTCCTCGAGCCCACCTCGTCCAACATGGGTCGACCAATCAATATGCAGATTGAAATCCCCCATAACTACTGCCGTCCCATTCCTGCACGCCGCACTTATTTGCGCGTTAACAGCCCGCCCCACCTCCAGATCATTATTCGGGGGCCTATAGACGACACCCACCAGCGTCTTCCTCCCTTTGCTGTTCCTAATCTCCACCCACAACGATTCCACTTTCTGCTCTTTGGCTCCGATATCATCCCTTGCTACCACCTTGATGCTGTCCTTAATCAGCAGAGCTACGCCACCCCCTCTTTCCTCCTGCCTATCCTTCCTAAACACTTGATAGCCCTGTACATTCATCTCCCAGTCCCTGTCACCTTGCAGCCACGTCTCTGTAATGGCCACCAGATCGTATCCATTTGTGTCGATCTGCGCCACCAGCTCATCCACTTTATTCCGAATGCTTCGTGCATTCAGATAAAGCGCTTTCATCCCAGCCTTCTTCTGGACCCTATTTGCCATAACGCCACCACTTGGGACATCCTCAGCCTCTTCCCTTACCTGTACCCTATCCTTAACTGTAGACCTCCTAACATCACCTACCCTCGCACCCTCCCCCCCCCTAATTAGTTTAAAGCCCTGTCTACAGTCCTCTTTACTCGATTCGCCAGCACTCTGGTCCCAGCACGATTCAGACCAACCCCATCCCGCCCGAACAAGTCCCACCTACCCCAATACTGGTGCCAATGCCCCATAAATTCGATCCCATTCCTCCCACACCAATCTCTGAGCCACCCATTCACTTCCTTTATCCTGTCAACCCTACGCCCGTCTGCACTCGGTTCAGGCAGTAGCCCAGAGAAGACCACCTTGTCGGTTCTACTTTTTAATTCCATTCCCAGCTTCTCATACTCCCTCCCCAGATCCTCAGTCCGCACTTTGCCTACGTCGCTGGCACCCACATGTACCACCACAACTGGGTTCTCACCCTCCCACTCCAGATTCCTCTGCAGCCCAGCTGCGACATCCTGTACCCGAGCACCAGGCAGACAACACACCCTTCTGTGCACTTTGTCATTGTGACAAAGGACAGTGTCAATACCCTTCACCCCACTATCTCCAATCACTACTACGTTCCTTTTCCCCTTCTCTTTGCCTATGTCCTGCTGCATCACTGTACCGTGTGCAGTTTGCTCACCAACCTCACCTGCCTCGTCCTCTTCCAGAGTGGAAGCAAGAACCTCAAACCTGTTATGCAGATTAAGAGGCTGAGGCCTCCGCTCCTCACCCCCCTTCCTCCTCCCAGCAGCCCCCTTTTGTTCCTGACCCTTAGATTTAGACAGTCTAGAGGGGGTGGATGTCACTTGCACCCCATTGACAATGGCACCCTCTCTCCCCCTGATGAGCCTCAGTGTCTGTAGTGAGTGGGCGAGGATCTGGCAGATGGAGTATAATGTTAGCAAGTGTGAGGTTATCCACTTTGGTAGAAATAATAGTAGGAGGGATTATTATTTAATGGGCGAAAAGCTGCAGCATGCTACGGTGCAGAGGGACCTGAGGGTCCTTGTGCACAAATCACAAAAACCCAGTCTGCAGGTGCAGCAGGTGATCAAGAAGGCGAATGGAATGTTGGCCTTTATAGCGAGGGAGATAGAATATAAAAGCAGGGAGGTCTTCCTGCAATTGTACAGGGCACTGGTGAGGCCGCAACTGGAGTACTGTGTGGAGTTTTGGTTGCCGCATTTGGAGGGAGTGCAGAGAAGGTTCACTAGGCTGATACCGGAGATGAGGTGGTTAGCTTATGAGGAGAGATTGAATAGACTGGGTCTGTACTCGTTGGAGTTTAGAAGGCTGAGGGGGGATCTTATAGAGACATATAAGATAATGAAGGAGATAGATAGGGTAGAGGTAGAGAGATTCTTCCCGCTTAGAAAGGATAGCAGAACTAGAGGGCACAGCCTCAAAATAAGTGGGGGGGAGGCAGTTTAGATCAGAGTTGAGGAGGAACTTCTTCTCTCAAAGGATGGTGAGTCTCTGGAATTCTTTGCGCATTGAAGTGGTGGAAGCTACCTCGCTGAATATATTTAAGTCACGGGTAGATAGGTTTCTGATAGACAAGGGAATTAAGGGTTATGGGGAGAAAGCGGGAAAGTGGAACTGATCCACTTCAGATCAGCCATGATCCTGTTGAATGGCGGGGCAAGCTCAAAGGGCTAGATGGCCTACTCCTGCCCCTATTTCTTATGTTCTTAACAGTACAGCACAGGAACTGGCCTTTCAGCCCTCCAAGCCTGTGCCGATCATGTTTACCGATTTAAACCAACTGCTGAAATCCCTCTATTCCCCATTTCTTCATATGCCTATCAAGGTAAGTCTTAAATGTGCCTTAAGCAACTGCCTCAACCACCTCACTTGGCAGTACATTCCAGGCCCCCACCATCTTCAATGTAAAAACATCCTCTGCACATCACCACTGAATCTTTCCCCCCTTATCTTGAACTTGTGTCCCCTGTTTGGTGGGGGGGAAGGGTGTGTGGCAGGGGGAGGGTATGTGGCAGGGGGGAGAGTGTGTGGCGGGAGGAGGGTGTGTGGCAGGGGGAGGGTGTGTGGCGGAGGGGAGGGTGTGTGGCAGGGGGAGAGGGTGTATGGTGGGGGGAGAGTGTGTGGCAGGGGGTGGTGGGGAGGGTTCGGGGGGCGGGGGGGGGTTCTGTGACAGGGAGGTTCTGGGAGGAGTCTGTGATAGTGAAAGTCCAAAGCGGGTCTGTGACAAGGGGTTTCTTCTGCTCTGGGAAAAAGCTTCCAACTCTTCACTATATATATACCTCTCATAATTTTATAAACTTCTATCAGGTCATCCTGCAGCCTCCGTCTTTCCAAGCAGAACAATCCCAGTTTATTCAATCTCCCCTCATAGTTAATACCGTCCATACCAGGCAACATCCTGATAAACATTTTCGGCACTCGCTCCAAAGCCGCTACGTCCTCCTGGTAATGTGGTGACCAGAAGTGAACACCATATTCCAAATGTGGCCTAACCAATGGTTTATATAACTGTAACATAATTTGCCAACTTTTATACTTGATGCCCCATCCAATGTAGGCAAGCATGCCAGATACTTTCTCCACCACCTTTTCCACCTGTGCTGCCACTTTTAAGGATCTGTGGACTTGTACTCCCAGATCTTTCTGTGTCTATGCTCCTGATTGTTCTGCCATTTATTTTATAGTTCCCATTTGAACTGGATCTACCAAAATGCATCACTGAGCACTTGGCCGGATTAAATTCCATCTGCCATTTCTCCACCCAATTTTCTAGTCTGTCTATATCCTGCTGTACTCTCTGACAATTTACATCACTATCCGCAACTCCACCAATCTTAATACCATCCTCAAACTTGCTAACCAGACCAGCTACAATTTCTTCCAAGTTATTTACATACATTACAAACAGAGGTCCCAGCACTTGTTCCTGCAGAACACCACGGGTTACAGACCTCCAGTCAGAAAAACACCCTTCCATTGCTACCCTCTTTCTTCTATGGCCAAGCCAGTTCTGAATCCATCTAGCTAGTTCACCTCTGATCCTGTGAGATTTGATCTTCTGCACCAGCCTGCCATGACAGACCTTGTGAAGTGCCTTACTAAAGTCCATTAGACAACATCCACAGCCCTTCCCTCATCAATCATTTTTCTCACGTCCTCAAAATGCTCAATTAAATTAATGAGACATGACCTCTCACGTACAAAACCATGCTGTCTGTCGCTAACAAGACCATTCAGTTCCAAATGTGTATAGATCCTATTCCTAAGAATCTTCTCCAACGATTTCACTATCACTGACATCAAGCTCACTGGCCTATAATTACCCTGGTTATCGTTGCTCCCTTCTTAAATAACGGGACAACATTGGCTATCCTCCAGTCCTCTGGTACCTCACCAGTGGCCGACAAAGAAACAAAGATTTCTGTTATTCAGCAATTTCATCTCTTGTCTCACTCAGTAATCTGGGATAGATGCCATCCAGCCCTGGGGATTTGTCTGCCTTAATGCTTTTTAATTCACCTAACACTTCCTGCTTAAGAATCATGTTGGACAAAGGTGTTAGTATGTGAAGGTTGGTTCACATCCAATTCTCTTTCTATTGTGCTTGGAGTGGAGTTACAATGCAGAGGTTGACCCCCTTTTGAGAAGTAACGCCGAATCTTCCAAAGAGGAATACCTTGCCTCGTAATCTGTTAAAAGTGTGTGGGAAGGTGTGAACTATTCTTCAGTAACATTTAGCGGTTAACTAACAGAAATGTCTGACACTCACTTTAAAATGAACACTTAACAATTTATTTATTTAACTAACAGGGAACTTTAAATAAGTAACATATCAAATAAAATAAGATTCTAATGGAAAGCTGTTCAAATAAATAAATATTCATTAAGTAACCAAACAAAAATATAATAATGGAATTCTGTCACTTTCAAAAATGCAACTAGGTTTGTGATTTTTGGAATCTTTTGGAGTTCCTCTGTAAGTTCTTTCTGATTTGGTATCTTTCACTAGTTAGATGGTGCATTCTCTTCAGAGATATCTGAAGCTGACAGAGTTGAATACTGCTCTCTCTCTCAAGGCTTGAGAGGTGGCAGTTCTTCTGTTGTTCTCCTGTTTTTCCCCTGCACTCTTTTATACATGTGATGACCTATCAATTTTCCTACAATCGGATTGGTCTGATGTTGTCAACACCATCAAATCCAAAATTTATAGTTTCCTGGTAACTGAGTGCCTGCTTTAAATTGATTTGGCTAAATTCAAAGAAACAGGTTGCCTTGTCAAGACAAAGGTTTCAGCTTGGACTTATGTGCTTTGCATTTTAAACCTCCAAGCACTGAAACAAAACACCAGTTTTTAAAGGGACACTTCAATGTATTTTTTCCCTCTAACATTTTTACAATTTTTTTACATCTTTACCAACATCAAATTCCAACTTCACAAGCTCAACTTCACAACAGTAGTTAACAGCTTGGAGTGTAAATAAAGGCTAGCAAAAGTAGCAGTGTTGCTTAGCAACTGGGAGCCTTTTAATGAAAGATGGCTTACTGTCCTTAGTTTAGCCTTAGTTTAGAATCTGTAGTTAAAAATAGGTTACCAAAGGGCGAACATCTCTCAACTCTGTCAGAAGAAAGACTGGACAGGACAAGGGGCCTGCAAAGAGGCAGAGTTTCCAAATAATGAGATACCATCCAGGTAGCTAGTGTATTGGGATAGAAAGAATGTCTTAGCAAAATTGAAGTAAGGTGAACAGAGACCAAAGTATTTCTCAGAAGAGAATTCAAAGGGAGGAGCACACAAGATGGGAGTAAAAGGAACAGCTGCAGTAAATAGAGCTGAGGTAAAAAACCAGACTTTAGAGGTATATCAAAAGTTTAATGTAATTTTAATCGAGTCTTACCAATTAATGGCAGAGGGTGTGATCTTACGAAAAGAATTTTAAAGTGCTAAAAGAGCGAAATAATGCACCAATTCTTTTGGCGAGCTGCAAGTCGCAATAGAACATTACAGCGCAGTAAAGGCTCTTCAGCCCTTGATGTTGCGCCGACCAGTGGAACCAATCTAATGATCTCTAACCTAATCTATTCCAATATTATCCATATGCCTTTCCAATGACCAATTGAACGCCCTTAAAGTTGGCAAGTCCACAACTGCTGCAGGCAGGGCATTCCACGCCCTTACTACCCTCTGAGTAAAGAACCTACCTCTGACATCCATCCTATAACTACCACCCCTCAATTTAAAGCTATGTCCCCTCATGTTAGCCATCACCATCCAAGGAAAAAAGCTCTCACCCTATCTAATCCTCTGATCATCTTGTATGCCTCAATTAGGTCACCTCTTAACCTTCTCTCTAACAAAAACAACCTCAAATCCCTCAGCCTTGCCTCATAAGACCTTCCCACCATACCAGGCAACATCCTGGTACTCCTCCTCTGCACCCTCTCCAATGCTTCCACATCTTTCTTATAATGCGGCGACCAGAACTGTACGCAATAAATCTTATGGCACTTGGTGCAAAAAAGGCTAAGATGTGATTCTCACCAGGGGTGGGGGACAGCAGAGCCTTAGCTGGTTGCTGAGCTCTAGTGGCACCATAGCACAGGCACGCAATCTCCCACAGATCCCGTTACCTCCACCCACCCTCACAGACATCGGGACTCTCACCACACCGATCGCCTCCTGTTTTGATCTACCGGCCTCCCCAGCCAATATCACCCCCCCCCCCCCCCACCACCAATCATCCCTTGTACTGATCTCCCATCACACCTGCATACACATCAGATCCCCCATGCTGCCAATCACCCCCATGCCAGACTCCCACCACCCACCCACCCACCAGACAGACATCGCCACCTCCGCCAATCGCCTCCCATCTGCAGAGCTGCCTCCCCTACCCCAACAGTCACCCCTGTTTATGGATCAACCCCCCCCAGCAGAGCTCACTTCCCTCCCTCCCAACCTGATCTGCCCTTCCCACCCAGAGTTCCCAAACAATGCCCAGCAGATATACTCACATTTAAACACCCAAGGAGACCCCTCACGACAGGTTCATATCAAGGTGAACCTGTTGTAAATTGCACAAACATGACATCATTAAACTGCCAGGGCAATGCCAAGGGGTAGGTCCTGAGTGGGGATGGAGCCTGAGTAGCATGGGGTTACAACGAGGGCAGGCAAGGGGTGAAGATCTGCGGGGGGAGCTCTGCAGTGGGTGAGAGGCAAGGGGCGGAGTTCTGCAGACAGTGGAACCACTGCCATGCTGTGGCAACAATCAGGGGATGAGCTACACTGCCATTCTGTAACAAGCAATCATCCAATCCGTGCACAGGATGGGGGCTTTCGGCCATGATCAGTCCGAGCGCGGATGGCAAAATTGGACTGCCCATGCCAGAGGGTAGGAAGGGGCAGGGGAGATCAGCCACAGAGACTAGCTATACCTGTGGGAGGCAGTCACTCTCAGAACACAGAGAACTGAATATTCGCAATAGCGCCTTGTACTGCTAACTGCTAGCTTTCGGGTGAGTTATGCCCCGTCCAGCATCCCTGCTGGTGACAGACAAGTTTGGCTTCATTTTTTTTGACAGGGTCAGGTAAGATTCGATTTTTAATTCACCCAAACAAATGGCACAAATATCTCCTGTTTTCATGGTCATTTGGCACTTAGAACTTTTTTTTGCTAAGGTCACCTCAGTGTTTTTTTGGAGTGTAGTTTGGAAATCATCTCGGAGGTTTAAAGGAGGAATTCATAGACATTCATTTGGGGTTCAAAATGGATTTGCATGAACACTATCCTGGCCTTCCATGCAGATACTGCCAGGACTGAAGTACGTTATCAGCCCTTTTAATCACATTTTAGTTTAAGGTTTTAAGTTTCATTTGTGATTGTTTCTTTTCTGGGTCTGCTCTTCATGCTTTATTCCTCAGTTTATTTTAGTTTAGTTGTTTCAAATAAGAGAGTTGGGGTTCAAAGTGGACAGTATATTTGCTCAAAGCCATCTTGTGTGTTTAAAGGAACATATGTTACCAGGCCATTGCAGTTTAAAATATACTTTCTAATCTGTGTTAATCTGAAAACCTGTGTGTAATTGTTAAACTAAGGTGGGAAGTAAAAGAGTTTTGCATCATAATCCAAATTTTTCATGTTTAATAAATGCTTTACTCTTGTTGTTAAAGCTAACTGGTGGCTCTATGACTCTTTCTCCATTTTTTTGTTAAAGTAAGTTATGAGCTGAGATTCTCCAATCTCATTTGTCTTGCCACGCTACTAGCAAAATCTCCATTCACAGCAACAGGAATGGAGAATCCTGGAGAATCTTAAGGTGAGGAGGAGGATTAGTAAATTTGCGGAATGACACAAAGATTGGCCAGTGAGGTAGAGTGTCTTGGGCTAGAAGAAGATATAGACGAAATGGTCAAATGGGCAGATAAATAGCAGATGGAATTTAACCCTGACAAATGTGAGGTGATATACTTTGGAAGAAGTAATTCGACAAGGAAGTATTCAACGAATGGTATGATAGTAAGAAGTTCCATGGAACAAAGGGATCTTGGTGTGTTTGTCCACAGATCTCTGAAGGCAGAAGCGCATATTAGTAGGGTGGTGAAAAAAGCATAGGGAATATTTGCCTCTATCAATTGTGGCATAGATTACAAAGCAGGTAAGTCATGTTGGAATTGTATAGATTGAAGAGTACTGTGTACAGTTCGGGTTGCCACATTATAGAAAGGATGTGATTGCACTGGAAGGGGTGTAGAGGAGATTTTCCAGGATGCTGCTGGAGATGGAACATTTAAGTTATAAAAAGAGGCTGGGTAGATTGTTGGGTTGTTTTTAATGGTGCAGGGAAGACTGGGGGTTGGGGGTGGGGGCCTGATAGAGTTTTACAAGATTATGACAAGGGACTGAGTTATAGGGAGAGATTGAACAGGCTAAGAACTTTTCTCTTTGGAGCATAGGAGACAAGGGGTATCTTAGAGGCGTTTAAGATCATGAAAGGCAATGGAGAGGGTGAACGCACTCACTCTTTATCGCAGGGTTGGGGAATCAAGGACTAGAGGGTATCAGTTTAAGGTAAGAGGGGAAAGAATAAATGAGAACCTGAAGGGCAACTTTGTTACACAGGTGGTATGCATATAGAAAGGCTACCAGCAGAAGTGGTTGAGGTGGGTACATTAACAATATTCAGAAGGCATTTGGACAAATACATGGATAGGAAAAGTTTAGAGGGATATGGGCCAGGTGCGGGGAAACAGGGTTAGTGTGGACGGACATTTTGGTCGGCATGAACCAGTTAAGGCCAAAGAGCCTGTCTCCATGCTGTAGGACTCTATGACTCTGTGAAGGACAAGAAGAGAATGGATAAGGAGCAACTGTTCCCCTTAGTTGAAGGGTCAGTCACAAGGGGTCATAGGTTCAAGGTGAGGACAGGATATTTAGTGGGGACGTAAAGAAAATCTTTTTTTGCCCAAGGGTGGTGATGGTATGGAATGGGCTGCCTGGAAATTTAATGGAAGCAGGTTGCCTCACATACTTCAAAAAATACCAGGATGAGCACTTGACGTGTCATAAGATTCAGGGCTACAGGCCAAGTGCTGGTAGATGGGATTAGGTGGGAGTTCAGGTGTTTCTCACATCAGTGCGGACTCAATGGGCCATAGGGCCTCTTCAGCACTACATGATTCTATGAGATGGGTCTTTTTCTGGGTGACAAGCTGTAACTAGTGATATGCCACAGGGTTTGGTCCTTGGGTGCCATCTACTTAACATCTATATTAATGACTTTGATGCAGGGATTGAATGTACTACGGACAAATTTGCAGATAACATTAAAATAGGTAGAAAAGCAAGTTGCAATGAGGAAATAAGAGATTTGCAAATGGATATAGATAGGTTAGGTGAGTGGCCAAAATTTGGCAGGTGGAATATAACATGAATAAATATGAGGTTATCCATTTTGATTGGAGGAATGAAAAGGCAACTTATTATCTAAATGGAAACTTCAAAATGCTTCAATGCAGAGCGACCTGGGTGTTCTCATGCATGAAACACAGGTACAGCAGGTAATAAGGAAAGCAAATGGAACTGCTAATGGAAGTATATAAAAATGGGAAAGTTCTACTGCAACTATACAGGATATTGATGAGACTACAGCCGGACTACTGTGCCCTGTTTTGGACCCCTTATCTGAGAAAGGACATAAATGCATTAGACGTAGTTCAGAGAACATTCACTAGATTGATTTCAGAAGTGAAGGACTTGCCTTATGAAGCGAAATTGAGCAGGTTATGGGTGTACTCGCTGGAGTTTAGAAAAATGAGAGAAGATCTGATTGAATTATATCAGATGCTAAAGGGGATTTACAGGGAAGACATAGAGAGTATGTTTCCCCTTGTTAAACATTCTCAAATGAGAGGCCATAGTCTCATGCAAAGGAGTGGCAGATTTAAAATAGAAATATAGAATTATTTCATTCAGTTAAGAATCTGCAGAATTCTCTACCCAAGTGGGAATCTGGAATGCACCGCTGAGAAAGTAGTCAAAGCCAGAACCCTTACAATCTTTAAAAATTATTTGGATGAGGACTTGACATACCATGATATTGAAGGATATGGGACAAGTGCAGGAAAATGGGATTAGCACGTCTTTAGTGATAGATCTTGTCGGTGCAGATTCAATGGACCAAATGGCCTTTTCAGCATAGGGCCCAATTTTACCATCAAGTAAAGTCGAGCATGAGGCGAGTAGTGCAATCCACACCCATCTCCACACCGGTTCCCCTTTTATCAAGGCCCGAAAATGGCTGCGATCAGGACCACAATGGGTGCAACGGCCATTTAAATGCATTTGCATGCATTTAAAGTGACTTAGTGGGTTGCACACTCAACCTTACCAGCGCTTTCCCTTCTACCACTGCATTTGCCCATCCAGAATCGGCGTGAAACAGACATGAAAGTCCGATTCATGCGCACCAGTTAGTGAGGAGGTAAATGCTGAGCATCTGACAGCTCTCTGCTTGAGATTGGTGAGGGGGTGGGGAAGGTGGGTCCAACTGCTCTCTGCTTGAAGTCGGTAGGGGGGAAGGTGGGTCCAACGGCTCTCTGCTTGAAATCGATGAGGGGGAAGGAGGAGTCCACTGTCACTCTGCCTGAGGATCAGTGGCGGGAGGGGATCTGCTGCCACTCTGCCTGATATCAGTGGGAGGGGAATGAGGGGATCTGCTGCCACTCTGCCTGAGATCAGTGAGGGGAGGGATCTGATGCCACTCTGCCTGAGATCAGTGGGGGAGGAGGGACTCCACTGCCACTCTGCCTGTGATCAGAGAGGAAGAAAGGGGAGTGGCCTGTAATTGGTCTGGGCGGTGGAGGGGGTGGGGGGATAAGGGGGAGGCATTATCCAGCCCAGGAGTGATGTGGCAAGTGAGCTGCATTCTATCATTTGTTTTGCACATGTGCAGTTGTAGGTGCTGATCGGAGCTGCAGGATTTCAGGTGCGCTAAGCCCACAGGCTTGTGCAGCGCGATTCGGAATCGCTGATATTTTTTGCAGGCAGAGTGCATATGGAGGCGTCTGAGAACAGATCTAAAAGTCAGATCTGAAACACTCCCAGTTTCAAGTCCGCTCAGCACTTAAGAATCAAAATGGTAAAATAGGACCCTGTATGTCTATATGAGTGCAGTGGATGCTGGAACAATAAACAAATATGACAGAGTTAGTATTTTTACTAGTAATGGTATGAAGGGGTATGGTGAGTGGGTTGAAAGGTGGAGATGATGCCAAGATGAGATTGACCATGGTCGTATTCAAAGGCAGAGCAGGCTCAAGGAGCTGAATTGCCTACTTTTTGTGTTCTTATGTTCTGTGTCATGGATGGTTTTTTGGACCAAAATGTTGAGGAATCAATTAGGAAATAGGCTATTCTGGATTTATTATTGTGCAATGAAAATGAGCTCATTAATAACCTTGTTGCGCAGGGTCTTATAGCAAAGAGTCTCCATGGCATGACAGAATTCTTCATTAGGATGGAAAATGAAGTAATCCAATCTGATTAGGGTTCTAAATCTAGACAAAGGAAACAAAATGTGAGGTGGCAACGATAAATAATTTAATTGAAAGGCATGATGGTGCACCATGAATTTACCAAAATAATGCATGCATTGCAACAATTGTACATTCCTTCCTAACGCAAAAACACAAGGAAAATGACCTAGCCGTGACTAACAAAAAAATTAATGTGATTGTTACATCCAAACAGGAGTCAAATAAAGACAAAATGCTGTGGATGCTGGAATCTGAAACAAAAACAGAAAATGCTGAAGAAACTCAGTAGGTCTGATAGCATCTATGGAAAGAGAATAGAACCAATGTTTCACGTCTGGATGACCCTTTATCAGGGCTGGTCAAATAAAGTTGCTGGGAAAAGCAGCTAAGCTGATAACTGGGAAAAGTTTAGAATTCAGCAAAGGAGAACCAAGAGACTGATTAAGGTGGGAAAAATATGAGAGTAAGCGTATAAGGAACATAGAAGTGGACTGTAAGAGCATCTATATGTATGCAAAAAGAAAAAGATTGGTGAATGCAAACATGAGTCCCTTAGAGTTCAAAGCAGGAGAAATGATAATGGAGAAAAAGGAAACAGTGGAGCAATTAGACAACTACTTTCAATTTGTCTTCACAGAAGACACAAATGACAATGTAGAAATGCTAGGGTCTAGAAAGGAGGAATTGAAGGAAGTGGTTAAAAAAAAGTGTTGGAGTAATTAATGGGACTGAAAGCTGATAAATCTAAACGGCCTGATAATCTATATCCCAGGAGACTAAAGGAGCTGGCCATGGAAATGATGGTTGTGTTGGTTATCTTCCAAAATTCTGCTGACTCTGGAACAGTTCTAGCAGATTGGGGAATGGCAATTTATTTTTAAAAAGAGGATGTGGAAAAAAGACATGATTACAGAGCAAACATCAGCAGTAAGGAAAATGCTAGAGTCTATTAAGTAAAGTTGCCATAGGCCCAGATGATCACAGACTGCTCTTGCCTGTGTTAGACAAAGTCAACATGGATGAAAGGAAATCACGTTTGACAAACCTACTGGAGTTCTTAGAAGGCCTAACTACTAAAATAAAAAAGGAAGAGCCATTGGTTTATTTGGATGTTCAGAAAGTTTTGGTAAACTCCCACATAAGAAACAAAATTAAAGCATATGGAATTGGGGTAACATAATGGCATAAATTGAGAATTGGTTAGCTGACAAGAAACAGAAGGTCTGACTAATGATGGCTCTTTTTCAGAATGTAAAAGGGTGACTAGTGAGATCCCATAGTGATCAGAGCTTGAACTCCAGCTATTCACAATGTGTATTAGTGATCTGAATGAGAAAATCAAATGTAATATTTCCAAGTTTGCTGATGACACAAAGCTTGGTGGGAACGTAAGTGGTGTGGAAGACATTGAGAGGCTTCAAGGTGATTTAGACAAGTTGAATGAGTAGGCAAACACATGTCAGATGTAAACATGGATAAGTTTAAAGTTTAAATGTTTAAAGTTGGCTGCACTGCCAGCTCTTCTGGCCATATTTTTCAACGTTTGGATTTAAAAAAAGGATGGGGTGGATCCTATGATGTCTCACTGACAGGATGGGCTCACCCCACCATCCATCACAGTCCTTACAGATCAGGAGGCTAGTTTAAAGAATGCTCTAATGTAAATAAGATTTAAAAAAGGACGCCCCGCACCTCCTGCGTTCCCCCTCCCCCAGGTTTGTACATGGAACCCCCGGCACCCTCCCCCAGCACTTCCTAATTTCACTAACACGTGGTATTGAATTTGATTTATTTTCACACAGATTAGTATATAGTGAGAAGTATTATTTCTTGCACACAAAGCATACCATTCATAGAAAAGGAGAGAGTGCAGAATGTAGTGTTACCATCATAGCTAGGGTGTAGAGAAAGATCAGTTTAATGTGAGGTAGGTCCATTCAAAAGTCTGATAGCAGCAGGTTAGAAGCTGCTCTAGAGGCGGGCGGTATATGTCCTCAGACTTTTGTATCTTTTTCCCGATAGAATAAGATGGAAGAGAGTACGTCAAGGGTGCGTGAGGTCCTTAATTATGCTGGCTACTCTTCCAAGACAGTGGAGGTGTGGACAGTGTCAATGGGTGGAAGGATGGTTCGAGTGATGGACTGGGCTGTTCATTCATGACCCTTTGTAGTTTCCTGAAGTCTTGGACAAAGCAGGAGCCACAGTACAGGAGTAAACCTGAGATTACTATCTTTAAGATCCTGCTTTATATTTCTATATCCAGCTTTCAGTTCCACATCGGTCTATGGACCCACTTTGCCGGTATTGATATGAACCACAAACTGTGGCTATTGTCCCTCCTCCTTCAGAATGTCTTGTTCAGTGACATACCATTCTGGTGTCAATTCTGAGACTGGAGAAACATCTATCTGTTCCCCTTATGACAGAATCCTCTATTGCTCTCCCACTCTTTGCTTTTGTTGTATTGCCGTACGAACCTCGACCAGCAGTATCCAAAATGGAAAAGTCAGAAGGGAGCAAGACAGAAAGCAGAGAACCCCAGATCTATTAGCCTAACATCTGTCATGGGGAAAATGTTGGAAGCCATTATTAAATATGTTATAGCAGCGCACTTGGAAAAATTCAAAGCAAACAGGCAAAGTCAACATGGTTTTGTGAAACAGAAATCATGTTTACTAATCTACTGGATTTTTTTGAGGAAGTCACATGTCCTGTGAATAAAGGGGAACTAGTGAGTGCACTGTACTTAAGATTTCCAACAGGCATTTGATGAAGTGCCACATTAGGGATGGCACAACGGTTCGCACTGCTGTCTCACAGCACCAGGGTTAATCATCATCATCGACCAGGACAATGATGTTGTGTGCCTCCAGAAGTGAGGCAAAGCTTTTGCTGAACCGAGGGCACATTTTTAGAAATGGATAACCACAATGAACATTTTCATAAGGCCAAGGGAAGTCTAGACACTTCTGTGTAAACCGGCTCCCAATCTTGTCACCACATTTCTCGAAGAGTTGAGTTCAATCCCAGCTTTGGTTTGGGGATTCAGAAAGCCAGGGACCTGAGTTCAATTCCAGCCTCGGATGACTGTGCGAAGTTTGCATATTCTCCCTCTGCTTGTGTGGGTATCCTCTGGGTGCTCTGGTTTACTCTCAGTCTAAAGTTGTGCAGGTTAGGTTGATTGGCCATAATAAATTGACCCTTATGGCGGTATTTTCTGGCCACATTCACCCAAAACCAAAAAATCCTGCCCAAGGTCAACAGACCTTTCCATGGCAACCCAAACAGAACTATAAGCTTGTAGGCACCACAAATGTGAATGATCTTGTTCAAGAACAATTGGTGTTGCCCATTCCAAGAGCTGAACTGGCTGGATAATGCCCAGTTCTTCCAATTGCTTTAATTAAGTGTCCACTTTCTCTTATAAAGCATATGGTACTGGTCTCGCGCAAAAGAATCAAGAGGTCATCTCTGCATCCACAAATTGTAAAGACTTCAATGAGACCATTGAGGTTGGCTTCTTAGAATATGAACTCCATGATTAAGCTCTTTATCGCCTGTCCAATCAGAGAACCTTTGCTGTATATATAACTGGGAGTTTCAGGACTCCTAGCACTCCAAATGCTGGCTCAGAGTTTGTAACACTTGTTGGGTCCATTCATTCCTTTGAAGACACCACTGGTACGAATTTTCAAATGAATTTCTTTTATTGAACAGAACTTAAAGAAAACTAAATTACAGAAGCAAAAAGAAAAATCAAAGCAAAATTGGAGAGAATGATTTTTACTGCCAGCCCTTGTACTGAGACACATTGATCTCAAAAACAAACTGAAACCTGAACACTGTTCCAAATTATATCATAATTCTTATCTCGTTATTATGAATGCCCTTTGCAGTCTGCCTCTGTCTAGAGAAAACAGGTTTTGCAGCTGTTGTTATCAAAGCTTATTTTGCTTGCTATATACTTTTCTAGAATGCAGTCAATTTTCAGCTAACCCAGCATGCCTTTTGAGTTTTAAAATTAAGCCAAGTATTAGTTAACCCTTACAATCTAGCATTTATTTGTAATTGCATAGGCAGAAATATCTACGCAATGGACTCTTTACATGGATGAAGTCTTTGCATAGACTGAAGCAAATAGGGCTAAGCACACATTGGATCCATGAACTTAAATAGAGCTTATAAATAAAAGGGAATCTGGTGAAGGGATAACAGCCTCTGCTAACTTACTTCAGTGGAGACAATGAGAAAATACGACTTCAAAGAAACTTGCTTGCTAACAGCTATGAGGCACTAGGATTAAGCCATTGTCAGACATCATGCCTCTGTTTGGGGAACAACTCTTGACACTACAGTGGAGTACTGGGTCCAACGGGTAGAACGAATGCATTACTCTTTTAGGGCTATTGACAATAGGCAAGATTTTATGGCCTCACTCGAGTGATTCGCTGAGCAGAGACTGATAGCCAAGTTCTGCACACGAGGACGATCTCAACCGGGATCTTGAGTTCATGTCACATTATCTGTAATCCCCACGAATTGCCTGGACTTGCAAAAACTCACTAGCTGTCCTGTCCGGAAACAATACACATCTCTTTAACCTGTGCTTAATGCTCGCTCCGAAAGCTAGTGGTGTTTGCTACCAAATAAACTGTTGGACTTTAACCTGGTGTTGTGAAACTTCTGAGATATTTGCATCATGGTTAGCCACGGGTGTGGTACCAGAAGACTGGAGGATACCAAATGTTGTGCCCTTATTTAAGAAGACTGCAAAGAAAAACGTGGGAGTTATAGACCAGTAAGCCTAATATCTGTGATGGGTAAGTTACCAGAGAGGATTCTGAGGGATGATATACAGGCATTTGGAATGACAGGATTTGATAAGGAGTAGTCAGCATGGCTTTGTGCATGGAAGATCATGCCTTACAAATTTGTTAGAACGTAAGAACATAAGAAATAGGAGCAGGAGTAGGCCATCTAGCCCTTCGAGCCTGCCCTGCCATTCAATAAGATCATGGCTGATCTGAAGTGGCTCAGTTCCACTTTCCCGCCTTCTCCCCATAACCCTTAATCCCCTTGCCTATCAAAAACCTATCTACCCGCGTCTTAAATATATTTAGCGAGGCAGCCTCCACCACTACAACGGGCAGAGAATTCCAGAGATTCACCACCCTTTGAGTGAAGAAGTTCCTCCTCAACTCCGTTCTAAACTGCCCTCCCCTTATCTTGAGGCTGTGCCCTCTAGTCCTAAAGTTAGAGTTCTTTGATGAAGAGACCAGGAAGGTTGATGAGGGCAGAGCAGTAGACGTAGCCTGTATGGACTTCAGTAAGGCCTTTGATAAAGTTCCACATGGTAGGCTGCTCTGGAAGGTTAGAATCCAGGGAGAACTGGCAAATTGGATATGCAATTGGCTTGATGGCAGGAAGCAAAGTGGAAGCTTGCTTGTTGGATTGGAGGCCTGTGACTTTTGGTGTACTTCAGGGATCAGTGCTGGGCCCATTGCTGTTTGTTATCTATATCAACGATTTGAATGAGAATATACAAGGTATGATCAGTAAGTTTGCAGATAACACTAAAATTGGTGGTATTATAAACAGTGAGGAAGGTTATTAAAAATTACAGCAGTATATTCATCAGCTGGGGAATTGGGCCAAGAAACAGCAAATGGAATTCAATCCAGATTAGCGTGAGATGTTGCATTTTTTAAATCAAGATAGGACTTTCATGGTGAATGGTAGAACCCTTAGGGAGTATCATGGAAGAAAGATCTTGGAGTTCACGTGCAGTTTTTTAAAGGTGCAGTCACAGGTAGATAGGGCAGTGAAGGCGGCTTTTGGCATGCTGGCCTTCATCAGTCAGGACACTGAGTATAGGAGTTGGGAAGTTATGTTGAAGTTGTACAGGGCATTAGTCAGGCTGCACTTGGAGTGCTGTGTTCAGTTTTGGTTGCCTTGCTACAGGAAGGACGTTGTTAAACTGGAGAGGGTGCCATGATGTTGAGATGCCGGCATTGGATTCAGGTGGACACAGTAAGAAATTTCACAACACCAGGTTGAAGTCCAACAGGATTATTTGGAATAACGAGCTTTCAAAGGAGCCTGATGAAGGAGTGGTGCTCTGAAAGCTCATGATTCCAAATAAACCTATTGGTCTTTAACATGGAGTTGTGAGACGTCTTACTGGACAGAGTGCAGAGGAGATTGACAAGGATTTGCCAGGACTCGAGGGACTGAGTTATATGGAGAGATTAGGCAGGCTAGGACTTTGCTATGTTTTGGAGCAGAGGAAACTGAGGCGTGATCTTATTAAAGTGTATAAAATCATAACAGGCATGGAATGGGTGAATGCACTGTCTTTTTCCCAGGGTTGGGGAATCAAGAACTATAGGGCATAAGTTTAATTTAAGAGGGGAAATAATTAACCGGAACCCGAGGAGCAACTTTTTTTTATAGAGGCTGGTACGTATGTGGAATGAGCTGCCGGAGAAAGTGATTGAGGCAGGGATATTGACAACATTTAAAAGGCATTTGGACAGATACAGGGAAAGGTTTACAGGGACATGGGCCAAATGCAGGCAAATGGAGTTAGCTTAGATGGACATTTTGGTTGGCATGGACCAATTTGGTCCAAAGGGCCTGTCTCCGTGCCGTAGATTCTATGATATATCTTGGAATATCATCTGTCCAAGCTCATTTCCCAAAACCAGTCTAAAATAGCTCCTTCCCGAGTTGGACTATCTACATATTGTCTCAAGAAGCATTCTTGGACACACTGAAAAAATTCTGTCCTGAACAAGCCCCTGACACAAAAGGAATCCCAGTCTATGTTGGGGAAATTAAAGTCACCTATCACAACAATCTGTTGTTTTCACATCTTCCCATAACCTGCTGACATATCAGTTCCTCCACTGCGTGCTGGCTGTTGACAGGTCTGTAGTACAGCCCCAACAGCATGATTGCACCACTCCTGTTCCTGAATTCTACCCATATGGCCTCACTGCATGATTCCACCAAGGTGTCCTCCCTCTGTGTAGCTGTGACATTCTCCCTAAACGGTAAAGCAACACCACACCTCTTTTGGCACTCTCCCTATTTCACCTGAAGCATCCAAATTCTGGAATGCTAAGCTGCCTGTACGCCCTTTAAGAACATAAGAACATTAGAAATAGGAGCAGGAGTAGGCCATCTTGCCCTTCGAGCCTGTCCCACCCTTCAATAAGATCATGGCTGATCTGACGTGGCTCAATTCCACTTTCCCGCCTTCTCCCCATAACCCTTAATCCCCTTGCCTATCAGAAACCTATCTACCCGCGTCTTAAATATATTTAGCGAGGCAGCCTCCACCACTTCAACGGCAGAGAATTCCAGAGATTCACCACCCTTTGAGTGAAGAAGTTCCTCCTCAACTCCATTCTAAACTGCCCCCCCCTTATCTTGAGGCCGTGCCCTCTAGTCCTACTGTCCTTTCTGAGCGGGAAGAGCCTCTCCACCTCTATCCTATCTTTCCCATTCATCATCTTATACGTCTCAATGAGATCTCCCCTCATTCTTCTAAACTCTAACGAGTACAAGCCTAGTTTATTCAGCCTCTCCTCATAGCTCAACCCCCTCAACTCCGGTATCAGCCTAGTGAACCTCCTCTGCACTCCCTCCAAGGCCAAAATATCCTTGCGTAAGTACGGCGACCAAAACTGCACACAGTACTCCAGCTGCGGCCTCACCAGTGCCCTGTACAGTTGCAGCAAGACCTCCCTACTTTTTTATTCAATCCCCCTCGCTATGAAGGCCAGCATCCCATTCGCCTTCCTGACCACCTGCTGCACCTGCAGGCTGGGTTTTTGCGACTCATGCACAAGGACCCCGAGGTCCCTCTGCACCGTAGCATGCTTTCTTTCATCCATGTCTACGTAATTGCCACATCATAGTTCTATGTAGTAATCCAAGCTTTAAGTTCAACCGCCTTACATGTTATGCTCCCTGCGTTAAAGTAAACACACCTCAGACCATCTGTCCTGTCATGTTTTGTACACTCTCCCTGTGTTTTATTTCTCTTAGCTTTACTAGATCCATTCACTGAGTTCTCCAGTCGCTATACTCTGGCACTTCTTTGACTCTTGTCTTTGGTTTCTCTGCCTTTCACTTTTCCCCATACTGCTATCAGTCAGCAGATTGACAGCTCACATAGCTGACTGGAAGACACTGCAAACATCACCCACAGCACCTTGGAACAATCCAGAGGCATAAATGTTGGGGACAATTCTCCCAGCCAGGGGACATTTGCAGGGGCCTGCAACAGGAGTCATGACCGGCATTCAGCCGATGGCAAGTCTCCCAGGCAATATTTCAAAACATAATCAGCCCCGCACCAGAAATTGGCTGATTATAATATTGAGATTGCAATTTCAATATCATTACTGAGCGCAGCACAGTAGTATCTGACTCATAAGAACATAAGAACATAAGAAATAGGAGCAGGAGTAGGCCATCTAGCCCTTCGAGCCTGCCCCGCCATTCAATAAGATCATGGCTGATCTGTTGTGGCTCAGTTCCACTTTCCCGCCCTCTCCCCATAACCCTTAATCCCCTCTCTTATCAAGAACCCATCAACCCGCTTCTTAAAAATATTTAGCAAGGCAGCCTCCACCACTTCAACGGGCAGAGAATTCCAGAGATTCACCACCCTTTGAGTGAAGAAGTTCCTCCTCAACTCTGTTCTAAACCGCCTCCCCTTTATCTTGAGGCTGTGCCCCCTAGTCCTACTGTCTTTTTTGAGCGGGAAGAGTCTCTCCACCTCTATCCTATCCATCCCATTCATCATCTTATACGTCTCAACGAGATCTCCCCTCATTCTTCTAAACTCTAACGAGTACAAGCCTAGTTTATTCAGCCTCTCCTCATAGCTCAATCCCCTCAACTCTGGTATCAGCCTAGTAAACCTCCTCTGCACTCCCTCCAGGGCCAAAATATCCTTGCGCAGGTGCGGCGCCCAAAACTGCACACAGTACTCCAGCTGCGGCCTCACCAATGCCCTATACAGCTGCAGCAAGACCTCCCTACTTTTATATTCAATCCCCCTCGCTATGAAGGCCAGCATCCCATTAGTGTCACCCACCAGCGGGGATTAAAGCTGGTCCCTATGAACAGGAACCAGGCATGATCACCCTGCTGGTGGGGAGAGGGGCCATTGAGGCTACCCCTCTGATGGGGGGGGGGGGTAAGGTGATGCCCCATGGGCAGTGCCAGCCTGACACCCTGACACAGTGCACCCAAGGGGGAATGATCGGTGGTGGCCAGGGAACCCCCTGCACAAGTAGTTTTAATGATGCTTCTACACCCTGGCAGCTTGGAAGTGGTATCTTCCACAAGGGTATGATCCCTGCTGTCTCTCATGAACCTGTGCCTGTGCCTCCGCTTGCGACCACCAAGCTTCCTCCCTCTTTGTTCTCGGTCTCCTCAGAGAAGAATGTGCTCCTGCTGAGTAAGTAACATCCATCATGGGTTTGCATTTGGGACTGTAGTATGCACAAACAATGTCATGGAGAACAAAACCTTCAATGCCAGACGACAATGTCCAAAGACTTCCCCGTTATACTGAGCCCAACACAGAAATCACTCTTTCAAAGCCACAAAGCACTAACTCAACTCTCCTTGAAACTCCCAATTCCTCATTCAGCACTTGCTCTTTTGTCCTTTTGATCCACTCTTGAATCTAAAAAGTTGAAAAGCTTTTAGGCCTTCTGCCCATGTTTGCTGTGTGCTGAGCTTGAAACTGCATGCAAGACATAAAATCTTGGTCAACTGGGGATTTAATCCACTCCACAAACTGGATGACTGTCAGTGGCCACACAGCCAGCCAATCTATGCATGCGCCCAACCACTGATATATCGCATAATTACGTCAGGTTGTTCGCCAGATTTCACCAGCTGCTATTTAACACTCTCGGGTCAGGTGCATGTCCAGCCTGCAGATGTAGAATTTTACCCATCCAGACAGAAGTTGCGCTCTGGGTCAAACAGGGCGGCACAGTGGCTAGCACAACTGCCTTACAACACCAGGGGCCCAGGCTCGATTCCGGCCTTGGGCGACTGTGTGCAGTTTGTACTTTGTCCCCACGTTTGTGTGGATTTCATCCAGGTGCTCTGGTTTCCTCCCACAGTCCAAAAATGTGCTGGTTAGGTTGACTGGCCGTGCTAAATTGACCCTAGTGTCAAGAGGATAGGCAGGGTAAATGTTGAGGGTTATGGGAATAGGGCCTGCGTGGGATTGTGGTCGGTACAGACTCGATAGGCCAAGTGGCCTTCTTCTGTGCTGTAGGGATTCTATGGACTGCCAGCCTGTGGACGATCTGGTTCAACCTCGCAGTGACTGGGAAATGGGGCTGAATACATAGCGATGGTGGGGATCAAAGACAATGGCTTCAATCTTCCAAAGGTTGAATTGGGTTAAATTATAGTTGGTCCATAACTGAGTTAAACAATGTAACAACACAAAACAGCCTGGTGGTTATGAGAGTTTTATGTGTTCAGTGCTCATGTGAAACCTGGGATGGGATTGTCCATCTGCATTCGCCCCAAAATTAGAAAAATTCACCTGAGGTCAACGGACCTTTCCATGGTCCACCCCTTGTCCAGTAGTATTCCTGTGGCGGCCGGGACAGGAAAATTCACCCCATATGGCATATTTTTGGATAATTTCCGCAGAGGGAAGTATAGAGATGGGAAAGCTGAGGGAGCAAAGGGCAGATTCTTGAGGCATTCCTGATTTAAAAGGAGGGAACAGGTTGCTGTGTCTGAAATTAATGTCAACTAGCTACCCAGTTGGTGACACTGGGTCAACCCTGTACTATCTGTGATGAGCTAATCAAAATCCAGGTTAAATGTATGTTCACGTCATTCTTTCCTTCCGTCTTGTCCACCTCCTGGAGTCCAAGTCCCACGGTGCCCAAATGCTGACATTCAGTGTAACAGGTCCCTGTAATGTAATTGTTAATGATTTGAAGGGTTATGGGGAGAAGGCAGGAAAATGGGGATGAGGAGCTCATCAGCCATGATCGAACGGCAGAGCAGAGTTGATGGGCCAAATGGCCTAATTCTGCTCCTATATCTGATGAACTGATGCAGATCTTTTCTTCCGCTAATGGAATTAACCACTCAGGGTTTATTTGCTTTATTGGACAGAAAAAATACATCTTGGAATAAACTCTAATGAAGTGTGATTAATACCACAGTGGCCACCACATTCATACTCACCTGTCAAACTGTATATCCTGCTCTTTGCACCAATGTTATTTTCCTCCAAAGCAGTCTTCCTTTCTCTGTATTACTGCGCCACCATTTCTGAACTCTCCCACACACTTCTCTCCGCCGCCACACATCATTCCCGCCCTGCCTTCCCCCCCCCCGCCTTCCCCCCCCCCTTTTCTTTCTCCCCCTCATCCCCAGCCACTTCAGACTTTCTCGGCGCCGCTCCACGGCCATCTTCTGCTGCCGCCAACACGACGACGCCAAACCAACAGAACAGCACCTTCCCCTCGAGCCGCTCCAAATGCTCGCGCGCTCCGCTCGCGCCTAACGGCTTTCTGCCGGCAACCGGCAGCCGGCACTATCTCTGCGCCTGCGCACCGCGAAGAACGGCGCCTAAGGGCCAACCGCCTCGCACGAGCCTTTCGGCCACGACAGCGCGCGCGCATCCGCGCGCTAAAGGCTGTCGGCCGGCACTGCTTCTGCTCTGCGCCTGCTCTTGAGACTTTCGGCCGGCGTTCCGTCTGCGCATCGCGGGGCCACCCGCTTCCCGCAAAGCTTTCGGCCGGCACTGCGTCTGTGCACCGCGGGGCCACCCGCTTCCCGCGAGGCTTTCCGTCGGCACTGCGTCTGTGCATCGCGGGGCCATCAACCTCCCGCGAGGCTTTCAGCCGGCACTGCGTCTGCGCACCGCGCGGCCACCCACTTCTCGCGGACCTTTCAGCCGGCACTGCGTCTGCGCATCGCAGGGCCACCCACCTCCTGCGAAGCTTAAGAACATAAGAGATAGGAGCAGGAGTGAGCCGTTCGAGCCTGCCCCGCCATTCAATAAGATCATGGCTGATCTGTCGTGGCTCAGTTCCACATTTGCGCCCTCTCCCCATAACCCTTAATCCCCTCTCTTATCAAAAACCCATCAACCTGCTTCTTAAAAATATTTAGCGAGGCAGCCTCCACCACTTCAACGGGCAGAGAATTCCAGAGATTCACCACCCTTTGAGTGAAGAAGTTCCTCCTCAACTCCGTTCTAAACCGCACCCCCCCCCTTTATTTTGAGGCTGTGCCCCCTAGTCCTACTGTCTTTTTTGAGCGGGAAGAGTCTCTCCACCTCTATCCTATCCATCCCATTCATCATCTTATACGTCTCAATGAGATCTCCCCTCATTCTTCTAAACTCTAACGAGTACAAGCCTAGTTTATTCAGCCTCTCCTCATAGTTCAACCCCCTCAACTCCAGTATCAGCCGAGTAAACCTCTTCTGCACTCCCTCCAAGGCCAAAATATCTTTGCGCAGGTGCGGCGCCCAAAACTGCACACAGTACTCCAGCTGCGGCCTCACCAATGCCCTTTACAGCTGCAGCAAGACCTCCCTACTTTTATATTCAATCCCCCTCGCTATGAAGGCCAGCATCCCATTCGCCTTCCTGACCACCTGCTGCACCTGCAAGCTGGGTTTTTGCGACTCACGAACAAGGACCCCGAGGTCCCTCTGCACCGTCGCCTGCTGCAGTTTTTCTCAGTAAGTAATAGTCCTTCCTACCATTATTCCTACCAAAGTGGACCACCTCGCACTTGCCAACATTAAATTCCATTTGCCATTTCCTGGCCCATTCGCCCAGCCTATCTAGATCCTTCTGCAGACTCTCCACACCCTCCGCACAATTTGCCGTTCCTCCAATCTTGGTGTCATCAGCTTTCAGCCAGCACTGCGTCTGCGCATCGCGGGGCGACCCATTCCCGGCAAGGCTTTCAGCCGGCACTGCGTTTGCGCACCGAGGGGCCACCCACTTAACAACATTTTCATTTTTATTTCTGGAAGTGTATTGTAGTCCAACTCATTTAATTTATGGTGATAAAATATATATGTAGCAGCCATGCCTCAATAGGTACAGATCGTAGGAAAAGTTTTGCTATTTTGTTTTCCATTCTTGGCCGTGGTCTGTGAGAAACGCAGCTCACAGTCCAACAATTTAGTCAAGTCAAGTTCTGAAGGAGCAAGATATTTAACGTTCTTGCAAGACCGGGTGTCCAATAAAATAGGCACACCTTACATCGATTTGCAGCACATTTTTATACTTTTTTACAAGCATTGTAATGGCTTTGCAATGTGTTGTTCTCCCCTAATTGGTGGTCCCTGTCCCATCTATGTGTTGTCATTCCCCTATTGGCTCGAGGTGCCCCAAGTTTCTATCCCCTCTACTCCCCATCGAACAATGTCTCCTGTTATCACAAGAGTGCATTAGCAAACTCATCCATCTTATCCAACACTGTTACATGTCCAGTTCAGATTGGCGGTAATCAATCCTTTGCCAACTTAATCACTGCTGTCCCGACTATCTCAGTGACCTTTTTCCCCCTTTTATGCTTAGTTGTAGAAACAACACATCTTGCAGACCATTTGCTTTTTGTAACTTGGACCTCGTACATTCCTTCAAGATGTGGTGTATGCTTCACTGCACACCACACCTCTGGTGTTATTTCTACACCACAGGCAGTCTTTTTATTATCCCTAACTATTGCTCTGTTAGCAGCAGCAAATCTTATACCCTATGTTTGTGACTAAACTCTCAGTTGTTTCCATAATGTGGGTTATCAATGTGCCTGGCTATATCCAGTCTACCTGACTTTAAGCTATTTCTCTATGGTGTACAGATATATGTGTTAACAGCATCTTTACCTGTTGCTCACATGGTCCAAACAAGGTTAGCAGTTTACACCCTCAGCTGTTTGTGCCTCAGTCTGAGCTGCTGGCTTTTGGATGAGATTCATCTTTTGGATGAACAAGGTCTTTGTTCCTGCTCCGGTGGATATAAAAAAATTTTCCTCATGGTGTTATTTACAAGGAGAGCCTGGTGGAGCAATACTGTCACTGAACAGTGAACTAGATGCAATACATCTGTTCAACTTATAGGCCATTTCCTTATTTTCCCAAAGTGCCTGTGGTGTAGAGGCAGGACAGAGGAAACGTCAGGGATAAGTTTTTCACTCAGAGGATGGTGGGTGAGTGGAAGTGGCTGCCATTGGTGGTGGTAGAGGCGAACACGCTGGGGTCTTGTTTGCTGGAGCAGACGAGTGAAGGAGCAGAGAGAGAGCTAAGATTTTACCTGTTAAAAACCTGTTTAAAATAAGTTTAAAGCACTTTGTTCTTTGTAGAACTGTTTAAAGCATTTATTTATTGTATTTACTGCTTTAAGAATTCTGAGGGAGTGGTTAGCAGGCAGTTGTGGGACATCAGCTTTAAATCAGCGCCAGGTTTAAAAGGAGGCCTGGTGTAGACAGCGGGCAGCGTCTGAGCGGGCAGCAGAGAGAGTGGGAAGCAGAGTGAGCTACTAGGGCTTAATATCAAAAAGGGCTCGAAGGAAAAAAGGCCAGGTGAGTTCGTTTGAAAAACAAAAAAAAAATTTTTTTCAAAACTACTAAAGTGAATAATGGAGGGGCATGTGATGTGTGGTTTCTGTATGATGTGGGAACTGGTGGACCCCAGGATTCATCCCAGTGACCATGTCTGTAGTAAGTGCAGGTTGCTGGAGGAGCTCCAGCTCAGGGTAAATGAGCTGGCCTCTGAGCTACAGACGCTGAGGCTCATCAGGGGGAGAGAGGGTGCCATTGGCAATGGGGTGCAAGTGACATCCACCCCCCCTAGACTGGCTAACTCTAAGGGTCAGGGACAAGAGGGGGCTGCTGGGAGGAGGAAGGGGGGTGAGGAGCAGAGGCCTCAGCCTCTTAATCTGCATAACAGGTTTGAGGTTCTTGCTTCCAGGCTGGACAAGAACGAGGCAGGTGAGGTTGGTGAGCAAAGTGATGCAGCAGGACATAGGCAAAGAGAGGGAGAAAAGGAACGTAGTAGTGATTGGGGATAGTGGGGTGAAAGGTATTGACACTGTCCTTTGTCACAATGACAAAGTGCACAGAAGGGTGTGTTGTCTGCCCGGTGCTTGGGTACGGGATGTCGCAGCTGGGCTGCAGAGGAACCTGGAGTGGGAGGGTGAGAATCCGGTCGTTGTGGTACATGTGGGTGCCGGCGACGTAAGCAAAATGCAGACTGAGGATCTGGGGAGGGAGTATGAAAAGCTGGGAATGGAATTAAAAAGTAGAACCGACAAGGTGGTCATCTCTGGGCTACTGCCTGAACCGTGTGCATGATGTGGGTATGCCGGCGTTGGACTGGCGTAAACACAGTAAAAAGTCTGACAACACCAGGTTTTAGTCCAACCTATTTATTTGATAATATTCTCACTAGCTTTCGAGGGGAGGAGGCTGTCCCCTCGAAAGCTAGTGAGAATATTATCAAATAAATAGGTTGGACTAAAACCTGGTGTTGTCAGACTTTTAACCATGTGCAGACAGGCGTAGGGTTGACAGGATTAAGGAAGTGAATGGGTGGCTCAGGGATTGGTGTGGGAGGAATGGGTTTGAATTTATGGGGCATTGGCACCAGTATTGGGGTAGGTGGGACCTGTTCGGGCGGGATGGGGTTGGTCTGAACCATGCTGGGACCGGAGTGCTGGCGAATCGAGTAAAGAGGACTGTAGACAGGGCTTTAAACTAATTAGGGGGGGGAGGGTGCGAGGGTAGGTGATGGTACAAGGTCTAAAGTTAAGGAGAGGGTACATGTAAGGGAAGAGGCCGAGGATGTCCCAATAATAGAGGGAGTAGGGGGCGTGAGTATAGTTGGTGGCGTTGCGACAAATAGGGTCCAGGTGAAGGCTGGGATGAAAGCACTTCATCTGAATGCACGAAGCATTCGGAATAAAGTGGATGAGCTGGTGGCACAGATCGACACAAATGGATACGATCTGGTGGTCATTACAGAGACGTGGCTGCAGGGTGACAGGGACTGGGAGCTGAATGTACAGGGCTATCAAGTGTTTAGGAAGGATAGGCAGGAGGGAAAAGGGGGGGGGGGGGGGCGCGTAGCTCTGCTGATTAAGGATAGCATCACAGTGGTAGCAAGGGATGATATTGGAGCCAAGGAGCAGAGGGTGGAATCGTTGTGGGTGGAGATTAGGAACAGCAAAGGGAGGAAGACGCTGGTGGGTGTCGTCTATAGGCCCCCGAATAATGATCTGGAGGTGGGGCGGGCTGTTAGCGCGCAAATAAGTGCGGCGTGCAGGAATGGGACGGCTGTAGTTATGGGGGATTTCAATCTGCATATTGATTGGTCGACCCATGTTGGATGCGGGGGGCTCGAGGAAGAGTTCTTGGAATGCTGCCGGGATAGTTTCCTCGAACACTGTGTGTTGGAGCCGACGAGGGAGCGAGCTATCTTGGATCTGGTGCTATGTAATGAGGCGGGTAGAATTAGGGACCTTGTGGTGAAGGATCCTCTTGGGGAGAGTGATCATTGTATGGTGGAGTTTCTGGTGCAGATGGAGGAGGAGAAAGTGGGTTCCCGGACACGCGTCCTTTGTTTGAATAGAGGGGAGTACGGTAGGATGAGAGAAGAATTGGCGAATGTGGACTGGGGGAGCGCATTGGAGGGAGGGTCTGTTGAGGAGCAGTGGAGGATCTTTAAGGAGATCTTTCTTGGTGCTCAGCGGAAATTTATTCCGATGGTCAAAAAGGATAGTAGGAGAAGGTAATAAGCCGTGGATAACGAAGGAGGTGAAGGAAAGTGTTAAACTAAAAGCGGAGGAATTTAGAGTAGCTAAGAGTAATGGGCGAGAAGAGGATTGGGAGAAGTTTAAATGTCAACAAAGATTGACAAAGAAGTTGATAAAGAAGGGTAGGAGAAACTATGAAGCTGGGCTAGCGCTTAATTTAAAAAGGATAGCAAGAGTTTTTATAAATATATAAAAAGGAAGAGGCTGACTAGGTTGAATGTTGGTCCTTTAGAGGATGAGAAAGGGGACCTAGTGGTAGGGGATGGGGATATGGCTAAGGTATTGAATAACTTTTTTGTTTCTGTCTTCACGGAGAACGTGAATAATTTGCCGGGTGTTAGCGATGGAAAGGTGGTAGGACTGGAGGGTCTTAATGACATTACTGTTACTAGAGAGGCGGTGCTCGACAGACTGGAGGGGCTGATTGTGGACAAGTCCCCAGGACCGGATGGAATGCATCCGAGAGTTCTGAAAGAAATGGCGGAGGTGGTAGTGGATGCCTTGGTGGTTATTTTCCAAACGTCGCTGGATTCTGGGGAAGTGCCAGATGATTGGAAAACGGCTAATGTTACGCCGTTGTTTAAGAAGGGTGCCAGGCAAAAGGCGGGGAATTATAGGCCGGTTAGTTTAACGTCTGTGGTAGGTAAAATGTTAGAATCTGTCATTAAGGAGGAAATTGCGAGGCATCTCAAAGGGAATTGCTTGATAGAGCAGACGCAGCACGGTTTCATTAAAGGGAAGTCGTGTCTGACAAATTTACTGGAGTTCTATGAGGATGTGTCTAGGGCGGTGGATAGAGGAGAGCCGGTGGATGTGGTCTTTCTAGATTTTCAGAAGGCGTTTGACAAAGTGCCTCACAAGAGGTTATTGCAGAAGGTCGAGGGACATGGAGTTGGGGGTAGGGTGTTAGCGTGGATAGAGGATTGGTTGTCAAATAGGAGGCAGAGAGTGGGGGTCAACGGGTGCTATTCGGATTGGCGGATGGTGACTAGTGGAGTGCCCCAGGGGTCGGTGCTGGGGCCTCAGCTTTTTACCATTTATATAGATGATCTGGAGGAGGGAACCGAGTGTAGAGTGTCGAAATTTGCTGATGACATCAAGATTGGGGGAACGGCAAATTGTGCGGAGGGTGTGGAGAGTCTGCAGAAGGATCTAGATAGGCTGGGCGAATGGGCCAGGAACTGGCAAATGGAATTTAATGTTGGCAAGTGTGAGGTGGTCCACTTTGGTAGGAAGAATGGTAGGAAGGACTATTACTTACAGGGCGAAAAACTGCAACAGGCGACGGTGCAGAGGGACCTCGGGGTCCTTGTGCATGAGTCGCAAAAACCCAGCTTGCAGGTGCAGCAGGTGGTCAGGAAGGCGAATGGGATGCTGGCCTTCACAGCAAGGGGGATTGAATATAAAAGTAGGGAGGTCTTGCTGCAGCTGTATAGGGCATTGGTGAGGCCGCAGCTGGAGTACTGTGTGCAGTTCTGGGCGCCGCACCTGCGCAAACATATTTTGGCCTTGGAGGGAGTGCAGAGGAGGTTTACTGGGCTGATACCGGAGTTGAGGGGGTTGAGCTATGAGGAGAGGCTGAATAAGCTAGGCTTGTACTCGTTAGAGTTTAGAAGAATGAGGGGAGATCTCTTTGAGACGTATAAGATGATGAATGGGATGGATAGGATAGAGGTGGAAAGACTCTTCCCGCTCAAAAAAGACAGTAGGACTAGGGGGCACATCCTCAAGATAAAAGGGGGGCGGTTTAGAACGGAGTTGAGGAGGAACTTCTTCACTCAAAGGGTGGTGAATCTCTGGAATTCTCTGCCCGTTGAAGTGGTGGAGGCTGCCTCGCTAAATATTTTTAAGATGCGGGTTGATGGGTTTTTGATAGGAGAGGGGATTAAGGGTTATGGGGAGAGGGCGGGAAAGTGGAACTGAGCAGCGACAGATCAGCCATGATCTTATTGAATGGCGGGGCAGGCTCGAAGGGCTGGATGGCCTACTCCTGCTCCTATTTCTTATGTTCTTATGTCTTTTAAGAGATTTCTGGATGAATACATGGGATTTAATTGGATCAAGGGTTATAGGTAAGGATATGATCAGCACAACTTGTGGGTCAAAAGGACACTACACCACAAAGAGACCTATGTTCTGTGTAATGCTAGAATCCGTCATCAAAGAAGAAATAGCAAGGCACCTACAAAAGAATGGTTTGATCGAGCAGATGCAGCACGGATTCATTAAGGGGAAGTTGTGTTTGATGAATTTATTGGATTTCTATGAGGATGTGACTAGTGCAGTAGACAGAGAGGAACCAGTGGATGTGGTGTTTTTAGATTTCCAAAAGGCATTTGATAAGGTGCCTCACAAAAGGTAGCTACAGAAGGTTAGGGTACACGGAGTTGGGGGTAAGGTGTTAGCGTGGATGGAGAATTGGCTGTCTAACAGGAAGCAGAGAGTTGGTATCACTGGGTGCTATTCTGATTGGCAGTTGGTGACTAGTGGAGTGCCGCAGGGATCGGTGTTTACCATTTATATAGATGATCTGGAGGAGGGGGCTGAGTGTAGGGTGATGAAATTTGCTAATGCCACAATGATGAGTGGAAAGCAAATTGCGTGGAGGGTGTAGAAAGTCTGCAGAGAGATCTGGATAGGCTGTGGGAGAGGATCTAGCAGATGGAGTATAATGTTAGCAAGTGTGAGGTTATCCACTTTGGCAGAAATAATAGTAGGAGGGATTATTATTTAAAAGGCAAAAAGCTATGCTACGGTGCAGAAGGAGCTGGGGGTCCTTGTGCACGAATCACAAAAACCCAGTCTGCAGGTCAAGGCGGCAAATGGAACGTTAGCCTTTATAGCGAGGAGGATAGAATATAAAAGTAAGGAGGTCTTGCTGCAACTGTACAGGGTACGGGTGAGGCCACAGCTGGAGTACTGTGTGCAGTTTTGGTCGCTGCACTTGCGCAAGGATATATTGGCCTTGGAGGGAGTGTGGAGGAGGTTCACTAGGCTGATACCCGAGATGAGGGGGTTGGCCTATGAAGAGAGACTAAATAGACTGGGTCTATACTCGTTGGAGTTGAGAAGAATGAGCAGGGGGATCTTATAGAGACGTATAAGATAATGAAGGGTATGGATAGGGTAGAAGTAGAGAAATTCTTCCCGCTTAAAGGATAGCAGGACTACAGGACACAGCCTCAAGATTGGGGGGGGGGAGCGGGGAGACTTCTTCAGTCAAAGGGTTGTGAATCTCTGGAATTCTCTGCCCGCTGAAGTGGTGGAGGCTACCTCGCTAAATATATTTAAGTCGCAGGTAAATAGGTTTCTGATAGAAAGGGGAATTAAGAGTTATGGGGAGAAAGCGGAAAAGTGGAACTGATCCACTTCAGAGTAGCCATGATCTTATTGAATGGTGGGGCAGGCTCGAAGGGCTAGATGGCCTCGTCCTGCTCCTATTTCTTATGTTCTTATTTAGTAAGAGGCAATATGGCAGTAAGCCTATTGCAGTTCTCCACTGGCAGGTCACACTTCCTGCTGACAGGTGGCACAAATTCTATTTACATTAATTTGTATCTCATGAGTGTTTATTAAAATAGCTGCCCACTAGAATCCCATCAGGTATTTCAATCTTGCATCATACCAGCTAGAAATCACATTGTGTCAAACCTGCTGCCTAAAAATGTCATGCACAAGACGACCCTCAGTTTGCTAGAGGCTTCAAGACAAGTGCAACACAAAGCCTACCTACCTACCACATCAGCCTTCTGGGGCATACCAATTCCTACCCTTCATTTTGCCATCTTGGTCTTTACAAACAGCACTACGCTGCTGGGCCCATAGACCCCCACATCACCAGTGCATCAATACAGCACCTGGGAGTTGCAGTGTATACCCTATGCCACAACCAGACCAGTATCAACCTGGGCAGCACAGTGGTATGAGCTCATGCAGTCACCACAGCAAAGGACCAAAGTCCAAAGGCCAGAATGAGACATAAGGGTGTGAGATCAAGGCAAGTAGACAGGTATGGGAGGCAAGATGATGTTGGGGGGGGGGGGGGGGGGGGGCGGTGGGAAGAGGGGTTGGAAAAGAGCAAACACTAGGGCAATGTGCAAGGATGGGTGTAGACACAGCTCACTATAGCAGCAGAAGGTAGAAGAGGAGGATGAGTAAGGGAAGACCAAGGGGAGGAAAGCTGGATCCTAACAAAGCTGCATGCCACACAAAGGCATCCATGGACTAGCATATGTATTACTGGAAGAGTATACACACAGTATACAGATTCTACAGTGGATGCGTGTTAGTTCGGCACATTAGAGAATGGTTAATACGAACATTAAACATGTAAAAGTAGTACTTTATCTGTAGTTCTTTTTGTAAATGGAAACTGTGTCAAGGCTCCATTTAAGTTCAGAGGCTGACAGGTAGGAGTCAGAGTGTGCAGACATTCCTGCTGCAAAGTGGAAAGAAGTCATTGATGATAGGCAGTAAAGCAGCGATATGGACCTCGGTCTAAAGTCAGAGATTGGAGACGAGGCTGATGTGTAGCAGAAGTAATCATTAGAAGCATGGTGTACTCGTGAGTCACCTCCATGGTGTGGATCTAATTGCCTCATTCTCTAGTTCTTGCTGGGACTTCCCTGGACCACAGGCTGGGATTTGTCAAAACTGGGCCCTTTTTCTCTTCCTCAGTTGAATCACAATTATCAAAAAGGCAACATTGAGCGCAGGCTCCATTCTCCAATCCCCCTTCTCCCTGTGGAGTGATAAATGCAATGGATTAATAAATAATAGGTAAATATATTAGATATCCCATTTAGAACATAGAACAGCACAGTACAGGCCCTTTGGCCCTCAAATGTTGTGCCGAACTATGTCCAATCCCACGATCATGCCATCTCACTCCCTATCATTCTGGTGTGCTCCATCTGCCTGTCAAATAACTGCTTGAAAGTTCCTAAAGTGTCCGACTCCACTATCACAGCAGGCAGTGCATTCCACACCCCAATTCCCGAATGAAGAATCTACCTCGGACATCCCTATTATCTCCCACCATGAACCTTAGTTATGCCCCCTAGTAACTGCTATATCCAACCGAGGAAATAGTCTCTGCACATCCACTCTATCAATCCCACTCATCATCTTATAAACCTCTATTAAGTCACCTCTCATCCTCCTCCTCTGCTCCAAAGAGAAAAGCCCCAGCTCCCCCAACCTTTACTCTTAAAGCCTTCCCTCCAAACCAGGCAGCATCCTGGTATATCTCCTCTGCACTCTCCCCAATGCTTCCACGTCCCTCTTATTAGTAAGGCGACCAGAACTGAACACAACATTCTAAACATAGTCTCACCAACATCTGGTATAGTTGCAGCATAACCCCACAGCTCTTAAACTCAAACCCCATTAAGCAACACCTTGATTTTAAAAATTCTCATTGTTCAAAATCCTTCCATGACCTTATCCCTCTGCATTTCTCTCCCCTCGAATCTCTCATCCCTCCAAGATATCTGGGCTCTTAAACAACCCAGCATTTAATGGTTTCTCCAATGACAATGTTTGATTTGATATGACAATGTTCTCAGCCCTGAGCGTTAAATTTTCACCTTGATCAACCACCTCAGGTCCTCCCTAAACGTAGGCCAGAATATTCTGCCATTCACAACCCACCACCACTGCAAATGAGGATGTAGAACTTGGCACTCAGCCAAATCTCCATTTACTACAGCAGACCTGGAGAATCTCACCAGCGTGAACAGTAGGAAATGTCCAGCTCTTATCGTTTGAAAAAGCTTTTGGTCATCTGCTGTAATGTCTCCTTCCATGACTCAGTGTCAATTTTGTTTCATTAGACTTCTGTAAGGAACCTTGGGAACATCTTATTAAAAAGGTGTTGTACAAATGCAAGTTGTCAGATAAGTGACTAAAGCTTGATCAGAATTCGATTGACAGGAGCATCTTATAAAAGGTGAATAGATTGAGGAAGTGAATGACAAAATTTGAGTTGGAAGCACAATCGTCAAGACGTGGCAGTGGAAATGGGCAAAAAGAGGGAGTCAGATACAGAAAATGCAGTCAGAGATTTGTACAGCAGAATTTGTACAAGTCAATGCAGATTGTTATGCACAGGGGTAGAGAGGTAAACGCAACTTGGTGCCAGGCATGAGATAGGAGTGAGCTTAAATTTATCAGAAGTAGGAGATGGAAGGCAGGTCGGAAGAACACTGGAGCAATAGCATGGAAAAAGCTTTCAGCAGGAGACAAACTGATGCAGTGGTGAAAATAAATGATATTAGTAAGTAGACAGTTTTATGATGAGAAGGATATAGAATTCAAAGATTCTCATGTTCAAACAGTACACAGTACGCTGACAGTGTGGTTCAATCCCAGACAGCAGTCAGGAAATGAGACAGAATTTGAGATAATGGAGCTTGTATTGAGATCAAAGATGGGCAGGATTCTCCAGCTGTTCACACCAGCAGGATCCTGCTGCAGGAAAGAGAGATTTCGTTGAGCTCCAAATTCTCCAGCCCCTCTGTCAGCAGCAAATGGACAGAGAATTCCAGCCAATGACTTTGGTCTTTAAATGTTGACTGGAAAAAATCTCAGCTGAATCTAAGATGAAATGTTGATCATACGTTTGAAAGGATGTTTGTGGAGCTTTCCCCTCCAGTTGTTTAATTGCTCACCATTAGTCAAAGCTGGTGTGGCAGGAATGCAGAACTTGGACCTGATCTGTTGCTGTGGAATTGTTCAGTTCCATTTATTATATATTAATTCTGCTGTTTAGCAGTACATGTAATCAGTCCTGTGTTGTAGCTTCACCAGGTTAACATTAATTTTTAGGTATGCCTGGTGCTAAATCTATAGCAAAGCGCAATGTAAGTATAATTGTATTAAGTTTTTTTTAAACCATAGAAGAAAATCAAGTAGCTTAATAGCCAAAGGAATAACTACAGAAAGAAAATTTACAACAAAAAGGCTACAAATTTAATGACCTGCATTAAGATTCACTTTTTCCTGTCTACAAATTCAGCATTGCTTAAAACTAACTCAAAACCCAACACAAAAATGGAGATTTCAACAATTGGTTCAGAACCTGTAGTTTTCAAAGGATGAAACTGCTACAGTGCATGAAAACTTTATTTAAATTTGTTTAATTACTGCAACGGTGCATCAGTTAATATATAGCAATACAGAACATATCTGAAGTCAAAAGTGCATTAACTACCAACCTTTAACAACCGCATCGAGTTTCATCAGATCAGCATTTCATTTGTTAATGATAAATAGAGTTGAGAAAGCTGAATGGTTTGATGATCGTTATAGTTAACAATACACGAGGGGATAGATAATACAGTCAACTTCCTCTCCAGATGCAAAACTCGTGTCAAATTGTGACTAGATTAGCATTCACACACTGACCCAATAATCTAAATGACAACATGATAGAAAACATAGGTGCTCCAGAAAAAAAAGCATTCAAAAATGCCAAGTTTATTACAGAAGAAACTTTACTAAATCTTAAACTGTGTTAAAAAGTTACTTGAAAAGAATCCCAACATTGCATTAAACAGATTTGAAGGTCATGCAAAACCATGTGGTAATAAATATCAACAACCTTATAAATACTATACATTTAGCATCATTAAAACTGCCCAACTGAATATAAACAAACTCTGGAAAATCTGAAATCATCTGCTAAAATTTGTACAAGAGTACTTCGGTCTCATTTAAAAGACAACTCAAATCTTTTCAATGTGTGAAAAAGAGAAAATAGCAGGCATGTAAATGATTGCTTAATTCAACATATTAAGAATACTGAGCAAATCAGCAGTTTAAATGAATTCATGCAAATGATGAAGATAGAAATTCATCTATTGCTGGAATTGCTCAACACATCTGAAATGTGTTATATTATTTTGCCAAGTCATTATGGCTGGGATTTTCCAGCCCTCCAGCAGTGGAGGTACCTCACCATTGGTTGCCAGCAGGATCTTTCAGTCCTGCCAACGTTGACAGCATTTTGTATGATCCACCTATCTCGCCTCCTGGAAACCCACCAGTGCGGAAGATCACCTTCAGCAGGACCAGAAGATCTCATCAGCAAGAACAGCTGGAAAATCCTGCTGTCTGAATTGAGACTTGACGAACAGACAGGTTCAGAAATTGAAATGTGCAATTTCTGAATTGAATAGAATTGCAATTTATTTTGGAACAGATTGTTATTTTTGTACCATTTTTCACCAAACCATTTCAAGATAATCTGAAAGAGCACACAGGATAGTAATTGTCAGCATTATATGCTACCAAATAAAATTCAACAGGATATTGGCAGAGAAAAACTCCCTCTCTTAATAATGCAACTCTCATCTCAAACCTACAAGGTTTATGTCAAAGTCAGGTCTATTTTCCTTCACTCCAGCAAACATTCTTGTGGCTGGGACTGACTACTGTTACCAGACAAGATATTTTCTCACGGTTCACGAGGAACTTGGCTAGGATTTCACAAAAGTCAAAGTCAGGAGAGGTGAAGTTCCAAGAATTGGAACCAAGGACTCAGAAGTGAAAGGATCCCATTACACCTTAGAACAAAAAAAATCTCTGGACAGTGGATTTTGTTGAGAGAACATCAACAATACCTTCAAACAAGAAACTGCTGGATTCCCAGATGTTAGCACTCCAAACTTCCATCAGCTTTATCTTTACTAAAATCAACTCGAGTGAGATCAAGTCAAACTGTTCAACATACTAAATGCCTAATTCTGCAGTAAAGGAACAACAAGCCAAATTATAAAATCACACCAACTCTTAGCAGCCTTCTGTTTTTTTTTAACATTTTTATTCATGGGATCTGGGTATTGCTGGTTAAGCCAGCATTTATTACCCATTCCAAGTGTATTATCTACAGAAGTTCACAAATTCAGACTAAATGATAGGAGAGCAACATTATTTTGGGATTTTAAAAAATGAAAAGAATTGAACTTTAAATTTAGTCAGGATTCAGCTTCTGGTATTAGTCTGTCATTCACTTGCACTACCAATTAGCTGGCATGGCAATGCACACACTCAATGAGTTAAATTTTCTTTGTTCAACAATCTTTCACTTGAATTTTAAAAGCAAGAGCTGAAAACAAGTCGATCAGGTGAGATACAAGCAGGAGCAGACTTGAGTAAAGAATAAACATTAGTAGCTAACTGGTCAATTTCTGCTGAAAAGAATTTTAAGAGCTGTGCATAATTTGGCCCATAGCTTAAATGAGTGTATTAGTGATGTTTTAGTATTTTACAGCACAGTTATGGTAAAGGATTAAAACCATAGCTTGCACTGCACTCTTGCCTTCATGCCATTTCAAAATGGTAGCCTGAAAATATTAGCGCGTTTCAAGCCAGCAATATAAATTGATGAGACAAAACGGTGAACAAATCACATCTCTAGTCAGTTGATTACAACTTTTCTTAATGCTCATTTCCAAAAATTAAAGCAAACTTTTTCCAAAAATGTGCCTGAAGGTAGGATCTTTGTTTTCTCATTTCAAGATAAAATACCCCCAAGTGGAATGTGAATTATTCTTGCAGTTCTCAAAATTAAAAACATAGTAAGCATCTTTGACCTTAACTTGGATCTCCATCGAGATCAAACTGTTTCCTGCAGGTTTCTATAGTTTGTACTGCATGTTAGAAATAAATACCTAGAATGAACATGAGAAAAAAAATCTAAAACTTACCATGTTCAAATACTCAAACACAATTACATCAAAAATTAGTTTTACTCATGCATTTTTGAACAGCTGTACAAGTTCTGGGTTCACAGTCAAAACATTTTCAAAATTTAAACACACTATAATCTTTGCACTTTTATTTGATAACAAAGTAAACTATTTCCTTGAAATGCAAATTGTTTGGACCAGCCTTCTTTACAGCACTCAACTTCAAGCAAATCACCCTCTTGATTACCTATGCTTTTTAAAGCATTTACATTCCCATTTACGTACATGCAAACCTTAAATCGTTCAATCAAGTCATTTCTGATGCATGGCCCATGACTGATCGCACCAATGCAGTTAGTGGATACAAAAATGTACATTACAGTTAATTCTACATGATAAATTTCACTGGAGTTAGTTACATCACAAAACATATTGATATTTGTTGCCCTATGCGGAGTTCCCCTTCTAGTTACACCAACCCCAAATATGATTCAAAGTCTCATTTCTTTGGTGGTTTCTGATCATCTAAACTTAATTCATAAATGGGGAAAGGGCTGGACGATAGTTGGATCTGAGTTCTTAAGCATTGGAAAATGAAACCTATTTATTTATCAATGGCTATGTTAAAAGACCAACAAAAATATTTTAAATAATCTAAAGTTAGGTTGTGTGGAATCCCAAGTTGAGCAAGCTAAAAGCTGGAAAACATTCAGAAATAAGGGTACCTGTAATACGCATTCAAAAAACTCGCTTTCTTTAATCCAATATACCTAACAAATACTACAAGAGGGAAAGCATCATACCACAAACTTCTTCATACGTGCATGTGTCATAAATTCGTAAATGTTAAAAATGCAATGCAGTTCTCAGTAAGTTACAATGTCACTAACCAGCTCTAGACACCTTCCTCAACAATACAAGTTCTACTCACAGAACACATTCCTAATGCAGCCAGCCAAATAGCCAGTTTAATTTATAAATCAAAACACAAATGAACCACTGAGGGATTTCCCTTTGCTTGGGTTGAATTCCAACTGCAGTTTCCTCTGCACATAACCTGCTTCTAGTTGAAAAGACCAATTCTTTCTTCTTAAATTCAGTAACTGAAGTGTTGCCTTCATTCAAAAATAAAGGCCGATTTCTGGCTTTAAAAAAATTAGTTCCCAAAACCCACTTTAATTACTGGATTTAAACACAATATAGACAGTTATTCAAAACAACTGTGCTTCCTCTCCTTAACCCACTTCCCCAATGCACTCCAACAATTTTACAATCTTATTTTCCAATTGTTTGTTGTATTGCCTGTATAGGTTATCACAATGGGTACATTAAAAGCTACAAACTTTCCTTACTTAAATCAAGTTATAGTGTAATTCACAATTCTTACACACTTACGCAGTTAATTAATTTTCACTGATTTGCAAACCATGTACGCTATCCAGGTTCACTTGAGATTAAATAGATGCAGAAATAGAATTTAATAAGTTTAGTGTTAGTTCTGTTGCTTTAAACAACTTCAGTTGGTTTAATTTCAGAGGCAAAATACTCAATTCATGATTATCTCAAAGTGTACAAGTGGTGTTTTGCAGTAGTGTCAACCTCACTCTTCCACAAAGAAATTTGTAATTATTTTTAAATTAACTACATGATTAATCTTCTGCTTTGGAAAGGTGAACACTAAAGTCATTGGAGGATACAAGTAACAGGGAATATCAAATGTGTAGATGAACCTGCTGCAAGAAGCAACTGATAGTGAATGCACTGATGGCCACAGTGAAGCTGTTACATTCACATTTGCCCATCCATGCAAACATGCTTATTCACAGGAGTGGCATTACAACTGTATCAGTCAAAAGGAATATTCCTTAACCTAGACTACACAATAAAAGGAAAGATGGCTTCAGGTTAGTTCTTCGCTGTACTTGGAGCACTCTTCCTTGTTTGCTGACATCTCACTCTCTGGTACTCCCAATGATGGTCATGAGGAACATAAAGATATTAATAATATCGGTATAAAGGTTGAGTGCTGCAAAAACGTATTCCTCCGGACTGATAACCAGCTGTTTGTTACCCAGGATCATCTGTGTGTCAATGGCCAAAAACTGCAGAAGAATCAAGAGCACACAGTTAGATTGGACAGCTAATCTCCTTTAAACGTTTGTTCATCATTCTGTAACCACCGTCATAACATCCAAGGCTACGGGCCAAGTGTTGGAAAGTGACATTGGTGGAGATTTTTTGTCGGTACAGGCTCAATGGGCTGAAAGGCCTCTTCTATACTATATGATGCTATGATTTGTATCACATTTGCTCCTTTTGCAAATCAGTTTAAATCTGTGCCCTCTCTTCCCTGATCCTTTTATGAGCAGGAACAGTTATTCCCTATCTACTCTGTCTAGCTGTGTATAGACACTTAGATATTGTTTCAACTGGCTGAGGAATCTAGAACAGTTTCAACAAAAAGAGGCAATCATTTAGGACCAAGATGAGGAGAAATTTCTTTACTCAAAAGGATTGAGAATTGTTGGAATTCTCTAATCCAGAGGGTTGTGGATGCACCACCGAATGTATTTAACACCAAGATAGACAGACCTTTGATCATTTCGGGAATTAAGGAATACGGGGAGAGGGAGTTGAAATTCAGGATCAGTCATGATCCTACCAAATAGTGTAGCAGGCTTGATGGACCATGTCATCTTCTCCTGCCATTTCTTATATTACGCTCTTATTCCAGATTTGATAACTACCCATCTGGTCAGTCTGCAGACATCATTTAAAAGGTCATATATATTGTATTTGTAGTCAACAGGCTACAACCTCCTTAGAAAGGTAAAACCAGAGAACTTGTGACCGCATGGTAAACAGTGTAAGTTTTGAGGAAGCACAATCACTATTTGTTTGAAGGAAGCATTCACACTTACCACTGTGAAGATCAGTGCACCAACAGAAGCATACACAATCTGGAGAATCCGGTTCTGGATAAAAATGCACAGAATTCCGAAGAAAAAGAGCACAACTGCAGACACCAACATCACACCCATACAGGAAGTAAAGTCATACTTTGTCTGTGAAAAGGCAAGAAAATCCATCAGCAGGATAACAAATTAACCTTGTACAGACATCAGGACCAGATGGCAAGTTAAGATCCACAACCTGAACAAGTGTCAGCAGCTACTAGGGGAATTTTGCAGTAACTTCATTGCTGTGTTAATGTAAGCCTCACTTGTGACTAATAACTAAAATAACAATAAAATCTAATGTGATTAATGGAACGAGCTAAATTGAGTTGTTAGGATTATGTCTGCAATTCATTGGTTACGGTCTAGTCTTCTAATGTTAGCTCACAAACATTTAGTTTGTCCTTTCAAAAGGATCAACTTCTTATCCCCACGCACAAAATTTTTAATAGTTCCCAAGAAATCAATATCAGTATATTTATAGGAGGCACTAAGAACAGAATTTCAAAGTTTAAGGTGGCTTAATGCATTACAATAAGAATGCACAAACTATTACTGTAAGAAGTCTGACAACACCAGTTTACTGCAGAGGAACAGAAAGAGGGCTGGGGGTGAAGGAGATCACGGGATGAGGCCACAGGGATCGAAATATGAGGATGATTATAAGTTGGAAGCACTCGGGGACAGGATGTTAATGCAGGTCCTCATGCAAGGAAAGGTGAGCAGGATAAGGTATAGGAAGCAGCATTTGGATGAGTTGCTAACTAAAGATGGTGGTAGCCAAGAGAACAATGGAAATATCCACTTTCTTGGTGACCAAGGCTGAGAAAAGCAGCACAAGGACTGAGGTGGCAGATAATCTAACTGGGAGGAAGGGTAGGTCAGCAAACTAAACTTGGAAAAGGGAGGGTAGAGTTACTATGCCAAAGGCCAAATTAAAGTTAACATTCTATTTCACTGTTGGTTTTAGAATCTCAAGCAGTCAGATAATTTACACAATTAGTTACATGCTTCATTTCCTCCCCTCTTTTTTCAATTTTTTTAAGTGCCCAGTTTAGAAGCTCGTGTGTGAACATATTTTCTGAAACGCTTACCTGCATAGAGAAAATGACAACAGTAAAGCAAACAGCTGCAGTGATGCCAACAGCCATCACTACAGAATCCGTACTGTAGAAACTAGCAATCATTCCAGCCATGTACGACATACTCAGGGTCAGGATAGACTGCAGACAGAAAAAGCAAAAACAAGTAATAAACCGTATCTACATTGCTGCCAGTTTGTATCGGACATATATACCTTTTGGATTAAACAGTGTCAGTCTCTGAATTTCTAGCTTTACTTTTATTTAACTAAATTTTTTAATAAAAATTTAACCAGAATTGACTTGCCCGCAGAAGGAGAGTGGTTGTAGATGGGTCTTTTTCTGCATGAAGGTCGGACACCAGTGGAGTGCCCCAGGGATCTATTGTGGGACCCTTGCTGTTTGTGACTTTTATAAATGGCCTGGATGAGGAAGTGGAGGGATGGGTTGGTAAGTTTGCCAATGACACGAAGGTCAGAGTTGTTGTGGATAGTTTGGAGGGATGTCAGAAGTTGCAGCATGACATAGATAGGATGCAAGTCTGGGCGGAGAAGTAGCAAACAGACTTCAATCCAGATAAACGTGTAGTGGTACATTTTGGCAGGTCAAATGGGATGAAGAAATATAATATTAAGGGTAAGACTCTTAGTGTGGAAGATCAGAAAAATCGTGGCCTGGGTTCACAGAACTCTCAAATCGGCCTGACAGGTAGAGGATGTAGTTAAGGCTGCGGACAGCATACTGGCCTTCTTCAATTGAGGAATTGAGTTTGAGTTGGCAGCTAATAAGATCCTGGTCAGATCCCACTTGGAGTACTGTGCTCAGTTCTGGTCACCTCATTACAGGAAGGATGTGGAAGCCATTGAAAGGGTGCAGAGGAAATTTACAAGGATGTTACCTGGATTGGGTGGCATGCCTTATGAGGCTAGGTTGAGAGCGCTCAGTCTTTTCTCCTTAGACAAAAGGATGAGAGAGGACCTGATAAAGGTATATAAGATGTTGAGAGGCATTGATCAGGTGGACTCTGAGGCTTTTCCCCAGGGCTGAAATGGCTGCCACTAGAGGACACAGGTTTAAGGTGCTGGGGATTAGGTACAGAGGAGATGTCAGGGGTAAGTTTTGCATTCAGAGGGTGGTAGATGAGTGGAATCGGCTGCCGTCGGTGGTGGTGGAGGCAAATTCGTTAGGGTCTTTTAAAGAGACTTCTGGATGAGTACATGGGACTTAATAGGATTGAGGGTTATAGGTGGGCCTAGCAGGTAGAGATAAGATTGGCACAACTTGTGGGCTGAAGGACCTGTTTGTGTAGTTTTTCTATGATTCTATATCATAACTGAGCTATAGCATCCTCATAAGATTTGAGCTAGATAGGTAATTTTGCATGAATGATTGAGTTTTTTTGTCCATGGACATAGAACTGCATAGATCATCATTATCTATTGGCTTCAACTTTTTCTCCACCTCTTGAAACAAGCAAAAACAAAACTTAAAAATCAACATACAAGTATCTGTAAGGTAAAACATAACCTTGGATGGAAGACAAATTGGAATAAAGACTTCTAGACAAAAAGTGTGCAGCATTTGTTTTTATAGGTAATGGTCTTATTTCAGCTCTAGTGGGAAGAGTCACTGAATAAATTGGTCTCAAATTGTCACTTGGATGCACTTTCTGGTATGTATGCTAGATAAAATTAATTTGCACAATTGTAATTTGTACTGCCACACAAAATTAACATGCCAAATTCCCCACATTAATCTCTCTCAACTCAAAAGTCTTGGAAATGTTTTTTCAACATTTACAATCAAGGCTGCCTCAGTGAAAACTTTCAACTGTAGAAAAGCTGGTTACTTATAGGAGTCTTTGTTCATCTCTCCCTACCCGCGGTATCACCAGCATCCTGATGTCCTTCAAGAGCAGCTGGCCAGTTCATAATCAAACCTATTACAGCGCACAGTCCCTTATGCAACAATTAAGCATTGCTTTTTTTAATTCGTGGGACATGGGCGTCACTGGCTGACCAGCATTTATTGCACATCCTTAGTTGCCTTTGGCAGGCAGTTGAGAGTCAACCACATTGCTGTGGCTCTCAAGTCACATACAGAATGGGCAAGGATGGCAGATTTCTTTCCCTAAAAGAACGTGAACCAGATGGGTTTTTCCAACAATCAACACTGAGTCCAGATATTTTTTACTGAATTCAAATTCCACCATCTGCCGTGACAGGATTCGAACCCGGGTCCCCAGAACATTAGCTGAGTTTCTGGATTGATAGTCTTGTGATAATACCACTAGGCCATTACCTCCCCTCTGAACATTTGCCAGGAACCAGGAATAACAAAAATAATCAATCGATTGTAGGAATTACATGCCAAAGTGTGAATTTAATACATATTTTGAAGCTGTTTAAATGTGTGTAAATCCACCTTGTCCTTTCAAAAGAATCAACCCTTTGTCCCACACATGAAGTTTTAAAAGAAAACAGTTTCCAGGTTTCCCATCATAGCTCCTTATGTTTTTTTTTTACTAACACCAATGTTATTTCTTTCATTACTTTGTTTGGATTAAAAATTTATTCCAAATCATCACTTGGTAGTATAGGACATAAATACTGCTGAAAAGAGAGGTACACTGCTGAAACTTTTCCAGTAACTTTTAGAACATGCATCCCAGTGACAATTTGTTCAGTGACTCTTCCGACTAGAGCTGGAATAAAACCATTACCTGTAAAAACAAATGCTATACACTCTGTCTAGAAATCTAGACAGTCGTTAGCATTGCTGCTTCACAGCTCCAGGGTTCAGAGTTCGAATCCCAGCTCAGGTCGCTGTCTGTGTGGAGTGTGCACATTCTCCTCTTGTCTGCTTGGGTTTCCTCCAGGTGCTCTGGTTTCCTCCCACAGTCCAAAGATGTGTGGGTTAGGTTGATTGGCCATGCTAAGAAATTGCCCCTTAGTGTCCAGGGATGTGTAGGTTAGAGGGATTAGTGGGTATAATATGTAGGGATATGGGGGGGGGGGGGGGGGGGGGGGGAGCTGGATGGGATTGTGTTCGGTGTAGACTCGATGGGCCAAAGGGCCTCTTCCTGCACTGTAGGCTTCTAAGATTCTATGATCTTTCTTAAAATTTGTCTTCCATCCAAGGTCATGTTTCACAATACAGCTACTTATATGTTGATCTTTGAGTTTTGGTTTTGCTTGTTTCAAGAGCTGGGGAAAAAGTTGAAGCCAATACTTAATAGATAACGACGAGCAACTTTAGAACACAAGTCTGTGGCAGTTATGACATAAGATGCATTGGCTAAATCACATTTAAATAAAAGGCTCTCAAGTCACCACTCAACAAACATGTACCTGTTCTAATACCAGTTCTAGGAAAGAACAAAAATAAATCCCAAAAGCAAAGGAAATTAATTCCAATATTGTTGAATAGAGAGACATGTTGCCCATGCATTGGATTCATCAAGAATCCAAGATTCATCAAGAATAACAAATTTTAAACAAGCACAATAATTTAACAAGAGAAATTGTGATTTTGAGATTGTTCAGCAAATGCTACTCAATGCTGATTGTGCTAATACCTACACTTTAAATTAATTTAAAGATAACCAGTTGAGCTTTGTGGCTTGGCTCATTCAGCTGCGTTTGCCAGAAATCATGTACACTGATATACAGGGACTTTCCTCTGCAACAAAGGAATATGTTCAAGGCTTGTGCTTTTTTTTAAGAATTACCCAGGAAACTGGAGAACCGACAAGTTTCCAGTTGATTTCTCCATGGCAACTCTTCAGCCAGAGTTAACTTGCTAACAATCAGCACCTTTTATCCTGCAGTAAAAATGATCATTTGAAATTCTTTGCCCTTATGCGATTAAGATGCAAAACTTCAACACATCTGCCTTTTCAGCAATGTTTGAGTTCTGTCCTATCAAACAACAAAATGAACTCTGAAGAATATATGTAGCTTGCAGGCAGTTGAGGAAGATCTGGAAATATGTACAGCAAACCCAAGATTATTTCCTCAGGTAATTAAAAGGATCACAGGATAAAAATTAACAGGAAAAGCTTTTTCATTCAAAGGATACATTTTTGCAATTCTGACAAAGAGAAACTACACTCAAAATATGCAAGGTACTATGAACAAAGACTTAATGCATAGGATGAGCTTCCCACTGGCCTGATGACAAATCACATGCTGATCAAATTGGGATTAGTTTCTATCTTTATCCCTTCTCTTTTCCCTCCACCCACACCATCCAGGTTATACTGGTCTAGTTTACTTCGGAGTAAGGTGTTAATGAAATGCTTACCAAAGCAATGAGGTTCCAGGGATGCTTCCGTCTGATTTGTCCACAACAGCTGAGAGCAATAAGGGTAACAAAGAATACTCCATACGAGGCATAGTAGATCCAAGGAGTGCGTCTCACAAATCTCTTGGCATCAGAAACAAAGGTACAAATGCACACAAAAATGAAAGTCACCAGTAGCTGAACAGTCAAAACCATGTAGACCTGCAAATGGCAAGAAAAATAATCAGTCCTGTGCATCATTAGTGAGGAGATAGTGTGTATAAATCAGCAAGTACCCATAGTCAAGTTATACCTTCTGAGAAAAGTGTAAATCAAAATTTCAACGGTGCTACTTCAGAAGCCTTGTTCAGTGCAAAGGCATCTAGAGTAATGTGCCAGAGAGCTGAGAATGATTTTGATTATTGTCACATGTATTAGTATACAGTGAAATGTTTTCTTCCTTGCGTACTATACAGATAAAGCATATCATACATGTGGGCAGCATGGTAGCAGAGTGGTTAGCACCGGTGCTTCACAGTGTCAGGGACCCAGGTTCGAATCCGGGCTTGGGTTACTCTCTGCATGGAGTTTGCAGGTTCTCCCCTTGTCTGCGTGGGTTTCCTTCAGGTGCTCTGGTTTCCTCTCACATTCTGAAAGCTGATTAGGTGCATTGACCCGAGTAGGTGCTGGACTGTGGCGACTAGGAGATTTTCACAGTAACTTCATTGCAGTGTAAGCCTTACTTGTGACTAATAAATAAACTTTATACATAGAGAAGGAAAGGAGGATGCAGAATGTAGTGTTACATTCATTGTAGGATGTAGAGAAAGATTAACTTGATGAGGGAGGTCCCTTCAAAAGTCCAATAGCAGCGGGGAAGAAGCTGTTCTTGAGTCGGTTGGCACTCGACCTCAGACCTTTGGATCTTTTTCCCAATGGAGGAAGGTGAAAGAGAATGTCCAGGTTGCATGGGCCCTTGATTACACTGGCTGCTTTTCCAAGGCAGCAGGAAGTGTAAACAAAGTTAATGGATAGGAGGCTAGTTTGTGTGATGGACTGGGATTCATTCAATTCCTTTTGTAAATTTTTTTGCAGTCTTGGACAGAGCAGGAGCCATACAAGCTGTAGTACAACCAGAAAGAATGCTTTTTATAGTGCATCTAAAAGTTGGTGAGATTTGTAGCAGACATACCAAATTTCATAAGAACATAAGAAAGAGGAGGAGTAGGCCATCTAGCCCTTCGAGCCTGCCCCTCCATTCAATATGATGGCTGATCTGAAGTGGATCAATTCCACTTACCCGCTTGGTCCCCATAACCCAGATCAGAATTCTATCTACCCGCGACTTAAACATATTCAACGAGGTAGCCTCCACCACTTCAATGGGCAGAGAATTCCAAAGATTCACTACCCTCAGAAGTTTCTCCTCAACTCTGTTCTAAACTGACCTTCCCCTTATTTTGAGGCTGTGCCCTCTAGTTCTGGTTTCCTTTCTATGTGGAAAGAATCTCTCTCACCTCTATCCTATCTAGCCCCTTCATTATTTTGCAAGTCTCCATAAGATCAGCCCTCAGCCTTCTAAACTCCAACGAGTACAGACCCAATCTACTCAATCTCTCCTCATGAGTTAACCCCCTCATCTCCGGTATCAACCTGGTGTACCTTCTCTGTACTCCCTCCAAGGCCAATGTATCCTTTCGCAAATAAGGGGACCAAAACTGCACACAGTACTCTAGTTGCAGCCTCACCAGTACCCTGTACAGTCACAGCAAGACCTCCCTGCTTTTATATTCTATCCACCTCGCGATAAAGGCCAACATTCCATTCACCTTCTTGATCACCTGCTGCACCTGCAGATTGGGTTTTTGTAATTCATGCACAAGGACTCCCAGGTCCCTCTGCACAGTAGCATGTTGTAATTTTTCACTATTTAAATAATATTCCATCTTACTATTGTTTCTTCCAAAGTGGATAACCTCACTTTTGGCAACGTTATACTCCATCTGCCAGATCCTCGCCCACTCACTCAGCCTATCCAAATCTCTCTGCAGACTTTCCGCGTCCTCCACGCAATTCACTTTCCCACTCATCTTCATGTCATCAGCAAACTTTTTTACCCTACACTCAGCCCCCTCCTCCAGTTTGTCTATATATATGGCCCCAGCACCAATCCCTGCAGCACGCTACTAGTCACCAACTGCCAACCAGAAAAGCACCCATTTATTCCTTAGCCTCCTGAGAAAGTAAAGGCATTGGTGGTCTTTATTAACTATAGCATCAGCATGTGGGGGGACCAGGACAGGTTGCAGGTGATCTGGACACCTAGAAACTTGAAGCTTTCAATGATTTCCACTTCATCCTGTTGATATAGACAGGGACTTATCCTCCACTATGCTTCCTGAAATTGATGACTATCCTGTACTCCAACTCAATTTTTAAGTTTGCTGGTGACACCACCACAGTGGGTCAGATCTCAAACAATGAGATGGAGGAGAATTTGACCACACAGTCAGTCATAGGTATAAGGAGTATAGTGAAGAGCTGAGAACACAACCTTGTGGGGCACTGGTGTTGAGGATGATCGTAGAGGTGGTGGTGTTGCCTATCCTCACTGATTGTGGCCAGTAGGTTAGGAAGTCTAGGATCCAATCTCAGAGGGAACAGCCGAGCCCCAGGCAGTGGAATTTGGAGATGGGTTTTGTAGGAATAATGATGTTGGATGCTAGCTGTAGTCAATTAATAGGAGTCTGGTATTCCAGGTTTGAGATGTGGAGGTTCCGGCATTGGACTGGGGTAAGAACAGAAAGAAGTTCAGAGTTATTTGTGACAGTCTTGGTCAAAGCAGGAGCCATACCAAGCTGTGATACATCTGAAAAGGATGCTTTTGACGGTGCATCTGTAAAAGTTGGAGAGACTCATAGCGAACATGCCAAGTGCAGCTGCACCCACAGTGCAGTTCAGGAGAGAATTCTATGATTCTGACCCAGTGACAGTGAAGGAACGCCAATGTATTCTCAAGTCAGGATGGTGAAATATTGGGGAATATTGCTTAATGCTTGCGTATAACAGTTACGCTATTTTACACATCTTTGTTACAATTATTCTGACTCAGAAGTTTTACCTTCCTAATAAATGCTCTGCGAATGTTCTTGTCTTCAAAGTTCGCTGCAGTGAATTCCTCATTGTCATAATAAGACGGTGGAACATCATCGTGATAACCAGGGCTTCCCAAAGTAACTACAATAAAGCAAATAAATTCCTTACCATTAGATGAAATGAGGTTCATAGCTTTCTGCATCACAATGCATCCAAATTGCACATTGAAAATATAGTCATAATAAAAGTTGCACATGCTATATGAACAGTGACCAGAAAGTTGGAAAGACTTAGAAATAGTATTGCTAAATAAATTGGTTTTAACCATACACTTACTCCTCTGCAGATATGCATCTGGTTATATTCTGAACTCTAATTTGGAAAATATAACTTGGTCCATATGCATAGTAGGCCTTCGTGCAAAACAGTTTTGCTTATGGGTTTGGAAGGAAGAACTAGGCTAGATGTTTGGAGGCTTTTCTTGGAGAATAATATTCCTCAGCCACAGGTGAGGTACCTGAAGATAGAAGGGTGGCAAGTGTTGTGCCTTTATTTAAGAACAGCTGCAGGGAAAAGCATGGGAACTACAGACTGGTGAGCCTAACATCTGTAATGATAAGTTGTTAGAAGGTGTTCTGAGAGAATGAATCTTCTGGCATTTAGAGGGGTAAAGATTGATTAGGGACAGCCAGCACGGCTTTGTGAGCAAAAAATCATGAATCACAAATTTGATTGCATTTTTTGAAGATGTATCCAAGAAGCTAAATGAGATGCAGTTGATGTTGTCTACATGGACTTTAGCAAGGCTTTTGACAAGGTACTGCAAGGTAGATTGTTGCATAAAGTTAAATTTCTCAGGATCCAGGACAAGATAGCCAATTAGATACAAAATTGGCTTGATGACAGAAGTCATAAGAACATAAGAAATGTTCTTATGACTTTTTCAAATTGGAGGTCTGTGACCAGAGTTGTGCCCCAGATCAGTGCAGGGTCCATTATTATTTGTCATTTATATTAATGATTTGGATGAGAACTTAGAAGGCATGGTTTGCAAGTTTGCAGATGACACCAAGGTTGGTGGCATAGTGGACAGTGATGGTGGTTATCTCAGATTGCAACAGGATCTTGATCAGTTGGACCAGGTGCTGATGAATGGCAGTTGGAGTTTAATTTAGATAAACACGAGGTAATGCATGAGGTTAGAACCAGGGCAAGACTTAGTTAAATGGTAGGCGTTGGGGACAATTGTAGAACAAAGATCTAGGTGTGCAGGTTCATAATTCTTGAGAGTGGAATCACAGGTGGACAGGGTGGTGAAGATGAAATTTGACATGCTTGGTTTCATTGATCAGAACATTGAATACAGGAGTTGGGACATCTTGTTGAAGCTGTACAAGACATTGGTAAGGCCACACTTGGAATACTGTGCACAGTTCTGATCATCCTATTATAGAAAGAATAATATTAAACTAGAAAGAGTGCAGAAAAGATTTACTAGGATGCTACTGGGACTTGATGGTTTGAGTTACAAGGAGAGGCTGGATAGGCTGGGACTTTTCTCCCTGGAGCATAGGAGACTTGTTGGGCTGATCTTACAGTGGCCTATAAAATGATGAGGGGCATAGATAGTCAACATCTTTTCCTCAAGGTTAAAGCTAGAGAGCATAGGTTTAAGATGAGAGGAGAGATACAAAAGATTCCTGAAGGGCCTATTTTCACCACCCCGACAGAGGAATGAGCTGCCAGAGGCAGTGGTAGAGGTGGGTACAATTTTGTCTTTTAAAAAGCATTTAGACAGTTACACGGGTAAGATGGGTATCGAGGGATACGGGCCAAACAATTCAGACTAGTTTAGTGGTTAAAAAACGGGAGGCATGTACAAGTTGGGTCAAAGGACCTGTTTCCACGCTGTAAACCTCTGACTCCGACCCATGGAACAAGTAACCAGTTGAAGTGATTCATCGAGTCCTCTCTAAAATTGTTATGTTTAAAACTGGTGTAAATTCTTTAAATTTTGTAAATTATTTGTTTACCTCAATTATCCTATCTATCCTTTCCATTGTGGCAAAGACCTCAAGTTACACTTTAAATTCCGGAGTGGCCTGCCCATTTCAGAGAATGTTTAAAAGTCAACTATTGAATACTTGAAAGAATAAAAGTTTGCAATGCTGTGCATCTGGAGTCACATATAGAACAAAGCAGGCAAGGGTGGCAGATTTCTTAACGTCATTAAAAGGATATTAGTAAATCAGATGGATTTTTACAACAACTGATTCATGGTCACATTTACTAAAATAGCTTAAAATTACACATTTATTAATTGAATTTAAATTCCACCAGCTGCCAAAGGTGAACATTAGCTTGGGAGTTGGAATAGTCAAATGATATCGCCATTAAACCACCGTCTTCACTTCTACGTGATATGGAGATGCTGGCGTTGGACTGGGCTAAGTACAGCAAGTCTTATAACACCAGATTAAAGTCCAACAGGTTTATTTGGTAGCACAAGCCACAAGCTTTCAGAGCATTGCCCTTCATCAGGTGAGTGGGAGTTGCATTCACAAACAGGGCAGATATAGACACAAACTCAATTTACAAGTTGAGTTTGTGTCTATATATGCCCTGTTTGCGAACACATCTCACTTCTACATACCAGATTTGAAGATCAGATCCATCACTCCAAGAGATCTTGCTCTTAACCACAAAAAGAGAAAGAAAACTTCGAAAAATACTTTACATTCTGTTGGATGTCACATATTTAGAGTTGATTACAGGACTGCCCATTGTTCCAACTGACTTGTCTCTTAAAATTGATTACTGATAGACAAAGGTCTGATATAATGCTTTAAGGTCAAGGCACCTATATTGGATAACACCACATCTCATTTAACCTTATGCCTCTAGCTTGCTAAATCCAGAAATTCAAGTACAGCTGAACTCATCGTTTTTCTCACCTGGGAACGATACTGCACAATGGAACTATTAGGGAGCTATTTATTCCATCATGTCAGTGCTAACAATTTACAAGAACTATCCAATTACTTCCACTCTCTTATTCTTTCCCACCAACTTTCCATCCTTCCAAGAATTTAAAACCAATTGCCTTTTGAAAATTATTGAACCTGTTTTCACATTTTTTTCAGGAAACACGTTTATCATAACCCATCTCATGAAAATAATATTATCCTACCTCTTTTTTTTAAACTATTTTATCTGGCTCCTCCCACTAGAAGCAGTTTCTTCTCAATTCTGCCAAAGTGAACATAAACTTTTGAATGCCTCCACAAAATTTCTCCTATTCCTACATAACTAAAGTCCATCATCTCTGACACTTCACTCCACCCTGCCAAGTCCCTAGCATCTTTCCTGAAGTGTGCTGTTCAAAATGGAACACAAGCGCAGCTGAGACTTGCTTGCATTTGTACTCTATGCCTCTATTTGTAAAGTCAAGAATGTTGCATGCTTTTCAACAGCCTCAACTTGCCCTGCAACCCTCAAAAATTTCTCACTGTCTCTGCACCTATGGGACACCATTTGTCTGAAACAAATCCATGTCATTTATTAATCCCTGCCTTTTCAAATCACAAGTAACGTTGTCACAGACTACAGACTCTGAAATTGTCCCTACCACTGATGTTAGATTGACTGATAGTTGTAATTGCCCGGTTTATCAAAATTCCATTATTTGAACTGGAGCAACAGCAATGTTTGCAACCCTCAGTCCTGCAACCAAAGAGCAATGAAAAATTGTGGGCTACGAGTCTCTACAAACATGATGCTCTGTAACGTAGGACCTACCCCAACTGTAAATACCTTCCCCTTTTTCCATATTTAACCCACCTACTTTTTTCTACCACCTCCTCCTTTACTGTGACAGCAGCAGATTCCGTCACCTTGCAAAAACAAACAGTTGCTCATTTAGTAACTTACCTACAGCTTCAGCCTCCAAATCCCATGTTACATATTGAGCCCCACTCTCCCTTTGGCTAAGTTTTATGTTTTTATGACTGTAACAAACTGACAATATATCTTGAAATTAGCCATCAACACTTTGCATTGAAAACTAGAGGTTATGCAACTGGATTCAAAATTTCAGTTCATGGCAAAGAATCCCAGGAAAGAAAAACAGAGAGAAAAGAAGGGGTAAAACATGTAAAGCATTTGAGAAACACCTTACCATTTGAATGCATCATTGGAGGTGGAGGCATGGGTGGCTGCTGAAATGGTCCCTGTGGAAATGACTGTGGTGGTTCTCCATACGATCCTTGTGGAAAGCCAGGCTGCCCATAAGCAGACTGGGGAAAAGCTGGCTGTGCATACCCAGCTGGTGGAAACCCTGGCTGCCCAAAAGCAGCTGGTGGATAAGGGGGCTGCCCATAGGCAGCCTGCGGAAAAGGGGGCTGTGCATAAGGTGGAGGCTGTTGTGGATAATGGTCATTTCCATAAGACATCTCATTACGTGGATAAGGAGGCTGCTGTGGATCCCCCGAGACTAGGTATGCCTTCTCCTGCGACATTATTAACGGCACAGATCCTTATTCTTGACCTATGAAGAAGTGAAAAATGATGCTTTTAATAAACAAAGAAAATATATAAAACAGAAAATTGTATTATTGCCTTGGGACACCTCAGTCATTGGATAGAAATGAAAAGAGATATTGAAGCTTGTACATCAAATGATCTGTGTGTGGGTATCACAATCATCCTTGTTTTTGAAGTTCATTGTAAACAGTGACTAGATAAAAAGATTTTTACCCCCCCTTAAGTGGGTAGAATTTCAATTGGAGTGAAATCACATGCAAGTATCTTGACTATCCCAGATAGAAAATGCAAAGGATTCAGAAACAATTTTCATTTTATAGCAATAAGGATTTCTTTTTCCAAAAAATGCACTTTGCAAATATGCAGAAATACATTAAACTTTTCAACATGAAAATTACTGTAATTTCCATAAAATATCTCCATACAGTACAATCTATTCTCAATGTTTTGAGTCATACTTCTTTTGATATTTTCAATATACATTTCAGGTCAGGCAGACAACCTGGAGGCAAAACATTTCAAAATGACAAAATTACAAACCAGTGCAACAGAATTCAACTCTCCTTTACACCTGTTTCTCTTGAGCTGCTTCAATGCAATATCAATACTTATGTACTCCCAGTCACTGTTGGGTATACAGCCTGAGAGATTCCAGTCCCTTGGAGTACTGTAGTTGAAAAATCTTAAGACAGCAACCTTTCCTCCACTGTACCCTACAAACTTGACATTTGGTTCCCAATTCCAAATCATCTATGTAAATTGCAAACAATTGCAGTCCCAACATCCCTGAGGCACACCACTAGTCACTGGTCGCCAACCAGAAATACACCCATTTATCCCCACTCTTTGCTTTCTGTTAGTTAACCAATCCTCTATCCATGCTAATACATTACCCACATTACACTATTCTTCCAGCCACATTCATCTGATCTATTCTCCTATTCTGGCTCTTGCTGGTATGAAACACTGGGATTAATCCTGAGATTACTACGTTTTGAAGTACTGTCTTTCAATTTATTTCCTAGTTTCCTCTCATAAGAACATAAGAAATAGGAGCAGGAGTAGGCCATCTAGCCCTTCGAGCCTGCTCCGCCATTCAATGAGATCATGGCTGATCTGAAGTGGATCAGTTCCACTTTCCTGCTTTCTCCCCATCACCCTTAATTCCCCTGTCCATCAGAAACCTATCTACCCGTGACTTAAATATATTTAGCAAGGTAACCTCCACCACTTCAACGAGCAGAGAATTCCAGAGATTGACCACCCTTTGAGTGAAGAAGTTCCTCCTCAACTCCAATCTAAACTGCACCCCCCTCCACCCCCCCACCGCCCTTATCTTGAGGCTGTGCCCTCTAGTCCTGCTATCCTTTCTAAGCGGGAAGAATCTCTCTACCTCTACCCTATCCATCCCTTTCATTATCTTATATGTCTCTATAAGATCCCCCCTCACCCTTCTAAACTCTCGTCTGCTACAGTGGTTTTATTTTAAACCATGGTGACCCTGGGTCACAAATACAAGTTGTTGGAGAGTTTCGCAAAAAGAAAAAGCCCAATGTTGGCACACAGACCAATCAGAAATTCTTTTGTTTAAACAAACCAAATATGCCCCTATGATACTGTACTGCACTGCTGTAGCCACCATCCAGTCATCAGCTCTTTGCCTGCTGTCAAACCACTCAAAACTTGGCAGTAAGCCAGGCTTCTCATTTTCTAAATTTCTAAAGATAAAATAAGGAACCAGGGATGTCCAAGAGGGGAAACAAAAACTATTTCCACCAAGAACATAAAGTGAATTGAGTAAAAGTTAATTTGAAACAGCACCACAAGACAATTCATGCAAAGTTTCAAGAAAATTTCTCTTAAAACAGCACATTACAGCCAAAACGTTGGGAGAAGGGAATTTTGAAAGATTAACAGGCACTCTTCAAATCTTTGCTAAAGGCAAGGCTAGCAAAGAGAGGTCTTGTTGCAACAAAAACAAAAATGCTGGAAAATCTCAGCAGGTCTGACAGCATCTCAGGAGAGAGAATAGAGAAAACATTTCAAGTCATATTCGGATAATGATGAGTCATAAGAGACTTTATCACAGATTAACCGGTATAAGAACTAGAAACTGATGGTCACCAGTTCCCTTTTGCTCATTGAATTTATAAGCAAAATATCCCCAATTGTGATGATATTTGGATAATGATGAGTCAAAGACGACTTTCAGGTGAACTAGTCAGAAAATTGGAACCAGATAGTCACCAGTTCCTTCTTGCAACAGAAGTAATAATTCAATTTAAGCCTTACATTTAATGTAGAAAAACATCCCCAAGTGTTTGAAGTGTAATCAAAAGTGGAAGTCAAGCCAAAAAGATGATGGAGTGGCAAAACATTTGCTCACAGTTGGGTTCAAAGAAGGTTTTGGTGAGGTAGGTTTAGGTGGAAGGTATTGGGGATAAAATTCCTGCTGTCAGCCAGTAGTAGAATGAACAAAATGAATGGAAATTTGAACAAATTTCTCATAACATAGTAAATAGGAACAGACCATATGGTTCCTTATGTTTAAGCAGGTTAAAACACTACTCAAGAATGAGAGGTGATCTCCTTGAAACATAGGATTCTTAAGGGGGAAGAGCTTGAGCCAGTTAGGATTACATTTGCTGGAGTTTAGAAGAATGAGGAAGGCGGGACTGGAATCTCCTAAAAACCACATGGTTGGACAGGGTGCATGCAGGCAGCATGTTCCGCATGGCAGAAGATTCCAGAACCGAAAGGTCACAGACTCAAAACACAGTGTAAACCAATTACCACTGAGATGAGGAGAAAGTTCTTCATCCAGAGCACTTGTGGAACACTACCACAGAAAGCAGTTGAGGCTAAAACATTGCTTGTTTTCATGAAAGAATTACATATAGCTCTTGGGACAAAAGGGATAAAAGAATATGGGGGAAAGTGGAAACAGGTTATTGATTTGGATGATCAGCCATGATCATGTTCCAGGGAGCAGTCAGAGGGCAAAGCAGCACAAGAAGGCAGGAGACCCAATTGGCTGGTAGGAAATTCATGCTACATTTTAGAAACACTGCAAAACAAAAAAACAACTAAATTAAGTAGAGACGACTGGGTGGGTGATGTGCTGTAGCTGTATGATGTGGGAGCTGGCGGATCCCATTGCAAGCCGCAGTGACCACATGTGCAGCAAGTGTCGGATACTCGAAGAACTTCGGTTCAGAATTGATGAGCTGGAGTCCGAGCTTCAGATACTGCAGCCTGTCCGGGAGGGGAAGAGTTACCTGGACACTGTTTCAGGAGGCAGTCACATCCAGTAGATTAGGTACCTCTAATTCAGTCAGTGGTAAGGGACAGCAGTGTGTGACTGCTAGTGAGGCAGGTAGTTGGGTCCTGAATTCAGGAACTGAGGAGCCTCAGCTCTTGACCTCATCCAACAGTATGAGGTACTTGCTCCCTGTTATGGATGAGAAAAAGGGCAGTAGGGACGATGAGCCAGCCAACCACTGCACCATGGTACAGGAAGCCATTTAAGAGGGGGAGCAAAAAGACAAGTAGTAGTTTTAGACGATTCTATAAATTAGGGAATAGGCAATACTAGGAAAGATCTGTTCGAAGATTATTAAGCACTGGTTTTACAGATATTAGCATGGATAGAGGATTGGTTAACTAACAGAAAGCAAAGAGTGGGGGTAAATGGATGTTTTTCTGATTGATTGTCAATGACTAGTGGTGTGCCTCAGGGACCAGTGTTGGGACCTCAATTGTTTACAATTTACATAGCTGATGTGTAGTTGGGGACCAAGTGTAGTGTCAAAATTCACAGATGACTAAGGTGAGTAGCAGAGCAAAGGGGTATACGTAGTCTAAGTGTGTGCGAGGTTCTGGCAAATGGAGTGCAATGTTGGTAAATGTGACGTCATCCATTTTGATAGGAAAAGCAGCAAAATGGACTATTATTTAAATGATAAAAAATTGCAGCAAGCTGCTGTGCAGAGGGACCTGGTGTCCTTGTGCAGGAATCTCAAGGAGATGGTTTGCAGGTGCAGCAAGTAATTAAGAAGGCAAATGGAATTTTGTCCTTCATTGCTAAGGGATGGAGTTTAAAAATGAGGTAATGTTGCAGCTGTATAAGGTACTGGTGAGACCACACCTGGAGTACTGTGTACAGTTTTAGCCTCCTGACTTGAGAAAGGATATATTGGCACTGGAGAGGGTGCAGAGATTTACTAGGTTGATTCCAGAGTTGAGGGGGGTGGCTTATGAGGGGAGACTGAGTAGACTGACTATTCATTTGAATTCAGAAGAATGAGGGGAGATCTAAGAGAAACATATTATGAAGGGAATAAGTAAGATAGGAGCAGAGGTTGTTTCCACTAGCAGGTGAAACCCGAACTGGGGGAATAGCCTCAAAATAAAGGGGAACAGCATCGAGTTGAGAAGGAAATTCTTCACCCAAAGGGCTGTGAATCTGTGGAATTCCCTGCCCAGTAAAACAGTTGAGGCTGCCTCGTTGAATGTTTTTAAGGCAAAGATAAATAAATGTTTGAACAGTAAGGGGAATTAAGGGTTATGGTGAATGGGGTGGGTAAGTGGAGCTGAGTCCACAAAAAGATCAGCCATGATCTTACTGAATGGCCAAGCAGGCTCGAAGGGCCAGATGGCCAACTCCTGCTCCTAGTTTTTAAATCAAAGAGAATGCTGGAGCTAGCTCAAAGGGCTAAATCACCTACTGCCACTTCTAGTTTGTGTTTTTCACCTTATGGGAAGAGAGGTCATATGACCAGAAGAGCTTCTGAAATGTCTTTTACAACATTAGATAACTTCTAGATGCCCCAAAATCAACTAATGAAGCAGTAACACAATTTGTCTCTCCTTGTTCTTAAGATCAGAGTCCTACCTCTGAAATTTTCAAACCGACCACAAAAAGATCCAGTTAAAAAACTGGGATGTAAGAGCATTGACTTTTAGAAAAGACAGTTTAAAGCAGAGTGTCTCCAGAAACTGCAGCTTACTTCAGCCTTAACTCGCTCTAGAATTTCAAGGCGTGGGTGGGGGTCTGGGGGATACCTCTGTTTCAGCCACAAACAACAGCAAAGAACTTAAAAACTTGAGCTTTGCTGAAAGAAGTGTTGAAGCGTTTTGTCTTGCATTCATCAACTCCTTTCACAAGGATATATAAGTATGGGGTAAAACAACTATTGTATGAAAAGAGAGTGCTGCTGGGTTGGCTAGTGGACTCCAATAAAAATGTTGCCATGGAGAATACACCAGTTGATGTAACTGACAGACAAGTATTATTTGAAATTTAAACCCGGCAGCCTGATCTTTTGTTTTAGGCATTGCCCTGGGGGCCTCAACCAGTGGTAACACTTAACTACCTGTATCTGTGTCTTCCTCACAACTTGCATTTCTACCTAGCTTTGTATCATTAGTGAACTTGGATACACAACATAAGAACATAAGAAATAGGAGCAGGAGTAGGCCATCTAGCCCTTCGAGCCTGCCCCGCCATTCAATAAGATCATGGCTGATCTGTCGTGGCTCAGTTCCACATTCCCGCCCTCTTCCCATAACCCTTAATCCCCGCGCTTATCAAAAACCCATCAACCCGCATCTTAAAAATATTTAGCGAGGCAGCCTCCACCACCTCAACGGGCAGAGAATTCCAGAGATTCACCACCCTTTGAGTGAAGAAGTTCCTCCTCAACTCTGTTCTATACCGCCCCCCCTTTATCTTGAGGCTGTGCCCCCTAGTCCTACTGTCCTTTGAGCGGGAAGAGTCTCTCCACCTCTATCCTATCCATCCCATTCATCATCTTAATGATGATCTCAATGAGATCTCCCCTCATTCTTCTAAACTCTAACGAGTACAAGCCCAGTTTATTCAGCCTCTCCTCATAGCTCAACCCCCTCAACTCCGGTATCAGCCTAGTAAACCTCCTCTGCACTCCCTCCAAGGTCAAAATATCCTTGCGTAAGTACGGCGCCCAAAACTGCACACAGTACTCCAGCTGCGGCCTCACCAATGCCCTATACAGCCCCAGCAAGACCTCCCTACTTTTACATTCAATCCCCCTCGCTATGAAGGCCAGCATCCCATTAGCCTTCCTGACCACCTGCTGCACCTGCAAGCTGGGTTTTTGCGACTCATGCACAAGGACCCCGAGGTCCCTCTGCACCGTCGCACGCTGCAGTTTTTCTCCACGTAAGTAATAGTCCTTCCTACCATTATTCCTACCAAAGTGGACCACCTCGCACTTGCCAACATTAAATTCCATTTGCCAGTTCCTGGCCCATTCGCCCAGCCTATCTAGATCCTTCTGCAGACTCTCCACACCCTCCGCGCAATTTGCCGTTCCGCCAGTCTTGGTGTCATCAGCAAATTTCGACAACATACACTCGGTTCCCTCCTCCAGATCATCTATATAAACGGTAAATAGCTGAGGCCCCAGCACCGACCCCTGGGGCACTCCACTAGTCACCAACCGCCAATCCGAATAGCACCCATTAACCCCCACTCTCTGTCTCCTATTTGACAACCAATCATCTATCCACGCTAACACCCTACCCCCATCTCCATGCCCCCTTACCTTCTACAATAACCTCTTGTGAGGTACCTTGTCAAACGCCTTCTGAAAATCAAGACAGACCACATCCACCGGCTCTCCTCTATCCACCGCCCTAGACACATCCTCATAGAACTCCAATAAATTTGTCAGACACGACTTCCCCTTAACGAAACCGTGCTGCATCTGCTCTATCAAGCAATTCCCCTCAAGATGCCTCGCTATTTCCTCCTTGATGACGGATTCTAACATTTTACCTACAACAGACGTTAAACTAACCGGCCTATAATTCCCTGCCTTTTGCCTGGCACCCTTCTTAAACAACGGCATAACATTAGCCGCTTTCCAATCTTCCGGCAGTTCCCCGGAATCCAGCGACGTTTGGAAAATAACCACCAAGGCATCCACTATCACCTCCACCATTTCTTTCAGAACCCTCGGATCTCTTGGTCTAAGTTGTTAAAGTAGATTGTAAGTAGCTGATAGCAGCGATCCTTGGAGCACTCCTAGTTAGCTTGCCAATGTAAAAATGCCCTACTCTTTGCTTCCAGTTCCTTAACTAGCGCTCTTGTTAACTACCCAACTCCATGAACCCTTCCTGATATGAACAGGAGAGACAAATGGAACTTTTGTATCTTTCCCTGTCTGCCTGTAAGCAGAGGTGTTTTTGAATTATTTTTAAAGTAGACTGTGGCTAGTTTCTGCAAACCCAGGAAGGTGGGGAGTGTTTGCGTTGTGCACACAGTAATGGGGGAATATAAAAGATTAAGATTTACAATTGTGGCCAACAACAGTGAAAGAATCACAGATGAATATTAATGACTTCCAGAATCCAGATGTCACAGTCAGAGTCTTTCCTTGAGGCCAGATGAGCTTCAGTTGGGGACATCATCATCACTCTGACTGTGACATCTGGACTCTGGAAATCATATTAATATTCATCTGTGATTATTTCACTGTTGTTGGCACCTAGAAAAGAATGGTTTGATAGAGCAGACACAGCATGGATTTGTAAAGGGAAGTCATGTTTGACAAATTTATTGTATTTCTATGAGGATGTGACTAGTGCGGTAGACAGAGGAGAACCAGTGGATGTGGTGTTTCTCAATTTTCAAAAGGTGTTTGATAAGGTGCCACACAAAAGGTTGCTTCAGAAGGTTAGGGGGCATGGAATTGGGGGTAAGGTGTTAGCATGGATAGAGGATTGGTTGTCTAATAGGAGGCAGAGAGTTCGTATCAATGGATGCTATTCTGATTGGCGGTTGGTGACTAGTGGAGTGCCACAGGGATTGGTGCTGGGGCCTCAGCCATTTACCATTTATATAGATGGTCTGGAGGAGGGGGCTGAGTGTAGGGTGACGAAATTTGCTGATGACACAAAGATGAGTGGAAAAGCAAATTGCGTAGAGGGTGTGGAAAGTCTGCAGAGGGATCTGGATATGCTGAGCAAGTGGGCGAGGACCTGGCAGATGGAGTACAATGTTAGCAAGTGTGAGGTTATCCACTTTGGCAGAAATAATAGGAGGGATTACTATTTAAAAAGGGAGAAAAGCTGCAGCATGCCACTGTGCAGAGGGACCCGGGGGTCCTTGTGCATGAGTCGCAAAAACCCAGTCTGCAGGTGATCAAGAACATAAGAACATAAGAAATAGGAGCAGGAGTAGGCCATCTAGCCCTTCGAGTCGACCCATGTTGGACGAGGTGGGCTCGAGGAGGAGTTCTTGGAATGCTGCCGGGATAGTTTCCTGGAACAGTGTGTGTTGGAGCCGACGAGGGAGCGAGCTATCTTGGATCTGGTGCTATGTAATGAGGCGGGTAGAATTAGGGACCTTGAGGTGAAGGATCCTCTTGGAGAGAGTGATCATTGTATGGTGGAGTTTCTGTTGCAGATGGAGGAGGAGAAAGTGGGTTCCCGGACACGTGTCCTTTGTTTGAATAGAGGGGAGTATGGTAGGATGAGAGAAGAATTGGCGAATGTGGACTGGGGGAGCGCGTTGGAAGGTAGGTCTGCTGAGGAGCAGTGGAGGATCTTTAAGGAGATCTTTCTTGGTGCTCAGCAGAAATTTATTCCGATGGTTAAAAAGGACAGTAGGAAGAGAGGTAATAAGCCGTGGATAACGAAGGAGGTGAAGGAAAGTGTTAAATTAAAAGCGGAGGAATTTAGAGTAGCTAAGAGCAGTGGGCGAGAAGAGGATTGGGAAAGGTTTAAATGTCAACAAAGATTGACAAAAAAGTTGATAAAGGAGGGTAGAAGAAGCTATGAAGCTGGGCTAGCGCTTAATATAAAAAAGGATAGCAAGAGTTTTTATAAATATATAAAAAGGAAGAGGCTGGCTAGGGTGAACGTTGGTCCCTTAGCGGATGAGAAAGGGGACCTAGTGGTAGGGGATGGGGATATGGCTAAGGTCTTGAATAACTTTTTTGTTTCTGTCTTCACGGAGGAGGACGTGAATAATTTGCCGGGTGTTAGCGATGGAAAGGTGGTAGGACTGGAGGGTCTTAATGACATTACTGTTACTAGAGAGGTGGTGCGCGACAGACTGGAGGGGCTGATTGTGGACAAGTCCCCAGGACCGGATGGAATGCATCCGAGGGTTCTGAAAGAAATGGCGGAGGTGATAGTGGATGCCTTGGTGGTTATTTTCCAGACGTCGCTGGATTCCGGGGAAGTGCCGGAGGATTGGAAAACGGCTAATGTTACGCCGTTGTTTAAGAAGGGTGCCAGGCAAAAGGCGGGGAATTACAGGCCGGTTAGTTTAACGTCTGTGGTAGGTAAAATGTTAGAATCCGTCATTAAGGAGGAAATTGCGAGGCATCTTGAAGGGAATTGCTTGATAGGGCAGACGCAACACGGTTTCATTAAAGGGAAGTCGTGTCTGACAAATTTACTGGAGTTCTATGAGGATGTGTCTAGGGCGGTGGATAGAGGAGAGCCGGTGGATGTGGTCTTTCTGGATTTTCAGAAGGCGTTTGATAAGGTACCTCACAAGAGGTTACTGCAGAAGGTCAGGGGACATGGAGTTGGGGGTAGGGTGTTAGCGTGGATAGAGGATTGGTTGTCAAATAGGAGGCAGAGAGTGGGGGTCAATGGGTGCTATTCGGATTGGCGGTTGGTGACTAGTGGGGTGCCCCAGGGGTCGGTGCTGGGGCCTCAGCTATTTACCATTTATATAGATGATCTGGAGGAGGGAACCGAGTGTAGGGTGTCGAAATTTGCTGATGACACCAAGATTGGGGGAAAGGCAAATTGTGCGGAGGGTGTGGAGAGTCTGCAGAAGGATCTAGATAGGCTGGGCGAATGGGCCAGGAAATGGCAAATGGAATTTAATGTTGGCAAGTGTGAGGTGGTCCACTTTGGTAGGAAGAATGGTAGGAAGGACTATTACTTACGTGGCGAAAAACTGCAGCAGGCGACGGTGCAGAGGGACCTCGGGGTCCTTGTGCATGAGTCGCAAAAACCCAGCCTGCAAGTGCAGCAGGTGGTCAGGAAGGCGAATGGGATGCTGGCCTTCATAGCGAGGGGGATTGAATATAAAAGTAGGGACGTCTTGCTGCAGCTGTATAGGGCATTGGTGAGGCCGCAGCTGGAGTACTGTGTGCAGTTTTGGGCGCCGCACCTGCGCAAGGATATTTTGGCCCTGGAGGGAGTGCAGAGGAGGTTTACTAGGCTGATACCGGAGTTGAGGGGGTTGAGCTATGAGGAGAGGCTGAATAAACTAGGTTTGTACTCGTTAGAGTTTAGAAGAATGAGGGGAGATCTCATTGAGACGTATAAGATGATGAATGGGATGGATAGGATAGAGGTGGAAAGACTCTTCCCGCTCAAAAAAGACAGTAGGACTAGGGGGCACAGCCTCAAGATAAAGGGGGGGCGGTTCAGAACGGAGTTGAGGAGGAACTTCTTCACTCAAAGGGTGGTGAATCTCTGGAATTCTCTGCCCGTTGAAGTGGTGGAGGCTGCCTCGCTAAATATTTTTAAGAAGCGGGTTGATGGGTTTTTGATAAGAGAGGGGATTAAGGGTTATGGGGAGAGGGCGGGAAAGTGGAACTGAGCCACGACAGATCAGCCATGATCTTATTGAATGGCGGGGCAGGCTCGAAGGGCCAGATGGCCTACTCCTGCTCCTATTTCTTATGTTCTTATGTTCTTATGAGCCTGCCCCGCCATTCAATAAGATCATGGCTGATCTGTTGTGGCTCAGTTCCACTTTCCCGCCCTCTCCCCATAACCCTTAATCCCCTCTCTTATCAAGAGCCCATCAACCCGCTTCTTAAAAATATTTAGCGAGGCAGCCTCCACCACTTCAACGGGCAGAGAATTCCAGAGATTCACCACCCTTTGAGTGAAGAAGTTCCTCCTCAACTCCGTTCTAAACCGCCTCCCCTTTATCTTGAGGCTGTGCCCCCTAGTCCTACTGTCTTTTTTGAGCGGGAAGAGTCTCTCCACCTCTATCCTATCCATCCCATTCATCATCTTATACGTCTCAATGAGATCTCCCCTCATTCTTCTAAACTCCAACGAGTACAAGCCTAGTTTATTCAGCCTCTCCTCATAGCTCAATCCCCTCAACTCCGGTATCAGCCTAGTAAACCACCTCTGCACTCCCTCCAGGGCCAAAATATCCTTGCGCAGGTGCGGCGCCCAAAACTGCACACAGTACTCCAGCTGCGGCCTCACCAATGCCCTATACAGCTGCAGCAAGACCTCCCTACTTTTATATTCAATCCCCCTCGCTATGAAGGCCAGCATCCCATTCGCCTTCCTGACCACCTGCTGCACCTGCAAGCTGGGTTTTTGCAACTCATGCACAAGGACCCCGAGGTCCCTCTGCACCGTCGCCTGCTGCAGTTTTTCGCCCCGTAAGTAATAGTCCTTCCTACCATTCTTCCTACCAAAGTGGACCACCTCACACTTGCCAACATTAAATTCCATTTGCCATTTCCTGGCCCATTCGTCCAGCCTATCTAGATCCTTCTGCAGACTCTCCACACCCTCCGCACAATTTGCCTTTCCCCCAATCTTGGTGTCATCAGCAAGGTGAATGGGATGCTGGCCTTTATAGCGAGGGGGATAGAATATAAAAGCAGGGAGGTCTTGCTGCAACTGTATAGGGCACTGGTGAGGCCGCAGCTGGAGTACTGTGCAGTTTTGGTCGCCGCACTTGCGCAAGGATATTTTGGCCTTGGAGGGAGTGCAGGAGGTTCACTAGGCTGATACCGGAGATGAGGGGGTTCGACTATGAAGAGAGACTAAAAAGACTGGATCTGTACTCGGAGTTTAGAAGGATGAGGGGGGGGATCTTATAGAGACGTATAAGATAATGAAAGGGATGGATAGGGTAGAGGTAGAGGTAGAGAGGTTCTTCCTGCTAAGAAAGGACAGCAGGACTAGAGGGCACTAGAGCCTCAAGGGGGGTGGGCAGTTTAGAACAGAGTTGAGGAGGAACTTCTTCACTCAAAGGGTGGTGAATCTCTGGAATTCTCTGCCCGTTGAAATGCTGGAGGCTACCTCGCTAAATATATTTAAGTCATGGGTAGACAGGTTTTTGACAGACAAGGGAATTAATGGTTATGGGGAGAAAGCAGGAAAGTGGAACTGATCCACTTCAGATCAGCCATGATCTTATTGAACGGCAGGGCAGGCTCGAAGGGCTAGATGGCCTACTCCTGCTCCTATTTCTTATGTTCTTAAGTTCTTACATCATGAAAATGCTTGAAATGACTCCCTCTACAGCAAGGACATCTTTCCGCTTTTATTTGAAACTGAATATAGTACTCCAGGTGTGGTTCACCAATGTCCTATACAATTGCAGCAAAACATCCCTGTCCCTATACTCAAATCCTCACGCTATGAAGGCCACCATACTATTTGCAGGTTGCTGCACCTGCACGCATACTTTCAACGACTGATGCACGAGAACAGCAAAGTCTCGCTGAATATCCACCTCTCTCAATTTACACCCATTCAAGTAATAATTTGTCTTCTTATTATTGCTACCAAAGTGGATAACTTAGCATTTATCCACATTTTACTGCATCTGTCATGCACGTGTCCACAAACTCAGTCTGCCCAAATCATGCTGAAGCATCTCTGCATCCTCCTCATATCCTCCCACCCAACTTTGTATTACCTCAATTTGCAGATGATACATTCAGTTCCCGCTTCCACTTCATTAATGTATAAATGTTAACACCAGGTTAAAGTCCAACAGGTTTATTTGGTAGCACAGCCACCAGCTTTCAGAGTGCTGCTCCTTCATCAGGTAAGTGGGAGTTCTGTTCACAAACAGGGCATATAAAGACAAACTCAATTTACAAAAGAAATGCTTGGAATGTGAGTCTTTACAGGTAATCAAGTCTTAAAAGCTACAGACAATGTGAGTGGAGAGAGGGCTAAGCACAGGTTAGAGATGTGTATTGCCTCCAGCCAGGACAGTTGGTGAGATTCTGCAAGGTCAGGCAAGTTGTGGGGGTTACAGACAGTGTGACATTAACCCAAGATCCTGGTTGAGGCCGTCCTCATGCGTGCGGAACTTGGCTATCAGTCTCTGCTCAGCAACTCTGCGTTGTCATGTGGCGTGAAGGCTGTTGGGGAATACTTCAGCAGTCACGGGCATTCGGCCTCTGATCTTTGGGTAAGCGTTCTCTAAGGTCGCCTTCACAACACACAACGCAGAATTGCTGAGCAGAGACTGATAGCCAAGTTCCACACGCGAAGATGGCCTCAACCAGGATCTTGAGTTCATGTCACATATCTGTAACTCCCACGACTTGCCTGGGCTTGCAAAATCTAACTGTCCTGGCTGGAGACAATACACATCTCTTCAACCTATGCTTAACCCTCTCTCCACTCTCATTGTCTGTACCTTCAAGACTTGACTACCTGTTAAAATTCGCATTCCAACCATTATTTTGTAAATTGAGTTTGTGTCTTTATATGCCACTTGTGAACTGAAACTCCACTTACTTGGTGAAGGAGCAGCGCTCCAAAAGCTAGAGGCTTGTGCTACCAAATAAATCTGTTGGACTTTAACCTGGTGTTGTAAGACTTCTTACTGTGTTTACCCCAATCCAAAGCTGGCATCTCCACATCTTGGTTCAAGACAACGGATCTCCATCACCTTCTCAAAGCCAATTAGGGGTGAACAGTTAATGCTTGGACTAGCCAATGCCCACATCCCATAAACCAATTGAATAAAATACTGAACAGCTGCCGGCCAAAGAGAAAACTGAGTAAACCAAGGTCAAGTCCAACATATGCAGGGGAAACAAAATGGGGTAAACAGAGATTATGGCCTGAAATTAAAAGGTTGAGCCCAGAAGTAGTGTGTAAAGTGTTTGATTGAAAGGTGAGGTGCTTTTGTCAAGTTCTAACTCAAAATGTTAACTCTGTTTCTCACTCTTCAATGCTGTCAGACTGGAGTACTTCCAGTGTTCTTGATTTTTCAGCATCTGCAGCAGTTTGCTTATACAATTTTAAAACAAAGGACGTGGACATTGCTGGCTGGGCCAGCATTTATTACCCATTCCTAATTGCCCTCGAACTAAGTGGTTTGTTAGACCATTTAAGAATCTACCACAATCATGTGGCTCTGGAGTCATATGTAGGCCAGACCAAGCAAGGGCAACAGATTTTCTTCCCTGAAGGCAACCAGATGGGTTTTTACAACAACCGACAATGGTTTTATGGTCACCATTTTGCCGTGGCAGAATTCAAACCCAGGCTCCCCAATCATTACCCTGGGTCTCTAGATTACTAATTCCTTACTGCCCCACCTAACTGCCCTTCATTTATGGGTCAAATATTTCCCTCAAATCGTCCATCTCCACCCCATGCCAGGATAAAAACAGAATATTAAAGAACATTTCAGGCATTCATTGAATTTGGCATTTAACCTAGCCCCAGGATAAGACAAACAAAAAATGAAATTTCTTCATGCTTTTGAATCAGAATTTCCGATTAGATTACTGCCTTCCTATTAACTTGCCTCAAAGACCTGGAATCAATTGCATAAACCCAGCAGCTGTCTAGCATATCTCTGTAAAGAAACTATGTAATATTTGAATATCTCCAACCAAGTTTCCATCTCTGCTACATCATTGAAAAAGCCCAAAGCAAAATTACAAATGACACTCATTGAAATTATGACCATTGTATCACTTTGCTTCATTCCATCAATCAGCACCAGAGGATCTAGATTCCGTCATGCCTTCCTGCCCCCATGCCAGTACCTCCATTCCTCAGCTATCATCTTTGGACATCTTTTTTCCTGACCCAAAGTGTGGCTGACTCACAATTAATGTTCAAAACGGCCTGGTAAGCCACTATGTTCAAGGGCAATTAGGGATGAATAACAAATAGAAACATTGAACACACAGGCAGTAGGCCATTTGGCCCTTTGAACGCGTTCCACCATTCAGTTTGATCATGGCTGATCATCAAAACTCTATCCTGATCCCATCTTCCCCCTATATCCCTTGATCTCTTTAGCCTCAAGAGTGATATTTAATTTCTTAAAAATTACACAACGTTTTGACCTCAGCTATTTTGTAGCAGTGAATTCCACACATTTACAACACTCTAGGTGAAGAGATTTCTCCTCATCTCAGTCTTAAAAAGTCTGACCCTTATCCTCAAACTATGACACCTGGTTCTGGACTCACCCACCACTGGGAATATTCCTTCTGAATCTACCATGTCTAACCCTGCTAGAATTTTATATCAGATCTCTTCTTCTATACTCCAATGAATATAATCCCAATTGACTTGGTCTCTCCTTTTGGTAGACCTGCTATCCCAGGAATCAGCTTAGTAAACCTTTGCTGCACTCCTTCTACAGCAAGGACATCCTTCCTCAGATAAAGACACAAAAATTGCACACCATACTCCACATGTGGCGTCACCAATACTTTACAATGCAGTAAAACATCACTATTCCTATACTGAAATTCCCTCATTATGAAGGCAAAAATACCATTTGTCGTCTTTATTGTCTTCTGTAAAGAATGCTTACTTTCAGCAACAGATGCAGAACATAAAGGTCTCACTGAGTATCTACCTATTCAAACACTTATCTGCCTTCCTATTATTGCTACCAAAGTGGATAACCTCACATTTATCTACATTATATTACATCTGCCATGCATATGCCCACTCTGTCTCCAACCCAGCTTTATACCATCTGTAAGCTTGGAGATAATATTTAGTTCTCTCATCCACACCATTAATATACATGAATAGTTGGGGTCCTAGCACAAATCCCATTAGTTACAGCCTGCCTATCAGAAAAAGACCCAACTATGCCAACTCTTTGTTTCCTATCTGCTAACCAACTTTCTATTCATCAAGATATTACTCCCACATGCTCTATCTTTACAAAGTAGCCTGCTACGTAACGCTTTATAAAAAGCCTTCTGAAAATCTAAATAAACTACAGGAATTAGATTTGGCTCTTGGGGCTAAAGGGATCAAGGGATATGGGGAGGAACAGGATATTGAATTTGATGAATAGCCATCATCATGAACTGGCTCGAAGGGCTGAATAGCCTATTTCTCCTTCTAGTTTCTAGGTTTCTAGAATTTTAGAATCATAGAAACCCTACAGTACAGAAAGAGGCCATTTGGCCCATTGAGTCTGTACTGACTACGATCCCACCCAGGCCCTAACCCCCATACTTACCTGCTAATCCCTCTAACCTACACAGAGAGAGAGTAGGAGGGAGCTAAAAAGGGGAATTAGAAGGGAGAAGAGAGGGCATGAAATGGCTTTGGCTGGTAGGATTAAGGAGAATCCAAAGGCATTTTATTCCTATATTAGGAGCAAGAGAGTAGTTAGAGGGAAAATTGGTCCTCTTAGGGACAAAAGCGGGGAGTTATGTATTGAGTCGGAGGGAATGGGGGAGCTCCTGAATGAATACTTTGCGTCGGTATTCACAAAGGAGAGGGGTTCAGAATCGTGCGGTCTGTTAGAGGGAGCTGAGGATCAGCTGCAGGAAATATCTATTACGAGGGAGGAAGTGCTAGGGCTTTTAGGTAGCGTAAGGACGGATAAAGCTCCGGGGCCTGATGGCATTTATCCCAGGCTGCTTAGGGAGGTGAAAGATGAAATTGCTGGGCCTCTGGCGCAAATCTTTGTCTCTTCTTTGGACACAGGTGAGGTCGCAGAAGACTGGAGGGTGGCAAATGTGGTACTGCTGTTCAAAAAAGGTAGTAGGGATAACCCTGGGAATTATAGGCCGGTGAGTTTGACATCGGTGGTAGGGAAATTAATGGAAAAAGTACTTAGGGGTAGGATGTATGAGCATTTGGAGCGTTGCGGTCTGATCGGGGATACGCAACATGGCTTTGTTAGAGGGAGGTCTTGCCTTACGAATCTGGTGGAATTCTTTGAGGTGACAAAAACCGTTGACGATGGGCAAGCCATTGATGTCATCTATATGGATTTCAGTAAGGCGTTTGACAAAGTCCCTCATGGTAGGCTGGTAGAAAAGGTTAAGGCGCATGGGATACGGGGTCAGGTAGCTAGGTGGATTGAGAACTGGCTGGGCAATAGGAGACAGAGGGTAGTTGTGGAGGGGACTTTGTCCAGCTGGAGGCCAGTGACCAGTGGTGTGCCGCAGGGCTCGGTACTGGGACCTCTCCTCTTTGTAGTCTACATAAATGACTTGGAAGAGAGCGTAGGTGGTGTGATCAGCAAGTTTGCTGATGACACCAAGATGGCAGGGTTGGCAGGTACTGAAGTGGATTGTCAGGTGATACAACAGGATATAGATAGGTTGGTGCATTGGGCAGATAGGTGGCAGATGGAATTTAATCCTGACAAATGCGAGGTGATGCATTTTGGAAGGAATAATGTAGAGAGGAGCTACGTGATTAAAGGTAGGCAAATTGGGAGTATAGAAACACAGAGGGACCTGGGAGTGCAGGTTCACAAATCCATGAAGGTTGTGACACAAGTGGAGAATGTTGTCAGGAAGGCATATGGAATGCTAGCCTTTATAGGAAGAGGTATAGAGTTTAAAAGCTGCCGTCTAATGCTTCAGTTGTATAGAACGTTGGTTAGACCGCATTTGGAGTACTGCGTCCAGTTCTGGTCACCTTACTACCGGAAGGACGTGGAGGCTCTGGAAAGGGTGCAGAGGAGGTTTACCAGGATGTTGCCTGGCATGGAGGGGTTGGGTTACGAGGAAAGGTTGGAGAAACTGGGACTGTTCTCTTTGGAAAGACGGAGATTGAGGGGTGACATGATAGAGGTATATAAGATACTGAAGGGAATAGACAGGGTCAATAGTGAGAGACTGCTCCCTAGATTGGTTATGAATACAAGAGGACATGATTTAAGGGTGAGGGGGGAGAGGTATAATTTGGATATGAGAGGAAGGTTCTTTACGCAGAGAGTAGTGGGGGTATGGAACGCGCTACCAAGTGAGGTGGTGGAGGCGGGAACGTTGGACTCGTTTAAGGTTCAGTTAGATAGGCACATGAGTGAAACGAGGATGGAGGGTTAGAACCTCGGGAGACACCGGAAAGGCAGGCTTGTGATTAACGTTTTTGTCTTTTCACTCCGCAGGTGGAGGTCCACCTCATTGTCAAACGAGGGGCATGCACACGGTGGGTCGTGCGTGGGCTGCTCCTGGAGGTTCCGGGAGTGGCCTAGTACTTCGTGTCGGTGTGTGTGCTTGATCCTGGACCGGTAGACGGGCGCCACAACAGCTCGGTGACTAGCACTGCTAGCTGTGCAGATACATGGATTTGGGCCTGTGTCTGTGGGAGTTTGTGCATTCTCCCTGTGGTTGCGTGGGTTTCCTCCGGGCGCTCCGGTTTCCTCCCACACCCCAAAGATGTGCTCTTAGGCTGATTGGTTTTACCAAACTGACACTATTCTCCCCTGAATCTGGCTAAGTCAGGGGTTCTAATTGTAGATATGCAGGGTAGAATAGGTGTAGGGTGATGCGGCGGCGCGGGCTTGTTGGGCCGAAGGGCCTGTTTCCCGTGCTGGGTTGTTCTTTGTATCTCAGGACACTAAGGGGCAATTTTAGCATGGCCAATCAACCTAACCCGCACATCTCTGGACTATGGGAGGAAACCCACACAGATATGAGGAGAATGTGCAAACCCCGCAGACAGTGACCCAAGCTGGGAATCAAACCCAGGTCCCTGGAGCTGTGAAGCAGTAGTACTAAACACTGTGCTACTGTGCCACCCAAACCCTACATCCATCAATTCTCCTTGGTCAACCCTACTGAGTTACTTTCTCAAATAATTCCAACAGATTCATCAAGCATGATTTCCCCTTTGTAAATCCATGCTGTCTGATTATACCACTGCCTTCCAAATGATGAGATATGAAATCCTAGATAATGCACTCTAGCAACTTCCCCAGTACTGACATTAGGCTCACTGGTCTATAGTTCCCTATTTTCTCTCTACCTCCCTTTTGGAATAGTGGGCTTACATTGGTCACCTTCCAATCTGTAGGAACCAGTCCAGAATCCAAAATTTTGGAAAATGACCAAAGGATCTATTTCCAAGGCTACATTTCTTTAAGAATTCAGATGAAGATTAGCAGGACCTAGAGATTACTACCTTCAATCCCACCAATTTCCCCAAAACCATTTCTCCACAAGTGATTTCCTTCAGCTCCTCACTAAAACTTGTTTCTCTCAAAACTGCTGGTAATTTACTACAAATGTTAACCTTTTCAATGGCACCACACCCCAAGAAATAATAGTCAAATTAGTTTTATCTGTAACCTAACCTGTCCTGTTCCAATGGAGCAACTTTAAAATTTATCATGTTTAAATATCATGACCTCACTAACTTCCTTCATTCATACAAATGCCCCTTCCATTACAGCTCCATGACATTCAATGAATCCCACACTGGGAAAATCCTGAGGGTGATCACTGACCACAAACTAAACTGAGCTAGCCATTGTTAAAAGGCATTGGCTGATGGCAAATGCAGAGTTGATTAAATCCCAGAAGAGAATCAGTAAGGATAGGCAACAACACCTCCTTCACAATCATCCTCAACACCAGTACCCCATAAGGCTGTGTTCTCAGCCTCCTATTATACTCCTTATATACCAATGACTGTGTGGCCAAATTCCCCTCTAACTCCATTTTCAAGTTTGCTGATGATACCACCGTAATGGATCGGATCTCAAACAATGACGAGACAGAGTACAGGAACGAAACAGCGAATCTGGTTGGTGAACTGGTGCGACATCAATAATCTCTCCCTCAACGTCAACAAAACGAAGGAGGTAGCCATTAACTTCAGGAAGGGTAGCGGAGGACGTACGCCTATCTACATCAAATGGGATGAAGTAGAAATGGTCAAAAGCTTCAGGTTTTTAGGTTTCCAGATCAACAGCCTGTCCTGGTTCCTCCATGTGGATGCTATAGTTAAGAAAGCCCACCAACGCCTCTACTTTCTCAGAAAACTAAGGAAATTTGGCATGTCTGCTGCAACTCTCACCACCTTTTACAGATGCACTCTAGAAAGCATTCTTTCTGGTTGAATCACAGTTTGGTACGGCTCCTGCTCTGCCCAAAACCGCAAGAAACTACAAAGGTTCATGAACGAAACCCAGTCCATCACTCAAACCACTCCTTCTCTCATCCACTGACTGTCTACACTTCCTGCTGTAAAGCAGCTGGCATAATTAAGAACCCCATAAATCTCAGGCATTCTTTCATCTTCTTCTGTCAGGAAACAGATACAGAAGTCTGAGGTCACAAACCAACAAAAGCTTCTTCCCTGCTGCTGTCAGGCTTTTGATTGGACCTACCTCGTATTAAGTTGATCCTTCTCTACACCTAGCTATGACCGTAACACTACATTCTGCACTTTCCCCCTTCCTTCTTTATGTATGGTGTGCTTTGACTGTATAGCACGTAAGAAACAATACTTTTCACAGCATATTAATACATGTCAATAATAAATCTAATCTTTAACCTATTAAAATCCATTCATGTTTTGCATTGTCTCTTAGGTAAACATCTGATTTGCAGTGTTGCTAGGCTCATTAACGTACGGAATACACTAGGTCCATTCAAAGTTGCCCTGTACCTGCTTTTCTTACTCATATTTCCAATATAAACAAGCAGAACATATCCCAAAGAATATGTTTTTAGAGTATTCATTTGATATAATGAATATTTGAGTTTCTGATCACATCCATCCCACCCCATCACCAAAGCCATCTTCTGATTCCACTACCATAACATCGCTCAAATCTGCCCTTGTTTCAGATCATCCATGCCTTTATCTCCAGACTTGATTGTCACAATGCTCTCTTTTACACTCCACAAATTCTAACATTGTTGTCTGTATCTTAAGTCACATCCAGATCCATTCACCCATTGCCCCATGCTCAATCTACACTGGCCCCCGCTCTGCCAATGCTTTTAGAATTCTATAATTCTCATCAGAAGTTTCAAACCTCTCTATAGCTTCATCCTCTCCCCATCTCTAACATCCTCTGCTCCCCTCTCATCCCCCTACAAATGAGGAGCATTAGAGGGATAGAATGTAAATCTTCTTGTGTAAATTCACAAAGAATATTCAATCAGTATAAGATTAAAAGGGCTTACAGTATTTCACTGAATATCTCCCTCTCAAGCCTAGACCTACATTAGGTAACAATTACTGTAATCACTTGTCTTGTGCGACCCACTTATCATATGATTTTGTTGAAAATCCCCAAAAAGGCCAGTGGTCAAAGTCGGCTAGATGAAACACAGAACCAAGTGTTTTCTAACATAGAAGTCAGTCATTCAGCAGGGAGTGCTAATGCCAACTCTCTGCAAGAGTTCCACTTTGTCTAATTCCCCATCTGCGTTTTACTTTATTATTCAAATATTTAGCTTCTTCCTTTTTAAAAAATTATATGTTTTTCTCCCAGTTTCTGGTCTTTGGTATTTGAACCAAATCTTTTTTTCCTAACTCTTCTCACCTTTCAAATGTCATAATTTCTGCAGCCTAGTTATGAGACTCAGCTTTTTACAAATGACCCGAACAAAGCTCCTAATAATTATGATACTCCATTCTCACAGTGTAACTGAAGCCTCTTATCTGCAGGATCCATGCTGGTTATTCATATAAACAGTACACAGACTGATTGAATAACAGATCACTCACTGAATAAGACGGAGCATAGCCTACATACACATTTCCCAGTTGAAGTTTCGGTTTCCCATCGTGGGTCTTTACCACATCCAGGGTAGTCATAACATTGGAATCTACTCCTGCTGGTCATAGGACCTGACACTAAACTGGACTATAAATAGTAGCCTCAATGTACTTTCAACCTGAAATGGGACGGCAGAGAAAGTAAACAATCAGCACTTTTAATCTTAGTACATCAGACCATGGAATAGGCTATTCTATTTCAACTGCTGCAGCCTCATGAATAAAATATTTGAATTAAGGTGCCACATATCACCTCAATAGCTCAAAGCTTTTCACACTGACTTATATGACATTGAATTAGTGACTACCAATTCCGTGCCTCTGGAATAATCCAGTAAGCCCCTCAGCTCAAAGGCAACTAGGAGTGGGCAAGAAATGCTAGCCTTGCCAGAGACACCCACATCCCATTAAAACAATTTTAAAAATGCCCCCAGCCATTAGATGCTCTATTAATCCATGGAGGGAGTTTGGGGAAAAAGAGTTGGGAGAGGAGATAGCTCTGAAGGAGCAATCAGTATAAAGCTCTCCAATATTGCTTTTTTGACAAATAGAGGTTTGTAACATTACTGGTTCCAATGGAAAGGGGTAGGGAGTTCTAGTGATAGTGACCACAATATCACAGAATCACAGAACCCTTCAGTGCAGAAAGGTGACCTTCGGCCTATCGAGTCTGCACCGAACGCAATCCCACCGAGGCCCTACCCCCATATCCCTACATATTATACCCTCTAACCTACACATCCCTGGACATTAAGGGGCAATTTCTTAGCATGGCCAATCAACCTAACCCGCACATCTTTGGACTGTGGGAGGAAACCCACGCAGACACAAGAAGAATGTGTAAACTCCACACAGACGGTGACCCGAACCGAGAATCAAACCCGGAGCCCCAGAGCTATGAAGCAGCAGTGCTAACCACTGTGCTACCGTGCCACCCATATGGTCCAACTTAAAAGTTACTGCTGAATCCGAAACAAAAACAGAAAAACCTGGAAATTCTCAGCAGGTCTGGTAACAGTGAGTCTGGAAAATTTTGTTCCATTTTGTCTTCAGCTCTGACAAAGAGGGGTTACCCAGGCTCAAAATGTTAGTTCTATTCTTGCTCCACAGATGCTTTCCCATTTTTGATATCTAAATCAAGCTTAAATTATGCTATAAGATAGACAACTTAAAAAATAAAGTTGGATTTTATTAAAATAAGACAGAATCTGGCCAATGTAAACTGGGGACAGGTATTTGTGGGGAAATTTAGACAATTTAGAAACCCTACAGTGCAAGAGGCAGCCATTTGGCCCATTGAGTCTGTACTGACAACAATCCCACTCATGTCCTATCCCTGTAATCACACACATTTACCCCGCTAATCACTAAGGGGCAATTTAGCATGGCCAATGCATCTAACCCACACACCTTTGGACTGTAGGAGGAAACCAACACAGACACGAAAAGAATGTGCAAATTCCACACAAACGGTGACCCACGCTGGGAACCAAACCCAGATCCCTGAAGCTGAGAGGCAGCAGGGCTAACTATTGTGCCAATATGCCACCCTAAATCTACAGAAGAGCAGTTCAAAAAGGAAATGGGGAGGTTCAAGGCCCAACATGATTCTGTTACGGCAATAGGAAAAAGTAACAAGCCCAATGGATGGCTAGAGATATTCAGGATACAATAGGAGAAGAGGCTTTTCTCCAGGTACATGGGGAACAAATTGAGTTATTTGAGAAGGTGACCAAAGAGATGGATGAGGATAAAGCAGTTGATGTGGTGTACCTGGATTTCAGTAAAGCATTTGATAGGTTCCCCACAATAAGCTATTGCAGAAGATAAGGAAGCATGGGATTGAGGGCGATTTAGCAGTTTGGATCAGAAATAGGCTAGCTGCAAGAAAACAGATGGTGGTGGTTGACGGCAAATGTTCATCCTGCAGTTCAATTACTAGTGGTGTACCGCAAGGATCTGTTTTGGGGCCAATGCTCTGTCATTTTTATACATGACCTGGATGAGGGTGTAGAAGGATGGGTTAGTAAATTTGCAGATGACACTAAAGTCAGTGGAGTTGTGGACAGTGCGAAGGATGTTGCAGGTTACAGAGGCACATAGATAAGCTGCAGAGCTGGGCTGAGAGGTGGCAAATGAAGTTTAATACAGAAAAGCGTGAGGTGATTCACTTTGGAAGGTTTTACAGGAATACAGAGTACTGGGCTAATGGCAAGTTACTTGGTAGTGTGGTTGAGCAGAGAGATCCCTGAAATTTGGCACCCAGGTTGAGAAGGCAAATGGTTCTTTAGCTTTTACTGGTAGAGGGATTGAGTTTAGGAGCCATGAGGTCATGTTGCAGCTGTAAAAACTCTGGAGCGGCCGCTCTTGGAGTATTGCATACGTTTTGGTCGCTGCATTATAGGAAGGATGAGGAAGCATTGGAAAAGGGAGCAGAGGAGATTTACCAGGATGTTGCCTGGTATGGTGGGAAGCTCTAATGAGGAAAGGCTGGGGGACCTGGCTATTTTTGTTAGATGATGATTAAGAGGTGATGTAATAGAGGCATATAAGATGATCAGAGAATTAGATAGGACGGACGACGTGAACCTTTTTCCTCAGATGGAGATGGCTAGCATGAGGGGACATAGCTTTAAATTGAGGGGTGATAGATATAGGACAGATGTCAGAAGTAGGAACTTTATTCAGGGAGTAGTAACAGGCAAGGCATTCCATGGTGCTAAAGCATTGGATGTGCCAATATTAAGAGCATTTAAATGGTCATTGGATAAACATACGGTTGATATTGGAATAGTGTAGGTTAGACGGGCTTTAGATTATTGTGCCGACCTGTGAAACCATCAAGGGTCGAAGGGCCTGTTTTGTGTTGTAATGTTCTATGTTCTAAATCAGCAATGGCATCAGGAAATGGCAAATGGAATTTAATGTTGGCAAGTGCGAGGTGGTCCACTTTGGTAGGAATAATGGTAGGAAGGACTATTTCTTACGTGGCGAAAAACTGCAGCAGGCGACGGTGCAGAGGGATCTCGGGGTCCTTGTGCATGAGTCGCAAAAACCCAGCCTGCAGGTGCAGCAGGTGGTCAGGAAGGCAAATGGGATGCTGGCCTTCATAGCGAGGGGGATGAATATAAAAGCAGGGAGGTCTTGCTGCAGCTGTATAGGGCATTGGTGAGGCCACAGCTGGAGTACTGTGTGCAGTTTTGGGCACCATACTTACGCAAGGATATTTTGGCCTTGGAGGGAGTGCAGAGGAGATTTACTAGGCTGATACCGGAGTTGAGGGGGTTGAGCTATGAGGAGAGGCTGAATAAACTAGGCTTGTACTCGTTAGAGTTTAGAAGAATGAGGGGAAATCTCATTGAGACGTATAAGATGATGAATGGGATGGATAGGATAGAGGTGGAAAGACTCTTCCCGCTCAAAGGACAGTAGGACTAGGGGGCACAGCCTCAAGATAAAGGGGGAGCGGTTTAGAACGGAGTTGAGGAGGAACTTCTTCACTCAAAGGGTGGTGAATCTCTGGAATTCTCTGCCCGTTGAGGTGGTGGAGGCTGCCTCGCTAAATATTTTTAAGACGCGGGTTGATGGGTTTTTGATAAGCAAGGGGATTAAGGGTTATGGGGAGAGGGCGGGAATGTGGAACTGAGCCACGACAGATCAGCCATGATCTTACTGAATGGCGGGGCAGGCTCGAAGGGCTAGATGGCCTACTCCTGCTCCTATTTCTTATGTTATGTTTATCAGTGGAGTACAGAAAGTACAGAGGGGAGCTTAAGAAATTAATTATGGCAATCTGTGGTGGACACAGTAAAAAGTCTGACAACACCCAGTTTTAGTCCAACCGATTTATTTGACAGCAAACTCACAAGCTTTCAGGGTTAGCCCCTTCGTCAGGTGAATGGAGAGTTCTGGCCTCAGACAGAGCATATAAAGCACAGACAGTTTAGAGATTACTGATTAGAATGCGAATCTTTACACCTAATCAGTAATCTAATCAGTAATCTCTAAACTGTCTGTGCTTCATATGCTCTGACTGAGGCCAGAACTCTCCATTCACCTGACGAAGGGGCTAACCCCGAAAGTTTGTGAGTTTACTATCAAATAAATCGGTTGGACTAAAACCAGGTGTTGTCAGACTTTTTACTGTGTTTACCCCAGTCCAACACCGGCATATCCACAATCTGTGGTGGAGACAGAGGACATCGGCAGTGTTGAACTAATACCTCACATCCATCTTCACCCAACAGATGGAGGAAGAAGATATGGAACTCAGAGCAACTGCAAAGTTCTTGAGCAAATTGACAGAGTGAGTGACAAGGTATTAGACATGTTGGCAGGCGTAAAAATACAAATGAATTGTGTCCCAGGCTGCTGTGGGAGGCAAGGAAAAAGATTGCAGGGGCCCTGACTCAAATTTTTAATTCCTCTCTGACCACAGGGGAGGTACCAGAGCACTAGGAAAATTGCTAATGTGATTCCACTACTTAAGGAACTTGAAACTAGTGAGTCTCACTGTGGTAAGGAAACTATTGGAGAAAATTCTGAAGGACAGCATTTATCTCCACTTGGAGAAGCAACATTTCATTCAGAATGGTCAACATGGCTTCAGAGGAAGGTCATGATTAACAAGTTTGTTTGTATTTATTGAGGTGGTGATTAGATGTGAAGATGAGGGCAGTGCATGCAATTGATATGGATTTCAGCAAAGCCTTTGACAAAGCCCCACATAGGCAGTTTAAAAGGCAAATGCACATTGGATAGAGCAATTTGATAATATGGATTCAAAATTGGCTCAGTTATAGGAGCCAGAAGGTGATGACAGAAGGCTGCTTTAGTGACAGCAAGCCAGTGTCCAATGGAGTACCACAGGGATCTGTGTGGGGTCCCTATTATTCATTATTTATATAAACAACAGATAACTATGTGGGTGTGGGGGTGGGGGTTAGGATTTATAAGTTTGTGGTTGATACAAAGATTTTGCCAGTGGTTAACAGTGAGATTGACTGCCTTGGGATACAGGAAGAAATAAACAGGATGGTAAATTGCAGATTGAATTTAACCCTGAAAAGTGTGAGGTGATACACATTGAAAGGAGTAATTTGATACAGTAGTATTCAACGAACAACATGACGCTAGGAAGTGCTGAAAACCAAAGGGACATTGGCGTATTTGTCCGTAGATCTCTGAAGGTGGAAGGGTATGTAGTAAGGTGTTAGAAAGGCACATGGGACACTTCCCTTATCTATCGAGGTAGAGATTACAAAAGCAGGGATGTCATGTTGGAATTATATCGAATTTTGGTGAGGCCACAGCTGGAGTACTGTGTGCATCCTGGTCGCCACATTATCGGAAGGATGCAATTGCACTGGAGCGGATGCAGGGGAGGTTCACCGGGATACTGCCTGGAATGGAACATTTTTGAAGAGAGGTTGGATAGACTGGATTGTTTTATTTGAGCAGAGAAGACTGGGGCACAACCTGATAAAGGTGTACAAGATCAAAAGGTGCATGGACAGGATGATAGGGAACAGCTGTTCCCCTCACAAAGGGACACAGGAAAGGAAATGGTGTAGTGGTATTGTCGTTGGACTAGTTAGCCAGAAACCCAGGATAATTCTGAGGACCTGGGTTTGAATCCCATCATGAAAGATGGTGAAATTTGAATTCAATAAGAGTCCAGTGTAATGAAACCATTGTTGATTGTTGTAAAAACTCATCCAGTTCACTAATGCCCTTTAGGAAAGGAAATCCGCCGTCCTTACCTTGTCTGGCCTACATGTGACTCTAGATCCAAAACAAAGTGGTTGACTTTTAAATGCCCTCAGGGATGGTAAATAAATGCTTGCCCAGCCAGTGATGCCTACATCCCACGAACAAATAAAAACATTGAACATAGAACATAGAACATTACAGCGCAGAACAGGCCCTTCGGCCCACGATGTTGCGCCGACCAGTTAAAAAAAAACAACAATGACCCACTAACCTAAACCAATCCCTTTTCGTCCATAAACCTGTCCACAGACCTCTTAAACGCCCCCAAACTAGGCGCATTTACAACTGCAGCAGGCAGGGCATTCCAATCCCTCACCACCCTCTGGGTAAAGAACCTACCCCTGACATCTGTCCTATAACTACCCCCCCTTAGTTTAAAGCCATGCCCCCTCGTGCTAGATTTTTCCATCAGAGGAAAAAGTGAGGAACAGGAGATTGGGGACATGAGGAAAAACCTTTTTACCCAGAAGATAGTCACGACCTGGAATGTGCCATCTCAGGTGGTGGTAGAGGCGGATTACCTCAAATTCTTTAAGTAGTACCTGCATGAGCACTTGGCATAATATTCAAGGGTATGGGCAAACCACTGGTAAATGGGATTTCTCACCTGTTAATGCAGACTTGATGGGTGCATAGGCCTCTTCTGCACTGAGAGATTCTGTGAATAGACCATTTGCGCACAAGATATACTGCCATTTACACAGCTTCTGTACTCCCAAAACTAGAAACCTAACAATAGTGAGCCCTGCTGTTCCAGCACCAGTTTTGCAATGCATATCTAGACAAAGATATATGCAAGCCACAGTATCAGTTTTGAAAAAATAAACAGCAAACCTAACCTGAATTTCTGATCAGAGGTTCTGATTAAAAGGCCACAGGTTCAGCACTGAAATTATCATTGCATTAAATATATATTCATCCCATAAAAGAAATAATAAAACAGGATTTACTTGACCAGAGCCAGCAACAGAGGCAATAGGTGATTTAGGCTTGCTATGAATTAAGAGACAGAACTTCAAGTTTAAAGAGGGTAGAATGTGGGAGACCAAACAGAAATGCTTCCAAATGGTCAAATCAAGGTAACAAAAGCATGGATAAGACTTTCATCAGCGCACGAGCTGAAACAGGAGCAAAGTCGAGTTAAGTTATTTCAGGATCAAATATGACACCAAATGATTGCGAGCAAACTGTATCGCAGATTCCATGGAGAGGAATGAGGTTGGCAGTGAGGCACTAAGTTTGGAACAGTGACTGAAAACAACAGCTTTAGTCTTTCCAATACGGGAGGGAATTTCTATTGATGTCTTAGAACCATAGAACCCTACAGTGCAGAAAGAGGCCCTTCAGCCCATCGAGTTGGCACAGAACACAATCCCATCCAGGCCCCACCCCTATATCCCCACACATTATACCCACTAATCCCTCTAACCTACGCATCCCTGGACACTAAGGGGCAATTTCTTAACATGGCCAATCAACCTAACCCACACATCATTGGAATGTGGGAGGAAACCGGAGCACCCGGAGGAAACCCACGCAGACACGAGGAGAACGTGCAAACTCCACACAGATAGTGACCTGAGCCAGGAATTGAACCCAGGACCCTGGAGCTGTGAAGCAGCAGTGCTAACCACTGTGCTACCGTGCCGCCCTGTATCTTATCTTACTGTACAAGATAAGCAGACTGACAATTTAATAAGGAGTTGAGAGAGGTGCTGAGGAGTAGTGAAAACTAGCACTGTAGCTTCAGATGATGTCGTCAAAGAGTGACATATGGATGAGAATGAGGACAGCGCCAAGAATAGATCCTTTGGAGACACCCAAGGTAAATGGTGTAGGAGCAGGAAGAGAAACCATTGCAAATGATTCTCCTCTAGATTAGACAGATAACACTGGGACCAGTTGACTGTAGACCCATCCAGCTAGATCACAGTACAGAATCCTGGAAGAGGGTGGTGTGGTCAATTGTGTCAAAGGCTGCAGTACAGGTTGAAAAGGACACAAAGGGAAAAATATTCTTAATCTGATACACATCAACAGAACACAACCACGTCAGCGACAGCTTCAAAACAAAATCCCCTCAAACAGTCCACTCTTAATTCAGCATTTTATAAAAGAATTAAACAAAGAAATGGTTGAATATCTACATTCTCATACCTTAATTCATAATATTGCATTTTAATCATGTCCCAAATACTTTAGATTGTACTCTTTGGTCACTGTAATCTCCCTTTATCTGCTATTCCAACAATTCAACATTTTCAGAAGAGGGAAGGTGACAACCAGAGAAAACAAATAATTTCCCTCAATGTTACTGGCTCCAAGTGAAACTTTAAAAACAGCTTATCCATAAATAACCAAGACATTTCCCAGAGAATCTGCTAGCCCCCAAGCAGACTTTACAGAAATTATGCCAGTGAGGTTACACAGTTGCAAAATTAATAATTCAATGATAGCACAATGCTGTACCCAATAGCAACACTGTATACTTGCTACATTCCTGCACAATATGCAAATACTTCCTCATTTTAAATATTTCCTCAGAGTAGGGGAGTTCCAGACTCAAAAACAACTTTTAGAATTAAGCATCAATGGAACGCTTGTGCTACAGATTCATGCAGTAAAACAGTGAGTAATGGAAATGTTAGTTTCAAAGTAGTACAGGATTGCTGAACATTTTACCCCATAAACTAAATTAAAATTGAGCTGTGTCAGTGTACGCAACAACTAGACAACGGTTGTCCAGCTTTTGCTGAACAAGTTTCACAGAACAAAAGCAGCTGTTTTTTGGCTGTTAGCTCAAAGAAACAAGTGTCAGCAGGTTGGGGGAAGACGTAAAAACAACAGGGTTGTTGTGATGGACATTTCTAACTTCCCCAACATAAACCAGATTCCTTTAGTGCCAGAGTCTTGGGGCAGTTTGTTCAGTATGTCCAGGAGTGCTTCAAGGCAATATGTAGATAGTCCAACTCAGGAAGAGGCTACCTTAGACCTGCTTCTGGGAAATGGGCCCAGGCAGGTGATTGATGTCTCACCGGGGGACCATTTTGGGAACAGTGATCACAATTTTATGAGTTTCAAGATATGTAAAAAAGGATAGACACACAAGGCTCAAGGAATACAAAGTTAACAGGAAAGAGCTTAAACAGGGTCTTAAGAGGTCAAAAAGGAGCCAGGAAATGCCCTGGACAGGCAGGATTAAGGAGAATCCCAACACTTTTTAAACGTATATATAAAGGAGGAAGAGGCTAGCTAAGGAAGGGATAGGTCCACAAGGATAGTGGAAAGAACCTGTGTGTGGAGCCAGATGAGGTTGGCAAGGTCCTTAACAAGTATTTTGCATCAGTATAATGGCACAGTGGAATGGTGCTGTGCGCATAACCCAGAGATTGATCGATCAAAACCATCCTTTGCTATCATATTTTTATACAGGCAGCACAGTGCCAGGGATCCAGGTTTGATTCCCGGTTTAGGTCACTGTCTGTGCAGTTTGCACGTTCTCCCCATGTCTGCGTGGATTTCCTCCAAGTACTCTGGTCTCCTCCCACAGTCTGAAAGATGTGCTGATTGGGTGGTGACCCAAACAGGTACCAGACTGTGGCAACATAGTAGCTTCATTGCAGTGTTAATGTAAGCCTTACTTGTAACTAATAAACAAACTTTTTACTTTTATTCACAAAGGAAATGGATGTGGCAAATGGTGAGTGTAGAAAGCAGGATTTTGACATTCTAGGACATGCTGAGATAAAGAGGTGGTATTGGAGGTTTTGAAGAATATCAAGGTGGACAAATCCCCAGGGCCAGATGGGGTCTGTTCCAGAATACTAAGAGAGGCAAGGGAAGAAATTGCTGAGGTCTTGACCAGAATCTGTGTGTCCTCTTTAGCCATGGGCAAGATACCAGATTGGAGAGTAGCTAACTTTGTTGCTCTGTTTAAGAAGAGCAGAAGAGACAATCTGGGAAATTACTGACCTGAGAGTCTTACATCAGTGGTGATAAATTATTGGAAAAGATTCTTAGGAACTGGATGTACTTGCAACTGGAACAGAATAGCAATAGGCAGTTTGGTGTTGTCAAGGGAAGTCGTGTCTCACAAACTTGATTGAGATCTTTGAGGAAGATGACAAGAAACTGACCAGGGCAGGACAGTGGATTTTTTTTATACATGGACTTTAGTAAAGCCTTCAATAAGGTTCCTCATGGCAGGCTGATACAGAAAGTGAAGTCATATGGGATCCGAAGTGAGCCGATAAGATGGTACAAAACTGGCTTGGTCATAGAAAGCAATGAGTAGCAATAAAAGGATCCCTTTCTAACTGGAGATCTACGACAAGTGGTGTTCCAAAAGGATCAGTGCTGGGCATGCACGATACAAAAATTGGGACAGTAATGAATAGTGAAGAGGATTCTCAGAGGATCCAACGGGATACGAATTGGCTGGAGACCTGAGTTGAAAGGAGGCAGATGGAATTTAACCCGGACTAACACAAGATGATATGATTTTGGAAGTTCTACTGCAGAAGAAAAGTACGCACTAAATGGTCGAGCCCTTAGAAATATTAGCATACAGAGAGATCTAGGCATGCAGATCCACAGTTCCCTGAAGGTGGCAACAGGTGGTCAAGAAGACGTACAGCATGCTGGCCTTCATCGATCAGGGCACAGAGTGTAGGAATTGGAAAATCATGTTGCAGCTGTATAAGACTTTAGACCACATTTGGAGGATTAAGTACAATTCTGATCGCCACAGTGCCAGAATGAAGCAAAAGAGGATGCTGTCTGGTTTGGAGGGTATGGACTACGAAAGATTGAACAAACTTCAACTATTTTCATTGAAGTGGAGGATGAGGAGGAAATCTGATAGAGGCTTACAAGATTATGACAGGCTTGGCTAGAGTGGACACAGTCTTTTTCCCAGGGCTGAAGGTCAATTATTCAGAGGCATAGGTTGAAAGCGAGATGGGGCAAGTTTAAAAGAGATGTAAGGGGCAAGTTTTTCCACACAGGGTGGCAAATACCTGGACTGTGCTGCTGGATGGAAGCTGATTCTATAGCAACATTCAAGAGACATCTGGATAGATACATGAATAGGCAGGAAATAGAGGAACATGGGCTATGTAGAGGTAAGAAAATATTAGAGCAGCATCTGTGTCAGCACAGGCTTGGTGGGTTAGGGGGATTAGCAGGGTAAATGTATAGAGTTACAGGGATAGAGAGGGGATGGGCTTGGTAAGATGCTCCGGAAAGTTAGTGCAGACTCAATGGGACAAATGGCATCCTACTGCACTGTAGGGATTCTACTCTATGAGAAAGTTAACATTTTAGATTGATGACCTCAACAGAACAAGGCATCACTGGAGAAGAAAGAACAAATGAAGTATGTAATAGGGAGAAAGGCTAAAGGGATTAAATAATAAAAGGGATGATGGTGAAAATTGGTGGTACGTGACAATTTGGAAACGGAAGTTATAAATGGCAGAATCAACAACTGCTGCCATATGAAAAACAAAGGGGCAGAGGTTATGATCTGAAATTGTTGAATTCAATGATAAGTCTGGAAAGCTGTAACATACCCAAAAGATGAGGTGCTGTTACTCGAACAAAAGCTGACCTTCATTAGGACAGTGCTGGAGGCAAAGGGCAGAGGTCAGCGAGGGAAGAGAATTAATATGACAGGCTGGAATAAGAACATAAGAACATAAGAACATAAGAAATAGGAGCAGGAGTAGGCCATCTAGCCCTTCGAGCCTGCCCCGCCATTCAATAAGATCATGGCTGATCTGTCGTGGCTCAGTTCCACTTTCCCGCCCTCTCCCCATAACCCTTAATCCCTTCTCTTATCAAAAACCCATCAACCCGCTTCTTAAAAATATTTAGCGAGGCAGCCTCCACCACTTCAACGGGCAGAGAATTCCAGAGATTCACCACCCTTTGAGTGAAGAAGTTCCTCCTCAACTCCGTTCTAAACCGCCTCCCCTTTATCTTGAGGCTGTGCCCCCTAGTCCTACTGTCTTTTTTGAGCGGGAAGAGTCTCTCCACCTCTATCCTATCCATCCCATTCATCATCTTATACGTCTCAATGAGATCTCCCCTCATTCTTCTAAACTCTAACGAGTACAAGCCTAGTTTATTCAGCCTCTCCTCATAGCTCAATCCCCTCAACTCCGGTATCAGCCTAGTAAACCTCCTCTGCACTCCCTCCAGGGCCAAAATATCCTTGCGCAGGTGCGGCGCCCAAAACTGCACACAGTACTCCAGCTGCGGCCTCACCAATGCCCTATACAGCTGCAGCAAGACCTCCCTACTTTTATATTCAATCCCCCTCGCTATGAAGGCCAGCATCCCATTCGCCTTCCTGACCACCTGCTGCACCTGCAAGCTGGGTTTTTGCGATTCATGCACAAGGACCCCAAGGTCCCTCTGCACCGTCGCCTGCTGCAGTTTTTCGCCACGTAAGTAATAGTCCTTCCTACCATTCTTCCTACCAAAGTGGACCACCTCACACTTGCCAACATTAAATTCCATTTGCCATGCAATAAACAGCAACTCATCTCATTAGAAAGTACAGAGACAGATTTCAATAGGGATTGACCTAGGAACTGGATGTTGTTTCGTGGAGGTAAATATACTTCTGACTAAAGTCTGAATCTAAGTTCATGTAATTTTAAGAATTAACTCTGCCACAAAATCTTTATTCAATTAATAGTTATAACTATAAAAAGGCACATCCCATTAAACTTTGAACGATTTAAATCAACCCGAACAAAAGCAGCATTTTCAGAAATACTCAGGTCTGTAAAATATTGTTATCTCTTGGACAAGGGTTGTCTGAACTCATCCTAGTTTAGTGCAGCCAGTAATCTGAGTTAGGGAATAATTTATATTGACCTCAGAAGTTTCTCAGATCTTATGGTCATGGAGAGGCAAAATTATACATAAAAACTGTTATTTGAGGGCTAAAAAAAATCAGGGGACACTGCGAACTATAGCAATTTACACCACTAGCATCCTCACCTCAGAGAGAAAAGTTACTGATTAAGAACCAAAATTTGGGGTTAGATTCTGGTTTATTACAGATTCAGTACCAAAGGAATGCTGTCCTTCTGAGGACTTCAAGTGATCACAAAAGAATCCCTAATGCTATTCATAAAACAGGGTTCTTGGTGACATTGGCTTCTTGATTGGCACTACCGAAACAACTGATGGGTCATTTCGCACTCCCCCCACCACCAAATATAGCTTTTTATAGGACCTCACTGAACACAGTGCAGTGCTGAACTACAAGTTACAGCATTTGAAAACTCATTGGTCACTTGCTGTTTGGCACATTTTGCTGCAAAACACACTTCATGAATGCAAGTTCCTTCTATTGCCACTAGTTCACTACGCTAGAACAGTCCTACAAGTCACTGCAAGTGTGCTTGTTACCATAATAAGAACATAAGAAATAGGAGCAGGAGTAGGCCATCTGGCCCTTCGAGCCTGCCTCGCCATTCAATAAGATCATGGCTGATCTGTCGTGGCTCAGTTCCACATTCCCGCCCTCTCCCCATAACCCTTAATCCCCTCTCTTATCAAAAACCCATCAACCCGCGTCTTAAAAATATTTAAGAGGTAGCCTCCACCACTTCAACGGGCAGAGAATTCCAGAGATTCACCACCCTTTGAGTCAAGAAGTTCTTCCTCAACTCTGTTCTAAACCGCCCCCCCCCTTTATCTTGAGGCTGTGCCCCCTAGTCCTACTGTCCTTTCTGAGCAGGAAGAGCCTCTCCACCTCTATCCTATCCATCCCATTCATCATCTTATACATCTCAATGAGATCTCCCCTCATTCTTCTAAACTCTAACGAGTACAAGCCTAGTTTATTCAGCCTCTCCTCATAGCTCAACCCCCTCAACTCCGGCATCAGCCTAGTAAACCTCCTCTGCACTCCCTCCAAGGCCAAAATATCCTTGCGCAAGTACGGCGCCCAAAACTGCACACAGTACTCCAGCTGCGGCCTCACCAATGCCCTATACAGCCGCAGCAAGACCTCCCTACTTTTATATTCAATCCCCCTCGCTATGAAGGCCAGCATCCCATTCGCCTTCCTGACCACCTGCAAGCTGGGTTTTTGCGACTTATGCACAAGGACCCCGAAGTCCCTCTGCACCATCACCTGCTGCAGTTTTTCTCCACGTAAGTAATAATCCTTCCTACCATTATTCCTACCAAAGTGGACCACCTCGCACTTGCCAACATTAAATTCCATTTGCCAGTTCCTGGCCCATTCGCCCAGCCTATCTAGATCCTTCTGCAGACTCTCCACACCCTCCGCACAATTTGCAGTTCCACCAATCTTGGTGTCATCAGCAAATTTCGACACCATACACTTGGTTCCCTCCTCCAGATCATCTATATAAATGGTAAATAGCTGAGGCCCCAGCACCAACCCCTGAGGCACTCCACTAGTCACCAACCGCCAATCTGAATAGCACCCATTGACCCCCACTCTCTGCCTCCTATTTGACAACCAGTCCTCTATCCACACTAACACCCTACCCCCAACTCCATGTCCCCTGACCTTCTGCAATAACCTCTTGTGAGGTACCTTGTCAAACGCCTTCTGAAAATCAAGAAAGACCACATCCACCGGCTCTCCTCTATCCACCACCCTAGACACATCCTCATAGAACTCCAGTAAATTTGTCAGACACAACTTCCCCTTAATGAAACAGAGCAGACGCAGCACGATCAAGCAATTCCCCTCAAGATGCCTCGCTATTTCCTCCTTGATGATGGATTCTAACATCTTACCTACAACAGACGTTAAACTAACCGGCCTATAATTCCCCGCCTTTTGCCTGCCACCCTTCTTAAACAACAGCGTAACATTAGCCGCTTTCCAATCTTCCGGCACTTCCCCGGAATCCAGCGACGTCTGGAAAATCACCACCAAGGCATCCACTATCACTTCCACCATTTCTTTCAGAACCCTCAGATGCATTCCATCCGGTCCTGGGAACTTGTCCACAATCAGTCCCTCCAGTCTGTCGAGCACCACCTCTCTAGTAACAGTAATGTCATTGAGACCCTCCAGTCCTACCACCTTTCCATCGCTAACACCCGGCAAATTATTCACGTCCTCCTCCGTGAAGACCGAAACAAAAAAGTTATTCAAGACCTCAGCCATTTCCCCATCCCGTACCACTAAGTCCCCCCTCTCATCCTCAAAGGGTCCAACGTTCACCCTAGCCAGCCTCTTCCTTTTTATATACTTATAAAAACTCTTGCTATCCTTTTTTATATTAAGCGCTAGCCCAGCTTCATAGTTTATCCTACCCTTCTTTATCAATTTCTTTGTCAATCTTTGTTGACATTTAAACCTCTCCCAATCCTCTTCTCGCCCACTACTCTTAGCTACTCTAAACGCCTCCGCTTTTAATTTAACACTTTCCTTCACCTCCTTCGTTATCCACGGCTTATTACCCAAAATAAAGCAGAGTTTTTATTGTTGACCAAGTATGGTGGTCAGGTGAGAAAGCCCATTTCAAATCCCATTTGATCTAAGGCAAAAAAAAATGTGGCTGATCCAACAGACTGCAGTATTTTTGAAGTGAAGTCACTATAGGAAATGCAGCAGCTAATTTACACAAGTTTTACAGCATACAGGGCTTGGGACATGGGCATCACTGGCTGGGCCTGCATTTATTGCCCATCCCAAGTTTTCCTTGGAGGGCAGTTAAGAATCAGACATATTGCTGTGGATTTGGAGTCACGTGTCGGTCAGCCCAGGTAAGGATGGCAGATTTCCTTCCCTAAAGTACATGAACGAACCAGATTATTGATTGCTGGAAAAACAATGATTTCATGGTCATCAGTAGATTCTTAATTCCAGATTTTTTTTATTGAATTCAAATTCCACTTTCTGCCGTGGCGGAATTCAAACCCGGGTCCCCAGAACAGCTGAATTTCTGGATTAATTGTCAAGCGATAATACCACTAGACTATCGCCTCCCCATAATGAATCTTTTGAACTAGCTAGTCTGTGTGGATGTTTATACTCCACCTGTAACCTCACCCATTTTACCTACGTCATGATCGCACTCTCTCACGCAGCCACTGAACATCTTTTAGACAGCATCTAAGCAATTTCTCTTCACCACTTCTTATGTTAAAGAACTCCAAATGCTCACTAAACAACCTCTGTTCTACTTTTGGACTTAATAACTTTAGCTCCCAATTTGGGATTCTTTCAAGGGGAAACTAACACTGCCTACAACCACAATTTTAAAAGAACCCTATAAAAGTGTTCATTAAGATAAAAACCCCAATCTGTTTAATTTTTCCCAATAGTTGTAGTAGTCCAGTTCTGATGCCATCTTTGTCAATCTTTTTCACATTTTCTCCAATGCTATCTTCTTTTAATAACATGAAGTCAGACCATGCACAGTACTTAAACTGCAACCTGATGAGTCCAATGCAAGTTTAATATAAAGTGCCACAACAAGGAATCAGCAATGAGACAACGACCAACTAATCTGATTTTTAGTGACCATGATTAATGGATAAGTATGGGTTAGAACAATGGAAAGAACTCTGTTCTCTTTCAAAACAGTGTTACAAGGGTAATTAGGATTGGATAATAAACAATGGTTTTGTCAGCAATGCTCACATCCTAAGAACAAACTAAAGAAAAGAGGTAGGTGAGGCACTGATTGAACATCTCAAAGGATGAAAATGTAAAATTTTCCAATTATTCAAGATCTTACAGCATGAAATACAACCAAAGGACACGGCTTCAATCCTGCAGCATCTGGTCTTGTGTATGCTGGGTCTTAAATCTCTCTACCAATGGCAACTATACTTTCAACTGCCTAAGTCCTAAATTCTGAAATTTCCTCCCCATATCTGTCTCTCTACTCCTCTGAAGAAATGTTTCTTAAAATCTAAATTATTTGATATTTTAGTTCATCTGTCTAAATACCTCAAGTGGCTTTGTGTCAAAACATGTTTGATAATTGCTTATGTGAACTGCATTGGGATGTTCATTAGGGGCTAAATAAATGCAAGTTTCTGCTGAAAATAGTTCTGTGACCCAGTTGACTTCTCTAAATCTCTATCCTCACTTAGTGATTTTTAAATTGAATAACTTAGGGGTTGGATTTAATAAAAGTCCTTCAAAATACTAAAAAGCATCTATTAAATCTTTGCTATGAATCTATTCCCACACCACAAGCCTATCCGTATAATTATAATTTCCCATCCTTGGAATGATCCTGGTGCATTCATATTGTAAATTCTCTATGGTTTTAAAGACTATTTTGCAATGGGCTGATCAAATCTTCAATGGTTGAATCAGCGTTTTTCTAAAATTCATAATTTTTCTCCTTAATTCACTTTTCATTCATGCAGCCTCTTTTCTGAAACCAATGGGGGATTGAAACTAAGTTTCCCTTGCTGAGAGTTGGCACAACGTAATGGGCCAAATGGTCCCCTTCTGTGCTGGAACCATTCCATGATCAGAGTAGGGAACTTTTCGATAAACTGCCATAACAAAACTGTTTCTATAGGAATCTGTCCTTATTCTGCTATCTTAAAATAACCTATTGCTGATCAGTGGTATATAAATATCCATAACCGATGTGTATGGAAGAGAAATATGGTGAGTACTGAACACTCCTCAATGTTCCCACAAATCTAGAAAAGCACGTACACATATTCAGTGTATGCACACAGCTAGAAAAACATGCCTGATTACTGGAAGAACAAGGTTGTCTATTAACCGGGCATACATAAAGAGCAGTCACCCCAAACACTGACGTTCACTGCATTCTGGTGCATTGCATTACATCACTTTGCTGTGCAGGCCTGCAGTTTCACACCCAGAGTCAGGCATATTACAACTAAAAGATTCTCCATAAATTACCACCAAGAACAAAATACATTACAATCAAAGGCATCATTCTCGACACTCCCCCCACCCCCATTCCACCGCAAATTTTCTTTCAAAAATATGCAATTACGAATAATGGGACTTTAAGGAGATTACAAAGGGAGTCAAGGCAGGGGGGGATTTTAAAACTTTAGCTATCAACAATGCCTTTAGTCTCCTCAATGTTGAGGTGGAGGAAACTTCTGCTCAAACAAGTAACACCACAAGTCAACAGATGCCATGGAGTCAAGGAAAGTGATGGGGCGGCAGGGTTGTACATGAAGACTGACAGGTTGTTTTGGACACTGTCACTAATGGCAGTACATGAAAGAGAAATAGGAGAGCCAAGGATATAACTATAGGGGGGGGGGGGTGCAATAACTTATTCTCCCTCAAGAGATGTCACCTGCAATTTTGCAAGAACCATTTTGGTGCTCTGGTGAAAATCTGATGAGGTTTATCAAAAGATAGTTGTGGGAAAGACAGGCATGGATTTGGGAAGTAAAGGGATGAGTTTAGAGATGTTAGTTGAGCTGCAGACTTCAATAAAAGCAAATTATTTAAACTCAATAGTGCAGCACAGTGGCGAGCACTGCTGCCTCACAGCACCAGGGATCCAGGTTAAATTCCAGCCTCGGGTCACTGTCTCCCTGTGTATCCAACGGGTGCTCCATTTTCCTCCCACAGTCCAAAGATGTGCAAGTTAGGAATTGGGCATGCTAAATTGCCCCTTAGTTTCAAGGGACTTGCAAAATAAATGCATGGGGTTAAGAGGACAGGGCCTGGGTGGGATTGTTGTCAGTGCAGGCTCAATGGGCCAAGAGTGGGTGAAGAGAAATGGCCTCCTTCTGCACTGTAGAGATTCTATGATATGCCTGAGAATGCTCCATTCAAAAATTACAAATGAGTATATGTGCTTCTTTACAAGTACTGATTCTAAATCTCCACAAGAATTATTTCAGAGGCTGATGCCTCATTCACATACATAGTTACAAAAAAAAATTGATGAAATTCAAGGGGAGTAATATAGATAACAAGCAATAATTGAAGCCACAAGTGGAATCATGAGCTACATTATGATTGGGAAAAGTCACCATCCCACAATTTCTGCCCATAAACTAGATAACAGATTGGGTTTAGTAAAATAAAAGCAAATTACTGCAGATGCTGGAATCTGAAACAAAAACAGAAAATGCCAGAAAATCTCAGCAGATCTGACAGTATACTGTTGAAATTGATATTTGAAAGGTTCCAGTTATCCAACAAAGAGTTACCTCAGTCAGGCAATGAATCAAAGTGGCAATCTGCAAAGCTGTCTGTAAATGCATCACATTATCATGTACAGAAAGCAGCTTACACACTTAAGAAAACCATCTCGGACAGACAGTGACTGCATTAATAAATCAGTATCATGTATCACACACAAGGTTTTTAAATATTAAGTGTATCCTTTAACATAAATAAACATTGGTTCTGCGCTTTTTCTGGTCCTAGGCCTCCAAAAATACTATTCCACATACGCAAACGTATTCAACTCCCCCCCCCCGGATTGTTTGGCCTCTCATCTTGGCAACACACACCTCTTCACAATCCCCCTCCCCAACCCACCTCCAGAGGAAGGTCAGCACTGGCATATACAAGATATGAGAACATACTGAAAGCAAGGGCTTTGAATTTTAAATGGCAGTCGCAGATAAGTGATTAGTCAGCAATCAGCTACAAAAAAAATGTCAGACTGCAACATTTTCACTCAATGAGAGCCTGGCATCCAGCAAGGGCCGAATATAAATGCTAATGTGCAGTCTAGAAGAAGAATAAACCCAATTAAACTACAATATGGTGGGAAAGTCAATTTTTTAACAGGAGGAAAATGGTAAAAGATAACATGTCTTTATTAACAGGGGAGGAAGGGGAGATAGAAGACTCCACAATGCAGATGCTCATTAAATGCCTACTTGTGTGGGCAGCACAAAATTAGTCGAGCTGCCTGAGGGAGAGTTTGAGGAGGGCAGAGGGAAAGTGGATGAAGCCTGGTCCAGCAGCAGCTGACCAGACACAGTGATGGCGCCGGCAGGACACTCCACTGCCCAGGGGGAAGCAGCAGGAGCTGTGTGTGTGTGTGTGGAGGGGGGAATGAGTGTGGAGCTCGCCATCCTCACAATCTCAATATATAAACTGGAAAACACACACACACCCCGCCCTGAGCTGGAGCCTGCCGCAGGTGGGGAATTAACAACACCTCCCCCTAATCCCATCCCCACCGCCTCTGACGCACCAAGAAATTACCACAGCAATTCTTCACAAAATAAAACAAATTAATTTTACAAACTGAAATTGACGAAATCGAATATCGTTATCTTTTCCCACGGTCGGTATTTTCCGACATTTTTGACTCCCCCGCCATCCTTATCCCTTTGGTCTTATTGAATTAATTATTTATTTATTTATTTATTCCCAACCAAATTCTCCATCGAATAGCGACTTCAGATATAAATATAGAATCTCCCCGGGCAGGTGTAAGAAGGTTTGGTTCTCCCGGTGGGTTGGCGTCCGGGCCGTTCACTCACCGCCGCTCCGGGCCTGCTGTTGCCGCTGGCGCCGCTCAGTTGTTGTTGTGCTGCCGGTGCCGCTGTCTCCTCTCCCCCGCTCCTCAATCCCGGCTTCAAACCGCCACCGGTCACGTGCTGAGCGTCAGTGAGTCACCATCCCAGCCATCAGGGGGCGACAGAGATTCCTAGGGGGGGGGAGGAGGGGGGGAGTCAGTGAATCACCATCCCAGCCACCAGGGGGCGACAGAGATTTGCTGGGGAAGTGGCGGGGGAGGGCGGGGGAGGGGAGGAGGATCAGTGAGTCACCATCCCAGCCACCAGGGGGCGACAGAGAGCGCTTGGGCGGAGGGGGGAGGGGCTGAGCGTCAGTGAGTCACCATCCCAGCCACCAAGCGCGACCGAGATTCACTGCGGAGGGGGGAGGAGGGTGGGAGCGGATTGCCAGTGAGTCACCATCCTAGCCACCAGAGGCGACAGAGAGTCAGTGCAGGGAGGGGAAGGAGCTAAGCACCAGTGAGTCTCCATCCCAGCCACTAGGGGCGATAGGGAGTGCTGGGGGGAGGGGGTAGGAACTGCCAATCGGAGAGAAACAGGTTGAGTGATTATGAATAAAGCAATAGATAGGAGGAGGAATTGGTGTAGATAAGTCTCCAGCCCCTGATGGGATATACCCCAGAATACTGAGAGAAGCAAGGTAGGAAAGTGCTGGGTCCTTGAGAGAAATCTTTGTATCCTCACTGGCTACAGGAGATGTCGTGATGTGGAGATGCCGGCGTTGGATTGGGGTAAACACGGTAAGAAGTCTCACAGCACCGGGTTAAAGTCCAACAGGTTTATTTACAAGCCACAAGCTTTCAAAGCGCTACTCATTCATCCAGTGAGTGGGATTTCTGTTCACAAACAGGGTGTATAAAGACACAAACTCAATTTACAAAATAATGGTTGGAATGCAAGTCATGTTGGCAAGTGTGAGGTGGTCCACTTTGGTAGGAAGAATGGTAGGAAGGACTATTACTTACGGGGCGAAAAACTGCAGCAGGCGACGGTGCAGAGGGACCTCGGGGTCCTTGTGCATGAGTTGCAAAAACCCAGCTTGCAGGTGCAGCAGGTGGTCAGGAAGGCGAATGGGATGCTGGCCTTCATAGCGAAGGGGATTGAATATAAAAGTAGGGAGGTCTTGCTGCAGCTGTATAGGGCATTGGTGAGGCCGCAGCTGGAGTACTGTGTGCAGTTTTGGGCGCCGCACCTGCGCAAAGATATTTTGGCCTTGGAGGGAGTGCAGAGGAGGTTTACTAGGCTGATACCGGAGTTGAGGGGGTTGAACTATGAGGAGAGGCTGAATAAACTAGGCTTGTACTCATTGGAGTTTAGAAGAATGAGGGGAGATCTCATTGAGATGTATAAGATGATGGATGGGATGGATAGGATAGAGGTGGAGAGACTCTTCCCACTGAAAAAAGACAGTAGGACTAGGGGGCACAGCCTCAAGATAAAGGGGGGGCGTTTTAGAACGGAGTTGAGGAGGAACTTCTTCACTCAAAGGGTGGTGAATCTCTGGAATTCTCTACCCATTGAAGTGGTGGAGGCTGCCTCGCTAAATATTTTCAAGAAGCGGGTTGATGGGTTTTTGATAAGAGAGGGGATTAAGGGTTATGGGGAGAGGGCCGGAAAGTGGAACTGAGCCACGACAGATCAGCCATGATCTTATTGAATGGCGGGGCAGGCTCGAAGGGCCAGATGGCCTACTCCTGCTCCTATTTCTTATGTTCTTATGAACACTCCCAGCCAGTAGTGTTCTCTTCCTATTGGGAACACTTCAGCAGTCACGGGCATTCAGCCTCTGATCTTCAGGTAAGTGTTCTCCAAGGCGGCATTCACAACACACGACAGTGCAGAGTCGCTGAGCAGAGACTGATAGCCAAGTTGCGCACACATGAGGCCTCAACATGGATCTTGGGTTCGTGTCACACTATCTGTAACCCCCATGACTTGCCTGGACTGGCAAAATCTCACTAACTGTCCTGGCTGGAGACAATATACATCTCTCTAACTTGTGTTTAACCCTCTCTCCACTCACATTGTCTGTACCTTTAAGACTTGATTACCTGTAAAAACTCGCATTCCAACCATTATCTTGTAAATTGAGTTTGTGTCTATATATGCTCTGTTTGTGAAAGCAACTCCCACTCACCTGATGTTGGGGTAGTGCTCTGAAAGCTAGTGGCTTTTGCTACCAAAAGACTTGTTGGACTTTAACCTGGTGTTGTAAGACTTCTCACAGGGGAGATTCCAGAGGATTGGAGAATAGCCAATGTTGTTCCCTTGTTTAAGAAGGGTAGCAAGAATAATCCAGATAATTACAGGCCAGTGAGCCTTACATCAGTGATAGGGAAATTATTGGAAAGGATCCTTCGAGACAGGATTTACACTCACTTGAAAATAAGTGGACATATTAGTGAGAGGCAACATAGTTTTGTGAATGGGAGGTAGTGTCTCATTAACTTGATCGAGTTTTTTATTGATGAGGGTAGGACAGTGGATATTGTCTACATGGACTTCAGTAAGGCCTTTGACAAGGTCCCTCATGGCAGACTGGTACAGAAGATGAAGTCACATGGGATCAGAGGTGAGCTGACAAGATGGATATAGAACTGGCTTGGAAATAGAAGACAGAAAATAGCAGTGGAAGTGTGCATTTCTGAGTGGAGGGCTGTGACAAGTGGTGTTCCTCAGGGATCAGTGCTGGGACCTTTGCTGTTTGTAATATACATAAACAATTTGGAGGAAAAGGTAACTGGTTTGATTAGTAAGTTTGCAGATGACACAAAGGTTGGTGGATTTTCTGATAGCAATGAGGACCATCAGAGGATACAGCAGGATATTTTGATTTGATTTATTATTGTCACATGCATTAGTATACAGTGAAAAGTATTGTTTGTTGCGTGCTGTACAGAGAAGGCATACCGTTCAAAGAGAAGGAAAGGAGCGAGGGCAGAATGTACTGTGACAGTCATAGCTAGGTGTAGAGAAAGATCAACTTAATGCAAGATAGGTCCATTCAAAAGTCTGATGGCAGCAGGGAAGAAGCTGTCCTTGAGTCGGTTAGTACATGACCTCAGACTTTGGTATCTTTTTCCCAATGGAAGACGGTGGAAGAGACTTTGGAGTCCCACTAGTCTGGATGCTAAACATGTCCAACCATCACACAGCAGAGTTATAAAGCCAGCACTGGATATGGTTCAGCAGAGGTAGTGAAAAATAATGTTACAGTATTTTTGTTTTCAGGTTTTGATTCCATCTGATAAAAACAAATTCAAAATCCAATTAATTCCAATTCATGGTTCCCATGAGAGAGACAAACCAGATCCAAGTTGACAAGATGAGGCATTGCATCCCACCTTGGGCTTGTTCTGATACCTTCACCAAAAGGCCAAGATGGCTTTGAAAATTGCACGAGGTGACACCTTGGTTAAATCTCATTGAGCTGTCCTGATCATTGACTCTACCCTAACATGGTTTTGATGTTGATTTGATTTATTATTGTCACATGTATTAATATACAGTGAAAAATATTGTTTCTTACGTGCTGTACAGACTAAGCATGCCGTTCATAGAGAAAGAAATGAGAGGGTGCAGAATGTCGTGTTACAGCTACGGTGTAGAGAAAGATCAACTTAATGCAAAAGTCTGACAGCAGCAGGGAAGAAGCTGTTCTTGAGTCAGTTGGTACGTGACTTCAGATTTTTGTAACCTTTTCATGATGGAAGAAGGCGAAAGAGAGAATGCCTGGGGTGTGTGAGTTCCTTAATTATTCTGGCTGCTTTGTCGAGGCAACGGTAATGTAGACAGTCGATGGATGGGAGACTGGTTTGCGTGATGGAGTGGGCTACATTCACAACCTTTTGTAGTTCCTTGTGGTCTTGGGCAGAGCAGGAGCCCATACCAAGCTGTGATACAACCAGAAAGAACTCTTTCTATGGTGCATCTGTAAAAGTTGATGAGAGTCGTAGCTGACATGCCAAATTTCCTTAGCCTTCTGAGAAAGTAGAGGCGCTGGTGGGCTTTCTTAACTATAGTGTCAGCATGGAGGGAACAGGTTGTTGGTGATCTAGACACCTAAAAACTTGAAACTCTCGACCCTTTCTACATCATTCCCATTGATGTAAACAGGGTCATGTTCTCCTCTACGCCTCCTGAAGTCAATGACAACCTCCTTTGTTTTGTTGACATTGAGGGAAAGTTTATTGTTGCCACACCAGTTCACCAGATTCTCTATCTCATTCCTGTACTCTGTCTCATCATTGTTTGAGATCCGACCCACTATGGTGTTGTCATCAGCAAACTTAAAAATTGCATTTGTGGAGAATTTGGCCGCACAGTCATAGGCGCATAAGGAGTATAGTAGGGAGCTGAGTACACAGTCTTGTGGGGCACCGATGATGAGGTTGGTCATGGAGGAGGTGTTGTTGCCTATCCTTACTGATTGTGGTCTGTGAGTTAGGAAGTTCAGGATCCAGTTGCAGAGGGAGGTGCCAAGGCCCAGGCCATGGAGTTTGGAGATGAGTTTCATGGGAATAATAGTGTTGAAGGCTGAGGTGTAGTCCATAAATAGGAGTCTGACATAGATGTCCTTGTTATCTAGGTGTTCCAGGGTTGAGTGCAGGGAGATGGTGTCTGCTGTGGACCTGTTGTGGCAGTAGGCAAGCTATAGTGGATCCAGGTAGACGGGAGGCTGGAATTGCTTTGTGTCATAGCTAACCATTTGAAGCACTTCGTAATGAGGGATGTCAAAGTGACTGGTCAATAGCCATTAAGGCATGCTGCTTTTTCTCAGGTACCCGGATGTAGATCAGTTGGAGGCTTGGACGAAGAGATGGCAGATGGAATTTAATCCGGACAATTGTGAGGGAATGCATTTTGGAAGGTTTACACAGATAGAAAATATACAGTAAATGGCAGAACGCTTAAGAGTATTGATAGGCAGAAGGATCTGGGTGTACAGGTACACAGGTCACTGAAAGTGGCAACACAGGTGGAGAAGGTAGTCAAGAAGGCATACAGCATGCTTGCCTTCATCGGCCTGGGCATTGAGTTTACAAATTGGCAAGTCATGTTGCAGCTTTATATAACCTTAGTTAGGCCGCACATGGAATATAGTGTTCAATTCTGGTCGCCTCACTACCAGAAGGATGTGGAGGCTTTGGAGAGGGTACAGAAAAGATTTACCAGGATGTTGTCTGGTATGGAGGGCATTAGCTATGAGGAGAGGTTGGAGAAACTTGGTTTGTTCTCACTAAAATGACAGAGGTTGAGAGAAGACCTGATAGAAATCTACAAGATTATGATGGGTATGGACAGAGTGGATAGTCAGAGCTTTTTCCCAGGGTGGAATTGGTTTAAAGTGCGAGGGGTGAGGTTTAAAGGAGATATACGAGGCAAGTTTTTTACACAGAGGGTAGTGGGTGCCTGGAACTCTCTGCAGGGGAGGTAGTGGAAGCAGATATGATAGTGAGTTTTAAGGAGCATCTGGACAAATACATGAATAGGATGGGAATAGAAGGATATGGTCCCGGAAAGGTAGGGGGTTTTAGTTAAGTCGAGCAGCATGGTTGGTGCAGGCTTGGAGGGCCGAAGGGCCTGTTCCTGTGCTGTAATTTTCTTTGTTCTTTGTTAAACCTGTTGGACTTTAACCTGGTGTTTGAGACTTCTTACTGTGCCCACCCCAGTCCAACGCTGGCATTGCCACATCATCTTAAAGTTAAAGTTTATTTATTAGTCACAATGGTATGTTGACCTTCATTGTGAGAGGTTTTGAGTACAGGAACAGGAAGGACGTGTTGCTGTAATTATACAGGGGTTTTGGTGAGGCCACACCTGGAATATTGTGTGCAGTTTTGGTCTCCTTTTCTGAGGAAGGATGTTCTTGCTCTCAAGGGATAGCAGCGAAGGCTCACCAGGCTGATTCCGGGCATGGCGGGACCATGTATGAGGAGAGATTGACTAGGTTAGGACTGTGTTCAGTGGAGTTCAGAAGAATGAGGGGGAATCTCAAAGAAACCTATAAAATTCTAACAGGACCAGACAGGGTAGATGCAAGAAGGATGTTTTTGATTGTGGGGGAGTCCAGAAGCAGGGGTCACAGTCTGAGGATACAGGGTAGATCATTTAGGACAGAGATGAGGAAAAATTTCTTCACCCAGAGAGTGGTCAGAAGTAAATTTACCTTGTATTTATCTTACTTACTTACACATTTTACAACCTGTATATGTCCCCTTTGAACTGAATCAAATGACTTCAAAATTAACCCTGTTGTTGCCTTATGTAAAATTTTTATTCTTACCGCTAGCTTTGACCCCTGCAGTCACTCTGTCTCTTACTCCAATTACAATACAGAACCCCACACAATCTGTTTTTCCAGTACATAAGAAATATGACAGTGATATTAACAAAAGTAAAATATCAAAATTCCTCATTTTCTTGACAATGGCATTATGTCATAGAAATGTAGAAAAAAGGAGCAGGAGGAGGCCATTTGGCCCTTTGAGCCTGTCCTGTCATTCATTATAATCATGGCTGATCATCTAACTCAATAGCCTAATCCCACTTTCGTCCCATATCCTTTGATCCCCTTTGTCTGAATTCACCAACACAGAAAGTAGTTGAGCCAAAACATTGAACGTTTTCAAGAAGCAGTTAGATGTAACACTTCAGACAAAGGGGATCAAAGGATATGGAACGAAAGTGGGATCAGGCTATTGAGTTAGACAATCAGCCATGATTATAATGAATGACAGGACAGGCTCAAAGGGCCAAATGGCCTCCTCCTGCTCCTTTTTTCTACATTTCTATGACATAATGCCATTGTCAAGAAAATGAGGAATTTTGATATTTTACTTTTGTTAATATCACTGTCATATTTCTTATGTACTGGAAAAACAGATTGTGTGGGGTTCTGTATTGTAATTGGAGTAAGAGACAGAGTGACTGCAGGGGTCAAAACTAGCAGTAAGAAGTGGCTTTGATATATTTATGAACGAAGAGGAACTCAATAAAAATGTTACGTAAGGCAACAACAGGATTAATTTTGAAATCATTTGCTTCAGTTCAAAGGGGACATATACAGGTTGTAAAATGCGTAAGTAAGTAAGACAAATATAAGGTAAATTTACTTCTTAAAACATTAGAGCTAAAGTAAAGAAAGGAGTTTAATCAAATCTGGGATAAGACCACTTCTGAAGTGATTGGATGAAACAATAGAGAGATCAAAGGGAAGGAAAACATTTAAGGAAACACTGAAACCTTTGTGATGGGGTAGCTGCTTAGATCTCCCAGAAAACAGTGTGGACAAGGTCAGACCTGGAGAGCCAGGTACTGTCAGCCTCAAAGGACACATCAAGAGAAAAAGGGTAAAATTGCTGGAAGTCTATGGCTTTAAAATGTATTAAGATTGTTGTTACACAGAGAAGGGGAAGGATAGCTCTGAGGTTAAAATTAAGATCTATTGAAACACTTTTGAAGTACTTTTAACTGTGTGAAGCCATTCTTGTGATTAAGTGAAATTTTTTATTTTCTTTATTTTTAAATAAATATCTACTTTCATATAAAATAATCACAATTTGTCAGAAATAAACAAACAGCTGCCTGGAGGCCATTAAAGGATTAAGCAACTCCTAACAGAGCAGTAAAACCTCTCAGATGGTTCTGATGTGTACGATCAAAAACAGATAAATTATAGCTTTTCTTATTAATAATTCCCGCCTTATGTTAGCTTAAAATCAATTACATTTATTACACACACATCAGAATAAATCTCCATCAAGTATTCCAGCTGTGTACACTTCCCGCTGCCTTGGCAAAGCAGCCAGCATAATTAAGGACCCCACGCACCCCGGATATTCTCTCTTCCACCTTCTTCCTTCAGAAAAAAGATACAAAAGTCTGAGGTCACGTACCAACCGACTCAAGGACAGCTTCTTCCCTGCTGCTGTCAGACTTTTGAAGGGACTTATCTCGCATTAAGTTGATCTTTCTCCACACCCTAGCAATGACTGTAACACTACATTCTGCACTCTCTTGTTTCCTTATCTATGAACAGTATGTTTTGTTTGTATAGCACGTAAGAAACAATACTTTCCACTGTATGCTAATACAGGTGACAATAATAAGTCAAATCAAATCAAAGATCCAACCTCATTCTGCCAGTCAGCATAATGATATCTCATTTGTCCATTCCATTCTGGATGCTAACCCCCATCTTAGCCGAACTCATCTCTGGTTGCTAAGTAACAGTGGACGCTCAGCATAGAGGTCAAAGCAAATGTTCCCACCGGCTCATTGTCAAACTGAATAGACAAGTGTTCCTGCATCCAGGATCATATCTATGCTATGTCTAGACAATGGATGCCTCTTCTTAAAGTTTCAATGTGTTTCTTCATAAGAAACTTTCTGATATAAACTCTGCTAACTAAAGGGATCCCAGGCCTTTGGCTCTGAACTTGGAGCCTATACCATCATACTTTGCAGCATTTTTGCTTTTGGATGAAGTGAGCCACACTTAAATCACATTTGAAATACATTTAAAAATAGTAATTACCTGTTTAATCTTGCTGCACAATCGTATGTGTAATCTATCTCCTGTTAGCTGTTGACTTGTTTAAAGAATCATTTAACTCCTGACTAATGTCTTGTCTTTTAAAAGACTGCATTCTGTCTGAAAATCTTACTAGCTGGTTCAAAATCCCCTTCTTCAATAAAGTGTTATGATTTAGCAATGTAGGTCCTCACTGTAAGAAATTTCTGTCTAATAATATAAAGTAATATAAAATCTTAAGAGATGTATTGAATGTTTTAGAACACCTCCTGAAAGAATTTTTCATGTCATCTCACTGGCTGAAAAACACAGGACAGCGTGGGCCTGCTATCTCTGCCAAGGACATGTGTCTAACACAGACCCCGAAACAAGACATTACTCACTCTGATAAGATTGGATTTCATGAACAATATGTAAACCAAGAGAATGAGTAAAGATTAAAACCGGTTCTCAAGAGGGGGAAAGATCATTCCCAACAGGAAAGAGCTTCTCGAAGTGATGCACAGTGGCTTTGACCTAACCTTAACATTTGAGTTGGCACTTTTTGTTCAGAGGATGCTGCTGCAGACAGCCACAGAGATCAGTGTTGCTCTGCTTCTCATAGATCCATAGAATCCTACAGTGCAGAAGGACTGTGCAATCTGGTCCTTCGAGTCTGTGCTGACCACAATCCCACCCAAGCCCTACCCCCACAACTCTATGCATTTGTCCTATCTAGCCCCCCTGACACTAAGGGGTAATTTAGCGTGGCCAATCCACCTAACCTGTTCATTCATCTCCCGAGTAAATTGTTCCAGCATGTCACGGTTATGTGCTTTATTGTGGTTATTAAACTTAAGGATCATATTTAAACTTTGCTTCTTTAAAACGCTTTAGAATCATTTAAGAGCTTGATCCCCTTTTTGGGTATTTTATGACTCCCAGACCAAAATGTTACATCCTGTAGTCGCCAGATAACCTTAAAGATTATGATTATTATGGTGTCTTTAATGATACTTGAAATGTCTTCATTTTGTCAGAACTTCACAAATAATGCCTGTATCTGAGAGATGGGTATGAATGTACACATAAGAAGGAGGAAGAGGCCATTCAGCCCCTCAAGCCTGTTCTGTCATTCAATAAGATCATGGTTAATGTGATAGTAACTCCATACCTGCATTCCAGTTACTCCTGATAACCTATCACCCCCCCCCGCAGCTTGCTGACCAGCAATCTATCCACCTCTACCTTAACAATATTCAAAGACTACTGCCACCACCCTGTTAGGAAGAGAGTTCCAAAAACTCACAATACTCTGAGTGAAAAAGATTCACCTCATCTCCATTTTAAATGGGCGGCATTTAGTGGACGGCATGGTGGTACAGTGGTTAGCACTGCTGCTTCACAGTGCCAGGGACCTGGGTTCAATTCCCAGCTTGGGTCACTATCTGTGTGGAGTCTGCATGTTCTCCCCGTGTCTGCATGGGTTTCCCCTGCGTGCTCTGGTTTCCTCCTGCAGTCTGAAAGACGTGCTGGTTAGGGTGCATTGACCTGGACTGTGGCAACCAGGGGAATTTCACAGTAACTTCATTGCAGTGTTAATATAACTTGTGACTTAATAAAAAAACTTTACTTTAAAAAATGGGTGACTCCTTTATTTTTAAAAACTGACCCCAGGTTCTAGATTCTTCCTCAGGAGAAAACATCCTCTCAACATCCACCCTGTAAAGATGCTTCAGGACCCTAGATTATGATAGATTTAGATAAGATAGACAAAGAGAAGCTGTTCCCATTGGTTGATGCTAGCAGGACTAGGGGATGCAGAGTTATAATTGTGGGTGAGAGATAACAGGGGGCCAATGTGAGGAAGGACTTTTTTACACAGCAGGTGGTAATAACCTGAAACTCGCTGTCCATGATGATGGTGGACCTGGAGACAATAAAACGGTTTCAAATTTTATTGACTGGGCATTCGAGGGAATAAATTTTCAGGAATGTGAGGATGGAGTGAATCATAGAATCCCTACAGTGCCAAAGGAGGCCATTCAGCCCATTGAGTCTGTACTGACCATAATCCTACCCAGGCCCTATTCCCATAACCCTACACATTTACCCTGCTAAACCCCCTGACACTAAGAGACAACTTATCATGGCCAAGTGAACCTAACCCGCACATCTTTGGACTGTGGGAGGAAACCGGAGCACCCGAAGGAAACCTACACAGACACGGGGAGACCATGCAGACTCCACACAGACAGTGACCCGAGGCCGGAATTAAACCAGGAACTCTGGTGCTGTGAGGCAGCAGTGCTAACCACCATGCCCTTCCAAGTGGGGTACTAGAACTGATATCATTCCTCACAGAGAGAATTGGCTTTTTAAAATTAATTTACGGGACGTGAGTGTTGCTGGTTAGAGAACCATTTATTGCCCATCCCTAACTGCCCTTTAGAAGGTGGTGGTGAGCTGTCTGGGACTGTCACTCACAGTGGTGTTACGGAGGGAATGCCAGGACTTTGACCCAGTGACAGTAAGGGAATGGCGATATATTTCTAAGTCAGGATGGTGAGTGGTTTGAAGGAGCCATCTCCAGGCGGTGATGTTCCCAGGCATTTGCTACCCTTTTCCTTCTAGATGATAGTGGTCATAGGTTTGGAAGGTGCTGCCTAAGGAGCCTTGGTGAATTGCTGCAGTGATTCTTGTAGATGGTACACACGGCTGCTGGCATTTGTCAGTGGTGGAAGGAGTAAATGTTCGTGGAAGAGGTAATAATTAAGCAGTCTGCTTTGTCCTGGGTGCTGTCGAACTTCTTGAGTGTTGTTGGAGCTGCACCCATCCAGGCAAGGGGGGAGTATTCCATCACACTCCTGACTTATACCTTGTAGATAATGGATAGACTGGGGAATCAGAAGATGACTTACTCATTGCAGGATTCCTAACCTTTGACTTGCTCTGGTAACCAAAGCTTCTGGTCAATGGTAACCCCCAGGATGTTGATAGTAGGGGGTTCAATGATGGTAATGCCATTGAATGTCAAGGGCTGATGGTTAGATCTTCTCTTGCTGGAGATGATCATTGCCTGGCACTTGTGTAGCACAAATGTTACTTGCCACTTGTCAATCAAAACCTGGATATTGTCCAGGTCTTGCTACATTTGGACATTAACTATTTTAGTATCTGAGGTGTCGCGAATGATACTGAACAGTCATCAGCAAATATCCCCGCTTCTGACCTTATGACAGAAGTAAGGTCATTAATGAAGCACTGAAGGTGGTTGCATCTGGGACACTACCCTCAGGAACTCCTACAGGGATGTCCTACAGGAGTTCTTCAGGGTAGTGTGCAAGGTGCAATCATCTCCAGCGGCTTCATCAATGAGATGATTAACCTCCAGGTTATTGCTGAGTAAGTGCTCATGACCTCTTCCATCGCTTTATTGATGATTGAGAGTAGAGAGGTGAGGCAATAATTGACCTGGTTGGATTTGTCCTGCTTTTTGTGTACAGGACATATCTGGGCAATCTTCCACATTGCTGGGGAGATGCCAGTGTTGTAGCTGTACTGGAAGAGCTTAACTAGGTATCTGTGTCTCACTCAGTATAGAATCTCACCTTTGTATATTTCCTTCTTGCTGTTTCTCCCTGAATCATTGTCTCTGTGCATTTTCCTCTCTCCTCTCCTCTTTGAGGCTTCCAGCAACTACACAAAGCACTCTATAAATGCAAGTCTGTCTTTTCTTCATTTAACTTTGATTAATTAAGTTGCTTACTGGAATGAAAGAGTTGATTATTAAGGAGGAAATGAATAGGAGTTACTTTGGTGGATTACTATGGTTCAATAGTCTGATATAAATCAGAACTTTGGACTGAATATCTATTCTGAGCAGCTCATTAACAGACCTGGATAAGGCCGGAGAAGGGAATTTTGAGGGAATTGTGAAACCAGTTACGGGGAACAGTACAAAGTGAAAGTAGGAAGATTTCCAAAAACGCAGGACTGATGATGCCCTAAAACTCGGTCAATATCAGGACTGGCTTTTACTCCAGACAAGTAAATATACATTTCGTAATAAAGGAATTTTTAAGATAGAAAAATAAGGTCTTGCCAATATAAAATCCAGGTCTATCGTTGAGAAAAGGGTTTAGAAAGGACATGGTGCAGGTTGGCTGCTGGACAAGAGCTCCAACTCCAGTCTGAGGTAATGCATTTTGGAAGGTCTAACAAAGATATACAGTGAATGGGAGAACCCTTAAGAGTATTGATAGGCAGAGGGGTCTGGGCGTACAGGTACACAGGTCACTGAAAGTGGCAACGCAGGTGGAGAAGGTAGTCAAGAAGGCACACGGCATGCTTGCCTTCATCGGCCAGGGTATTGTGTCTAAAAATTGGCAAGTCACGTCGCAGCTTTATAGAACCTTAGTTAGGCCGCACATGGAATATAGTGTTCAATTCTGGTCCCACACTACCAGAAGGATGTGGAGGCTTTGGAGAGGGTACAGAAAAGATTTACCAGGATGTTGCCTGGTCTGGAAGGCATTAGCTATGAGGAGAGGTTGGAGAAACTTGGTTTGTTCTCACTGGAACGACGGAGATTGAGGGGCGACCTGATAGAAGTCTACAAGATTATGAGGGACACAGACAGAGTGGATAGTCAAAAGCTTTCTCCCAGTGTGGAAGAGTCAATTACTACGGTGCATAAGTTTAACATGCGAGGGGAAAGGTTTAAAGGAGATGTATGAGGCAGATTTTTTACACAAAGAGTGGTGGGTGCCTGGAACTCGCTACTGGGGGAGGTAGTGAAAGCAGATCCGGTAGTAGGTTTGAAGGGGCGTCTTGACAAATACATGAATAGGATGGGAATAGAGGGATATGGTCCCCGGAAGGGTAGGGGATTTTAGTTCAGTTGGGCAGCATGGTCAGTTCAGGCTTGGAGGGCTGAAGGGCCTGTTCCTGTGCTGTAATTTTCTTTGTTCTTTGAAGACATGAGGCACTGAAAAGAGAAGAGGAAAAAGAGAAGGAAGAAAGGGGATAATGCATGCCAGTCACTCTGTCCCAGCCTGGACAGGCTTTCACCATTTGTTACAGGTTATATGTCTCCTCCGTCGATTTATGTCTTGTGTCCAAACTGTTGTTTCTTAATAAACTGCTTTAAGAACATAAGGAATAGGAGCAGGAGCAGGCCATCTAGCCCTTCGAGCCTGCCCCGCCATTCAATAAGATCATGGCTGATCTGAAGTGGATCAGTTCCACTTTCCCTCCTGCTCCCCATAGCCCTTAAGTCCCTTATCTATCAGAAATCTACCTACCCGTGACTTAAATATATTTAGCGAGGTAGCCTCCACCACTTCAATGGGCAGTAAATTCCAGAGATTCACCACCCTCTGAGAGAAGAAGTTCCTCCTCAACTCTGTTCTAAACTGCACCCCCCCCCCCCTTATTTTGAGGCTGTGCCCTCTAGTTCTGGTTTCCTTTCTAAGCAGAGAGAATCTCTCTACCTCTACCCTATCTAGCCCCTTCATTATCTTGTAAGTCTCTATAAGATTCCCCCCTCAGCCTTCTAAACTCCAACGAGTACAGGCCCAGTCTATTTAATCTCTCCTCATAAGTTAACCCCCTCATCTCTGGCATCAGCCTAGTGAACCTCCTCTGCACTCCCTCCAAGCCAATATATCCTTTTGCGAATAAAGGGACCAAAACTGCACACAGTACTCCAGCTGCAGCCTCACCAGTGCCCTGTACAGTTGCAGCAAGACCTCCCTGCTTTTATATTCAATCCCTCTCCCTATAAAGGCCAACATTCTATTCGCCTTCTTGATCACCTGCTGTACCTGCAGACTGGGTTTTTGCGATTCATGCACAAGGACCCCCAGGTCTCTCTGCACTGTATCATGCTGCAGTTTTTCGCCCTTTAAATAATAATCCCTCCTACTATTATTTCTTCCAAAGTGGATAACCTCACACTTGCTAACATTATATTCCATCTGCCAGGTCCTCGCCCACTCACTCAGCCTACCCAGATCTCTCTGCAGACTTTCCACACCCTCCACACAATTCACTTTTCCACTCATCTTTGTGTCACCAGCAAATTTTGTTACCCTACACTCAGCCCCCTCCTCCGGATCGTCTATGTTTATGGTAAACAGTTGAGGTCCCAGCACCAATCCCTGCAGCACTCCACTAGTCACCAACTGCCAACTAGAAAAACATCCATTGATTCCAACTCTCTGCTTCCTATGAGACAACCAATCCTCTATCCACGCTAACACCTTACCCCCAACTCCGTGCCCCCTAACCTTCTGCAGCAACCTTTTGTGAGGCACCTTATCAAACGCCTTCTGGAAATCTAAAATCCCCACATCTGCAGGTTACGCTCTGTCTGCCGCACTAGTCCGTCTGTTTAAAATGATATATGATCAAGATCCATGACTCCTGAACAAATTTTACAACCCTTCTTTCTTTCCTTCCTTCTACCCTCCTTTCCCCCTTCGTACCTCTCTCTCTCATCCTTCCCTTAATCATTGAGTCATAGAATTCTTACAGTACAGAAGGAGGCCATTCAGCCCATCAAGTCTGCACCAACTCTCTGATCCTACCCCATAACCCCACAAAAGCACCATGACTAATCCCTCTAATCTACATATCTTTGGACACGAAGGAACAATTTAGCATGGTCAATCCACCTAACCTGCACATTTTTGGAGTGTGGAAGGAAATCAGAGCACCCAGAGAAAACCCGCGCAGACACGGGAGAACGTGCAAAGTTCGCACAGACAGTGACCCAAGGCCAGAATTGAACCCAGGTCCCTGGCACTCTGAGGCAACATTGCTAACCACAGTGCCACTGTCCCATCCACGTTGTTCGTAGCATGGTGACCAGAATTGGACACAATATTTCACATGAGGCCTAATCAACTTTTTACATAACTGTAACATATATTGCCAACTTTTATACTCGATGCCCCATCTGATTAAGGCAAGCATGCCAGATGCTTTCTTCATCACCTTTTCCACCTGTGCTAACATTTTTAAGGATCTGTGGACCAGTACTCCCAGATCTCTCTGTGTGTCTATGTTCTTGATGGTTCTGCCATTTATTTTATAGTTCCACCTGAATTAGATCTCCCAAAATGCATCACCTCACATTTGTCTGGATTAAATTCCATATGCCATTTCTCCACCCAATTTTCCAGCCTACTTATGTCCTGCTATATTATTTTTATTGAAAAAAGTTTATTTATTTATTAGTCACAAGTAGGATTACATTCACACTGCAATGAAGTTACTGTGAAAATCCTCTAGTTGCTACACTCTGGCACCTGTTCGGGTACACTGACGAAGAATTTAGCATCTTTTTGGACTGTGGGAGGAAACCAGAGCACTGGGAAGAAACCCATGCAAACATGGGGAGAATGTGCAATCTCCGCACAGACAGTGACCCAAGCCAGGAATCGAACCCGGTCCCTGGTGCTGTGAGGCAGCAGTGCTAACCACTGTGCCACCGTGCTGCAAGATATGTTTGCATTTGGAATATTTCTGAATGAGTCCTTCTTACAAATGATATTGCACAGGAATCACAGGACTGTTACGGTGAAGAAGGAAGCCATTTGGCCCATTGCTACTGCACTGGCTCTCCAAATGAACATCATGGCTTAATGCCATTCCTCTACTTTTTTTCCATACTCCTGCACATTGTTTCTATTTAAGAAATCATCTAAAGCCACAATTCAACCTGCCTCTACCGCACTTCCAGTGCATTCCAGAAACGCTCGCTGACTGCGGTGATTGTCTCTTTAAGGACAACATAGGCCATGTGACTTTTACTCTACTGTGTTGCCCTTAAAGGGACAAGCAATCACCATACTGTGTGAAAAAGATTTTTCTCACATCACAATTGCTCCTTTTGCAAATCTCTTTAAATATGTACCTTCTCATTCCCGATCCTATTACGAGTGGAAACAGTTATCTACTCTGTCCAACCCCCTCAGAGATCTTGAACATTTCGATCAAATCTCCTCTAGCCTTCTTCCCTCCAAGGAGAAACCCTCTAATCTGTCCTCATCGCTGAAGTTTCTCATCCCTGGAATCATTCTTGTTAACCTCTCCTGCACTCTCTCCAATGTGTTTACACCCTTCCTATAGTGCGGTGCCAAGAACTGTATACAGTATTCCAGCTGAGGTCTTACTGGTGTCTTGTATAAGTTCAGCATAACCTCGTTTATTGCACCATTTTTGTTCAAGCAAATTGGATACATCTGTAGATTTGCGTGAAATGGGTTAAATGTTTTAGATCAAATTAATTGGCTCCTGGCTCATATGAGTAAGTTGGTGGAGTGAACCCATTTGTCAATCAGGCGTGATCGAGTGATCTATTCACAGCTGTCTTATTTCGTATCTACACACCACCCCTTGGTAACGTTATTCCGATCCTTGTGACCCACATTGGCTCCCTGTCTATAAATGGGTGATTTTTAAAACTCATGTTTGTGTTCAAATCTCTTGTTGTCTAACGAGTGGCATGCACACGGTGGGTCGTGCGTGGGCTGCTCTTGGATGTTTCGAGAGTAGCCTAATACTTCGCGTTGTTTGTGTGTGCTTAAAACTGGACCAGCAGTTGGGCACCACAACAGCTCAGTGACTATCACTGCTAGCTGTGCAGATACATGGATTTGGGCCAGTGTCTGTGAGAGTTTGCGCATTCTCCCTGTGGTTGCATGGGTTTCCTCCGGGCGCTCCGGTTTCCTCCCACACCCCAAAGATGTGCTGTTAGGCTGATTGGTGTAACAAATTGTCCCTAAATTATTCTCCCCTTAATCTGGTTTCCAATGGGGTTACCATAAGCATAGACATGGGTCAAGGGTGGAGGAGGAAAAACACATTGTTAAGATGGCGGCGCGGGCTCGTTGGGCCGAAGGGCCTGTTTCCTGTGCTGTGTTGTTCTTTGTTCTCTGACCTCCTTCAGCCCAAATCCCTCTGAGGTCTCTGCGCTCCTCCAGTTCTGGCCCCATGTGCATGGTTGGTTTTCATCACTCGAGCAATACTGACTGTGGGCTTGGATTTAAGGTGATTGCCGGAAGGATTGGAGGGGACATTGACCTTCTTGATCAGCTCGGGCTGGGCAGGCCACGTTGTCCACATGCCTGATACGGATCTCCTGAAACAATAACTCTAATTGGAGCTTTGACGTGGCAAGCAGGCCCCAGGAGGACAGAGGAAATGCCTCAAGGACACCCTCAAAGCCTCCTCGAAAAAGTGCAACATCCCCACCAACAAGAACATAAGAACATAAGAAATAGGAGCAGGAGTAGGCCATCTAGCCCTTTGAGCCTGCCCCGCCATTCAATAAGATCATGGCTGATCTGTCGTGGCTCAGTTCCACATTCGCGCCCTCTCCCCATAATCCTTAATCCCCTCTCTGACCAAAAACCCATCAACCCGCTTCTTAAAAATATTTAGCGAGGCAGCCTCCACCACTTCAACGGGCAGAGAATTCCAGAGATTCACCACCCTTTGAGTGAAGAAGTTCCTCCTCAACTCCGTTCTAAACCGCCCCCCCTTTATCTTGAGGCTGTGCCCCCTAGTCCTACTGTCTTTTTTGAGCGGGAAGAGTCTCTCCACCTCTATCCTATCCATCCCATTCATCATCTTATACGTCTCAATGAGATCTCCCCTCATTCTTCTAAACTCTAACGAGTACAAGCCTAGTTTATTCAGCTTCTCCTCATAGCTCAACCCCCTCAACTCTGGTATCAGCCTAGTAAACCTCCTCTGCACTCCCTCCAAGGCCAAAATATCCTTGCGTAAGTACGGCGCCCAAAACTGCACACAGTACTCCAGCTGCGGCCTCACCAATGCCCTATACCTGAGAATCCCTGGCCCAAGACCTACCGAATGGAGGACAAGCATCCGGGAAGGAGCTGAGCACCTTGGGTTTGATCGCTGAGAGCAGATGTCAACAGTGAAAGGAGCGAGTGGCAACCCCGGCACCCCACCCGCCCGCTCCTCTGACCACCCTCTGCCACTCCCGTGACACAGTGTGTAAGTCACACATTGGGCTCCTCAGTCTCCTGAGAACTGCTTTTCAGTGTGGAAGCAAATCATTCTCAACTCCGAGGGACAGCCGAAGAAGAAGAGTGGGCAGAGAAACTGTGACACCCAGGGGATGGTGGGTGTCTGGAATCCACTGCCTGAGTTGGAGATTGAAATCTTTTACTCATAAAAAAGTACCTGAATCTACATCTGAAGAGCTGGAACTGCGAGACCAGGTGCTGGGGAATGGGATTAAGAAGAGCGACTAGTTTCTTTTTCTCTCTTTTTTAGATAGCACAGGTTCATTGGGCTGAATGGCCTTTTTCTGCACCGTAACTTATCTGTGTCTTCTTCACAGGCTTAGACCCAATAAGCTCTGGAAGATTCTTTAAACCCTTTTATTCCTTCCAACCCTTTATTTATTAGTCCCACAAGTAGGCTGACATGAACACTGCAATGAAAATCCCCTAGTGACTCTCTCGTGTATGTGGTGTGTGTACATTGTTTTGTACATATTCTTGGCACTGTGAGGATGGAGTACACACCGGAATTTGCACATTTCTCAGGCAGTGTGTGCGCAGAACCAGCGAACGCACAGGCTGGAATTTTCCAACCGTTACCACCAGCGAGACCTGCCCCCCACCCCGCTGCACCGACCGGAGATTTGGTGTATCGCCAAATCCTCAGCCAGCACTGCAGCGGGGACCGTGGCGTGAGTGGGCATTAAGATCAGGCCCAGTGTGCTGATTGTCCCTTTTAAGGGCAACACAGCAGAGTTAGTAAGGGTCAGCCAGCTCTGCTGTGTTGCCCTGCCACACGCAGCAATCTGGATCGTTGATGGGCAGCCTCTGTGGGCAGGCTTTTATTTGTTTGAGGGCGTGTCCCTCAGCCTGGATACATTTCCCTGGGAGGCTGGGTGGAGTCATAGAACCCTACAGTGCAGAAAGAGGCCCTTCAGCCCATCGAATCTGCACTGAACACAACCCCACCCAGGCCCTACCCCCATATCCCTACATATTATACCCACTAATCCCTCTAACCTACACATCCCTGGACACTAAAGGGCAATTTCTTAGCACATCAACCTAACCCGCACATCTTTGGACTGTGGAAGGAAACCGGAGCACCCGGAGGAAACCCAAGCAGACACGAGGAGAATGTGCAAACTCCACACAGGGTACATGTTTAGAGTTGCAAATCCCCTGGATCTCTAAGCCTGTGAGTATATATCTCCCCCCACCCCCCCCCCCCGCCCCCTCCACCAACCCCCAACCACTACTTTGTGGTCACTTCACAAACAAAGGGGCGAGGGTCCCCCAAAACAATAAAAATAAAGTTAGCCCTGAAATCCGGGAGGGAAATAAATTGTGTGTATCCCTCGGGAAAGTAACAGGAAAGCAGGTGGGGAGATGGATTTGTGAAATGGGTGTAGATATTTCTGATATAGATATTTGAGTTCCGACAGGAGGTGTCTGGATAACTGGGGGTTTTACTTGCTCGCACACACACACACACACACACACAGCAGACACTGGAAAGCCCGGATATTTCTGCTTTTACTTTCTGTTTCGTTTCTGCTCTCGCTGTGAGTTTCAGCCGCTGTGTGTCTGTGTGTGTGTGAGGGGGGGACCAGGAACCTACTTCTACTGAGCTCCGAGGAGATCAGATCCCTCCAGCAGAATCCCCTGCTCTGGAACAGGGTATGTATGTACAGGGCTAGAGGCTGCGCCCGCGTTCTTTCTGCTGCTTGTGTTCCGTGGACCCACTGAACCCAGTGTACTTCCTGGTACAGCCAGCTCTGTGCCTGTTCCTGACTCCATGGCTCGCTCCTCCCGAGCCCCATTCCAGGTATTATCATCGTTCTGGGAATCAGGCGGGGGGATTCATTCACTACCTGGTGAGCCACTCCCAGCGAAGGGTCTGCCTTCTCCTTCCAACCTCCCCCATCCTTCCCAAACCCACTGAAGTCTTTGCACTTCTACTGGGGAGGCAAGGGCCTAGTGGCATTATCACCAGCCTATTAATCCAGAGACTTAACTAATGTTCTGGGGCATCCGGGTTCGAATCCCACCTCGGCAGATGGTGGAATTTGAATTCAATTAAGAACATAAGAAATAGGATCAGGAGTAGGCCATCTAGCCCTTCAAGCCTGCCCCGCCATTCAATAAGATCATGGCTGATCTGTCGTGGCTCAGTTCCACAGTCCCGCCCTCTCCCCATAACCCTTAATCCCCTCGCTTATCGAAAACCCATCAACCCGCGTCTTAAAAATATTTAGCGAGGCAGCCTCCACCACTTCAACGGGCAGAGAATTCCAGAGATTCACCACCCTTTGAGTGAAGAAGTTCTTCCTCAACTCCGTTCTAAACCGCACCCCCTTTATCTTGAGGCTGTGCCCCCTAGTCCTACTGTCCTTTCTGAGCGGGAAGAGTCTCTCCACCTCTATCCTATCCATCCCATTCATCATCTTATACGTCTCAATGAGATCTCCCCTCATTCTTCTAAACTCTAACGAGTACAAGCCTAGTTTATTCAGCCTCTCCTCATAGCTCAACCCCCTCAACTCCGGCATCAGCCTAGTAAACCTCCTCTGCACTCCCTCCAAGGCCAAAATATCCTTGCGTAAGTACGGCGACCAAAACTGCACACAGTACTCCAGCTGCGGCCTCACCAATGCCCTATACAGCCGCAGCAAGACCTCCCTACTTTTATATTCAATCCCCCTCGCTATGAAGGCCAGCATCCCATTCGCCTTCCTGACCACCTGCTGCACCTGCAAGCTGGGTTTTTGCGACTCATGCACAAGGACCCCGAGGTCCCTCTGCACCGTCGCCTGCTGCAGTTTTTCTCCATGTAAGTAATAATCCTTCCTACCATTATTCCTACCAAAGTGGACCACCTCGCACTTGCCAACATTAAATTCCATTTGCCAGTTCCTGGCCCATTCGCCCAGCCTATCTAGATCCTTCTGTAGACTCTCCACACCCTCCGCGCAATTTGCCGTTCCACCAATCTTGGTGTCATCAGCAAATTTCGACACCATACACTCGGTTCCCTCCTCCAGATCATCTATATAAATGGTAAATAGCTGAGGCCCCAGCACCGACCCCTGGGGCACTCCACTAGTCACCAACTGCCAATCTGAATAGCACCCATTGACCCCCACTCTCTGCCTCCTATTTGACAACCAATCATCTATCCACGCTAACACCCTACCCCCAACTCCATGTCCCCTGACCTTCTGCAATAACCTCTTGTGAGGTACCTTGTTGAACACCTTCTGAAAATCAAGAAAGACCACATCCACCGGCTCTCCTCTATCCACCACCCTAGACACATCCTCATAGAACTCCAGTAAATTTGTCAGACACGACTTCCCCTTAACGAAACCGTGCTGCGTCTGCTCTATCAAGCAATTCCCCTCAAGATGCCTCGCTATTTCCTCCTTGATGACGGATTCTAACATTCCTGGAATTAAGAATCTACTGATGACCATGAAACCGTTGTCGGAAAAACCCATCAGATTCACTAATGCCCCTTAGGGAAGGAAATCTGCCGTCCTTACCCAGTCTGGCCAATGAATACATGTGACATCGTAGAATCCCTACAGTCCAGGAGGAGGCCATTCAGCCCATCGAGCTTGCACCGACCACAATCCCACCCTATCCCTGTAACCCTGCTAACCCCCCCCCCCCCCGCAAATTAGAGTCAATATAGCTTGGCCAATCAACCTCACCCGCACATCTTTGGGGTGTGGGAGGAAACCAGAGCACCCGGAGGAAACCCAAGCAGACACGGGGAGAATGTGCAAACTCTGCACAGACAGTGACCCAAGCCAGGAATGGAACTTCGGGACTGTGTCACCATGCTGTCCCTCTAGACCCAGAGCAATGTGGTTGACAGCTAGGGATGGGCAATAAAAGCTAGCGTGTCAGTGAAACCCATATATAATGAATAAATAAGTAAATCAATTCTGGCCTCTTGGACAACCCCAATCCCTAAGCGCTCCACTGGTGACCATGCCTTCAGCTGCCCAGATAACTGCCAGATTAGGAATACATTCTGAAACCTTCCCACCCTCTCTAAGATGCTCAGTGAAACTCGCCCTAGTATTCCCTGGTGAAGTCTCTTGCGATGTTTAACTATTTTAAAAGCACTATAAAAATGCCAGTTGTCGCTGGGCATAAAATTCATTGATTGACATCGAGGGGAGGGGAGATTGAATAGGGAGGCTTGGTGCCTTACTGAGAAGAGATCAGCATTAAGGAGCCTTGCAGTATTGAAAGGGGTCCCGGGGAAGGTAGAATCATTGAGTCTGTGATGTAGAAGTTGGTCATTTGGCCCATGGCACCGATAACAATCCCACCCAGACTCTGTCCTATCCCTGTAACTCCATATATTTATCCTCCAACTTCCCCTGACATCAAGAGATAATTTAGCATGGCCTATCAACCTAACCTGCACATCTTTGGACTGTGGGAGGAAACTGGAGCACCCGGAGAAAACCCACAAGGACACGGGGAGAATGTGCAAACTCCACACAGACAGTGATCCGAGGCAGGAATTGAACCCAGGTCCCTGGTGCTGTGAGAGAGCAGTTCTAACCACTGTGCCTGATAAAGGCCAAATTTGCCCCAGTTGTGTACAGGAAATGGGCAGGTGTCTCCAGCTGCTTTGCCTCCCATTGCTTGCTCCCCACCCAGTCCTGTTTAGTGTGATATATTGTGACCGGGATGTGGGTACGGCCCTCAGAGCTGCCAGTGCCAGACTGGAACTGGCAGCTGGACTTGGGAGCAAGAGTAGATGTGGACCAAACTCAATTACATTGTTATTTATCCACTGCCAGATTGTAGTGTGACCTGGTTAATTTGATATGGAAAAGTAGAAGCTGGAAGTAAGTGCAGCAACTGTACTTGTAAAACCACAAGCCTTGGGACAAAGAGTATTAATTGCATTTTTTTATGAATGTTCCCAAGTTAGTATTTGTTTAAATTCCATAGTGTTGTCTATCCCAAACAACCACCCTAGCCATTTTGTAAAAATATTAAAGTTTATTTATTAGTCATAAGTAGGCTTACATTAATATTGCAATGAAGTTACTGTGAAAAATCCCCTATGAAATATTATTTCATGTCTGATAAATAATAAATGTGTTTTATAGTGTTCCTGAAACTAGGTGGAGACGTAACTGCTTTCTCTCTCTCTTCCCAGTCAGATGTTTTATATTCTTGTCTTTGCTTTGCCTTTTAATTCTTGACCCATAAAGTTGACAGTGTGCAGTCCTGAGGTGTGCATTGGTGAATGGCTCTGGGCCTACGTACTGGGGAAGGTTGCTGAGCTGTATTTCTTGATTCCTGACTCAAAAGATCACTTGTGAGCCAAACAACTACACATTTTAAACCACAAATGGTTTTTCTCTGTGTAAGGGTTCTCTGGTTTGTCAGTGAGCTTGTGTCGCAGCGTCAGGCTTCCACTCTGCACTCTGTGTCTTTTTAATCGACAAAAAGTTGCCAGCTTTGCAAAGCACAGCAAACCCCCTCCCAGATATCCGAGCAGCAGGGTTGCGGGGGTGAGTGGGGGGTGGGGGAGAGGGAGAGGGGGATGTAGTGGGCGAATCCTGTATTAATTTGCTCCTTTTTTCTGGTCAGTGGTTTAAATAGATTGTTTGGTTCCATTTCAGTGACAGTGAGCCTTGGGGTAGTTTAGAATGGCCAGTCCTAGTTTTGGAGCAGGCTGCTCAGTAATTTTGGCCAGAGATAATGGCCAGATGTATAGGTGGGACTTGTGATTGCTGCACAGTGGTTAGCACTGCTGCCTCACAGCGCTAGGGACCTGGGTTTGATTCCAGCTTGGGTTACTGTCTGTGCAGAGTCTGCACATTCTCCCCACGTCTGCGGGGGTTTCCTCCGGGTGCTCCGGTTTCTTCCCACAGTCTGAAGGCCGTGTTGGTTAGGTGCATTGGCCATGCTAAATTCTCCTTCAGTTTATCTGAACCAGGACCGGAGTAGAGGATTTTCACAGTAACTTCATTGCAGTGTTAATGTGAGCCTCACATTAATGTGAGTTATTGTGAACATTAATACTAATGTTTAGTATTAAACTAAATTAAATACACATGTTTATTTTAATCAATTCTCAATCTGTGGGTATATACTGCCTATCCCTGGATGGCTGTGAGAGGGTGCTGGTGGATCCTCTTTTTACAGGTGCTATCAGTCCTGATTTTTCACAAGGTGCACTTTAGGGGAAATATTTGGACCCTGGGTTGTGTAAAGAGAGAGGCCTTACCTCCCTCCTCTCAATCCAGACAGAAAGGGTGTTAGATGTATGTGTCTGCGGCCCCCGCCCTCTCCTCTCTCTGTTCCATATCACTGAGACCTGAGGCTATTCTTGAGCTGGAATGAACCTCACCCCTCTTAGTTTGAACTTTTCACAAATTTTGGGCAGAGGGTGGTGTAGTGATAATGTCGCTGTGCTAACAATCCAGAGTTTCCTTGACACTCAATGGCACTGAACCCCCCCCAGTACCGACATTCTGGGGGTTACTATGGACCAGAAACTGGACTGCACTGGCCACATAAACACAGTGGTTACAAGAGCAGGTCAGAGCTGGGAATCGTGCAGTGAGTGACTCCCCCCCCCACCGACTCCCTGAAGTCTGTCCACCATCTACAAGTCAGGAGTGTGATGGAATACTCCCCACTTGCCTGGATGGGTGCAGCTCCAACAACACTCAGGAAGCTCAACACCATCCAGGACAAAACATCCCACTGATTGGCACCACATCCGGAAACATTCTGTCCCTCCACTGTCGATAAACAGTGGCAGCAGTATATATCATCAATAGAATGCACAGCAGGAACTCAGTAAGGTTCCTTAGGCAGCCCCTTCCAACTCCACAACCACTACCATTTAGAAAGACAAGAGCAGCCAATATCTGGGAATGCCACCATCTGGAGATTCCCCTCCAAGCCACTCATCATCCTGACTTGGAAATATATTGCTGTTCCTTCGCTGTCGCAGGGTCAAAATCCTGGAATTCCCTCCCTAACAGCACAGTGGGTGTACCTACATCACGGGGACTACAGCGATTCAAGAAGACAGCTCACCATCATCTTCTTAAGGGCAATTTGGAATGGGCAATAAATGCTGGCCAAACCACATCTCATGAAATTAATACAAATAAACAAAAGCTCTGGGTTCAAATCTTGCTATGGTAGCAAGGTGGAATTTAAATTCAGTTAATAAATCTGGAACTATAAAGCTTGCTTCAATATTGGCGACAATGATAACTGCTATTAATTGTTGTAACGTGTACAATCCTCTCTGTCTTTCAGCTATAGACAGTGGGAGTGTAAAAAGATGCAAGGGTCAATGCATTGAATTTTTATGATGATGAGTATTTGTGCTGTGTGCTGGGTACTAGTGATTTTCACACTGCTGCACAGGAGAGTGAGAACAAACTATTCAATAAGAATGGGGTGGCACAGTGGTTAGCACTGCTGCCTCACGGCGCCAGGGACCCGGGTTCGATTCCCGACTTGGGTCACTGCCTGTGCGGAGTTTGTATGTTCTCCCCGTGTCTGCGTGTGTTTCCTCCGGGTGCTCCAGTTTCCTCCCACAGTCCGAAATGTGCAGGTGAATTGGCCATGCTAAATTACCCCTAGTATCAGGGAGATGAGCAGGGTAAATATATGGGGTTATGGGAATAGGGCCTGGGTGGGATTATGATCGGTGCAGGCTCAATGGGTCGAATGGCCTCTTTTTGCACTGTAGGGATTCTATGATTCTATGAAGAGGGGGTGGGGGTCACATGATGCGAGCATGAGAGCAGCTGTGTTTTTGCAATCTCTTGTGCTATCCATCTTTTAATCTGTTTTTACCCTGATGCTGAAGCCTTAATTATCTGACGCTGACATGTGTAATCTGAGACATGATCCTGGAAGATTCTGGCTAAAGTTCGGTGATGGGGGACCGAGTTAAGTTCAGAAAGTCCTTGTTTGGTTGAGATGGTTATCAGGAGAGATTGAGTCGATTGGACCTGTACTCGTTGGAGTTTAGAAGGATGAGGGGGGATCTTATAGAGACTTACAAGATAATGAAGGGGCTAGATAGAGTAGAGGTAGAGAGATTCTTCCCGCTTAGAAAGGATAGCAGGACTAGAGGGCACAGCCTCAAAATAAGCGGGGGGGGGTCAGTTTAGAACAGAGTTGAGGAGGAACTTCTTCTCTCAGAGAGTAGTGAATCTCTGGAATTCTCTGCCTGTTGAAGTAGTGGAGGCTACCTCGCTAAGTATATTTGAGTCACGGGTAGATAGATTTCTGATAGATAAGGGAATTAAGGGTTATGGGGAGCAGGCAGGAAAGTGGAACTGATTCACTTCAGATCAGCCATGATCTTATTGAATGGCGGGGCAGGCTCGAAGGGCTAGATGGCCTACTCCTGCTCCTATATCTTATGTTCTTATGGTTGGAGATGGCCAGGGTGGGGCTCAGTTCACAGCGGTGGTTTTGGTGAGCAAGCCGGTGATCTGCTGGTGTTGAGATAGTGGCCGCCATTCTGAGTGAAGTTGTGGACAACAGTATTGGCTCCCTGGCACAGATAGTGGTGCTGACATTGATGAACTGTGAGATTTGCTAAAGAGAATGGATGAAGTGGAGAAGAGAATCCTGTCAATGGAGAGGGCAGCTTCCTCAGTGGGGATTCACCCTCGGTCCTTGGAAATCCTGCTGTTTGGTATATTGATATCGTGTCTGATTCCAGCAGATGGTAATTACAGGCCGGTGAGCCTTATATCAGTGGTAGGGAAATTATTGGAGAGGATTCTTTGAAACAGGATTTACTCCCACTTGGAAATAAATGGATGTAATAGTGAGAGGCAACATGGTTTTGTGAATGGGAGGTTATGTCTCATGAACTTGATTGAGTTTTTCGAGGAAGTGAAGATGATGATGGATGAGGGTAGGGCAGTGGATGTTGTCAACATGGACTTCAGTAAAGCCTTTGACAAGGTCCCTCATGGCAGACTGGTGCAGAAGGTGAAGTTGTTTGGGAACAGAGGTGAGCTGGCAAGGTGGATACAAAACTGGCTCAGTCATAGAGGGTAGCAGTGGAAGGGTGTGTTTCTGAATGGAGGACTGTGACAAATGGTGTTTCTCAGGGATCAGTGCTGGGAACTTTGCTGTTTGTAATATATATAAATGATTTGGAGGGAAATGTAACTGAATTGATTAGTAAGTTTGCGGATGACTCAAAGATTGGTGGATTTGCGGATAGCGACGAGGACCATCAGAGGATACGGCAGGATATAGATCGGTTGGAGACTTGAGGGGGAGAGATGGCAGATGGATTTAATCTGGACAAATGTGAGGTAATGCATTTTGGAAGGTCCAATACACGTAGGAAATACAGTAAATGGCTGAATCCTTTAGAATATTGATTGGCAGAGGGATCTGGGTGTACAGGTACACAGGTCACTGAAAGTGGCAATGCAGGTGGAGAAGGTAATCAAGAAGGCATACGGCATGCTTGCCTTCATCGGGGTGGGTATTGAGTTTAAAAATTGGCAAGTCATGTTGCAGCTTTATAGACTCGTAGTTAGGCCGCCCTTGGAATATAGTCTTCAATTCTGGTCACCACACTACCAGAGAGATTTAGAGGCTTTGGAGAGGGTACAGAAAAGATTTACCAGGATGTTGCCTGGTATGGACGGCATTAGATATGAAGAGAGGTTGGAGAAACTTGGTTTGTTCTCACTGGAATGACGGAGATTGAGGGCGACCTGATAGAAGTCTACACGATTATGAGAGGTATGGACAGAGTGGATAGTCAGAAACATTTTCCTAGGGTGTAAGAGTCAATTACTAGGGGGCACAGGTTTAAGGTGTGAGGGGCAATGTTTAAAGGAGATGTACGAGGCAAGTTTTTTACGTAGAGGGTGGTGGGTGCCTGGAGCTCTATGCCGGGAGAGGTAGTGGAAGCAGATACGAAGTGACTTCTAAGGGACGTCTTGACAAATAAATGAATAGGATGGGAGTAGAGTGATATGGTCCCCAGAAGGGTGGGGGGTTTTAGTTCAGTCAGGCAGCATGGTCAGTGCAGGCTTGGAGGGCCGAAGGGCCTGTTCCTGTGCTGTAATTTTCTTTGTTCTTAATGGAGCTGGAGAAGGGGTATCCGTGCACCTGGCCTCCCGAGCGTAGCTGGGGATGAATTCCTGGCCAGCTTTGAGGACTGGCTGTCGTTCACAATCTCAATTTGAAGGCTGGATGTTGAGTTTGATGAAGTGTATTGTATCTGGTCTTCAGGGCTAGAACCACTGGTCCTACATCTGTTTTGTCCTTGCTGTTTGTCGGGAAGGGTTGGAGGCAGTCGGGCCTGTCGGCTCCTTGCCACCTACCGGGGCCTGTGTTTTTCTTTACCGAGGCTTTGGGATGTGCTGATTGTGGCAGTGGTTGTTTGATTGTTGGACTCATGGATAAATGGTACCTCAGGGGTACCTAGAGATGGGGGTAGTTTGCTTTATTCAATGTATAAGAGTGATGTGAATATCCTTGACTTGTTGGCCCTTATTCTGGTGCGCCGTTGAGTAGGTTAGCACAGCAGTGGCTGTGTTTATCTGGGTTGGGTGGATAGTATGTTGGGAGTAGGTTTCCTGCCCTGACACGTTCCTTTTCGGGGGCTTCTGCACGGCTCTCTCTCCTGAGGTTCGGTTCCCCTGGGGATATAGTGTCTTGTTGACTGTGAGGCCTGAGTGTGAGTCTGGGGGCTTCAGTTCAGCATTGTTGGAGTCTATTTTCAGATAAAAGTGTAGGCCATCTCCTCCAAGAAATCTTAGATTTCCAGTTTGTCTGACTTCTAAGTTTGGGCTCCCCAATGGGGGCAATGACCCGCTCCTTGTGAGGTTGTGCTGTTCTATTCCTGATATCCTTCCTGCGAAAGTGTTTGCGGAAAAAACTACGCTCGGCACCTATTGGAAATTCTGATGCTTCTCTCTCTGGGGTTTCCTTTCTTCATCCAGGTGACTGGGGTGTTGATATCAGCTCTGACATGTTATAGTTAATCTTGGAGGGTTGCCCTTGTCTTGCTGGGAGGAGGACAGGAACAGAGAGGGGGTAGATAATGGAGGGATTTGAAAATATGGCTGACAATTTGAAAATTGCGCAATTATACAAGTTTTTGCTCAACCCTCCTGATAATTCCTTTGGCACCACAGCAATGTTTGATTGCACTCCTGTGAAGCCTATTGCGACACTTGCCTGCATTAAAACCATTCTCTAATAACAGCCTGTTGTTTATTAACCGTTGTCTGTTCCCAAGATTGAGGTTGGTCACATGATGACAGCAGTCGAACCAGAAAACATCATTCATTTAGATTTTGCTTACGCTTCTGAAGAAACTGCTATGAAAGGCGCCATCTTGTACACTAAATTTGACAATTGGTGAAACCACAGTCTCGTTCATCTCCACAATCACCAGCCAGGCGTAACTAATGTTAACTCCTTTTTCACCTACAGTCTGAGATCTCATCGAGGTCTTAGAACGGTCTAGTTGGACCATTGAGCGGCGCAGGCTTGGAGGGCCGAAGGGCCTGTTTCCTGTGCTGTATTGCTCTTTGTTCTTTGAGAGTTAGAATCCCTACAATGCAGAAGGGAGGCCATTTGGCCCATTGAGTCTGCCCCAACCACGCAGGCCCTATTCCTATTCCCATAACCCCACATGTTTACCCCGCTAATCTCCCTAACATTACATAACTATATAATTCTCAGCGTGTGGTCTCACTAATGCCCTGTATTTTTATACTCCAGCCCCCTTCAACAAATGACAGCATTCCATTTGCCTTCCTAATCACTTGCTGCACCTGCATGCTAACCTGCACGCATCAGGATGCCCAGATCCCTCTGTACCTCAGCGTTAGGCAATCTCTCTCTATTTAAATAATTACTGCTTTTCTATTCTTCCTGTTAAAGTGGACACATTTCCATGTTCCCAGATTCTACTTCATCTGCCAATTTTTTTTTGCCCACTTGCTTAATCTGTCTATATCCCTGAGTAGACTCTGTATTCTCCTCACAACTTACTTTCCTGCCTATTTTGTATCGTTGGCAAGCTTAGCAACCATGCATTTGGTCCCTTTACCAAGACAGTTTGGGTGCTGGAACTTTCCGCAGCACCAGAGGGAAGCGAGTTGCCACAGGAGAGTCATGGGCCTGGCACTCCGAGTATGTAAACTTCTGGACTCGATCTGTAAGAGCAGAAGTAGGCCATTTGGCCCCTCAAGCCTGCTCCAACAGTCAATAAGAACATGACTGGTTTGTGTTTTGAATCTCACATTTCCGTTTAACCCCCGCTCCCCTCCCTCTGCAATAACTTCCGGTTTGATTCTCTCACCAAACAAAAATCTTTCTACTGCCAAATTCACGTGGTTTCCCCTCGCTTCATTGATGCTGCTCTGGGCCTAATACTGGAGGCTGTGAGGGTGAGGAGGACAGATGACATAAACTCCCAATGGGATTAGGGAACGTTAACTTTCAGATTGGTGAATTGGGCAAAGTATCCACGTGGACGGAAAACTAACAGATCATTTTTAATGCAATAAAGGGAAAATAGACAATGCTTAATGTACTTAATGAGAAGATATTGAAGAATGTGGATGATCAAAGAGAACTATGGGTTCAAATCTAGGTTTTGATTTGATTTGATTTATTATTGTCACATGTATTAACATACAGTGAAAAATATTGTATCTTGCGCACTATGCAGACGAAACATACCGTTCATAGAGAAGGAAAAGAGAGAGTGCAGAATGTAGTGCTACAGTCAGAGCTAGGGTGTAGAGAAAAATCAACTTAATACAAGGTAGGTCCATTCAAAAGTCTGACAGCAGCAGGGAAGAAGCTGTTCTTGAGTTGGTTGGTACGTGACATCAGACTTTTGTATTTTTTTTCCCGACGGGAGAAGGTGGAAGAGAGAATGTGCGGGGTGCATGGGGTCCTTAATTATGCCGGCTGCTTTACCGAGGCAGCGGGAAGTGTAGACAGAGTCAATGGATGGGAGGGTGGTTTGTGTGATGGATTGGGCTACATTCACAACCTTTTGTAGTTTCCTTGCGGTCTTGGCGAATTTAATGTTCTTGGCGAATTTAATGCCTGTCAGTGAGAATGTGACTTGACAGATTAATAAATCCCATCAACATTTAATGTTTTCTTTCACACAGGGGCATTGAAAACAACAACAAAGACATTGTCATAAATCTGTTCAAAACCTTGCTGGCCCAAGTTATGTCCAGTGTTATGAACTCCACTATTGAGAGGACATTAAGTTCCCCAGAATGAGAAACAATACCAGTGTGATGAGAATTGAGAGTGGAAATCCCCTAGTTGCCACACCCCGGCGCCTGTCCGGGTACACTGAGGGGGAATTACACTGAGGGGGAATTTAGCACAGCCGGTGCACCTGACCAGCATGTCTTTCAGACTGTGGGAGGAAACCGGAGCACCCGGAGGAAACTCACGCAGACATGGGGAGAACGTGGAGACTCCACATAGTGACCCAAGCTGAGATTTGAATCCAGGTCCCTGGCGCTGTGGGGCAAGCAGTGCTAACCACTGTGACACTGTGTTGCCCAGAATTTTAAAATAGATGAAGAATTTTAGTAAGATAAATAGGGAAGACTTCCTTAGCTAGAGAACCTGTAAGAACCAGTTAGCAAATTAAAATGTTCACATTGGAGTAGAGGGAGGGCCCAGGAAGACTGTCTTTTCTGTGGCAAATGGTTACATTGAGACTGTTACATCTCTAAAGGGAATGGGTTGAATATTTGGAGTGGGAGGACATAGGCCTATGGGATGAGTGCAGGACAGCTGGACTTTTTCTGCTGTGCTGCAATATAGAGCTAGTACAGCCATGATAGACCAAATGGCCTCCCACTGTGCTACAACCCTCTATCACCCACAGACTAGACATACTTGAATTAAAACTAAAGTCTGTGGATGTGGGAGATCTGCAATAAAAACAGAAAATGCTTGAAAAACTCAGCAAGTCTGGTAGCATCTGTGGGGGGAGAGAGACCGAGTTAATGTTTTGAGTCCAGTACAGTATGAGTCTTCTTCAGCGTTCATGGTGATCTTTACTCAGCTAATACTCTCTGCTTTGAATTTGGCCATTCAGTTTCCTGCCAGGAGCTCAAACATTGGCAGATCCAGGCTGGCTATTTGTAATCATAGGCTGACCTTCCTGCATTGTGTGTGTGTGTGTTCCAGGGGGTTAGGATGGAACAGCCCGATGACCGGGTGCTGCAGGTGTATGGCATCACAGACAACATGCCCTTGGACATTCTCACCTTGTACTTTGAAAGTAAACGCCGCTCTGGGGGAGGAACCATCACCTCCATCACAAAACAGGGGGACTGCGCTGTGATCACCTTTGAGAACTCGGCAGGTAAGATGGCAAGTGACTAACAGCAAGGAGAGAGGAAAGGAGGGAAAGAAAAGTAGGAACAAGACCACAAGTTGCCATTAAAGCTCCACTGCTGATGGCTCTTGGTGTTAATTATAGAACCCTGGAACATTATAGTGCAGAAGGAGGCCATTCGGCCCATCGATTCTGCAGAGACCACAATCCCACCCAGATCCTATCCCCATAACTCTATGTATTTACCCTAGCTAGACCCCCTGACACTAAGGGTCAATTTTAGCATGGCCAATGCACCTAACCAGTACGTCTTTGGACTGTGGGAGGGAACCGGAGCACCCGGAGGAAACCCACGCAGACATGGGGAGAATGTGCAAACTCCACACAGTGACCCAAGCCGGGAATCGAACCCGGGTCCCTGGCACTGTGAGGCAGCGGTGCTAACCATTGCGCCACCATGCCCATTTGGAAGAAGTGTGGCTGACACCACTTCAAAATGAACTTTTCTTTGGGCCTTCTTGAGGCCCAGTGCCTTCAGCAACTCATGGGAAAGAGAGGTGGATTTTTATTCAGGACGGTATTGATGTGTGAATAAATGGGGTTAATTCTCGCTGACCTGCAGTGATCAGTAATGATATGAAGAGTTTGTGCTGTCCCAGTCCATGATTAATTCCTCCTCTATTTCTCAAAGATCAGGATGGTTGGGAAAGGTGGGAACCAATGAATGGAGGCTGGGGTTGATGTGAAGCAAGGCTTAATTCGGAGGTGGCAGCAGGGAAATCAAATCTCTGACGGTCCTTACGCCCCTCCTGGGTTACTTGGTGGACAGCCTGGTTTGTGCCCATTTCCTTTCCTATGAAGGGGGCAGAGCTGTAATGCAGCATCTTACACCCTCAGCACACTGTATGCCTGGGTCCCACAATGTGGTCTCTTGCCTGTGGCACTTTGTATGATGACCATGCACCAGGTTTGAATGTCCTGTGCTTATTCGCAGACTTTCTCACTCGTTCTTTCCCGAATACTTTTCAAACAATTATAATTTGAAAATGTGTTTGATTCCTTCATTTGAATATCCCAAATCTTCCCTCCTTTGCATCATCTCCCCTCCCATTGAAAGCCTTGACACAGTGGTTAGTGCTGCTACCTCACAGCACCAGGGACCCGGGTTCAATTCTGGCCTTGGGTCACTGTCTGTGTGGAGTCTGCACGTTCCCCCCGTGTCTGCGTGGGTTTCCTCCCACAGTCCAAAGATGTGCGAGTTAGATGGATTGGTCATGCTAAATTGCCCCTTAGTGTCAGGGGGACGAGCGGGGTAAATATGTGAGGTCACGGGAATAGGGCCTGGGTGGGATTGTGGTTGGCGCAGACTCAATGGGCTGAATGGTCTCCTCCTGCACTGTAGGGACTGTATGATTCTATCTTACTGTGTGTTATTTTAAAATTCAATCCCGAATTATTCCTTTTGTTTGTTTTCATGCTGATTATAGATGCTCAGTGCGTTCTGTCCAAGTCAGATCACAAGTTCAAGGATGTTAACCTTACTGTGAGGAGGCCACCACCAAATGACCCAAGGAAGGTAGTACTCCGCGGACTGAAGCCACAGATCTTGGACGATATGTTAATACTCTACATCGAGCGCATCAGTGATCGCAGCAGTGAGCAGTTTACTGTCCACTATGACCAAGACAGACTGCAAGCACTTATTCAGTTCCAGGAAGCTTTGTCTGCACAAGGTATGTGGACAATGTGTGAGTGTGGATTCCTGCTCGTGCACCTGCTATTGATATCTAATTCCCTCTCCTCCTGAAGGCCTGGATTATGGATCTTGCTGTGAGTGTTGTGGTAACGTCACTAGACCAGTAACCTAGAAAACGTCAATTCAAATCTCACATTGGTAGCTTACGAATTTTAATCCAAAACCTGGGAATAATTAACCAATATCAGCAAAAATGATTATGAAATTAAGATTATTTACTCTGAAGGGAAGGAAACTTGCTGTTTGCCCCTGTTTGTGACTCCAGTCCCACGCTATCGTATGAACCTCCCCCGAAGTTGCTCAGTGACTCAATCAGTTACAGAAAATTATTGCAAAGAATAAGGCCTTTCACCACATTTCTGGATATTAAGGGATGGGCAGTAAATACAAAACCTGCTGGCAACACCCACGAAAATATAATATTTAAGGAGAAAGACTGCATTCTATTGATGTCAGCGGCCAACCTATAAACTCAGTGATTGTCCTGGCTGAGACTGGCTGGTTCAGTACAGATCAGGAACCAATCATTGGAGCACTGCAGACAGTTCAACTTCTTGACTTGAGATGTCAGGGAGGCTGGAATGTAGATTTGTGATGATTGGGGTGTGTACGAAAGAGGAAGGATTGCAGTTATACAGCACTTTATTGGACGTCTAGTAGTTAGCACTGCTGCCTCTCAACATCAGGGACTCAGGTTCAATTCCAAGCTGCGCATTCTTCCCGTGTCTGCATGGGTTTCCTCCAGGTGCTCCAGTTTCCTCCCTCAGTCCAATGATGTGCGAGTTAGGTAGATTGGCTGTGTTAAATTGGTCCTTAGTATCAGGGGGACTAGTTAAGGTAAATGTATGGGGTTATGGAGATAGAGCCTGGGTGGGATTGTGGTCGGTGCAGATTTGATGGGCCGAATGACCTCCTGTAGGGATTCTATGATTCATGACTCCCAGATATTTCAAATCGTTTTGCAGACGATGGTGTACTTTTGAAATGTAACCATGCTTTGATTTTTCTGCTCATGGCCTGGGGTGGGATTTGAAGCCAGGGCTTTGTGGTTCCAAGGTGGGAACAGCTTGCACACACTGGAGTGTGCCTGTGAAACGTTTTGCAGTCTTCTAGAAGAGCAATCCATTCATAAGAATGGGTGGCACAGTGGTTAGCACTGCTGCCTCACAGCACCAGTGACGCAGGTTCGATTCCCAGCTTGGGTCACTGTCTGTGCAGAGTTTGCACATTCTCCCCATGTCTGCGTGGGTTTCCTCCCACAGTCCAAAGATGTGCGAGTTAGGTTAATTGGCCATGCTGAATTAATCGTAGTATCAAGGGGATTAGTAGGGTAAATATGTGGGGTTATGGGAGTACAGACTCGATGGGCTGAATAGCCTCCGTCTGCACTGTAGGGATTCTATGAAGACAGAAAATAAAAATATACTGATGTGAGTGTTGGTTCCCAGCCTCATTCTTCTGACCGTTGTGATTTCACTTGTATCTGGATGTAGCGATGAGGCATACATCCCGCAAGCTGCTATTAAACCAATCAATCATCCATTCCTCAGATATCTGTTCAGTTTTCCTGTTGAATTATTTACCTCGCCATGTCATCCATTCCACACATTCACCTCTCGCTGTAGGGATTCTATGATTCATGACTCCCAGATAAAATAAATAATAAAACAAATAATAAAAAGGACAGTAACTTGTTTTCAATGAGAGCTGTCGACATCCCAAAACACCAGGTCAAAGTCCAACAGGTTTATTTGTAGCACAAGCCACTAGCTTTCAGAGCACTCGCTGCTCCTTCATCAGGTGAGTGGGAGTTCTAATCACAAACAGGGCATATAAAGACAAACTCAATTTACAAGATAATGGTTGGAATGTGAGTCTTTACAGGTAATCAAGTCTTAAAAGGTACAGACAATGTGAGTGGAGAGAGGGTTAAGCACAGGTTAAAGAGATGTGAATTGTCTCCAGACAGGACAGTTAATGAGATTTTACAAGCCCAGTAAAGTTGTGGGGGTTACAGATAGTGTGACATGAACCCAAGATCCCTGTTGAGACCGTCCTCATGTGTGCGGAACTTGGCTATCAGTCTCTGCTCAGTGACTCTGCACTATCATGTGCCATGAAGGCCACCTTGGAGAATGCTTACCCGAAGATCAGAGGCCGAATATCCATGACCGCTGAAGTGTTCGCCAACAGGAAGTGAACATTCTTGCCTGGTGATTGTTGAGCGGTGTTCATTCATCTGTTGTTGTAGTGTCTGGATGATCTCCCCAATGTACCATCCTTCGGGACATCCTTTCCTGCAGCGTATCAGGTAGACAACATTGGCCAAGCTGCAAGAGTATGTGCAGTGTACCTGGTGAATGGTGTTCTCATGTGAGATGTTGGCATCTGTGTCGATGATCTGGCATGTCTTGCAGAGGTTGCTGTGGTAGGATTGTGTGGTGTTGTGGTCACTGTTGTCCTGAAGACTGGGTAGTTTACTGTGGACAAAGGTCTGTTTGAGGTTGTGCGGTTATTTGAAGGCAAGAAGTGGGGGTGTGGGGATGGCCTTGGCGAGATGTTCATCTTCAACAATGACTTGTTGAATGGCTCCAGAGAAAATGTCGAAGCTTCTCTACTCCGGGGAAGTACTGGACAACGAAATACTGGACGTACTTCCCCGGAGCAGAGAAGCTACGAGATCTTCTCTGGAGTCTTCAACACATCACTGATGAAGACGAACATCTTGCCAAGGCCATCCCCACACTCCCACTTCTTGCCTTCAAACAATCGCACAACCTGAAACAGACCGTTGTCCACAGCAAACTACCCAGCCTTCAGGAGAACAGTGACCACAACACCACACAACCCTGCCACAGCAACCTCTGCAAGACATGCCGGATCATCGACATGGATACCATCATCACATGTGAGAATACCATCCACCAGGTACACGGTAAATACTCTTGCAACTCGACCAACATTGTCTACCTGATACGTTGCAAGAAACGATGTCCCGAAGCATGGTACATTGGGGAGACCATGCAGACGCTACGACAACAGATGAATGAACATCGCTCGACAATCACCAGGCAAGACTGTTCCCTTCCTGTTGGTGAACACTTCAGCGGTCACGGGCATTCAGTCTCTGATCTTCGGGTAAGCATTCTCCAAGGCAGCCTTCACGACACACGACAGTGCAGTCGCTGAGCAGAGACGTAGTTAAAGGAGCAGTTTTGCTGGTGTTTGTTGTGGGTGGGGTGTTGGTCAGAATACTGGAAAAACCTCAAAGGAAGTTGCTGGAAATACCCAGCAGACCAGGTAGCGTCTGTGGAGAGAGGAACGGTTAACATGTCGATGACCTTTGATCAGAATGTGTTCGGCTTCTGTCGTGGCTGTAGATCCATCTTACAGTGCCAAAAAGGCCATTCTGCCCATCGAGTTTGCACCAACTGCAATCCCACCCTATCCCCATAACCCCATGCATTTATCCTAGCTAGTGCCCCTGACACTAAGGGGCAATTTAGCATGGCCAATCCAGTTAACTTACACATCTTTCAGATTGTGGGAGGAAATCGGAGCACCCGGAGCAATCCCACACAGACGCGGAGAGAACGTGCAGTCTCCACACAGACAGTGACCCGAGCCGGGAATCAAACCCGAGTCCCTGGCGCTGTGAGACAGCAGTGCTAACCAGTGTGCCACCACCATACAACTCCCTGAATGTTGCCAACCGCTTGGGCAAATGGTGTGCAGCTTACCACCTCCATCAGCAGTGCAGCACCACTTCAGTACTGTCTGCCTGGATTTGATGGTCTAGTCTGGAGTAGGTTCGAGTCTGAGGTTCAGAGGCCTGAGTTTCTCTGGTTGTTAATTACAATATATTACACCAAACCTTGCTAAAGATTTAAGCACTGCAGTATACAGCTTTGTGTATGTGGCTCCCATTGTTTATCATTCATTCAGGTATCACTAGCTAGGCCAGCATTTATTACCCATCCCTAATTTCCCTTGAACTGTGTGTCTTGCTAAACTGTTCCAGAGGGGAATATTTAAGAGTCAGCCATATCGCTGTGGGTCTGGAGCCACATGTTGACCAGACCGGGTCACATTCATGAACATCGGCTCCATGATCATCAGATTTTTCTTGTTTTATTGACTTCAAATTTCACCATCTGCTGTGGTGGGATTCAACCCTGGGACCCCAGAGCCTGGGGTGTCTGGATTACCAGTCCAGTGCCACCCTGCATGGTGAGATTGCAGTCTGATATTATTGAGAAGGGCAGCGATAGCAAGATATTCCCTGCCTCTGGGAGGCGGTGAAGAGGGGGAATTGGACAACCAGTAATATTGATGGAAATCCGCGCTCAGCCAGTTTGGATTCTGGGTCCAATCTTGTACACGGACAGCTTTCCACATTTTAAAACTTATTTTCCAGATTTCGAGCGGATGAAGCAAAGGGCCAAAGGCAGATGTTTGCAGGGCGCTGCCATCGAGGTTGAGCAGCTGCCCCGGACTGACCGCATTCTGGTGGAAAATCTCAGTCCCACAGACGACGAGGACATCTTGATCCTTTACTTTGAGAGCAAGCGCAGCAATGGAGGGAGCGTGCTCAATGTTACCATGGTTTCCCAGGGAAAAGCCATCGTTACGTTCCAGGAATGGGAAGGTATTTATTTACTCACGGGTTAGCTTACTTTACTATGCAGGCTGTGCGATTCCGGGCTGGAATTCTCCAGCCGTTCCTGTCATCACACTGAAAGATTCCACTGTGCTATTTAAACAAAGCACAGGTGAATTCTCTCTGGTTTGTGACAAGATTAATTAATATGTAAAAGAAAATAAATAATTTAATAAATATTTAACCATCATTAGCGTAGTGGGACAGGTGATGGTATCAAGGCTGCAGCTTGTGCGAGTTCATGAATGTGCAGGGCAGGCAAAAGGTTAATTTTATTATTTAAGTTTATTTACTAATTAGTCAGAAGTAGGCTCACATTAACACTGCAATGAAGTCACTGTGAAAATCCCCCAGTCGTCTCACTCCGGTGCCTGTTCGGGTACATTGAGGGAGAATTTAGCATGCCCAATGCACCTAACCAGCACGTCTTTCAGACTGTGGGAGGAAACCGGAGCACCCGGAAGAAACCAGAGCAGACGCAGGGAGAATGTGCAAACTCCGCACAGATAGTGACCCGAGCCGGGAATTGAACCCAGGTCCCTGGCCCTGTGAGGCAGCAGTGCTAACCACTGTGTCACCGTGCCGCAGCTTGAGGAGCTTTGGCTCAGAGTCACTGAGCTGGAGGCTCAGCTGCAGATGCTGCAACACATCAGGGTGGGGAGGGAGTTAACTGGTCGCTTTGTTTCAGAAGGTAGACACACCCCTTAGGATAGGGTCATCTGGTTTGGAAAGTGGTCAGGAACACGGAAGTGTGACTGCAGCTGAGACAGGTAAGGGGACCCTGAGGACAGGAGCGTTAGCCGCTGCAGTTGTCCAACACGGTTTGGGGTTCTCTCCATTTGTTTGGATGAGAGTGGGGGCTGTAGAGTGAACTGACCACAGTGATACAGGAAGCCCTTCAAGCAGGGGAAAAGTAGTGGCAGTAGGAGACAGTATAGTGAGGGGAGTTGAAGCTGCTGTCTGTACAAAGGTGTGAGAGTCTAGACGGCTGTGTGCTTGGCCAGGGACATATAGGCTTACAAAGCAAAAGGATGTGACAGCATTGTAAAGTTATGTAAGTAATACTACCCAGTGTGATAGGAAGGGACAGAGTGCACACACATATCAAATAAAAGTAGCCTATAGGGTCAAAGGGGAAAGAAACGATAAAGACAAAATTAATGGCTCACTACTTAAAGGCATGTATAATCAACACAAAATTGAAGGAAGTGGGAAAGTGGAACTGATCCACTTCAGGTCAGCCATGACCTTACTGAATGGTGGGGCAGGCTCGAAGGGCGAGATGGCCTACTCCTGCTCCTATTTCTTATGTTCTTAAACTAATAAATTAATTAGCAGGGCATGTTATAATCACGAGCAAGTCCGGTAAAGAATTCAGGAGAAAGCTCTTCACTGTGAGACTGGCTAGAACGTGATTCTGCTACCAAGTGGAAGGCTGAGGGGGACGACGTTGATATATTTGAGGGAAAAATAAAATAAATGCAGACAGGAAGAACAGGATATGCTAATCAGGCGAGATTTGAGAGAAGGTGAGAAGGGGGTTGGGTAGAGCATAAACACTGACAGAGTCCAAATGGTCTCTGTGCAGTGTCCACGGAAGGACAAGATTAATCAGCGGGGCGACTTCAGGGATGTGTGGTCCACGACACAATCTTCCCTTAAATCATCCAGTCCCAGCCGCTGGGGGAATCATCGTGATTGGGACAGAGAATTCAATGGGCAAGCAGGAGCTCCGTTGCCTTCGGGAAGGGAATTTTGCTCCTGGGGCAAATGGAAAGTCTGGCCCAGCAAGTATCACTGTCACCATTGCTGGGTTAGAGTAATTGGAGATTCGGAGATAGAGCGTTAGAATTTGGTGTTCATAAGAATGGGAAAATTGTAAAATACTGGGGGGAAAGCATTGCCTCATCCCTTTAAAAGATGCTGCTTTCTTTGTGCTGAGAGATTTTTTAAAAATGCAAGTACATGGAGAGCCCAAACTGAAACATTAGTATCGAAAGGCCAAGCAGCAGCTTTACCAAGACAACAGGCTCTTGAATTTAGTCAATCAATTTGAATCAGACATTTAGATAATAAAAACCTATTAAATTTAAACCTGATGGTTTTGACAACTCACAACCAATCCATATATGTTGGATATATATATCTACATATATTACAGCATATTGGTTAGCACTGCTGCCTCACAGCTCCAAGGACCTGGGTCCAATTCAAAACTTGGGTTACTGTCTGTGCAGTGTCTGCACATTCTCCCCATGTCTGCATGGATTTCCTCCGGGTGCTCCAGTTTCCTCCCATAGTCCAAAGATACTAAATTGCCCCTTGGTGTCCCGGGATGCGTATGTTAGAGGGATTATCGGGGTAAATATGTGGGGTTACAGGGATAGGGCCTAGATGGGATTGTTGTCAGTGCAGATCCGATGGGTCGAATGGCCTCCTTCTGTACTGTAGGGATTCTATGGTTTCTATGATGTCATCATGAGTATAAACGAAGGGGACAAAAAGATAGAGTCTGTGACCTGCCAGAGCTAACAGCTCTCAATTACAGAGAGAGAGCGTCACTGGCTCTCATAGCTTCATCTGTGTCTTAGTGAAAGCACCATCTTGATAGCAATGGTCCCAAAGAAAAAAGAAGTTCCAGACAGAAAAATCAACTGAGAAGGCCCAGAATATTCCAGAAGACACAAAACCTGGTTGTAATTTAGCGATAACTCAATTCTATTTTGTTAATGAGTGAGAATTGTATTTATTTGAACAGCATACCGGTAGAACCTTGTTTTATTCGGGAATAGTTAATATTTAGAAGAGATTTATTCAGTTTGTTAATAGTTTAGTTAATTTGCTTACTGCTAGTTAGATAAATAAATCGTTTTAGAGTAAATGTCAGGGATTTAATTTTATTTAACCACTCAAAGTTACTGAAGAACAGGTCACATCACTTCACACACTCTTTAGAGATTATAAAATGAGGTATTCCTGTTTGGCTGTTTTGATGTTTGTTATGGTGTGGAGATGCCAGCATTGGACTGGGGTAAACACAGTAAGAAGTCTCACAACACCAGGTTAAAGTCCAACCAGTTTATTTGGCAGCAAGAGTCACTAGCTTTCGGGCTCTGACCTTTCGTCAGGTGAGTGGGGAGTTCTGATCACAAACAGGGGATGTAAAGACACACACTCAGTTTACAGAATACTGATTAGAATGCGGGTTTTTACAGCTATTCAAGTCTTAAAGGTGCAGACAATGTAGAGTGGAGAGAGGGTTAAGCATAGGTTAAAGAGATGTGTATTGTCTCCAGACAGGACAGTTAGTGAGATTCTGCAAGTCCAAGCAAGTCACGGGGGTTACAGCTAGTGTGACATGAACCCAAGATCCCGGTTGAGGCCGTCCTCAACCAGCTCCCTGCCCTAGCAGCATAACCGGGATCTTGGGTTCATGTCACACTAGCTGTAACCCCCATGGCTTGCCTGGGCTTGCAACATCTCACTAACTGTCCTGTCTGGAGACAATACACATGACTTTAACCTATGCTTAACCCTCTCTCCACTCACATTGTCTGTATCTTTAAGACTTGATTAGCTGTAAAAACCCGCATTCTAATCAGTATTCTGTAAACTGAGTGTGTGTCTTTACATTCCCTGTTTGTGATCAGAACTCCCCACTCACCAGACGAAGGAGCAGCGCTCCTAAAGCTATTGGCGTTTGCTACCAAATAAACCTGTTGGACTTTAACCTGGTGTTGAGGGACTTCTTATTTTGATGTTAGTTCTCCGAGGGAGGGGAGATGAATCTCTGCTCTACAACGGTATTGAGACCTGTTATTTCTTGTCCTGCAGCTGTTGATCGAGTTCTTCAGAAGAGCCAGAAGCTGCAGGAACGCGAGTTGCTTGTTCGTCCCTATTACGATTTCCTTCACCCCTCCAGCGCGGATGGAGGATGTGACCGGCAGACTCAAGAAACCCAAGCTGAGGTTCCGGCTGAAGTGACGAGCACCATTAACATCCCCGACACGGTGAAACTGAGTATCCTGCGTTCCAGCGCGTTCCTGCAAGAGCTGAGGAACGAATGTTCGGAGTTGTCCCTGGACGTCGATTCCGGTAACTGTGTCCGTGTCAGTGGAATGGATCCCCTGCGGATCGAGAGGACAAAGAGCCGCATTCTGGAATTCCTGAGTAACATTGCCCAAGTGGATGTCCCCATTAGTAAGGATCGGGCAAAGTTCTTCTCCAGGGTCGATGTTCAGGACCACTTGCAGAACATGCTGCGTGAGAAAGACTTGTCGGCTCACTTTTCCATCTCGGACACTGGGATGACGGTCACGGCTCCCTTGGTCCGTGTCGCCCACGAGGTCGCCCGCCTGGTGGAGCAGCAGCTGTGCCAGTTCAGTGTCCCAATATCGGACCGACAGCTCCACATCCTCACCTCTCCCGACTGGGAGAAGCTGCTGTCATCTTTGAGCTGCTGTGAGGCTCGGATATCTGACATCGGGGACCAGGTCTGCTTCAACTCCCTCAAATGTTTCCGAGCTGAGAATGAGGAGCGGGTGAAGGACTTGTTGGAAAGGAATGTTTCGGAGGATCTAGTGATTGGGATGGAAGGCAGCAAACTGAGGTTCCTGCAGGAATATTACCAGGACCTTCTGGCTGGGATTCAACAGGTTTCCATCTTTCCACTGGAAGGCGATGTGACAGGGCTCAGGGTGGGTCATCCCTTCAGTTACGTAACTCTTCTGTTTCTCTTTTTGCACAGGAATAACGCCTGCTAGGGTTGAAGCTAATGATTGCCAGCAGCATAACTTCGTCAGGAGCCTAACCCAGGGTCATTCTTACATGTGCAAGCTGTGGATCTGCTGCCTCAAACTTCTGGACTCAGGCCTGGTGCTCCCGTTCAGAGCTGAGGGGGTGCTGCACTGTCAGAGGGGGCGATTCTCCCAGCCCCCTGCTCCAGCAGCACAACGGGTCGGCAGAGATCAGCGGAGGCCGTTTAGCAGGCTCCCCATTGGGCGCCAAGGCCTCTGCGCGTCTCTGGGGCTAAGTTTTTTGGAGTAATGAGCTCCGCACCAGAAATCGGTGTGGAGGTGATTTAAATCCCTATTTCCATCCTGTTAGCGGGCCCAGAGACTTCAGTCCCCCACCCCGCCCCCGCCACATGTTAGGAGTGATTCCCTTCAGGGGCCGCCTGTTCCCCGCTGGGGGGAGGAGACCATTGAGACCCTCTCCCCCACATCCCCAGGTGGTTAGGGGTAAGAGGGGGGGTGCGCCCTGGGTATTGCCAGCTTGGTAGTGCTGGTCAGGCTCCCTTATACTGCCCAAGGGGCAAACTGGCAGTGCCCAAGGGGCACCCTGACAACTGCCCACCGGGCATGGAACAGTGGCCTCACTTCTTCCTATCTCTGTGATCCCCTGCAGCCCTACACCCTCTGAGGGATCTGTGTTCCTTTATTCTGGCCTATTGAACATGCCTGGGTTTGATTGCTCCATCATTGGCAGCTACCTGGGCCTTGAGCTCTGGAATTTTGTCCCTCAGGTTTTCCTTAAAACTGACCGCCTTTGACCAAGCGTTGGGTCAGTTTGGTCATCTTCCTTAATGATTCCCTCCATGGCTTAAGGTCAGATTTTGTTTTATAACTCTGTAGTGAAGTGCTTTGGGATGATCATTCTGTTAAATGCACTTTAGAACTATAAGTTGCGACTGTTCCAGACAAGCCAACTTAATGTCAGTAATGAGAAAAATGTTAAGGGAAAAAAAATCCAAGAAACTAAATAGTCAACACGGGTTTCCGTGGGAAATCTTGTTTGAACAACCTTATTTACCTCTTTGAAGAGTTAATGGAGAGATTAGACTAGAGAAGTGTAATTGATAAAGTAAAATTAGATTCCTTGAAACTCAATGGTCCATATAATAGACTGATGGATAAGGTCAGGATTAGGGGTCAAGTGGCAGAATGGATAGTTTGCTGGATAGAAGGTAGAAAGCAGAGAGTAAAGGATAGTTATTCACAGTATGGAAAGTTGAGTTGCTCAAGGTTCAGTGCTGGGGTCACTGCTATTTACAATTTATCTAAAAGATTTAAACTTACTACTCGCTGTCTCCTCCTCCCAAGCCAGTTCTCCACCCATCTACATACCTGGCCTTGTATCCCATGAGCCTTCACCTTTTCATGGTAGGCTGATAGAAAAGGTGAAGGCTCATGGGATACAAGGCCAGGTATGTAGATGGGTGGAGAACTGGCTTGGGAGGAGGAGACAGCGAGTAGTAGTGGAAGGCTCCTTTTCCAATTGGAGGCCTGTCACCAGTGGTGTGCCGCAGGGCTCGGTACTTGGACCTCTTCTATTTGTGGTATATATTAACGACTTGGAAGAGGGGGTAGGTGGTGTGATCAGCAAATTTGCTGATGACACTAAGATGGTTGGATTGGCGGGTACTGAGGAGCAGTGCCTGGCAATGCAACAGGACATAGACAGGCTGGTAGATTGGGCAGATAGATGGCAAATGGAATTTAATCCGGAGAAATGCGAGGTGATGCACTTTGGCCGGAATAATGTGGAGGGGAGTTATACGATAAAAGGTAGAACTATCCGGAGTATAGATACGCAGAGAGACCTGGGGGTGCAAGTGCACAAGTCCCTGAAGGTGTCGGTGCAGGTGCAGAATGTGATGAGGAAAGCGTATGGTATGTTAGCCTTCATAGGAAGAGGTATAGAATATAAGAGTAGGAGTCTGATGTTGCAGTTGTATAGAACGTTGGTTAGGCCTCACTTGGAGTACTGTGTCCAGTTCTGGTCGCCGTACTACCGGAAGGATGTAGAGATCCTGGAGAGAGTGCAGAGGAGATTTACCAGGATGTTGCCTGGTATGGAAGGGCTGTCTTACGAGGAAAGATTGAACGAACTTGGGCTGTTTTCCCTTGAGAGACGTCGGCTGAGGGGGGATCTAATAGAGGTTTATAAGATTATGAAGGGGATAGATAGAGTAAATGGTGGTAAGCTTTTTCTGCTATTAGAAATGGATAGAACGAGGGGTCACGGGCTTAGGGTGAGGGGGGCTAGGTATAAGACAAATATTAGAGGGCAGTTTTTCACGCAGAGGGTAGTGGGGGTGTGGAATGCACTGCCGAGTAAGGTGGTGGAAGCAGGCACGCTAGGGTTGTTTAAGAGTCACTTAGACAGCCATATGAGCGGGCTACATATAGGGGGATATAGTAGGCCTTACTAAACATTGTAGGCTTGGGAATACGTTTTGCCTCAGGGATGTTAGTCTTTGCCTGTTTAATAATGAATTTTTTTGTCTCCACAGGCATTTAAGTCCAGCAAGGGGCATGCATGCGGCAGGTTGTAGTGGGCTGCTCTTGGACGTTGCTTCGGAAGTTGCCTATTGCTTCATGTCGTTAGTGTGCTTAAACTGGACCATCTCGAGGGCAACATGACAGCTCAGAGACTATCTCTGTTGCTGTGCGGACACATGGATTTGGGCCTGTGTCTGTGGGAGTTTGCACGTTCTCCCCGTGGTTGCGTGGGTTTCCTCCGGGTGCTCCGGTTTCCTCCCACATCCCCCAAAGATGTGCTTTTAGGCTGATTGATTGGGTACTAAATTGTCCCTAAATTGGATCTCCCTGATCCTCGCACGTTAGGTGTAGACTAAAATCATGAATAGGTCACAGACAGTGGGACGGCGGCACGGGCTCGTTGGGCCGAAGGGCCTGTTTCCCGTGCTGTGTTGTTTTTTGTTCTTTGTTCTTTGTTTCAAATCAAAATCGCCCCTTCCAAATTTGTGCGTGACACCAAGTTGGGAAAGCTAGTCAATACTGATGCAACAGGCAGGGTGGACAAAGGGGGACCAGTAGATGTGCTATATTTGGATTTCTAAAAGACATTTGAGAAGGTGCCACATGAAAGGTACACAAAATAAGGCCAGAATTCTCTGACCGTTCACGTCCCATTGCCACTGCCAGTGAGGACAGAGAATTTGGCGCTCAGCCAGATCTCTGCTCACTACAGCGAGATGAAGAACCCCAGCACAAGCAAGATCAGAGAATCTAGCCCAAGAGCTCGTGATGTTGGGTGTAATGTATTAGCCTAGGTAGAGGATAGGCCCAGCCACTGGTGCAGTGGTCCCCAAACAAATGGGGAGGATTTGTGTAGGAAAGACATCTGGCTGTGCACCCACCAATTCCAAGGGAAAATGATAGTTGGTATGAAGGGCTAACCACTGTTGTGGTGACCTTGTGTAAGGTGTGAAAAGCTGAAAGAGAAAGGAATGAAGGAGGAGGTTTGGCTAACTACCTGAAAACAGAGTTGCCGCATACGGGTCATTTTTCAGGTTAACAAATTGTAATTAATGGAGTGCTGGAGGGATCACCTCTGGGGCCTGCACTGTTTACGATTTGGATGAATTTTTGATTCACAAGGGAGTCAAGGATTTTGGGGGACTGGCAAGAAAGTAGAGTTCAGGTCACAATAAAATCAGCCATAATCTTATTGAATCGCAGGGCAGGTTTGAAGGGCCTAGTGTTCTATTACTATTCATGGCGAGGCAATGGCTTAGTGGTATTATCACTAGACTATTAATCCAGAAACTCAGTAAATGTCCTGGGGACTCGGGTTCGAATCCAGCCACGGCAGGTGGGGAAATTTGAATTCAATAAAAAACAATCTGGAATTAAGAATCTTCTGATGACCGTGAAACCATTGTCGATTGTCAGAAAAACCCATCTGGTTCACTAATGTCCTTTAGGGAAGGAAGTCTGCCGTTCTTACCCGGTCCGGCCTACATGTGACTCCAGAGTCACAGTGATGTGGTTGACTCTCAACTGCCCTCCAAGGGCAACTAGAGATGGGCAATAAATGTAGCCAGCCAGCGACACCTATGTCCCATATGAATAAAAAAAAGTAATCCCGTGAACAGGCCGAGTGTGTTGCACCAGCTTTGCTGATGACGTAGAGATAAGTAGGAATGCAAGCTGTGAGGAGGACACACAGAATCTGCAAGAGCTAACCTGTTGAAACTTGCGAAAAACCTCAAGAGTGAGACGAGCAACCTGAGTGGTCTCTTTCTGTGCTTCGTGTTGAGTGTATTTCTCTGAATTTACAGTGTGCGTTTTTGCTCTATATCTTTGCACAGATCACAGGGGAAAGCAGTGCCTGTAAAGCTGTGGATGAGCTACTTCGCAGCATCACCTTTAACATCTGCTCCAGGACAGTGACTCTGCAGGAACCCGGCATCTCCCGCTTCCTGCTGGAGGAGCATGGGACCAACATTTTGAATCAGCTGGAGAGAAAGTACAGGTGTACGATCGGGTTGGAGAGAGTGCATTGGATCATGATGCAGTCCGAGGTACGCAGTCATTCATGGAATGCTGAGGCTCGCGTTTACGCGTTATCGGAGAGAAATCCTGAAAAGTTGGGTCTTTCTTTCATAGGATCACAAGGTTATAGGAATAGAATTAGGCCATTCGGCCCATCGAGTCTGCTCCACTATTCAATCATGCCTCATATACTTCTCATCCCCATTTTCCTGCCTTCTCCCCATAACCCTCCCAATTAAAAACCTGTCTAACTCCTTAAGTTTACTCACTCTCCCAGCATCCACTGCAGTTTGGAGTAGCAAATTCCACATTTTTAGAACAGAAGAGATTCTGGGACTGTGAATTATCTAAAACGGTGAATAATGGGATGGAACAGGGTTGAACAAAAGCGGGCAGTTTAGTTAAGAGGTGATGAACAACAAGTCCTAGATACAAGGTCAGTTTTGTGAGATTTAAACTGACGTTTTCACAAACTGGTGAAATTTAATTCCGGGGTAAAGGATTGAGGCTGGAACTGTGCCGAGCTTTGATCAGACTGGGGAATGAAGGGACATTAGAGGAGGCGATGGCCTAGTGGTATTATCACTGGACTCTTAACCCAGAAATTCAGCTAATGTTCTGGGGAAGTGGGTTCGAATCCTGCCACGGCAGATGGTGGATTTTGAATTCAATTTTAAAAAAATCTGGAGTTAAGAATCTACTGATGTTGGAAAAACCCATCTGGTTCACTTAATGTTCTTTAGGGAAGGAAACCTGGTCTGGCCTACATGTGAGTCCAGATCCACAGCAATGTGGTTGACTCTCAACTGCCCTCAGGCAACTAGGGATGGGCAGTAAATGTTGGCCAGCCGGAGACTTCCATGTCCAACAAATGAATAATAAAAAAAATGGGGTAAGGGTGTATCTCGAGGGGGAATAGTGACACAGACTGTTTGGGCTGTATTTCTGCTGTAATTTCCATATATTTTTTCTGTGTTTGGGGACATTTTTTTGGGCAGGTATCTAAGAACATAAGAAATAGGAGCAGGAGTAGGCCATCTAGCCCTTCGAGCCTGCCCCGCCATTCAATAAGATCATGGCTGATCTGAAGTGGATCAGTTCCACTTTCCCACCCTCTCCCCATAACCCTTAATTCCCTTTTCTATCAGAAACCTATCTACCCGCGTCTTAAATATATTTAGCGAGGCAGCCTCCACCACTTCAACGGGCAGAGAATTCCAGAGACTCACCCATCTGTCTGCGCTGGTGCTGGTGCTGGGAGGATTCCATTGCAGAGATTGTCCAAGAAGTATAATCCACATTGCTGACTTATCTCCTGTTGTGTTTTGCGATCAGTGCACCTATTAACCCCATAGAATCACAGAATCCCCACAGTTCAAAAATAGGCCATTTGGCCCATCGAGTCTGCACCACTTCTCTGATAAAGCATCTCACCCAGGCCCTATCCCCCACAACCCCACTAATTCCCCTGATCTCCAACATCTTGGGACACCAAGGGGCAATTTAATCATGGCCAATCACCCTAACCTGCACATCTTTAGACTGTGGGTGGAAGCTGGAGCACCCGAGGGAACTCACGCAGACACAGGGAGAACATGCAGACTCCACCCGAGGTCGGAATTGAACCCGGATCCCTGGTGATGTCAGGAAGCAGTGCGCTTCCAATAAGAGGAATGGCTTTTCTTTGACTATCGTATCACCCAGGTACAGCATCGAGGATTATCACTTTACCGAATTATCAGTGATTGTGGGAGGAACCCAGCAGCCCATTGTAAATATGAACAATGGGGGAGAAACCATCCTCATTTCATTAATGACACACTCGGTGCACATCGTGGGAGTGCAAGTGTATAATCTCGACACAGCTTGATGGGCCGGCACGGTGGCACAGTGGTTAGCACTGCTGCCTCACAGTACCAGGGACGCGGGTTCAATTCCGACCTTGGGTCACTGTCTGTGCAGAGTCTGCACATTCTCCCCGTGTCTGCGTAGGTTTGCTCCAATTTCTTCCCACAGTCCAAAGATGTGCAGGTTAGGATGGTTGGCCATGATAAATTGTCCCTTAGTGTGTCAGGGGGATAACCATAGAAAATTTACAGCTCAGAAACAGGCCTTTTGGCCCTTCTTGTCTGTGCTGAACCATTTTTCTGCCTAGTCCCACTGACCTGCACTTGGACCAGATCCCTCCACACCCCTCTCATCCATGAACCCGTCCAAGTTTTTCTTAAATGTTAAAAGTGACCCCGCATTTACCACTTTATCCGGCAGCTCGGTGTACAGAGCACCCTCGGCGTACAGGGCGCCCTCGGCGTACAGGGCGCCCTCGGCGTACAGAACGCCCTCGGCGTACAGAGCTCCCTCGGTGTACAGAGCGCCCTCAGTGGGCAGAGCGCTCTCGGTGTACAGGGTGCCTTCGGTGTACAGGGCGCCCTCAGTGGGCAGAGCGCCCTCGGTGTACAGGGTGCCCTCGGTGTACAGGGTGCCCTCGGTGTACAGGGTGCCCTCGGTGTATAGGGTGCCCTCGGTGTACAGGGTGCCCTCGGTGTACAGGGTGCCCTCGGTGTACAGGGTGCCCTCGGTGTATAGGGTGCCCTCGGTGTACAGGGTGCCCTCGGTGTATAGGGTGCCCTCGGTGTATAGGGTGCCCTCGGTGTACAGGGCGCTGCCGGGGTGCAGTCTACACCCGAAGTGCCAGAGGAACTGACACCCCTGAAAAGACAGAGCATGGGGCTCCCTGATTTGACCAGCAATTTGACCAGTTCCTAATCAAGCAAACCAACCCAGTTGCCTAATTAAAATCATTATTCTGGCAGCACAGACACTGTGTCACTCTGTCCCATTCCCTTCCATTAGTATTGCTAACAATAACTTTACCTTTTCTCCTCAGCATCCCCTGGAAACCCAAAACAGCCAGGCAACTCCCAGCTTTGAGAGAGATGTTTATGTCCCCACAGGACCACAGCAGTCAGTGAATCTGTGTGACTCAAATGGAAATATCCCAAATCTCGGTAAGTGGAAGATCCCTTCGTTTATAATGTCGTAATTTTTTTATTCATTCATGGGACATGCGTGTCACTGAGTGGCCAGCATTTATTACCCATCCATGATTACCATTGCTGGGGCTCTGGAGTCACACGTAGGCCAGGCTGGGTAAGGACGGCAGATTTCCTTCCCTAAAGGATATCGGTGAACCAGATCCGACAATCGACAATGGTCATCAGTCGATTCTTAATTCCAGATATTTTTTAATTGAATTCAAATTCCACCAGCTGCCGTGGCGGGATTCGAACCCGGGTCCCCAGAACATTAGTTGAGTTTCTGGATTAATAGTTTAGCAATAATACCACTAGGCCATTGCCTCCCATTCAGTCAAAAGAATAGTGCTGCTTCTTGGCTGCTGAACTCCACTTGTACTTTGCAGCGTTAGTGAGTCTGAGGGAAAGAGAAACGCCAGTTGGATTTTGTTGGATCTTGTGATGTGACAAAGCCAGCACTTGCTGTCCCTCCCTGCTTGCCTTGAGGAGGTGTTGATGAGTCATTGCCTTGTAGCACTGCAGTCCACATTCTTGTTGGTACACCCACTGTGCTTTTTACTGCAGTCCCCTCATACGCCTGACCATATGATATCAAGGGTAGGACTCTTAGCAGTGTAGAGGATCAGAAGGACCTTGCAGTCCGGCTCCACAGGACTCTTAAATTGGCCTCGCAGGTGGAGGATGTGGTCAAGAAGGCGTATGGTGTACTGGCCTTCATTAATCGAAGGATTGAGTTTAGGAGTCGGGAGGTAATGCTGCAACTTTATAAGACCCTTGTCAGACCCCACTTGGAGTACTGTGCGCAGTTCTGGTCGCCTCACTAGAGGAAGGATGTGGAAGCTATTGAGAGGGTGCAGAGGAGATTTACAAGGATGTTGCCTGGATTGGGAGGCATGCCTTATGAAAACAGGTTGAGGGAGCTGGGACTCTTCTCCCTGGAGAGACGAAGGATGAGAGGTGACCTGATAGAGGTTTATAAAATGTTGAGAGGAATAGATAGGGTGGATTCTCAGAGGCTATTTCCCAGGGCTGAAATGGTCGCTACGAGAGGACACAGGTTTAAGGTGCTGGGGAGCAAGTACAGAGGAGATGTTAGGGGAAAGTTTTTCACTCAGAGGGCGGTGAGTGAGTGGAATCGGCTGCCATTGGTGGTGGTGGAGGCGAACTTGCTGGGGTCTTTTAAGAGACTTCTGGATGAATGCATGGGATTTAATGGGATTGAGGATTATAGATAGGCGTGGTAGGTATGGATATGATCGGCACAACTTGTGGGCTGAGGGGCCTGTTTGTGCTGTAATGTTCTATGTTCCAGAGAGACTCTTTCTCCATTAGGGTACAATGCTGGCACAGAGTTGGTATGTGAGTGCATGGTGATACAGACTGGCAGAGCACCAATGCACACGTGCTCCAAATGGACACCGGCTGCTCAGCAGGCCCACTTTCCACCCCCCTAGGAAATGGAGCAGAATCCAAAATGGGCTGGCAAATCCCTGGCGACCATCTTGTGTGATCCCACCCAAGGTGAATTTATAACCCAGGGTTACTTTTCCTTGTAACTCGATTTGTTTTACTAAATTGGGTCATAAATACGTTGTGCGGTGTCATAAGTCTTTGGCAGCAGAAATCCCTTCACCAAAATCCCTTTATTTGCAATTCCGACAGCAGTACACAGAGTGCTACTGGTCAACAGTCTACCCTCAGGGGTGCCAGAGGAACTGACACACCTTGTTAAATGCAAGGAAAAGACTCCCTGATTGGCCCTTCAATTGACTCCTTAATCAGGGAGTTCATGTTCCAATAGGCCGACCTCAGTGGCTTGATTGAAGTCACTGGGTGGCAGAAGAAGAAACATTGGTTTTCAGAAGGAACTAGACAGGGGTTGAAGATTTGCCGAGGGAACAGCGGGCAGAGTGGCCAAAGGCAGTCTTCTCTCTGAAACCATTGACCCTTCCTCTACTAACGTCAGTGAATGTCTGACTTGTTTAATGGTCCCCTTTGACGTTATGGAGTTATGTGGAGATGGCAGCCTGCGATGCGACGTAAAATTAACACAAAAATCACTTCCTTGCATGTTTTGCTTTTCAGATGAAATCCAGAGTTTGTTGGCATCAATCAAAGAGCCTGTCGCTGCGTCTGGCCAAAGGAGGGAGAGCAAAGATGGGCACAACTCAACTTCCCAAGGAGTTTCTGACGGGAATGAGTGCGTTCCGGTTGAAGTGGACCTTTACACGGATCAACCATCCAGCCTGTGTCTTGGAGCTGGGAATGATGTCATGGAGGAAGACCCGGTCTCTAACATTGACACCAAGAAGCAGCAAGAAGAAGAGGGAGGCAATGGTGAAGGTGATGCGGAGGATTTGGAGATGGTGGCTGTAGCTGACACGGACATGAATGATGCCCAGCTGTGCCTTGCTGTCCAGTACTCCATGGAGCAGCAGACAAGAGAGGATGAAGAGTTAAAGAAAGCCCTCGAACTTTCAAAAGCAATGGCAATAAGTCAGCAGGAGAAGAATCTGGAACTTGCCATTCAGATGTCCAACGCTGAGACCTCTGAGGCTAGCCTTGAGGAAGTTATCCAAATGTCCATGGCTGAGGCTGCACAGAGCTCAAGTTCTGCTCAGTTAACAGTGTGCGGTGGTTCTGATATGGACATCACCCAATTAGTAAGTGAATTGGAGAGAACCATCCGGTCACACCTGCGTCAGGATGTAATGAAACACAAATGCTTCCAAAACCTGAGCAAAGATTACAAGAGCTACCTGGAATACCTTCAGCAGAAGCACGCCGTCCACATCACTGTGGAGGGGATGGAGGTAAAGATTCAAGGCTTTGCAGATTACACCTTCCACGTGAAGGAAAGAATCACCCAACTCATGCACTGGGCTGTCCAGGAGGATGTGTTGAAGATGGAAGAAGATGCAATCGTCAAGTCAGTCCAGTGGGTGAGGCATCGTCAGGACGGGGTCACCGTTCCTTACACATCGAAGGTGTGTGCTTGCATCGAGAAAGCGTTTCAGCAGAAGGAAAAGAGAATCGATGTGATATTCGACAACAAGCCTTACACCATTGACTTTGAGCGAATGGAGGAATACAGCTTGGGAGCCGCAGAGTCTTTGCCCATTGAGAGGAAGTCTCTGGAAAGCCCAGTTGGTAATTATGTCCCCAACAATTCTGTATGGGTGTAGAATATAGAAACAAATAGAATGTAAATCACAGTTCAGCCAATTAGCCTGTTTGTGGTCCTCTGTCCTGTTCATACCTGAAGGAAGAACTTGTTCACCTCGGTCTCTGAGGAGAATTGAGCAAGGCGTGGAATATTTATCCACTCTCTTCAAACCCAGTAGCAATGATAGAAGGTATTTGAGGAGTGTGGTGGGGTTGAGGCCTTTGCCTGTCTCTCAGGCAGTTCTTCATGTTCACCTGTGCTGTTGGGAACGTCATGGAATGGGTAACCGGAAGGAGTCAGATATAACTCTTGGGGTGAAGCCCAGATCAAAGGACATGGGGGAGGAAAGCGGGATCGGGCTATTGAGTTGGATGATCGGCCATGATCATATCTGATGGCAGAGCAGGCTCGAAGGGCCGAATGGCCGCCTCCTGCTCCTATTTTCTGTGTTTCTATGAGTACTTTATGACATGATGGGCGAGATTTTCTGGTCCCACCAAAAGTGACGCCCCCCCCCCCCCCCTTGACAGTTTCCCCAGCAGTGGGACAACATACAACACTAAACATCACACACGTCAGCAGGACTGGAAGATCCCACCAATAGCGAGCTGCCTCCATGTGCCAGAATACATGCTGCGGGGGGGCCAGAAAATCCCACCCGATATAGAGTACAACACGTTCTGCACCCAGAAAGGCAGAATATACCAGCCCTCCCCAGGGCACTGGGAGTTAGAGTGACCAAAAGGTGCAGCAAGGAGGGGGAGGAGGTAGCATACTGACATTGTCACAGGACAGGCAATCTGGAGACCCAGGATAATGTTCTGGCGGCCTGTGCTCAAATCCCACCATGGCAGATAGTGCAGTTGGGAATCAATTTTGTGGGCAGCACGGTGGCACAGTGGGTTAGCACTGCTGCCTCACAGCGCCAGGGACCCGGGTTCAATTCCAGCCTTGGGTCACTGTTTGGAGTTTGCACATTCTCCCCGTGTCTGCGTGGGCTTCCTCCGGGTGCCCTGGTTTCCTCCCACAGTTCAAACATTGGCAAGTTAGGGTGCATTGGCAATGCTAAATTGCCCTTTAGTGTCCCGGGATGCGTAGGTTAGAGGGATTGGCAGGGTAGGTATGTGGGGTCGCAGGGATAGGGCGTGGATGAAATTGTTGTCGGTGGAGGTTTGATGGGCCTTCTGCACTGTGGGGATTATTGCCCTGGGGTACCTGGCCTGCAGTGATAAACACAACCACACCATCCATCCACATTCGAAACCTGAAGCCACATTCCTGCTACAAACCTGCCCGCTGCCACTAGATGGAGCCTTTGATCCAATCTAAACAGAAAGGTTTGCGTTTAACTCAATAACTTTTCCAAACTTCTGAACATCCCAGAATACTTCACAGCCACTGACACATACAGTCGCTATTGTAATGTAGGAATCATAGCAACTGATCCGTGACCATAAGATGTAAGGACAGAAGGAGGCCATTCAGCCCATCACCTCTGCTCCGCCATTCAATGAGATTGTGACTGATTCAATCTGAAATAATCCTCAACTCCACTTTCCCGCCTTATCCCCATAAATAACCTTTGATTCCCTTACTGACGAAAAATCTATCTCCGCTTTGAACATATTTAATGCCCCAGCCTCTACAGCCCTCTCTGGTAAAGAATTCCACAGATCCACTCTCCTCTGAGAGAAGAAATTCTTCCCCATCTCTAACAGGCAACCCCTTACTCTGAGATTCTGCCCTCTGGTCCTAGACTCTCTGACAAGTTCTCAGCATTGACCCTGTTAAGCCCACTGAGAATCCAATATGTCTCAATAAGGTCACCTCTCATTCTGCTAAACTCCAATGAATACAGGTCCAACCTACTCAACCTTTCCTCATAAGAAAATCCCTCCATACCCGGGATCAATCCAGTGAACCTTCTCTGGATTGTCTCCAATGCCAATATATCTTTCCACAGATAAGGGGACAAAAACTGTTCACAATATTCCAGGTGTGGTCTAACTAGCACCTTGTCTCATTTTAACAAGACTTTCCTATTTTTATACTCCATTCCCTTTGAAATAAAGGCCAACATTTCATTTGCCTTCCCTATTACCTGCTGAATTTGCATGCTAGCTTTTGTGATTTATGTACAAGGATCCCTAAAACCTGCTGTGCTGCAGCTTTCTGCAGTCTTTCTCCATTTAAATAATATTCAGCTCCTGTATTCCTGCGTCAGAAATATGTAACTTTACATTTCTGTACATTATATTCCATTTGACAAGTTTTTGCCCACTCACCGAACCTGTCTCTATCCCTCTGTGTCATCCTCATCACCTCTCTTTTCACCTATTTTTGTCATTCAGATATCTGGCGATAATACATTCATTTCTCTTGTCATTAATATAAATTGTAAGTGATAGTGTCCCCAGCACTGATCCCACTAGTAAGAATTCTGACAACACCAGGTTTAAGTCCAACCAATTTATTTGATAGTAAACTCACAAGCTTTCAGGGTTTACTCCTTCGTCGTGAAGGGGCAAATCCTGAAAGCTTGTGAGTTTACTATCAAATAAATTGGTTGGACTTAAACCTGGTGTTGTCAGAATTCTTACTGTGTTTACCCCAGTCGAACGCCGGCATCTCCACATCAGTACTCCACTAGTTACAGGTTTCTATCCTGAAAATGCCCCCCTTATCCCAACTCCCTGTCTTCTATCAGTCGATCCTCTATCCATACTAATATACTACCCCCAACTGCATGGACACTTATTAAGTAGCTTTTTATGCAGTACTTTATTGAACGTGTTTTGGAAATCAGAATATGGAACCTCCAAGGGAACAAGAAGTAGGAGCAGGAATAAACTACTTGGCCCATCGAACCTACTAGACCGTTCAACATAACCATTGGGCTTCAACTTCTCTCTAGACCAAACATCTATCAATCCCAGTTTTAAGTATCTTTAACGATGGAGCATCCACAGCCCTCTGGGGTGAAGAATTCCAAAGATTTGCTATCCGTTGAGTGAAGTTACTTCTCCTTTCAGCCCCTGTGAGATTGTGTCAGATTCCCTGACCAGCGGAAACAAATCTGCGTGTCCACCCCATCGAACGCCATGGAGCTCCCACAAACAGAAACATAACATGGGCTGTTTTAGTGAAATTGATCAGGGGAAATTAACCGTTGCCACCAGGGTTAGCTCTTGAAATTGTGCCGTGGGGTATTTTATGACCAGATGAGAAATCAGACTGTTTCACATGAAAGACGGCAGCTCTGACACTGCAGCACTCCCTCCGTGTACTCAGAATCTCAGGAACAGGACTCTCGGTGTCTGATTCTGAGGGTTGAGTGCAATAGCAAGTCCGTGCCTGACATTTAATGCAGCTGCACATTATCGCGGCTGTAGGAGAGAGCCTGAACAGACTCGAGCAGCCTTGCAAGTGGGAGGTGTACCTATAACATCACCCTTTATAAAGAAAGAATGAGACAAAGCAGCTTTGGATTTTCATTGCTCTAATCAAGTCAGAGTGGAGGCGGAGGGATTTAAAAATGGCAACGAGGATCCAATTCCAGGAACTCCAGTTTTCCACTAAAGGTGGTGGTCGTGAGCCCACAGCCAGTGCGCCCCACCTGGTCAGTACGACTGAGGGGGTAGGAATTCCCTTCCCCATCCCATCACAATTTTCATGGAGTCGGGTCAAATTCTTTGTGACCCGTGGGTCGAAGATCTCAGAAGAGTTATGAACCTAGTCTGGATTCAGGAACTGGCTAAAAGGTCAGAGTGCAGCCCCCCTGCACTCCTGCTGCCATGTGCCCTCATACCCTCCATACCAGCTCATGATGCTTTTTCACACAGTAAACCGTGGTGACTGGAACATGTATGAGATAGCTTAAATGAAGCAGAGAATAAAGAAAATTACAGCACAGGAACAGGCCCTTCAGCCCTCCAAGCCTGCACCAACCATGCTGCCCGACTGAACTAAAACCCCCTACCCTTCCGGGGACCACATCCCTCTATTCCCATCCTATTCATGTACTTGCCCAGACACCCCTTAAAAGTCACTATCATATCTGCATCCACTACGTCCCCTGGCAGCGAGTTCCAGGCACCCACCACCCTCTGTGTAAAAGAAAAAGCACCAATTCGTGAATGTTCCATAAGAAACGCTGTTGCCCCATCTCTATCAAATATCAATCAACCAGACCTTTAAAGTATCAGAAACAGAAACTGTAAGAACTTGACATCTCTTTATCTTGCAAACCTCCCACTTGGCACCTCCCAATATCCCACCGAGTCATTATGGCACAGTACAAGACCAGTTTGCCCTTCAATTTCATGCCAGAGGAGGCTTTAACTATTCATACAATCTCTACAGTGCAGAAACAGGCCATTTGGCCCATCAACTGTGCACCGACTGACAGGGCATCTTATCCAGGCCCTCTTCCCCACTCCATTCCTGTAATTCCACACATTACCATGGCCAAGCCACCTAACATTTTTGGAGTGTGGGAGAAAACTGGAACACCCGGAGGAATATATTTAATATATATTTTAATACATATCCAAAATGTATATTTTGGATTTATTTAAGACACGGGTAGATAGGTTTCTGATAGACAAGGGAATTAAGGGTTATGGGGAGAAAGCGGGAAAGTGGAACTGATCCACTTCAGATCAGCCATGATCTTATTGAATGGCGGGGCAGGCTCGAAGGGCTAGATGGCCTACTCCTGCTCCTATTTCTTATGTTCTTATGAAACCCACACGGACACGGGGAGACTCTGAACAGACAGTTACTCAAGGCTGGATTTGAACCCGGGTTCCTGGCACTGTGAGACAACAGTTCTGACCATTGTGCCGTACCGTGGTTATATTGTGGTCAGAGTGTTTGCAAATTCGAACAGACAGTGACCCAACTGAGAATTGAACCCATGTCCCTGGCGCTGTGAGGCAGCAGTGCTGACCCCTGTGCTACTGTGGTCAGAGTGTTTGCAGATTCGACCTTTACTTCCCTCAGTGACCTCGGATGCATTCCATTTATTCCCGGGTGGCTTTTCCACAGTGAGCACTGCCCGCCTTTTAAGTGCCTCCTCCTCTTTAACTGTTATTCCATTGAAATGTCCCCGCTGACTCCTCCTTCCCTTCACATTGGCAACATCCTTTTCTCTGTGACAATAGATGCAAAGTGCGATTTTGGACTCTGCCTTCCCACATTTTGTAATACTTACTTGGTGGGATGTGGGGTTGCTGGCTGGGCCAGGGTTACTGCCCATCTTAACTCTTCCTCCATCCTCTGCCTCCCAGAGAGAATCATTTTTGTCCCTAATCAGCCCCAACCTTCCTTTGACTCCTTCTTCCTATTTACATGTTGATAAAAGACTCTGGGTTTATCTTCATGCTGCCCTCTGCGCTTTTCTCGCACCCTATATATTTGATGTAAGAATTGGGTTATGAATAGGCCATTCAGACCCTTGAACCTGTTTCACAAACCAAACTGGAGAATGTGGAGGATTTTCAATCATTTTATTCCCATATTTTACATTCCCTTGTTCCTGAATTCAGCTTGATTCTCTTTACAGAATCATAGAGTGCCTACAGTGCAGAAGGAGGCCATTCATCCCATTGAGCCTATACTGACCACAATTCCACCCAGGCCCTACCCCTGTAACCCCACATATTTACCCTGTGAATCCCCTGACACTAGCTCAATGTAGCATGGCCAATTGAACCTAACCTGCACATCTTTCAGACTGCGGGAGGAAACCCACGCAGACACGGGGACAACATGCAACTCCACACAGCGACGGGAGCCGGGAATCGAACCCGGGTCCCTGGCGCTGTGAGGCAGCAATGCTAACCACTGTGCCACCATTCTGCCCTCTTAGCCCAGTGAAGTAGTTTACAAGTGTAGCCATGGCAGGAACATGGTAGCAAATTTAGACAGGGCTGGATTTTCCACCCTTTCCTGGATCATCTCCCAGCCCCACTGAATGTGCCTCCCACCACCCCCTCCCCCAGCCCTACCCCACCCTGTGGTGAGATCCTCAGAGGTGGGATGGGTGAGACATTCATCATACTGTAGTCATCGGCTAGACCGGAAGAACCTGTTGACAGCCAGGGGCAACGATGGCGGGTGGGTGGGTTTGAGGGGGGTGGGTAAAAATCCTGCTCATGGCGTTCCTCAAACAGCCAATGAGATAATTAACTTGCAGGATAAATATTGACCAGGTCTGGTGTACGTCCCAATAGGATCACTATATAATCATTCTGACATTGCGTGTTGTATCAAAACTTCTGACAATAGTAAAATAAGGCGCGAGGTTAATACCGGACTTGTAGTTAACAGTGGAGAAGACTCTGAAGCATCTTTGGGAGAGGCATGGTGTGGTATTTTGTAGTTAACAGTGGAGAAGACTCTGAAGCATCTTTGGGAGAGGCACAGTGTGGTATTTTTCGACACAATCAGACTCTTTTCCATGTCTTTTCCCCAGATATCGATGCTTCGTCTTTAGCCTCCGGGAGAATCGAGCTGGTCCGGCTCAGTGAATCCAGTGACGAATATTTGAAGATGATCCGACATTTCTACGACACCCTGAAAGACATGCACAACAAAATCCACATCATCAAGGTTAGAGCCGAGCCTGTTTTGTTTTGGTCTTGCTCGCTGCCAAAAATGAGTATCTCAGGGAGGGGGGGATGCCACAAAGGGCTCACTCGATCATGCACCCTGACTCTGCACTTTGAGGTTACTGGGTTTTATCTACAGGGTGAAAGTTCACACTGATGGCCATTCTGAAATCCTACACTGCAGAGTGAGGGAGTACAGTCACAAAGCAAACTCACTGTAAAGGTATCTCCGAGAAGCTTCACTGCCTCTGGAGAGTGTATTTTTCAGTGTGACGAGTGTACACTTTGCTTTCTGAATGTGGACGTGGTTGATGGAAGTGCATGAAAATGTAACATTCTTGTAAATAATAACCTGAACATAAGGCCGGAAAATATTACCTTTAGTTTTAAGGACTGGACTAATAATCTCCCTATCCATTAACCTTGACTCACCTGAATATTGTGTTGGTTTTTTTGCCCCCTGTGTGATTCATGGTGAGACATCAGCTACGTACAACACCTAGCACCAGCTCAAATCCTTTACTCAGGAAAGTGTGCAGGAAACAATATTGTGTAGGGGAACTGTTCTGGGTGTACAGCACCCACAAGGACACAATCATCTGTCTGATTAATTCAGCTGTATTTTTGGGAGGGACGTGCAGACATTCTTTGAGATTGGTGATCTGAGAGCTGTAATAGGATTGGGGTGTTATGTTAACAGATCCCGGGTCTCTATTCTACAAACTCCTTTAAATAATCATTACAATTGGTTATAAGCTTTGGTTGCCTCGCTACAGGAAAGATGTTATTGAACTGGAGAGAGTGGAGAAGAGATTTACAAGGATGTTGCCAGGCGCTGAGTTACAGGGAGAGATTGGACAGGCTGAGACTTTTTTCTTTGCAGCGTAGGAGACTGAGGGGTGATCTTATAGAGGTCTATAAGATCATGAGAGGCATGGATAGGGTGAATGCACTCAGTCTTTTTCCCATGGTTGGGGAATTGAGAGCTAGAAGCCATAGGTTTAAGAGGGGAAAGAATTAACGGGAACCTGAGGAGCAACTTTTTTACACAGAGGGCGGTACGTGTGTGGAATGAGCTGCTGGAGGAAGTGATTGAGGCAGGGATATTGACAACATTTAAAAAGGTATTTAGACAGATACATGGATAGGTTTAGAGGGACATGGGCCAAATGCAGGCAAATGGGGTTTTCTTAGATGGATATTTTGGTCAGCAGGGACCAGTTTCATAGATTCTATGAAGAGTTCATTAGCAAGGAAGTGTGACAGTTTGTAAATTTCAGGCTGCTTTCAGTGATTGGTTTTCTCTGCTCTAAGATTATTTTTCCATTTGTAAACGGGTGGGTGCCTGATCTGTGACGGATATTTATACAATTAGATCTTCATGGCTCAGTGATTGACAAATCTGACATTTGACAACCAAAGAGATGGTATGCTTCATAAAGTGAAATATTACAGCGGCTCCTGGTTAATGGATTAACTCCGATTACATTGCTGCAGGAAAATGAGAGATGCTGTCGAAGTTTTTCATCTGGTACTCATCAGGACAGAGAGCAGATACCAAATTTCAAAGGGAGCAACATGTTTTCTGCAAGAGATAAGAATGCTGATTGGTTGGCACAACTACTCTGGTCAAGGCATTGCCATGGAGAATACCGTGACCAATCAGAGTTACTTGCCAAACCAATCAGGTCTCTCATGTAGTATGAATTAGTGTTCACTTTGAAATTTAGCATTTTGTATCTGTCCTGAGGCACAACGTGCCTTGTTTGTCAGCAGTACTCCTGCTCTGTGCCACTAAACAACAGGTTTGGAGTACTGTGTACAGTTTTGGTCTCGTTACGTGAGAAAGGATATACTGGCACTGGAGGGGGTGCAGAGGAGATTCACTGGGTTGTGTCCAGAATTGAGAGGGTTGGCTTATGAGGAGAGACTGAGTAGACTGGGGTTATACTCATTGGAATTCAGAAGAATGAGGGGAGATCTTATAGAAACATATCAGATTATGAAGGGAATAGATAAGATAGAAGCAGGGAAGTTGTTTCCACTGGCGGGTGAAACTAGAACCAGAGGCATAGCCTCAAAATAAGGGGAAGCAGATTTAGGACTGAGCTGAGGAGGAACTTCTTCACACAAAGGGTTGTGAATCTGTGGAATTCCCTGCCCAGTGAAGCAGTTGAGGCTACCTCATTGAATGTTTTTAAGGCAAGGATAGATACATTTTTGAACAGTAAAGGAATTAAGGGTTATGGTGAGCGGGTGGGTAAGTAGAGCTGAGTCCATGAGAAGATCAGCCATGATCTTATTGAATGGCGGAGCAGGCTCGAGGGACCAGATGACCAACTCCTGCTCCAAGTTCTTGTGTTCTTACGTTAAGTTGTGTTGTTAACTGAACGTCACTTGTGCGATCGAATATTGCCAGTCAAGTATTTTCTTGTGAGCCGCAGCTTTCTGTAATTGAGGTTAACTGGAGTTTGTCCCTGACTGTCCCTCAGGTGGAGAAGGTGAACAATCCGCTGTTATACCAGCAGTACATGCTGAAGAAAGCCAGCATGATAGCCACACAGAGCAATGTCGAGCGAGTCCTGTACCATGGGACAACCGAGGCCAGCACCAAGGAGATTTATGTGCATGGTTTCAATCGGAGTTTCTGTGGGAAGAATGGTAAGATCCAAGGCAGCTAGACCAATGGGCTAGTTACCACCAGAGGAGGAAGCTCCAGGGTGAACAAGCTGAGTGAACAAGGATCACTCCTCAGTTTACTCCCTGTTTTGTAATCTTTCTGATAGATATTAAAGAGTGTGTGTGAACAGAGCGTATTGTCACGCCTTCCCTAGCAGCACTGTGGGTGTACCTACACCTCAGAGACTGCAATGACTGAAGAAGGAGGCTCATCACCAACTTCTCTAGGGTAATTGTGTATTTATTTAAATGGGTGGCTTCTGTAACATTTTAGCATGAGCCCACACGTGCGATAATGGACAGGGACCACAGAATACGCAGTGCTGTCAGCTTGCTGCACAGAGGTTGCAGCGAACCGGGCAATGTCTCACCTGGACAGCCTGAAATGGAACTTCAATGTGAGGACATTGCAGCTGTTGCCATTTTTAAACATTATTTTGTGGGATGTGAGCGCCGCTGGCTAGGCCGCTATTTATTGCCTATCCCAAACTGCCCTTGATCCAGGGAAGTGAGTGGAGCCCCAGAACACTGCAGTCCGTGCGGTGTAGGCACACCCACAGTGCTGTTAGGGAGGGAGATCTGACGTTACCATCGGAATTCAATAACAGAGTGAAATATTGGCCCAAATCATTCTGACACTGTATTGGAGACCCAATATCTGTGTTCTTGTGTTAACCCTTCACTGTCCTTCCCCGGGTTAGCTGGTGTTGTTAACCCTTCACTGTCCTTCCCCGGGTTAGCTGATGTTGTTAACCCTTCACTGTCCTTCCCTGGGTTAGCTGGTGTTATTAACCCTTCACTGTCCATCCCCGGGTTAGCTGGTGTTGTTAACCCTTCGCTGTCCATCCCCAGGTTAGCTGACGTTGTTAAGCATTCGCTGTCCTTCCCCGGGTTAGCTGGTGTTATTAACCCTTCACTGTCCATCCCCGGGTTAGCTGGTATTGTTAACCCTTCACTGTCCTTCCCTGGGTTAGCTGGTGTTGTTAACCCTTCACTGTCCTTCCCCGGGTTAGCTGGTGTTATTAACCCTTCACTGTCCATCCCCGGGTTAGCTGGTATTGTTAACCCTTCACTGTCCTTCCCTGGGTTAGCTGGTGTTGTTAACCCTTCACTGTCCTTCCCTGGGTTAGCTGGTGTTATTAACCCTTCGCTGTCCATCCCCAGGTTAGCTGGTGTTGTTAACCCTTCGCTGTCCATCCCCAGGTTAGCTGGTGTTATTAACCCTTCGCTGTCCATCCCCAGGTTAGCTGACATTGTTAAGCATTCGCTGTCCATCCCCAGGTTAGCTGACATTGTTAAGCATTCGCTGTCCATCCCCGGGTTAGCTGGTGTTGTTAACCCTTCGCTGTCCATCCCCGGGTTAGCTGGTGTTAACCCTTCGCTGTCCATCCCCGGGTTAGCTGGTGTTAACCCTTCGCTGTCCATCCCCGGGTTAGCTGGTGTTAACCCTTCGCTGTCCATCCCCGGGTTAGCTGGTGTTATTAACCCTTCGCTGTCCATCCCCAGGTTAGCTGGTGTTGTTAACCCTTCGCTGTCCACCCCTGTGTTAGCTGACGTTGTTAACCCTTCACTATCCTTCCCTGGGTCATATAATATGGTTAACCCTTTGCTGCCCATCCCCAGACTTTCTAATGTTGTTAACCCTTCCATGTTGTCTATCTTTCCACCAAATCCGCTGTCCCCACCCCTCTCTCCTCCCCTGTCTTTGCAAATTCCTGCCCCATATCCCTTGCCTCTCAAGTCCATCACCATCTTTCCTGGAACCTCCCGTTTGAACCCCTCCAGTTCAGTTTCTGCTGAATCATCTCTCCAAATCCCAAATTATATTCTCTGTGACTGAGACAAAGGTCATAAATATCCTTGTCCTTTTGCCGGCCTTTGGATCCAGTTCCAGACCCAGCACATCTCCACTCGGCCCAGCCCTTACCATGGTTTCCTGCTCTGGCACCGTTACCTCTGGTGTTCCTGAAGGATGGTACCGTTCACCTCCCGTGTTTCACTGTGACAATGTCCGAGGAAATATCACTGTTAGGTTTGGCATATCACAGAATTAGGGTGCAGAAGGTTGTAACAAAAAAGAGGCCCTTTGGCCCGTCATGTCTGTACTGGTTCACCAACCGAGCATTATGACTTAGTGCCATTTCCCCTGCCTTTTCCTCTATCCCTACATGTTGTTTCTATTCCAATAACCATCCAACGCCCTCTTGAATGCCTCCATTGAACCTGCCTCCACCACACACCCTGACGGAACATTCCAGACCCCAACCACTCGTTGTGTGAAGAAGATTTTTCTCCCATCATGCTTGCTTCTTTTACAAATCACTTTGTGATCTCTCACTCTTGCTCCTTTTCCGAGCTGGAACAGTTTCTCCGTCCCTACTCTGTCCAGCCCCCCCTCATGATTTTGAACATTGCTACCAAATCTCCTCTTAGCCTTCTTCTCTCCGAGGAGAACAGTCCCAACCTCCCCAATCCATCCTCATCACTGATGTTTCTCAGCCCTGTAACCCTGGTTAGGTGCATTGACCCGAACGGGCGCCAGACTGTGGCGACTAGGGGAATTTCACAGTAACTTCATTGCATTGTTAATGTGAGCCTTCCTTATGACTAATAAATAAACTTTAACTTTTATTCTGCACTCTCTCCAACGTATTCACATCCTTTCTATAGTGTGGCGCCCAGAACCGTATGCAATATTCCAACCATGAGGAGTGATTCACTCCCTTCAGAGGTGCCATACGATTGCAGGCTGTTGGTCTAGCCAATTTTAGAACTATAGTCCAGGAGGATTTGGTGCGACTTTGGGTCGAGGTGGTGGGGTGGGGTGGGGTGGGGTGGGGTTATCTGGCTGGAGGGGTAATTAATGACTGAAACATTTGAAATCCTTCTCTTTCAGCCACTGTCTACGGCCAAGGTGTTTACTTTGCAGTGAACGCTATCGTGTCGACGCAGGACCAATATTCCCCACCCAACGCCCAGGGGCATAAGTTTGTGTTTGTGGCGAATGTCCTGACGGGATCCTACACAAACGGAAAGTCGGACATGAAGACTCCTCCACTGAAGGAGAGCAGCGAAATGCCTCTCCGATACGACTCGCTCGTCGATAACGCCGAGAACCCGAAAATATTTGTCATCTTCAATGACACCCAGGCTTACCCTCAGTACCTCATCACATGCTGCCAGAAATCCTAGCTTCTCACAGCCAGCCCTGTGTGACAGCACTCTAAGCTCCAGTCACATCTGGATTACCCTGCTGCTTTCCCAGACTGCTCCTTGGACCCAGCCCTTCTCCCTCTGAGCGGCAAACCCTGTCCATAGGGCGTTTGGGTCAATGCACCAAGCCTTAGCTTGACCAATTAGACAATAGATAGGCTTGTGTTTGTAGCAAGCCCGTTCTCTTAATTCATGATGCTGCAATCACATACAGCGATCTCTCGGGATTAAAGGGGTCCTCACCCTTTAGAAATGTAAATTAAAAATTCATTCTGTTGGCTGAGTAAGCTGCCTCACTCTCGTCTTTCCAGTTAAGTTGGGAGTTTTTGTGGTGTATATTTTTTTTCTTGTGGTTAACACTGCTGCCTCAAAGCTCTACAGGTTCGATTCCCGGCTCGGGTCGCTGTCTGTGTGGAGTTTGCACGTCCCCCCCCGTGTCTGCGTGGGTTTCCTCCGGGTGCTCCGGTTTCCTCCCGCAGTCCAAAGATGCGCGGGTTGGGTGGATTGGCCATGGGAAATGTGTGGGGTTAGGGGGTTGGGGCAGAGGGGAGGGCCTGGGTGGGATGCTCTTTCAGAGAGTTGGTGCAGACTATTCCAATAAGCATCCAACACCCTCCTGAATGCCCCGATTGAACCTGCCTCCACCCTCGCTTCAGGGGCGAGAGGCACAAGGGCCGTAACTCCCAGCGAGTTACTCTGAGGTGACCCTTTGCATAGGAGAGATCAGGGCTGCCAAGTTGGTGGGGGTTGGGGGCAGGGTGTGGGGTGGAGGCGGGGGCGGGGGCGGTGATGGCACGAGTTTCCCGGGATCTGGAGCTGTGTGGACCAGAACACTTCCAGGGTGTGCCAGTGCTGAGTTAGTTAAGGATTGGTCAGTGCTGCCATTGACACCAGTGCCTTAGGGTTAGGGAGGTGGCAAATGGGTTGGGGTTGTCCTGTCCCTCTCTCCAGTCACCCCTTGTTGGAAGTAATCACTGCCAGAACAGTGTGAGGACAGGGGAGCCGGCTAGACCATAGCGGTGGAACGAGCTGCCATTACCACACTGGAGATCCTACAACACAGAAGGAGACCATTCGGCCCATTGTCGATACTTTAAATGAACTATCGTTGAGTTCCACTCCCTGTTTTCTCCCATCATTCAGTAAAGCCTTCCTTTTCCTGAATTTATGCCATTTTGGAAGTTATGATTGAATCTGTTTCCAATGACTTTTCAGGGACTGAATCCCAATCAGTGTCCCAGTGAAACAATGTCTCTGCATTATCTCTCTGTCCTTTCATCAATTATAACCTGTCAGATAATGTCTTCGCTCAGGGAGGAAGAGAATTGATTGTAAAATAAACAAATGTTTAAATAAACAAATTAATAAACTTGCTGAGTTCTGACTACCTCTTGACTCGGTCAAAGATTTGTTCTTGGAATGTTTGCTGCAGTGTTCCTAGTCCCACTGAACGATGTGTATTAACGTAGTGTTCTAGAGTAATCTTTCCAGTATCATTAATGTCATGTGTACCTTTGTGAGATCCCACCTCTGTTCTCTTCCTGCAAGCTTGAGCAACGCAAGTCTCGTCCTCCTCTTAACAGAACCCTCTTTTGAATATTCATTTGTGGGACATGGGTGTCGCTGATGGGCATTTAAGTTGCCCTTGAGAAGGTGGGGGTGAGCTGCCTTGAATCGCTGCAGTCCGTGTTCTGTGGGTTGACTCACAACGCTGTTAGGGAGGGAATTCCAGGATTTTGACGGAGCGACTGCGAAGGAACAGCGATATATTTCCAAATCAGGATGGCGAGTGACTTGGAGGGGAACTTGCAGATGGTGGTGTTCCCAGGTATCTGCTGCCCTTCTGACAGAAGTGGTCATGGGTTTGGAAGGTGCTTTCGAAGGATCTTTGGTGAATTGCTGCAGTGCATCTTGTAGACCTCTGACATTAGAGAATCCTGTCTCCCCCATCCCTCCCTTGCCCCATCTCTCCTGCCCGGTCCCCCTGCCCCAGACTCCCAGCCCCCTTTGTACTGGCACCAGGACTAAGTCTTGAAGAACGCACAGTGTTAATGTGCCACCCTGTGACATTTATAATGTGCACTAACTGAGACTAAGGGCAGGATTTTCCAGCCACACTTGCCCCAAAACCAGAAAATCCCACCAGGTCAATGGAGATGGTTCACCCCTCGCTCACTACGATTCCTGGCAGCAGATGGAGCAGGAAAACTCACCCCAATAATTCAGGATTCAGTTTGCTTCTTCATGTGCCAAGCAGCATGGTTTAATCTGGGCTTCTTTCCAGTTGTCTGCTGTGTGAGTTTGACACCATTGCTGCACTCTGGTACATCACCCACCTTTTACAGTTCAAATCCGCAGCAACTTACACAGTGAATGTTTCCTGGACCAGTTTGCCTACTTGTATGTTTTGCATCCTTTACTGCCACTCGAAGCAAAACTGTTCATGGAATTTCCCCAGGAACGTAGCCCAGATTGGATGTCGGTCTCTGAGCTTGTTCAGACAATGCTAAAACAAACTCTAAAACTGTCACAGTCAAAATACTTAAAAATCAATATGCCTCTTCCTGCTGGGGTGAAAAAGGAGACTATCCTCAGACTCCCACCCCTCTAAGAGAAGAAATTCCTCCTCGTCTCAGTATTGAACTGGTGTCCCTTTATTCTGAGATTCTGCCCTCTGATCCTAGACTGTGTCAGGATGGGAAACATCCTCTCAGCATTTACCCTGTCAAATCCCCTTAACAATTCGACGTGTTTCAACAAGATCACCTCTCATTCTTCTAAATTCCAATGAATGGAATCCCAATCTGTTTAACCTCTCCTTATAAAACAATCCCTCCATTCCGGGGATCATCCCCATGAACCTTCTCTGAACTGCCTCCAATGAAATACCTTTCCTTAAATAAGGGAACCAAAACTGCTCTCAGTTCTCCAGATGTGCTCTCACCAGTACCTTGTACAGCTGTAGCAAGAATTTTATACCCCAACTCCTTTCAAATAAAGAGGAACGTTCCATTGGCCATTCTCCCATTGCCATCAAGGCAGCAGGATAAAGCCTGGTGCAGTGAAGACCACAGGAGAGAGTGCAAAGAGCGGTAATGGGCAGACCTAAACTGTATGTCAGCACAGTCAGGCCACAATCTAGGAGCGATGGCTTCTCCTGTGATTTAGATGGATGAGTATTCTGTGAGGAGACCAGTTGTTTGGTTGGTGTTATCTCATGTTATACGACTTGCAGTTCCGATTGTGAAACTGCCATGTGAGGTCACTGTTGGAGGGTAAGGCACCAGTTTGGGGACTGCTCACTGAGAAACCTGACTCTACTCTCAGCTGCTGAGGTTGCTGCACAATGAAGAGTTCTCCAATTAGATCTGTCCAGGGGTTTGCCTTTCACATTTTGTGAGGTCAATCTCATTGGTTGCCTTTCAGAATGTCTTCATCTGTAAGTTTGGGACGTTCCATGGTGTGTGTTCCCATGCCTGACCAGCTCTAAAATACCTCCTGTACTGTGCAGGAATCCTCCATGTGACCCACCCAATGGAACTGATCTCCACTCATTATGCCCTTGATAGTAAGAGTGCAAACACTCCAGAATTATGGATCTTGTACCACTGCGTGCTCTATATTAAACATCGAGGATGGGATGTAACTATTTGCTTTATATAAAGCCAGGAGAATGTCTATGTCTCAGACCCATCGGGGAGTGATGTGGAGACCACTGCCTGGTAGACTTTGCTCTGTCTGCAGAGCCTGCCGAATTTTGAACCTGCGCCGGCCAGGATTACATACAAACTAAACAGTGGAAGGACCAAAACAACACAATCCCACAACCAATGGATCAGATCATAACTCTGCCATGAAGTAACTAATCGAAGGAAGAGGATCCACAATTAACCCACCCTGAATGATGGGGGGAGTGGTGGCCAGTCTTCACCCACTTTGATTCACTCCATGTAACAGAAACTGGGACTTGATGGTTTGAGTTATAAGGAGAGGCTGGACAAACTGGGACTTTTTTCTCTGGAACTCCAGAGAAAAAATGGCGATCTTATAGGGGTCAATGAAACAATGAGGGGCACAGATCAGCCAGATAGTCAATATCTTTTCCCAAAGGTAGGGGAGTATTAAACGAGAGGGCATAGGTTTAAGGTGAGAGGGGAGAGATATCAAAACAAATGTATAAAAATAAATGGCAGAACCCTTAGGAGTATTGATAAGCAGAGGGATCTGGGTGTACAGGTACACAGGTCACTGAAAGTGGCAATGTAGATGGAGAAGGTAGTCAAGAAGGCATACAGCGTGCTTGCCTTCATCAGCTGGGGCATTGAGTTTAAAAATTGGCAAGTTATGTTGCAGCTTTATAGAACCTTAGTTAGGCTGCATTTGGAATATAGTGTTCAATTTTAATCTCCACACTACCAGAAGGATGTGGAGGCTTTGGAGAGGGTACAGAAAAAATTTACCAGGATGTTACCCTGGTATGGAGGGCATTAGCTATGAGGAGAGATTGGAGAAACTTGGTTTGTTCTGATTGGAATGACAGAGGTTGAGGAGAGATTAGATAGAAGTCTACAAGTTTATGAGGAGCATGGACAGAGCAGATGATCAGAAGCTTTTTCCCAGGGTGGAAGAGTCAATTACTAGTGGGCACAGGTTTAAGGTGTGAGGGGCAAGGTTTAAAGGAAATGTATGAGGCAGGTTTTTTACACAGAGGGTGGTGGGTGCCTGGAACTGGCTGCCAGAGGAAGTAGTGGAAGTGGATATGATAATGACTTTTAAGGGGCATCTGGACAAATACATGAATAGAAGGATATGGTTCCCAGAAAGAAAGGGGGTTTTAGTTCAGTCGAGCAGCATGGTTGGTGTAGGCTTGAAGGGCCAGAGGACCTGTTCCTGTGCTGTAATTTTCTTTGTTCTTGGAAACTGGAGCACCCGGCGGAAACCCACGCAGACACGGGGAAGACATGCAGACTCCACACAGCCAGTCACCCAAGGCCGGAATCAGACCCGGGTCCTTGGCGCTGTGAGGCAGCAGTGCTAACCACTGTGCTACCCTTTTGTTAACCAGAAACGTAGAAAATAGGAGGAAAAGGAGGCCATTCAGCCCTTCAAACCTGACCTATCACCATTCATTCTGACCATGGCTGATCATTCAACTCAGTAACCTGATCCTACCTTCCCCCATATTCTTTGATTCCCTTCGCCCCAAGTGCTATATCTAAATAATTAGGCTAACGAGATGCAGTGCAAGCTTAGTACGGAGATCGATATTAAATTATCCTTCTCCAGCTCTGTCGTCATGTGATGTTACACACTGATGATTTAGACTATATATTTACATATTTATCATTAACCTTTTACGTTATACTAAAGTGGTGAAGGCGCTATGTAAATGCGAGTTCTCTATTTCTTCCACCCTCCTTATTTGCAGGGACACCACTCAGTGATCCATCGTTAAGTTTGCAGCCAATTTTCAGGGGGTGACTTTGTAAAATGAGTGATAATGATCTGTTTAAAAGGTATGATTCATTACTGGCATTGACACAGCAGGACCTTGGCTCTGTTTACCAGAATTAACCAACCTATCAAAACTCCAAATCCACAATAAGAGATTGTATAATGACAAAGGAGCCCCCATGAGATACAGCCAGTGGATACACTCACTGTAAGCAAGTCCCGGTGGTTTTCAGAATATAAATTGTGCATCATTGTTTAAGCAAGGCTAGGGGTTTATTTGCTTTAAAAACTCAAGTTAAAGTTTTGTTTATTAGTCACAAGTAAGGCTTACATTAACACTGCAATGAAGTTATTGTGAAATTCCCCTAGTTGCCACAGTTCGGCGCCTGTTTGGATCAATGCACCTAACCAGTCTTTCAGAATGTGGGAGGAAACCAGAGCACCTGGAGGAAATCCACACAGACATGGTGAGAATGTGTAAACCCCACACAGACAGTGACCCAATTGAACCCGGGTCCCTGGCGCTGTGGAACAGCAATGCTAACCACTGTGCTACCGTGCCACCCAACTTGATTTTTGTTTTGAAAAGTCTTCTAAAGTTCTAAATTTAAAGAGTTTAATGGCACAGGAGCTCAAAGCTGTGGTGTGCTCCTCCTGCTCTATGTGGGAGGCCAGGCACATTTTCAGTGCCCGGAGATATCATGTGGGAAAATGTACAGAAGAGCAGTGGGGGGGCAAAATGGGAAAGATACCAGCTCAGTGTGTTCTCTGTAAGGTGATAGGAAGGAGCAACAGCCCAGAGGAACCATGGATAACCAGAGATATTCAGGATACAATAAGAAGGAAAAGAAAAACTTTGAGCAGGTACAAAGGAAGCAAATCAGCAGAAGCATTGGTGGGTACAGAAAGTGCAGGGTGGAGCTTAAGAAAATAATAAGGAAAGCAAAGAGGGGATATGAGAAACCTCTGGTAAAAGAAAGGAAAATCTTAATCTATGAATATATCAATGGGAGGAGGATAATCAGAGAAAGAGTAGGGTCCATTATGGACCAAGAGGACAATCTGTGGATGGAGCCAGAGGACGTTGGTAGAGTGTTGAATGAATATTTCATATCCAACTTTTAACTCAAAAGAATGAGGATGATGGGATAGAACTCAGGGAGAGAGACTGTAAGGTTATTGACATAGGGAAGGACAAGGTATCAGAGATTGTGGCAGCCTTAAAAATAGATGTATCTTATGTTCTTATGTTCCCCAGGCCTGGATGAATTGTGTCCCAAGCTGTTGTGGGAGGTGAGGGAGGAGATTGCAGGATCATTCTGATCATGGCTGATCATCCAACTCAATAGCCTGTTCCACCTTCCCTTCTTTAATCCCTTCATCCCAAGAGCTACATCTAACTCTTTCTTGAAAGCATTCAATGTTTAGGCCTCAACTACTTTCTGTGGTAGTGAATTCCACAGGCCAATCACTCTCTGTGTGGTGAAATTTCTCCTTATCTCCATCCTAAACATCTATCCTGTATCCTTAGACTGTGATCCCTGATTCTGGACACACCCTGCATCAGGAACATCCTTCCTGCATCCACCCTGGAAGGTCATGTTACAATTTTATAAGTTTCTGAGATCCCCTCTCACTCTTCTAAACTGTAGTGAATATAATCCTAACCGACTTAGTCTCTCCTCATATGACAGACCTGCCATCCCAGGAATCAGCCTGGTAAACCTTTGCTGTGTTCCCTCTATAACAAGGACATCCTTCCTCAGACAAGGACAGCAAAAGTGTACACAATACTCCAGGTGTGGCCTCACCAACACTCTATACAATTCAGCAAAACATCTCTATCCCGATACTCAATTCTACTCGCCATGGAGGCCAACATACCATTTTCCTTCTTTACCGCCTGCTGTACCTGCACACTTACCTTCAGCAACAGGTGTACAAGGACACCCAGGTCTCACTGCACGTTCCTTGAAGGAACTGAATGTTTTATTTGACATGTATTTTCTTTTTTAATGTAATTTTTAATTTCCCAGCTCCTTTGACTAACTGCCTAACTTTGGGGAAAAGGAATCAAAGCCTGAATACTCACTGCTCTCACATTTTTCCTACATCCTCACAGTTTAATTGTTTTACCAGTTCAATCAGGTCCAGCCCCACTCCAGCTGCTCAGGTAAGTGATAGGCCCGAAGCCTGGGCCTCAAGTTATCCTCTCCCAATTCCTTCCCACTCCATTCCTGCTGCCGAGGCTCTCCTTAGGCATGTTCCTCAGATAAGAAATGAGAAAACTAGTCTCAGGCGGCGTGGTAGCACAGTGGGTTAGCACTGCTACTTCACAGCTGCAGGGACCTGGGTTCAATTCCCGGCTCGGGTCACTGTCTGTGTGGAGTTTGCACATTCTCCTCGTGTCTGCGTGGGTTTCCTCCGGGTGCTCCGGTTTTCTCCCACAGTCCAAAGATGTGCGGGTTCGGTTGATTGGCCATGCTTAAAAATTGCCCCTTAGAGGCAAGAGATGTGTAGGTTAGAGGGATTAGTGGGTAAATGTGTAGGGATATGGGGGTAGGGTTTGTGGTCGATGCAGACTCGATGGGCCGAATGGCCTCCTTCTGCACTGAAGGATTTCTATTCTATTTCTAGCAATGGTGACCAGAAAACAACCAGTTCACCAATGTTCCTTTAGGGAGGGAACTCTGCCATCCCGAGCTGGTCTGGCCTACTTGTGCCTCCACTCCCACAGTAATGTGGTTGACTCCTAACTGCCCTTCGAATTGGCCCAGCAATGGGTTAAACCAATTAGTTATGTCTTCACACCTTGTCAATGAATTGAATTGAAGTGCTGGTGTGGGGGTGGGAGAGGGAGAGGGTACAGCTATATTAAGACATTTGAAAAACAATCCACCCAGTAGCTTCCCTCACACCCTCCCAAGAAGGAATGTGATGCTGATTTTGGATTAAGAGACTTGAAGTAACCACCATTAAACCCTGACACAGGTCCAAAACCTTTCATTTTCAGTTGGGTCAGTTGTGGGATTAGCCAATGCATGGCTGACTCTGGCTGTCATACATTCTGTTCTTATTCCAGAGAAAAGCACATCTCTCTCTCTTCCACACTCTCTCATTATTCGATCTTTATTTGATTATATTTCTCATTCGCAGCAGGCCGATCATTCCCACACACCACTCATCGCTGAGTGCTGGGGCTTGCCAGCTGCTGGGCTGTCGCCGCTGCGGGAGAAACAGGGCCCTTTCCCCCTGAGCCTCGGCGTCCAGCCGCTATTCCGAGCAGCCAGCTGTCTCTCTAACATACACAGAGCAGCCCTCTGCGGCTGCCCTCAACACTATGTTTCTCCACAGCGCTTGTGAGTCCTGAAGGTGTTGAAAGCTATGGAGAGGGCACACAGCTCAAGGTCACCAGGAAATGGCCAGAAGCAAACAGAACAAAACACACTGTCACTGCCCAGTAATGCCGACACCAAAGCCACTCAGATATATCATCCCCATTTCAGAGCCCGCATTAAATAGACTTTAATCTAACCCCGTGCTGATATTTAAGTTGCTAATTTCATTCACCTAGGTAATTTTAGGTGATGATCATTGGCAAAGCCTGCACAGAGCTCCATTTATATATAATGAGTACAGAACATGCTAGACAAACTCAGCAGTTCAGCTAACTTCTGTGGAGGGAGAAACAGAGTTAACATTTTGAGTTTTGATTCTCCTGCAGTCACCTATTCTCCAGGAGCAAGAGCGCAGGAGGCCAGCATCCACACACTTACCCTCATTGGCCAGCGCACTGAGGTTAAAAATTGGCAAGTCATGTTGCAGCTTTATAGAACCTTAGTGAGGCCGCACTTGGAATATAGTGTTCAATTCTGGTCACCACATTACCAGAAGGATGTGGAGGCTTTGGAGAGGGTACAGAAAAGATTTACCAGGATGTTGCCTGGTATGGAGGGCATTAGCTACAAGGAGAGGTTGGAGAAACTTGGTTTGGAACAACGGAGGTTGAGGGGCGACCTGATAGAAGTCTACAAGATTATGGGGGGCATGGATAGAGTGGATGGTCAGAAGCTTTTTCCCAAGGTGGAAGAGTCAATTACTGGGGGCACAGGTTTAATGTGCGAGGGGCAAGGTTTAAAGGAGATTTTTTTACACAGAGGGTGGTGGATGCCTGGGAGAGGTAGTGGAAGCGGGTACAATAGTGACTTTTAAGGGACGTCTGGACAAATAATGAATAGTTTGGGAATAGAGGGATACGGTCCCCGGAAGGGGTGGGGGGTTTTAGTTAAGTCGAGCAGCATGGTTGGTGCAGGCTTGGAGGGCCGAAGGGCCTGTTCCTGTGCTGTAATTTTCTTTGTTCTTTGATAAACCTGTTGGACTTTAACCTGGTGTTGTGAGACTTCTCCCTGTGCCCACCCCAGTCCAACGCCAGCATCTCCACATCATCTTAAAGTTAAAGTTTATTTATTAGACACAAGTAAGGCTTACATTAACACTGCAATGGAGTTACTGTGAAATCCCCCTAGTCGCCACAGTCTGGCACTTGTTTCGGTCAATGCACCCTAACCAGCACACCTTTCAGACTGTGGGAGGAAACTGGAGCGCCCGGAGGAAACCCATGCAGACACGGGGAGAACATGCAGACTCCGAACAGTTACTCAAGGCTGGATTTGAACCCGGGTCCCTGGCACTGTGAGACAGCAGTGCTAACCACTGTGCCGTACTGTGGTTATATTGTGGGCAGAGTGTTTGCAAATTCAAACAGAAAGTGACCCGAGCTGGGAATCGAACCCAGGTCCCTGGTGGTGTGAGGTAGCAGTGCTGACCACTGTGCCACTGTGCTGCCCACGTGGTTCATGGCTGATCATTGAATTCAATGTCCTGATCTCCCCCCCCCTCCCCCTCATATCCTTTGAACCCTTTAGCCCCAAGAGCTATATCCAACTTCTCCTCGAAACCACACAACGTTTTGGCCTCAACTCCATTCTGTGGGAGTGAATTCCACACATTCCCCACCCTCTGGGTGAAGACATTTCTCCTCACCCTCAGTTCCAGAGATGGGTGGGTTAGGTGGATTGGCCATGCTAAATTGCCCCTTAGTGTCAGAGGGATCAGCAGAGTAAATACACGGGGCTACAGGGATAGGGCCTGGGTGGGATTGTTGTTGATGCAGGCTCGATGGGCCGAATGACCTCCTTCTGCACTGTAGGGATTATATGATTCTAAAAGCTTTACCCCTTATTCTCAAACTATGACCCCTGGTTCTGGACTCGCCCACCATTGGGAACATTCTTTCTGTTAGAGTTTTATAAGTTTCTACGAGATCCCCTCTCACTCTTCTAAACTCCAGTGAATATAATCCTCACCGATTTAGTCTCTCCTCATGATAGACCGGCCATTGAAGTTGCGGGGGTGGTGGGGGCGGTGGAAGCAGAGGGTTTAGAACAACTCAAGAAGCTTCTTCCCTGCTGCCGTCAGACTGTAGAATGGACCTACCTTGCATTAAGTTGATCTTTCTCTACACCCTAGCTATGAGTGTAACACTACATTCTGCACTCTCTCCTTTCCTTCTCTATGAACGGTATGCTTTGTATAGTCTGCAAGAAACAAAACCTTTCACTATCTCAGTACATGTGGCAACACCAAATCAAATCAAATCAAATCGGAGAAATTATGTATTTCTCCTGTTTTAGAATCATAAATTCGACACAGTGCAGAAAGAGGCCATTCGACTCATCGAGCCTGCACTGATAACGATCCCACCCACACCCTATCCCTACGTAACCCCACTCATTTACCCCCTGACACTAAGGGGCAATCATTGCATGGCCAATCAACCTAACCCGCACATCTTTCGAGTGTGGGAGGAAACCGGAGTGCCCAGAGGAAACCCACGCAGACATGGGGAGAATGTGTAAGCACCACACAGACAGTCACCCGAGGCCAGAATTGAAACCGAGCCCTTGGCTCTGAGAGGCTGGGCTCCTTGATCCTCCTCCCAACCTTTAACTCTTCTCCTTAATTTTGCAAGATATTCCCTCCCGCCCCCTTTCAAGATAGAATCATAGAAAATTACAGCTCAGAAACAGGCCTTTTGGCCCTTCTTGTCTGTTGCCGACCCATTTTTTGCCTAGTCCCACTGACCTGCACTTGGACCATATCCCTCCACACCCCTCTCATCCATGAACCCGTCCAAGATTAAATGTTAAAAGTGACCCCGCATTTACCACTTTATCCGGCAGCTCATTCCACAGTCCCACCACTCTGCGAGAAGAAGCCCCCCCCTAATATTCCCTTAAACGTTTCTCCTTTCACCCTTAACCCATGGTTTTTTTCTCCCCTAGCCTCAGTGGAAAAAGCCTGCTTTCATTCACTCTATCTATACCCATCAAAATCTTATACACCCCTATCAAATCTCCCCTCATTCTTCTACGCTCCAGGGAATAAAGTCCTAACCTATTCAATCTCTCTCTGGTAACTCAGCTTCTCAAATCCCGGCAACATCCTTGTGAACCTTCTCTGCACTCTTTCAACCTTATTTACATCCTTCCTGTAACTAGGTGACCAAAACTGCACACAATACTCTATTGATGCACCAATCAATTCATCCAACAATCACAGAATAGCCCCAGTAAAATTATAAGGCCTGTTTTTGGTATCTGATTGCAAATATCGTCCAGTATCTGTGTCCAGTGCACATCATTAATGTTAAGAGCAGTAACAACACAAAGCTGGGTGGGAGGCTGAGCTGTGAGGAGGATGCAGAGGTCCCTCAGTGTGATTTGGACAAGTTGAGTAGTGGACAAATGATTGGCATTTACAGTATAATGTGGATAAATGTGAGGTCATCAACTTTGGGAGCAAAAGCAGAAAGTCAGATTATTGTCTGAATGGCCATAAATTAGGAGAGGGGAGTGTGCAATTGGGTGTCTCATACACCAGTTGTACTGGGGCAGCACAGTAACACAGTAGTTAGCACTGCTGCCTCACAGCACCAAGGACACAGGTTTGATTCCAGCCTTGAATAATCATCTGTGAGGAGTCTGCACGTTCTCCCCGTGTCTGTGTGGGTTTCCTCCGGGTGCTCTGGTTTCCTCCCACATTCCAAAAGATGTGCGGGTTAGGTTTATTAGCCATGCTAAATTGCTCTTTAGTGTCAAGGGGACTAGCAGGGTAAATACACAGGGATATGAGGAGAGGGCCTGGATACAGGCTCAATGGACCGAATAGCCTCCTTTGGCCCTGTAGGGATTTTATGAAATTTCTGTGAAACTGCTCACTGAAGGTAAGCGCACAGGTGCAGCAGGCAGTGAAAAAGACAAATGGTATGTTGGCCTTCATGGAGAGAGGTTTCGTGTACAGGAGCAGGGATGTGTCGTTACAATTATACAGGGGGTTTCTAATGAGCATTGATGAGATGCGAAGTTGGGCAGTGGGGAAGGTGCCATTAACTCATCTCGAAAGTCAGGCCAGGGAGATTGCAAGCTGGTTTGGTGATGATTTTCGGACCTCCACTGGACCTGGCACCCCCACCTGACACGGCTCCTACGGGCAGGAGAGAAAGTTTCCACTCTCCCCCCACTCAGGGTGCAGTGGTTAGGATGGTATTGGGTAGTATTGTGGGTAAGTGTGACAGGGAGCTGGGAAGTGTAGTATAATGGAGCCTCTCACAGCTGTAGAAGAAGGTGGGTCAGTGAGAGTCCAGCCAAATGGCTGTGGGAAGCTACTGTTAATATCAGGAGCAGAGACACTGCCAGGTTTTACATGGGGACCTATCATAGAGCATCAAACAATGCTCACAAATCTTGAATAAGTACAAGGTTGGGGTTCACTTGTTGAGATATCTGCTGCCAAGGGATAAAACCCAACCTCTCAGAGGAATCAGCAAATTCCAGAATCTCGGAATTGGGAATAAGCAGAGGGAAGCTCTCCCGTTCCGGATGGAGGTTTTCCTAGAGGTTTCAGTATATCCCCACTTCCACACTCTTGCCATCACTCACCTGACCCCAATCATAGAGTTATAGAGGTTTACAGCATGGAAACAGGCCCTTTGGCCCAACATGTCCATGCCACCCCTTTTTTTAAACCCCTAAGCTAATCCTAATTGCCCGCATTTGGCCCATATCCCTCTATACCCATCTTACCTATGTAACTGTCTAAATGCTTTTTAAAAGACAACATTGTACCTGCCTCTACTACTGCCTCTGGCAGCTTGTTCCAGACACTCACCACCCTCTGTGTGAAAAAATTGCCTCGCTGGACACTTTTGTATCTCTCCCCTCTCACCTTAAACCTATACCCTCTAGTTTTAGACTCCCCTACCTTTGGGAAAAGATACTGACTATCTAGCTGATCTATACCCCTCATCTTTTTATAGACCTCTATAAGATCACCCCTCAGCCTCCTACGCTCCAGAGAAAAAAGTCCCAGTCTATCCAACCCCTCCTTATAACTCAAACCTCAAAGCCATTCCCACACATTGTAAAGTAAACCCCACTTTTCTCAGATTGGACAGTTCTCCAGCTTTAATCAAACAGCCCTGCGTCCTCATCACTACGTATTTTACACAGATGCATTTTTTAAGAAGTGGATAAAACACGCACAATCCTGGAGAATTATCTCCTGGACAAACTGTAGCAGAGTCTGCACTTCCTGGAAATTCCAGCGATATCCTGGAGGATTGAGAACCCCAGTCACAGGGTAACAACATGACTGGGATTCCGGTAACAGTGATGCAGCTGCTTAAAGCAGCTGTGATATCAAACCCAGATCCGGGAAGATTAAACTGATCGTGATATTCCAAATTCTAATATTGGATTGGAATGGAATCCTTTCTCTGTCCTCCAGTGAAGGTAGCAATGATTGTCTTTATTACATTAAAGGCGCTAAATAAATCCAAGTTGTTCTCTAATATTCTGGTATGCTAATATCTTTAGAATATATGTCAAATTTGGTACGGTGGCACATTGGGACCTGGGTTTGATTCCCGGCCTTGGGCCACAGTCTGTGTGGAGTTTGCATGTTCTCCCCATGCCTGCGTGGGTTTCCTCCCACAGTCCAAAGACGTGTGGGTTAGGTGGATTGGCCATGCTAAATTGCCCCTTGGTGTCAGGGGAACCAGCAGGGTAAATGCATGGAGTTGTGGGGATAGGGCCTGAGTGGGATTGTGTTTGGTGCAGACTCGATGGACCGAATGGCCTTCTTCTGCACTGCAGGGATTCTAAAATTCTATCATAGAAGCCTACAGTGCAGAAAGAGGCCCTTTCCTGTGTCCCACTCTTTTTTTATCATTTGCGTGGACTTCCAAAAACATGGCGGTATTTTTTAAAAGGTAGCCAGCTTGTTCAGGTGTACGGTTACTCGGCACCACGATACAGCAGCTTTTTGTTTTATTCATTTGTAGGACATGGGCGTCGCTGGCTGGCCAGCATCTACCGCCCATCCCTGGTCCCTTGAGAAGGTGGGGGTGAGCTGCCTTCTCGAATTGCTGCAGTTCATGTTCTGTGAGTTGGCCAACAATGCCGTTAGGGAGAGAATTCTAGGATTTTGACCCAGTGACTGTGAAAGAACGGTGATATATTTCCAAATCAGGATGGTGAGTGGCTTGAAGGGGAACCTGAAGATGGTGGTGTTCCCAGGTATCTGCTGACTTTGTCCTTCGAGATGGAAGTGGTCATGGGTTTGGAAGGTGCTGCCTAAGGATCCTTGGTGAATTGGTCTTTAACTGAGGATCATTGATAGCAGCTATCATTGTGTTAAATATCATTATCCTTCAGGGTTCTGTTTCTGTGGGTCAATTCAAGTAGAATATTTTGAGAGGATTGGAGAAGATATGAGATGTTGGGAGTGGGTGAAAATGGTCCACAGCTGTAGCAAAGGGTGGGTGATGGTAAATTGACCACATCGACTAGGACAGCACGATGGCACAGTGGGTTAGCATTGCTGCCTCACAGCACCAGGGACCCAGGTTCAATTCCCAGCCTCGGGTCACTGCCTGTGTGGAGTTTGCACATTCCCCCCATGTCTGCATGGGTTTCCTCTGGGTGCTCCGGTTTCCTCCCACAGTCCAAAGACGTGTGGGTTAGTTTGATTGGCCATGATAAATTGCCCCTTAGCATCAGGGGGATAAGCAGGGTAAATGTGTGGGGTTGTGGGAATAGGGTGTGGGTGGGATTGCTGTTGGTGCAGACTCGATTGACCTCCTTCTGTACTGTAGGGATTCTATGGTCTTGGGAGAAATGGGCACTTGGCTTCCCAGAGATACCGACTGTCCCATTTCCTATTGGCAAAAGTGTTTGACAAGATTTCCTCTTCATTATTTTTCAGCAGGAGATTGTCCCAAGCGGGTGGACGATGAGTGCAGTCAATGGTCTCATTCATTAAAAAATTTCAACAGATTTTCCTGAAATGAATCCCTTGAGGGTTTGGCGATAAAGGTTTGTGGAGGATAGTTCTGGTCTGTAATTACGGAGTTAATAAAGGGAGTACATTGGGTTCACGTTTTTGGTTCTAAATTGGAAAAACCGGGTTACTTTTGGGGTTAATGCTGAGAAATATCGAATTGTTCTTTCAAAATTTCACAGCAGCAGCTCAGCCTTTGGGCGTTTCTTCACTTCCGGAGATGTGTCCATCTCGGAGACACTGGAACCTGGCCAGTAATTGTAACGAAATGAGCTGCCTGCTGTTAAAATTCCTCAAGGTAGAGCTGAGTGGTAAATATCTGGAACACTCTGCCACGATGGTGCAGGCAGACACAATAGGGGTTTTTAAGGAGCTTTTAGATAAGCACATGAATATGCAAGGAATAAAACGATATGAGCCAAGGGCAGGCAGAAGGGATTAGTTTAATTTGGTGTCATTTTCAGAACAACATCGTGGGCCAAAGGACCTGTTCCTGTGCTGTACTCTTCTATTTTTTATTTATAGTGTCACAAGTGGACTCACATTAACGCTGCAATGAAGTTACTGTGAAAACACCCTGGCCGCCACACTCCAGCGCCTGTTCAGGTACACTGAGGGAGAATTTAGCACGGCCAAATCATCTAACCAGCACGTCTTTCAGAGCACCCCGAGGAAACTCACACAGACTTGGGGAGAACATGCAGACTCTGATCAGAATCAGGAATTGAACCTGGGTCCCTGGTGCTGTGAGGCAGCAGTGCTAACCACTGGGCCACATTGCTGCCCCCATATGCTCTATGAAGGTAATGATTTTAACAGTATGTGGTTCCCAAACAGCTCACTGCACTTTATATGTAGTTTAACCAACATCTGGTATAGAATTCTCTTCACTGTAACTGAAGAGTGATGGAAGTTCTGTTCCATGAACCCAGCCAGTGTTGATGCCTTGGGGGATGCTGAGTGATGTTTTACGTCTATTTTAAAATATCTTAGACATTGATTCCTAATTCCCACTGTGTAGTTGATTATTGATGGACATTGAGTATTACTGATTGGCCTGAAACAGAAGTGTTTAATTATCTGAGAAGCACTTGTGGACCTCAGGCTATGAGAGGTGTTGTGTGAATGTAAGCTTTTCCTTCCTCTCCTGAAGGAGAACTCCTTGGTACAGGTCATTGCAGACGGCCTGTTAGTATCTCCCTGACATTGCAATGTGTGCGTGTGGAGGGTGAGGCACCATTTGCCCTCCCAGTGACAGTGTTCCACAAAGCAGGCCCACCTCTACAACCCCTGCCTTGCCCATTCATGATCTCAATGAGGTTCACCTTACATGATGTCAGCACAGGCATCAAACTGCAGCACGGTAGCACAGTGGTTAGCACTGCTGCTTCACAGCTCCAGGGACCTGGGTTCAATTCCCGGCTCGGGTCACTGTCTGTGTGGAGTTTGCACATTCTCCTCGTGTCTGCGTGGGTTTCCTTGGGGTGCTCTGGTTTCCTCCCACAGTCCAAAGATGTGTGGGTTAGGTTGATTGGCCATGCTAAATTGTCCCTTAGTGTCCTGAGGTGTGTAGGTTAGAGGGATTAGTGGATAAGATATGTAGGGATGTGGGGGTAGGGCCTGGGTGGGATTGTGGTCAGTGCAGACTCGATGGGCCAAATGGTCTCTTTCTGCACTTTAGGGTTTCTATGATTCTATGATAAGCTACCACGTGGAGATGCCAACATTGGACTGGGGTAATCATGGTAAGAAGTCTCGTAACACCAGGTTAAAGGCCAACAGGTTTATTTGGTAGCACAAGTCACTAGCTTTTGGAGCACTGCTCCTTCATCAGGTAAGTGGGAGTTGTGTTCACAAACAGGGCATATAAAGACAAACTCAACTTACAGAATAATGGTTAGAATGCAAGTCTTTATTTATTATTGATTTGATTTATTATTGTCACATGTATTAACATACAGTGAAAAGTATTGTTTCTTGTGTGCTATACAGACAAATCATACCGTTCATAGAGAAGGAAAGGAGAGAGTGCAGAATGTAGTGTTACAGTCATAGCTAGGGTGTAGAGAAAGATCAACTTAATGCAAGGTAGGTCCATTCAAAAGTCTGACAGCAGCAGGGAAGAAGCTGTCCTTGAGTTGGTTGGTACGTGACCTCAGACTTTTGTATCTTTTTCCCGATGGAAGAAGGTGGAAGAGAGAATGTCCGGGGTGCGTGGGGTCCTTAATTATTCTGACTGCTTTGTTGAGGCAGCGGGAAGTGTAGACAGAGTCAGTGAATGGGAGGCTGGTTTGTGTGATGGATTGGGCTACATTCACAATCTTTTGTAGTTCCTTGTGGTCTTGGGCAGAGCAGGAGCCCATACCAAGCTGTGATACAACCAGAAAGAATGCTTTCTATGGTGCATCTGTAAAAGTTGGTGAGAGTCGTAGCTGACATGCCAAATTTCCTTAGTCTCCTGAGAAAGTAGAGGCGTTGGTGGGCTTTCTTAACTATAGCGTCTGCATGGGGGGGACCAGGACAGGTTGTTGGGGATCTGGCACCTACATAAGAACATAAGAACATAAGAAATAGGAGCAGGAGTAGGCCATCTAGCCCTTTGAGCCTGCCCTGCCATTCAATAAGATCATGGCTGATCTGTCGTGTCTCAGTTCCACTTTCCTGCCCTCTCCCCATAACCCTTAATCCCCTCTCCTATCAAAAACCCACCAACACCTAAAACCTTTTAACCTTTTTTACTTTGATATAGACAAGGGCATGTTCTCCTCGACGCTTGCCGAAATCGATGACAATCTCCTTCATTCTGTTGACATTGAGGGAGAGATTATTGTTGCTGTACCACTTCACCAAATTCTCTTTCATTCCTGTACTCTGTCTTGTCATTTGTTTGCGATCCAAGCCATTAGGGTGGTGTCATCAGCAAACCTGAAAATCGAATTAGAGGGGAATTTGGCCACACAGTCATAGGTGCCCCATAAATTGCCTTTCTGGACACTTTTGTATCCCTCCTCTCTCACCTTAAAGCTATGCCCTCTAGTTTTAGACTCCCCTACCTTTGGGAAAAGATATTGACTATCTATCTACCTTATCTATGTCCCTCATTATTTTATACACCTCTATAAGATCACTCCTAAGCCTTCTGCAGTCCAGGGAAAAAAGTCCCAGTCTATCCAGCCTCTCCTTATAACTCAAACCATCAAGTCCCGGTAGCTAGTTTAATGATATCTTTCTACAAAAGGATGACCAAAATTGTACACAGTATTCCAAGTGTGGCCTTACCAATGTCTTGTACAACTTCAACAAGACATCCCAACTCCTGCATTCAATGTTCCAATGAAACCAAGCTTGCCGAATGCCTTCTTCACCACTCTGTGGTGCCTTCACTTTCAAGGAACCTGTACTCCAAGATCTCTTTATTCTGTAACTCTCCCCAAAGCCCTACCATTAACTGAGTAAGTCCTGCCCCAACTTGATCTACCAAAATGCATCACATTTATTTAAACTAAGTTCCATCTAACATTCATCGGCCCACTGGCCCAATTGAATAAGATCCTGTTGCAATCGTAGATAACCTTCTTCACTCTTCACTGTGCCATAAATCTTGGTGTCATCTGCAAACTTGCTAACCATGCCTCCTATCTTCTCATCCAAATCATTAATATAAATGAAAATGACAGTGGACCTAGACAGGAATTGAACCCAGGACTCTGGAGCTGTGAAGTAGCAGTGCTAACCACTGTGCCACTGTGCCTTCCTGAATTGGAAATATTTCACTGTTCCTTCACTGCTGCTGGGTCAAAATCCCTCACAAAACCATAAGAACATAAGATATAGAAGCAGAATTAGGCCATTCGGCCCATTGAGTCTGCTGCACCATTCAATCGTGGCTGATATCTTTTTCATCCCCATTCTCCTGCCTTTTCCCCATAACCTGTGATCCCCTCATTGATCAAGGACCTATCTATCTCTGTCTTAAAGACCCTCACTGACCTGGCCTCCACAGCCTTCTGCGGCAAAGAGTTCCACAGGTTCCCCACTCTCTGGCTGAAGAAATTCCTCCTCATCTCTGAGGTTGTGCCCTCGAGTTCTAGTCACTCCTACTAGTGGAACCATCCTCTCCATGTCCATTCTATCCAGGCCTCACAGTGTTCTGTAAGTTTTGATTAGACTCCTCCCCTCATCCTTCTAAACTTCATCGAGTATAAGCCCAGACTCCTCAACCACTCCTCAAATGATAAACCCTTCATTCCTCCCTAACAGCACTGTGGGTGTACCTGCACTACTGCAAGAAGGCAGCTCACCCGCACCCACTCAAAAGGCCACAATCCCAGTTAATTTCTGACCTTTCTGGGAATATGCAGTCCCCTTAATCTTCCTATCAAAACGACCCACCTCACATTTCGTTGTATCAAATTGAATTTACTATTTACTATCCAGTCGCCTTCAAGCTTCTCTCTGTCTTCCTCTATGTAGTGTGGCCCGTGTTATTCGCTGTAACACACAAATTGTTATAACTGCAGATTTTAACACAATTGCTCCAGTTCCTGAATCATTGGTTCCAGTGTGAAGAATGATGACACCATCCAGGATCTTGCAGAGCTTTTCCTCCTCGTTCCTAACCTCTCCTTCTGTTTTGTCCCTACCTGTCAGTCCATTTTGCCTCTGATTCTATCCCCCACTTTCTCAAACATTCACATATTTCATCTCCCCCACATCACACTTACCCAATCCTTCAATCACCTCTTCAAAATTCATTGCTTCCATTGTGACTTTGCTCTTAGCAATCCAGACTGACTCATTTCACTCCTCCTCAGTTTATTTGCTAAGTGTTTCCCTCTTATTAAAGGAGGTGAAGAGTGATACTTTCACTTTGACAGTGAGACTCCCTCTTCCCCTGTTGGGGGAGGGGGTGAGGTTGGGGGGAGGGGATCCGCTAGAAAGGTCCTGACTGCAGTTTGCCCGTTATGCAGAGATCTGAATGTGTGTTTAACCCTTTGTCAGCGCAGATCGTGAAGTGGAAATTTTTTATCGTGGTCGGAAAGAAAACATTATAGAATTATAGAAAGGTTACAAAACAGAAGGAGGCCATTCGCTCCATCGTGCCAATATAGGCTGTGTGTAAGAGCTAGTCTTCTGGTGCTTCTTGAGTTTCTCAATTCACCCTCCCTCCACCACACTGCCGGACAGTGCATTCCAGCCCCGAACCACTCGCTGTGTAATGACATCTTTCCTCATATCAATGACCTTAAATCGATGTCCCCTTAGCTCTCTGCCAATGAGGACAGTTCCTACTCTATCCAGACTTCTCTTGATTTGGAGCACCTCTGTCAAATCTCCTCTCTCTTCCCCGAAGGAAAACAGCCCCAAATTCCCCAATCCATCATGTTCTCGAAGTCTCCCGGCTCCGGAATTAATCTTTTACATTTCAATACGGAGCATCTATTTTGCCAGTATCCCATGTTTCACAGGGGTCCAGGTACCCAATGAGCTGCTGGAATGTTGGTTCTTGGCCCCGTTTCTCTGAGCCTGTGGTTGGACACATTGTTCCGTGCTCACATCTTCATTAAAAATAACAATGATTCAGTTGTCTCCTTCTGTTTCTATTCCCCGAAAGATCCGTGAGTCATTGGAAAGTTTCCCTTCCTCTTAATCTTCCTAATGCTTTGAGATCTATCTACAAATAGGGACCAATAGCGCAGGAGCCTTTGATGTGCCTGCATTTAATAGCGAGGATCACCTCTCAGTTACATTCCTGATAATTGTTTTACTTGTTGGGTCTGTCAACAGGGTAAGTAATTGATTGTGGCTCTTTTTAATCTCATTTTGCATTGTGCAACTAATTTTCTCATTTATCCCACAGAGCTTTCACTAATAGGCGCGGCTGTATTTTATTTTATTAACACATTCTATTATAACACTCTATATTCTGGTGTGTTCTATACAGTGACAGTATTTGACCATATAATGGGTATATCCACCAACACAGTATGTTAAATATGTGTTACATTCTGTAACAGTGTGTTATATACATGCATGTTATACCCAGTAGCAGAGTGTGTTAGCTATTTTATTTATTAGTGTCACAAGCAGGCTTACATTAACACTGCAATGAAGTTACTGTGAAAATCCCCTAGTAGCCACACTCCGGCGCCTGTTTGGGTACACTGAGGGAGAACTTAGCATGGACAGTGCGCCTAACCAGCGCGTCTTTTGGACTATGGGAGGAAACCAGAGCACCCAGAGGAAACCCACGTAGACACGGGGAGAACATACAGACTCTGCACAGACAGTGATCGGAGCCAGGAATTGAACCCACGTCCCTTGTGCTGTGAGGTAGCAGTGCTAACCACTCTGCCACCGTGTGGCCCTATACAGGATATTAAGATCATAATAATGCACAATCAGACAAATTTACGAAAGGAAAACCATGTTTAACTGATCTATTGGCATTTTTTTGAAGAAGTAACAAGCAAGGTGGATGAAGGAGAACCTGGAGATGTGGTGTATTTGGATTTTGCAAAGGGATTTGATGTAGTGCCACATTGAAGGTTACTACACAAAATAAGAACTTGTGGTGTGGGAGGTAACATCTTTGCATTGATAAAGGTTTGGTTAGCTAACAGGAAGCATATCAATGATTTGATGAAGGGAATGGTTTTTACTTTGTATGGTCCAATGTCAATCGCATCTCAATTCCAATGTACAGTCTGGGTCCGTTTACTTAATGAAGGATAAATGTACTGGGAATGGTCAGAGGAGGTTTATTAGATTAATACCTGGAATGAGCAGGGTGTCTTAGAGGAAAGGTTGGACAGGGTGGGCTTGTTTCCAAAGGAGTTTAAAATAGTGAATTGATTGCAGTTTATATGATCCAGAATATAATTGACAAAGTTGACATTGAGCAAATGTTTCCTTTTCTGGGTGAGTCCAGAACAAAGTGGCACTATTTTAAAATTAGGGGTCACCCTTATCGGACAGAGGTGAGGAGATTTCTTTTCTCTGAGGGTTGTTTGGCATTAGAAATCTCTGCTTCAGAAGGCTGTTGGGGAAAAAATATTGTTTTAAATTATCTATATTTGTATTGTTAAATATTAGAAATGAGGTATAGACGTAAGTGGATTTAAGTGAGTGGTTCTGTGTAAGAAAGGGTAAATGTATAATTAGATTCATGTTAAACAAAGGTGGTTGCATGTTTGGGGGTTATGGTTTCAGTTAAAACTGTGCATCTTTCTGCTTAGAGATGGTTACAGCATGAAAAGCGAATAAAAGCTTGGTAACCAGGGATATCTTTAAGGCAGGGAGGTCTTCTGTGATTATGTTTTAACTGAATTCATAGCAGCTGTGGATAGGCAGCAGGAGAAGGAATAACCACTTAGCTTTGTTAGAAGAAAAGCCTTACAATGGTTAAAAAAAACAGTGCCAGAAAGCTAAAGGACTGCTAGTTAAGGAAAGTAGAGAAATGATGAAGAGTTTCCAAAAAGCCTGAAGTTAAAGAAACAGAAGAAACTGAAACTAGAAAAGGATACTGTTCAGTGAAGACAAACAGCTGAAAAGAAGTTGGCTAGTGTGAAGCCAGAAGATATCAGAAGTGGTTCTAAGGCTTATGATAACTCATTACAGTTCTTGAGACATAATTTAAAATAATTGTGAAATAATTAATTGTTAGAGTTTGTGTAAAAACATTCAAGGCAAAAGGATCCTGAAAAGAAAGTTGGAAAACCTGGAGATGGATCCTTATTAAAACAGTGGAGATGAAGTTTTGATTGAAAGGATTGTTGGGAAACCAGCTTTATCAAAACAGCTGATGGAAAACATTGTTTGTCTTTCCAAGTGTGGAATTTGGAAATGTTCATGTGACAAATATTGGGGGAAATTTGAGCGTAAATCCACAAAAGGTTAATTGAGTGGCTATGGCCTTTTTGTTTCAGAGTGGAGGGTTATCTTTGAAATCTGTGTATATTTGTGGAGCTAAGAGAGGGGAGTAAAGGAGTATTGTATTATAATTAAACTTTTCAGGTTTTTTTTACTGTTGTTAGAAACTAATTGACAGCCGTGTGAGTTTGTTACGAGCTACAGTTCCATTTTGGGGTGTTCCTGTTCAGTAGTATCAGGAATTGATCTGGTCACAAGGTGGTGGAAGTGAAGTCACTGAATATTTTAAAGGTAGAGATAGATAGATTCTTATTAGGCAAGGGGAGCTGGGGTGGGTGGGGATGTAGAACGTGAAACAAACAGAATGGCAGGCCAGGCTCAAGGGGCTGAATGGCCTACTCCTCCTCCTGTTTGGTATGTGGGTAATCTAGGTGATAGTGAATCAGGAGCCCATACTGTCTTCAACAGAAATAAAACTTTGGAGAAAGGTAATGTTACTTGCCAATTCACTGTCACCCATCCAATATTACTGCACAATTAACTGTCCAGAGTTTGCACATTCTCCCCGTGTCTGTGTGGGTTTCCTCCGGATGCTCCAGTTTCCTCCCACTGTCCAAAGATGTGCAGGTTAGGTGGATTGGCCATGCTAAATTGTCGCTTAATGTCAGGAGGATTAGTTAGGGTGAATGTATAGAGTTATGGGGATAGGGCCTGGGTGGGATTGTGATATGTGCAGACGCAATGGGCCGAATGGCCTCCTTCTGCACTGTAGGATTCTGTGAATCTATGAACCCCAGACACAAGCTGGAATGTTACATTTTCCACAAGTTCCAATGGCTGACTCCCAGGTTCCATGGATATTTTTCACAAACAGTGTGAAGCAAGTCTCTGATTGCATTGTATATTCTTTCTCTCCTTCCACAGAGTGAGATCACCCCACCCCAACACACACACACACACATCTCCCCTGGGGGAAATGGATAAGAAGGAGGACTTGTCAATCTTTGGTGAGGCAGCTCCGTACCTGAGGAAGAGCTCAGCACAGCTGAAGAAAATCCGGAATGTTCCGTTTGACAGTAAGTTCTTTATCTGCTTACGGTGCAGGCACCACCTGATCATTCCTTAACTAGCGGTAAAGACAAATTGGGTTTTCCATTGCCTTTGGGCTCCAGGGTGGGTGTAGACACACATTGGGAATGATGTGCTCAGATGGGGTGTCAGTCACCCAATGCCTCTGGAAGTTCTGAAGGAAGGGTGGGGCCTGGGAGAGGAGCCAGCAAGACATTTAACTCGCTGTTAAGCTCACTGAAGAGCTTGTTAACAAACTGCAGAGGAACAGAATCAAACTTTCCATCTTCACAATGGGAAAAGAGAACAGTCTGGGACACATTAGTGTGTAGCTGTCAGCGGGGGGTCATTATTCAACACGGCTGCTGTGTATTGTTCTGGTCATAGCAGACACACCACCAGTCACAGTCAATCAGTCTACAACTGGTAGACTGCTAGTCAATGCAGACTCGATGGGCTGAATGGCCTCCTTCTGCACTGTAGAGATTCTATGATTCTATGAATTGCAAAACACAAAACAAAACCTCTACAGTTTGAGGTGATTCTGTGATTGGGCAACAGTTGCTGGATAACCCTGAGTGTGCTGATAGCTACACTAACAACCGTTTAAAATAATCAGCCGACCCGTAGGCTTTCTGCTGTTAGAAATATTTATTCACAGAGATCCACGCTCAGCAAGCAAAAGGGATATGTCCAAGCCTCATGTTGTTTAATTACCCTGGAGCTTGTGGAACACACAGGAAACAGGGGCAGGAAGAGTCCACCTGGCCCATTGAGCTTTCTCTACCATGGGTGATCTCAGCCTTTGACTCCATTTTCCCACCTTCTCGTCCATATGGGAAATAAATACTGTTCTTTGTAACCACTGCAAGGAGCCCTGAAAGTTGTGTTGTATGCCAGGATCAGGGACCCCTTCTGTACTGTATGATTCAATGAGTAGTTTGTAGAAGCTCTAACAATTACGTGAGAAATCATTGGGACTTGTAACAAAGACAATGTAATAATTGTTGGTGACTTTAATCTTCATTTCGTCTGGGACAATCAAATTGGCAAGCGTAGAAGAAAAGGTTATTGAATATTTTTGTGACAGTTTCTTAAAGCAGAACCAATAAGAGATAAAGCAATCTTAGATGTGCTATTGTGTAATGAAGTAGGGTTAATTAATACTATTGTAATGAAAGATCCACAAGGAAATAGTGATCATAAAACCACGGATTCATTGTTACATTGGAAAGTGATATACTCCAATCACAATCTTAAACCTAATCAAAACTATAGCACAGTGGGTTAGCACTGCTGCTTCACAGCTCCAGGGACCTTGGTTCGATTCCTGGCTCGGGTCACTGTCTGTGTGGAGTTTGCACATTCTCCTCATTGGGGGGGGGGATTTCCCTGGGTTGGGGGTCCTGTGTGTGTGGGTGGGGGTCCCTGGGTTGGGGGGGGCGGTACCATGTCGGGGGAGGAGCACTGAGTTGAAGGCCCTGTGTCCATATGGGGAGTTATCTGTCCATGGCAGGGGGGAGATCCCTGGGTTGGGGTGGATCTGTATCCATGCTGGGGTGGGGGGGAATTTCCCTGGGTTGGGGGTCCTGTGTCTGTGTGGGGGTGGGGGTCCCATGTTTTGGGGGAGGAGCCCTGGGTTGAGGGCCCTGTGCCCATATGGGGGAGTTTCCTGGGTTGGGGTAGATCTATATCCATGTTGGGGGACAGTGGTTCCCGGGTTTGGGGGTCCCGTGTCTGTGCGGTGGTGTGGATGCCTGGGTTGGGGGTCCCACGTCAGTGGACGAGCCCTGGGTTGAGGGCCCTGTGTCCATATGGGGGTTCCCTGTCCATGGCGGGTGGGTGGAGGGTTCCCTGGGTTGGGGGTCCTGTGTCGGTGGGCTATGGCTGTCACTTGCCTGTTGGAGGTTGGAGTTGAATTTAGCCTCAGTGCCACATATCTCCATTTCCCAGCTCCACGCCACATCCCAAGTTACTCTGTAAAGTGGGCAGCCATTGAGCTGATAGATTCCGAGTAATCCATGGGGAACAGCAGAACTAGAACCAAACCGTGTGCTGAAGTGTTCCATAAACATAAGAACATAAGAAATAGGAGCAGGAGTAGGCCATCCAGCCCTTCGAGCCTGCCCCGCCATTCAATAAGATCATGGCTGATCTGTCGTGGCTCAGTTCCACTTTCCCGCCCTCTCCCCATAACCCTTAATCCCCTTTCTTATCAAGAACCCATCAACCCGCTTCTTAAAAATATTTAGCGAGGCAGCCTCCACCACTTCAACGGGCAGAGAATTCCAGAGATTCACCACCCTTTGAGTGAAGAAGTTCCTCCTCAACTCCGTTCTAAACTGCCCCCCCTTTATCCTGAGGCTGTGCCCCCTAGTCCTACTGTCTTTTTTGAGCGGGAAGAGCCTCTCCACCTCTATCCTATCCATCCCATTCATCATCTTATACGTCTCAATGAGATCTCCCCTCATTCTTCTAAACTCTAACGAGTACAAGCCTAGTTTATTCAGCCTCTCCTCATAGCTCAACCCCCTCAACTCCGGCATCAGCCTAGTAAACCTCCTCTGCACTCCCTCCAGGGCCAAGATATCCTTGCGTAAGTACGGCGCCCAAAACTGCACACAGTACTCCAGCTGCGGCCTCACCAATGCCCTATACAGCCGCAGCAAGACCTCCCTACTTTTAGGTTGGGCTGAAGGGCCTGTTTCCATGCTGCAAACCTCTGTGACTCCATGACCTCTATGAGATAGGTCAGATGGATCTCTGGGGGTTGGGGGGGAGGGGGGTGTGGGGGAGGAGGGAGGCCTGATCATTCTCTAGTGGGGGGAGAGAGGAGAAGGTGGGCTAGATAGATCTCTTGTTGGCGGTAGGGGGGTTTGCTGCCATTCTGTGGGCGATCAGTGGGGGGGGAGAATGGGGCAAAGGGTCGTGATCAGTCTGGGTAGTGGGGGGTGTGGGTGGATATGGGGGGGACAGATATGTTGTGACGGTGGGGTGATGTCTGGGGTGGCCAATGCTTTAACTGCTTTTTGCAGCTCGGGCGCGATGCGGCGAAACGTTTTTCAAATGTCTTTTCTGCATCTCATCATTTGAAAGGTAAAAAGAAAGTCTGGGTCCCTGACAAGAAGGAAGTTTACATTGAGGCTGAGATAAAGGAACGCGGTGATGGGAAAATCATCGCAGAGACAGTCGCTGGAGAGGTAGGTGAGAAATCCGAGTGTTTTATCGAATCGCGCTGTTAGAATTTGTTTCATGTGAGGAATGTTTCACTCCAGTTATATTCTACTGTCACATTTCGACACAGTTTCTTCAGGCCTCGCGAGGGGTGAGCAATCTGACTTCACCAGGTCACCTCTCACTGAACCAAACAAATCAAACTCTGCTTTTCTGAATCATTCGTGGCAGCGAGCCAGAGATAGGCGTCACTCCTGTGCTCACTGACCTACACTAGCCCGGTTTAAAATAATCATCCTTGCAGTCAAACCCCTCCGTGAGCTTTCTAAAGTTTACTTATTAGTGTCGCAAGTCAGCTTACATTAACACTGCAATGAAGTTACTGTGGAAATCCCCTACTTGCCGCACTCCGGCGCCTGTTTGGATACACCGAGGGAGATTTTACCACGGCCAATGTACCTAACCAGCACGCCTTTCGGACTGTGGGAGGAAACCGGAGCACCCGGAGGGAACCCACGCAGACACAGGGAGAATGTGCAGACTCCACACAGACAGTGACCCGAGCTGGGAATCGAACCCGGGTCCCTGGCGCTGTGAGGCAGCAGCACAAACCCACTGTGTCACCGTGCTGCCTTTGCTCCAGCTCTGTGATTTCCTCCAGTCCGATTATCCTCTGGCATCTCTGCGCTCCCCACTCTAGGGTTTATCCATCTCTGATTACCCACACCCTTCCACTGGTGCCTGTGCCTTCATATCACGGAATTAAAAATTGTTATAATGCAGAAGGAGGCCATTTGGTCCATCGTATTTGGGTCTGTAAACGGGCATCATGGTTTAGCGCCATCCCCCTGCCTTGTTCCCCCTATCCCTACACATGGCTTCGATTCAAGTCCAGTGCCCTCTTGAAAGCTAATTGAACCACCAGACTTCCAGGTAGAATATTCCAGAACCCAACTACTCGCGGTGTGAAAAAGCTTTCTCTCGCATCACATTTGCTTCTTTTTCAAATCGTTTTAAGTCTGTGCCCTCTCATTCTCGATCCTTTTATGAGACGGGATTGTTTCTCTCTATCTGCTCTGTCCAGCCCCCTCGTGACTTTACCAAATCCCCTCTCAGCCGCCTTCTGTCCAAGCAGAACAGTCCCAATCTCAAATAGGTAAGGAGGTTACAGAGAGCTCCAAGAAAAATAGGATGGTGATGGTCGGGGATTTTAACTTTCCCAATATTGACTGGGACAGCCATAGTATTAGAGGGTTGGATGGAGAGAAATTTGTTGCGTGTATCCAGGAGGAATTTCTCATTCAGTGTGTGGATGGCCCGACTAGAGAGGGGGCAAAACTTGACCAAAGCCAATAATTCCTTAAAACGTTGTTGTTAAGCTAGTGGGTGATAGGTCAGTGTTGAGTTGGTTGATCCTGGCTGGGATGTGGCAGAGTGCTCTGTATTCCTGCATTAGGCACAGACCCTCAATCCTGGAGGCTTGCTTTGTGAATGAGGGTGTAATACCCTCATTTCCCCACTCCTCCAGCACCAGCCCTGTGTCTGAGGAAGACTGGGCAATAATCAGCAGTGCCTCTGCTCCTGGTGCCTTATCCATTCTCAATAGCCTTTCTCACACTTCCTGGGTTCAAATCCCACCACAGTAGATGGTGAAATGTGAACTGAATAAAAATCTGGAATTAAGAATCTCCTGATAAGCACGAAAACATTGTTGAAAAAACCCATCTGTTTCAGTAATGTCCCTGAGGGAAGGAAATCTGTCGGCCTTACCCGGTCTGGCCTACACGTGACTCCAGGTTCCACAGCAATGCGGTTGCCTCTTAAGTGCCCTCAGGGATGGGTAATAAGTGCTGGCCCAGCTGGTGACACCCAGCGGGGAACAGAAAAGGGTAAAAAATATCTCTAAGCTTCCCTGAGGCTGGAAACAGTGAGAAACTGAGTCAAACTGACATGAAAGCCTGTCCGAGCGGAATCTCCAGTCCCGCCCGTCATGGGAGTTGGAGTGGGGGGGCAGGCAATGCAGAGGTCCGCTGACCTCAGGCAGGATTTTCCGGCCTTGGGGCAGATGCAGCTGGAAAATCCCACCCTAAGCATCTGGGTTCAATCCTGTCCATTCAGCTGATGTGATTGACTGTAAGCAGGGTTGGGCCTTGGGGGGGTGGTGGTGGTGGTGGTGGGGGGGGGGGGGATGTTTCCAGTTAGTCTCCATGCTCCTTGATTAGGGGAATAAATAAATCGGAGTTTCTGTTCCCCATCCCACTCCTGTAGCTTGTTTACTGTCAGGTTACAGACAGGACTGAGATTGGCAGTGATGCTGCATTGGTCAGTCAACACTCACACTCTAGGCATTCTCTCAAGGTAGGAAGTCTCACACCACGTCCAACAGGTCTATTTGGTAGCACAGCCAGTAGCTTTCAGAGCGCTGCTCCTTCATCAGGTAAGCGGGAGTTCTGTTCACAAACAGGGCATTTAAAGACAAACTCAATTTACAGAATAATGGTTGGAATGTGAGTCTTTACAGGTAATCGAGTCTTAAAGGTACAGACAATGTGAGGGGGAGAGGGCCAAGCACAGGTTAGAGAGATGTGTATTGTCTCCTTCACGACACACGACAGCGCAGAGTCGCTGAGCAGAGACTGATAGCCAAGTTCCGCACACATGAGGACGGCTTCAACCGGGATCTTGGGTTCATGTCACACTATCTGTAACCCCCGTGACTTGCCTGGGTTTGCAACATCTCACTAACTGTCCTGTCTGGAGACAATACACATCTCTTTAACCTATGCTTACCGCTCTCTCCATTCACATTGTCTGTACCTTTAAGACGGGTAAAGACTCGCATTCCAACCATTATCTTGTAAATTGAGTTTGAGTCTTTATATGCCCCGCTTGTGAAAGCAACTCCTACTCACCTGATGAAGGAGCAGTGCTCTGAAAGCTAGTGGCTTGTGCTACCAAATAAACCTGTTGGACTTTAACCCTGTGTTATGAGACTTTTTACCGTGTTTACCCCAGTCCAACGCCGGCATCTCCACATCATTCTCTCAAATACAATCCTCTGATTGAACAAGCAATGCCTGTCAGTGTTTATACGGTGTGAAATGAATTTGTTCTCCAATGTGCTGTGATTTAATTATTATCCATTGGGAAAAAGATACAAAAGTCTGAGGTCATGTACCAACCGACTCAAGAACAGCTTCTTCCCTGCTGCTGTCAGACGTTTGAATGGTCTTACCTCACACTAAAGTTGATCTTTCTCTACACCCGAGCTATGACTGTAACACTACATTCTGCACTCTCTCCTTTCCTTCTCTATGAATGGTTTGCTTTGTTTGCAAGAAACAATACTTTTCACTGTATATCAATAATAAATCAAATCAAATCAAATCAATCGATATCTCCCTTTTAGAAAGTAACTGTGAAGGAAGGGGACACTCAGGAGATGAACCCACCTAAGTTTGAGTTGGTTGAAGACATTGCTATGCTGACCCATCTGAATGAAGCTTCTGTGCTCCACAACCTCAGACAGAGATACTCCAACTGGCTCATCTATGTAAGTAGCAGAAAGATAGTGAGAGCTACAGACACCTCAATAACTCTGTTACACGGCTGTGGGCAGAGAAGGAAAGTAGATGAAGAAGAAACAATGCTAAAGGATTAGAAAGAGAAAATTCAAATTCAGATTGGAGAGGGGACTTTCAACTGAAAGGAAATAAATCTGCCTCACTTCTGGCACAGTAGCAGAGTGGGTTAGCACTGCTGCTTCACAGCTCCAGGGTCCCGGGTTCAATTCCCGGCTCGGGTCACTGTCTGTGTGGAGTTTGCACATTCTCCCCATGTCTGCATGGGTTTCCTCTGGGTACTCCGGTTTCCTCCCACAGTCCAAAGATGTGTGGGTTAGGTTGATTGGACGTGGTGGGGGTGGGGGGAGAAGCTGGGGAAAGGATTGGGGGGGGGGGTCAGTTTCATGCTTTCCTTTTTTCCGTCTGCTTTTTCCATTCAGTTTCTGTTTTCATAGAATCCTACAGTACGGAAGGAGGCCACTCGGCCTATCCAGTCTGTACTGACCACAATCCCACCCAGGGTTCTAACCTGCCGCCCCACACATTTACCCTGCTAATCCCCCTGACACTAAGGGGCAATTTAGACGGCCAATCAATCTAACCCACACATCTTTGGACTGCGGGAGGAAACCGGAGCATCCGGAGGAAGCCCACGCAGACACGGGGAGAATGTGCAGACTCCACACAGACAGTGACCCAAGCTGGGAATTGAACCTGGGTCCCTGGCGCTGTGAGGTAGCAGTGCTAACCACTGTGTCACCCATTTATTTAACACCTGATTCAGAAACTACAGCTGAAATTTAAAAATTACAAATGTCTCTTGCTGGAGGATTGAAGATGAGAAAGTAAAACGATGGACTGAAACTCAGCAGAGGAATCTTTCTGAATCTTGCTGTTTATCTGTGCAGTTTAATGTTGAATGTTATTGTTACTTTGGCAAATGTTTCCTATGAAGGGAAGGCTGGGAGATGATCTTCTCTGCCCCAGGATGTTGGTCAGTGAGTGTCAATGAGAGGGGTCTGCTGAGTTATCTGGATTAACAGAGACACCGATTTCTTTGCAGACTTACTCGGGATTATTTTGTGTGTCCGTGAATCCTTACAAGTGGCTCCCTGTGTACACACCAACCGTGGTGACAGCCTATAAACGCAAACGGAGGAGCGAGGCCCCCCCACATATCTACTCCATCGCCGATAATGCCTATTTCGAAATGTTGAGCAGTAAGTCCAGTGCAACACGGTTAATGATCAGAGCGACGTCCCAACTCTGAGTAAAAAGGAGAAGTTTGTCATTTGTTATCAGTCAGTGTGAGGCCATCTTAACTCAGGCTCCATGTTTCCCAGAGGTCTTAGGGAGGCACAGCTTGTGGGTCAAGAGGGGTTTAACAAATCAGCCCCACCCCCACACACATAGACCCCAACACGCACTCCAACATGCATGCCAACACGCACCGCAACACGCGCCCCACCCCCACACACCCCACCACACACCCCACCACATACCCCAACACACACCCCAATACGCACACACACACACACACTCCAACACACACCCCAACACGCACACACACATACACCCCCCCACGTACCCTAACACAAACCCCAACACACATACACCCACGCACCCCACTACACACCCCAACCCCTCCCACACACACACCCCATCACATACCCAACACACACCCCAAAACACACACACACAGCCCAACACGCACCCCATCACACACCCTACCACACACCCCACACTCACCTCAACACACACCCCAACACCCCCCAACACACACATTCCACCACATAGTCCAACACGCACCCCAACACGCACCCCAACACGCACCCCAACACGTACCCCAACACACACCCCAACACGTACCCCAACACACACCCCAACACGCACCCCAACACGCACCCCAACACACACCCCAACACGTAGCCCAACACGCACCCCAACACGTACCCCAACACGCACCCCAACACGCACCCCAACACGCACCCCATCACACACCCCAACACGCACCCCAACACGCACCCCAACACGCACCCTACCACACACCCCACACTCACCTCAACACACACCCCAACACCCCCCAACACACACATTCCACCACATAGTCCAACACGCACCCCAACACGCACCCCAACACGTACCCCAACACGCACCCCAACACGTACCCCAACACGCACCCCAACACGTAGCCCAACACAAACTCCAACACAAACCCTAACACAAACCCTAACACACACCCCAACACACAAACCCCACCATACACCCCAACACACATCCCAACACACACCCCAACACAAACACCAACACAAACACCAACACAAACCCTGTTGAGTCCTTTGTCCTTTTCCACACCCACCCTATCGAGCTCGGCACCATCATTATTGAGTGTTTATATGGAAAGGTTTGAAAGTTTTCTGAATCAATGTTCTGTTTGATTCCAGATCGTGAGAACCAGTCCATGCTGATCACGTAAGTACCCTGAGAATCCCTAACTGTGAAATATTATTCTCAGCGTCATTAAACTTTCAGTTTGAAATAGTCTCTGGGAACAGAGTGAGGCTTCACGTCCAATCAGAGAGAGGCTTTGTGTCCAATCAGAGAGAGGCTTCATGTCCAATCAGAGAGAGGCTTTGTGTCCAATCAGAGAGAGGCTTCATGTCCAATCAGAGAGAGGCTTTGTGTCCAATCAGAGAGAGGCTTTGTGTCCAATCAGAGAGAGGCTTCACATCCAATCAGAGAGAGGCTTTGTGTCCAATCAGAGAGAGGCTTTGTGTCCAATCAGAGAGAGGCTTTGTGTCCAATCAGAGAGAGGCTTCACATCCAATCAGAGAGAGGCTTTGTGTCCAATCAGAGAGAGGCTTTGTGTCCAATCAGAGAGAGGCTTCGTGTCCAATCAGAGAGATACCAAACCACTCTCTGTGTGTGGGAGGGTCTCTCTGAGTTCCGCCTCTCTGGAGTAGGTCTCTGTGAGTGTAGAGTCTCTCTGGGGTAGGGTCTCTCTGGGATAAGGTCTCTCTGGGGTACAGTCTCTCCAGGGTAGGGTCTGTCTGTGGGGATGGGTCTGTCTCTGTCAGTGTTTTGTAATCTGTGTTATTTACACAGGGGTGAATCAGGTGCCGGGAAAACAGTGAACACAAAAAGGGTGATCCAATATTTCGCCATCATTGCTGCTCACGGAGAGACATCAGCGAAGAAGACAGTAAGAAATTGATATGTTCCTGTACACACTCCGAACTACATTCCCGTACACACTCCGAACTACATTCCCGTACACACTCCGAACTACATTCCCGTACACACTCCGAACTACATTCCCGTACACCCTCCGAACTACATTCCCGTACACGCTCCGAACTACATTCCCGTACACGCTCCGAACTACATTCCCGTACACGCTCCGAACTACATTCCCGTACACGCTCCGAACTACATTCCCGTACACACTCCGAACTACATTCCCGTACACGCTCCGAACTACATTCCCGTACACACTCCGAACTACATTCCCGTACACACTCCGAACTACATTCCCGTACACACTCCGAACTACATTCCCGTACACACTCCGAACTACATTCCCGTACACGCTCCGAACTACATTCCCGTACACGCTCCGAACTACATTCCCGAACACGCTCCGAACTACATTCCCGTACACACTCCGAACTACATTCCCGTACACGCTCCGAACTACATTCCCGTACACGCTCCGAACTACATTCCCGTACACGCTCCGAACTACATTCCCGTACACGCTCCGAACTACATTCCCGTACACCCTCCGAACTACATTCCTGTACACACTCCGGATTACATTCCTGTACACGCTCCGGATTACATTCCCGTACACACTCCGAACTACATTCCTGTACACACTCCGGATTACATTCCCGTACACACTCCGAACTACATTCCCGTACACGCTCCGAACTACATTCCTGTACACACTCCGGATTACATTCCCGTACACACTCCGAACTACATTCCCGTACACCCTCCGAACTACATTCCCGTACACGCTGCGAACTACATTCCCGTACACACTCCGAACTACATTCCCGTACACCCTCCGAACTACATTCCCGTACACCCTCCGAACTACATTCCCGTACACCCTCCGAACTACATTCCCGTACACGCTCCGAACTACATTCCCGTACACGCTCCGGATTACATTCCCGTACACGCTCCGAACTACATTCCCGTACACCCTCCGAACTACATTCCCGTACACACTCCGAACTACATTCCCGTACACACTCCGAACTACATTCCCGTACACCCTCCGAACTACATTCCCGTACACGCTCCGAACTACATTCCCGTACACGCTCCGAACTACATTCCCGTACACACTCCGAACTACATTCCCGTACACCCTCCGAACTACATTCCCGTACACACTCCGAACTACATTCCCGTACACACTCCGAACTACATTCCCGTACACCCTCCGAACTACATTCCCGTACACGCTCCGAACTACATTCCCGTACACGCTCCGAACTACATTCCCGTACACACTCCGAACTACATTCCCGTACACCCTCCGAACTACATTCCCGTACACACTCCGAACTACATTCCCGTACACACTCCGAACTACATTCCCGTACACCCTCCGAACTACATTCCCGTACACACTCCGAACTACATTCCCGAACACCCTCCGAACTACATTCCCATACACGCTCCGAACTACATTCCCGTACACGCTCCGAACTACATTCCCGTACACGCTCCGAACTACATTCCCGTACACGCTCCGAACTACATTCCCGTACACGCTCCGAACTACATTCCCGTACACGCTCCGAACTACATTCCCGTACACGCTCCGAACTACATTCCTGTACACACTCCGAACTACATTCCCGTACACGCTCCGGATTACATTCCCGTACACGCTCCGGATTACATTCCCGTACACACTCCGAACTACATTCCCGTACACGCTCCGAACTACATTCCCGTACACGCTCCGGATTACATTTCTGTACACGCACCGGATTACATTCCTGTACACGCTCCGGATTACATTCCCGTACACGCTCCGAACTACATTCCCGTACACGCTCCGGATTACATTTCTGTACACGCACCGGATTACATTCCTGTACACGCTCCGGATTACATTCCCGTACACACTCCGAACTACATTCCCGTACACACTCCGAACTACATTCCCGTACACCCTCCGAACTACATTCCCGTACACGCTCCGAACTACATTCCCGTACACACTCCGAACTACATTCCCGTACACGCTCCGGATTACATTTCTGTACACGCTCCGGATTACATTCCCGTACACACTCCGAACTACATTCCCGTACACCCTCCGAACTACATTCCCGTACACGCTCCGGATTACATTTCTGTACACGCTCCGGATTACATTCCCGTATACGCTCCGGATTACATTCCTGTACACTGATACATTCCCGTACACGCTCCGGATTACATTCCTGTACACGCTCCGGATTACATTCCCGTACACACTCCGAACTACATTCCCGTACACACTCCGAACTACATTCCCGTACACCCTCCGAACTACATTCCCGTACACGCTCCGAACTACATTCCCGTACACGCTCCGAACTACATTCCCGTACACGCTCCGAACTACATTCCCGTACACGCTCCGAACTACATTCCCGTACACGCTCCGAACTACATTCCCGTACACGCTCCGAACTACATTCCCGTACACACTCCGAACTACATTCCCGTACACACTCCGAACTACATTCCTGTACACGCTCCGAACTACATTCCCGTACACGCTCCGGATTACATTCCCGTACACACTCCGAACTACATTCCCGTACACCCTCCGGATTACATTCCTGTACACTGATACATTCCCGTACACACTCCGAACTACATTCCCGTACACCCTCCGAACTACATTCCCGTACACACTCCGAACTACATTCCCGTACACCCTCCGAACTACATTCCCGTACACCCTCTGAACTACATTCCCGTACACGCTCCGAACTACATTCCCGTACACGCTCCGAACTACATTCCCGTACACGCTCCGAACTACATTCCCGTACACACTCCGAACTACATTCCCGTACACCCTCCGGATTACATTCCTGTACACTGATACATTCCCGTACACCCTCCGGATTACATTCCTGTACACTGATACATTCCCGTACACCCTCCGAACTACATTCCCGTACACACTCCGAACTACATTCCCGTACACCCTCCGAACTACATTCCCGTACACCCTCCGAACTACATTCCCGTACACGCTCCGAACTACATTCCCGTACACACTCCGAACTACATTCCCGTACACCCTCCGAACTACATTCCCGTACACCCTCCGAACTACATTCCCGTAAACACTCCGAACTACATTCCCGTACACCCTCCGAACTACATTCCCGTACACCCTCCGAACTACATTCCCGTACACGCTCCGAACTACATTCCCGTACACGCTCCGAACTACATTCCCGTACACACTCCGAACTACATTCCCGTACACTGATACATTCCCGTACACACTCCGGATTACATTCCTGTACACGCTCCGGATTACATTCCCGTACACGCTCCGGATTACATTCCCATACACGCTCTGGATTACATTCCCGTACACACTCCGAACTACATTCCCGTACACACTCCGGATTACATTCCCGTACACGCTCCGGATTACATTCCCGTACACGCTCCGGATTACATTCCCGTACACACTCCGAACTACATTCCCGTACACGCTCCGGATTACATTCCCGTACACGCTCCGGATTACATTCCCGTACACGCTCCGGATTACATTTCTGTACACGCTCCGGATTACATTCCCGTACACGCTCCGGATTACATTCCCGTACACACTCCGAACTACATTCCCGTACACGCTCCGAACTACATTCCTGTACACACTCCGGATTACATTCCTGTACACGCTCCGGATTACATTCCCGTACACACTCCGAACTACATTCCTGTACACACTCCGGATTACATTCCCGTACACACTCCGAACTACATTCCCGTACACGCTCCGAACTACATTCCTGTACACACTCCGGATTACATTCCTGTACACGCTCCGGATTACATTCCCGTACACACTCCGAACTACATTCCCGTACACGCTCCGAACTACATTCCCGTACACACTCCGAACTACATTCCCGTACACCCTCCGAACTACATTCCTGTACACGCTCCGGATTACATTCCCGTACACGCTCCGAACTACATTCCCGTACACACTCCGAACTACATTCCCGTACACCCTCCGAACTACATTCCTGTACACCCTCCGAACTACATTCCCGTACACGCTCCGAACTACATTCCCGTACACGCTCCGAACTACATTCCCGTACACACTCCGAACTACATTCCCGTACACACTCCGAACTACATTCCCGTACACCCTCCGAACTACATTCCCGTACACCCTCCGAACTACATTCCTGTACACCCTCCGAACTACATTCCCGTACACACTCCGAACTACATTCCCGTACACACTCCGAACTACATTCCCGTACACACTCCGAACTACATTCCCGTACACCCTCCGAACTACATTCCTGTACACGCTCCGGATTACATTCCCGTACACGCTCCGAACTACATTCCCGTACACACTCCGGATTACATTCCTGTACACCCTCCGAACTACATTCCCGTACACACTCCGAACTACATTCCCGTACACCCTCCGAACTACATTCCCGTACACGCTCCGAACTACATTCCTGTACACACTCCGGATTACATTTCTGTACACGCTCCGGATTACATTCCTGTACACGCTCCGGATTACATTCCCGTACACACTCCGAACTACATTCCCGTACACACTCCGAACTACATTCCCGTACACACTCCGAACTACATTCCCGTACACACTCCGAACTACATTCCCATACACGCTCCGGATTACATTCCTGTACACTGATACATTCCCGTACACACTCTGGATTACATTTCTGTACACGCTCCGGATTACATTCCCGTACACGCTCCGGATTACATTCCCGTACACGCTCCGGATTACATTCCCGTACACGCTCCGGATTACATTCCCGTACACGCTCCGGATTACATTCCCGTACACGCTCCGGATTACATTCCTGTACACACTCCGAACTACATTCCCCTACACACTCCGAACTACATTCCCGTACACGCTCCGGATTACATTCCTGTACACTGATACATTCCCGTACACACTCCGGATTACATTCCTGTACACGCTCCGGATTACATTCCCGTACACACTCCGGATTACATTCCCGTACACACTCCGGATTACATTCCCGTACACACTCCGGATTACATTCCTGTACACGCTCCGGATTACATTCCCGTACACACTCCGGATTACATTCCCGTACACACTCCGGATTACATTCCCGTACACACTCCGGATTACATTCCCGTACACACTCCGAACTACATTCCCGTACACACTCCGAACTACATTCCCGTACACACTCCGAACTACATTCCCGTACACACTCCGAACTACATTCCCGTACACCCTCCGAACTACATTCCCGTACACGCTCCGAACTACATTCCCGTACACACTCCGAACTACATTCCCGTACACACTCCGAACTACATTCCCGTACACGCTCCGGATTACATTCCTGTACACTGATACATTCCCGTACACACTCCGGATTACATTCCTGTACACGCTCCGGATTACATTCCCGTACACACTCCGGATTACATTCCCGTACACACTCCGAACTACATTCCCGTACACACTCCGAACTACATTCCCGTACACACTCCGAACTACATTCCCGTACACGCTCCGAACTACATTCCTGTACACGCTCCGAACTACATTCCCGTACACGCTCCGAACTACATTCCCGTACACACTCCGAACTACATTCCCGTACACACTCCGAACTACATTCCCGTACACACTCCGAACTACATTCCCGTACACACTCCGAACTACATTCCCGTACACACTCCGAACTACATTCCCGTACACACTCCGAACTACATTCCCGTACACACTCCGAACTACATTCCCGTACACACTCCGAACTACATTCCTGTACACGCTCCGAACTACATTCCCGTACACGCTCCGAACTACATTCCTGTCCACGGTCTGAATTACATCTCATGTGGGCCATGGGTGGTACAGTGGTTAGCCCTGCTGCCTCAGAGTGCCAGGGAGCCGGGTTCGATTCTGGCATTGGGTCACTGTCTGTGCGGAATCTGCATGTTCTCCCCGTGTCTGCGTGGGTTTCCTTCAGGTGCTCCAGTTCCCTCCCACAGTCTGAAAGATGTTAGGTGCATTGGCCACGCTAAATTCTCCCTCAGTGTGTTCATACAGGCGCTGGAGTGTGGCGACTAGGGGATTTTCACAGTCACTTCACTGCAGTGTTAATATAAGCCTTACTTGTGACACTAATAAAACACTGTGCTCAGAGAGTAATCTCACCTTGTACCTCCAGGAAGATTGTAAAACTCTGACCTGAGAGATTCATGTTTGTGTGAAATGAGTTAAGTGTTTCTCTAACATTGCTTATCTCATTAAGACAAATAGGAAGTGGTTAAATTAACAGCTAATCCATTTATTAATGAATTTCCTCCTGAATTGAGAATAATATTCTCTCTCTATTTCGCAGGCTCATGGGGCTGCCTTGGACAAAATGGTGAGTACTCCAAATATCTTACTGGAAGTGTGAGAGAGAATCTAACCTGAACTCCTGAAAGAGATGAGAGGGGTTCATGTTCAAAGTTAAAATGCAAAAATATGTCCGGGGAACTGGTCCCAGCAAGAACCCACCCACTTCCTGTTCAATGGGACAACCAATCCACTCACAGACGTGGTATGTTCATTTAGATATCATAATGATTTAATTTGATTTATTATCATCACATGTATTAACACACAGGGAAAGGTATTGTTTCTTGTGTGCTATACAGACAAAGCATACCATTCATAGAGAAGGAAAGGAGAGGGTGCAGAATGTAGTGTTACAGTCATAGCTAGGGTGTAGAGAAAGATCAACTTAATGCGAGGTAGGTCCATTCAAAAGTCAGACAGCAGCAGGGAGGAAGCTGTTCTTGAGTTGGTTGGTACGTGACCTCAGACTTTTGTATCTTTTTCCCGACGGAAGAAGGTGGAAGAGAGAATGTCCGGGGTGCGTGGGGTCTTTAATTATGCTGGCTGCTTTGCCAAGGCAGCAGGAAGTGTAGACAGAGTCAATGGATGGGAGGCTGGTTTGCGTGATGGACTGGGCTTCATTCACAACCTTTTGTAGTTCCTTGCGGTCTTGGGCAGAGCAGGAGCCCATACCAAGCTGTGATACAACCAGAAAGAATGCTTTCTATGGTGCATCTGTAAAAGTTGGTGAGAGTCATAGCGGCCTGCCTTTCCTTAAACAGCCAGTTCACCTCAGGGAATCAGCTTTTCCCAGCTCAGGGAAACTTAGCAGCTGAAAGGATGTGTCAGGGATGGGATCAGAGGTGACACAGGGCTTCCTCCTGAGAAAGCTACTCAGTAAACTAACCGCACGATCTGCCTGCTCCCCCATCCGCCTCCCCCCAAAAACCTTCCAACCAACCATCACTGGATCCTTCTCAGATCCCCACTGGATCACCAGCCACCAACCAATCCACTGACCTCTCTCCCACTGCCCAATGCCCTCATTACCAACAAGATATTCCAGGTTACTTGAAAATGTTTTGGAAGCTCTGGGGTTCTTTATTGAAGAAAATGTTGACAGGATATTTGATGGATGTGATTAAAATCATAAGGGGGTCAGGCAGAGTGGACAGAATAGAAAGAAACTATTCCCATTGGGTGGAGAATGAGTGGACACCAATGTGAGATAAATGGAACAAGGAGCAAAGGGGACATAAGGAAAGGCCTCCAGAGTTGGAGGTAAATGGCGTAGTGGTGATCCCACTGGATGAGGAAGCCAGAGGACCAGACTTACTAATGATCTGGAGACTCAGGTTCAAATCCCACCAATGCAGATGGTTAAATCTGAATTCAATAAAATCTAGAATTAAAAGTCTACTGATGACCATGGAACCATTGTCGATTGTTGTAAAAACCCATCTGGTTCACTAATGTCCTTTAGGGAAGGAAATCTGCCATCCTTACCCTGCCTGGCCTTACCCAGAGCCACAGCAATGTGGGTGCCTCTCAGCCACCCTCAGGGATGGGAGAAGTGCTGGTCTAAAATGATCTTGCAGAGAGCCAGCACAGACACTACTGGCTGAATGGTCTCTTTCCGTGCTGCGATTATTCTTTGACTGGGAGATGTTTAAGTAACAAGGAAAATGGATCTTCTCTTTCCGAACCTCACAGGGGACCCTCGAGGATCAGATCATTGAGGCTAACCCAGCAATGGAGGCCTTTGGAAATGCAAAGACTGTCCGGAATGACAACTCTTCCAGATTCGTAAGTGGGAACGTTCCCAGTCGGACGTTTCTCCCTCAGAACCCAGCGCTTGGCACAACTGAGTAGAGGTTTCCAGCTTAGAGACAGGCCGTTCGGCCCAGCTTGTCCATGCTGCCCCTATCCATTATTTGAATGACTCCTTTATTAATCCTGACATTAACATGGTTACTGATAATCCCCGGCTGGGATTAAGGCTGAGAGGTTTCGTGCTGATTAAATCCAAAGATTATCTTTCGCAATGCGATGAGAAGTCAGATGTTTCATAGATATTAAATCGAAGACTGGACACTTCCTGTGAACCAGGTCAGCTGCAGGAACCTCGCTATGTCAGCTGTCAGGGATTTTACATTGCGCTCATTCTGGGAATCAGTTTGATTAAGAGGGTAGAGCAGATTTTGTTCAGTAAGAGAATGTTTCTTTGTGTTTTTTTTGTCTTTTGTGTATCGGTGCAGACTCAGTGCTGCTGCACTGTAATATTCTGTGATTCTGGGTGAAGATACACATCAGCCATGATCCAACTGGAGGATGAAACAGGCTTGAGGGGCTGAATGGCCTCCTCCTTGCTGTGAAGACTTTTAACACATTGTCTGGGCCGTGTTGGAGCTAAAAGGCAGAATACTCACTCACGTCAGCTTATTCTGATGGATTTTGATTTTTGAACAGCAATATTTATTGTCAAAAATCTCCCTTGGTTTCAGGGCAAATACATAAGGATCCATTTCGGTCACACGGGCAAACTGTCATCTGCTGACATAGACACATGTATGTATGTATGTGTGTATATATGTATGTATGTATGTGTGTGTGTATGTATGTGTGTGTACGTATGTATATATGTGTGTGTACGTATGTATATATGTGTGTGTATGTATGTATATATGTATGTGTACGTATGTATATATGTGTGTGTACGTATGTATATATGTGTGTGTACGTATGTATATATATGTATGCGTATGTATGTACGATGAGTCATTTTCAGTAGGAGGGGATTGATGTGATGGGTCCATCTCGTGGCAAACTGTACCTGATGTGGAAATCATATAGAACGAGTTGTTTGATAGTCCAGACCCCGGATATTGCTGAAAAAAGAGAGATTTATGCCAAAGCTTTTCATCCGGTGCTCATCAGGACAATTTGCAACTATTTCAATGCCGGGGGGAGAACAACTTTATATTGTTACAAAGAAGAGAATTTTGATTGCTTGGCAAGTGGACTCTGATTGGTAGATGCATTGCCATGGAGAATGCACCAGTGGATGGTGGCTGACAGTTAACTGCTAAGAATTGTTTGAAATTTAAGACAGGCAACTTGACTTTGATTGGTCAAGGCATTGTCCTGTGAAGTGACCTAGCGAAAGGCTGTCACTTATTTTGCCTAGCTGAAACAGGGACAATGGGGGGGATTTTCTGCTCCCAATTCCAGCAGGTGGGACTGGCGGCAGGGGTGGACAATCCGGCTAGAGTTCCAGATCCCAGGATTTCCCATTGTGATGGTCCCCTGCCAGTGACGTAACGGGTATCCCACCATTAAACGTCAGGATCCCCATGTGAATATGTTCAAATATCATTTTCAGGCCTTTATACCTGATAGTCCCCCATATTAAATTGTCCATTCGTGTTGGTGTGAGGCCCACACTGACCTGAATCATGGGAGGCCACTCATGACTGTATCTGGTGAGCAGAACCTGCCAGAGACACACGGGTGAACACAGCGCCCAGGGAGGAGAGGGCAATGGCTGGGCACTGCATCAAGGGTACCTGAGACAGACTGGGCACTTTCAATACTGACAGCCTTAGAACCATAGAAAATTACAGCTCAGAAACAGGCCTTTTGGCCCTTCTTGTCTGTGCTGAACCATTTTTTTGCCTAGTCCCACTGACCTGCACTTGAACCATATCCCTCCACACCCCTCTCATCCATGAACCCGTCCAAGTTTTTCTTAAATGTTAAAAATGACCCCGCATTTACCACTTTATCCGGCAGCTCATTCCACAGTCCCACCACTCTGCGAGAAGAAGCCCCCCCCTAATATTCCCTTAAATGTTTCTCCTTTCACCCTTAACCCATGGTTTTTTTCACCCCTAGCCTCAGTGGAAAAAGCCTGCTTTCATTCACTCTATCTATACCCATCAAAATCTTATACACCCCTATCAAATCTCCCCTCATTCTTCTACGCTCCAGGGAATAAAGTCCTAACCTATTCAATCTCTCTCTGGTAACTCAGCTTCTCAAGTCCCGGCAACATCCTTGTGAACCTTCTCTGCACTCTTTCAACCTTATTTACATCCTTCCTGTAACTAGGTGACCAAAACTGTACACAATACTCTAAATTCGACCTCACTAATGCCTTATATAACCTTTAGACCCATTCATGAGTTAACATACAGTAAGCAATGGTCTGATAGGATAACTATTATCCCAAAGATTGCCTTTGTTGTCTCTATTTCAGCATTAAGCTAATCTGGTGAGGAAATGGCTCGGGCGCTATTACAGGGTTACTGATCAGAACCCAATCTTACAGCCTCTCTTCTCAGCAATATTCAAATTCATATAAAAACCTAATGAGTGATAAGGTGAGAGGCTGATGAGAATGAATTCTCACCACAGGAAGGTTTGACAGGCTGATAAGGAAATGGATTGAGTGCTAATGATTGGGTTGGTCTGGGGGGAAATGGCAGGTACATCGTGTGAGTTCTTCAGAGATTGCAAAGACACCTTAGAGAAAGCATACAGCGTGAACAAAACTCATCTGGGCGTTAGGCAGGGGACACGGCCAGCAGTGGGATCAGGGGAAAGAGACAGAGAGAGAGAGAGTCAGCATTAATGGAGGGAATGAGGAGAGTTAGAGAAAGCGAGAGAGAGATAGGGAGATAGACAGAGTGTGTGAGCATTAATGGAGGGAATGAGGAGAAGTAGAGTGAGAGAATTTGATTTGATTTGATTGGGGTGGCACAGTGGTTAGCACTGCTGTTCAAAATGCGAGGGGCCTGAGTTCGATCCCAGCTCGGGGTCACTGCCTGTGTGGAGTTTGCACATCCTCCCCATGTCTGTGTGGGTTTCCTCCGGGTGCTCCGGTTCCCTCCCACATTCTAAAGGATGTGCTGGTTAGGTGGATTGACCCGAATGGGCACCGGACTGTGGCAACTAGAAGAACTTGTCGTATGAGGAATGGTTGAGGACTCTGGATCTCTACTCGTTGGAGTTTAGAAGGATTGGGGGGGGAATCACATTGAAACTTACAGTGAGCGAGACCTGGGTAGAGTGGAAATGGAGGGGATGTTTCCACTAGTAGGAAAAACTAGAACCACAGCGCACAACCTCAGGCTAAAGGTCTTTAAAACAGAGATGAGGAGGAATTTCTTCAGCCAGAGAGTGGGGAATCTGTGGAACTCTTTGCCACAGAAGGCTGTGGAGATCACTGAGTGTCTTTAAGACAGAGATAGATAGGTTCTTCATTAATAAGGGGATCAGGGGTTATGGGGAAAAGGCAGGAAAATGGGGATGAGAAATATATCAGCCATGATTGAATGGCAAAGCAGACTCGATGGCCCGAGTGGCCTAATTCTGCTCCTATGTCTTATGGACTTATGGACTGGGGGAATTTCACAGTAACTTCATTGCAGTGTTAATGTAAGCCTTACTTGTGATGAACAAATAAACTTTAAATTGATTGCATCAGCACTAATTGCGAGGGATCGGAATAGCAAATCCATTGTGTTAAAGGACAGGAATGTCTTTCAGGCAAGTTGCTAATTGTTCATTCTTCATGTTCTCAGACTTGCTGGAAAAGTCCCGTGTAATATTTCAGCAGCCTGGGGAACGGAGTTACCACATTTACTATCAGATCCTGTCCGGCAAGAAAAAAGAGCTTCAAGGTAAACAACATCAGAAGTGAGGGGTCAATAGCATTGTGGCATTGCAACCAGACGCTTTTAGTAAAATATAGATATCTCTCAGCCTCGTGTTCAAATCCCTCCACCTGCTCACTGTCTCCTTAACCTCCTCCAACCCTAGAACACATTGACGGGTCTGCGTTCCCTCCAGCTCAGGCCCCTGGTGTGTCTCCCACTTCCTGTATTCCATCAGAGCCGGCCGTGTCTTCAGGGTGTAGGCCTGACATTCTGGAATATTCTCTCTGCCTCTTGCTTCTCCCTCTAAAACCTCTCTCTCTGACCAGGCCCGGCTCCTTCTCGAGAGAAAATGCTGGAAAATCTCAGCGGGTCTGGAAGCATCTGTAAGGGGAGAAAAGAGCTGATGTTTTGAGCCCAGGTGACCCCAAAGCTTTGACAAAGGGCCATCTGGACTCGGAACATCAGCTCTTTTCCCTCCTTACGGATGCTTCCAGACCCGCTGAGATTTTCCAGCATTTTCTCGTTGGGTTTCGGATTCTGCAGTAATTTTGTTTTTTGTCCAGTCTCCTCCTCCTTTGGCTCAGTGTTAAATTCCGTCTGAATCAGTGTCCGGCCTGGGCCCAGGTTTGTGTTTTGTTGTGTTAAAGGCAGGGTCTCTGAACCATCGGGTGGTCTGACACTCACTCGAGCGAGAACAGGTCACAGCACAGGTCAGAAGTGGCAAAAACAAGGCAGGGATATTAATCATCACCAAATTAAGAACAGGAATCTAATTCTTCCCGTTCCAGACATCCTGATGGTATCCACCAACCCCCAGGACTATCACTGCTGCTCACAGGGTGTGATATCTGTGGATAAAGTGGATGATGGCGCAGAGTTAATGGCGACGGATGTAAGTACACTTTTCTCACACTTAAAATCCCTCATTTCTTCATTCCTCCATTAGGGAAGTGAATGTGCGGAATTCTTTAACGCAGAGGGCTGGAGAGGCCGGGTTATTGAGTACGTTCAAGGCTAAGGTAGACAGATTTTTAATCAGGAAGGGACTCGAGGGTTAAGACAGGAAAGTGGAGTTGAGGATTATATCAGATCAGCCTTCATCTCACTGAGTGGCAGAGCAGACTCGATGGGCTGAATGGCCTCCTTCTGCTCCTTTGCCTTATGGTCTATTAAAGTGACTCTGATTTGAGAGGAGCCCGGGGTAGTTAAAATCTATTGTATGAATTTTATGTTACTGATACTTGGATCATTTGATCAGTTTTGTATTTATATCTATCTATACACAGATTTTATAACCCTAATACCCAGTAAGGTTATGTTACAGCTGTATAAGGTACTGGTGAGGCCACACCTGGAGTACTGGGTACAGTTTTGGTCTCCTTACTTGAGAAAGGATATACTGGCACTGGAGGGGGTGCAGAGGAGATTCACTAGGTTGATTCCGGAGTTGAGAGGGTTGGCTTATGAGGAGAGACTGAGTAGACTGGGGCTATACTCATTGGAATTCAGAAGAATGAGGGGAGATCTTATAAACACATATCAGATTATGAAGGGAATAGATAAGATAGAAGCAGGGAAGTTGTTTCCACTGGCGGGTGAAACTAGAACTAGGGACATAGCCTCAAAATAAGGGGAAGCAGATTTAGGACTGAGCTGAGGAGGAACTTCTTCACACAAAGGGTTGTGAATCTGTGGAATTCCCTGCCCAGTGAAGCAGTTGAGGCTACCTCATTGAATGTTTTTAAGGCAAGGATAGATACATTTTTGAACAGTAAAGGGATTAAGGATTATGGTGAGTGGGTGGATAAGTGGAGCTGAGTCCACAAAAAGATCAGCCATGATCTTATTGAATGGCGAAGCAGGCTCGAGGGGCCCGATGTTCTACTCCTGCTCCTAGTTCTTGTGCCCATAGCAGTCTCGAGGAACAGTGAGGGGAAGATCCACTCAATCTCATTGACTTTTAGTTGCCCACAATCCCTTCTGAGGGCAATTGGAGAGTGGCAATAACTCTCCGATCCTGTCAATGATATAAAGTGTGATTAACGTGAATCCAGATTTCAAGAGGGAAAGATTTCCTCTCGCACCAACCAGGCTGAAAATCTTACTGCAAAATAGAAATACAGCTGGTCAACATACTGTTAAAGAAGTGAAGCCTCTCTTTCATTCACTATTGAAAGATTGGGTCGTGGGTTTTTTTATTCATTCGAGGGATGGGGGTGTCGCTGGTTGGGCCAGCACTCGTTACCCATCCCTCATCACCCTTGAACTGAGTGTCTCACTGGGACATTTCAGAGTCAACCACATTGCTGTGGCTCTGGAGTCACATGTAGGCCAGACCGGGTAAGGGAGGCAGATTTCCTTCCCCAAAGGACATTAATGAAAGTAATTGTGGTGTTCGATTCAGAGTGTATAGAAAGGCAGATTCCGAGTTTAGATAATTCCACGATGTTTAAATCCTGTTAACCCTAATGGTCACATACACTAACTTTTGTTCTGGTGAAATCTGTATTAATGATCTGGATGAGGGTATAGTTAGGTGGATTAGTAAATTTGCTGATGACACCAAAGTTGGAGGTGTGGTAGATTGTGAGGAAGGGTGTCATAGTTTGCAGGGAGACTTAGACAGGTTGCAGAGCTGGGCCGAGAGGTGGCGGATGGAGTTTAATGCGGAGAAGTGTGAGGTAATTCACTTTGGTAGGAATAACAGATGTGTTGAGTATAGGGCTAACGGGAGGACTTTGAATAGTGTGGATGAACAGAGGGATCTAGGTGTATGTGTACATAGATCCCTGAAAGTTGGGAATCAAGTAGATAAGGTTGTTAAGAAGGCATACGGTGTCTTGGCGTTTATTGGTAGGGGGATTGAATTTAGGAGTCGCAGCGTCATGTTGCAACTGTACACCACTCTGGTGCGGCCGCACTTGGAGTACTGTGTGCAGTTCTGGTCCCCACATTATAGGAAGGATGTGGAGGCTTTGGAGAGGGTGCAGAGGAGGTTTACCAGGATGTTGCCTGGTATGGAGGGGAGGTCCTATGAGGAGAGACTGAGGGATTTGGGGTTGTTTTCATTAGAAAGAAGGCGGCTAAGAGGGGATCTTATTGAAACATATAAGATGATTAGAGGTTTAGATAGGGTGGATAGTGATAGCCTTTTTCCTCGGATGGAGAAAGCTAGCACGAGGGGGCATGGCTTTAAATTAAGGGGTGGTAGTTATAGGACGGATGTCAGGGGTAGGTTCTTTACCCAGAGGGTGGTGAGGGATTGGAATGCCCTGCCTGCTGCAGTTGTAAATGCGCCTAGTTTGGGGGCGTTTAAGAGATCCGTGGATAGGTTTATGGATGGAAAGGGATTGGTTTAAGAACATAAGAACATAAGAAATAGGAGCAGGAGTAGGCCATCTAGCCCTTCGAGCCTGCCCCGCCATTCAATAAGATCATGGCTGATCTGTCGTGGCTCAGTTCCACATTCCCGCCCTCTCCCCATAACCCTTAATCCCCTCTCTTATCAAAAACCCATCAACCCGCTTCTTGAAAATATTTAGCGAGGCAGCCTCCACCACTTCAACGGGCAGAGAATTCCAGAGATTCACCACCCTTTGAGTGAAGAAGTTCCTCCTCAACTCCGTTCTAAACCGTCTCCCCTTTATCTTGAGGCTGTGCCCCCTAGTCCTACTGTCTTTTTTGAGCGGGAAGAGTCTCTCCACCTCTATCCTATCCATCCCATTCATCATCTTATACGTCTCAATGAGATCTCCCCTCATTCTTCTAAACTCTAACGAGTACAAGCCTAGTTTATTCAGCCTCTCCTCATAGCTCAACCCCCTCAACTCCGGTATCAGCCTAGTAAACCTCCTCTGCACTCCCTCCAAGGCCAAAACATCTTTGCGCAGGTGCAGCGCCCAAAACTGCACACAGTACTCCAGCTGCGGCCTCACCAATGCCCTATACAGCTGCAGCAAGACCTCCCTACTTTTATATTCAATCCCCCTCGCTATGAAGGCCAGCATCCCATTCGCCTTCCTGACCACCTGCTGCACCTGCAAGCTGGGTTTTTGCGACTCATGCACAAGGACCCCGAGGTCCCTCTGCACCGTCGCCTGCTGCAGTTTTTCGCCCCGTAAGTAATAGTCCTTCCTACCATTCTTCCTACCAAAGTGGACCACCTCACACTTGCCAACATTAAATTCCATTTGCCATTTCCTGGCCCATTCGCCCAGCCTATCTAGATCCTTCTGCAGACTCTCCACACCCTCCGCACAATTTGCCTTTCCACCAATCTTGGTGTCATCAGCAAATTTCGACACCATACACTCGGTTCCCTCCTCCAGATCATCTATATAAATGGTAAATAGCTGAGGCCCCAGCACCGACCCCTGGGGCACTCCACTAGTCACCAACCGCCAATCTGAATAGCACCCATTGACCCCCACTCTCTGCCTCCTATTTGACAACCAATCCTCTATAGAGGGTCATTGTTTTTTAATTGGTCGGCGCAACATCGTGGGCCGAAGGGCCTGTTCTGCGCTGTAATGTTCTATGTTCTAACTTTATAATGTGACCTGCATACCTGTGCAAGAAAGTGATAAGAAATGTAACAAGTTATTTGTTAGAAGTTTATGATGTGATGTAATTAAAGCCATGATAAAGAAGACATCATTGTGGTGAAGCTTACTTTACCCCAAGAGAATGGCTGTCATCAAATCCATCAAACCCTACAGTGCAGAAAGAGGCCCTTCGGCCCATCGAGTCTGCACCGAACACAATCCCACCCAGGCCCTATCCCCATATCCCTACATATTATGCCCACTAATCCCTCTAATCTACGCATCCCTGGACACTAAGGGGCAATTTCTTAGCATGGCCAATCAACCTAACCCACACATCTTTGGACGGTGGGAGGAAACTGGAGCCCCCGGAGGAAACCCACGCAGACACGAGGAGAATGTGCAAACTCCACACAGACAGTGACCTGAGCTGGGAATCGAACCCAGGACCCTGGAGCTGTGAAATAACAGTGCTAACCCACTGTGCTACCGAGCTGCCCAAATCCATTCTTTCTGAGTGCTCTGTGAGTTGCCAGTCTGTGGTGATTACAATATTTCAATCATAGAATCCCTACAGTGCAGAAGGAGGCTATTCAGCCCATCGAGTCTGTACTGACCACAATCCCACCCAGGCCCAATCTCCACAACCCCACGCATTTACCCTGCTAATCCCCCTGACACTAAGGGGCAATTTAGCATGGCCAATCCACCCAACCCGCACATTTTTGTGCCTGTGGGTGAAAACCGGAGCACTCGAAGGAAACCCACGTAGACACAGGGAGGATGTGCGGATTCCGCACAGACAGCGACCCAAACTGGGAGTCTAACGCAGGTCCCCGGTGCTGTGAGGCAGCAGTGCTGACCACTGTGTCACCCATCCTGAAGTGTAGGTTGTTCCAATGCTTCGCACACTTGTTCCTGTCTGGAGACAATGGTGAAAAAAAGGCCGGTGTCCCTTCACCAAATCAAGATTTATTGACAATGATCAGTAATACTCAGACAGGTATATCCCAGTACACCCTGAGTGCCAGTAACACAGACACTCCACATTGGACCTCTGCACTTAATTGCCTCAATCAAGGAGTTCATACTCTAACAGCCCTCTGGATCTCGTTTAAGTAATTACAGACCCTCTCAGAGCGATTTGATCGGTCACCAGATCAGCTCAAGTTTCAGTCTGAGTCTGTCAGTTTTACTCAGGTAAGAAGTGTTGCCGACAGAAGGAGGGAGCAGAGAAACAAGCCCCTGGGTAGAGGGAGGGCTGGAGGGGGCAGACTCTAAGTAAAGAGGGTCAAAGATACTCCTTTGGAGCAGTGAAGTTCTGCTTGGGCGCTGCCAAAAGGCTTAAATAATGAGTGTGAGTTGATGAGTCCTTAATAAAATATAAATTAGCTCAGCAGATGTCAAACCTCTGTGTTTCAATAGTCTTTTTGATTTGATTTGATTTATTATTGTCATGTGTATTTACAGTGAAAAGTATTGTTTCTTGTGAACTATACAGACAAAACATACCGTTCATAGAGAAGGAAAGGAGAGAGTGCAGAATGTAGTGTTACAATCATAGCTAGGGTGTAGAGAAAGATCAACTCAGTGCAAGGTAGGTCCATTCAAAAGTCTGACAGCAGCAGGGAAGAAGCTGTTCTTGAGTCGGTTGGTACGTGACCTCAGACTTTGTACCTTTTTCCCGATGGAAGAAGGTGGAAGAGAGAATGTCCGGGGTGTGTGGGATCCTTAATTATTCTGGCTGCTTTCCCGAGGCAGCGGGAAGTGTGGACAGAGTCAATGGATGGGAGGCTGGTTTGAGTGATGGATTGGGCTACATTCACAACCCTTTTGTAGTTTCCTTGCAGTCTTGGGCAGAGCAGGAGCCCATACCAAGCATTCATGGGCACCCTATTTAAACTATAATAGTACAGGGTACTCAGAATACCTGGAGATACTTTTATTTGTATTTTTGTTTTAATTTGAGTTGTATGCGGTTCTTAAATATGAGTGTCTGCTCTCGGAGAGGCAGCAGGCCAGTGTGTACGGTGTAGGCCAGACCATGTCCCAGTCCCTGGCTGCCGTTCACCCTCTTCCCGCTCTGTAACCGGAAAGTATCCTTGGGCCTCTCGAGAACCCAGTTTGGGAAACCCACAGCACAAAGGAGAATGGGGAAAATCCAAGGCCGTGGCTGAATTAAATTTCTTCTGTTTTGTTAGCACGCCATGGACATCCTGGGCTTTGCTGCGGAGGAGAAATACAACTGCTACAAGATGGTGGGGGTGATCATGCATTTCGGGAACATGAAATTCAAGCAGAAGGTGCGGGAGGAGCAAGCTGATATAGACGGGACAGAAAGTGAGTGAATGAAATGTCCTCAACAGCCCACCCCACGGGCACGATGTGGATTGGCAGGGGAAAGTGGGGGGGTGCGGCTGTTTCTCACTCCCTGTTTATCTGCTAATACAAATTCCACCATCTGTGAGATTCGAACCCGGGTCCCCACAACATCAGCTGAGTTTCTGGATTAATAATCTAGTGATAATCCCACAGGCCATCGCCTCACCCATTGACCCCAGACGTTAACCCGGAAATGGCCTATCAGCTTTCAGTTTTATCAATCTATGAAAAGGTCTGAAAGGAATGGGCCAATCAACATTGACCTGGGAAACTACATCGGCAAATACAACCACCTGGAGCCTTCGATATCTTACTCACAAACACCTGGGGCTTCTGCCAAAACTGGGGGAGCGGTCCCACAGACTAGTCAAGCAACAGTCGGACATCATCACACACACACGGACACGTACCTTACCATGTCCCAGACTCCACCATCACCATCCCTGGGTACATCGTGTCCCACCGCCAGGACAGGCCCAGCAGAGATGGCAGCTGACACACTGGTGTACAGTCAGGAGGGAGTTGCCCTAATAATCCTCAACATTGGCTCCCGCATCAGGTGGGACATGGGCAAGAAAACCTCCTGCTGGTTACCATCTTCCTCAACCACCCTGTCTCAGCTGATGAATTTGTAATCCTTCACCACCGAGGGTGACAAGGATGCAAAATGTTCTCTGGGTGGGAGATTTCAGTGTCCATCGCCAAGAGTAGCTCAGTAGCATCACTGACCCAGCTGACCACATCCTAAAGGACATGACTGCTGGGCTGGGACTGAGGCAGCTGGAGTGGGAACCACCAAGAGAGAAAAACATACTTAACCTCAGCCCGTCATGACAGTAACAGTGGGAGTGACCACCTCACAGAGCTGGAACGTTAAGGTCCTGTCTTCACATTGAGGATAGTCTCCATCATCCTTTGCTGCAGGAGGCTATGCTGCTGGTTGGAGTCATACCTGGTAGGAAGGAAGATGGCTATACTGTGGAGGGTCAGTTGTCACGGCTCCAGGACATCTCTGCAGGAGTCCCTCAGGGTAGTGTCCTAGGCCCAACAATCTTCAGCTGCTTCATCAATGACCTTCCCTCCATCATCAGGGCAGAAGTGGGGATGTTTGTCGATTATTGCACAATGTTCAGCACCGTTCGCGACTCCTCAGATACTGAAGCAGTCCATGTGCAACAAGATCTGGACAATATCCAGGATTGGGCTGACAAGTGGCGACTAACATTCGCGCCACACAAATGACAGGCAGTGACCATCACCAATAAGAGAGGATCTAAACATTGCCCCTTGACATGTAATTCCCATTGCTGAAACCCCCCATGATCGATATCCTGGGGGCTACCGTTATCCAGAGACTGAACTGGACTAGCCATCTAAATGCTGTGGCTACAAGAGCACGGTGGCACAGTGGTTAGCACTGCTGCTTCACAGCTCCAGGGACCCGGGTTCGATTCCCGGCTCGGGTCACTGTCTGTGTGGAGTTTGCACATTCTCCCCATGTCTGTGTGGGTTTCCTCCCACACTCCAAAGATGTGCGGGTTACATTGATTGGCCATGCTAAATTGTCCCTGAGTGACCTGAGATGTGTAGGTTAGAGGGATCAGCAGGTAAATGTGTAGGGATATGGGGATAGGGCCTGGGTGGGATTGTGGTCAGTGCAGACCTGATGGGCTGAATGGCCTCTTTCCGCACTGTAGGTTTTCTATGATCTTACATGCTAGGCGTACTGCAGCGAGTAACTCACCTCCTGAGTCCCCAAAGCCCTTTTTTTAAATTCATTCTCCAGCATTTATTGCCCACCTCTAGTTGCCCTGGGAGGGCAGTTGAGAGTCAACCACATTGCTGTGGATCTGGAGTCACATGTAGGCCAGACCAGGAAGGACGGCAGATTTCTCTCCCTAAAGGATATTAAGTGAATCAGATGGGTAGTTTTGATAATCGACAATGGTTTCATGGTCATCAGTAGATTCTTAATTCCAGATTTTTTTATTGAATTCAAATTCCATCATCTGCTAGGAGATTTTCACAGTAACTTCATTGCAGTGTTAATGTAAGCCCTCTTGTGGCTAATAAATAAACTTACTTAACTTATTCGAAGCTGGCTCCCCAGAATATTCGCTGAGTTTCTGGATTGATAGTCTAGTGATAATACCACGAGGTCAGAGCCTGTCCACCACCCAGAGGGTACAGGTCAGGAGTGTGATGGAATACTCCTCACTTTCTCTGGATGGGTGCAGCCCCAATAACACTCAAGAAAGTAAATACCACCCTGGACAAAGGTGCCATGTGATAGGCACCCTGTCCACAAACATTCACTCCCTCCAGCCCATACGCACTAGCAGCAGTGTCTACCATCTGCAGAAACTCAGCAAGGCCTCTGCAATAGCTATGAACACAACCGTCTGGAAGAACAAGGGTAGCAGATACCTGGGAATGTTCACCATCCTAATTGGAAATATATTGGCCATTCCTTCACTGTCGTTGGGTCAAAATCCCTCCCTAACAGCACTGCAGGTGTACCTACACCACCTGGACGGCAGCGGCTCAGGAAGGCAGCCCACCACCACCTTCTCAATGGCCGTTAGGGATGGGTAATAAATGCAGGGCCAGCCAGCGACACCCAGGTCCCGTGAATGAATTAAACAAGGCTGGTTGAGTGGTGTAGAGAGGGTGCCCCATGGGTAACTCAGCTGCTTGTCACAACTGACGCGCGATCCGTATTTCTGGAATCAGGGATAAAGCTGCAGTGAAACTGATTTTTAAATAAGCTTCCTTACTTGTCGAGAGAATTAGTATTTTGCAGAAATACTCACTCTCACCCCACTCTTTACAAAAGGTGCGGACAAAGCTGCCTACCTGCTGGGGGTCCGCTCCACGGATCTCATCACCAGCCTGCTGCACCCCCAGGTGAAGATCGGCAATGAGTGTGTGACCAAGGATCAGAGTGTTGGTCAGGTACGTGCGTGCCGGGGGGGGTAACCCCACTCTGCTGCTTACATTGCGGCCAAATGAGGCAGAGGGCAGGAGTAACAACGACAGAGTCACTGTAACACCACTGGCCACATGCTGACAGGTATATTTACCTATTCAGGAGATGTGGGCATCGCTGGCAAGGTCAGCGTTTGTTGCCCACCCCTAATTGCCCGTGGTCTGGCTGGCTTCAGAGACCAGTTACCACATTAGATCAAAGAGCAAAGAGCAGCACAGGAACATCCACCAAACCTGTACCTCCATCTGACACCTTTCTCGTTTGCCTCGATGTGGTCCTTTTCCCTTTATTTGTGTATCTGTCAAGATGCCTCTTAAATGTTGCTATTGTATCTGAATCTATCACCTCCTCTTGCTGTGCATTCCAGGCACTTATCACCCTCTGTGTAAAAAACCCCTGCTTCTCACACCTCCTTTAAACTTTCCTCCTTTTACCTTAAACGCATGTCCCTAGTAACCAGTGTTTCTACCCTGGGAAAGCTTACTGTGGATCACGTGTAGGCCAGACGGGAATGGACAGCAGATTTCCTTCCCTAAAGCAGATGGGTTCCATGGTCACCGTTACTGACACGAGATTTTAATCCCAGATTCACCTTCACTAGCTGAATATATCCAGCTGGCCACGGTGAGATCTGAACCCAAACTCCCAGAGTTTGTGCCCATTGACATTACCGTTACTCCACCGTCTCTCCCAGAGGGTGCTCACCCAACGTCAACAGCCCCCAGAGCAGGGAAACCCCAAACCGGCGCGGAAACCCAAAACCGGCACGGAAACCCAAAACCGGCACAGAAACCCCAAACCGGCGCGGAAACCCCAAACCGGCGCGGAGACCCCAAACCGGCGCGGAGACCCCAAACCGGCGCGGAGACCCCAAACCGGCGCGGAGACCCCAAACCGGCGCGGAGACCCCAGCCAGTGCGGAAACCCCAAACCGGCGCGGAAACCCCAAACCGGCGCGGAGACCCCAAACCGGCGCGGAGACCCCAAACCGGCGCGGAGACCCCAAACCGGCGCGGAGACCCCAAACCGGCGCGGAAACCCCAAACCGGCGCGGAAACCCTTAAGACTACAGCAGCAACAGGGGGGTCGGGGCGGTGGATGGGGGGGGTCACTGGGACTGAAGGGAGGGTTGGAGTAGAGGGAGATGGGGTGGAGCGGGGGGGGGGTATGAGCCGAAGTGGAGGGGGTGATGGGGACAGAAGGGGGGAACATCGAGGTGGAGTGAGCGAGGGGGTGGGGTGGAAGGGGGGATTGGAGTGGAGAGTTCGGAGTGGAAGGGAGGGGGGACGATGGGATGGGGTGATGTGGTGGGGCCCCCGGGGTGGGAAGGGACGGAGGGAGGGGTAGATAAATATTCTGGAGTTAGAAGTGACTTCTTTTCCTTCAGCTCTGCCACAGAAAGTAGCTGTGGCCAAAACGTAACTGAGATATAGCTCTCGGGGCTAAAGAGATGGAGGGATACGGGAGGAAAGGGGGGTTGGAATCAGGATATTGAATTCAATGATCAAAATGAATGATGGAGCAGGCTCGAAGGGATGGATGGCCTCCTCTGGTTTCTGGTTTTTATGTTTCAGAGTAACTATCAGGGTAAAACTGAAGTTGGCAATTTAATCTGCTACTCTCCCAGCTCAGTGTAACTGTCCAGAGGAAGTTAACACCTCTGTGTAATTGCTGGGTAAACCCCTACATGGAAACCTCTGAGAGAGATTTCATTTGGGTAACCCCCAAATGTGACACGGGGAACCAATGGGCCATAGTTGGGGTTCAGAGAAATAAGTGATGAGTGTTAATTGCCTTTGAGTACATAGAAATAGGGCTAGCTGGTTGTGTGGGAAGAGAGCTGTGAATCTGAACAAATCAATAGGCTGTCTGAATATAAAAACGCTCTATACCTTGGCTTGGTTTCACCAACTGGCCATCTAGTGTTCATAGAACCATAGAACACTACAGCACAAAAACAGGCCTTTTGGCCCTTCTTGTCTGTGCCGAACTGTTTTTCTACCTAGTCCCACTGACCTGTACCTGGACCATATCCCTCCACACCCCTCTCATCCATGTACCTGTCCAAGTTTTTCTTAAATGTTAAAAGTGACCCCGTATTTACCACTTTATCCGGCAGTTCATTCCACACTCCCACCGACTGCAATAGTTTACAATATGGAATTAACATATTTTCTCCCATTGGTCCTTACCTTGAGGTGGAGGCCTCCTCATTGGTCGACACAGTCTGTTTCCTGTTGATTTTCATCCCACATCCATTTTAAAGACTGGGATTTCTTTCCGACCTCCGCTAGGTCCTTTATGCTGTTGGAGCTTTGGCGAAAGCCACATATGACCGGATGTTCAAATGGCTGGTGACTCGGATAAACAGGACTCTGGAGACCAAACTGCCAAACAAGTTCTTCATCGGAGTGTTGGACATTGCGGGTTTTGAGATTTTTCAGGTCAGTCTTGTGCTGTTGTTGTGGTTTTAATGTTGGTTCTCTCTCCTTTCCCCTGACTGGGTGAAGCCTGTGTCACGGGGAAGGTTCCCAAATGTTGATCAGGAAAAGTGTTCCCACTTTATCCCTCTGGATGAACAGTCTGTGATCTGCATCTTTCCTCTGGTGGTGGTGTTCTCACCGGTGGAAGATTTGAGAAGTAATTTTAAGGCTGGATTCAGGATTCTAGATAGTGTCAAGACCCACGTCCAAAAACTCTAAGCTGTTTTACAAAGTCAGCCTGGACCATAAGTTTTTCACTTTGAATTTTGGCATTAGGGTGAGCATAATGTGTTTCACTCCAGGTATGATACAAGTGAACCACTAGGGAGCTTTTACCAAACAAAGTTTATTTAAGAACACAGTTAAAATATAAATAAAAACTTAGTATAACTTCTACCAATTACAATTTTTAAACACGGTACCGTATAAACCCTAACAGCTAACTACCTATAGCCAGAACTCTACCACCTCACCTGCCATGGAATCAGTGCAGGTGAGGATCCAATGATGGAAATCTCCATTGACCTTGGCTGGGAATTTCTGGTCTCACCTGAACGAGGCTGTAAAATCCCTCCCACAATGTTCCAAGCCAAGTAACACCCCACAAACATACAACCCTTTCTATTCTTGGCATGGAAGCAAGTAAAGTTTGACAAATTTGTTAGAGTTCTTTGAGGATGCATTAAGCAGGGTAGATAAAGAGGAACAAGTAGAAGTCATGTATTTGGATTTCCAAAAGACATTCAATAAGATGCCCTGTAAAAGCAATAACACAAAATAAGATCTCACGGTGATGTGTTCTCTTCTTCCAGTTCAATAGCTTCGAGCAGCTGTGCATAAACTTCACCAATGAGAAACTGCAACAATTCTTCAATCATCACATGTTTGTCTTGGAGCAGGAAGAGTACAAGATGCAGGGTCTCGAGTGGACCTTTGTTGACTTTGGCCTGGATTTGCAGGGCTGCATCGATCTCATTGAGAAGGTCTGTTGGCCCTGAGTGCTATGTAATATCGTACAGCAATTTGGAGATGGTCCCTAGGGTTATAGCAATGCTGCAATTGGATAATAATTAGACTGACATTAGAGTAAAAAATCAGACTGCAAGATGTGGATCGAGTAAGAATAATTCTGAAAAAGTTTAAACCAATGTTTATTTCCTTCCATTGAATATAGAAAAATATAACAATTGTGCGGATTTAACTGTTTCACGTGGGAAATCATGGAAGACAATAATTCAGAGGAAAGTATTTCCGGATCTCCCGTTCCTGTCTCTTGCACTGGGATCTGCAGTGGCCTGGTCATTAGCCCTGTAATCCCCGATGATCTGCATCTGGCAGATGGAGTACAATGCTGGTAAATGTGAGGTTATCCATTTTGGTAGGAATAACAGCAAAATGGACTGTTATTTACATGGTAAAGAATTGCAGCATGCTGCTGTGCAGAGGGACCTGGGTGTCCTTGTGCAGGAATCTCAAGGAGATGGTTTGCAGGTACAGCAGGTAATTAAGAAGGCAAATGGAATTTTGTCCTTTTGAATTCAATCAAATAATCCGGATTTAAGAATTTACTGATGACCATGAAGCCATAGTCGACTGTTGGGAAAACCCTGGTTCATTAATGTCCCTTCAGGGAAGGAAATCTGCCGTCCTTACCCAGTCTGGCCTACATGTGACCCCAGAGCCACAGCGATGCGGTTAACTCTCAACTGCCTTCGGGCAACTAGAGATGGGCAATAAATGCTGGCGATGCCCATGTCCCACCAATGAATAAAAGATAACAAATTCTTCCATTGGTTAAACTTTGCCAACATTCTTCCAACAAATAAGCCAAGTGTTGAAAGGCAAAGCAAAATCTACAATTCTACACGGAAGTTCCTCCTGTAAGGAGTGGGGAACTACAGTGATCAGAGTTGGGATTTTATCATCTATATTCAATGTCTTGGATGAAGGGATTGAATGTACGATTCCTAAATTTGTTGCTGGCATGAAGACAGGTGGTAAAGTAATTTGTGAGGAGAACTCACTGGGCCCTAGTTTACCATTCTGATTAGAGTCTTAGAGGTTTACAGCATGGAAACAGGCCCTTCGGCCCAACTTGTCCATGCTGCCCTTTATTTTAAAACCTGTAAGCTAATCAAGCTAATTCTAAGTGCTGGGCGGACTTGAAACTGGGAGTGTTTCAGATCTGACTTTTAGACCCATTCTCGGGCACCCCCATACGCACTCTGCCTTCAAAAAATATCAGTGATTCCGAATCGCGCTACACAAGGCTGTGGGCGGGGCTTAGCGCACCCAAAATCCTGCAGCTCCGATCGGCGTTTCCAACTGCACACGCGCAGAAAAGAAAGATAGGATGCGGCTCCCCTGCCGTGTCGTTCCCGGGCTGGATAATGCCTCCCCCTGGCTCCCACAGACATTGCCCCCACACCCACAACATTACTGACCCCCTTAAACCCCCCATCCCTCGCCTCCCAGGCTGATCGCGGACCCCTCCCGCCCCCCCCCCCCACTCTCCCCCCTCACTGATCACAGACAGAGTGGCAGTGGACCCCCAGCACCCCCCACCCCGATCTCAGAGGGCCGTTGGACGCTCAGCTCTTCTCCCCTCAGCAGCTGGAGTGCCCGAATGGGACTTTAGCGGATCTTGTCTGTTTTGTGCTGATGGGTGAACACGGTGGTGAAGGGGGAAGTGACGGGAAGGTTGGGCGCGTGGCCCATTAAACCCATTTAAATGTATGTAGATGGCCAGTGCACCCGTTTCGGGTGTGGCCCCGATCATGGCTATCTTCAGGCCTTGGTAAAGGGGGAACCAGTGCAGAGGTGGGTGTGGATCTCACTATTTATATCACACCCAACTTTACCAAGTTTACACACCCAAAAACAGGTGCAGCTAGATGGTAAAATCAGGCCCAAAGAATCTACCAAGGGACAGAGAGGGTTCAGTCAGTGGACATAAAGTTGTCATTTTGTGTGTAAATGTGAGGTTAGCCGTGTCTGTCGGAAGAATAGTGCTGTTTAAATGGAGAGACTGCAGAATGCTGGGTACAGAGGGATCTGTGTGTCTGGGTACACACAGCACAGAAGGTCAGCGTGAAGTTCCTTCACTTATCGCTAGGTCAAATTCCTGGAACTCTCTCCCTAATAACCACAGTGCTGTTAGGGAGCGAGTTCCAGACAGTCAGGATGGTGAGTGGCTTTGAGGGGAACTCCATATGTCTTCTGCCCTTGTCCTTCCAGGTGGAACAGTTCCATAAGAACATAAGAAATAGGAGCAGGAGTAGGCCATCTAGCCCTTCGAGCCTGCCCCGCCATTCAATAAGATCATGGCTGATCTGTCGTGGCTCAGTTCCACTTTCCCTCCCTCTCCCCATAACCCTTAATCCCCTCTCTTATCAAAAACCCATCAACCCGCTTCTTAAAAATATTTAGCGAGGCAGCCTCCACCACTTCAACGGGCAGAGAATTCCAGAGATTCACCACCCTTTGAGTGAAGAAGTTCCTCCTCAACTCCGTTCTAAACCGCCCCCCCTTTATCTTGAGGCTGTGCCCCCTAGTCCTACTGTCCTTTCTGAGCGGGAAGAGTCTCTCCACCTCTATCCTATCCATCCCATTCATCATCTTATACGTCTCAATGAGATCTCCCCTCCCGTTGTCATGCACTGCCTGGCTCCTGCATACTGCCCATCTCTGGGCAGTGCTCATTACCATGCACTGCCTGGCTCCTGCATACTGCCCATCCCTAGGCAGTGCTCATTACCATGCACTGCCTGGCTCCTGCATACTGCCCATCCCTAGGCAGTGCTCATTACCATGCACTGCCTGGCTCCTGCATACTGCCCATCCCTAGGCAGTGCTCATTACCATGCACTGCCTGGCTCCTGCATACTGCCCATCCCTAGGCAGTGCTCATTACCATGCACTGCCTGTCTCCTGGACTCCATCTTCTTTCTATCTTCAGACATGTTGTAGGTTGCAGACACTGCCCTCTGCTGGGGACTGCTTGTCACTGTTATCCAACATGGAGGTTGTTCCCCTCACCTCTCTCCCCCCTCCCAGCATCCAGACACATCAGCAGTACTTGGTGACTATCTATTACTTTGCTTCCTTTCCTGGTTCACTGTTGCAGCCATTGGGAATCCTGTCGATCCTGGAGGAGGAATGCATGTTCCCCAAGAGCACAGACACGACCTTCAATGCAAAACTTCTCGACAATCTCCTGGGAAAGTCTCCAAACTTTGCAAAATCAAAGCCTGACAAGAAGAGAAAGTACGAATCCCACTTTGAGATCTTGCACTACGCTGGAGTGGTGAGTAACTTTGAGGTCCCAGTCCCTCAATCTCCCTCCCCTCATTCTCACAGAGAATTTCCCCATCACAGAGTCGCGTCAATCAGTCCGGGTCTGACCGGCACCGAGGCCGGGATTCTCCAGTCCCGCCTGCAGCAGGAATCATTTGACCAACCACTTCATGGGAAGTGGGAATATCCGGCTTTATAGTGGGTGGGATTGGAAAATCCCAGCCTGAGTGTGACAAAATAAAATGTGATTGTCGGGGTGTAACACACGTGTGCACACACACACACACATATAAACACGTACACACAAACACACACACACATACATATATACACATATGCACGCGCACACACATATATACAATACACACGTGTGCATACACACACACACATATATAAACACGTACACACAAACACACACACACACACACACACACATATATACACATATGCACGTGCACACACATATATACAATACACACGTGTGCACACACACACATATATAAACACATACACACAAACACACACACACATACACACACACATATATACACATATGCACGCGCACACACATATATACAATACACACGTGTGCATACACACACACATATATAAACACATACACACAAACACACACACACATACACACACACATATATACACATATGCACGTGCACACACATATATACAATACACACGTGTGCACACATACATATATAAACACGTACACACAAACACACACACACATACACACACACATATATACACATATGCACGCGCACACACATATATATAATACACACATGTGCACACACACACATACTCACAAATGCATGTACAAATGTGCAGACACACACATGCACACATTCACAAACGTGCGCACATGCACAGTTTCATACAAATGCAAACATACACAAACATGTTCATACACACAAGCACATGCAACCTACATGTACATATGCACACACATGTACAAACACACACTCAAGCATCACACTTGCTTACACACACAATTATACTGACACACACACATTCATGTTTAAACTCACTCAGATGCTCACAACACATGCGCACATAGACACATTCACACACACTTGCACACACACACTCATTCACTCACGCATTCACACCCACACACGTACATGCACACGTACTCACTCACACGTTAACCTGTGTGATTCTCTCCATGGACAACACAGAATGTAAAGTGTTTCTCAAGAGGGAACCAATTCTAGATGAGAACTGACTTCAGTCAAAGATACTCCCAGTAGCGATCAGCTCAGTCTGTGTCCAGCTGGTGAGAAAATGGGAGAGTTGCAGATCCGTTTTTGAGTGAATTTTTACTCCTGACCTTAAGCACTTAGTGTATGAAAAAATGGGCTAGACTGTTTCTAGCTACTAGAGGCAGTGGGCAGGCCTAAACTTGACATGCAGCCTGATCAGCTGGCAGAGGGAGCTATTGCGCATGTGTAGACCCCTGGCAGAGTGCACAGTGGACCCCCCCTTCCTGATTGGGCTGCCTGGCTTAACCCCTGCCTCCATAGGCCATGCTTCCTCAAGGCCCTGCCCCTCATAGCCCCCCTTCCAGCCCCACCCCCTCGGCCCTTAGCACTGCCCGGTAGGCATTGCCAAGGTGCCAGGCTGGCATTCCCAAAGGTCACCCTCCCATGCCCTCAACCTCCCCGGGTGGGGGGGGGGGTCTCACTGTCCTCTGGTTTTACTGGTGAAGACAGCACAACTGTTCCCCGTTCAGGGGGAGCGGATGTTTTCCTTACTGGAGAGAATCTCTCCCGGGAGAGGTTATAAAGGCAAGTGAGCTCTGACGGTTGAGCGCTGGGCTTGGTAAACAGATGTAAATAAGTTTATAGAATCACTCAGCTTCTCCCGGGGGTGGGCGAGAGGCTGACCGTGACAGAAACCCTTCTCTGGGAAGATTGTGAGAGCTGAGGAATTGGGCACGATCCTGCTGTCTAGGTGCCCCCGTGATTTTACTGAGACACTTCGCCCAGCGATGGGCAGTAAAAATCACAGCCATCGTTTCAAAAGAGGTGAGAAACACAACGGGGAAGTTTTACCCTCAGCTAAATAATGGAACTGAAATTCCAGCAATATCCGGGGAATTCTAAACAATCGTTTTGGTACAACTTTCACACCTTTAATGCATTTCGATATTGTGTTGTGTTTAATACACACTCAGACTATCAGCAGTTCAAGATTGAACAGGTAACTGACAGTCATCGAACGGCTTCATAATATTCTCACGCTAACTTAGGAGGCACAGTGGGTTAGCACTGCCGCTTCACAGCACCAGGGACCTGGGTTCGATTCCCGCCTGGGGTCACTGTCTGTGCGGAGTCTGCACATTCTCCCCGTGTCTGCGTGGGTTTCCTCCGGGTGCTCCAGTTTCCTCCCACAGTCCAAAGATGTGCAGGTTGGGTGGATTGGCCGTGCTAAAAATGCCCCTTAGTGAGAGGGGGACTAGCTAGGGTAAATGCATGGGGATGGGGCCTGGGTGGGATTGTGGTCGGTGCAGACTCGATGGGCTGAATGGCCTCTTTCTGCACTGTAGGGATTCTATGATAACGTGCGCTAAAGCGTGCAGACATCAACTGTCACCTCAGTGAGTTGTCAGGACAAGTGTTAGGCTCCCAAAATCATACGCGATTGCCGGCCTGGTTTCGGGAATCATTCCCTCATTTATACCATCGTTTCTCTGGGAAAACCGGTTCCGACTTTCGGCATTTCGACAGACAGCGTGGTTTTCAGGAACCAATCACATGGCAAGTCCAAGCGAGGACAGCCTGTAGTACCAGCGGAGAGAGGAGGTGTCTATCAGCTGTGTGTTAGATTGACAGAGACGTGAGTCCACGGTGCTGGCTGAGAACCAGATTGTCCCGGTAAATACATGGATTGTCATCAATGGCTTCTCCCTTGTGTAGGTGCCCTACAATCTCTCTGGCTGGCTGGACAAGAACAAAGACCCATTGAATGAAACTGTGGTGGAACTATTCCAGCAATCGTCCAATGAGCTGGTGGCTCTGCTGTACCAGGGCTACGTCAGTGCGTATACAGGTAGGTGGCGCCTTCCCTCTCTGTCTCTCTCAGCACTGAGTGATTGGACTGCAGGGTGTTTCAGCAAAACTGGGAGCAAAGTAACTGGGCAGAAATGTCAGTGGACAGATCAACACAAAGAGATCTTCAAACATGTAATGTTTAAATTGCAAAGAAATATGTTCCTGTCCTGAAGAAGTTACACAGGATAGAAAGGTTAGAACAGGAACTGAGCTACTGCTCCATGTTCTATACAAAACTCTTCCTCAACCCCAAAAGTGGATGAAATCTGCATTGGGATTTAAAAGGGAAGGAGAGAGCGCTTTCATAAATGTAAGAAATAAGTAAATGAGGGCAGCACGGTGGCACAGTGGTTAGCACAGCTGCCTCACAGCCCCAGGGACCCGGGTCCAATCCCAGGCTCGGGTCACTGTCTGTGTGGAGTTTGCACGTTCTCCCTGTGTCTGCGTGGGTTTCCTCCGGGTGCTCCGGTTTCCTCCCACAGTCTGAAAGAGGTGCTCATGAGGTGTATTGGCCATGCTAAATTCTCCCTCAGTGTACCCGAACAGGCGCCAGACTGTGGTGTCGAGGAGATTCTCACAGTAACTTCATTGCGGTGTTAATGTAAGCCTACTTGTGACACTAATAAATAAACCTAAAACTTTTAAAACTTTAAATTGGCAATTGGGATTAGCCTAGGGGTTTAAAAAAAAGGGCAGCATGGACAAGTTGGGCTTGTAAACCTCGTTGAAAAGGATTAAGACATGGGTAGGTAGGTTTTTGATAGGCAAGGGAATTAAGGGTTATGGGGAGAGGGCGGGAAAGTGGAACTGAGCCACGACAGATCAGCCATGATCTTATTGAATGACGGGGCAGGCTCGAGGGGCTAGATGGCCTACTCCTGCTCCTATTTCTTATGTTCTTAAAGCCAGCCTGACCAGCCTCTCTTCCTATCTGAGATGCTCCAGCGCAGGTGACAGCGAATATAATTGTGCAGAAATGTTAACAGAGTCATGTTTAAGGAGGACAACCTTGAGATTTGCTGATGAAGAGCAGCAGTGGTCAGCGTAAGACAGAAAGGGAGTAATGGAGATAGAGAAAAGCCAGCAGAACTGGGGCCACTAGGAGTAACCTGCACTTAGACTGACAGAGATACACAGCGCAGAACAAGAGTCTGCACCCGTCAAAGACAAACCTCCCAAATATTCCAATCCCATTGGCCTTAATACAGGGAAATGTGGGAGAATAGGTTCCGGGAGATTATTGGGAAGGTTCTGAAGGCTGTCCATGATCTCAGCATTCGAACAGATAATTTCCTGCAGAGTCTGAGTACAGGTGACCAGAGCAAGTCTGATCGAATCCTGGGTATTGTATACAGATGGTGGAGTGTGGGACCTCTGTCATTAATAAATTATAAATACTGAACAGAGGTGAACACTTTACTGCTTTTAATAATATTGATGATATTAGTGTCACAGCGATGATTGAACAGAATGTGTGACAGGGAGAATTTGACCAGCGTTTAACGGTGAGGCTCCTGTCTGTAACTTTCCAGAATATAAACAGAGCAAACCGGGAGAGAAGGTCAGGAGGAGAAAAGCTGCAGCATTCCGGACAGTCTCCCAGCTTCACAAAGTAAGACCTAAAACCCAGCCAGGAGAAAATCACACCATCTTCATCCCTCCTCCCTCTGCCCCCCTCCCCCCTCGCCCTGCCCCCCCTCGCCCTGCCCCCCCTCGCCCTGCCCCTCCTCTCCCCTCGCCCTGCCCCTCCTCTCCCCTCGCCCTGCCCCTCCTCCCCCCTCGCCCTGCCCCTCCTCTCTCTGATCTCTCTCTGCCGGTTTGGGATGTGCAGTGAAATTTCCGGTAACTATCACATCTTCAGATCTGTTCTTCACTTCACAGGAAAACCTCAATAAGTTGATGTCGAACCTGCGTTTGACCCAGCCTCACTTTGTCCGCTGTTTAATTCCCAATGAGACCAAGACCCCAGGTACGGTTCAATGAACAGAAACCTCTCACTGTTTATTTACAGACCTTGCTCTACGCGAGGGATTTATTTCTGAAATAAATGAGTCATTTCATCTCGAGTTTCTTTCTTCAGGTTGATTTTGATCAGTTTCCCCCTTTGCCCCATTCCTCTGGTGTTCAGAGCCGAGAACTGGGTGTAGGAACATTTCTGGATATTATTGAGTCCAGGACCAGGGCAAAGTGACACCTAACTCAGGAGCTGTAACAATCTTGTCTCAGTCAGAAAGCTGTGTTCAATTCCCAGTCCAGGACCCTGAGCACAATGTTTAGACAGACACTTCAGTGCAGCGGTGAGAGAGTGCAGCACAGTCAGAGCTTCCTGTCTTTCACAAGAGACATTAAACTGAGCCCTTCTATGAATAAAGGCCATTCAGCCCCCTGAGTTTGCTCCACTGTTCAGTGCATTGACCTGAGTAGGCCTCGATGTGCAGTGATTAGGGGAATTTCACAGTTACTTCATTGCAGTGTTAATGTAGTCTTAATTGTGACTATTAAATAAACTTTGCTTTAACTAATAGTCATTCCTGATCTCCAACTTCACTGCCATCTTTCTGCAATATTCCTTTATCTCTTGGTGTCATTGGTATTGTTATAATTCAGATCAGAAACTCCAAAGTGTTTTATGGACCCTGCCTGAACCACAAGTTTTACATCTTAAATTTGGACAACTAGGAGATATTTTCACTTCAGGTTTGATTCAAGTGACCCACGAGGGAGCTTTTATCAAACAAAGTTTATTTATGAATATGGTTAACACATACAGGAAGAAAATTAGCAAGAACTTTGATCAATTATGAATAAGAAACAAGACAACCACTATAATGTAAAGCTCTTAATGAATATTTTTAATGTGTTTCAATCAAAACCAAAATTCAATAAATAAAACCCTTTAAACAGATTTAACACTGCACAAACTAAAGCTCGTTTAATACTAGAATCCAGTTCCCTGGGTTGAATGCTGATTTTAAATGATCTTGAAAACTCAGAGCAGCTTGTAGTCATCAACTCCCCAAAACACAGGTTTTTTACTGCTGGATGGCAAATGGGATGTGCTTTCAACTAACTGGTAAAACATTTAAAATAAAAACAGAGAGAGAGAGACCACTTTCAGCCAAGCTTCTAACTCTGCAGCCAAGGCTAAACGACGGTGCAGAGGGACCTCGGGGTCCTTGTGCATGAGTTGCAAAAACCCAGCTTGCAGGTGCAGCAGGTGGTCAGGAAGGCGAATGGGATGCTGGCCTTCATAGCGAGGGGGATTGAATATAAAAGTAGGGAGGTCTTGCTGCGGCTGTATAGGGCATTGGTGAGGCCGCAGCTGGAGTACTGTGTGCAGTTTTGGTCGCCGTACTTACGCAAGGATATTTTGGCCTTGGAGGGAGTGCAGAGGAGGTTTACTAGGCTGATACCGGAGTTGAGGGGGTTGAGCTATGAGGAGAGGCTGAATAAACTAGGCTTGTACTCGTTAGAGTTTAGAAGAATGAGGGGAGATCCCCCCCAGCCAGAGGAAATACCCTTCCTTGTCCCCACAGTCCTCTTGGATGGATATAAAGATGCCCTGGTAGTGTTTTGAAAAAAAGTATGGGGGAGTGGGCGGGGGCAGTGGGCGGGCAGTGGGCGGGGGCAGTGGGCGGGGGGTGGGCGGGGGCAGTGGGCGGGGGCAGTGGGCGGGGAGTGGGCGGGGGCAGTGGGCTAGGGGGAGTTCTCCTGGTCAATGTTTATCTCAAAAATTTTTTGGTCATTTTTCTCAGTGTTGTTTGTGGGATCTTGCTGTGTACAAACCAAGAAATTGCATTTCCCGTCAATGACCACACTTTGCAAATGCTGTGAAATCCTTTGGGATATCTCGTGCCTTTGAAGGCCGCTATAGAAATGCAAACCTATTTACCTTCTTTCTGACCTCCTTCCTGCCTTCATTCCCTCATTCCTTCTCTTCCCTCACCCCTGTCCCTCCCAACGCTGGCCGCCCACTCTCCTGTGTGTATTCCGGTGAGGGTCGCTGGTACCCGTGTAACTGGCTGCTGGTTGGGTGGTGGTCATTCTGGGGGCAGAGAGGGTTGTGTGGGGAGGTGAGTGTTTGGAGATCATTTCACCCGGGCCACTGGCTGGCCTTTCATTGTACTGTGTTCATTTGGTAGGTGTGATCGATCCTCACCTCGTTCTCCACCAGTTGAGGTGTAACGGAGTGTTGGAAGGAATCCGAATTTGCCGGATAGGTTTCCCCAGTCGCATCTTCTACACTGACTTCAAGCAGAGGTAAAAGATTTTAACGTGATCCTTAAACTTTACACTAGCTTTCATGACCCCTCCCGCAGTGTCTCACATAGACATCACTGCCTGATGAAAATTAGACATCGCTCTGCCCTCCTGCAAATAGAAAAACTTCTAATAGTGAACTGACCTTTCAGCCTCAGATCTACTCCAACATCATAGCTCACCTGCATCCTAAACCCATTTAATAACTCCAAATTATCCACGCCTAATAAAAATAGATCAATCTCAGCTTTGAAATTTTTGTGTGACATCTCAACCTACTTTATATCCATTCACGGGCATTGCTGACTGGCCAAGGTTTATCACCTGCCCCGAGTTGCCCTTGGAGGGTATTTGAGAGTCATTGCTGTGGTCCTGGAGTCGCAGGTAGGCCAGACTGGGGAAGGATTTCACTCCCTGAAGGACATTGGTGAATCAGATGGGTTTTTATTCATGGTTGTGTCACACCCACCAGTAGGTTCTCCACTCTCAGTATTCAATGGCCCAGCCTCCAGCACCCTCCGGAGTAGAGAACTCCACAGATTCAGGATTCTCTGAGAGGAAATAAACCCTCTCATCTCCATTTTCAATGGAAGATCCTTCAGGCACAATCTTAGATTGTAAGTCTGGAACAAGCGAGGAAGTGGGAGAGAATAGCGTTGGTTTCTGCGGTGAGCTGTGAGTCACAATCTTACAGCACTTAATGTAAAAACAGAATCGGGATACGATTCTCACTGTGGGGAGGGGTGGAACTGAACCTCCCCGGGGAAGCCGAGCTGTTGGGGACTGTGCTGAGAGACACCCGCCCCCTACCATCTCCCCATGAGCGCTATGGACATTGGGACCACCCACACCCTCCCCCGCTGCCAATCACTCCCTGTGCCAGTCCGTCCCCCCACCCTCTGCCACCAATCACTCCCTGATTGCAAAGTTCCACCCCCCCCCATCCCCACCAATCACTATCCTCCCCCCCCCCACTTCCTCCCATCATAGCCACACCCCCACTCAGGCTCCACCCCCTTTGGCACTGCAACCAGAACAGTTGTGGTGCCTTGTGGGCAGTGTCAGGGTGCCCAGTGGGCAGTGCCAGGATGGGCACTTCTCAGCCCTGCCCCGACTACCAGGGGGCTTCAATTCCCCTCCCCCCCCCGCCCCTCCACAGTGAGGCCATCACACGTATCTCCATCAGAGGATTCCCGCCATTCAGAAGCTCGAGCTGCGAGGGGATTAATGCAAATGAACCTGGGCGATGGCATCTGGGGCTCACTATTGACATGTCAAACATGTCATTAATATTTAAACTGGTTTTGTGTCCTTTCTGGGTGTAAAGCAGAGGAAAGGGAAGCAAGAAGCCAGGCATTTTCCTCCTCTCACCGTATGTTCCTAATACAAACCCAGTCTATGGAACCATTCTTAGCATTTCACCCAATTAACCCAAATACCATATTGATAAATCCCTGCTGCTCTCTCCCCAAGGACCATCTCTCTTTCCTGAGGGACAGTCGGGACATTATTCACCGTGAGATCCAGTCAGAGCAGTCTCCAGCTCCTTTCTATTCCAGCATCTTGAGGTAGAGAGCAACATTCTGTCCGATAATTACTTTAATGGTTCTGACCTCTAGCAAAACTGTCCTGAGACCTAGAAGTGTGGTCCCTGAATGAGAGTGTCCAGACCTCACTTCTTCAAATCCCCAATGCTCAGACTCCTGTGGTTTCTGGCACTCTCACACTGGCACACTCACACTGGCACGTTCACACTGGCACGCTCACACTGGCACACTCACACTGGCACGCTCACACTGGCACACTCACACTGGCACGTTCACACTGGCACGCTCACACTGGCACACTCACACTGGCACGCTCACACTGGCACGCTCACACTGGCACTCTCACACTGGCACTCTCACACTGGCACGCTCACACTGGCACACTCACACTGGCACGCTCACACTGGCACGCTCACACTGGCACGCTCACACTGGCACGTTCACACTGGCACTCTCACACTGGCACGCTCACCCTGGCACGCTCACCCTGGCACGCTCACCCTGGCACGCTCAGACTGGCACGCTCACACTGGCACGTTCACACTGGCACGCTCACCCTGGCACGCTCACCCTGGCACGCTCACACTGGCACGCTCACACTGGCACGCTCACCCTGGCACGCTCACACTGGCACGCTCACCCTGGCACGCTCACCCTGGCACGCTCACCCTGGCACGCTCACACTGGCACGTTCACACTGGCACGCTCA